>NC_140234.1:3563558-5008558 GCF_949987555.1 Borostomias antarcticus
GATTGTTTGATTGGTTTCCATCTGCCTCGTTAGTATGTGTACAGTATTTCTAGCCTACATGTACAGTAGCTCCCATCTTGTTCTTTGTCTGTTCCATTTGCTGTAGCTGTGCATAGTCCCTGGTGTTTCCGGTGCCATCTTGTAAGTCTGTAAGTTTATAAGCTCTGTCTTTTCTTCTTCACTTGTCGAGTGTATACCTTGGTTTTATTGTTTAGTCTTTGGTTTTGTGAAAACTGCTGAAACCTCAATGCACCTGTGACAGTTATGTAACCGTACAGGTTATGCTAAAGACCCTTGAGTACACAGCAAGAGGCGGCGATATATATTTCTCACAATAATTTTATTGGCAATTCCTTTAAGGACACATTTCCCACCATAGGGATGAACACAATATCACAACAATATAAAATCAGCTTATAAAACAGGGTGGTCAGGCGGCACTAATCCTGGGCACTATGCTTTAGTGAGACAATACGGTTGGGACCAATTGGGCTCCCCCTAATGGAGAGTTCGAGTAATGCTACTATTTAATACACTACACACGGTAAACCACAGCCACCCGTATCACTGCAAAAGGTATCACTACAATACACGGTAACACGTACCACTACAAATACACTGCACACGGTAAACCACAGCCACCCGTATCACTGCAAAAGGTATCACTACCATACACGGCAACACGTACCACTACAAATCCACTGCGTATAAGACGGCCAACGAAAAGGGGCCGAGCACTCAAGATGGGGTATGGGGTACACTGTACCCAATAAGGCATGCGACACTACACACTACACAACGATATACTGGTCTTACAACTATAATAGTACCTAGAAGCGGGCAGCCGAGACTAGGCTTCCAACCAGAACCCTGCTAAAAACACTATCACCCATAAAAAGAACTACAACCTATTTGTAGAGGATAGTTCGTGTGGCGCCACCCATCCAAAACCCAACCCACGGCCTCGTCCAATCGGGGGAGGGATGAGAGGGAATTCCCGTCTTCGATGACGTCACTCGATCTTGCGCCTCTCAATGGGAGTCCCGGGAGCGAGGCATTCACGTTAGGCGTCCGTGGGTAGGCGTGGGTCGTTCCCACCGTCCTCGCTCGTAGCTCCGCGATGGTAGGCTGGTCCGTTGCGCTGCGGGCAAGAGGAGGGGAAAGGCAGAATCAGCCGCCGGACACACTACAGTCACAAACACTGGCGTTGCTCAATTCGCACACGAGCAGTGGTAAGCAAGACTTCCCTTTGCTGTGGTGAATTGAGGGCGTTGTATGCTGAATCTCTCGCCGATCACCCCGCTGCACGGTCGGCTGGCCCAGTCCGGTGCGCGCTTTACTGCGTGAAATGCGTGCGTTGTATCTCAATCTCCGGTGCGGTTCGGTGTAGGATGGTAGACCCGTCCCCGTCATTCGAGTCCTCAGGTACGTGGAAGAAACGTCAGCTTCCGTTAGAACGGAAGCACCGGCATTTGTACTCTCCCAATCATGGGGGTGATTGAGAACACCTGTGGAGAAGCAGGTAGACGTGCACACACACTCATTCACACAACTCCACTCTGACACACCCACTCATTCATACCAGTCATTCTACCCCGCTTCATTCGCCCCCCCTTTAACCGTGCTCGTCCCGAGCACGACTATAGTCAGTGTGTCTCAACCCTTAAAGTATAAACCGTGGTGGGGGTTTGCCACGATTGGGGCGGAGTGAATACCGCTGCGAATCGCCTTGGTCTGCCCCTAGTTGGTGCTCTGGGGCCTCCTGAGGCTGGGCAGTTGGGGCAGTCGGAGCTGATGCCATTGCTGGAGGGAAGGGTGGTCCTTGGATTGGCCTCGGTTGTCCAGATGTACGGCCGTGTTGAGGCGGAGCAGGTGGCTGCGGCTGGACCATCCACCTGCATGGCCAAATGGGCTGCGGTTGTCCATGTTGAGCACGTTCCGGATTACTCGCTGGAAGGTTCATACCCTGGTCGCCCCTCGTCGGCGCATCTCCTGGGCACGGCCTTAAGTTGTTGCGGTGGATGGTTCGGATGGGGCCGTCCTTCCCTTCTGGCCGTAGGGAGAAGACTGGGCGATCCGGTAGTTGGGAGACCACCACAAAAGGTGTTGGGAGCCACCGGGGGGCCAACTTCCCTTGGGCTTGGCGGCGAAAGTTCCTAATCAACACCCTCTCTCCTGGTAGCAGTGGCAAGCTCCGTGCGTTCCGGTTGTAGTTCTCCTCGTTCCAGTTATTACGCCGCTCGACGTTGTTGCGAACCGTGGCATAGGCTTGCAGGAGGGCTTGATGATGTCCTTTGACCCACCCGTCCAGGTCGTCTCTCTGTTGGGGCGGCGCGACTTCATGGAGCATGTCCACTGGAAGTCTGGCGTGACGGCCGAAGACGACGTAGTGGGGCGTCATGCCTGTGCTTGCATGGGTGGTATTGTTGAAGGCTGGCAAGAGTGCAGGTAGCTGGGCTGGCCACTGGGCTTGGTGCTTGGCTTCGATTGTGCTCAGTAGCGAGAGAAGTGTGCGGTTGAGCCTTTCGCAGGCCCCGTTGCCCTGCGGATGGTAGGGGGTCGTTCGTACCTTCTGGCAGCCATACATCGCACAGAGTTGCTGCATCAGGGCCGACTCAAATGCTCAAGTGAGAATGCGTTCGGGACAGCCGAAGGGGAGGATGAGCGCAGTCCAGAGGGCTTTCACCGTAGTAGGAGCCGTCTGGTCCTTCGTGGGGACTGCCAGCGCGTAGCGAGAGAACAGATCTGTGATGACCAGAATATATTGGTAAGTGTCGGCAGGCCTTCCTAGGGTCAGGTAATCTATAGCTACAGTCTCGAAGGGATAGCTAGATGGAATGGAGCACAGAGGTGCCTTTGGCTGCGCACCCGCTTTTCCTACCACACAAGTGATGCACTCCGCCGACCAAGCCCGGGCATTTCTGCTCATACCTGTCCAGTAGAATCTCCTCCTTAGTAATGACATCATTCGGTCACCGTTTGGATGGCCTGCCGCCTTGTGGTAATCCTCCCACAGGGCACGAGCTTGGGATTCCGGGACAACGATCTGTTTCACTGGAGTGCCCGTGTCTGGCTCAGTCACGTGTCTCACCAGGATCCCCTCACAAAGCTCCAGGTGGGCCCATTCGCGGAGTAGGCAGCGGAGCTGGGGGGACAAAGTAGAACGATCAATAGGTGTGGGGGGCTCACCTTCGGTTATCCCGGCATGGAGAAGCCGGAAGTCGGGGTCCCCCATCTGTCGCTCCCTCCATAGCTCCAGCTCAGAGGATCGGCCCATGGTGGCCTGTACAACGGCGCCCG
This sequence comes from Borostomias antarcticus, assembly GCF_949987555.1. Taxonomy (NCBI): domain Eukaryota; kingdom Metazoa; phylum Chordata; class Actinopteri; order Stomiiformes; family Stomiidae; genus Borostomias; species Borostomias antarcticus. The sequence continues at coordinate 3,566,859 of NC_140234.1, forward strand.
TCGTCTCCCCTGGTAGTCGTGACAAGATGTCAGCATTTTGATTCTTCGTCCCAGGTCGGTACCGGATCTCATACGAGTAGTTGGCCAGTTGGGCTGCCCATCGCTGTTCAGTTGCTCCCAGCCTCGCTGTTTCGAGATGGACCAATGGGTTGTTGTCGGTGAATATGGTGACCTGCGCACCCCACAGATAATCCTTGAACTTTTCAGTGACTGCCCACTTCAGCGCCAACAACTCTAACTTGAAGGAGCTGTAGTTTTGGTCATTGCGTTCGGCGGGGTGGAGACTACGACTTGCATATGCAATAACCCTCTCTGTCCCATCTTGGACCTGGGACAGGACAGCCCCGAGACCATCCAGGCTAGCGTCTGTGTACAGCCGGTATGGGAGATGGAAGTCTGCGAAAGCCAGGATGGGGGCGCTGAGGAGGGCCTGCTTCAACTTGTCGAAGGCCACCTGACAATCGTTCGTCCAGTGGATGGAGGCTGACGGCCTATTGGCTTGGCCTTGGAGGAGCTGGTGGAGTGGGGCTGCTATCTTGGAAAATCCCTGGATGAATCGTCGGTAGTAGCCCGCAAAGCCAAGAAAGGATCGCACCTGCTTGACTGTGGTAGGTGGTGTCCAGTCGCGGACAACAGCGGCCTTGTCGGGATCCGTTGCCACCCCCTGGCTACTGACTATATGTCCAAGGTAAGCCACCTTCTTCTGGAACAAGTGGCACTTGCGTGGCTGAAGCTTTAAGCCGTGGTCGTCGAGACGAGCGAATACTTGTTCCAAGTGTTGCAGGTGTGCAGTGAAGCTGGGGGAGTAGACGATCACATCATCAAGGTAGATGAGAAGATGGTCGTAGACCTGGGCCCCCAAGCAGGGCTGCATGAGCCTCTGAAAAGTGGCCGGGGCGTTGCAGAGGCCGAATGGCATCCTGTCAAATTGGTAGAGGCCGAAGGGCGTTGTGAAGGCGGTCTTCTCCTGATCTTCTGTCGCCACCTCCACCTGCCAATATCCGCTAGCCAAATCGAGGGTTGAATACCATTCCGACTTGGACAGGCTTGTGAGTGACTCTTCAATTCGTGGCAGTGGGAAGGAGTCTTTGTGGGTCACTGCGTTTAGTTTGCGGTAATCCACGCAGAATCTCCAAGACCCATCCTTCTTCCGGGTGAGGACCACTGGGGCAGCCCACGGACTCGAGCTCTCCCTCACGACCCCACCATCCAGCATACCCTGCAGCAGTGATCGAAGTTCCGGGTAGAGACTTGGGGGAACAGGGCGGTAGCGTTCCCGTATCGGGGGAGCTGTGCCAGTCGGGATCTGGTGAGTGATGATCGCTGTCCTCCCAAAATCTTCATCGTGTGTGGCAAATACGTGCGACCACTTCCGTAGCAGGACTTCCAGCTGGGCTTGCTGATCCCCATCCAGGCCGTCGCCCTTTAGAGCCAGGGCTGGGTGGTCCTCACTCGGGGTCTGTGCAGTGTGCTGGACGTCCACCTCAATCGCCTGGGGGCCAGCGCTGCGCAACGTCAGGGTCGTCCTCCCCCTGATCTCGTGCGGGTCGATTTGGGTAACGGTGGCTAGGGGGCACCGTTGGGGCAGTTCAAGGGGGAAAGGGTTCGGGTTGCAGATGCGTAGGGGGACTCTCCCCCCTCGGGTCCAGGCCAGTGACCTAGCCACCCGCCATTCACGACCGTAGCCGTCCAGATCCTCCAGTAGAACCGGGCAATCCGCCAGGCCAGCAGCTTGTGGTACCTGGGCCCAGATAATTGTCTCCGTTGAGGGAGGCAGCATCACTGGGGGCTGTCGCTGTAGTCTGGCCACCCCCTGTAGTTCCACTCGAGTGGTTGAGGCCTCTGCCCTCTGGCAGGCCGCAAAGGCCACGTCCCACAACTTCTCTGCAGAGGGGGAGAAGATTGATTTAAAGGCTGCAACCCCTGGGTGCCCACCCTGAAAAATACTGGCCCAGCAATCTGTTACCACATTCATCCCCAGCAACCCATACTCCGTATTGATGCAGTCGTCTCGAACAATAACCACCCCCTTTTCCTTCACCTCTATACCCCCAATGATGAAATCAAGTACAGCATAACCCACGTAAGGGATGTTAAGTCCATTGGCTGCTTTCAAGGCCAGCCATGATATGCGGTCAGGGTCGCTTATGCATTCCCCTCCAAAGTGCCGCTGAAATAACGTTTGGCTCATGAGTGTGACTTGTGAACCAGTGTCAAGGATGCATGGAATCGTCTTACCCTGGATAGTCACTTCAATTTCCGGGCATCTTCCTACCATGGCGGGCCTTTGTGGGGGCACAATCGGGGGCCCCTCCCGGTTCACTTGCCCTGTTGTGACCGGGGTTGCCAAAAATCCTGTTGTGGCTGCCGGCGAGGGCAGAACCGTTGAATGTGTCCTGCTTCCCCGCAGTCACGGCAGATTGCACGGCCTTGGCCGTCCCACTGGTAGTGGGATAGCCCCGGAGGCGCCGACTCCAGGCGCTGACGTTGGGGGTTGTTCGGTTGCCGGCGCCAGGGTGGTTGAGGGGCTGCAGCGGCGGTTGGAGGTGTGGTGAGTTGTGCCGTGCTCAGGCGTTCCTGCAGCTCGTCTACCACAGACTTACTCAGGAGGGCCATCTGTTCTTTAAGCTCTTGGCGCAGCTCTTGGCGCAGCTCTGTCCGCAAGTCTTCCTTGATCTGCTGCCACTCAGGAGTTGTTGGTGGGGCTCTCCTAGATGCAGGGGCAAAAACGGGGCAGGCTTGAGCTTCTTCAGATCCTCCTAACTCTCGTTCTAATGCTCTTGCCTCCCGACAAGCCTCTGTGAAGGTGGTCGTCGAGTTCCTCCTGAGCTGCCGCTGTAGCTCTTGCTTCATGGGTACGGGTCTCAGACCCATGACGAATTGAGTCCGTAGTAGCTCGTCGTCCGACCCCTGGTGTGGGTCTTGCGCTCTCCAACTGTGGTGCAGTTCCCGCAGCCGGAGGGTGAATGCCTTCACTTCCTCTCCAGGTTCTTGTTTGCAGTTAAAGAACTTTACTCGCAGCTGTGCTACCGACTTCTGTCCCCCATATAGCTTCTCTAGCTCCTCTAAGATCTTAACATCAGTGTTGCGCTCCTCTACAACCAACAGCGCCACCTCTCTTTTGGCATCTCCATCTAAGGCGCTCAACACAAAATCGACCCTTTGCTGTGCATTTAGCCCCTGGGCTCGAATACATGCTGCAATCTGACTTTTCCACTCTGGAAACCTTGATGACTCTCTTCCGTCAAACTTGGGCACCCAAGGCCCACCCATAAACCAAGGCATAACTACTGCTCCCTGGGGCTGCCCGCCAGCATCGTCAACGTCAACCATCTTGCTATGTAGGTCAAGGATCCTGCCGACAACGCCAAAAATGTAACCGTACAGGTTATGCTAAAGACCCTTGAGTACACAGCAAGAGGAGGCGATATATATTTCTCACAATAATTTTATTGGCAATTCCTTTAAGGACACATTTCCCACAATAGGGATGAACACAATATCACAACAATATAAAATCAGCTTATAAAACAGGGTGGTCAGGCGGCACTAATCCTGGGCACTATGCTTTAGTGAGACAATACGGTTGGGACCAATTGGGCTCCCCCTAATGGAGAGTTCGAGTAATGCTACTATTTAATACACTACACACGGTAAACCACAGCCACCCGTATCACTGCAAAAGGTATCACTACAATACACGGTGACACGTACCATTACAAATACACTGCACACGGTAAACCACAGCCACCCGTATCACTGCAAAAGGTATCACTACCATACACGGCAACACGTACCACTACAAATCCACTGCGTATAAGACGGCCAACGAAAAGGGGCCGAGCACTCAAGATGGGGTATGGGGTACACTGTACCCAATAAGGCATGCGACACTACACACTACACAACGATATACTGGTCTTACAACTATAATAGTACCTAGAAGCGGGCAGCCGAGACTAGGCTTCCAACCAGAACCCTGCTAAAAACACTATCACCCATAAAAAGAACTACAACCTATTTGTAGAGGATAGTTCGTGTGGCGCCACCCATCCAAAACCCAACCCACGGCCTCGTCCAATCGGGGGAGGGATGAGAGGGAATTCCCGTCTTCGATGACGTCACTCGATCTTGCGCCTCTCAATGGGAGTCCCGGGAGCGAGGCATTCACGTTAGGCGTCCGTGGGTAGGCGTGGGTCGTTCCCACCGTCCTCGCTCGTAGCTCCGCGATGGTAGGCTGGTCCGTTGCGCTGCGGGCAAGAGGAGGGGAAAGGCAGAATCAGCCGCCGGACACACTACAGTCACAAACACTGGCGTTGCTCAATTCGCACACGAGCAGTGGTAAGCAAGACTTCCCTTTGCTGTGGTGAATTGAGGGCGTTGTATGCTGAATCTCTCGCCGATCACCCCGCTGCACGGTCGGCTGGCCCAGTCCGGTGCGCGCTTTACTGCGTGAAATGCGTGCGTTGTATCTCAATCTCCGGTGCCGTTCGGTGTAGGATGGTAGACCCGTCCCCGTCATTCGAGTCCTCAGGTACGTGGAAGAAACGTCAGCTTCCGGTAGAACGGAAGCACCGGCATTTGTACTCTCCCAATCATGGGTGTGATTGAGAACACCTGTGGAGAAGCAGGTAGACGTGCACCAAGCCCCCAGGATTCGAAATCTAAAGTGAAGGCCTATTGAACCGCGCCATCTTGGCTAGATTTGTAGTCATTTGGCTATTTCCGGTGACTTTTGACTTGCGCAGTTGAGCTTTTCTGTCCGACGCGCGTCCACGAAAAAGTTCACCTTTATGTGAAATGTAGACGCACGTTCCCGGCTCTCTCGGCTCTCCCCGCTTTGATTTAGCAATGAAAACCGGCTTGCATATTAACCTGTTTTTGTAAAATATATCCATTGGAGAAATTATTTTTTCATCCAGGCATCTTAGTTTTAACAGGTTAAATATAACGGAACATGTTTTGTTTGCTAGTAGATGGTATTCATTCCGTTCGCGATAACGTTATTGCAGCCAGGCTAAATTCCTCCAGGGAGCCAGTGACCGGCGAGTTGAAGAGCTTCACTCCCCGCCAGCAGGAGCTTTGGCCGCGGCTACCGCATCTCGGATAACCCGCTGAGTTCGTGGCTGCTATTTCACATTCGCCCTTGATCAATCCCAATACCGATCCATGGTAATAATGAATCAATCGTTCAGATCAGATCGGCAGTGCTGCATGCATGTTACAACATCATTGTTAGCTTTATTAACATAACCATAGCCTACATTTATCTCTCTTAACGTTAGGCTATCCATCTTACACCAGTCGGCCATTCGATAGCTAGAAGCAGTACCAACGTTGACTGAAAACACCCAAACTCAGTGTATCGTTTCATCTTCATGCTACACATCAACTCCTTTACATTGTATGTGAATAAATTCCTGTTATTCTAAAAATATCCCATTTCTGTCCATTCCTGGAAAAGGCTAATAATTGCTGTCAAATGATCACTCCAGTTTATCACCGTATCCCACTACCATTTCAACTATGCACAGGAGGTTGTCTTGTGGTCATTTTCATTAAAAAATGATTAGCCTGATCAGTTTGTTGTATGTATTAAGCCCTTTTTGAGCGGTATGCTTGTATTAATAGCTTATAGCTTGCCATACTCACCAACCTTGGGACCTCAGAAATAGGGAGCATTTCCAAACCAAATTGCGGGGGGGGGGGGGCATTAAAAGCATTACAAATTAGACATTAAAAGCATTAAAACGAAATGTGAAACATTATATATATATATATATATGTGTGTATGGAGCAATTGTTTTTAATGTCCGACTTTTGTCTGTGCTGTTCAGTAAATGTGCATCTGTCCTAATTTATTGTAGCCTATCTACTACACAACCTAGTTCAAATTTATGAATCTCCCGCGGAAGTCAGGAGGGTTGGCAAGTAGGCTATGGTCACTGCTCCCCAGTAAAATGTAATAATTGAGGGGTTACTTACAGTACAAAAAAGGTTGTTAAAGGAAGTTGCTTTGGCCTACACCTCCTCTGGATTGCAACTTCAACTGACAAAGCATTATTTTTTAATAAGAACAGCTCAAATAAATCAGTGTGTTATTTTTATGTGATGATGAACATACTGCTGTTGCTCTTTTTTTTTGTTAGTTTAGTATATGTCACGTGATAGTGGGAGAATCAATGGCCAGCTACTGAAGTAGCACCTCTCATCAATACTCCCAGAATCCAGTGAACTAGGTATCCCCCTTTACCACACAACAGGCAGACCAAACGATTAGTGAATAAAACTCTGATCTTTATTACATCAATATAAATATACAATTCATAATTACACATTTAAGATAGGGGCCCTAAGGGATGCCTATATCTCGGCCTGGGGCTACTTCATCAGACAACCTCTCCTGGACATGGCTACCCACTACAATCTCTGCCCTGGTCAAACAGGTGAGTACACTCCAAACACAATACCTAGTTAACAAGGGCCTAGCAGGCAACACACTAAAAATGGTACACGGGGGACAGGGGTAAGTCTGGGGACCTAGGACACTACAGTGCTCCTGCCAGGGCGCTACAGAGGGCCGGAATTCCACAGACAGTAAAAATCAAAACGGTGACTTCACTACAATAGGCTATCATTTCACATGCTAGAGGTTACTCCACTACAAACGGTGTCTGGGGTGGATAGACTACACTGAGTCCTCTAGCAGGCACTTGGTCTAGCGTCACACCTCCCTATGCTACCCCCCCCCCTCATTAAATACAAGGTAAAATAGCCTACTAGGCCTACACAGAAAGCAAGTCGGTGACGCACTCCAAAGCATTCACTCGTGTATGGGGGCAGTTGGACCTAGCGGTCACCACTCTGGAGGTAGGCTATATCTGTCTGTAGTCCTCAGAATCCTGACTATGCCCTCTTCCTTTTAGGCCAATAAAACGGGAACGACTATGGAACAGTCTTGAACAAAGATTTGGGAGATAAATGTTTAGTTCAAGTACACCGGGGCCAGGCCGGGAGATTTTCCCTCCACTCCCGGGTGGCCCAAACTCAAGTGTAGGCTATCACTGGTCACTCACGTCTCTGTCGTGTGGTGGCTATTGCGCACGCATCCAATTGCTTAGCCTCTGCTCCTGGGGTGATTGCTGGTTTCCTTGGGTAGGCTACTTATCCAACAATGAACACAAACGGCAAATTGAGTACGTAGTCCTCACGGACCTGGTACCTGTGGAAGGCTGCACACCTGGCTCCACTCATACAATCACCACTCATGCAATCACCCACCATTCATCATTCACTCAGCACATATACCCCAGCCCGTGACACTCTCCCCCCCTTTCCTCAATGGCCGTCCCGGCCATTACAACTGTCTGAACCGTAAGGGCCGCATACCAAAGTTACTACGCCGAGACCGGCGGTGTCCAATAGGTGGTTCCTGAACAATGGCCAGCTCCTCTTCCTGAACAGACTACTCAGGTCTTCTACCAGACCGGGACCATCTAGAATAGCTTCCTGGTCCATACTCAACCTATCTGGGCTTGGGGGTATACCTACAGGTTCGGCCTGCTCGGCCAGAGGGGGCCCGATGGCTAGGGCTGATTCGAGCTGGTTGACAGGGGGTACCTCACAGGGAGGGGAGGATGCTTCTTGAACAGCTGGTTCGGGGGTAGGCAGAGGGAACAAGGGGAAGGCCGGGCCATGGGATTCTAGGGGCTCATTCGACAAGACTGGCTCTCCTTGGTCTTCTGCAGGGGCCTGGATACCCACCGGGCAGGGGCGTAGGTTGTTGCGGTGGAGGGTACGGACAGGACCCTCACGCCCCTCAGGGCGAATGATATATACGGGTTGGTCGGGTCGTGGTTGCCCAACCACCACCTGGGGTTTCGGGACCCATCTGGGAGCCAGCTTCCCTTGGGCACGGCGCCGGAAGTTCCGCACCAGAACTCGTTCCCCTGGCAGTAAAGGCAGTGTCCGAGCCCCTTGGTCATGCCGTGCCTGGTCCCAGGCCTGCCGTCTGGCAGCATTAGTCTTTACTCTGGCATAGGCGGCCATCAACTGTCGATGGTGGCTCTGGACCCACCCTTCCACTGTGTCCCTCTGTTGGGGGGGTGATACCTCGTGCAGCATATCGACAGGTAGCCTGGCATGGCGGCCAAACAAGACAAAGTGAGGAGTCATACCTGTGCTGGCGTGGGTGGCGTTGTTATAGGCCTGGACCAGGAAAGGCAGCTGGTGGTGCCACTGGGGCTGAACCTCTGGGTCTAGGGAGCTCAACAGGGCGATCAATGTCTGGTTGAACCTTTCGCAGGCCCCGTTCCCCTGGGGGTGATAAGGTGTAGTGCGGCTCTTCACACAGCCGTACATATCACACAACTGCTGCATTAGGTGGGACTCGAAGGCGGCCCCCTGGTCTGTCAAAAACCGCTCAGGGCATCCAAAGGGCTGGATCAGGGCTGACCAAAGAGCCTTCACCGTACTCATCGCCGTCTGGTCTTTGGTGGGCACTGCGAAAGCATAACGGGAGAACAGGTCGGTGATTACCAAGATGTACGGGTATGTATCGTTCGGACGGCCTAGAGCTAAATAGTCCAGCCCCACCACCTCAAAGGGATAACTACTTTGGATTGATTTCAGCGGCGCACGTGGCTCGGGGCCCGCCTTGCTCACGGTGCACGTTGAGCACTCTGCAGTCCAGGCCCGCACCTCCTTACCCATCCCAGGCCAGAAAAACCGTCGGCGGAGGATGGATAGCACCTTCTCTGAGCTAGAATGGCCGGCTGCCTGATGGTACTCTCTCCAAAGGGCCTGGGTTCGGTCAGCCGGCACGACCAGTTGATGGACTAGTGTCTGGGTGTCAGGCTCTTCCATGCTCCGTACCAAGAGGATGCTCAACCGCCCCCACTCCTGCAACAGATAACGGATAGACAGAGGTGCTTGGCAACGAATATTCGGCGGGGGTGGTGATGTTGGATCACCTTGATTAACCTTACTGGTCAATGAATGCTGAGAAGAGAATAATCTTTCTGTTGTTTATTCATCATAGCATGTATCAAAAACATACAGTATCAACCATGCTTTAGTCATTGGTTCAATTATAGATTTCAGACATAGCTTAGTTCAACAGTTATGTAACAGGATTAGACAATATAACATACCTGTGAACAGATGAGCAGATGTTGCAACAGGTGGAGTTAGCATGCTAACATGCTAGCTTGCTAAGCTAAGCTAAAGCCAGCGTAAGATAGTTTAAGCCTTCATGAGTTACGAGGTAAGCGCGCGTAAGTCCCCTTGGTCCGGTGGTTCTTACTTTTTATACTGTTCAGTGGAGACGCTTAATATAGGCTGTCAGCTGACCATTCTTAGTTATGGTAAGGAGCATTGATGAAACATTACCTAGGTCAAGATTAGATCTGACCTATATCCAATGTCTGGATTGAGCAATGTTCCCTGTTGACGGCTATTTTGCTGACTGCATGGTCAACTGAGAGACCCCTCTGACCTTCTATGACCCTTAGACTGACCTTTCATCCAATGGTATCTCCTTTGGCCGTAGCTAAATATACACTGGTATGAGAGACTAGCAGTCTAATATAGCTTTTATATGACAGCGAATGAGATCACAGAAATGTGGCATTCCTAGTCAAAAACACTACAGAAACCCACATCAGATAACCCCCGTCTGACAGTCTAAAGACTGTCACAGTGAATTCTTCACCATCGGCTGCTAGCTTAACTCAACAATGTCAATAAAACAACAATTAACATTAAACAATACTTCAGACAATAGATGCTAACTCAAAAACACACAGTCAATTTTCAAAAGAATTGTGTTTGTTATTCAGAAAACATTAGCTTTGTCTGTAGGTTGGAGTAGGGAGCGGAGTCCTGCGTCTTTGTCCTCAATGTTCATGGGACAGTTGGCGCCAGTCTCCACTGCCTCGTCCAGAACCCCACAGCCAAGCCATCTCGCGAGAGAGAGTTTCTCGAACACATGTGGAGAGGAAACCCACATGTTAGTCACAGTTCTTAACCATTTTTTCATTTTTCTTGAAACATAAGACAGTTAAACACTTTTAAGACTGTTAAACAAAACAAACAAAAATTCGTACATTGACAGATAAATAAACTGCTTTGTCCTGTTACAGATAACTAATGACAATATGTATATATTGGTGATTATTCATTAAGAAACGTCATTCTCACGGACATGTTTTTCTGCCTCCTCGCGATGTCCGTTGAGGTTTTTCTGTTTTCCTCCTCCCCTGTTTGATCCATTGGCACACGTTCAGTCTCTTGCCACCCGTCTGATGGTCACCGTCTAATCCTCTGCCACTCGTCTGATGGCATCTATAGGAATGTCCTTTACCACCCGTCTGATCCTTAACACTCACACTCCCTAGCATAGGAGTGTCCTTTGTCCGATCAGTCCAGTAGAGTGTAGAGGAGACTGGGTAGACTGGCACTCCATAGACGCCTTTCCTTGATGGTCTTTGGCTCAAGAGTCACTTTGTTCCTTTGTTAGTGGAACTTCAGCACAATGCAGAGGTTACAGATGTCCACATTTACTTTTGGGTAGAGGGGAGACTGGAACTCAGCATAGCGTAGGAGTTAGGGTACAATTCCTTCAGCAAAAACATTTGCAATTCTCTTGTTCCAAATAAAAATTAAAGTTATTATACATTTCTGATAAACTTGTTGTGCAGATAAATTTTGGACCAGCGCCTTGTCTGTACATTAACTTAAACTTGCTGCTTGGTTGGTATCAAAATAGAACTTATTTAAAACTTTAACTTCTGACACCAAACAACATCCTCTATCTCACTGAGCTAATTAACAACAACTGACGTTTGGTTTTACAAATAGACTATGTGTCATCATAAAACACTGGTGGTATCTGCAATAGCCCATGAAATATCGTTGTTGATTAAAGTATACACTGAAACAAAGGATACAACAATAGAAGTTGCATCATATACTGATGGTCTGCTCTTTAAAGTGTGGATGAGTGGCCTAAGTGATCAGTGTCTCATAATATATTCAACAAATTAAAGAGACAGCTGGTGACAATGCTTTGTATTGTAGAACATTTTGATGCATTGTCGCTCAATCTTAATGACACTCTGGTCACTGAGTTTGTGAATGACAGTCTGACTTCAGCAGCAGTCGCTCAGTTTGGCCAATCAATGAATTCAGTCATTGTAATCCTCGGCAGGGGCTAGGTATGTTGCCAACAGCGATGTCTCCGATTGGTGGAGCTTGCGTTGGATTGTGGGTAATGTAGTGTTGGTTTCAGAGGACAGAATTAAACATTTTTCAAAAATCCAATTTCTGAAATAAAATTCTGAAAGAAATCACACTACATCTATCCTTTATGACAATCTTCGCTGATGTGTTGTCCACGAGAAGTTAGACTTTAGTGGAAGATGAATAATAATAACAACATAGGCAAATACAATAGGGTCCCTGCAGCTACACTGCCTGGCTCCTAAATAAACCAATCCCCCCCTTGGACACGAAATTATCAAAATAATGCAGTGGACAATTAATGACATGTTTTAACTAAATCTTTCCTATAGGGGACTGTAATCAATAATTCAATTCCTTAGTGGAGCACAAAGCATTGACCACTCATAGCAGAATTAATGTCCATACTCCTGGCGTTCTAGAGCTATCTTTCTTCACTGTTTCTATTATATCATTTTTATTTCATTTTATTGTATTTTATCTTATTTTTATTTATTTTTCCAAAACCCCATTCCCTGGCCTTCCCTTTGTGTCCCTCCCAGAGGTCTGGCTGGGGGTAAGGTGCCATTCTCCTTTCTTCGTGCCCCGTGCGGCATCACATTCCATGTTCCACGCACCTGAACCATAGGCCTCCTTTCGGAACCCTATCGTCCAGCCGCCGGAACCCCACAGTCCAACCGCCGGGCTCACCCGTCAATCACCTCCCCCGTCTGGCGCCAGCCTCGTTGGGGTACACATTCTTTTGGGCGATGACCTCAGCATGTCTCATGGTCACACCTGGCCTTTGGGGTATGATGAGATTTCACAAACAATGAACAGTTGATAATCTCTGACGCTCTCTACTCTACCCGCTTCCTGTCTGCTGTGGCCTGTCACCATTCACTACTGCCTTGACCCCGCCCCCTCTCTGTAATGGAGAGAGAGACAACATTGGTCAACAATCCCACTTGGCTTTTACACAGTGGTAAATGCAGGCTAGAAAGAGACCTAGTTTCCTGTCTGCCAGGACAATTTCCGCATGTGTGCTCAACACCTGTCTTGGCATTCATGTACTGCTCTGTTCTGATTCTGCCATGTTGCTCTATCTTCCTTTGGATTGAATTAAAAACACACAAATTAACACCACAGTATAATACTTTGTTAGTACAGCTCTAAGATGAAAGTAAAAATACAACAATTCTCAATGGTAATGACAATAATGGCAATTGATTGCGCTTAAGTCTTAATTACCATAGCGACGGTTCATGTTGGTATCCTGACCTCCATTGCTGCGCGACTGGTCTGGTTCCAATTTTATTTCTGCTGCACACAGAGACTTTAACAACAGATTAACAAATTCCTTATTCAATAGTACAATTGTACAACAGTGTAATATAACAATTTGTTCAATTTCTCATATAGTCATTGATTTTCTCTCCACATTCCTTTCTCTCATTATTTCCTGGTGATAATAGTGAGTAAAAATCGACTGATTATGATTTGGACAGTTCAATCAAAATTTTCAAAAATATAAATTTTTCTAGCAACAATTCAGCTTATAAAACTAACACTATTATTCTAAAAAAACATTCTATACCTATTTCTAATATTTTACATCTATTTTCTTATAAAAAATATAAATTATTCTAAACAATGTCTTGCCCTGCTTCTTAACACTTCCCTGGCTAAGAGCAAACACTAATTGGGACAATGTTTTTATTAAAAGAATGATTTTATAATTCTTTTTGCTAAATGACTTTGCAGGAGATAAAATATCTCTAATTTCTTCCCCTGCAGGGCACTAGATTTCCAATGAGATTTTCGCTTGGGATAGTTAGTCTAGAATATAATTTAGCAAATAGTATTTACTCTCTCTTCCTTGCCCTCATGTACACACTAATCTTTTCTTTGTCCCGCCTATGCCACTGAGTTTAAATAGTTCACTTAATTACTGCTTCTTGCTTTCCCTATAACTCAAATAAGTCATTGCCTACTTTCCCATCAGGGATAGGTATTAGTCACTAAAGTCGTCACTCTAGTCACTACGCTTCCCCTATTACTTTTTAACAGTAATTTCCAGTCAGGTTAAGCATGTTACTTGGTTAATTGGCTACTCACTCACAGCTCACCTGATCCTCTCTTCAATGTACTCTTGATGGTTAGTCTCCAGCTCTCGGACGTCAGGTCACGATGGACAATACAATCCCATCGTAGAACGGACCTTGGCTCCAGAGCACCTCACAAGTTAGTTCAGTCAGTTATTAGATTGTATGTCAATAGAAATATTTATCTCCAGTGGAGATAACATTTCTTGTGTAGTCATATTGTATTCGCTTGACCCAATGGCTGGTTCACCACGGCCGCTCTGTCCATCCTGCAGGTAAAAATACACTTCACAGATGTTACCCAGCTACGTCGTATTATTAAAGTTTTGATCAGAAACCTTAATCACGTGCCTTCCTACGAGCCTGCAAGATGGAAGACGTGGAGCGGTGGCACCCAGGCGATTAACCAATTAATCACTGGGTCAGTTATTTGTCTTAAATCTGCGCGCCATTCACCACCGGTGACGGTGTTGGCCCAATCAAACCACGTTGGTAGACGCACAGGAATCGATTCTCCTTCACGACTTCGTCTCTCCTTACTCTTCACGACTTAATCTCTCCTTACTCTGGAACAATACTCTCAGGAAGTCATATTATTGTTATGTTGTACATTCATTACAGCAATATTTCCTTAAGTAGTCTATTGTTCTGTAGATTCTGATCGCTTGATATTGTTACGTTATTTCACACGCGTTACAGTGCCAATTCTTAAAACAGTACTATATATATACCTGTTGTGGCCACTGAGTGTCTTCCAGCTGTGCTGGGGGGGGGTAACTTTTTCCTCTTGGTTCATGACGACCGAGTCATCTACACAATGTACTGCAGACCACCAGGTAGGCTGATGACCTGTCCTCCCCATTCTTTCTCAGGACAATAGGTGTCCCGAGCGTCTGGGGAGACAAGCACCATTATTGCAGATAGTACTCAAATCATCATTAGCAAGTTCCCTATTACTTTAAATAATATATATATATATATCTTCAGGGTATTTCAAAATGCAGTTTCAATAGTTTAATATCATAATTTACTAACAACTAATCATAGTTTTGGCTCAATTCAATATTCTTTGGGGTACTGTAATTTTGTAAGAGAGAGGGAGAGACAGAGACAGAAGGAGAGGTGAGAGAGAGGGGTGGGGGCTAGTGAGCAGAGGGGGGTGGCGGCTAGTGAGCAGAGGGGGGTGGGGGCTAGCCCGCCCGCCTGAGCCGGGGCCGTTGCTATTAATAAATTATTGGTGCCTAAGAATTGTGTGTAACTCCCAACCGACGCACACACCGACCCTGAAGATTTCTGCTCTAGCCTGTCTCTCATGAGACACCCTCACTCTCATGAGTACACTCTCCTGATCTCCCAAAAGCGTTATAATAGCACTTCACTCAGATCAGCTGGCTTTTTTAGTGAGTAAGTTTCAGCACATTAGCATAGCTGTAGCGCTTAGCATTTTAAGCATCGTCACAGTTATTTTTATGACAGACATACACATTATTATTCTTTAGTCGTCACTCGCTTTTTCTGGTATTTCCTGACACTTATCAACTAACAACAAACATTTTCTGGAATCTGGCGTAACCTACAAATGTCACTTGTTTTCGAATTCCCTGTTCTGGTGTTTGTATCCGTTAGTTTGTGGTTAAATTATCAAATTAGGTACGGTACCGGTACAATTACGACCGAATGACTTCTCGACCGTTCTACCATGAAATCAGGCCCCGTTTCTACATTCCTTCCCCGCGGAATCGTTTATATTTCCACTTTTCTGCCAAGGTGATACGTCTAAAATCTGCAGTTTTATAATCAACACATCCAATCGAGAAGTCACTATCTGGGGCCCCTTGTTTTTGCTGTTTTTGGTTACAGCGCAGGGAAAACGACTATGTCAGTCCTGGCCAGCTGCCAGCGGTCGGTCCTTTCCCTTAGATCTTAACAATGCGTCTGTATTTCATTCACTTCTAAGGAATATCTATACTAGCCTACTTCACTCATTTCCAAATTTATCGAATTTCTGGGAAATAGCACTGACTGGCGGTTGGTGCTCAAACATACATATTTTAAGCATCATTTTCCTGTTAGTTACAGTGACAACATTAAATTTATGCAAATTTTCACACAGCTTAAATCTGGCATTATTCCCGTTCAACATTCATTGACCCTTCAATCAATCAGTTCCATATCAGGTTCTTTTGACTGAAATATATTCAATCCTTGCCTGACAACGCCATTTTGATGTTGGATCACCTTGATTAACCTTACTGGTCAATGAATGCTGAGAAGAGAATAATCTTTCTGTTGTTTATTCATCATAGCATGTATCAAAAACATACAGTATCAACCATGCTTTAGTCATTGGTTCAATTATAGATTTCAGACATAGCTTAGTTCAACAGTTATGTAACAGGATTAGACAATATAACATACCTGTGAACAGATGAGCAGATGTTGCAACAGGTGGAGTTAGCATGCTAACATGCTAGCTTGCTAAGCTAAGCTAAAGCCAGCGTAAGATAGTTTAAGCCTTCATGAGTTACGAGGTAAGCGCGCGTAAGTCCCCTTGGTCCGGTGGTTCTTACTTTTTATACTGTTCAGTGGAGACGCTTAATATAGGCTGTCAGCTGACCATTCTTAGTTATGGTAAGGAGCATTGATGAAACATTACCTAGGTCAAGATTAGATCTGACCTATATCCAATGTCTGGATTGAGCAATGTTCCCTGTTGACGGCTATTTTGCTGACTGCATGGTCAACTGAGAGACCCCTCTGACCTTCTATGACCCTTAGACTGACCTTTCATCCAATGGTATCTCCTTTGGCCGTAGCTAAATATACACTGGTATGAGAGACTAGCAGTCTAATATAGCTTTTATATGACAGCGAATGAGATCACAGAAATGTGGCATTCCTAGTCAAAAACACTACAGAAACCCACATCAGTGGCTTACCGGATTCCAACCAGAGACAGACCTGTTGTAAGCCTGGGTCCTGTCGTTGCCACAACCCCCAGGTATTAGTACCCGGGCCGGCCGAGTCCATAGCCACGTCTTCCCTCGTTCCGTCCTCCAAGTGGACCGGTGCACCAACCACCTGGACCACCGCACTCATGGTCCCAGGCAGCCTGGACAGCAGGTCAGCATTCTGGTTTGTGGTACCTGGACGATATTTAAGCACGTAGGAATAGTTAGCAAGCTGAGCCACCCACCTCTGCTCATGTGCTCCCAACCGAGCCGTATCCAAATGCACCAAGGGATTGTTATCAGTGTAGATGGTGATCTGTGCCCCCCAGAGATAGTCTTTAAACTTCTCTGTCACCGCCCACTTCAGTGCCAGGAGTTCCAACTTGAACGAGCTGTAATTCTGATCATTTTTCTCTGTGGGAGACAGACTGCGGCTGGCATATGCAATGACCCGTTCTTGGCCCTCCTGCACTTGTGACAGTACTGCCCCCAAGCCGCCCAAGCTGGCATCAGTGTATAGCTTGAAGGGTTGGGTGAAGTCGGCGAATGCCAGGATTGGGGTCTCCAGCAGCTTCTGCTTCAATTGGTCAAAAGCCTGCTGGCAGGCTGGAGTCCACGCCACTGGGGCAGAGGAGCGGATGGTGACGCCTTGGGATACCTGGTGCAAGGGGCCGGCAATCCGGCTGAAGCCCCGAATAAACCGTCGGTAGTACCCTACAAACCCCAAGAAGGAGCGCACCTGCTTCACAGTGGTGGGGATCGGCCAGCCCCTGACAGCCCGGGTCTTTTCGGGGTCTGTGGCAACCCCTCGTCCACTCACTAGGTGGCCCAGGTAAGAGACCTCCCTCCGAAACAACCGGCACTTCCCAGGCTGAAGCTTGAGGCCATGATCCTGGAGGCGTTGGAACACCCGCTCTAGGTGGTCTAGGTGACTCTCGAAATCAGGAGAATAAACAATCACATCGTCAAGGTAAATGAGCAGGTGGTCGTGTACTTGCCCTCCTAGGCACCGTTGCATGAGCCTCTGGAAAGTAGCTGGCGCATTACACAGTCCAAAGGGCATCCTCTCGAACTGATAGAGGCCTAATGGTGTAGTAAAGGCTGTTTTCTCTTGGTCTTTGGGACACATCTCCACTTGCCAGTAGCCACTATGGAGATCGAGGGTGCTGTACCACGCTGCCTGCTTCAAGCTGGTCAGGGACTCCTCAATTCGGGGTAGGGGGAAAGCGTCCTTATGGGTGACCGCATTCAGCTTGCGGTAATCGACGCAAAACCGCCAGGATCCGTCCTTCTTGCGCACTAGGACCACTGGTGCAGCCCAGGGACTGGAGCTCTCCCGTACTACCTTGTTGTCAATCATGGTCTGCAGCAGTGTCCGTAATTCAGCGTACAGGTTAGGCGGGACTGGCCGGTACCGCTCGCGGATGGGGGGGGCTCCTCTTGTTGGGATCTGATGCTGGACCACCCCAGTGCGCCCAAAATCTTCCTCATGGGCAGCAAAGACATGTGTCCAGCGCTGCAGTAGGGCAGTCAGTTGCTGTTGTTGCTCTGTGGTGAGCCCCTCCCCCTCCAGTTCCAGTGCTGGGTGGCCAGCCGTCGAGGTTCCCTTCACAGGCCGTACATCGACCTCCACGATCCCTGGCTCAGTGTCTCTCAACACCAACTGGTTTGCCCCATGGATCTGCTGGGGGTCCACTAGGGACACGGTGGCCAGCGCCTGCTTCTGGGGGATCTGCACAGGATAGAGGTGTGGGTTACATATACGGAGGGGCACCTTACCTCCGCGAGCCCAGCTCAAGGTTCGGCCCACTCGCCAATGACGTTCCCCATCTTCCGGGTCTCCCAGGAGGTCCTCCACCAGAACAGGGCTGTTGCTGCGGCCCAGGGCCTGGGGTACGCAGGCCCAGACCACGATTTCGGACTTAGGGGGCACGTGTACAGGGGCCTGCCTCGAAAGTTTGGCCACCCCTCTGGTTTCCTCCTCTGGGAGGGTTCCCTGCACCCGCTGGCAGAGGGCGAACGCCTTCTCCCACGCCTTTCGTGCAGCGGCAGGGACGGTTGACTTGAATGCCTCTTGGCCGGGGTGGCCCTTCTGGAACAGACCCTCCCAGCACTCAGAGATCACATTCATGCCCAGTAGTCCATATTCTGTGCTAATACACTCATCTTTAACAATCATGACACCCCGGCCAGGTACCTCAATGCCTCCGACGGTGAAGTCCAACATGGCATAACCTACGAAGGGGATCTGCAGTCCATTGGCGGCTCGGAGGGTCAACCAGGGGAGGTCTTCAGCACCCTGGACCCCTTCACCCCCGAAGTAGCGCTGGAACAGCGACTGGCTGAATAAAGTCACTTGAGAGCCAGTGTCCAGTATACAGGGCACACTTTTACCACGTATAATGACCTCAACTTCAGGGCAACGGCCCACTATGGCCGGTGTCTCTAGGGCTGCCGCCGAGTCCCTCGCCCCAGTCACTCGCCCTGCTGTGACCGGGAACGCCGAAAACCCTGGGAAGAGGCTGACCTGCGGGGGCAGAAACGTTGGAGGTGTCCCGCCTCGCCACAGTCCCGGCAGATGGGGCGGCCCTGGTCATCCCACCGGAAGTCACTGGGTTTACGACTGCCCTGTTGTCGGCGTTGGCCAAACGGTGGTGCGCCAGTTGGTCGATTCCATTGAGGTGCTGGCGGCTGGCCCGGCTGGGGGAGTGAGAGTTGGCCCCGGATCTCGTCGATGATCGTCTTACTCAACTGAGTTACTTGGTCCTGGAGTTCCTGTTTCAACTCTGCTCTAAGAGAGTCCTTGAGTTGTTGGAGGCTGGATGGGGATGGTGCTCTAGGAGTGGGGGGCGGGGCTGTCGGCATGGCCCGAGCTTGACAGGCCACCACTTCTTTTGCCGTAGCCTGTTCCTCCCCTTCCAGAAATCGGGCCTCAGTGCGAGCAGCGTCAAAAGTCATACCAGGTGTTCGCCGTAGGAGGCGCTGTAACTCCCGTTTCACAAGACTATCTCTCAGTCCTCTGGAAAATTGTGACCGCAGGGCTCCTTCTGCAGTGCCAGCATGCTCTGGGGCCCTTGTCTGCCATCTATGAAAACAGTCACGGAGACGGAGGGTGAAGTCATCAATGCTCTCCCCCTCTGCCTGTTTACAACTAAAGTACTCCTCTTGCAGTGTCTCTGTAGAGCGGTGGTCCCCATACTTCCTAGCTAGAGCTTTTAACATCCCTTCATCAGAGTCCCTAACTTCTTGGGGAAGTAGTACCGCTTCCCTATGGGCTTGGCCATCTAGAGCACTTAAGAGGAAATCTACTTTCTGCTGTGAAGTCAAAACCTGTGCCCGCAGAAAAGACTCTACCTGCGCCTTCCACTGGCTAAACTTGACTACTCCTCCCTCTCCACTAAATTTTGGGACCCATGAGGCTCCCATAAACCAAGGCATCATAACTGCACTCATGGCTGGGTGATTTAGGGGCGGGGGAACTACCACAGGGTCTGAACCTGAACTATGGGAAACTACATTCTGATCCTGATCCTGATCGGAGGCAGACATGTTGTGGGTGTTGGGGGATCCTGCCGACAACGCCAAAAATGTCACGTGACAAACGGCAAATTGAGTACGTAGTCCTTACGGATCACTTGGGTACGTTGTCCGGTTTAGGTGAGAAGACTGTTTGAGTAACCTACGGGCCCGTCTCCGAACTCCAATCAGTCCACCCTGCCGTCCAGTCCTCGTTTAGTTAGGCGTATGTCTCTGCCGGCGCGTACCCTGTCCGTTCTCCTAGTCCAGCCGGTCCTCTCCCCTCTTCAAACAGCCTCCAGCCAATCACCTGGTACCTGTGGAAGGCTGCACACCTGGCTCCACTCATACAATCACCACTCATGCAATCACCCACCATTCATCATTCACTCAGCACATATACCCCAGCCCGTGACATATACATAGGCTAAGTACATTTTTGCACCATGACATATTTGTTGCCATCACATTGTTCATTAATTTCACTGTTCTTCCTCATCCCTTTCCCACCCCCTCCTCCTCTCCCTCTTCTCATCCTCCCCAGCCAAACCACTCAGTGGGTCTGTTCTGTGCTCTCATTTTACATATTGTGGATGTAGCTGTCCCAGTGTATGACCCACATGTGCTCCATGGCTCGTAATGTGCTCCATGGCCATGCGTCCCCACATTGTTTTTTTTTTTATTATATTTTTTATTATCATCTGTTTTATTATTATAAATAAATACTTTAAAACTACCACTGAAGCTGTCTGTGCAAATTACAGTAGGCTAGGTATTTAACTATTACATTACTACAGCTGCTAAAGGCACATATTGTAGTGTTTCCAAACAAATTTTCTTAAACTATTGGAGACTTGGAAATAACAACTAGGCCTACATGAAGACTTTCACAGTTTCAGACTGCTGTAACCATTAAAGTTTGGAGTAGGCTGCATAAGCTTACACTTAACAATGCACACACACAAAACGCTCAAAAAGGGCTTAATACATACAACAAACTGATCAGGCTAATCATTTTTTAATGAAAATGACCACAAGACAACCTCCTGTGCATAGCTGAAATGGTAGTGGGATACGGTGATAAACTGGAGTGATCTTTTGACAGCAATTATTAGCCTTTTCCAAGAATGGACAGAAATGGGATATTTTTAGAATAACAGGAATTTATTCACATACAATGTAAAGGAGTTGATGTGTAGCATGAAGATGAAACGATACACTGAGTTTGGGTGTTTTCAGTCAACGTTGGCGTTCACCGCTTCCAGCTATCGAATGGCCGACTGGTGTAAGATGGATAGCCTAACGTTAGAGAGATAAATGTAGGCTATGGTTATGTTAATAAAGGTAACAATGATGTTGTAACATGCATGCAGCACTGCCGATCTGATCTGAACGATTGATTCATTGTTACCATGGATCGGTATTGGGATTGATCAAGGGCGAGTGTGAAATAGCAGCCACGAACTCAGCGGGTTATCCGAGATGCGGTAGCGGCGGCCAAAGCTCCTGCTGGCGGGGAGTGAACCTCTTCAACTCGCCTGTCACTGGCTCCCTGGAGGAATTTAGCCTGGCTGCAATAACGTTATCGCGAACGGAATGAATACCATCTACTAGCAAACAAAACATGTTCAATTATATTTAACCTGTTAAAACTAAGATGCCAGGATCAAAAAATAATTTCTCCAATTGATATATTTGACAAAAACAGGTTAATATGCAAGCCGGTTTTCATTGCTAAATCAAAGCGGGGAGAGCCGAGAGAGCCGGGAACGTGCGTCTACATTTCAGATAAATGTGAACTTTTTCGTGGACGCGCGTCGGCCAGAGAAGCTCAACTGCGCAAGTCAAAAGTCACCGGAAATAGCCAAGTGACTACAAATCTAGCCAAGATGGCGCGGTTCAATAGGCCTTCACTTTAGATTTCGAATCCTGGGGGCTTGGTTGGGATGGAAACGTTTGTTTACTCAAAAAGAATAAAGAGCTTGTCTCTTGTTTTCTTCAGATGGATAAAAAAAATATTTGCAATGGGGAATCTTTACAGGCGTGACAAACAATGTTCAACTGTGAAAAGTTTCCAAGGTAGAGAGAGACACAAATTACGAACACAATTTATATACACTTTTGGTCGTGACTGCTAGTCTTTTCAATGCTCTTAACCAATCGGTGAAAGCCGGGAACAATGACGCGTTTCACTGTCCAGACCCGGTCTAGAGCCCGCCTCCTGAGACCGGAAACTTTCGGTTTTCTGGATATCTAATTGTACTATTTTGTACTATATTACATAATCAAGGTCGGACAGCGGCGTAACCATTTACTGACGTTCACTGATATACTTTGGAGAAGTGCATTACAGGGCATGGCCATCACTGACTAACTGACACTGCACTGCTATATCTACCTAGGTGATTAACAAGTAGTAGTGCTTAGGTGAACCTCTGTTGCCACCTACTGGACATTGTTAAGAACACATAACCCAACCATAGCATATAGTACAGTAATGGTAGTGACCAGTTCTGACATTACTATGACATTATTATTCTGACATGCATTATGCGTGACCTCTTCATTTATTTAAGGCCTTTCTGAATGTCCAGTGCTGACCATGTTCCTCCTTGTTTTCCAAAGATAAAAAGGTGCAGTCTCTTCTTGTTCTTTAGTCCTGGACCTGGATCAGGGCTACTTCTTTCCATTCATTTGAATATGAGAGGTGTGAACACAAGACTACTGACGACCACTTCAGCCAGACAATACGTAGACTAGATGGTTCCCAAGTGTGAATGTGTCTGCTCTCCATCTTCAGCGCTATTGAAAACCTGAAGGCCTCCTCATTCTAACTATAAGTGCTAACAGTCTAAATCACCAGCAACTGAAACTGTCTTCTTAGGTACCTGGATCTGGAGGAGAAAAGAAGGGAGCAGAGTTCAAGGACTATGCAAACACCTTCCCAGTCCAGTCCGCCTCCTCCTGCTGTTGGCTGTAGCCCTGGTTCTGGACCCGTACTCGGAACTGAATGGTTGATTGATCTTAAAATGACCTCATATTGGTATAATCACTGGTATGTAGACTATGATTGGTTTGTCAAATAAAGGGAATTATTTGTTTTGTTTTTTCTTGGGTGGACTCAATCCTATTTGGGTCCCTAAATTGGTCCTGTAACATCTGGGCCCCGACGCCTGGTTTTAGATAGATTGAATCCAGCTTCATCAATGAAAATGAACTCATGACGCAGTGCAGCTGCGCCAAATACCACCAATAGGGCGTTCACACCTCTCATATTGAAATGAATGGAATGCACTGGAAGAAGAATCAGTGTTTTGTGGTGTGTGGAAGCAGGTCTGTGAGCTTCAAGAATGTTAAGTTGGGGGAGGGGGAGAGCCCTTTCCACTAGCCCAGAGAGATAAGGAGGAGGAGGTCTTAAGATGAGGTCATTTTTGCTGAAGTATGAGACTCATTGTTTTCTGACCACACCTTTGTACTCTGATATCCCTGCTCAGACATACCTTGTGAGCTCACAATAAAATAATTTAAACATGCCTTGGTTTACAGAATTTAATTACTAGATTGTTGATAATCACCCTGCAAAAATCTACATTTGGCCTTTGAGGGCTGAAAACATTTTCAAGAGGTTCCTACATCTGCAAGGAGTTCTCCATCACCATGCCACCCTAGGTCCATCCAGTACTGCACTCATGATCACGTTTTGAGGGGGCGGCAGCAGCTCAGGAGGTAGAGTATCCGTCTGGGAGCCTCCAGTTCAATTCCAGCTATCTCCTCTGCTTCTTTGACGTGTTCTTGAGTAAGACACTAATTTATCCCAAAGAGCAGGCTAACACCAGCTGGCCACCATTGGTGAGTGAATGAGAGAAGATAATTGTAAAGCGCTCTATGCATTAGAAGTGCACTCCACTCACAATGACATATCTGGTGCTCTATATAATGCAGTTGTACAGGATGGAGCAGAGCAGCCCAGGTTTGTTGTCATGTGGGATAATGTTAGTTTCCACCGGGCTGCTCTGGTCTGGGACTGGTTCACCAACCACCATACATAACTTCACAGGTGGATACACCGTTACCCCCTTACTCCCCATTCCTCAGTCCCATTGAGGAATTATTTTCACTTTGGTGTTGGAAGGTGTTGAATATTGGTTGATTTTCAGAGAAATATTGGTTTAATCTGATCCTGTTAGCTGTTCCTAATTATAATGATTGACCTCTGAGTATGGCTGTAGATGGAGCTTTCTGTAAGAAATGGTGACCCTCTTCCATAGACTTATGAGATAAAGATGACATTCCATGGCTGGTACACTCTGTGCCAAACAGCAATTGTTGTGGTTAGCGCCAAGGCGGCGTAGGTTGACTTGACAAAACAAGGCCACAGAAGAGACCAGAAAGACTGTCTTATCGGAGAAGAGACGAGGGGGGGGGGTGGGGGCACTCAAACCACATAAGAACCGTGCTCAAGCTCAGATGATTTGATTTGAGTCCAGACAGCATACAGACAGGTCAGCTGTACATTAGACTATATGCCATCGTCTTTTGTATGTTAAACCTTCTGTAATAAACAGCTTTTGATGTCGCTCAAATCCTGTGTTGGAGAGATTCATTTGGAATACACCTAAAGAAGGGACACTGGACTGTGTGGTATTGTGTGAGATCTGGGGCCGTCTTTTATTGTAATCAAAACACAACGCAGAGCTTAATAAGGACAATAATAAAAGACAACAAAAGTCAACAAAGGTCTATGAACACCAACCAGACACCTGCATGACTCTCCCTGGGAGCAATGGAAGAGGCATGCAGAGACACTGAGGTGGGGTCAGTCCAGGGTTGGATACTGAGGGGGGGTCAGTCCAGGGTTGGATACTGAGGAGGGGTCAGTCCAGGGTTGGATACTGAGGAGGGGTCAGTCCAGGGTTGGATACTGAGGAGGGGTCAGTCCAGGGTTGGATACTGAGGGGTCAGTCCAGGGTTGGATATTGAGGGGGGGGTCAGTCCAGGGTTGGATACTGAGGAGGGGTCAGTCCTGGGTTGGATACTGAGGGGGGGTCAGTCCAGGGTTGGATACTGAGGCATGAACACAAATGAACACACTCTACAGTACCTCTCTCAGGTTATACAATGTTTATTAAAAAGGCTAATGGAAAAAAAAAAAAAGTTTAAAATACCATCCAACCAACGCCAACAGTCACCAACAAATACATTTCCATCCCAGTTTGTATTCCATGTTTGGAGCGCATCCCCTGCCTTTAAAATAATCTCAAATCCAAAAAGATACTCTACATATACCAATCTCTAATTGCAATCTGCACTGCTGTGATAACAATATTATAGCCTACCATTACTACTGTTCATCTGATCATTTATTCATGTATATTGTAAGAGATGAATGGTTGTAAACCATTAACTCAACCAGGTATATTGGAATTAATTTAAACAGCTTCCTATGCAATCACCATTTCATCTACTTCGTGTTGCAGTACCTTTTGGTTTTATTCTTTCATATTTTTTAAGCAATTTACTTTTATCCAGAGGACAAAATTAAATCCATTCATTCACCCAACTTCCTGAACAGCATTCCATAGGCCTATAGGATAAGGCCTGCCGTATTATTCAGTTCACCAAGGATCTTCCTCATGTTCCTCTTTTCATTTTCTCCAGTAATCCAATCTCCATATCCAATTCCTATTTAGATTTTTTATCACTGACTACGTTTACATGCACTCAATATTCGGTTTATTGTCCATATTCCGGTTATTGAAACATTAGGAATAAGGAGTTTACATGCGCAAGCAAAAAGGAATATTCCTGTATGGTAATTGTAATCATTCGGTATATTCCGAATTTAAACCAGCGACGCACGGAGAACGTCATCGCAATGAAAGTTTTTCGGCGTGTTTCTTCTTCCTGTTTAGCCCATCTCCCCAGACAGCAAAGAATGGAAACGATAGCAATATGTTTGTGGTGCGCTATAGTGCTTGCTCTCATCCAGCAACACCACTTCACACTCCTCCTCATTCACTTCCTTACTGAAAGGATAATACGAGAGGAAATGTTAAATGCCGGTGCTGTGGTCTCTTTCATATGCCACTCGTTCACACCAGAGCCCCCCGGGCCCTTTGGATGAAGATTCGCAGCTAGGATTGGTGAGAAATACATAAATACAATCACAGAAGAGGAGAGAACATAACAAGCAGAAATACAATCAAAACAGCAGCAACAAATAGAAGTCAGTACAAAACTAGTTTGTTTAGACATAACAGAATTGATTTTGCAGAATAAAATAAACTGTAGGCCTACCTATGAAATATACTATAGACTTGTGTTGTATTGCATTTTGAGAATGGCTAACGTTAGTTCAGCAATCTAGAACCAAGATTCCTTGCGAATAAAACATGCGCAGAGCACAAATTCATGTTCCTTTTGGTGGGAATAAACCGATAAGCGTATACATGACTCAATATTCGGTTTGGAAAAGGAATAAACCAGGGGACTTATTCGTTTTTTTAATATTCGGAATATGCCCATATTCCGTTTATTCAAACGGTTTATTGATGTTTACATGGCCATTGTCAATATTCCGTTCAAGCAAGGTTTATTGAGTGCATGTAAACGCACTCAGTGGTTCACCCGAATAAACCAATTGCTTGTAGAATGATTACAGATCTGACTTCAGAATATTATTCCAGATTAAACTGTACAACATATTTGAGGGATTCTTTTGCAAAAGCAAACATCTGCTTTTACTGGCCTATTAGGTACCCTAAATCATGTTTGCCCATATCTGTGGTGCGGTTTAAAATAGTAGGCTTATTCATCTCTTGATGGTGATGTTTTAGAACGACACCATGCGGAACAGACAGTTGGCATATTCGTAAAAACATATTACGTCATAATATGGGAGCTATATCGTGAGGGAATGGATGAAGGACTTAAAACAAACTGATTGTACACAATGATTGTGAACAATACATTGGAACATTTGGACTGTAGTTGAGTATTGAATAGAGATATTATTGAAAAAGAAAAGGGCAGGAGTGCTGGGAAGTTCAGACAGGTGTGATCAAGGTGATATTTGGTCAGGAACACAAAAGACTGAGCTAGGGATCCTACCCACACGTGTAGCGGCATATCTCAATATATATCTTATATAGCTCACCATCTTATAAAACTCACCTCTTTGTCACAGACGATCTATAATTTATGTCCTTGTCTTGTGTCTTAAATGTAGTTTCATTTTGTGTCTCTGCAGTCCTTTGTTTTTGTTTGTCTCTTTTTGTACCCGGGCTGCGCCCCGGGCTGATGTAACAGTTGGTTGGGGGGCGCATTATAAATAAAAATAACATAACATAACATAACTTAGCGATAGCTCAATAAAAAGGTTTAACAAGAAAACTTTTTGCTAGTTACTTTTCTTTTAACAAGATAATTGAGGTGTCTACTCTTGTGTAGGTTATGATTTGAAATGTCTTTTTTTGGGGAGAACATGTAAACATGGAACACAGTTAAATTCCTCCTACGATATTATCTGCTTGTCTGATTAACTATAGTATACAGTAAGATACTATGTAGCTCAAACTCATGAATCATCTGTTTGATTGTTATAAGGTGAAGTGAACACAGAGTTACAGTGTAGCCCTATTCCTATAGTTTTTTTCCAAAGGCCTCCAGATCTGCCCATTACACTAGAACGCATCACCGGATTTCAAGCACCAAAACGTAGCCCCGGATGTATCGATCTGCCTCCAGGTTCGAGCCTCATTTTGGCCTCAGTAGTGTAACTGCTAGGCGCAGAGGTAGGTGAAAAAGCAGTAGTGTAATCCAGGCCTAAGGCTATAGCTATGGCTTCTCTCCTGTATGAACACGCTGGTGTGTCTTTAAGTGTGTTGACTGAGTGA
This sequence comes from Borostomias antarcticus, assembly GCF_949987555.1. Taxonomy (NCBI): domain Eukaryota; kingdom Metazoa; phylum Chordata; class Actinopteri; order Stomiiformes; family Stomiidae; genus Borostomias; species Borostomias antarcticus. The sequence goes on from NC_140234.1 coordinate 3,594,546, forward strand.
AGTTCTTTCCACACTGGTCACAGTGGTATGGCTTCTCTCCTGTATGAACACGCTGGTGTGTCTTTAACTCTCCTGAGTCAGTGAAGTTCTTCCCACACTGGTCACAGTGGTATGGCTTCTCTCCTGTATGAACACGCTGGTGTGTCTTTAAATTTTCTGACCTAGTGAAGTTCTTTCCACACTGGTCACAGTGGTATGGCTTCTCTCCTGTATGAACACGCTGGTGTGTCTTTAACTCTCCTGACGCAGTGAAGTTCTTTCCACACTGGTCACAGTGGTATGGCTTATCTCCTGTGTGAACACGCTGGTGTATCTTTAAGCCACCTGACGTAGTGAAGTTCTTTCCACACTGGACACATTGGTATAGCTTCTCTCCTGTATGAACACGCTGGTGTGTCTTTAAATATCCTGACGTAGTGAAGTTCTTTCCACACTGGTCACAGTGGTATGGCTTATCTCCTGTATGAACACGCTGGTGCTTCTTTAAATGTTCTGACGTAGTGAAGTTATTCCCACAATGGACACAGTGGTATGGCTTCTCTCCTGTATGAACACGCTGGTGTATCTTTAAATCTCCTGACGTAGTGAAGTTCTTTCCACACTGGTCACAGTGGTATGGCTTCTCTCCTGTATGAAAACGCTGGTGTATCTTTAAATGTTCTGATGTAGTGAAGTTCTTTCCACACTGGACACAGTGGTATGGCTTTTCTCCTGTATGAACACGCTGGTGTATCTTTAACTTTCCTGAGTCAGTGAAGTTCTTCCCACACTGGTCACAGTGGTATGGCTTCTCTCCTGTATGAACACGCTGGTGTGTCTTTAAATTTTCTGACCTAGTGAAGTTCTTTCCACACTGGTCACAGTGGTATGGCTTCTCTCCTGTATGAACACGCTGGTGTGTCTTTAAATTTTCTGACCTAGTGAAGTTCTTTCCACACTGGTCACAGTGGTATGGCTTCTCTCCTGTATGAACACGCTGGTGTGTCTTTAACACTCCTGACGTAGTGAAGTTCGCTCCACACTGGTCACAGTGGTATGGCTTCTCTCCTGTATGAACACGCTGGTGACTCTTTAAATGTTCTGACTTAGTGAAGTTCTTCCCACACAGGTCACAGTGGTATGGCTTCTCTCCTGTATGAACACGTTGGTGTGTCTTTAAATTTCCTGACCTAGTGAAGTTCTTCCCACACTGTTCACAGTGGTATGGCTTCTCTCCTGTATGAACATGCTGGTGTGTCTTTAACTCTCCTGACGTAGTGAAGTTCGCTCCACACTGGTCACAGTGGTATGGCTTCTCTCCTGTATGAACACGCTGGTGTTTCTTTAAATGTTCTGACTTAGTGAAGTTCTTCCCACACTGTTCACAGTGGTACGGTCTTGGCTTGTCTGTGTCTCTCTGTCTCTGGGCAGTAGCTGGGGTGAGGGGGGTGTTGGAGGTGGTGATAGGGAGTGATTGAGAGGAGGAGGAGGAGGAGGAGAGAATCTCTGGTCTGATCTGTCTGCTCGAGAGACGAGAGAGAGAGACGTAGAGGTTGTCATGGCTCCTCTTGAGGTGCTTGTTGAGGTAGATCTGGGAGGTGTAGGTGAATGGGCACACAGAGCAGGAGAACACCTGAGTCTGGGACAAGTCTGACATCACTCCTGGGAGAGTGAAAGAGAAAGAGACAAACATTAAAAAGGATTCTCACACCTGTATTACAAGTGCAAATACTGTATAGTGTTCATACGTAGCTAGTTGGGGGGAAACAAAACGACACCAGAACTTCAGATTGAGGACAGGAGAGAGAAAGATATGCAAGAGGTTCCTCTGGCTGAGAGAGAGAGAGGGAGAGTGAAAGCAGGATGATGCATTACATCTTAAATGGTGTTGAGAGACTCGCGTTGATGTATCTGATTGGCGAGAGAACATTTACGCTGAATTATTAACTATGGGAAATTTTAAACTTTAAAACATGTAAATAATGTAATGTAATGCGTCATCCCCAACATGGGCGGCAGCAGTGAGTAGGCAAAACAAAGGGGAGAGTGCCGAATCGCCGGTAGAAGAAGACAGTCGATGCGCTGTGGATATTAGCCATTTAAGTGTACAAATTTGCCTTTTATTTGAAAGGTGGGGGCATACAAACTGTAGCCACCTAGGAGAAAAGGCTGTCATCTGTTCCAACGATGTTTTTACTTTGGTGAGTAACGAAACGGTTTTGTCTGTAGACTCGGACGAGCGGGCCGAGGAAGCGCATTCATAGGTCAATTGCTTTGAGAGTAACAGGGCGTTGGATATCTGTTGGATATCGCCCTGGACCAGGTCTATATACGGCCATGCTCTCCACTTAATATCACCAGCGAATAAAAGAAGTGAACGCACGCAGCAACGACCAGCAACAGAGAAATTCACTGAAAACAGACCGCATGTCGGTATGTTCGCTTCACGCGTTTCCCTCTCAGCATGGTCATACAAAACAGCTTGCTGAATTCCGAAAAGATGAATAAACTATTCTGTTTTCGATTCAAATGTGTATATGATCCCCTGGACTACAAAACAAACAAACAAAAAAACAGTAACCCTCTCCTGGACTCAAATTCAAAAACAGTCGTCTAACCCTCCCTTGGACATTCGAAGTTCACTTCCTAAACCGAAGCCCCAAACGGCTGCGCTCTAATCTTTCAAAAATCAAAAATAACATACAACTTACCGAATTGAGGATTGTCGTAGCCTACAGTGAAAGGCTAGTGAGTAGGTTGTGATGGAAACGTTTGTTTACTCAAAAAGAATAAAGTGCTTGTCTCTTGTTTTCTTCAGATGGATAAAACAAATCTTTGCAATGGGGAATCTTTACAGGCGTGACAAACAGTGTTCGACTGTGAAGAGTTTCCAAGGTAGAGATAGAGACAAATTACGAACACAATTTATATACACTTTTGGTCGTGACTGCTAGTCTTTTCAATGCTCTTAACCAATCGGTGAAAGCCGGGAACAATGACGCGTTTCACTATTCAGACCCGGTCTAGAGCCCGCCTCCTGAGACCAGAAACTACCTGACGCCCTTTTATGGATATGTAATTGTAATATCTTGTACTATATTACATAATCAAGGTCGGACAGCGGCGTAACCATTCACTGACATTTACTGATATACTTTGGAGAAGTGCATTACAGGGCATGGCCATCACTGACTAACTGACACTGCACTGCTATATCTACCTAGGTGATTAACAAGTAGTAGTGCTTAGGTGAACCTCTGTTGCCACCTACTGGACATTGTTAAGAACACATAACCCAACCATAGCATATAGTACAGTAATGGTAGTGACCAGTTCTGACATTACTATGACATTATTATTCTCACATGCATTATGCGTGACCCCTTCATTTATGTGAGGTCTTATATTGAATGTCCAGTGCTGACCATGTTCCTCCTTGTTTTCCACAGATAAAAAGGTGCAGTCTCTTCTTGTTCTTTAGTCCTGGACCTGGATCAGGGCTACTTCTTTCCATTCATTTGAATATGAGAGGTGTGAACACAAGACTACTGACGACCACTTCAGCCAGACAATACGTAGACTAGATGGTTCCCAAGTGTGAATGTGTCTGCTCTCCATCTTCAGCGCTATTGAAAACCTGAATTCCTCCTCATTCTGACTATAAGTGCCAACAGTCTAAATCACCAGCAATTGAAACTGTCTTCTTAGGTACCTGGATCTGGAGGAGAAAAGAAGGGAGCAGTTCAAGGACTATGCAAACACCTTCCCAGTCCAGTCCGCCTCCCCCTGCTGTTGGCTGTAGCCCTGGTTCAGGACCCGGACTCGGAACTGAATGTTTGATTGATCTTAAAATGATCTCATATTGGTATAATCACTGGTATGTAGGCTATGATTGGATTGTCAAATAAAGGGAATTATTTGTTTTGTAATTTGTTTTTCTTGGGTGGACTCAATCCTATTTGAGTTCCTAAATTGGGCCTCAATCATCAAAACTTTGATTATAGCTTTAGGAGAGCATAATCAATCTTGCTATAGATAAAAGCAATGGATTAAAATTGATTTAATAAGGATTTGTGCCTATTATTATTTCTCTCAGACTCAATCCTTGCAGCCCATAGATGAGATGTTCTATAGGGTGTGTTAGGGTACTTTCCAAAGTATGGTACAATGAGGTCTTGGGGCAGGTAAAGGGATCCATGATCCGTTTTCATTTGCGTTTATGGCCTTCTGGCATTAGACTAGTCAAGATCCTGCTGTAGCCTATTCATATCTGCCTGCTTAGATTTATATCTGGTGTTGGCTAGCTAATGTTAGCTGGTGGTGTTATTAGCAAGCTGGCTGGATTTGGACCTGATCCAGGGCTCTTGTTCTTGTGCATTCCATTCATTTCAATATGAGAGGTGTGAACGGCCTATTGGTGGTATTTGGCGCAGCTGCACAGCGTCATGACCTCATTTTCATTGATGAAGCTGGATTCAATCTATCTAAAACCAGGCGTCGGGGCCCAGATGTTACAGGACAAAGAGCTGTTGTGAATGTCCCTGGGCAGCGTGGGGGAAATATCACCTTGTGTTCCTGGAAGAAGAATCAGTGTTTTGTGGTGTGTGGAAGCAGGTCTGTGAGCTTCAAGAATGTTAAGTTGGGGGAGGGGGAGAGCCCTTTCCACTAGCCCAGAGAGATAAGGAGGAGGAGGTCTTAAGATGAGGTCATTTTGGCTGAAGTATGAGTCTCATTGTTTTCTGACCACACATTTGTACTCTGATATCCCTGCTCTGGAGATCAGACATACCTTGTGAGCTCACAATAAAATCATTTAAACATGCCTCAGTTTACGGAATATAATTACTAGATTTATTATCTTTGTTGTTGGACTTCTGTGCTAGTCACGGTTTGTCCATAACAAACATCATGTTCGAACACAAGGATGCCCACAAGTACACCTGGCATCAGAACACCTTAGGCCGAAGGTCGATGATCGATTTCGTTATCGTATCATCTGATCTGAGGCCATGTGCCATGTATGTAGACTATGATTGGTTTGTCAAATAAAGGGAATTATTCGTTTTGTAAATTCTTCTAGCGCTGCCACGACTCAGAGCCGTGTCGGGGGGGGGGGGGGGGGGGGGGGGCTGGCGTTTCGGAGGGGAGACAGAGGCGTGTCGAGGGGGGGGGGGCGTTTCGGGGGGTAGACAGAGCCATCTCTGGGGGGGGCTCGCAATGCCTATTTCGCACAGGGCCTCTCATATATCCCAGACGGCCCTGCAGCCCGATGCACCTTCTCAATTCTTGTCAAATGACTTGATGATAATGAGAGTTTGTCTGTTTATTAAGGTTGAAGGAAGAGATCAATGCCCATCAAAAACAGGGGAGAGAGGCAGAGCGCCTGGAGACATTCAGACTGAGGGAGGAGAGAGACGGCCTGAAAGAAAGTCTGATACACACAGAGATCCAGAACAACATCCTGCAGAGCTCACTTGTCTCCACAGAGAGAGAGATACTTGGGTAGGAGCAAATGTGGATGCATCTTCTCAATTCTTGTCAAATGATTTGATGGTAATGAGAGTTTCTGTCTGTTTATTAAGGTTGAAGGAAGAGATCAATGCTCAAAAACAGCTCATTGGCCACCAAGAACTCACAGGAAAGTGAACAAGAGAAAAACTAGTAGGGGATAACCAGAGAGATCTAATGTTCAAATGCATTTAATTTGGGAAGTAAACATTATATTACATTACACTCACTTAGCTGACACTTTTATAAAAAAAAAAACATTTAACGTAGGAAAAGCCAATTTACTATTTGCCAGAACTCACAAGTGCATCTCCTTTCTAAAACAAGTGACTAGTGCATAGTCTCGTGCTGAAGGCAAAGTGCAGAATAGCAAACTAAAAATATAATAGGCGCCTAAGAGGGAGGATTGTGGTACTACTGTATCTCTTGAAGAAGTGAGTTTTGAGCCTGCGGCAAAAGATGGGCAGCGACTCTGCTGTCCTGATGTCAGTGGGCAGTTCATTACATCACTGCAGGGCCAGGACAGTTAAGAGCCGTGACCATGTCCATCTACCGCTGGAGCCTCGGAGTGAGAAGGCAACCACTCACCCCAAGGTAACACAGCATAGTGGTTGGGAGGGAGTGTAGGGTTTGACTATGGCCTGGAGGTAGGAGAGAGCTGTTTAATTCATTGCCCGATAGGATAGTCCCAGAGTCTGGATGCAAGCTGCTACAGGGAACCAGTGTAGAGAACAGAGAAGGGAAGTTTGTGGGAGAACTTGGGTGGTTGAACACCAGGCGAGCAGCAGCTTTCTGGACAAGTTCCAGGGGTTTAATGGCCGAGGCAAGTAGGGAGGGGCCTAGATGAGCACCTCGGTACATGCATTTTCCCTTTACTACTCCTTTAATATAGTGATAGTATACATCTTATAGTAGAAGAATGAGGAAAAACAAAAAATTGATGAGTGGAAGAATTTTTTTTTTTTAAATGCTTTTTTGTAGCGTCTCCACTTAAGTTTTTTTGTAAAGCCTAGTTTTTGTTTTTATTTCAGTCAAAAAGTAAAAAAAATTAATCGTTTTAAAACTAAAAGTTTATATATTCTCACACCTAGTTTTCATTTTTTCGTTAGTTTTCGGTAACTATAATAACCTTGATCCAGGCCCTTCTCATCTCCCGCCTGGATTACTGCAACTCCCTCCTTGCTGGGGCCATGGCGTTAGCCATTAAACCCGTGGAACTTGTCCAGAAAGCTGCTCTGTGCCTGGACTTCAACCACCCCAAGTTTTTTCACACAACCTCCCTTCTCCGTTCTCTACACTGACTCCTTGTAGCAGCTTATATCCAGTTTAAAACTCTGGTACTAGCCTGCTGGGCAATGAAAGGAACAGCTCCCTCCTACCTCCAGGCCATGATCAAACCCTACACTCCCGCCTGACCACTACACTCTGCTACCTCGGGAGGACTGGTTGCCCCGTCACTGCGAGGCCCCTGTAGTCAAATGACGCGGTCACGGCTCTTCTCTGTCCTGGCCCCACAGTGGTGGAATGAACTACCCACTGACGTCAGGACAGTAGAGTCGCAGCCCATCTTTCGCTGCAGGCTCAAAACACACCTCTTCAAGAGGTACAGTACTACCAGGAGTAGTACTGTACCAAGCACCTATTCTATTTTTAGTTTGCTATTCTTCACTTTGCCTTCAGCTCCAGATTATGCTCTTAGTCCCTTGTTTTAGAAAGGTGATGCACTTGTGAGTTCTGGCAACTACTTTAAATGCAATTATTGTAAGTATCTTTGGATAAGTGTCAGCTAAATGACTGTAATATATTGTAATGTAGCTAGCTAGCTAGGTTTTAAGTGGATTAATTGGAAGGCTACAACATATTGACATCATGTTCATACAAATCAAAACATTTGCTGATTTTGTGTTTATTGGATGGGTGTATTGCTGTTTTGAAATAAATCATTTTCATCTGGATATGTTTCACTAATAGGATAAAGATGATCACTTAGAATAACTTTGTATTGACTGGTAATGGCTCTACACTTTCAGTATCCAAGTGGTTTCACACTATGGACGTGTGGGGGAGCATGTGGTGTACACTAAGAGAATGGTATTGACCTGAATGCTTCAGGTGGTTCACATTCATTTGGGGATTTATGGGTTTTGTGTTCATATAAGAGCAGTTAAAACAGATCAGTCAATTTTGGCCTTGAACACTATTAAACGGGGGCTCATTTTAGACCTCGAACCCGGGTAACCCAGGTGAGTTGTGGCTGTGGGGGTGTATGGGGATGTTTTCCATCTGCTGGATGAACATAATATTGTCTTACCCATTCATTTCCTATAGCGGGTCATTTTACCCATTCAATTCCTATGGCGGGTCATTTTAAACCCAGAACAGCACCCTGATCAGCTTGGTCTCACACTGCAACAGATTCAGCTTCATCAAGGTGATCAATATTTCATCTGCAACATGCATTTTCAAGTTGGCCATATAGAACTGCTAAACTAAAAAAGAACTGTACATGCTGACGAAATGCATCACAGGCAGAGGTCTGTGCTCTCTGAGTGCTATTCTAGTTATTGTCATGTTTCTGTAACACTATTTAACTGGCCACCCGAAGACCTTCATCAACATGCAATGATAGCGGTCAACCACATAGTGGCGGTGTTGCACAGAGCTCAGCTAGGAGACCTCAAACTGCAAGCAGAGGATGCAGATTATCAGATTATAAACACTATGAAGAGTGAAGATGTTCTTCTGAAACACAGACCTAGGCCTGATTAATCATTTTAACTCTATTCACCTGTTTTCTTTATTATGTTGGAGATACTGTATCTATCTGTGGGTTCACTTTCAAACGAACACTTCTGAAGATGGAAACACCAGCCTCTCCATGTCCTTTTTAATCTGATGATCACCTGTTGTGACCTTAATTGACTTCTGCTTCATTCCTTTGGGTTTAGGAATGTCTCATGACATATTTTAGATATGAAGACATTTAAGTTATGAGGAACTGCTTATCTCTACATTATAGCTTATCTAATGATCATTACTTATCATATCTAACCTTAACTCCTCCCACTGCTGCTTGGACCAGTGGGTCCAGTTTGTTACATTCCTCATAGGGCTTCTGTTAGTGTGTTTTGGCTACTGTACTGTTCACATTTCTCCTAATTCCACTGGATTAAACATTGATATTCGTAAATAAATACATTGAGTGTTCCATAAAGTACGTTTTTAACATATGGATGGAGTTAATGTTTAACATTTTGTGCTTGTGCCTATTGTACTGTAAGTGGGGTACTGGGGTGCTGAGAAAATGTATTTGGTCCAGCATTAAGCTACTACAGTAGATAGGCCGTGTATCATACCAAAATATAAACTACACACATGTAGGAAGACAAAATACCGATATTATTTGGTCACTTTAGGTGGTACCGAATCTGGAAAGGCCCCTGGACTAAATGGTTAGTTTGTAAACTGCCTGATCAGCCTTTTCTATCCATTTTGCATCTTTCAGAATGGCATATTATGCAAATTAATTGATTACTACTTCTAGCTACTTTTGGGAGAACCAACAGCTACTTCCCTTACAGAGGAGCTGGCAACACTGCACTTAGCACCCCGATATCAGTCAGTCTTTCATTGTTCATGGTGTTGCACACTGAAATGTATCGATTTCAGTGCAGAAAAGTTGGCATCAGCTGTGCTTAGAGATAGGGCCATGGCAGGGTCTTGAAGACAACAACTTGTTAAAGAACGTAGTGTCTGGAGTACTCGGGTATCTGTTGTGCAAGGGGGAGGAGCACAGTCAGGGATGAAAATTAACTTTTTGGCTCACCTGCCAAGGGGACTGGTAGATGAAAAAATCCGCCGGCCAAGTATATTTTTTACCGGCCAAAATAATAAATTGCCTTTTTTGTCACATTATACATCTGTTTCAGTACTTTTCATTCAGATAATAGTATTATGTTGAATACATGCTTAAGAAAGAGGCCAAAGTACAATTTCAAATAAAGTAGTTTAATTCGATGCCTAGAAACATTGCAATTCATAGAAATTCAAATATTCATTTCCATTCACTTCCACGGTGTAGAATTATCCATAACTAGCTAACCCTACACAAATATGAGATATAAATGATCCAAGCCTTCACCTCATGGTCTTTATGTGTTTATGAACAAAATACATATACTGTAACATATTCACAGCCTGTCATCATGTAAAGTTAAACCTGAGCTTTGGTTTGGTTATACCAAAACTGATTTATTACTAGCTAAAGACAACTGTTATGACAACATTACAGCACCTTATCTCTGCCTCAGCAAACGTTTACGAGACCTAACGTTATAGCTAAATACGTACAGCTCTGACTAGCTGCACCACCAGCTAGCACTAACATTACAGTTTACAGGCATTTAGTAGGACGCAAACTAAACTATTATCATTGATACAATTCTGTACTGAAAAATAATTGTCGGTCAACATATTGTATTCCCTATTGTTCAATAACTTCAATCTTACTTCTGCTTAATCAAAATTCCCGCTGTTGCCGACAGTCGATGCTCGATGTGCTGTGAGCTGCTGAGCTCGCGAGGCCCTCGCTGGGTCACAGAGGGAGGGAGGGGGGGGGGGAAGTAGGCTACTGTACATTGAGGGGGGGAAGTAGGCTACTGTACATTGTTGATTGGATAGCTTGCTGAACGCAGCTGTCAACCAGGCCTGAATTCCCAACCGTTTTGCTTTCGCAAGTTGTGAATGGTAATTAAAAACTACAGTTTTCACTCTGTATTATTTTTGGTAGGGACAATTCGTTTTTCCGTGGCTTTGGTATGGACATGTCCATATAGCGTCCATACCTAAAACTACGCCTATGGCTGGATGACCAGTGAAGTCAGTCAAGGAGGAACCAGTACCGTCTTCAGAGTTTATAAGCTACATGACAAGCGATCAAAGACATCCCTTCTGAGAAACAGTGTCTTGGTATGCTATGGAAGCCCAGAGACAGGATGGTACACATCTACTGTAGGTGTTGACTGAAGCGCGCGTCCTCTGAGGTAAATGGGAACGATTTCTGTGCGCGAGTAGCCTCGCGTCACCAGTCTCTCCTAGTGCGCGAGGCTCCGCAACAGTCATGTGACTGAAAACTTTATTTGGTGCAGCGGGGGAGCAACACACAACAAACAGAACGCCGGTCTATGGCATGGATGTGGCGACATCGCACGCATACTTTATTACATGACTCTATTGGTACAAACATTTACTCGCCAGCGTGGCGGATAGCCTCCGAAATTTAGTCGCCAAATGGAAATTTTACCCGCCATTGGCGGGTGTTAATTTTCAGCCCTGCCTGCAGCCCATAGATTACATGTTCTATAGGGTGTGTTAGGGTACTTATTTTCCAAAGTATGGTACAATGAGGTCTTGGGGCGGGTAAAAGGATCCATGATACGTTTCCATTTGCGTTTAACGTTCTAACGTTAGACTAGTCAAGATCCTGCAGTAGCCTATTCATATCTGCCTGGTTAGATTTATATCTGGTGTTGGCTAGCTAATGTTAGCTGGTGGTGTTATTAGCAAGCTGGCTGGATTTGGACCTGATCCAGGGCTCTTGTTCTTGTGCATTCCATTCATTTCAATATGAGGTGTGAACGGCCTATTGGTGGCATTTGGCGCAGCTCATGAGTTCATTTTCATTGATGAAGCTGGATTCAATCTATCTATCTAAAACCAGGCGTCAGGGCCCAGATGTTACAGGACAAAGAGCTGTTGTGAATGTCCCTGGGCAGCGTGGGGGAAATATCACCTTGTGTTCCTGGAAGAAGAATCAGTGTTTTGTGGTGTGTGGAAGCAGGTCTGTGAGCTTCAAGAATGTTAAGTTGGGGGAGGGGGAGCCCTTTCCACTAGCCCAGAGAGATAAGGAGGAGGAGGTCTTAAGATGAGGTCATTTTGGCTGAAGTATGAGACTCATTGTTTTCTGACCACACATTTGTACTCTGATATCCCTGCTCTGGAGATCAGACATACCTTGTGAGCTCACAATAATATAATTAAAACATGCCTTAGTTTACAGAATATAATTACTAGATTGATTATCACCCTGCAAAAACCTAGATGGCCTTTGAGGGCTGAAAACATTTTCAAGAGGTTCCTACATCTGCAAGGAGTTCTCCATCACCATGCCACCCTAGGTCCATCCAGTACTGCACACATGATCACGTTCTGAGGGGGCGGCAGCAGCTCAGGAGGTAGAGTAGCCGTCTGGGAGCCTCCAGTTCAATTCCAGCCATCTCCTCTGCTTCGTTGACGTGTTCTTGAGTAAGACACTAATTTATCCCAAAGAGCAGGCTAACACCAGCTGGCCACCATTGGTGAGTGAATGAGAGAAGATATTGTAAAGCGCTCTATGCTTTAGAAGTGTACTCCACTCACAATGACATATCTGGTGCTCTATATAATGCAGTTGTACAGGATGGAGCAGAGCAGCCCAGGTTTGTTGTCATGTGGGATAATGTTAGTTTCTGGTCTGGGACTGGTTCACCAACCACCATACATAACTTCACAGGTGGATACACCGTTACCCCCTTACTCCCCATTCCTCAGTCCCATTGAGGAATTATTTTCACTTTGGTGTTGGAAGGTGTTTAATATTGGTTGATTTTCAGAGAAATATTGGTTTAATCTGATCCTGTTAGCTGTTCCTAATTATAATGATTGACCTCTGAGTATGGCTGTAGCTGTAGCTTTCTGTAAGAAATGGTGACCCTCTTCCATAGACTTATGAGATAAAGATGACATTCCATGGCTGGTACACTCTGTGCCAAACAGCAATTGTTGTGGTTAGCGCCAAGGAGGCGTAGGTTGACTTGACAAAACAAGGCCACAGAAGAGACCAGAAAGACAGTCTTATCGGAGAAGAGACGAGGGGGGGGGTGGGGGCACTCAAACCACATAAGAACCGGGACACTGGACTGTGTGGTATTGTGTGAGATCTGGGGCCGTCTTTTATTGTAATCAAAACACAACGCAGAGCTTAATAAGGACAATAATAAAAGACAACGAAAGTCAACAAAGGTCTATGAACACCAACCAGACACCTGCATGACTCTCCCAGGGAGCAATGGAAGAGGCATGCAGAGACACTGAGGTGGGGTCAGTCCAGGGTTGGATACTGAGGTGGGGTCAGTCCAGGGTTGGATACTGAGGAGGGGTCAGTCCAGGGTTGGATACTGAGGAGGGGTCAGTCCAGGGTTGGATACTGAGGTGGGGTCAGTCCAGGGTTGGATACTGAGGGGGGGGGGGGGGTGGTTAGTCCAGGGTTGGATACTAAGGTGGGGTCAGTCCAGGGTTGGATACTGAGGTGGGGTCAGTCCAGGGTTGGATATTGGGGGGGGGTCAGTCCAGGTTTAGATACTGAGGCAGGCACACAAATGAACACACTCTCTACAGTACCTCTCTCAGGTTACACAATGTTTATTAAAAAGGCTAATGAAAAAAAAACATTCTGAAAAGGTAGGGTTAGAGTTTAAAATGCAGCTGTCCAGCCATCCAACCAACGCCAACAGTCACAACAAATACATTTCCATCCCAGTTTGTGTTCCATGTCTGGTGCGCATCCACTGCTTTTAAAATAATCTCAAATCCAAAAAGTTAGGCTACTTATTCCAATCTAGATCCAATCTTCCAAAGAGATACAGTTGTAAGCCATGAACTCAACCAGGTATATTGGAATTCATTTAAACATTTGCAATCACCATTTCATCTACTTTGTGTTGCAGTATTTTTTGTTTTGTTCTTTCATGATTTTAAAGCAATCGACTTTGACCAAGAGGACTAAATTAAGTCCATCCATTCACCCAACGTCATCCTTGAGCGCAGCATTCCATAGGCCTATAGGATAAGGCCTGCCGTATTATTCAGTTCACCAAGGATCTTCCTCAAGTTCCTCTTTTCATTTTCTCCAGTAATCCAAACTCCATATCCAATTCCTATTTAGATCATTGGCTCACACCTGAATAAACCAATTGCTTGTAGAATGATTACAGACCTGATTTCAGAATATTATTCCAGATTAAACTGTATAACATATTTGAGGGGTTATTTTGCAAAAGCAAATATCTCCTTTTACTTGCCTAATAGGTACCCTAAATCATGTTTGCCCATATCTGTGGTGCGGTTTAAAATAGTAGGCTTATTCATCTCTTGATGGTGATGTTTTAGAACGACATCAAGCAGGACAGACAGTTGGCATATTCGTAAAAACATTCACATACCCTGATAGATATTAATTATTATTATCAAGTCTCATCATAATACGGGAGATATCGTGAGGGAATGGATGAAGGACTTAACACTAAATGATTGTAAGGACTATATATTGGAACATTTGGACTGTATTTGAGTATTGAATAGAGATATTATTGAAAAAGAAAAGGGCAGGAGTACTGGGAAGTTCAGACAGGTGTGATCAAGGTGATATTTGGTCAGGAACAGAAAAGGCTGAGCTGGGGAGTCTACACACACGTGTAGCAGCATACCTCAATATATATCTTATATAGCTATAGCTCAATAAAAATATTGTAACTTTTTGCAAGTTACTTTTCTTTGAAAAAGAGAATATTATTATTTGAGGTGTCTATTCTTATGTAGGTTATGATTTGAAGTGTCTACTTTTTGGGCGGAACATGTAAACATGGAATACAGTGAAATTCCTCCTACGATATTATCCGGTTGTCTGATTAACTATAGTATACAGTAAGATACTATGTAGCTCAAACTCGTAAATCATCTGTTTGATTGTTATAAGGTGAAGTGAACACAGAGTTACAATGTAACCCTATTCCTTTAGTTTTTTTTTCTCAAAAGTCCTAAGGCTATGGCTTCTCTCCTGTATGAACACACTGGTGTGTCTTTAACTCTCCTGACCTAGTGAAGTTCTTTCCACACTGGACACAGTGGTATGGCTTCTCCCCTGTATGAAAACGCTGATGTGTCTTTAAATCTCCTGACGCAGTGAAGTTCTTTCCACACTGGTCACAGTGGTATGGCTTCTCTCCTGTATGAAAACGCTGGTGTTTCTTTAAATCTCCTGACGCAGTGAAGTTCTTTCCACACTGGACACAGTGGTATGGCTTCTCTCCTGTATGAACACGCTGGTGTGTCTTTAAATATCCTGAAGTAGTGAAGTTCTTTCCACACTGGTCACAGTGGTATGGCTTCTCTCCGGTGTGAACACGCTGGTGTGTCTTTAAATCTCCTGACGTAGTGAAGTTCTTTCTACACTGGTCACAGTGGTATGGCTTCTCTCCTGTATGAACACGCTGGTGTATCTTTAACTTTCCTAATTCATTGAAGTTCTTCCCACACTGGTCACAGTGGTATGGCTTTTCTCCTGTATGAAAACGCTGGTGTATCTTTAACTTTCCAAATTCATTGAAGTTCTTCCCACACTGGACACAGTGGTATGGCTTCTCTCCTGTATGAACACGCTGGTGTGTCTTTAAATATCCTGAAGTAGTGAAGTTCTTTCCACACTGGTCACAGTGGTATGGCTTCTCTCCTGTATGAACACGCTGGTGTGTCTTTAAATATCCTGAAGTAGTGAAGTTCTTTCCACACTGGTCACAGTGGTATGGCTTCTCTCCTGTATGAACACGCTGGTGTATCTTTAACTTTCCTAATTCATTGAAGTTCTTCCCACACTGGACACAGTGGTATGGCTTCTCTCCTGAATGAACACGCTGGTGTCTTTAAATATCCTGAAGTAGTGAAGTTCTTTCCACACTGGTCACAGTGGTATGGCTTCTCTCCGGTGTGAACACGCTGGTGTGTCTTTAAATCTCCTGACGTAGTGAAGTTCTTTCTACACTGGACACAGTGGTATGGCTTCTCTCCTGTATGAACACGCTGGTGTATCTTTAACTCTCCTGACGTAGTGAAGTTCTTTCCACACTGGTCACAGTGGTATGGCTTCTCTCCTGTATGAACACGCTGGTGTATCTTTAACTTTCCTAATTCATTGAAGTTCTTCCCACACTGGTCACAGTGGTATGGCTTTTCTCCTGTATGAAAATGCTGGTGTATCTTTAACTTTCCTAATTCATTGAAGTTCTTCCCACACTGGACACAGTGGTATGGCTTCTCTCCTGTATGAACACGCTGGTGTGTCTTTAAATATCCTGAAGTAGTGAAGTTCTTTCCACACTGGTCACAGTGGTATGGCTTCTCTCCTGTATGAACACGCTGGTGTGTCTTTAAATATCCTGAAGTAGTGAAGTTCTTTCCACACTGGTCACAGTGGTATGGCTTCTCTCCTGTATGAACACGCTGGTGTATCTTTAACTTTCCTAATTCATTGAAGTTCTTCCCACACTGGTCACAGTGGTATGGCTTCTCTCCTGTATGAACACGCTGGTGTGTCTTTAAATATCCTGAAGTAGTGAAGTTCTTTCCACACTGGTCACAGTGGTATGGCTTCTCTCCGGTGTGAACACGCTGGTGTGTCTTTAAATCTCCTGATGTAGTGAAGTTCTTTCTACACTGGACACAGTGGTATGGCTTCTCTCCTGTATGAACACGCTGGTGTATCTTTAACTCTCCTGACGTAGTGAAGTTCTTTCCACACTGGTCACAGTGGTATGGCTTCTGTCCTGTATGAACACGCTGGTGTATCTTTAACTTTCCTAATTCATTGAAGTTCTTCCCACACTGGTCACAGTGGTATGGCTTTTCTCCTGTATGAAAACGCTGGTGTATCTTTAACTTTCCTAATTCATTGAAGTTCTTCCCACACTGGACACAGTGGTATGGCTTCTCTCCTGTATGAACACGCTGGTGTGTCTTTAAATATCCTGAAGTAGTGAAGTTCTTTCCACACTGGTCACAGTGGTATGGCTTCTCTCCTGTATGAACACGCTGGTGTATCTTTAACTTTCCTAATTCATTGAAGTTCTTCCCACACTGGTCACAGTGGTATGGCTTCTCTCCTGTATGAACACGCTGGTGTGTCTTTAAATATCCTGAAGTAGTGAAGTTCTTTCCACACTGGTCACAGTGGTATGGCTTCTCTCCGGTGTGAACACGCTGGTGTGTCTTTAAATCTCCTGACGTAGTGAAGTTCTTTCTACACTGGACACAGTGGTATGGCTTCTCTCCTGTATGAACACGCTGGTGTATCTTTAACTCTCCTGACGTAGTGAAGTTCTTTCCACACTGGTCACAGTGGTATGGCTTCTCTCCTGTATGAACACGCTGGTGTATCTTTAACTTTCCTAATTCATTGAAGTTCTTCCCACACTGGTCACAGTGGTATGGCTTTTCTCCTGTATGAAAACGCTGGTGTATCTTTAACTTTCCTAATTCATTGAAGTTCTTCCCACACTGGACACAGTGGTATGGCTTCTCTCCTGTATGAACACGCTGGTGTGTCTTTAAATATCCTGAAGTAGTGAAGTTCTTTCCACACTGGTCACAGTGGTATGGCTTCTCTCCTGTATGAACACGCTGGTGTGTCTTTAAATTTTCCGACGTAGTGAAGTTCTTTCCACACTGGTCACAGTGGTATGGCTTCTCTCCTGTATGAACACGCTGGTGTGTCTTTAACTCTCCTGACGTAGTGAAGTTCTTTCCACACTGGTGACAGTGGTATGACTTCTCTCCCGTATGAACACGCTGGTGTGTCTTTAAGTTTCCTGACTCAGTGAAGTTCTTTCCACACTGGTCACAGTGGTATGGCTTCTCTCCTGTATGAACACGCTGGTGTTTCTTTAAATGATCTGACGTAGTGAAGTTCTTCCCACACTGTTCACAGTGGTACGGTCTTGGCTTGTCTGTGTCTCTCTGTCTCTGGGCGGGAGCTGGGGTGAGGGGGGTGTTGGAGGTGGTGATAGGGAGTGATTGAGAGGAGGAGGAGGAGAGAATCTCTGGTCTGATCTGTCTGCTCGAGAGACGAAAGAGAGAGACGTAGAGGTTGTCATGGCTCCTCTTGAGGTGCTTGTTGAGGTAGATCTGGGAGGTGTAGGTGAATGGGCACACAGAGCAGGAGAACACCCGAGTCTGGGACAAGTCTGACATCACTCCTGGGAGAGTGAAAGAGAAAGAGACAAACATTAAAAAGGATTCTCACACCTGTATTACAAGTGCAAATACTGTATAGAGTGTTTATACGTATGTAACTAGTGGGGGGCGAAACACGACAACACCACAACTTCGGATTGAGGACAGGAGAGAGAAAGATATGTAAGAGGTTCCTCTGGCTGAGCTCGAGTGAAGGAGAGCGACAGAGGAGAGAGAGGAGTGAGATAAAGAGGAGAAAGGAGAGAAAACAAGCATGAATACATTGAAGCCCACGGCAATAGCTACCTTAGATACCTAGAGTAAGCTAGCACTCCTAAAGATAAGTCAAGCTACCATGTTCCATGGCAACTAACAGCATTCCATTTTGTTCTGAGCAAGTGTGCCTGCCTAATATTGGCAATTTGCGTGCCTCACAACAGCGATTTGCACAGGCACCATTGCAGTTCATGACATAGTGCCCTCTGTATCGTTGCATCCATGAGTGTCCTTAATTTCACGCTGTATGCCCATGTCTTGCCTGCTGGCTGGCACCATGGGAAAAAGACAGAGGAGAGGAAGGACGTTAGAGGAGAGCTACTTGGACAGCGGTTATTATTATGACCAGCAGACCTCTTGTTCGTTCAGCTTTAAGGAAAGAGGTGGATGAGAGAGAGATGGAGAAGACAGAGGGAAGACGAGTTGAGGACAGATACCTCTAGCGGTGCTCTTTTCTTCCCAGACGTAGTTGAAGGCGATGCTCTTGTATCTGTACTCCTGTCCGTACCAGACCAGCAGCTCCTACCCGACAACCAGCAGCCAACAGCAGCGAAACAGGATCCCTCCACGGTACTGAAACGCTACCAGGTTCTGCTCTTCCTCAGTACGGGCACAGTTCACATACCTGGGGGAGAGAGGGGGTGGTTTCATAAGAACAAACAGGTGAGGGAGGGACAGACGGGAGGAAGGAAGGATGAAGGAAGAGAGGGAGGGAGAAAAAGTGGGTGAGATATAGGGACTGACTGTATGGAGGAAGGAAGGGAGGGAGGGAAACTTTCAAGACTGGAGAGATGGTTTATTTGGAGTGAGAGCAGAAGAATAGATTCTGGAAATATGAGAAATGAGCATGTGTTCATATTTCTTCACCTGATTGTAATGCCTAATTATTCTACAGTTTACACATGCAAAGATGGGTCCATCCCTGACACGATCTCTGAAAAGCCTTCCTATTGTTGTACTGTTTAATTGTTCATGAAGTCTTTCCCTTAACATAGCCTTTTTATTTGCATCTCATCGTTTATAGGCCTCTGGATTCATTTCTAGTTGCTTCTCTATGAACTTCCTTCTGTTAGTTCTACCACAGTCCCTTACCATCTCTGGATCCTGCTGTTTCTGTCTCTCTAGTGACATGATGTTCATATGCGCAGTTTGACTTTTTGATCAGGGGGGCAGTCAGTCCCAGCCTACTTCTAACAATATAGATTAGGCCTACTTCTATCAATATAGCCTAGACCTACTTCTAACAATATAGCTCTAGGCCTACTTCTAACAATATAGATTAGGCCTACTTCTAACAATATAGATTAGGCCTACTTCTATCAATATAGCCTAGGCCTACTTCTATCAATATAGCCTAGACCTACTTCTAACAATATAGCCTAGGCCTACTTCTAACAATATAGATTAGGCCTACTTCTAACAATATAGATTAGGCCTACTTCTATCAATATAGCCTAGGCCTACTTCTAACAATATAGCCTAGGCCTACTTCTTACAATAAAGATTAGGCCTACTTCTATCAATATAGCCTAGGCCTACTTCTAACAATATAGATTAGGACTACTTCTATCAATATAGATTAGGCCTACTTCTATCAATATAGATTAGGCCTACTTCTAACAATATAGATTAGGCCTACTTCTAACAATATAGATTAGGCCTACTTCTAACAATATAGATTAGGCCTACTTCTATCAATATAGCCTAGGCCTACTTATAACAATATAGCGTGAGCGCAGCCAAATAGATTCTGGAAATCTGAGAAATGAGCATGTGTTCATATTTCTTCACCTGATTGTAATGCCTAATTATTCTCCAGTTTACACGCGCAAAGTGGAGTCCATCTATTTGTAGGCATCTGGCATGACTTGCACAAAGTCCTCCGTGGGAGCAGTGAAAACAAGTGCCAGGGGAATGCTCAAGTCCAAGCCATGCCAAACATGTACAAATATTGGGATTGCGATACATTTCACAGGAGAGCATATTGAGACTGGTAAGATTACACCCTGTGCTTCCCGTCTCAGTAAAGCACATTTTCACTAACACAAATCCCTATCCATCTATCCATCCATCCATCCAAGTATGAATGGATAACTATCTGTATGACTTCTATATTTTATTTCAATTCAAAGGGCTTTATTGGCATGGGAAACATACATTTACAATGCCAAAGCAAACATCCCAAAAGGTCACAGAAATGTTATGGTTGAATTGAATGAATAAGTAAGTGTAATATTTACAAATGTATTTAAATGGTAAGTTTGTATGTACAGTGTGTATAGTGATCAGTGCGGTGTGCAGGGATACTGATTGAAGATTTTCAATCGTGGAACCAAGCCAACCAGCTATCTGATCAATCGTGACCACAAGTCCGTATGGTAGAAGCCATAGCGCGCCACAGACTGGAAGAAGAGGAAGAGGAGTATGCCCACATGATGTACAATATCGATGATGAAAAAAGAGTAGAGCCATACAGAGAGCAGATGGCAGTGAATGGATGCACCATTATGTTTGAAGTAGACACTGGGGCAAGCCTGACTATAGTGAATGAGAAAACATACAGGAAGATGGGAGGGGGGAAACTCCACCATACAAGAACAAAGCTGTATATGTACACCAGAGATAGTGTAGGGGTGCTAGGCAAGATGTACACACAAGTCAGTTACAAGGGGCAGACCAGACAGTTGCCATTGATAGTGGTAAGAGGGGAGGGGCCAAATCTCTTGGGGATAAATTGGCTAGAGGCCATTAGGCTAGACTGGAGGGCAATTTTCAGACTACATACAGGTCAGCAGCAGGAGTTGAGTGAAAGGAATTCATTCCGTAGCAGATAAGTGTTGAATCTGGCTGATTTTCAAAGAAATATTGATTTAATCTGATCCTGTTAGCTATTTCTAAATTATTATGATCGACCTCTGAGTATGGCTGTAGCTGGTGTGTTCTGTAAGAAAACGGTGTCCCTCTTCCATAGACTTATGAGATAAAGATGACATTCTTAGGGCTGGTACATTCTGTGCTAAACAGCAATTGTTGTGGTTAGCGCCGAGGCGGCGTAGCTTATCTTGACCAAACAAGGCCACAGAAGAGACGAGAAAGACAGTCTTATCGGAGAAGAGACGAGGGGGGGGGGGACACCCGAACCATAAGAACGTTGCAACGAGACCAATGCTTTAATTTGAGTTCAGACAGCATACAGAGAGGTCAAGTGTACATTAGACTTTATGCCATTGTCTTTTGTATGTTAACCCTTCTGGAATAAACAGCTTTTGATGTCGCTCAAATCCTGTGTTGGAGAGATTAATTTGGAATACATCAGAACAAGGAGACACTGGACTGTGTGGTATTGTGTGAGATTGGGGGCCGTCTTTTATTGTAATCAAAACACAACGCAGAGCTTAATAAGGACAATGATAAAAGACAACGAAAGTCAACACAAGGTACAGGCCATTGCAAGCGCGCCACAGCCAACTGACCAGACACAGTTGAAGTACTTCTGTCTTTATGGTCATAAAGACAGCCATGTTAGCAACCTAGGGCCCCTCGCTGCCAAGAATCGCTTTTATTAAAAGTCTTGGTGTCACTTTTGATACTGGTTTTAATTTTGAGCGACAAATTGGCTCTGTGGTTAAAGGCTCTTTTTTCCAGCTGAGGCTCTTATCCAAACTGAAACCGTACCTCTCTCTTAAGGACCTGGAGACAGTCATCCATGCTTTTATTTCTTCAAGATTGGACTACTGTAATGCCTTGTATGTGGGCCTTGACCAGCGGTCACTGAGGCGCCTGCAATTGGTCCAGAATGCTGCTGCACGCCTCCTGACTGGAACCAAGAAGCAGGACCACATCACACCGGTGCTGGCCTCCCTCCACTGGCTTCCTGTTCGCTTCAGGATTGATTTTAAAATCTTAATGTTTATTTTTAAGGCTCTACATGGTTTGGCCCCCCACTATCTGGCTGAACTGATTCAAGTTCGTGCGACATCTAGAACCCTGAGGTCCTCCTCCGAGACTCTTTTAATAGTCCCTAGATCGAGACTTAAGACCAAGGGTGACCGAGCTTTTGCGGTGGCTGGCCCAAAGCTCTGGAACAGCCTCCCTCCACACATTAGACACGCACAGAACCTAGGGCTCTTTAAGTCTCAGCTTAAAACGCACTTGTTTTCACTGGCTTTTGAGGCCTGATAGCCTACATCCCCTGTCCTGTTTTGTGTCCTACATCCCCTGTCCTGTTTTGTGTCCTACATCCCCTGTCCTGTTTTGTGTCCTGTCCTTTTATTGTTCTGTGATTATGTGCACTTTATTCTGTTTTTTGTTTTAGTTTATTTTATATATTGTACAGCACTTTGGTGCAACTTCGGTTGATTTTAAACGTGCTTTTTAAATAAAGTTGACCTTGACCTTGGGCTTCATGCTTAACTACAGTAGGACCCCACTAATCCGAACTTCAGAGATCCCAACCTCCCGGTCTACCGGACAGGCTTAAAAAACTTTCTTCTTTTTTTTTGCCTGCTATCTGGTTACTGGTGGGATTTTCATTACAGTACTGTACTTAAATCTGTCATAGTAAACATGTACTGTATCCTACTGTGAATAAAAACTGAACTGTATGTAGACCTACATGTTGCCTGTAGGCTGTAGCCTATTGTCACGTTTCATTTTTTTTATTTACTCTAAAGCGGGAAAATGTCGAGCACAAAACGCAAACGAGTCGTACGAAGTACTGTATTTGATCAAAGCACGCACTCTAGTGGAAATTCGTTTATTTTATTATAGGCTAGGCTATATGAGTTAAGTTGGCTATTTGATTGCAATTTTGATGCATTTTCACAAGTAATTAAGGGTATTTATCGGTGTATTATGAGTCTATATGAAACAAGTATACCACTTATTGAATTTGGTGCATTTTAACATACGTTTCAGTCATTCGGACATTTCAGAGATACGAACGACCTTCGGTCTCGTTGGGTTCGGATAAGTGGGGTCCTACTGTACTACTTCCTTGTAGTCTAATAAACATGATGAATCACTTGAACGTAAGCATGTAACGGTATCAAAAACTCACGGTACGGTAATATCACAGTATCAAGGTCCACGGTACAGTATATCACGGTATTAAACGGTTTAAACACAAAATTTAAAGAGGAAGAAGATTTGTACTTTGGAAAAAACACCATAGCATTTATTAAACACATTTCTGATGTGTACAGTTTTTTTCTTTTAATTTAAAGTGCTTCTGCTTTCCTTACAATCACGGATCAACGATGATCCGTTGCACCACTATTCAGTAGTGATAGAGGTCTGTGGGTATAGATGGTGTGTTGAGCAGTGATAGAGGAGGTCTGTGGGTATAGATGGTGTGTTTAGCAGTGATAGAGGAGGTCTGTGGGTATAGATGGTGTGTTGAGCAGTGATAGAGGTCTGTGGGTATAGATGGTGTGTTGAGCAGTGATAGAGGTCTGTGGGTATAGATGGTGTGTTGAGCAGTGATAGAGGTCTGTGGGTATAGATGGTGTGTTGAGCAGTGATAGAGGAGGTCTGTGGGTATAGATGGTGTGTTGAGCAGTGATAGAGGAGGTCTGTGGGTATAGATGGTGTGTTGAGCAGTGATAGAGGTCTGTGGGTATAGATGGTGTGTTGAGCAGTGATAGAGGAGGTCTGTGGGTATAGATGGTGTGTTGAGCAGTGATAGAGGAGGTCTGTGGGTATAGATGGTGTGTTGAGCAGTGATAAAGGAGGTCTGTGGGTATAGATGGTGTGTTGAGCAGTGATAGAGGAGGTCTGTGGGTAGGCTATAGATGGTGTGTTGAGCAGTGATAGAGGAGGTCTGTGGGTATAGATGGTGTGTTGAGCAGTGATGGAGGTCTGTGGGTATAGATGGTGTGTTGAGCAGTGATAGAGGAGGTCTGTGGGTAGGCTATAGATGGTGTTGAGCAGTTAGAAGAAGAGGGAGAGAGGCTGAGCAGAGAGCCCAGGTCTGATCTCTGATGCTGCGCTTCTATGGCAGGAGACTGGATGAAAGAAGTTATAGGTCTAAAAAAAATAATAATAATAATAATAAATGAAAAAAAACGACAGAAGAGGAAGAGAAAGAAGAGATGAGGAAGGAGAGAATGGAAACGATGGGAGGACAAGAGGGGGGGGGGGGGGGTGCAGATCTAGGCTAGATGGTTCTGACATCTAGTTACAGAAAATCCCTCTACGGTTCGCACGTGGTCCGCGGATAGGTTTATAAAAAAAATAATAAAACAAAAAAGGATGTAGGCGACGTGGTCACGTAGGGCGCATGTTCAATTCACACTAGTCAGGCGCTGCCAGCGGAAGACATGGCTAGCAGAGGAGCTCAACAACCGCTCATCACCACGGCATTTAAGCAGCACTTAGCTAAAGAATCCGACCGGGCTAAAGCTATCACAAAAGGTATTATTGGGGTGTTTATAGCTGCAGACATGAGGCCATATTCCGTTGTGCAAAACGAGGGGTTTAAACATATGCTGGATGTGCTTGAGCCACGCTATGAGATCCCGTCGCGCACCCACTTTGCTGAGAAGATCGGGCCAAATCTTTATGAGCATGAAAAGGCAAAAGTTGTCTGAATTATCCCAGGCATCCTCTGTTGCGCTCACAGACGGGTGGACCTCCAGGGCAACGGAAAGCTACGTGACTAGTGTGGATTGAACATGCGCACTACGTGACCAGTTGCTGGTTAGCTATGAGAGGCATGATCCTAGCTGACCGTTGCATCCCCCAACCTGCAGCGGAGGGTTATCAGCTGGGCTGGGACTCCGCCTCTCATCGCTAACCAGCAACTGAGCCGATTGAGCTAAAGGTGATTAGCTAGCTCGATTGTAAATTACAAATGGAATAAATATGACACCGATAAGCACACCGAAGCCAATAGTTAGCTTGATATAACTAAGGCATCTGACCAGTCCAGAACAGTGAGTTTAGCCTACGGTTTTACCGAGCCAGTCCCAAGGTTACCGCCTTGACCAAAAAATACTGCGGTTACCGTAATACGCGGTTACCGTTACATGCCTACTTGAATGTCTTTCCTACCTTGTAATTTCTTCGGAAAATGATATTTAGCTTATGTTTTGAAAACAACAAAGATGTGTGAAACGTCAGTATTATGTGCTCCACGTATTGACGCAATGACGTAGTACGCGATTTTCGGGGACCACCTCAAATTTGCTCTAGAGCGCATACTAATGGTCAAAAACTACATTGGGTAACTTTAAAGGAGTAGTAAAGGGAAAAATCATGTTTAGCCCTGTTTTAAGGTTACTTATGATCATATACAAGAGTTTAACATATTTTTTGAATGATTTTCCACAGTGCTCACCCACATCCATTGTATGACCAAAATGGTGGTAGAGCAATTATCACACTCTCTCAAAAGTGCTAGTTTTGTCAACTTTGTCAAGACGAATCATGATTGAGGAGCTTCATGAAGCTCATCCGGGGGTACGGGGGTCTCACCAATGAAGTCTTTGGCCCGCAGCTACGTATGGTGGACAAACATGGACGCGGATTTAGAGTCCGCTTTGCGGGAATGTCATGCATGTCAGTCCTACCAAGCCACCCCTGCAACAGCACCGCTACACCCGTGGGAGTGGCCAGACCAACCATGGATGAGGCTGCCTCTGGACTTCTGTGGGCCTGTATTGGGGAAGATGCTTCTTATCGTCGTAGATGCCTATTCAAAATGGATCGAGGCTCACCCAATGTCGTTTTTTACTTCATCCATGACTATCGAGAGACTGAGAAGCATTTTTGCCACCCCTGCAGTGATTGTCCTCAAATGGCTGTGCAGAGCGGGCGGTGCGGGTGGTCAAGGAGGGACTCAAGAAGATGGGGGAAGGTAGTCTGGAGACAAAGCTATCCAGGTTCCTGTTCAAGTACAGATCAACCCCCCAGACCACCACAGGAGCCACGCCAGCTGAGCTGCTCATGAACCGCAGGATAAGGACTCGGCTAGATCAGGTGCGTCCCTCGCTATTTACAAGTGTCTGATTCAGTCTATGTGAGGGGATACTCAGGCCAGAAGTGGATTCCGGCAACTTATAGAGAAGACCGGTCCAGTCTCTTGGAGAGTGAAAACACTGGATGGGAAACTGGTGAGACGACATCAGGATCAGATACGGCCATGTTATGATCACAACCTGGCTGACCCCCGTCTCTAAGAGGAGAGTGTTCCTGTGGACACAGCAGAGGAAGAACTAGAAAATCAGGCACACAAGGTAGTATGGGCACCGCCACAAGAAGCAGAGGATCCAGGCATACTGGTGCCGCCAGCAGAACTAGAGAATCCAGCACCAGATGCAGTGGCACCGGGGCCTCCAGACATTGGGGTTTTGGGAAATTGTTACCCAGTGAGAATTAGACAGGCACCCACGTATCTCAAGGACTAAGTGGTAGCAGGGGCAGAATAATCCCCTCGTAGAATCAGACTAGGTTTAAGTGAATTTGTTCAGCACATAAAAGAAGGATTTTTGTAGAATAAGGGGGGAGGAATGTTGTAATGTTCTGATTCATGTTGTATGTTATATTCAGTCAGGCAGTCAGGTGATATAAGGAGAGGGGCTTAATGTAGAGGGGGACCGGAAGTAACGTTCAGCAAGGAGATAACCACCAGAAGGCGTAGTAATGGAGTCTGAAGTGCAGAATGCAATAAAGAGTAAATAACTTTGAGAGTGTATCATCCTTGACTTTATTACAGTAATTGTATAGCAACATGTAAACCTCAGTTGCTGGCGGTCCATCTGATGCCTGACCAGCCTAAGTGCAAATGTATAACTATGTGTGTGTTTATTCTATCGAGAATAAATCAGCCTTCAGCAGCAAGAAGTGGTCCAGCTATTTAATACATTGAAGAATATGGTTAAAAGTCCAGTCTTAAAGTCAATGTAATGCTTGTTTTTGTGCTCATGTAAACAGCCTGGAATGTGAAGTGGAAGGGATAGAAGGAGACAGCTGATGCTGCTGTGGCCGTTCAGGGTAGTGGGTGTCAAGAGGTCACACTTAGGCCACAGGGGGGGCCTCTCCTCTGGGGTATTTATGGCCCAGTCCCAATCCCCCCCTAAACCCTCAAGCCCTGAGCCCTCACAGACTTATTGACGTCACCTGGTGAAGTGGTTGAGTGCGAGTGGCTGCAAGGGCTCGAATTGGTATAAAAGGGAATGGGACAGCACTTGGGACATCACATTACATTGACATGAAAACATATTTCTTACTATTGTGGGTGTGGGGCGTTTTATCAAATTTTCAATTTTACATGTTTTTCTTGTAGGCCTTCATGTAAATTAATTTTGGGCTTTGTCAAATCCCCTTTACCTTATCCGAACTCTGTGTTACCCTCAAAACATATCTGTTCAACTTGTTGAAATCATTTCATTTTGTGGTGATATGCGAACTACATTACTGCCTGTGATTCTTGTTTGTGATGAATCCAAGAGTATTAACTTAAGAATGATAATACGCATTCCTGCACCTCACAACTCTTTCCATATTCATGTTGGAAATCTCAATTCAAAGAACCCTGCACCGAAATGGGTGATTAATGTCATACTGTTTTTAACTGGGAAATCATATGATTTAGAGCAACAGAAATCAATGTAATTTATAACCGTAGCCTACATATTTTTACACAAA
The DNA here is from genome assembly GCF_949987555.1 of Borostomias antarcticus. Taxonomy (NCBI): domain Eukaryota; kingdom Metazoa; phylum Chordata; class Actinopteri; order Stomiiformes; family Stomiidae; genus Borostomias; species Borostomias antarcticus. Next base: position 3,621,996 of record NC_140234.1, read on the forward strand.
TCACATTATACAAACCCATGGGGTTAATAACCCATACTTAAAAATAATGAAACCAAAATAATTATAAGGCTACTTGTGCAGATAAGCAAGTCCAGCTGAAAACATGAAAACATATTTTGTTTTGTAACGTGAACATTAGGGTTGGTTGATCTGTCCGTGCTTGTTTATTGGCTGTTCTTCAGGTGACCCCATGTTTCACGTCACAACGATATGAACTGTGGGTAATTCCCTTAGGCGAAGTATGCAAAAGTGCAGACTTACGGTAAGGGGGCATAAAGGGCTCAAAATGTCTGCCAGAGAGCCCTCATGCACTTGCCGATTTGACATTGGGACACCCCTAAGCCCTCGCGGACTTCGCGGGAGCGCGCCCTTAAGTCTGTGAGTCTGCAAGGGTGGACATTGGGACTGGGCCAATGACACATCTCTATGGGACACTAAACAGACACAACCTAGACTGACAACCAATGGTGATTAAGATATCAAGTTAGGGTGACAGGCGACACATCTGTATGGTCACTCCTCCACCAATCTAGCTTCACCTAAACGGGCAGGCTTAGGCGTGGGGGCTGGGCCGAGAGAGCACTATTTAACGTCTCAACCAAACCTTGAGACTTTGATTTGGAAACGGTAGGTAACTCGGACGGACAGATTCGCTGCTCCCAGCAGAGAGACACGTTGGCCCAGTCCCAATGTCCACCCTTTCAGACTCACAGACTTAAGGGCGCGCTCCCGCGAAGTCCGCGAGGGCTTAGGGGTGTCCCAATGTCAAATCGGCAAGTGCATGAGGGCTCTCTGGCAGACATTTTGAGCCCTTTATGGCCCCTTACCGTAAGTCTGCACTTCTGCAGACTTCGCCTAAGGGAATTACCCACAGTTCATATCGTTGTGACGTGAAACACGGGGTTACCTGAGGAACAGCCAATAAACAAGCACGGACAGATCAACCAACCCTAATGTTCACGTTACAAACGTTACAAAACAAAATATGTTTTCATGTTTTCAGCTGGACTTGCTTATCTGCACAAGTAACCTTATAATTATTTTGGTTTCATTATTTTTAAGTATGGGTTATTAACCCCATGGGTTTGTATAATGTGATGTGTAAAAATATCTAGGCTACGGTTATAAATTACATCGATTTCTGTTGCTCTAAATCATATGATTTCCCAGTTAAAAGCAGTATGACATTAATCACCCATTTCGGTGCAGTGTTCTTTGAATTGAGATTTCCAACATGAATATGGAAAGAGTTGTGAGGTGCAGGAATGTGTATACATAATATATTATCATTCTTAAGTAAATACTTTTGGATTCATCACAAACAAGAATCACAGGCAATAATATAGTTCGCATATCACCACAAAATGAAATGATTTCAACAAGTTGAACAGACATGTTTTGAGGGTAACAGAGTTCGGATAATGTAAAGGGGATTTGACAAAGCCCAAAATTAATTTACATGAAGGCCTACAAGAAAAACATGTAAAATTGAAAATTTGATAAAAAAGCCCCACACCCACAGTAGTAAGAAATGTGTTTTCACGTCAATGTAATGTGATGTCGCAAGTGCTGTCCCATTCCCTTTTATACCAATTCGAGCCCTTGCAGCCTCTCGCACTCAACCACTTTACCAGGTGACGTCAATAAGTCTGTGAGGGCTCAGGGCTTGAGGGTTTAGGGGGGACATTGGGACTGGGCCGCTGATAACACCATGCGGGGAGGGAAGTCTAAGACCTTGACTTCGCGCCACAGCCGCAGCCAGCAGAGAAGCAGGGAGAGAGAGACGAGGGAAACATCCCAGAGAAGCAGGGAGAGAGAGAGACTAGGGAAACATCCCAGTGAAGCAGGGAGAGAGAGAGACGAGGGAAACATCCCAGAGAAGCAGGGAGAGAGAGAGACGAGGGAAACATCCCAGAGAAGCAGGGAGAGAGAGAGACGAGGGAAACATCCCAGAGAAGCAGGGAGAGAGAGACGAGGGAAACATCCCAGAGAAGCAGGGAGAGAGAGAGACTAGGGAAACATCCCAGAGAAGCAGGGAGAGAGAGACGAGGGAAACATCCCAGAGAAGCAGGGAGAGAGAGAGACGAGGGAAACATCCCAGAGAAGCAGGGAGAGAGAGAGACGAGGGAAACATCCCAGAGAAGCAGGGAGAGAGAGAGACGAGGGAAACATCCCAGAGAAGAAGGGAGAGAGAGAGACTAGGGAAACATCCCAGAGAAGCAGGGAGAGAGAGAGACGAGGGAAACATCCCAGAGAAGAAGGGAGAGAGAGAGACGAGGGAAACATCCCAGAGAAGAAGGGAGAGAGAGAGACGAGGGAAACATCCCAGAGAAGCAGGGAGAGAGAGAGACTAGGGAAACATCCCAGAGAAGCAGGGAGAGACAGAGACGAGGGAAACATCCCAGAGAAGAGAGAGAGAGAGAGACTAGGGAAACATCCCAGAGAAGAAGGGAGAGAGAGAGACGAGGGAAACATCCCAGTGTTCCATGTGATTGTATCTTTGTACAATAAATCTATCATCTGTCGACGCTTCCAATCCCGTGTTGGGTGATTTTATCAATACTATCACAACAAAGAAGGCTATCAACATCGTGGTTCATAATTAGATGGTGCTGCAACTCTTTATCAAGGCTTACAAAGAATTACACAAAGCAGAGCAACATAAGAAGAAGAACGCCAAAAGCCAACATACACAATGCAGAAACACATGCGTACAAGACCAAACCCGTCACATCAGCAATTTTTTTTGAGTCAGCACAGGTGGTGGCCTCTAGATTTGCTTATGAATTACGTTATACGGCCATGCTCTCCACTTAATATCACCAGCGAATAAAAGAAGTGAACGCACGCAGCAACGACCAGCAACAGAGAAATTCACTGAAAACAGACCGCATGTCGGTATGTTCGCTTCACGCGCTTCCCTCTCAACATGGTCATACAAAACAGCTTGCTGAATTCCGAAAAGATGAATAAACTATTCTGTTTTCGATTCAAATGTGTAGCTATATGACCCTCCCCTGGACTCAAATTAAAAAAAACAGTAACCCTCTCCTGGACTCAAATTCAAAAACAGTCGTCTAACCCTCCCTTGGACATTCGAAGTTCACTTCCTAAACCGAAGCCCCAAACGGCTTCGCTCTAATCTTTCAAAAATAAAAAATAACATACAACTTACCGAATTGAGGATTGTCGTAGCCTACAGTGAAAGGCTAGTGAGTAGGTTGTGATGGAAACGTTTGTTTACTCAAAAAGAATAAAGAGCTTGTCTCTTGTTTTCTACAGATGGATAAAGAAATCTTTGCAATGGGGAATCTTTACAGGCGTGACAAACAATGTTCAACTGTGAAAAGTTTCCAAGGTAGAGAGAGACACAAATTACGAACACAATTTAGATACACTTTTGGTCGTGACTGCTAGTCTTTTCAATGCTCTTAACCAATCGGTGAAAGCCGGGAACAATGACGCGTTTCACTGTTCAGACTCTGCAGGCCCGGAGACTTCGAGGGGGCGGGTCAACTGTCAATCAATTTCTACTTTGGCCAATCAGAGGCTGACAATCGTCTTGTCAATCAAAAACTCATTTCGCCTGAAACGGTTGAATCACTTTTTATTTGGTGAATCTTCTTTCTCTTAGGAGAAGGGGTGTGAGACGCAAAGCTAATTTGTCATTAATAAGTGTCAGCTGCGGACGATCAAGCGAACATATTGGACGTCTTTCGAGGTAAGGGAGATTGACACAAGTAACATAACAATAAGCAGTTATTTTAACGTATTTTCAATTAGTTATAACATTGACAGCGCCTAAATGCTCACATTTAAGAACGTAGACGAAGATGCTGAGATGCCTCGTTAGATAAATAGCTAGTTAGTGAATACATCCATGATCCTAGCCGTCACAACGTGGCTAGCTAGGTGTAGGCTATTCTTGACCCAAGTTAACATTAGCAAAGCGGTGTACCTGCGCACATGCACAAACAGAGCAGTGCTTCTACAAAGAAATCTATCATATTTATTTTCTCATGTAAACACTGGGCGTTTGGTGTTGCCAAGCAATTAGGCTCTTTGCACAAGCTCCACTACTTCCTGAAATTCTACAGGCATCCTTATTTCCTGTCCTATACCATTGGATGGAAGTTATTAATCAGGTGTGCCGCTTATATAGATAAACAAATAGACAGGTAGGTGTGTATACATATACACAGTATGCATGATTATGTTCTGTTAAAATATATAATTTGTTGACAGGAAACCAAGAGGTACAAGAGAGTGGAAGAGAGGGGACAGGAGGAGAGGACATAGAGATGAGAGGTGAGATACCTGATGTTAGCCAAAGAGACACTACATTAATTAGATCCTGACAAGTTTAAAAAATAATGTGGATGGGTGGGTGGATGGGGGTGTGTGTGTTTATAGCTTATGTTTATGTTTTGTTAATTTGTGGACAGGAGATGAAAATGGACACCACAGTGGAAGAGAGGTGACAGGAGGAGACCAACATGGACAAGAGTGGAAGAGAGGTGACAGGAGGAGACCAACATGGACACCACAGTGGAAGAGAGGTGACAGGAGGAGACCAACATGGACATCAGAGTGGAGGAGGCCAGGCTGGGAGAGAGGTGACAGGAGGAGCTAGTCTCATGTTTCTAATAGATGGTGTGTTCTCATCAACATTCACTTAAGTTGTGTCCTCTGGATGATCTCCACTGCTCTCAGTTAAAGATGATATTAATCCAATATGATGCATGTTGTTCTTTATAGATCTAGCCTCTTCATTTTGCTCTCAAAGTGCACCAGATTGAAGCACCATAAATAATGACCTCGGTATTACAAAAATCCTGCGTACAGCCCTGATCCTGAATGTTTCAGAGGGCAGATGATAACCTCCTTCTAATCAAGGAGCAGGTGTTCATAACTCTGTCTGCATCACTACACTGTGGTGACATTTTGGTTGTACCGTCTGATCACAACACTAAGAGTTCTCATCTAATTTCTAATTTTTTAACCTATCTGTCTACATGTCTGTCTGTCCATCTCTATCTTTCATTGTCTGCCCCTGTTTTATTATTGTATCCGAGGCTTCACGTTTGGTGATGGGACCTCAGTGGGTGAGAACAGACATGCTGAATAGACATAAAGATCTAGGCATGGGCAGCATCTTTCCATCCATTTAAAAATAAATATGTATTATTTTATGCCAACCTACATTCAGTCTAGCCCTAACCCTAACCTCTTAGAGTGCAGGAAGTGTCGGCCAGCTGTGTCATGTGTGTGTCTCCATTCTCAGCGTCAGTACATCCAGTTTGATAGTTCACCTGGGCCAGCAGACTAAGCAGAGCCTCGACCCAAACAAGGTGTCCTGAATGGTCTCCCAGGTCCGCCTTGTACAACTGAACTGTCAGCCCAGTGTTTCAGTGTGGTCTACAAGCTATTCAATAAAACCTGGAGAAAATGATCTGTATCTTGTCTTTACACTTACAGCACACATGCTGCACAAATGATGACCTTAATTGTATGACACTTGTTTTGTAAAATGCACAAGGGTATCTCTAACTTGGCTAGACTGTGGATGTGGTGACTAGTCCAGGCCAGTCAGCATGGTATAAGCTGCATACAGGTGAGCAGAAGCTTAAACGCTTGTTCCTTGGCTAGGACCAAGGCAGCTTGCCAGCAGGATCAGGCCTGTGCCGGGAGGTCAGTACATTAGAACCCCCTTAGGCGGGCTGTATGTATCCTAGGTTCTCAAACTTATATTTGTGGTATAGAAAGGTAGAACTTGCTTGGTTGGTTATGCAAGTGTGTGTGTGTGTGTGGTACTGTTGATTTTCCTCCACACTCCTCTCTCAGCCATATGTTTCCCCTATGTGGATCTGAAAACATTGATAGGGATTTAATAAGTTTGCTAAGAGAACTGCTAGTCACCAGAAGCATTCAAGAACATAACCCGTGCTGGAATACTAGTGTATGAACAAATCAATACAAGTAGAGCACATCTACTGACAGGCTGGCTGAATGACTAGAAGACTGACTTGGGACCTCCACTGAGGGCATCCCAGTCCTGGCTATGGATCATTAGGCTAGTGATGCTCCCCTGCCCCTGGGCTAGTGTAGACCATTGCAAGCCTCTACCCACAAGCCATTACATTGATCATAGGCCTACTAAGAGAATACCAAGGGGAGTCTTGGTCAGGCTTTTATCAGGAAGGTTGATGGATTACGTCTTTCAAGCTACATGATTTGCATTAAAAATATAATCTCTCTCACACACAGTCATGTTATCCAGTCAATCTAACTCCATAACAAATTGCATTAGGCCTACGTAACTAGCAAGCTAGCAAACAAAGTCAATGTAGAAAGCTAGCTAACTAGCTAGCGTCATTTCCACCATGCCCCTTCTCCTAAGAGAAAGGCGATTCGCGAAATTAAAAAGTGATTGACGACCGTTTCAGGCGAAATGAGTTTATGATTGACAAGACGATTGTCAGTCTCTGATTGGCCAAAGTAGAAATTGATTGACAGTTGACCCGCCCCCTGGAAGTCTCTGGGCCTGCAGAGATACACACTTGGAAAATTGAGGGGTCTTCTACAGGGCAATAAAGTTGGATCTCTGTATAAAAACGCCTAATGAGAAGCAGGGGGCTTGATACCACAAGGGAACATGCATAATGTGTGGGGGACAACATGTTTACATGTGTACAGTACTTGTTGTTGTTGGCAACCCCGCCCCAATAGCGGACCTAGGACTACAACTGGCTAAATTGGCTCTGATTGAGAGACCTGTGCCACTGATTGTTTGATTGGTTTCCATCTGCCTCGTTAGTATGTGTACAGTATTTCTAGCCTACATGTACAGTAGCTCCCATCTTGTTCTTTGTCTGTTCCATTTGCTGTAGCTGTGCATAGTCCCTGGTGTTTCCGGTGCCATCTTGTAAGTCTGTAAGTTTATAAGCTCTGTCTTTTCTTCTTCACTTGTCGAGTGTATACCTTGGTTTTATTGTTTAGTCTTTGGTTTTGTGAAAACTGCTGAAACCTCAGTGCACCTGTGACAGTTACATGCAGCCCTTGTGATTGCTTAAGTCAGTATGAAACCATCTATGGCTTCTCACATGGCAGGTAACTCAACAAGAGTTCAAGCCCAGGGGGGATGCAGAATAAATATGCTAATACATGTACAGTACATACTCAGGCATTGTGCTGTGACATAATTTTTTTACACTTATTTATGTATTTATTTGTAGCTGTTACTGTTTCTTCATTTTGTTTAAATCTCTTCATCTGACCAGCCTGTTGTCTGCTTACATCTCAATCAGTCCCACCTGTGTTCAATTCAGTCAATCAGTGAATCCATGCTCAGTCCAGAGTCCCACAACTCATTTCCCACAACTCATTCCCATCACAGTATGTAGGCCTACTAATATGTTCATCCAGGATTGCTACAGTGTAAATAAGCTGCGACATTTATCATTTTTTACTTAGAGCTATCTGAAGCCAGCCATGCTCTCCTCATATTCACTGCACATTCTTGCTCAATAAATCTCTAATGTTCATGATTTAAAAAATGACATTTTCATGACATGGTAGATGTAGTGTGAAATGTATTGTGTGCCAGAAACAACCACAAACTACCTCAGATCACAACACCAGATTTAACTTTTCTCCATTTCCATGGTGGCCTGCTATACACTGTCGAACAGTGTCACAATATGGATTAGAGCAGGGGTTCCCAACCTTTCTTCCCCAGAGCCCCCCACTTACACCTGATGGAATTTGCCCCCCCCCCCCCCAAATCGGTGTGAACGTCCAGTCTGTGTATGTTTGTGTGTGAAAATTACATCAGGCGTAAGTTAGGGTACAATTAAGTGCTTCGCCAATGTAGCAGGAATATTAATGTTGACACGATTCATAGTCTCTGATTAATTTGTTGAATTTATTTGATATTGTAGTGCCGTACATACAAGGCTTTTTGGCCCTTCATCAGATATAATCATGTATTTTGCTGTGTGACATGTCAATAACATGATTCTTTGACAAATATTTGTCTAGCTAATATTAGGCCCTCAAATTATCTGAGGTCTGGCGCACCAAACAGAACAATAACAAGACAAGACTGGCTCACTAGTCACCAGACACCAGTCGTCTAACAGGGTTCTTATCACAAACATGCATCAGCAGGTATGTGTGTTCTGATTGGCTGTGTGACAAGCCGCTGTGTGTGTGTGCCTTGTCTTCTCTTCCACAGTTCAAGTTCTGCAGCCTGTTCAGCTATGAGGACTGGGGGAATCATCCCAAACTCCTGCTTCTGCCCAGAAAGGCCAAGCAGCAGGGACGCTGTCAGGGGATGAGCTTCACAGTGAGCCATCTATCAATACACACACATACACACACACAAACACACACAAACACTCACATAGACACCAACAGACACACACAAACACACACGCCAAAACACACACACACAGACAGACACACACACACATGCACACACACACATAGACTGATACACACTCACACACACATGGACACACACGAACACACACATACTGTAGGAGCAGCAACCTTAGCTGGCAGCATCATCTCTGTCTCTCTCTCTGTCTGTCTCTTTCTCTCTCCCAATAAACAGTATTATGGAGAGTTCCCTATGGTGACAAAGAAACGGGCACCATCTTTTATCTTCCGTTGATTAAACCCACCCCCCTCATTTCTCTTCTATCTCAGTACATGCTCAGTTATGGGGTTGGCAAGGAGGTCTACAAACAGGTGAACACTAGACTTCTGTACAGACTTATTAAGGAAATTATCAATCAATCAATGATGTGCATGTGTGTGTATGTGTGTTTATTTGTGTGTGTGTGTGTGTGTTTGTTTGTGTCTGTGTGTGTGATTGAAATGTCTAGTATGTCCGTAGCACGTCTGTAATGTCTCTCTCCCTCTCTCTCTCTCTCTCTCTCTCTCCGTCTCACAGACATGCTCCTCCATCCTCATGGCTTCCTCTCCATGGCCGATGACATCATAGTGGGGATCTTGTTGGGGTTTGCGTCCCTGTCTGAGTAGCCAGTTCTTCACTGGCCTGCCGTCCTAACGGTCACCTGGCTACATAGTTCTGAAGCTGTGCCCACAGACCATAACAAGCACATTTGCTCTATGGAAATATGGTATAAAGCCTGATTTACATTGAGCTGCTGTGTACAGGAAGTCACAGATTCAAAACACAACAAAATATGTACAGTAAGGGTTATGGTTCTCCTCACGATAACAGAAACGTATGTGAGAGACTGGGGGAAATTCTACTGATGTAACTGAAATTGTTAGATATGAAGTGAATGGAAAAGAATGTTAAATCCATTGGGTGTTAATCAAAAAATTACATAAATGTGATGCATTTTGATTTAATTAGGTTTATTGCATAAGCCTCATCATTATGTATTTCAAACAAATATATTATTAATCTTGAATAGATAACCTGATTATTATGCATTTCAAACAAATATACGTTATGTATTTTGAATACATAATCTGATTATTATGCATTTAAAGCAAATATACTTTATTTATACTGAATACATAAACCTGGTGATTATGCATTTCAAATAAATAGGTTTTATTACACTGACAAATATGCATCATGTTGAGTTTATTAGGTACATTTATGTTAAAACTTCCTAAAGCAAATTCATGGAAATTTGTCATGCAATTAAATTACATAAATCTTAAAAGTTAGGCTTAAATATTTCTGTGAGTGCAGTGTACCAGTAGAGACCAGTGTATCTGGAGGAGCCCAGTGTACCAGTAGGAGACCAGGCCTAGGTCTGTGTGAGTTTCAGAAGAACATCTTCACTCTTCATAGTGTTTATAATCTGATAATCTGCATCCTCTGCTTGCAGTTTGAGGTCTCCTAGCTGAGCTCTGTGCAACACCGCCACTATGTGGTTGACTGCTATCATTGCATGTTGATGAAGGTCTTCGGGTGGCCAGTTAAATAGTGTTACAGAAACATGACAATAACTAGAATAGCGCTCAGAGAGCACAGACCTCTGCCTGTGATGCATTTCGTCAGCATGTACAGTTCTTTTTTAGTTGAGCAGTTCTATATGGCCAACTTGAAAATGCATGTTGCAGATGAAATATTGATCACCTTGATGAAGCTGAATCTGTTGTAGTGTGAGACCAAGCTGATCAGGGTGCTGTTCTGGGTTTAAAATGACCCGCCATAGGAATTGAATGGGTAAAATGACCCGCTATAGGAAATGAATGGGTAAGACAATATTATGTTCATCCAGCAGATGGAAAACATCCCCATACACACCCACAGCCACAACTCACCTGGGTTACCCGGGTTCTAGGTCTAAAATGAGCCCCCGTTTTATAGTGTTCAAGGCCAAATTTGACTGATCTGTTTTAACTGCTCTTATATGAACACAAAACCCATAAATCCCCAAATGAATGTGAACCACCTGAAGCATTCAGGTCAATACCATTCTCTTAGTGTACACCACATGCTCCCCCACACGTCCATAGTGTGAAACCACTTGAATACTGAAAGTGTAGAGCCATTACCAGTCAATACAAAGTTATTCTAAGTGATCATCTTTATCCTATTAGTGAAACATATCCAGATGAAAATGATTTATTTCAAAACAGCAATACACCCATCCACAAAACACAAAATCAGTGAATGTTTTGATTTGTATGAACATGATGTCAATATGTTGTAGCCTTCCAATTAATCCACTTAAAACCTAGCTAGTGTTGTGTTCGGCTGCTAACACTTAATAATGGAACCGGACAACAGTGTGCATACGGCTTTACTTTTATTCACAGCTCCCATTACAGGCGGCCATCACTCTCGCTGGCTCCCGCATCACTGCCTCGATCAACCTTGACGTCCGTGACGTCATCACGTATGACACATCTCTCCTGTCAAGAACTATGTTTACAGTGTCTGGAAACATAAACAATTTCTCTTAAACGCGAAACAGTGTTTCAGCTTTAACCCTCAATTAACAGTTTCAGAGCCTGTAACAATAACAACTGTAGAGAATAAAATAATAACAATACATGACAAACAAAAACAAACTCTTGTTACTGTCCCATCACCTCATATCACCAAGCTCCCATCACCTCATTACTGCCCCATCACATTTCCTCAATGAGTCTCTTTGGCGCTTTGGTCTGTCTACCCAACCTCCTCTCTATGTCAATGTGTTCACCACACTCACGTATGGGCGTGTCACACACCGGTGACCCTGCACTAGCGCCCTCTGCATTTGTGTCTTCAGTACTGTCTTCATTTTTAGGTACCTTGAGTAAGTGTCTGCGATTTCGCCTGTATGTTACCCCCTCGCGCGTGTGATTAGGTAGTCCACTGCTATGGACGGTTCTACGTCTCAGACTGTCCTCTCCAGGGTTCTACTGTTCTTTACAGAGCTGTAGACTGTTCTCTAGGCCCTAGAGTACAGTCTACAGCCCTGTAAAGAACAGTAGCACCCTAGAGTCTAGGGTTCTACTGTTCTCTACAGGGCTGTAGACTGTTCTCCAGGGTTGTAGACTGTCCTCTCCAGGGTTCTAGACTCTTGAGTTATTTGATTAATACACGTCAGATTTTCTGTTGCAATATTTGTGAGATTCACCCCTTTTCTCTTCACCAAATGCCAATAGAATTAAAAATATATTTCTGTATATCCACTGTGATGCATCCTATATAGTTTCTGGTTGATTGGGGACAGTGTTGTGTGGACATCAGACAAGAAAACATGCATAAACCTTTTTCTTTTACATAGGCGAAAATTGGAAATTGGTATATTTGTCACATACCTTCCATCTGCATTTTTCATTACTTTCCACCACTGGGATTTTGGGGGACTAACTGATATGTTATAAAGAACATATGTATGACACTACAGCAGTTGAAATAATTTCTGTTGCAAATTGTTCAAGGTTATGTCATAAAATGCCTGGACTATAGGGGCAGGGGAGCATCACTACTGATCCATAGCCAGGACTGGGATGTCCTCAGTGGAGGTCCCAAGTCAGTCTTCTAGTCATTCAGCCAGCCTGTCAGTAGATGTGCTCTACTTGTATTGATTTGTTCATACACTAGTATTCCAGCACGGGTTATGTTCTTGAATGCTTCTGGTGACTAGCAGTTCTCTTAGCAACCTAATTTAATCCCCATCACTGTTTTCAGATCCACATAGGGGAAACATAAGGCTGAGAGATGTGTGGAGGAAAATCAACAGTACCACACACACACACACACACACACACTTACATAATCAACCAAGCAAGTTCTACCTTTCTATACCACAAATATAAGTTTGAGAACCTAGGATACATACAGCCCGCCTAAGGGGGTTCTAATGTACTGACCTCCCAGCACAGGCTTGACCCTGCTGGCAAGCTGCCTTGGTCCTAGCCAAGGAACAAGCGTTTCAGCTTCTGCTCACCTGTATGCAGCTTATACCATGCTGACTGGCCTGGACTAGTCACCACATCCACAGTCTAGCCAAGTCAGAGATACCCTTGTGCATTTGACAAAACAAGCATCATACAATTATGGTTTTCATTTTTGCAGCATGTGTGCTGTAAGTGTAAAGACAAGATACAGATAATTTTCTCCAGGTTTTATTGAATAGCTTGTAGACCACACTGAAACACTGGGCTGACAGTTCAGTTGTACAAGGCGGACCTGGGAGACCATTCAGGACACCTTGTTTGGGTCGAGGCTCTGCTTAGTCTACTGGCCCAGGTGAACTATCAAACGATGTACTGACGCTGAGAATGGAGACACACGACACAGCTGGCCGACACTTCCTGCACTCTAAGAGGTTAGGGTTAGGGCTAGACTGAATGTAGGTTGGCATACAATAATACATATTTATTTTTAAATGGATGGAAAGATGCTGCCCATGCCTAGATCTTTATGTCTATTCAGCATGTCTGTTCTCACCCACTGAGGTCCCATCACCAAACGTGAAGCCTCGGATACAATAATAAAACAGGGGCAGACAATGAAAGATAGAGATGGACAGACAGACATGTAGACAGATAGGTTAAAAAATTAGGTTAAAAAATTAGATTAGAACTCTTAAGTGTTGTGATCAGACGGTACAACCAAAATGACACCTCAGTGTAGTGATGCAGACAGAATTATGAACACCTGCTCCTTGCTTAGAAGGAGGTTATCATCTGCCCTCTGAAACATTCAGGACCAGGGCTGAAGTGCACCTTCAATCTGGTGCACTTTGAGAGCAAAATGAAGAGGCTAGATCTATAAAGAACAACACACATCATATTGGATTAATATTTAATATTTATTAATTAATTAATAAATAAATTAATATCTTTAACTGAGAGCAGTGGAGGTCATCCAGAGAGGACAACTTAAGTGAATGTTTATGAGAACACACCATCTATTAGAAACATGAGACTAGCTCCTCCTGTCACCTCTCTCCCAGCCTGGACTCCTCCACTCTGATGTCCATGTTGGTCTCCTCCTGTCACCTCTCCTCCTGTCTTTTGTCCATGGTGGTCTCCTCCTGTCACCTCTCCTCCACTGTGGTGTCCATTTTCATCTCCTGTCCACAAATTAACAAAACATAAACATAAGCTATAAACACACACACCCCCACCCACCCATCCATCCACATTATTTTTCAAAACTTGCCAGGATCTAATTAATGTAGTGTCTCTTTGGCTAACATCAGGTATCTCACGTCTCATCTCTATGTCCTCTCCTCCTGTCCCCTCTTCCACTCTCTTGTACCTCTTGGTTTCCTGTCAACAAATTATATATTTTTAACAGAACATAATCATGCATACTGTGTATATGTATACACACCTACCTGTCTATTTATTTATCTATATAAGCGGCACACCTGATTAATAACTTCCATCCAATGGTATAGGACAGGAAATAAGGATGCCTGTAGAATTTCAGGAAGTAGTGGAGCTTGTGCAAAGAGCCTAATTGCTTGGCAACACCAAACGCCCAGTGTTTACATGAGAAAATAAATATGATAGATTTCTTTGTAGAAGCACTGCTCTGTTTGTGCATGTGCGCAGGTACACCGCCTTGCTAATGTTAACTTGGGTCAAGAATAGCCTACACCTAGCTAGCCACGTTGTGACGGCTAGGATCATGGATGTATTCACTAACTAGCTCTTTAGCTAACGAGGCATCTCAGCATCTTCGTCTACGTTCTTAAATGTGAGCATTTAGGCGCTGTCAATGTTATAACTAATTGAAAATACGTTAAAATAACTGCTTATTGTTATGTTACTTGTGTCAATCTCCCTTACCTCGAAAGACGTCCAATATGTTCGCTTGATCGTCCGCAGCTGACACTTATTAATGACAAATTAGCTTTGCGTCTCACACCCCTTCTCCTAAGAGAAAGAAGATTCGCCAAATAAAAAGTGATTCAACCGTTTCAGGCGAAATGAGTTTTTGATTGACAAGACGATTGTCAGCCTCTGATTGGCCAAAGTAGAAATTGATTGACAGTTGACCCGCCCCCTCGAAGTCTCCGGGCCTGCAGAGTCTGAACAGTGAAACGCGTCATTGTTCCCGGCTTTCACCGATTGGTTAAGAGCATTGAAAAGACTAGCAGTCACGACCAAAAGTGTATATAAATTGTGTTCGTAATTTGTGTCTCTCTCTACCTTGGAAACTTTTCACAGTTGAACATTGTTTGTCACGCCTGTAAAGATTCCCCATTGCGAAGATTTTTTTTATCCATCTGAAGAAAACAAGAGACAAGCTCTTTATTCTTTTTGAGTAAACAAACGTTTCCATCACAACCTACTCACTAGCCTTTCACTGTAGGCTACGACAATCCTCAATTCGGTAAGTTGTATGTTATTTTTTATTTTTGAAAGATTAGAGCGAAGCCGTTTGGGGCTTCGGTTTAGGAAGTGAACTTAGAATGAACAAGGGAGGGTTAGACGACTGTTTTTGAATTTGAGTCCAGGAGAGGGTTACTGTTCTTTTTAATTTGAGTCCAGGAGAGGGTTACTGTTCTTTTTAATTTGAGTCCAGGGGAGGGTCATATAGCTACACATTTGAATCGAAAACAGAATAGTTTATTCATCTTTTCTGAATTCAGCAAGCTGTTTTGTATGACCATGCTGAGAGGGAAGCGCGTGAAGCGAACATACCGACATGCGGTCTGTTTTCAGTGTATTTCTCTGTTGCTGGTCGTTGCGTGCGTTCACTTCTTTTATTCGCTGGTGACATTAAGTGGAGAACATGGCCGTATAACGTAATTCATAAGCAAATCTAGAGGCCACCACCTGTGCTGACTCCCAAAAAATTGCTGATGTGACCGGTTTGGTCTTGTATGTGTTTCTGCATTGTGTATTAAATAGCTGGACCACTTCTTGCTGCTGAAGGCTGATTTATTCTGGATAGAATAAACACACACATAGTTATACATTTGCACTGAGGCTGGTCGGGCATCAGATGGACCGCCAGCAACTGAGGTTTACATGTTGCTATACAATTACTGTAATAAAGTCAAGGATGATACACTCTCAAAGTTATTTACTCTTTATTGCATTCTGCACTTCAGACCACATTACTACGCATTCTGGTGGTTATCTCCTTGCTGAACGTTACTTCCGGTCCCCCTCTACATTAAGCCCCTCTCCTTATATCACCTGACTGCCTGACTGAATATAACATACAACATGAATCAGAACATTACAACATTCCTCCCCCCATAGTCTACAAAAATCCTTCTTTTATGTGCTGAACAAATTCACTTAAACCTAGTCTGATTCTACGAGGGGATTATTCTGCCCCTGCTACCACTTAGTCCTTGAGATACGTGGGTACCTGTCTAACTCTCACTGGGTAACAATTTCCCAAAATCCCAATGTCTGGAGACCCCGGTGCCACTGCATCTGGTGCTGGATTCTCTAGTTCTGCTGGCGGCACCAGTATGCCTGGATCCTCTGCTTCTTGTGGCGGTGCCCATACTACTTATGATCATATACAATGGTTCAGATCAAAAAGTTTACAAAACTAGCACTTTTGAGAAAGTGTGATAATTGCTCTACCATCGTTTTGGTCATATAATGGATGTGGGTGAGCACTGTGGAAAATCATTAAAAAAAATATGTTTAACTCTTGTATATGATCATAAATAACCTTAAAACAGGGCTAAACATGATTTTTCCCTTTACTACTCCTTTAAAGGTACCCAATGTAGTTTTTGACCATTAGTATGCGCTCTAGAGCAAATTTGAGGTGGTCCCCAAAAATTGCGTACTACGTCATTGCGTCAATACGTGGAGCACATGATAGTGACGTTTCACACATCTTTGTTGTTTTCAAAACATTTGCTAAATATCGTTTTCCAAAGAAATTACAAGGTAGGAAAGACATTCAAGTGATTCATCATGTTTATTAGACTACAAGGAAGTAGTACAGTAGGACCCCACTTATCCGAACCCAATGGGACCGAAGGTCGTTCGTATCTCTGAAATGTCCGGATGACTGAAACGTATGTTAACATGCATCAAATTCAATAAGTGGTATACTTGTTTCATAAAGACTCATAATACACCGATAAATACCCTTAATTACTTGTGAAAATGCATCAAAATTGCAATCAAATGGCCAACTAAACTCATATAGCCTAGCCTATAATAAAATAAACGAATTTCCACTTGAGTGCGTGCTTTGATCAAATACAGTACTTCGTACGACTCGTTTGCGTTTTGTGCTCGACATTTTCCCGCTTTAGAGTAACAAAGAAATGAAACGTGACAATAGGCTACAGCCTACAGGCAACATGTAAGTCTACATACAGTTCAGTTTTTATTCACAGTAGGATACAGTACATGACAGATTTAAGTACAGTACTGTAATGAAAATCCCACCAGTATCTAGATAGCAGGCTAAAAAAATAAAAATAAAAGTTTTTTAAGCCTGTCTGGTAGACCGGGAGGTTCGCATCTCTGAAGTTTGGATTAGTGGGGTCCTACTGTAGTTAAGCATGCCCAAGAAGTACTTCAACTGTGTCTGGTCAGTTGGCTGTGGAGCGCTTGCAATGGCCTGTACCTTGTGTTGACTTTCGTTGTCTTTTATCATTGCCATTATTAAGCTTTTCGTTGTGTTTTGATTACAATAAAAGACGGCCCCTAATCTCACACAATACCACACAGTCCAGTGTCTCCTTGTTCTCTCCAACACAGGATTTGAGCGACATCAAAAGCTGTTTATTCCAGAAGGGTTAACGTACAAAAGACGATGGCATAAAGTCTAATGTACACTTGACCTCTCTGTATGCTGTCTGAACTCAAATTAAAGCATTGGTCTCGTTGCAATGTTCTTATGGTTCGGGTGTCCCCCCCCCCTCGTCTCTTCTCCGATAAGACTGTCTTTCTCGTCTCTTCTGTGGCCTTGTTTGGTCAAGATAAGCTACGCCGCCTCGGTGCTAACCACAACAATTGCTGTTTAGCACAGAATGTACCAGCCCTAAGAATGTCATCTTTATCTCATAAGTCTATGGAAGAGGGACACCGTTTTCTTACAGAACACACCAGCTACAGCCATACTCAGAGGTCGATCATAATAATTTAGAAATAGCTAACAGGATCAGATTAAATCAATATTTCCTTGAAAATCAGCCAGATTCAACACTTATCTGCTACGGAATGAATTCCTTTTTCGTTGATCCTGTATCCCAGGTACACCACCTCTGGTGCCATGAAGACACATTTCTCTCTCCTATGCCTGGGGCTGATGACACCCCATAGGGTAGCCTGGTGTACTGGTATAAACCGCGGTGGGTGTTAATTGTTGTGAACTTCTTAGATTCTTCATCCCGTGGGAGTTGCTGGTATGCCTGAGACATGTCTAGTTTGGTGAATTTCTGTCCCCCCCCAGTACTGCCAAGAAGTCCTCAGTTTTTGGAATTGGGTAGTTATCTATCTTAGACACTGGATTCACAGTAACTTTATAGTCCCCACATATTCTAGTTGTTTTGTCTGGTTTAAGTATAGGAACTATGGGAGCGGCCCACTCGGAAACTCACACCCTCTATGATGCCTTCCTTCTCTAATCTAACCAACTCTGTCTCAACTTTGTCCTTGAGGGCATATGGCAGAGGCCTGGCTTTGAAATACCTTGGCTTGGCCTCGCGGTCAACAGAGATCTTTGCTGTAGCTCCCACTAAACTGCCCAGCTCACCTTAAACACCTCTCCGTGTTGTGAGAGTAGCTCACTCAACTCCTGCTGCTGACCTGTATGTAGTCTGAAAATGGCCCTCCAGTCTAGCCTAATGGCCTCTAGCCAATTTATCCCCAAGAGATTTGGCCCCTCCCCTCTTACCACTATCAATGGCAACTGTCTGGTCTGCCCCTTGTAACTGACTTGTGTGTACATCTTGCCTAGCACCCCTACACTATCTCTGGTGTACATATACAGCTTTGTTCTTGTATGGTGGAGTTTCCCCCCTCCCATCTTCCTGTATGTTTTCTCATTCACTATAGTCAGGCTTGCCCCAGTGTCTACTTCAAACTCAATGTTCAATCCATTCACTGCCATCTGCTCTCTGTATGGCTCTACTCTTTTTTCATCATCGATATTGTACATCATGTGGGCATACTCCTCTTCCTCTTCTTCCAGTCTGTGGCGCGCTATGGCTTCTACCATACGGACTTGTGGTCACGATTGATCAGATAGCTGGTTGGCTTGGTTCCACGATTGAAAATCTTCAATCAGTATCCCTGCACACCGCACTGATCACTATACATATACACACTGTACATACAAACTTTAAAGTAACCATTTAAATACATTTGTAAATATTACACTTACTTATTCATTCAATTCAACCATAAAATTTCTGTGACCTTTTGGGATGTTTGCTTTGGCATTGTAAATTTATGTTTCCCATGCCAATAAAGCCCTTTTAATTGAAGTAAAATATAGAAGACATACAGATAGTATATAATATATAATAATAATATAATATCCATTCATACTTGGATGGATGGATAGATGGACAGGGATTTGTGTTAGTGAAAATGTGCTTTACTGAGACGGGAAGCACAAGGTGAAATCTTACCAGTCTCAATATGCTTTCCTTTGAAATGTATCGCAATCCCAATATTTGTACATGTTTGGCATGGCTTGGACTTGAGCATTCCCCTGGCACTTGTTTTCACTGCTCCCACGGAGGACTATGTGCAAGTCATGCCAGATGCCTACAAATAGATGGACTCCACTTTGCGCGTGTAAACTGTAGAATAATTAGGCATTACAATCAGGTGAAGAAATATGAACACATGCTCATTTCTCAGATTTCCAGAATCTTTTTGGCTGCGCTCACGCTATATTGTTATAAGTAGGCCTAGGTTATATTGATAGAAGTAGGCCTAGGCTATATTGTTATAAGTAGGCCTAGGCTATATTGATAGAAGTAGGCCTAGGCTATATTGATAGAAGTAGGCTATATTGATAGAAGTAGGCCTTATCTATATTGTTAGAAGTAGGCCTAATCTATATTGATAGAAGTAGGCCTAATCTATATTGATAGAAGTAGGCTGGGACTGACTCCCCCCTGATCAAAAAGTCAAACGGCGCATATGAACATCATGTCACTAGAGAGACAGAAACAGCAGGATCCAGAGATGGTAAGGGACTGTGATAGAACTAACAGAAGGAAGTTCATAGAGAAACAACTAGAAATGAATCCAGAGGCCTTTAAACAATGAGATGCAAATAAAAAGGCTATGTTAAGGGAAAGACTTCATGAACAATTAAACAGGGCAACAATAGGCAGGCTGTTCAGAGATCGTGTCAGGGATGGACCCATCTTTGCATGTGTAAACTGTAGAATAATTAGTCATTACAATCAGGTGAAGAAATATGAACACATGCTCATTTCTCAGATTTCCAGAATCTAACCTGCTGCTCTCACTCAAAATAAACCATCACTCCAGTCTTGAAAGTTTCCCTCCCTCCCTTCCTCCCTCCATACAGTCAGTCCCTACATCTCACCCACTTTTTCTCCCTCCCTCTCTTCCTTCATCCTTCCTTCCTCCCGTCTCTCCCTCCCTCACCTGTTTGTTTTTTATGAAACCACCCCCCACTCTCCCCCAGGTATGTGAACTGTGCCCGTACTGAGGAAGAGCAGAACCTGGTAGCGTTTCAGTACCGTGGAGGGATCCTGTTTCGCGGCTGCTGGCTGTCGGGGAGGAGCTGCTGGTCTGGTACGGACAGGAGTACAGATACAAGAGCATCTCCTTCAACTACGTCTGGGAAGAAAAGAGCACCGCTAGAGGTATCTGTCCTCAACTCTTCTTCCCTCTGTCTTCTCCATCTCTCTCTCATCCACCTCTTTCCTTAAAGCTGAAAGAACAAGAGGTCTGCTGGTCATAATAATAACCGCTGTCCAAGTAGCTCTCCTCTACCGTCCTTCCTCTCCTCTGTCTTTTTCCCATGGCGCCAGCCAGCAGGCAAGACATGGGCATACAGCGTGAAATTCAGGACACTCATGGATGCAACGATACAGAGGGCACTATGTCATGAACTGCAATCGTGCCTGTGCAAATCGCTGTTGTGAGGCACGCAAATTGCCAATATTAGGCAGGCACACTTGCTCAGAACAAAATGGAATGCTGTTAGTTGCCATGGAACATGGTAGCTTGACTTATCTTTAGGAGTGCTAGCTTACTCTAGCTATCTAAGGTAGCTATTGCCGTGGGCTTCAATGTATTCATGCTTGTTTTCTCTCCTTTCTCCTCTTTTCTTTATCTCACTCCTCTCTCTCCTCTGTCGCTCTCCTTCACTCGAGCTCAGCCAGAGGAACCTCTTACATATATTTCTCTCTCCTGTCCTCAATCTGAAGTTGTGGTGTCGTCGTGTTTCGCCCCCCACTAGTTACATACGTATAAACACTCTATACAGTATTTGCACTTGTAATACAGGTGTGAGAATCCTTTTTAATGTTTGTCTCGTTCTCTTTCACTCTCCCAGGAGTGATGTCAGACTTGTCCCAGACTCAGGTGTTCTCCTGCTCTGTGTGCCCATTCACCTACACCTCCCAGATCTACCTCAACAAGCACCTCAAGAGGAGCCATGACAACCTCTACGTCTCTCTCTCTCGTCTCTCGAGCAGACAGATCAGACCAGAGATTCTCTCCTTCTCCTCCTCCTCTCAATCACTCCCTATCACCACCTCCAACACCCCCCTCACCCCAGCTCCCGCCCAGAGACAGAGAGACACAGACAAGCCAAGACCGTACCACTGTGAACAGTGTGGGAAGAACTTCACTACGTCAGAAAATTTAAAGAAACACCAGCGTGTTCATACAGGAGAGAAGCCATACCACTGTGACCAGTGTGGAAAGAACTTCACGCAGTCAGAAAATTTAAACACACACCAGCGTGTTCATACAGGAGAGAAGCCATACCACTGTGACCAGTGTGGGAAGAACTTCACTGCGTCAGGAAATTTAAAGAAACACCAGCGTGTTCATACAGGAGAGAAGCCATACCACTGTGACCAGTGTGGAAAGAACTTCACTACATCAGAAAATTTAAACACACACCAGCGTGTTCATACAGGAGAGAAACCATACCACTGTGACCAGTGTGGGAAGAACTTCACTACGTCAGGAGAGTTAAAGATACACCAGCGTGTTCACACCGGAGAGAAGCCATACCACTGTGACCAGTGTGGAAAGAACTTCACTGTGTCAGGAGATTTAAAGACACACCAGCGTGTTCATACAGGAGAGAAGCCATACCACTGTGACCAGTGTGGAAAGAACTTCACTGCGTCAGGAGATTTAAAGACACACCAGCGTGTTCATACAGGAGAGAAGCCATACCACTGTGACCAGTGTGGAAAGAACTTCACTCAGTCAGGAGAGTTAAAGATACACCAGCGTGTTCACACCGGAGAGAAGCCATACCACTGTGACCAGTGTGGAAATAACTTCACTAGGTCAGGACACTTAAAGACACACCAGCGTGTTCATACAGGAGAGAAGCCATACCACTGTGACCAGTGTGGAAAGAACTTCACTGCGTCAGGAGATTTAAAGAAACACCAGCGTGTTCATACAGGAGAGAAGCCATACCACTGTGACCAGTGTGGAAAGAACTTCACTGCGTCAGGAGATTTAAAGAAACACCAGCGTGTTCATACAGGAGAGAAGCCATACCACTGTGACCAGTGTGGGAAGAACTTCACTGCGTCAGGAAATTTAAAGAAACACCAGCGTGTTCATACAGGAGAGAAGCCATACCACTGTGACCAGTGTGGGAAGAACTTCACTCAGTCAACAAGTTTAAAGACACACCAGTGTGTTCATACAGGAGAGAAGCCATACCACTGTGAACAGTGTGGAAAGAACTTTATTAAAAAGGACTATCTCAGGAAACACCAGCGTGTTCATACAGGAGAGAACCCATAGCCCTAGCCTTGGGCCTGAATTACACTACTGCTTTTTCACCTACCTCTGCGCCTAGCAGTTACACTACTGAGGCCAAAATGAGGCTTGAATCCGGAGGCAGATCGATACATCCGGGGCTACGTTTTGGTGCTTGAAATCCGTCGATGCGTTCTAGTGTAATAGGCAGATCTGGAGGCCTTTGGAAAAAAACTATAGGAATAGGGCTACACTGTAACTCTGTGTTCATTTCACCTTATAACAATCAAACAGATGATTCATGAGTTTGAGCTACATAGTCGTCATCATCATCATCATCATCTTCATCCGCTTATCCAGGGTCGGGTCGCGGAGGCAGCAGCTCCAGCAGGGGGCCCCAGACATCCCTTTCCCTAGCAGCATCAACCAGCTCTGCCTGGGGAATCTTTAGCCGCTCACAGGCCAGTGCGGAGATGTAGTCCCGCCACCTAGTCCTGGGTCTACCCCGCGGCCTCCTCCCAGCCGGACACGCCTGGAACACCTCCCTAGGGAGGCGCCCAGGAGGCATCCTCACTAGATGCCCGAACCACCTCAACTGGCTCCTTTCGACGCAAAGGAGCAGCGGCTCTACTCCGAGTCTCTCCCGGATGACTGAACTTCTCACCCGATCTCTCAGGGAGACCCCAGCCACCCTCCGGAGAAAACTCATTTCGGCCGCTTGTATCCGTGATCTCGTTCTTTCGGTCATGACCCATCCTTCATGACCATAGGTGAGGGTGGGGACGAAGATAGACCGGTAGATCGAGAGCTTTGCCTTTTGGCTCAGCTCTCTTTTCGTCACAACAGTGCGGTAAAGCGACTGCAGAACCGCACCAGCTGCTCCAATTCTCCGGCCAAACTCCCTCTCCATGGTTCCCTCACTCGTGAACAAGACCCCCAGATACTTGAACTCCTTCACTTGGGGTAAGGACTCATTTCCTACTCGGAGCGGACAGGCCACCGGTTTCCTGCTGAGAACCATGGCCTCAGATTTAGAAGTGCTTATTCTCATCCCAGCCGCTTCACACTAGGGCTGCTCGATTATGGCAAAAATCATAATCACGATTATTTTGATTGATATTGAGATCACGATTATTGAACACGATTATTCATTGATATTTTTTTTTTATCAAAAGTTTTAACATTTTCTTAACAAATTTTCTTAACAAATCAAATTATTGACTTTGATAACAATTAATTTATTAAATGTTGACAGTGGCTTTTCTTTTTAACAATGTTCTTTGGATTAGATACATTTCTCCCATGGGAGACAAATAGAGAACCTTGACCTTGATAAATAAATTAATAAAAGTGCAAAAACTGATAAATAAAGAAGCTTCAAAGCACCGCCACCACCACAGAAGAAGACTACCTCGGAAAAATAATTTCACTAGGACAGAACGCGTCTAAATAAGTTATTTAATGGTAGCGCCGAGGCTTCAAAACCCAACATTTGTTAAAATAGACTATTTTCCTTAGGTAAGTGACGTTTCATGTTTATCTGACACTTGTAAATATGAGCGCCTCTCCTAACTAGGCCGACACCGATTTATTTTGACGGCAAAGTGAATGGACCGGCAAAGGACCGTTGTCTGGCATGAGCGAGCGGAATGCGACAACGGGACTGAGAAGGGCTACTTTGAGGGGCAGCTACGACTGCGTAGCAAACTTTACACACCGTGTCAACTTGGTCCAAATCTGTCTCCGCGAACCCATAGTGTTTCCACACCACTGACGTTGTTTTAGCTCTCTTGTCCACCTCTCTTTCTGCTGCCATAATCTTCTTCTTGTCGTGTTTCGTTCGAGAGGAGCATGCGTGCGCGTGTCAACTCGTCTCGCTTTGAACTAAAGTGTTTGTTTTGAGGCTTTGGGGGGTGGGGGAGCGGTTAAGCACAGTATAGCTCTGCAGTGTAGGGTGCACTTGATTTGTGCAAAATCGTTTTATGGCGATTACTTTGTTTTAATGATCGTTGACAGCCCAAATCTTAATCTAGATTAAAATCCGATTAATCGAGCAGCCCTACTTCCCACTCAGTTGCGAACCTATCCAGAGAGTGCTGGAGGTCGCAGGCAGCTGATGCCATTAGGACCACATCATCTGCAAAAAGCAGTGACGTGATCCCCAGCTCACCGAACTGCAAACCCACCTCCCCCCGGCTACGCCTCGATATCCTGTCCATGAAAATCACAAACAGGATTGGTGACAAAGCGCAACCCTGGCGGAGGCCAACACCCACCGGAAAGGAATACGACTTACTGCCGAGGACCCGGACACAGCTCTCGCTCTGGGTGTACAGGGATTGGATGGCCCTAAGTAGGGACCCCCTCACCCCATACTCCCGCATAACCCTCCACAAGACCTCTCGAGGGACCCGGTCGTAAGCCTTCTCCAAGTCCACAAAACACATGTAGACAGGTTGGGCAAACTCCCAAGCCCCCTCCAAGATCCTTGCGAGAGTGAAGAGCTGGTCGGTAGTTCCACGACCAGGACGAAATCCGCATTGTTCCTCTTCGATCTGAGGTTCGACTATCGACATACATAGTATCTTACTGTAAACTATAGTTAATCAGACAAGCAGATAATATCGTAGGAGGAATTTAACTGTGTTCCATGTTTGCAGACATTTTTGCAAAAGAAGACATTTCAAATCATAACCTACACAAGAGTAGACACCTCAATTATCTTGTTAAAAGAAAAGTAACTAGCAAAACGTTTTCTTGTTAAACCTTTTTATTGAGCTATCGCTATATAAGATATATATTGAGATATGCCGCTACATGTGTGGGTAGGATCCCTAGCTCAGCCTTTTGTGTTCCTGACCAAATATCAACTTGATCACACCTGTCTGAACTTCCCAGCACTCCTGCCCTTTTCTTTTTCAATAATATCTCTATTCAATACTCAAATACAGTCTAAATGTTCCAATGTATTGTTCACAATCATTGTGGACAATCAGTTTGTTTTAAGTCCTTCATCCATTCCCTAACGATATAGCTCCCATATTATGACGTAATATGTTTTTACGAATATGCCAACTGTCTGTCCCGCATGGTGTCGTTCTAAAATATCACCATCAAGAGATGAATAAGCCTACTATTTTAAACCACACCACAGATATGAGCAAACATGATTTAGGGTACCTATTAGGCCAGTAAAAGCAGATGTTTGCTTTTGCAAAAGAACCCCTCAAATATGTTGTACAGTTTAATCTGGAATAATATTCTGAAGTCAGATCTGTAATCATTCTACAAGCAATTGGCTTATTCGGGTGAACCACTGAGTGCGTTTACATGCACTCAATAAACCTTGCTTAAACAGAATATTGACAATGGTCATGTAAACATCAATAAACCGTTTGAATAAACGGAATATGGGCATATTCCGAATATAAAAAAAAACAAATAAGTCCCCTGGTTTATTCCTTTTCCAAACCAATATTGAGTCATGTATACGCTTATCGGTTTATTCCCACCAAAAGGAACATGAATTTGTGCTCTGCGCATGTTTTATTCGCAAGGAATCTTGGTTCTAGATTGCTGAACGTTAGCCATTCTCAAAATGCAATACAACACAAATCTATAGTATATTTCATAGGTAGGCCTACAGTTTATTTTATTCTGCAAAATCAATTCTGTAATCATGTCTAAACAAACTAGTTTTGTACTGACTATTCTATTTGTTGCTGCTGTTTTGATTGTATTTCTGCTTGTTATGTTCTCTCCTGTTCTGTGATTGTATTTATGTATTTCCCACCAATCCTAGCTGCGAATCTTCATCCAAAGGGCCCGGGGGGCTCTGGTGTGAACGAGTGGCATATGAAAGAGAGCCACAGCACCGGCGTTTAACATTTCCTCTCGTTTTTTCCTTTCAGTAAGGAAGTGAATGAGGAGGAGTGTGAAGTGGTGTTGCTGGATGAGAGCAAGCACTATAGCGCACCACAAACATATTGCTATCGTTTCCATTCTTTGCTGTCTGGGGAGATGGGCTTAACAGGTAGAAGAAACGCGCCGAAAAACTTTCATTGCGATGACATTCTCCGCTGGTTTAAATTCGGAATATACCGAATGATTACAATTACCATACAGGAATATTCCTTTTTGCTTGCGCATGTAAACTCCTTATTCCTAATGTTTCAATAACCGGAATATGGACAATAAACCGAATATTGAGTGCATGTAAACGTAGTCAGTGATAAAAAAAATCTGAATAGGAATTGGATATGGAGTTTGGATTACTGGAGAAAATGAAAAGAGGAACATGAGGAAGATCCTTGGTGAACTGAATAATACGGCAGGCCTTATCCTATAGGCCTATGGAATGCTGTTCAGGAAGTTGGGTGAATTAATGGATTTAATTTTGTCCTCTGGGTAAAAGTCAATTGCTTTAAAAACATGAAAGAATAAAACCAAAAAGTACTGCAACACGAAGTAGATGAAATGGTGATTGCATAGGGAACTGTTTAAATTAATTCCAATATACCTGGTTGAGTTCATGGTTTACAACCATTCATCTCTTACAATATACATGAATAAATTATCAGATGAACAGTAGTAATGGTAGGCTATAATATTGTTATCACAGCAGTGCAGATTGCAATTAGAGATTGGAATAAGTAGAGTATCTTTTTGGATTTGAGATTATTTTAAAAGCAGGGGATGCGCTCCACACATGGAATACAAACTGGGATGGAAATGTATTTGTTGGTGACTGTTGGCGTTGGTTGGATGGTATTTTAAACTTTTCAGAATGTTTTTTTCTTTTTCATTCGCCTTTTTAATAAACATTGTATAACCTGAGAGAGGTACTGTAGAGTGTGTTCACTGGTGGTTGGTGAACCAGTCCCAGACCAGAGCAGCCCGGTGGAAACTAACATTATCCCACATGACAACAAACCTGGGCTGCTCTGCTCCATCCTGAACAACTGCATTATATAGAGCACCAGATATGTCATTGTGAGTGGAGTGCACTTCTAAAGCATAGAGCGCTTTACAATATCTTCTCTCATTCACTCACCAATGGTGGCCAGCTGGTGTTGGCCTGCTCTTTGGGATTAATTAGTGTCTTACCCAAGAACACGTCAACGAAGCAGAGGAGATAGCTGGAATTGAACTGGAGGCTCCCAGACGGCTTCTCTACCTCCTGAGCTGCTGCCGCCCCCTCAGAACGTGATCATGTGTGCAGTACTGGATGGACCTAGGGTGCATGGTGATGGAGAACTCCTTGCAGATGTAGGAACCTCTTGAAAATGTTTTCAGCCCTCAAAGGCCAAATGAGGATTTTTGCAGGGTGATAATCAATCTAGTAATTATATTCCGTAAACTAAGGCATGTTTAAATGATTTTATTGTGAGCTCACAAGGTATGTGATCACCAGAACAGGGATATCAGAGTACAAATGTGTCGTCAGAAAACAATGAGTCTCATACTTCAGCCAAAATGACCTCATCTTAAGACCTCCTCCTCCTTATCTCTCTGGGCTAGTGGAAAGGGCTCTCCCCCTCCCCCAACTTAACATTCTTGAAGCTCACAGACCTGCTTCCACACACCACAAAACACTGAATCTTCTTCCAGGAACACAAAGTGATATTTCCCCGACGCTGCCCAGGGTCATTCACAACAGCTCTTTGTCCTGTAACATCTGTGCCCCGACGCCTGGTTTTAGATAGATTGAATCCAGCTTTATCAATGAAAATGAACTCATGACGCTGTGCAGCTGCGCCAAATGCCACCAATAGGCCGTTCACACCTCTCATATTAAAATGAATGGAATGCACAAGAACAAGAGCCCTGGATCAGGTCCAAATCCAGCCAGCTTGCTAATAACACCAGCTAACATTAACTAGCCAACTTCAGATAGAAATCTAACCAGGTAGATATGAATAGGCTACTGCAGGATCTTGACTAGTCGTAACGTTAGAAGACCATAAACGCAAATGAAAACGCAAGTGCTCATTTTACCATACTTTGGAAAATAAGTACCCTAACACACCCTATAGAACATGTAATCTATGGGCTGCAGCTATTGAGTCTGAGAGAAATAATAATAGGCACAAATCCTCATTAAATCCATTTTAATTAATTGCTTTTATCTCTAGCAAGATTGATTATGCTCTCCTAAAGCTATAATCAAAGTTTTGATGACTGAGGCCCAATTTAGGGACCCAAATAAGATTGAGTCCACCCAAGAAAAAAAAATTACAAAACGAATAATTCCCTTTATTTGACAAACCAATCATAGTCTACATACCAGTGATTATACCAATATGAGGTCATTTTAAGATCAATCAAACATTCAGTTCCGAGTCCGGTCCAGAACCAGGGCTACAGCCAACAGCAGGGGGAGGCGGACTGGACTGGGAAGGTGTTTGCATAGTCCTTGAACTCTGCTCCCTTCTTTTCTCCTCCAGATCCAGGTACCTATAGCTGTCACAACGTGGCTAGCTAATTGTAGGCTATTCTTGACCCACGTTAACATTAGCAAAGCGGTGTACCTGCGCACATGCACAAACAGAGCAGTGCTACAAAGAAATCTATCATATTTATTTTCTCATACACTGGGCGTTTGGTGTTGCCAAGCAATAGGCTCTTTGCTTTGCACAAGTTCCACTACTTCCTGAAATTCTACAGGCATCCTTATTTCCTGTCCTATACCATTGTGCCGCACACCTGATTAATCACTTCCATCCAATAGTACAGGACAGGAAATAAATATGCCTGTAGAATTTCAGGAAGTAGTAGAGCTTGTGCAAAGAGCCTATTATCAGACAGTACTTCAGGAGCAGTGTAAATCACACAAGTCAACTGCTGGCACGTTGCATGTCTGTGATTGATAAATCGTCAATGACGTGTAAATGGTTGAAATTCATGTTGAAATGAAGCCCCCTCTTTTCCATTGCAACTATAGCAGAGGCCGTTATTCACATAACAGTTGACCGTGTTTGCTTTCTTCTCTGACAGAGAGAGAGAGGGGGAAAGAGAGGGAGAAGATGAAAAGATTTCATCAAACAAAGCTCAGCTTTGGAAAGCGAACTGTTCAGGACAAGATCAAAAAGAAAGAGGTGATGATGGTGGTACACTGCCTACTCTTTACTTAACATGATGGGAAAAGCACATTGACGGGATAAATTGTATGTCTGTATATAGATAAACAAATAGACAGGTATGTAGGTGTGTATAAATATACACAGTATGCATGATTATGTTCGGTTAAAAATGTATAATTTGTTGACAGGAAACCAAGAGGTACAAGAGAGTGGAAGAGAGGGGACAGGAGGAGAGGACATAGAGATGAGAGGTGAGATACCTGATGTTAGCCAAAGAGACACTACATTAAGTTAGATCCTGGCAAGATTAAAAAATAATGTGGATGGGTGGGTGGGTGGGGGTGTGTGTGTTTATAGCTTATGTTTATGTTTTGTTAATTTGTTGACAGGAGATGAAAATGGACACCACAGTGGAGGAGAGGTGACAGGAGGAGACCAGCATGGACAAAAGACAGGAGGAGAGGTGACAGGAGGAGACCAACATGGACAAAAGACAGGAGGAGAGGTGACAGGAGGAGACCAGCATGGACAAAAGACAGGAGGAGAGGTGACAGGAGGAGACCAGCATGGACATCAGAGTGGAGGAGGCCAGGCTGGGAGAGAGGTGACAGGAGGAGCTAGTCTCATGTTTCTAATAGATGGTGTGTTCTCATCAAAATTCACTTAAGTTGTGTCCTCTCTGGATGACCTCCACTGCTCTCAGTTAAAGATGATATTAATCCAATATGATGTGTGCTGTTCTTTATAGATCTAGCCTCTTCATTCTGCTCTCAAAGTGCACCAGATTGAAGCACCACAACTAAATGACCTCGGTATTACAAAAATCCTGCGTACGGCCCTGGTCCTGAATGTTTCAGAGGGCAGATGATAACCTCCTTCTAAGCAAGGAGCAGGTGTTCATAATTCTGTCTGCATCACTACACTGAGGTGACATTTTGGTTGTACCTTCTGATCACAACACTAACTGTTCTAATTTTTAACCTATCTGTCTACATATCTATCTGTCTGTCTGTCTGTCTGTCTGTCTGTCTCTATCTTTCATTGTCTGCCCCTGTTTTATTATTGTATCCGAGGCTTCACGTTTGGTGATGGGACCTCAGTGGGTGAGAACAGACATGCTGAATAGACATAAAGATCTAGGCATGGGCAGCATCTTTCCATCCATTTAAAAATAAATATGTATTATTTTATGCCAACCTACATTCAGTCTAGCCCTAACCCTAACCTCTTAGAGTGCAGGAAGTGTCGGCCAGCTGTGTCATGTGTGTGTGTCTCCATTCTCAGCGTCAGTACATCCAGTTTGATAGTTAACTGGTCCAGCAGACTAAGCAGAGCCTCGAACTGTCAGCCCAGTGTTTCAGTGTGGTCTACAAGCTATTCAATAAAACCTGGAGAAAATGATCTGTATCTTGTCTTTACACTTACAGCACACATGCTGCACAAATGATAACCTTAATTGTATGATGCTTGTTTTGTCAAATGCACAAGGGTATCTCTAACTTGGCTAGACTGTGGATGTGGTGACTAGTCCAGGCCAGTCAGCATGGTATAAGCTGCATACAGGTGAGCAGAAGCTGAAACGCTTGTTCCTTGGCTAGGCCCAAGGCAGCTTGCCAGCAGGGTCAGGCCTGTGCCGGGAGGTCAGTACATTAGAACCCCCTTAGGCGGGCTGTGTGTATCCTAGGTTCTCAAACTTATATTTGTGGTATAGAAAGGTAGAACTTGCTTGGTTGGTTATGCAAGTGTGTGTGTGTGTGTGTGGTACTGTTGATTTTCCTCCACACTCCTCTCTCAGCCATATGTTTCCCCTATGTGGATCTGAAAACAGTGATAGGGATTAAATTAGGTTGCTAAGAGAACTGCTAGTCACCAGAAGCTTTCAAGAACATAACCCGTGCTGGAATGCTAGTGTATGAACAAATCAATACAAGTAGAGCACATCTACTGACAGGCTGGCTGAATGACTGGAAGACTGACTTGGGACCTCCACTGAGGGCATCCCAGTCCTGGCTATGGATCAGTAGGCTAGTGATGCTCCCCTGCCCCTGGGCTAGTGTAGACCATTGCTAGCCTCTACCCACAAGCCATTACATTGATCATAGGCCTACTAAGAGAATACCAAGGGGAGTCTTGGTAAGGCTTTTATCAGGGAGGTTGATGGATTACGTCTTTCAAGCTACATGATTTGCATTAAAAATATAATCTCTCTCTCACACACAGTCATGTAATCCAGTCAATCTAACTCCATAACAAATTGCATTAGGCCTACGTAACTAGCAAGCTAGCAAACTAAGTCAATGTAGACAGCTAGCTAACTAGCTAGCGTCATTTCCACCATGCCCCTTCTCCTAAGAGAAAGGCGATTCGCCAAATTAAAAAGTGATTGACAACCGATTCAGGCGAAATTAGTTTTTCATTGACGACGAATGTCAGTCTCTGATTGGCCAAAGTAGAAATTGATTGACAGTTGACCCGCCCCCTGGAAGTCTCTGGGCCTGCAGAGATACACACTTGGAAAATTGAGGGGTCTTCTACAGGGCAATAAAGTGGGATCTCTGTATAAAAACGCCTAATGAGAAGCAGGGGGCTTGATATCACAAGGGAACATGCATAATGGGTGGGGGACAACATGTTTACATGTGTACAGTACTTGTTGTTGGCAACCCCGCCCCAATAGCGGACCTAGGACTACAACTGGCTAAATTGGCTCTGATTGAGAGACCTGTGCCACTGATTGTTTGATTGGTTTCCATCTGCCTCGTTAGTATGTGTACAGTATTTCTAGCCTACATGTACAGTAGCTCCCATCTTGTTCTTTGTCTGTTCCATTTGCTGTAGCTGTGCATAGTCCCTGGTGTTTCCGGTGCCATCTTGTAAGTCTGTAAGTATATAAGCTCTGTCTTTTCTTCTTCACTTGTCGAGTGTATACCGTGGTTTTATTGTTTAGTCTTTGGTTTTGTGAAAACTGCTGAAACCTCAATGCACCTGTGACAGTTACATGCAGCCCTTGTGATTGCTTAAGTCAGTATGAAACCATCTATGGCTTCTCACATGGCAGGTAACTCAACAAGAGTTCAAGCCCAGGGGGGATGCAGAATAACAATGCTAATACATGTACATACTCAGGCATTGTGCTGTGACATGATTTTTAAAAACTTTTTTATGTATTTATTTGTAGCTGTTACTGTTTCTTCATTTTGTTTACATCTCTTCATCTGACCAGCCTGTTGTCTGCTTACATCTCAATCAGTCCCACCTGTGTTCAATTCAGTCAATCAGTGAATCCATGCTCAGTCCAGAGTCCCACAACTCATTCCCATCACAGTATGTAGGCCTACTAATATGTTCATCCAGGATTGCTACAGTGTAAATAAGCTGCAACATTTATCATTTTTTACTTAGAGCTATCTGAAGCCAGCCATGCTCTCCTCATATTCACTGCACATTCTTGCTCAATAAATCTCTAATGTTCATGATTTAAAAAATGACATTTTCATGACATGGTAGATGTAGTGTGAAATGTATTATGTGCCAGAAACAACCACAAACAACCTCAGATCACAACACCAGATTTTACTTTTCTCCATTTCCATGGTGGCCTGCTATACACTGTCGAACAGTGTCACAATATAGATTAGAGCAGGGGTTCCCAACCTTTCTTCCCCAGAGCCCCCCACTTACACCTGATGGAATTTGCCCCCCCCCCCCCCCCCCAAATCGGTGTGAACGTCCAGTCTGTGTATGCAAATTACATCAGGTGTAAGTTAGGGTACAATTAAGTGCTTCGCCAATGTAGCAGGAATATTAATGATGACACGATTCATAGTCTCTGATTAATTTGTTGAATTTATATGATATTGTAGTGCCGTACATACAAGGCTTTTTGGCCCTTCATCAGATATAATCATGTATTTTGCTGTGTGACATGTCAATAACATGATTCTTTGACAAATATTTGTCTAGCTAATATTAGAGCCTCAAATTATCTGAGGTCTGGCGCACCAAACAGAACAATAACAAGACAATACTGGCTCACTAGTCACCAGACACCAGTCGTCTAACAGGGTTCTTATCACAAACATGCATCAGCAGGTATGTGTGTTCTGATTGGCTGTGTGACAAGCCGCTGTGTGTGTGTGCCTTGTTTTCTCTTCCACAGTTCAAGTGCTGCAGCCTGTTCAGCTATGAGGACTGGAGGAATCATCCCAAACTCCTGCTTCTGCCCGGAAAGGCCAAGCAGCAGGGACGCTGTCAGGGGATGAGCTTCACAGTGAGCCATCTATCAATACACACACACACACACACACACAAACACTCACATAGACACCAACAGACACACACACACACACACACACACACACACAGACACACACACACACACACACACAGACAGACATACACACATGCACACACACACATAGACTGATACACACTCACACACACATGGACAAACACACACACATGCACACACACACATAGACTGATACACACTCACACACACATGGACACACACAAACACACACATACTGTAGGAGCAGCAACCTTAGCTGGCAGCATCATCTCTGTCTCTCTCTCTGTCTGTCTCTTTCTCTCTCTCAATAAACAGTATAAAGGAGAGTTCCCTATGGTGACAAAGAAAGGGGCACCATCTTTTATCTTCCGTTGATTAAACCCACCCCCCTCATTTCTCTTCTATCTCAGTACATGCTCAGTTATGGGGTTGGCAAGGAGGTCTACAAACAGGTGAACACTAGACTTCTGTACAGACTTATTAAGGAAATTATCAATCAATCAATGATGTACATGTGTGTGTAAGTGTGTTTGTTTGTTTGTGTGTGTGTGTTTGTTAGTTTGTGTCTGTGTGTGTGATTGAAACGTCTAGTATGTCCCTAGCACGTCTATAACGTCTCTGTCTCTGTCTCTCTCTCCCTCTCTCTCTCTCTCTCTGTCTCACAGACATTCTCCTCCATCCTCATGGCTTCCTCTCCATGGCCGATGACATCATAGTGGGGATCTTGTTGGGGTTTGCGTCCCTGTCTGAGTAGCCAGTTCTTCACTGGCCTGCCGTCCTAACGGTCACCTGGCTACATAGTATTGAAGCTGTGCCCACAGACCATAACAAGCACATTTGCTGTATGGAAATATTTATAAAGCCTGATTTACATTGAGCTGCTGTGTACAGGAAGTCACAGATTCAAAACACAACAAAATATGTACAGTAAGGGTTATGGTTCACCTCACGATAACAGAAACGTATGTGAGAGACTGGGGGAAATTCTACTGATGTAACTGAAATTGTTAGATATGAAGTGAATGGAAAAGAATGTTTAATCCATTGGGTGTTAATCAAAGAATTACATAAATGTGATGCATTTTGATTTAATTAGGTTTATTGCATAAGCCTCATTATTATGTATTTCAAACAAATACATTATTAATCTTGAATAGATAACCTGATTATTATGCATTTCAAACACATATACGTTATGTATTTTGAATACATAATCTGATTATTATGCATTTAAAGCAAAGAGACTTTATTTATACTGAATACATAAACCTGGTGATTATGCATTTCAAATAAATAGGTTTTATTACACTGACAAATATGCATCATGTTAAGTTTATTAGGTACATTTATGTTAAAACTACCTAAAGCAAATTCATGGAAATTTGTCATGCAATTAAATTACATAAATCTTAAAAGTTAGGCTTAAATATTTCTGTGAGTGCAGTGTACCAGTAGAGACCAGTGTATCTGGAGGAGCCCAGTGTACCAGTAGGAGACCAGGCCTAGGTCTGTGTGAGTTTCAGAAGAACATCTTCACTCTTCATAGTGTTTATAATCTGATAATCTGCATCCTCTGCTTGCAGTTTGAGGTCTCCTAGCTGAGCTCTGTGCAACACCGCCACTATGTGGTTGACTGCTATCATTGCATGTTGATGAAGGTCTTCGGGTGGCCAGTTAAATAGTGTTACAGAAACATGACAATAACTAGAATAGCGCTCAGAGAGCACAGACCTCTGCCTGTGATGCATTTCGTCAGCATGTTCAGTACTTTTTTAGTTTAACAGTTCTATATGGCCAACTTGAAAATGCATGTTGCAGATGAAATATTGATCACCTTGATGAAGCTGAATCTGTTGTAGTGTGAGACCAAGCTGATCAGGGTGCTGTTCTGGGTTTAAAATGACCCACCATAGGAATTTAATGGGTAAAATGACCCACTATAGGAAATTAATGGGTAAGACAATATTATGTTCATCCAGCAGATGGAAAACATCCCCATACACACCCACAGCCACAACTCACCTGGGTTACCCGGGTTCTAGGTCTAAAATGAGCCCCCGTTTTATAGTGTTCAAGGCCAAATTTGACTGATCTGTTTTAACTGCTCTTATATGAACACAAAAACCATAAATCCCCAAATGAATGTGAACCACCTGAAGCATTCAGGTCAATACCATTCTCTTAGTGTACACCACATGCTCCCCCACACGTCCATAGTGTGAAACCACTTGGATACTGAAAGTGTAGAGCCATTACCAGTCAATACAAAGTTATTCTAAGTGATCATCTTTATCCTATTAGTGAAACATATCCAGATGAAAATGATTTATTTCAAAACAGCAATACACCCATCCACAAAACACAAAATCAGTGAATGTTTTGATTTGTATGAACATGATGTCAATATGTTGTAGCCTTCCAATTAATCCACTTAAAACCAAGCTAGCTAGCTACATTACAATATATTACAGTCATTTAGCTGACACTTATCCAAAGATACTTACAATAATTGCATTTAAAGTAGTTGCCAGAACTCACAAGTGCATCACCTTTCTAAAACAAGAGCATAATCTATTGCTGAAGGCAAAGTGAAGAATAGCAAACTAAAAATAGAATAGGTGCTTGGTACAGTACTACTCCTGGTAGCGAAAGATGGGCTGCGACTCTACTGTCCTGACGTCAGTGGGTAGTTCATTCCACCACTGTGGGGCCAGGACAGAGAAGAGCCCTGACCGCGTCATTTGACTACAGGGGCCTCGCAGTGACGGGGCAACCAGTCCTCCCGAGGTAGCAGAGTGTAGTGGTCAGGCGGGAGTGTAGGGTTTGATCGTGGCCTGGAGGTAGGAGGGAGCTGTTCCTTTCATTGCCCAGCAGGCTAGTACCAGAGTTTTAAACTGGATGTAAGCTGCTACAGGGAGTCAGTGTAGAGAACGGAGAAGGGAGGTTGTGTGAAAAAACTTGGGGTGGTTGAAGTCCAGGCACAGAGCAGCTTTCTGGACAAATTCCACGGGTTTAATGGCTAACGCCATGGCCCCAGCAAGGAGGGAGTTGCAGTAATCCAGGCGGGAGATGAGAAGGACCTGGATCAAGGTTATTATAGTTAACGAAAACTAACGAAAAAATGAAAACTAGGTGTGAGAATATATAAACTTTTAGTTTTGAAACGATTAATTTTTTTTACTTGTTGACCGAAATAAAAATAAAAACTAGGCATTACAAAATAACTTAAGTCGAGACACTACAAAATAGCATTTTTTCTTCCACCCATCAATTTTTTGTTTTTTCCTCATTCTTCTACTATAAGATGTATACTATCACTATACTAAAGGAGTAGTAAAGGGAAAATGCATGTACCGAGGTGCTCATCCAGGCCCTTTCATCTCGCGTTTGGACTAGTGCAACTCCCTCCTTGCTGGGGCAGCCCTGCCTCGGCCATTAAACCCCTGGAACTTGTCCAGAAAGCTGCTGCTCGCCTGGTGTTCAACCACCCAAGTTCTCCCACAAACTTCCCTTCTCTGTTCTCTACACTGGCTCCCTGTAGCAGCTTGCATCCAGACTCTGGGACTATCCTATAGGGCAATGAATTAAACAGCTCTCTCCTACCTACCTACCTACCTACCTACCTACCTACCTACCTACCTTCCTCTCCTCCTTCGATCTTCACCTCTCTTCTTCTCCTCCTACTCACAAAGCCGGCAACCAGCTGGATCTCATCTTCACTAGACACTGTTCCACCCCTAACCTCTCTGTCACTCCCCTCCATCTCTCTGACCACTATTTCATGTCCTACTCCCTCTCCATCCCCTCTTCCCCTGTAACTCCTCCTCCTCTCTGTCTGCTGCTAAAGCTGCTTTCTTCCGCTCTAAAATCCTAACCTCTGCTTCCAATCCTAAAAAACTCTTTGAAACCTTCTCTTCACTACTCTAGCCCCCACCTCCTACTCCCAACTCCTCCCTTCTCCCTGATGATTTCGCCAACTTCTTTGACAAGAAAGTTAACGATATCAGATCCTCTTTCCCCCCTCCCCCGGTCAACGCTCCATGCACGTAACTCACCCCCCCATCCCCACCCTCTCTCCACTCCCTGCTCCCCCCCTCCTCTCCACGCCCCACCTTATCCCACTTTTCTCCCCTCCCATCTAACCGCCCCACCACGTGCTCCCTAGACCCTGTTCCCTCGACTCTCCTTCAGTCTGTTGCACCCGAACTCCTTCCCTTCCTAACCCACCTCATCAATGCATCTCTTGTTTCAGGATGTTTTCCCTCTGCTTTCAAGACTGCCAGAGTCACCCCCCTCCTAAAGAAACCATCTCTCGACCCCTCTGATGTCAAAAACTACAGACCGGTTTCCCTTCTATCCTTTCTATCCAAAACACTTGAAATTGCTATCTTTAACCAACTGTCTTCGTACCTCCACCAGAACGACCTCCTAGATCCCCACCAATCCGGGTTCAAGGCTGGCCACTCGACAGAGACCGCCCTCCTTGCAGTAACAGAGTCACTCCATGCCGCTAGAGCGAACTCTCTCTCCTCTGTCCTGATACTCCTAGACCTGTCAGCAGCATTTGATACGGTAGACCACCAGATCCTCCTCTCCACCCTCGAGGAGAAAGGCATCGATGGCTCTGCACACTCCCTGTTTGCATCCTACCTGACGGGCCGCTCCTACCAGGTGACATGGAGAGGGTCGACATCGGAACCGCGTAGTCTGACTACGGGGGTTCCACAAGGGTCTGTCCTGGGTCCTCTCCTGTTTTCCCTCTACACTACATCTCTGGGCTCTGTCATTCGCTCGCATGGCTTCTCCTATCACTGCTATGCCGATGACACCCAACTGGTTCTGTCATTTCCCCCTTCTGATACAGAAGTGGAGACACGCATAGCTGGGTGCTTGGCTGACATTTCGGAGTGGATGATGACACATCACCTCAAGCTCAATCTGACAAGACTGAGCTGCTGTTCCTCCCGGGGAAGGGCTGTCCGCACCGGGACCTGGCCATCACCATTGAAGACACAGTGGTGACCCCGACTCGGACTGCGAGGAATCTGGGTGTGACCCTGGATGACCAACTGTCATTTTCCTCACATGTCACATCCGTCACACGGTCCTGCAGATTCATGCTCTACAACATCAGGAGGATTCGCCCTTTCCTCACTAATGAAACGGCGCAGGTACTCATCCAGGCCCTGGTCATCTCCCGCCTGGACTACTGCAACTCCCTCCTCGCGGGGGCACCGGCGTCAGCCATTAAACCTCTGGAACTTGTCCAGAAAGCTGCTGCTCGTCTGGTGTTCAACCACCCCAAATCCTCCCACACAACTTCCCTCCTCCGTTCCCTACACTGGCTCCCTGTAGCGGCTCGCATCCAGTTTAAAACTGGCGCTAACCTACAGGGCAATGAAAGGAACAGCCCCCTCCTACCTCCAGGCCATGGTCAAACCCTACACCTCCTCCCGACCGCTACGCTCTGCTACCTCGGGGCGACTGGTTGCCCGGTCACTCCGAGGCCCCTGCGGTCGATCGACACGGTCATGGCTCTTCTCTGTCCTGGCCCCGCAGTGGTGGAATGAGCTGCCCACTGATGTCAGGACAGCAGAGTCGCTGCCCATCTTTCGTGGCAGGCTCAAAACTCATCTCTTCAAGAAGTACTACAACAATCCTCCCACCTAAGCACCTATTATATTATATTGCACTGTACTTTAGATTGTGATTCTTGCACTTTGCCTTCAGCACTAGATTATGCTCTTAGTCACTTGTTTGTTTTAGAAAGAAGATGCACTTGTGAGTTCTGGCAAGTAGTAGTACATTGGCTCTTCCTACGTTAAATGCAATTATTGTTAGTCGCTTTGGATAAAAGCGTCTGCTAAATGACTGTAATGTAATGTAATGTAATGTAATGTACCTCCAGGCCATAGTCAAACCCTACACTCCCTCCCAACCACTATGCTGTGTTACTTTGGGGTGAGTGGTTGCCTTCTCACTCCGAGGCTCCAGCGGTCGATGGACACGGTCACGGCTCTTAACTGTCCTGGCCCTGCAGTGATGTAATGAACTGCCCACTGACATCAGGACAGCAGAGTCTCTGCCCGTCTTTTGCCGCAGGCTCAAAACTCACTTCTTCAAGAGATACAGTAGTACCACGATCCTCCCTCTTAGGCGCCTATTATATTTTTAGTTTTGCTATTCTTGCACTTTGCTTCAGCACGAGACTATGCACTAGTCACTTGTTTTAGAAAGGAGATGCACTTGTGAGTTCTGGTAGTACATTGGCTTTTCCTACGTTAAATTAAATTATTGTAAGTCGTTTTTTATAAAAGTGTCAACTAAGTGAGTGTAATGTAATGTAATATAATGTTTACTTCCCAAATTAAATGCATTTGAACATTAGATCTCTGTGGTTATCCCCTACTAGTTTTTCTCTTGTTCACTTTCCTGTGAGTTCTTGGTGGCCAATGAGCTATTTTTGAGCATTGATCTCTTCCTTCAACCTTAATTAACAGACAGAAACTCTCATTACCATCACATCATTTGGCAAGAATTGAGAAGGTGCATCCAGATGCATTTGCTCCTACCCAAGAATCTCCCTCTCTGTTAGGTGAGTAAGCGCTCCAAGGTGCTGTTTTTGAGCTCTGTCTGTATCAGCCTCTTCTTTAGACTGTCTCTCTCCCTCAGTCTGAATGTGTCCAGGCGCTCTGCCTCTCTCCCCTGTTTTTGATGGGCATTAATCTCTTCCTTCAACCTTAATAAACAGAAAGAAACTCTCATTACCATCAAAGCATTTGGCAAGAATTGAGAACCCCCTCCCATCGACACGCCTCTGTCTCCACCCCGAAAAGCCCCCCCCCGACACGGCTCTGAGTCGTGGCAGCGCTAGAATGAAAATAAAGTTCCTGCCTGCCGTGAGGCCCTCTAAAGCGTGAGGCCCAGAGGCGATCGCCCCTTTCGACCCCCACTAGCGGCGGCCCTGTTCAGATGCATTTGCTCCTACCCGAGTATCTCCCTCTCTGTGGAGACAAGTAAGTGCTCCAAGGTGCTGTTTTTGCGCTCTGTGTGTATCAGACTTTGCTTTAGACCGTCTCTCTCCTCCCTCAGTCTAGATGTTTCCAGGCGCAGGGCCGTCTGGGATATAGGAGAGGCCCTGTGCGAAATAGGCATTGCGAGCCCCCCCCCCCGACACACCTTTGTCTCCCCCCCGAAACCCCCCCCCCCCCCCCCGCCGACACGGCTCTGAGTCGCGGCAGCGCTACAATGAAAACAAAGTTCCTGCCTGCCGCGAGGCCCGAGGCAACCGCCACCTTTCACCCCCCACTAGCGGCGGCCCTGTCCACATGCATTTGCTCCTACCCAAGAATCTCCCTCTCTGTGGAGACAAGTGAGGATCTTTGTCTGTATCAGACTTTTCTTTAGACCGTCTCTCTCCTCCCTCAGTCTGAGTGTCTCCCGGTGGGCCACCTCTCTCCCCAGGCGATCAGCAGCCCGGGACGTCTCCAGGCCTCGCAGTCTCTCCACCTCTCTCTCCAGGCCTCGCAGTCTCTCCACCTCTCTCTCCAGACCTCCCAGTCTCTCCACCTCTCTCTCCAGACCTCCCAGTCTCTCCACCTCTCTCTCCAGACCTCCTAGTCTCTCCACCCCTCTCTCCAGACCTCCCAGTCTCTCCACCCCTCTCTCCAGGCCTCGCAGCCTCTCACTGAGCGCTCTGTTCTCCTTATACTGTGGGAAGACACACAAGCTTTCCATGTGACACAGCAAAACTCCCTGGCTTTGTTCCAAATCGCATACTTCTTCTTTTTACTGTTAGTACGTATTACAGCTGCCCTTATGAAGTATGTACTTTGAATGCAGTATGAATACGAATGGGACATACTAGCCTACTGCAAGCTAAGTATCACAGGGGATGTAAAGGCAGGCTAAAAGACTTGTGTGACGCGCTGTGTGACAGGACATATGGTGCGTTCAAGACAATGCAGGACTCAGGAATTCCCAAGTTGGGAATCCCGACCCCCGACGTCATTGCATTCATGACGATTTTAACGCGGGAGAAAAAAGTAAATAACGAAACTAGCTAGCTCTGAGCTAGCAAACGTTAGCTATGTTATGTTAGCCAGCAAAACAGCTGGCTAACTAATTTCGCCAGTAAAATAGCTGTTAAAGTCCACATATTGCTATAATCAGAGAGACATATATAGAATACAAACATATATTGCACAATCAGACATCAAATTACATGTAAAAACGTCGACAAACACTTTATAATAATTAAATTCTTGTAGTCAACGTTATATATACTAGCTACTCAGCTAACACTGGCACATTTACTATGAGTGCTCATTTACTAAAATGTTCCTAAAATTATTGATTGGTGTGCATTGTCCCTGTAAAAAAATAAACTGAATGAACTGAAACTATGCCGCCATGTTGTGACGTCAACTCGGGGCTCAAAATAATACCAAGTTACCGATTTGTTATCCTGAGTTGGACGAGCGTTCAATTCGTTTTTCACAAGTTGGAGTTCCTGAGTCCCGAGTTGTCTTGAATGCACCAATAGTAGGCTAGTTCATTTAGGTAGGCCCCTAGTAGGCTATTTTAAGTAGGCTAGTGATTATGGTGCTTTCTTTACTTGGTGGTAGGATTGTACTGTTGTAGTGATGTAGTATTTTAAAAAAGGTTTGTAATATTTCCTGTCATCGTGCTCTGTTGTGTACGTGGGAGATCAGTTGAACTTTGAAAATTTCTTGGCGGTTAATATAATTTCATTAGTTGTTTTTTTTTACCTCTCTACCTCTCAAATCAAGATTCAGCTTGGGTACAAATATGTTAACTTAGCTCCTAATAAACATCCATATTCACAGCCACAGCGCTCACCTGCTCATTGATCCTGCGCTGCAGCTGCATGATCCTCTTGCTCTTGGCAACATCCAGCTTTCTGAGGCGCTTCTCCAGCCTCCTCCTGCCCATGAGGCGACGGACGCAGCTCTGTCGCAGGACCACGGACGCCACAATTCATTGTTTTAAGGTTCAAAATATTGAAATGAAAAGACAAGAATCTCCCAAAGTGAGATTAAGATACAGCTGGCTCACCTGAACGTTCAGGGCCTTCTCTTGTTTTTGGAGGAGCTGCTTCAGGGTGTCCTGCTGGTTTTTCTCTGTGTTGAGGGGCAGGACGTGGCGGTGCTTCTCTGTGTTGAGGGGCAGGTCGTGGCGCTCCAGATGGCTGTTGATCAACTTGCTAAATGCAAGGCTCACCTTTTGTCCTGCTCTCAGGGTGCATCTCCACGACAACGTAATGACGATACTAGTGATGACCTCTAAGACTATGTTCTTGAGAGCAGTCCATTCCGGCACGACAAAAGGGAGCAAGTCCAAATACCCTTCACAAAAAAGTATGTAGAGCAGACCGGCCACGTACAGCTGGGAGAAGGGAACCCGATGCCTTCCATGCACCACCTCTCTGATTCTCAGGAGGATGCTGCTCCATGGAAGCTTGAAAACCTTGGTAGTCATGACCTTGATGACTATGATCCGAAGAATGATCCAAGGCAACGCTCTTAACCTGGACCCTGGCCTCCATTTCACTGCCATGACAGAGCTGTGCATGTCCTGTGTTGTGCACGCCTGTGCCTCCAGAGATACTATAGACACAGAATGAGTGAATTAGTGACAAAGTGCACATAAATGAAGGCTAGCATATCTCAACACTTTCAAAATGTTTGGACATAACACATACCGTTACATACTCCAGCAGGAACTGCTAGATTAGTCCCTCTAACAAGGTCCTTCTGGAGACTGAGTAGTGGAAATGTAGCATTGCCCACCTGTGACTCCAGAGATCCTATACACACAGAATGAGTTCATTAGCAACAATGTGCACATACATTAAGGTTTGCACATCTCAAGACTTTCAAAATATTTGGACAGAACACATACCGCCAACTACCCCAGCAGGAAGCTCTAGAGCAGAATCGAGGGTATCGTGATGGCTCCCATCCTGTATTAATCAAAGAAGCATTTTAGTGGCACTTTTCCTGAAGTTGAC
The DNA here is from genome assembly GCF_949987555.1 of Borostomias antarcticus. NCBI lineage: Eukaryota > Metazoa > Chordata > Actinopteri > Stomiiformes > Stomiidae > Borostomias > Borostomias antarcticus. Next base: position 3,665,788 of record NC_140234.1, read on the forward strand.
ATTAATTGGTCCATTAATAACCAACTAGGCATAATAATCAACTTCACCTACCTTTCTGTCGAACATCACGCCATCAATTCAACATTAAATTTAGAGGTCCAAAACTCTATCACTCTATCACTATCACTGAGGTCGTCTTCTAAGACAGCTTTTAGAAAGCAACTGAGGGACTATTTAATACTGACATAATAATATAATTTATCATTTTGATCCTTGCAACTATATTCAGTTCTATGTTGGTTGTTTTTTTGTCACTCCCATTCATTTGTATTCCTTTTTTTCCCCATTACTTTTGGTCTCTTTTTTGTCCCTCTGTTTTGTGCTAGCCTACAGGGCAATGGAAGGAACAGCTCCATCCTACATGCATCAGGCACGACATGCCTCATACTTCATAACTGAGGGTTGCCAGGTTGGAGGGGGGCTCCTCCTCTACAGCTGGCACCGTGGAAAATCCATCCTGCAAAGTGTCTGGCCTGAACTGCTCCGAAAGGAAATCATCTGTGGCCTCCACTGCCTGTATAGGAAAAAAAACTTATATCACAGACTACATTTCCCATCTCCCATTGGGGTTATCAGAACTGTTGTGATGAGACTGATTCATGATGATAATGACAATGATGCCAGATTAACTGAACTTCTTCTACAATATCAATATTTCGGTAATGATATTGGGGGACTAATGCTGTTGTGTAATTGACCAATGTTGAATACTGTACATCATTGCTGAATACGTACAGCCTAGAGCTACAGGACCTAATGGAAATGTAAACACCAGCAAGCGAGACAACAGACACATGGGGGTATTCCAGGACGTTTGAGTCTAACCCTGAAGTCTGACTGCATTCTAACTCCTAGCGACTGGGACGATAACACTGCGGCATGAACCGGATCTAGTTTTGGAGTAGAGTGAAAACCAACCACTGAAAAGACATGACTGTAATGTAATGGAGGCCACTGCGGTCGATCGACGCGGTCACGGCTCTTCTCTGTCCTGGCCGCGCAGTGGTGGAACGAACTGCCCACTGATGTCAGGACAGCAGAGTCGCTGCCCATCTTTCGTCGCAGCCTCAAAACTCATCTCTTCAAGAAGTACAACAACAATCCTCACTCCTAAGCACGTATTGTATTTTATTATATTATATTGTATTGTACTGTATTTTAGATGGCTATTCTTGCACTTTGCCTTTAGCACTAGATTATGCTCTTAGTCACTTGTTTTAGAAAGAAGATGCACTTGTGAGTTCTGGCTTGTAGTAGTACACTGGATTTTCCTACGTTAAATGCAATTATTGTCGCTTTGTATAAAAGTGTCTGCTAAATGACTGTAATGTACTGTAATGTAATGTACAGTAACAGTGAAACCAGCAAACAGAGAAACCAGGTTCTCCCTCGAAGACAGCCTGGTGATGCAAGGTTAGGTGGAACAAACTGACCACTGACGTCAGGACAGCAGAGTCGCTGCCCATCTTTCGCCACTGGCTCAAAACTGTACCAGCAGAACCACACCAGTGGTACCAGTCTGTACTGTACCAGCAGACCCAGACCACTGGTACCAGGCTGTACCAGCAGCTGGACCGAAGAGATGCCTGAGCAGAGCCTCCTGGTAGAGCAGAGCCTCCTGGTTCCAGAGACGTGTGCTCTCTGCTAATCCCCATCCTCTGAGGAGCCTCTACACACACCACGTCTCTCCTCTGACTGTCTACACACACACCATGTCTCTCCTTTGTATGTCTCTACACACACACCATGTCTCTCCTCTGTATGTCTCTACACACACACAATGTCTCTCCTCTGTCTGTCTCTACACAAATACCACGTCTCTCCTCTGTATGTCTCTACACAAACACCATGTCTCTGCTCTCTCTCTACACAAACCATATCTCTGCTCTGTCTCCCTACAAACACACCATGTCTCTCATCTGTCTCTCTCTCTACACACACACACACCACGTCTCTCCTCTGTATGTCTCTACACAGACCACGTCTCTGTCTATACACTTATTTCCCGTGGCTGCCATATTGGTCGAGTCTGACGTAGCCTTATCAGGTGGGAGAATGCAGAAGTGCCCGTTGACTCCAATGTTAAAAGTTCATTATAAAAACACCACTTCAAGAACCAAAATAGTCAAAATAACAGGCTGAATACACTAATGGAATTACAAACTCATCATTACTAAACTCCGATTGTTTTTCCCTGCCATAGTTTTCACGTTTGTAAATACATGGAAGTGAATGAGCCATAGTGAGCGGTCAGCTGCATTCACTTCCATGTTTCCCAGAGCCTTCGTAGCCAAGGTAGCCTATACCTTGACCTAAGAAGGCTCTGGGAAACGCATCGCAACCTAGAGGGGGACCTCTCTAAAGGGGGACCGTTCTTACGATGAACGTTGCGCTACGATGCCTCTGGGAAACGCACCCCTGGTGAGTAACAGTAGGCCAACACTGACTACGCTAAATGCTTTGGATAAAAGGGTCTGCTAAATGACTGTAAAGTAATGTACTGTAATGTAGACTAAATGTAATTGCATTGTAGTTACTACTATAACAGCCGCGAGTGTAGCCTACAGACGTAACGGAGAATAGCCAGTTTGCGCGCTGTGCGCATGCGTGCTGGAGCAAGTGGTGAAGCTATTTCGTTTCTAAAGACGTTTCTAAAGATCATATTACAGAGGCATGTGAAAAACCACAACAAGCCACAACTACCGATTCAGAAAGACAGATTGATGAAAACAACCGTTTCGCGGCAGAAAATAGATTTTTTAGAAGCTGCATTCTCAGTGCCCCGTCCGCCGCCATTACATGGATATACTTGGCTCGCGCTGGACTTTAATTTTCTTCTACAGACCTCCGAAATACACCAAAGTTATCTTGGTGAGTCAAACGTCTTATAATATGACGTAAATAAGGTCCAGGTTGTCAAAAACGAGCATTCTCCTTTAAATACTATGTTCACTCTGCTGTCACGGTTGCAGGGTAGTTAATTTCAACTTTAGTAAAAGTGATAGCTACCAACATTTCAGATACAAATTCAGAATTATCCATACACCCACATTAGCTATCATAGGCCTACTTACATCCCCATCCCATACGTCTGTCTCAGAAGTTTGAGAGTTAAACGCCGTGTCAAAGATCTTCACAGCCTCTCCCTCAACATCACTGACCGTGTCGTAGATTGAATTAAAATGAATATGTTGTGAAAATATAAATATTGTGAAAACAACTACACGAGCTAATCTAGACATGCTGCTGGCGTTATCCGAATGTGCTTGGGCAGGTAGAAGGTGACACTCATAAGATAATAGATTTCTTTTGTTACATCGGCAAATGTAGCCTTGATGTCTTTTGTTACATCACAATGGGTGGATTTTCACAGTCTAGGCTGATTAATATAATGGAATACTCAACATAGTTAATGGAATACTCAGCATAGTTCATAGTAGTAGTAGTAATAATAATCATAAGTACAATAAGAAGAAGAAGAAGAAGAAGAAGAAGAAGAAGAAGAAGAAGAAAATAAGAATAATAATTTTCTACATTTGCAGTAAAAATGAAAATCTTGGTGTCAAAATGTACAATAACACTCCAACACAAAACTTTGTTGAAATGCTCTTTAAGCATAGGCCTATTGCTCATCTTCAATAATGTATTTGAACTTTTAGAACAAAACTATTCTGTGAGTTGTTTTGGGCATTTTTGGACTGCACCCCATAATGGCAGAAATGCTAACTTTTAAGCCTTAACGTCATACATCTCCACTCACCACCGTCTCTGCTCACTGATGCTGCGGACAGCGCCAGTGTAGTGAGTGGTAGTGGAGCGACAGCGCCGCCTAGGGACTTCCACAGGAACTATAGCCATAATGTTTCCTACACACGAGCCTTCAACTAAATGAAGCAGAGACAGGGATTCACAGATAACAATTTTATTATTACAAATTATGAACGACGACTGAACCTATCAAATAAAGTGTGAGGGCAGAGATGCTCCATTCAAATCCAAGAAACGAATACAAAAAGGACACTATCAAGACCCTGAAGCTTGATTTCTAGAAATGTTGTATTTTGCACAATTTACAGTAGGCTCAACATATGTTTGCATTACTAGGCAACCTATTTAGACTTGTTTATTCATTCTTACCCTTTCTATATTTTGATATGTTTACTGTACATTTGTATTTAACTATGCCTGTTTTTGTCAGCGCTTGTATTCTTGTTACTGTACCATTGTAATTTCCCCTCAGGGATCAATACCTACCTACCTACCTGCCTACCTACCTAACTACCTACCTACCTACCTACCTACCTACCTACCTACCTACCTAAATGGAGTATTGAACAATCTAATCTAGGAAAGATACAGCACAGTGCAAGTATGTCAGTAGGCTGCATTTAATCTGAATAGTGTTATGTCAGTAGGCTAATCTGCATAGTGCTGTATGTAACCTCTCATGTTAGTGGATTGAAACCTGGGTAATGAGTAATGAGGTGATCTGGGTTTCTCCTGACATAAGATATCTGTACCTCAAGCCCTCAGCTGATGTCCTGCCTGCATAACAGGGGTTCTATGCTTAACATGTGGGTGAGGTGGGGATTGAACAGACTTTGTTTGTACTGCAAAACCAAGCCTGGTTAAACAGACAGCTTTTCCCTGCTAGATTAACAGTCTTATTTTATCTGTCCCCAACCTCACCCCTCTCTAGCGTACTGTATACTAAGACTAAGTTCCACTGATTGACTGATTGAAATTTGTTCTCCGCATTTGACCCATCCCCTGGGGGAGCGGTGAGGAGCAGCGGTGCCGCGCTCGGGAATCGTTTGGTGATGTAGCCCCCCAATTCCAACCCTTGATGCTGAGTGCCAAGCAGGAAGGCAATGGGTCCCATTTTTATAGTCTTTGGTATGACTCGGCCAGGGATCGAACCCACAACCTCACAGTCTCTGGGCAGACACTCTACCACTAGGCCACAGAGCTGGTATATAACACCCTCACCCCTCTCTAGCGTACTGTAGCTACTATTCCACCACAGTCTCTGGAATGTGTGGACATAAGGCTGCATCTCCTTTCTCTTCCTCTTCTGAGTGAGCACTTGTTGACGTCCCCTCATGGATCTGAAAGGGATGAACAGGTATAAGAAAGTGTCAGATCACTCTAATAGCCATTGCATGTGTGGGCACAAGTGGACAGTTGAGGGTGAAGTGTTATGAACTGTTGGGAAAAGCTGCCCTGACTGACCATCCGCCAACAAGGCATCGCAACGTTTATTAGGGGGCCAAGCACCAAAGGTTTGTTCGTTCTAATGACAAGACTGCCGCTACAGTGGTAAACCACATGGGGTCCCTCAAGGGAAATGTTAGGCCCTCTGTTAGAAACCTGGGTGTCTTCTTTGATCAAGCTATGCACTTGGACAAACATGTCAAATCCCTAACGCGTTCCTGTTTTTTCCACCTCAGAAATATTGCCAAACTCTGATCCATTGTATCACATACTTGCATTTATTTCATCACGACTTGACTACTGTAATTCACTGTTTACCTGCCTCAACAAATCATATGTGGGACAACTTCAGCTAGTCCAAAATGCTGCTGCAAGACTACTCACTAGGTCAAAGAAGACATGCCACATCACCCCCATCCTGGCCTCCTTGCACTGGCTCCCAGTTCACCTCCGGATCCAGTTCAAAGTCCTGGTGTTCATCCACCGAGCTCTTCACGGACTGACCTCGGCCTACATCTCAGAACTTTTACACCCTCACTCTCTGAGTCGGTCTCTGAGGTCATCCGACCAGGGTCTCCTGGCGGTGCCCCGGACCAGACTAAAAACCCAGGGTGACAGAGCATTTGAGGCGGTGGCGCCAAGACTCTGGAACGCTCTTCCCCAGGCCCTGAGAGAGCCATCCACTGAACTCATGTTTAAAAAACTTCTTAAGACACACATGTTCAGGCAGGCCTTCGGCCATCTATAACGCCTTGCTGCTCGCAATGTTGTTGTTTTTTTCTGTTCTGTGTCGTTTTAATTTTGTCTCGAGTTGTATTGCCATTTAAATTTATTACTGTAAAGCACTCTGTGCATCCGTGCTGTGAAGAACGCTATATAAATAAAGCTTACTTACTTACTTACTTACTTACTTACTTACTACAGTATAAAAGTCAATTCATTGCAGATGCATCCATACATACACTTGGTTCCCTCTGGTATTCAGGGCCTCAAAGATGAGCGTCAGGATAAACTTGTAATACTTCCTGGGGTGGCACAAAGCAGGGAGTAGCATGTTACCAAACAGTCTCACTAGCAAACAGATACCAACACAAGGAGGCAACCGACACCAACCCAGAGAAGACAAACTCTGGATCCTCCCCAGCTCCCACTGAAACTGTCTTTCTCTCTCTTCCTCTACAAGCTCCCTGTCTTTCTCCTCAAGCTCAAATTGCTGCTCACTCCCTCTCTTTCCTCTGCTCTACCCACAGAGCCACTAGAGAAAATTGCTCTTTCAGCAATGCTATCAAATCACTCCTTGTCATAGGGGAGGCCTCCATTGCGCCACGCGTCTTAGCCAACTCAGCTAGCCATGATGACCCAGTAAGGCTTATGAACTGCCATTTAGTAAGCTGATGCAGAAACGCGCCCGCAGAAGCCAAGGAGGCCCTTCCTACTGTAGGTCCGCTAACACCAGCCATAGCTGCTCCCCCTAGCATCCAAGCTAGCACAGTACTCTGCTGGTCTGATTCTAAAAAAATGACAGGGGGGGTCTTTATTTTGCCATACAGTGACACACATTACATAGTGAACGGCGACACGGCACACACACACATGCAACTTTCGGGGGCCGCCGGTGGAAACTGTTCCCTGTTTTTATCACATCCCAAGCCTACCTCTCCCAGGGGCAGTCAGGAGCAGTGGGCAGCCATCGTTCATGGCGCCCGGAGACCAAGTCCAAGTACTCAGTCCACGTCCTGGTCAGGCACCGGATGGTGATCAGTGGACAGCTCTGCCCCTCTCTTTACCCGAGTGTCCAAAACACATGGCCTCAGATCAGATGAAACGATAACGAAATCGATCATCGACCTTCGGCCTAAGGTGTTCTGATGCCAGGTGTACTTGTGGGCATCCTTGTGTTCGAACATGGTGTTTGTTATGGACAAACCGTGACTAGCACAGAAGTCCAACAACAAAGATAATAAATCTAGTAATTATATTCCGTAAACTGAGGCATGTTTAAATGATTTTATTGTGAGCTCACAAGTATGTCTGATCTCCAGAGCAGGGATATCAGAGTACAAATGTGTGGTCAGAAAACAATGAGTCTCAAACTTCAGCCAAAATGACCTCATCTTAAGACCTCTTCCTCCTTATCTCTCTGGGCTAGTGGAAAGGGCTCTCCCCCTCCCCCAACTTAACATTCTTGAAGCTCACAGACCTGCTTCCACACACCACAAAACACTGATTCTTCTTCCAGGAACACAAGGTGATATTTCCCCCACGCTGCCCAGGGACATTTACAACAGCTCTTTGTCCTGTAACATCTGGGCCCCGACGCCTGGTTTTAGATAGATTGAATCCAGCTTCATCAATGAAAATGAACTCATGACACAGTGCAGCTTAGCCAAATACCACCATTAGGCCGTTCACACCTCTCATATTGAAATGAATGGAAAGCACAAGAACAAGAGCCCTGGATCAGGTCCAAATCCAGCCAGCTTGCTAATAACACCAGTTAACATTAGCTAGCCAACACCAGATATAAATCTAACCAGGTAGTTATGAATAGGCTACAGCAGGATCTTGACTAGTCTAATGCCAGAAGGCCATAAAGGCAAATGAAAACGGATCATGGATCCCTTTACCTGCCCCAAGTCCTCATTTTACCATACTTTGGAAAGTACCCTAACACACCCTATAGAACATCTCATCTATGGGCTGCAAGGATTGAGTCTGAGAGAAATAATAATAGGCACAAATACTTATTAAATCAATTTTAATCCATTGCTTTTATCTATACCAAGATTGATTATGCTCTCCTAAAGCTATAATCAAAGTTTTGATGATTGAGGCCCAATCTAGGGACTCAAATAGGATTGAGTCCACCCAAGAAAAAAAATTTACTAAACGAATAATTCCCTTAACAAACCAATCATAGCCTACATACAAGTTATCATACCAATATGAGGTCATTTTAAGATCAATCAAACATTCAGTTCCGAGTCCGGGTCCAGAACCAGGGCTACAGCCAACAGCAGGAGGAGGCGGACTGGACTGGGAAGGTGTTTGCATAGTCCTTGAACTGCTCCCTTCTTTTCTCCTCCAGATCCAGGTACCTAAGAAGACAGTTTCAGTTGCTGGCGATTTAGATCGTTGGCACTTATAGTTAGAATGAGGAGGAATTCAGGTTTTCAATAGCGCTGAAGATGGAGAGCAGACACATTCACACTTGGGAACCATCTAGTCTACGTATTGTCTGGCTGAAGTGGTCGTCAGTAGTCTTGTGTTCACACCTCTCATATTCAAATGAATGGAAAGAAGTAGCCCTGATCCAGGTCCAGGACTAAAGAACAAGAAGAGACTGCACCTTTTTATCTGTGGAAAACAAGGAGGAACATGGTCAGCACTGGACATTCAATATAAGACCTCACATAAATGAAGAGGTCACGCATAATATATGTCAGAATAATAATGTCATAGTAATGTCAGAACTGGTCACTACCATTACTGTACTATATGCTATGGTTGGGTTATGTGTTCTTAACAATGTCCAGTAGGTGGCAACAGAGGTTCACCTAAGCACTACTACTTGTTAATCACCTAGGTAGATATAGCAGTGCAGTGTCAGTTAGTCAGTGATGGCCATGCCCTGTAATGCACTTCTCCAAAGTATATCAGTGAACGTCAGTAAATGGTTACGCCGCTGTCCGACCTTGATTATGTAATATAGTACAAGATATTACAATAGAGGCGTCAGGTAGTTTACGGTCTCAGGAGGCGGGCTCTAGACCGGGTCTGAACAGTGAAACGCGTCATTGTTCCCGGCTTTCACCGATTGGTTAAGAGCATTGAAAAGACTAGCAGTCACGACCAAAAGTGTATATAAATTGTGTTCGTAATTTGTCTCTCTCTCTACATTGGAAACTTTTCACAGTTGAACATTGTTTGTCACGCCTGTAAAGATTCCCCATTGCAAAGATTTTTTCATCCATCTGAAGAAAACAAGAGACAAGCTCTTTATTCTTTTTGAGTAAACAAACGTTTCCATCACAACCTACTCACTAGCCTTTCACTGTAGGCTACGACAATCCTCAATTCGGTAAGTTGTATGTTATTTTTTATTTTTGAAATATTAGAGCGAAGCCGTTTGGGGCTTCGGTTTAGGAAGTGAACTTCGAATGTCCAAGGGAGGGTTAGACGACTGTTTTTGAATTTGAGTCCAGGAGAGGGTTACTGTTCTTTTTAATTTGAGTCCAGGAGAGGGTTACTGTTCTTTTGAATTTGAGTCCAGGAGAGGGTTACTGTTCTTTTTAATTTGAGTCCAGGGGAGGGTCATATAGCTACACATTTGAATCGAAAACAGAATAGTTTATTCATCTTTTCGGAATTCAGCAAGCTGTTTTGTATGACCATGTTGAGAGGGAAGCGCGTGAAGCGAACATACCGACATGCGGTCTGTTTTCAGTGAATTTCGCTGTTGCTGGTCGTTGCTGCGTGCGTTCACTTCTTTTATTCGCTGGTGATATTAAGTGGAGAGCATGGCCGTATATAGACCTGGTCCAGGGCGATATCCAACAGATATCCAACGCCCTGTTACTCTCAAAGCAATTGACCTATGAATGCGCTTCCTCGGCCCGCTCGTCCGAGTCTACAGACAAAACCGTTTCGTTACTCACCAAAGTAAAAACATCGTTGGAAAGATGACAGCCTTTTCTCCTAGGTGGCTACAGTTTATAGGCCCCCACCGTAAAAAAAAAAAGGCAAATTTGTACACTTAAATGGCTAATATCCACAGCGCATCGACTGTCTTCTTCTACCGGCGAATCGGCGCTCTCCCCTTTGTTTAGCCTACTCACTGCTGCCGCCCATGTTGGGGATGACGCATTACATTACATTATTTACATGTTTTAAAGTTTAAAATTTCCCATAGTTAATAATTCAGCGTAAATGTTCTCTCGCCAATCAGATACATCAACGCGAGTCTCTCAACACCATTTAAGATGTAATGCATCATCCTGCTTTCACTCTCCCTCTCTCTCTCTCAGCCAGAGGAACCTCTTGCATATCTTTCTCTCTCCTGTCCTCAATCTGAAGTTCTGGTGTCGTTTTGTTTCCCCCCAACTAGCTACGTATAAACACTCTATACAGTATTTGCACTTGTAATACAGGTGTGAGAATCCTTTTTAATGTTTGTCTCTTTCTCTTTCACTCTCCCAGGAGTGATGTCAGACTTGTCCCAGACTCAGGTGTTCTCCTGCTCTGTGTGCCCATTCACCTACACCTCCCAGATCTACCTCAACAAGCACCTCAAGAGGAGCCATGACAACCTCTACGTCTCTCTCTCGTCTCTCGAGCAGACAGATCAGACCAGAGATTAATTCCTCCTCCTCCTCCTCTCAATCACTCCCTATCATCACCTCCAACACCCCCCTCACCCCAGCTACTGCCCAGAGACAGAGAGACACAGACAAGCCAAGACCGTACCACTGTGAACAGTGTGGGAAGAACTTCACTACGTCAGGACAGTTAAAGACACACCAGCGTGTTCATACAGGAGAGAAGCCATACCACTGTGACCAGTGTGGGAAGACCTTCACTACGTCAACAAGCTTAAAGACACACCAGCGTATTCATACAGGAGAGAAGCCATACCATTGTGAGCAGTGTGGAAAGAACTTAACTACTTCAGGAGATTTAAAGAAACACCAGCGTGTTCATACAGGAGAGAAGCCACACCACTGTAACCAGTGTGGGAAGAACTTCCCTACGTCAGGAAATTTAAAGAAACACTTGCGTGTTCATACAGGAGAGAAGCCATACCACTGTGACCAGTGTGGAAAGAACTTCACTACGTCAGGAAATTTGGAGAAACACCAGCGTGTTCATACAGGAGAGAAGCCATACCACTGTGACCAGTGTGGAAAGAACTTCACTACGTCAGCATATTTAAAGACACACCAGCATGTTCATACAGGAGAGAAGCCATACCACTGTGACCAGTGTGGAAAGAACTTCACTACGTCAGGAGATTTAAAGACACATCAGCGTGTTCATACAGGAGAGAAGCCATACCACTGCGACCAGTGTGGAAAGAACTTCACTACGTCAGGAGATTTAAAGACACACCAGCGTGTTCATACAGGAGAGAAGCCATACCACTGTGACCAGTGTGGAAAGAACTTCACTACGTCAGGATATTTAAAGACACACCAGCGTCTTCATACAGGAGAGAAGCCATACCACTGTGACCAGTGTGGAAAGAACTTTACTGCGTCAGGAAATTTAAAGACACACCAGCGTGCTCATACAGGAGAGAAGCCATACCACTGTGACCAGTGTGGAAAGAACTTTACTGCGTCAGGAGATTTAAAGACCCATCAGCGTGTTCATACGGGAGAGAAGCCATACCACTGTAACCAGTGTGGAAAGAACTTCACTACGTCAGGATATTTAAAGACACACCAGCGTGTTCATACAGGAGAGAAGCCATACCACTGTGACCAGTGTGGAAAGAACTTCACTTCCTCAGGAGATTTAAAGACACACCAGCGTGTTCATACGGGAGAGAAGCCATACCACTGTGACCAGTGTGGAAAGAACTTCACTACGTCAGGATATTTAAAGACACACCAGCGTGTTCATACAGGAGAGAAGCCATACCACTGTGACCAGTGTGGAAAGAACTTTACTGCGTCAGGAAATTTAAAGACACACCAGCGTGCTCATACAGGAGAGAAGCCATACCACTGTGACCAGTGTGGAAAGAACTTTGCTGCGTCAGGAGATTTAAAGACACATCAGCATGTTCATACGGGAGAGAAGCCATACCACTGTGACCAGTGTGGAAAGAACTTTACTGCGTCAGGAAATTTAAAGACACACCAGCGTGTTCATACAGGAGAGAAGCCATACCACTGTGACCAGTGTGGAAAGAACTTCACTACGTCAGGATATTTAAAGACACACCAGCGTTTTCATACAGGGAGAAGCCATACCACTGTGTCCAGTGTGGAAAGAACTTTACTAGGTCAGGAGAGTTAAAGACACACCAGCGTGTTCATACGGGAGAGAAGTCGTAGCCATAGCCTTAGGACTGGATTACACTACTGAGTTTTTCTGGAGGCAGATCGATACGTCCGGGGCCACGTTTTGGTGCTTGAAATCCGGAGATGCGTTCTAGTGTAATAGGCAGATCCGGAGGCCTTTGAGAGAAAAAAAACTATAGGAATAGGGTTACATTGTAACTCTATGTTCACTTCACCTTACAACAATCAAACAGATGATTTACGAGTTTGAGCTACATAGTGTCTTACTGTATACTATATCATAACCTACATAAGAATAGACACCTCAAATAAAAATATTCTCTTGTTCAAAGAAAAGTAACTAGCAAAAAGTTACAATATTTTTATTGAGCTATAGCTATATAAGATATATATTAAGGTATGCTGCTACACGTGTGGGTAGACTCCCCAGCTCAGCCTTTCCTGTTCCTGACCAAATATCACCTTGATCACACCTGTCTGAACTTCCCAGCACTCCTGCCCTTTTCTTTTTCAATAATATCTCTATTCAATACTCAAATACAGTCCAAATGTTCCGATATATAGTCCTTACAATCATTTAGTTTTAAGTCCTTCATCCATTCCCTCACGATATCTCCCGTATTATGATGAGACTTGATAATAATAATTAATATCTATCAGGGTATGTGAATGTTTTTACGAATATGCCAACTGTCTGTTCCGCATGGTGTCGTTCTAAAACATCACCATCAAGAGATGAATAAGCCTACTATTTTAAACCGCACCACAGATATGAGCATACATGATTTAGGTTACCTATTAGGCCAGTAAAAGGAGATGTTTGCTTTTGCAAAAGAACCCCACAAATATGTTATACAGTTTAATCTGGAATAATATTCTGAAATCAGATCTGTAATCATTCTACAAGCAATTGGTTTATTCAGGTGTGAGCCAATGATCAAAATAGGAATTGGATATGGAGTTTGGATTACTGGAGAAAATGAAAAGAGGAACTTCTCTCAAAGGTTCACAAAGGTGAACTGAATAATACGACAGGCCTTATCCTATAGGCCTATGGAATGCCATGTCAAGGATGACGTTGGGTGAATGGATGGACTTAATTTCGTCCTCTTGGTCAAAGTCGATTGCTTTAAAAAGATGAAAGAATAAAACAAAAAATACTGCAACACAAATAGATGAAATGGTTATTGCAAAGGGACTGTTTAAATGAATTCCAATATACCTGGTTGAGTTCATGGCTTAGAACTGTATCTCTTTGGAAGATTGGATCTAGATTGGAATAAGTAGCCTAACTTTTGGGATTTGAGATTATTTTAAAAGCAGTGGATGCGCACCAGACATGGAACACAAACTAGGATGGAAATGTATTTGTTGTGACTGTTGGCGTTGGTTGGATGGCTGGACAGCTGCATTTTAAACTCTAACCCTAACTTTTCAGAATGTTTTTTTTTCATTAGCCTTTTTAATAAACATTGTGTAACCTGAGAGAGGTACTGTAGAGAGTGTGTTCATTTGTGTGCCTGCCTCAGTATCCAACCCTGGACTGACCCCCCCTCAGTATCCAACCCTGGACTGACCCCCCTCAGTATCCAACCCTGGACTGACCCCCCCTCAGTATCCAACCCTGGACTGACCCCCCTCAGTATCCAACCCTGGACTGACCCCCCCCCCCCCCCCCCAATATCCAACCCTGGACTGACCCCACCTCAGTATACTACCGTGGACTGACCCCACCTTAGTATCCAACCCTGGACTAACCCCCCCCCCCTCAGGATCCAGCCCTGGACTGACCCCCCCTCAGTGTCTGCATGCCTCTTCCATTGCTCCCAGGGAGAGTCATGCAGGTATATGGTTGGTGTTCATAAACCTTCCAACGCCAAAGTGAAAATAATTCCTCAATGGGACTGAGGAATGGGGAGTAAGGGGGTAACGGTGTATCCACCTGTGAAGTTATGTATGGTGGTTGGTGAACCAGTCCCAGACCAGAGCAGCCCGGTGGAAACTAACATTATCCCACATGACAACAAACCTGGGCTGCTCTGCTCCATCCTGTACAACTGCATTATATAGAGCACCAGATATGTCATTGTGAGTGGAGTGCACTTCTAAAGCATAGAGCGCTTTACAATATCTTCTCTCATTCACTCACCAATGGTGGCCAGCTGGTGTTAGCCTGCTCTTTGGGATAAATTAGTGTCTTACTCAAGAACACGTCAACGAAGCAGAGGAGATAGCTGGAATTGAACTGGAGGCTCCCAGACGGCTATTCTTCCTCCTGAGCTGCTGCCGCCCTCTCAGAACGTGATCATGTGTGCAGTACTGGATGGACCTAGGGTGGCATGGTGATGGAGAACTCCTTGCAGATGTAGGAACCTCTTGAAAATGTTTTCAGCCCTCAAAGGCCAAATGTAGATTTTTGCAGGGTGATTATCATCTAGTAATTATATTCTGTAAACCAAGGCATGTTTAAATGATTTTATTGTGAGCTCACAAGGTATGTCTGAGCAGAGATATCAGAGTACAAAGGTGTGGTCAGAAAACAATGTGTCTCATACTTCAGCCAAAATGACCTCATCTTAAGACCTCCTCCTCCTTATCTCTCTGGGCTAGTGGAAAGGGCTCTCCCCCTCCCCCAACTTAACATTCTTGAAGCTCACAGACCTGCTCCCACACACGATAAAACACTGATTCTTCTTCCAGGAACACAAGGTGATATTTACCCCACGCTGCCCAGGGACATTTACAACAGCTCTTTGTCCTGTAACATCTGGGCCCCGACACCTGGTTTTAGATAGATTGAATCCAGCTTCATCAATGAAAATGAGGTCATGACACAGTGCAGCTGCGCCAAATACCACCAATAGGCCGTTCACACCTCTCATATTGAAATGAATGGAATGCACAAGAACAAGAGCCCTGGATCAGGTCCAAATCCAGCCAGCTTGCTAATAACACCACCAGTTAACATTAGCTAGCCAACATCAGATAGAAATCTAACCAGGCAGATATGAATAGGCTACTGCAGGATCTTGACTAGTCTAACGTTAGAAGACCATAAACGCAAATGAAAACGTATCATGGATCCTTTTACCCGCCCCAAGACCTCATTGTACCATACTTTGGAAAATAAGTACCCTAACACACCCTATAGAACATGTTATCTATGGGCTGCAGGCAGGGTTGAAAATTAACACCCGCCAATGGCGGGTAAAATTTCCATTTGGCGACTAAATTTCGGAGGCTATCTGCCACGCTGGCGAGTAAATGTTTGTACCAATAGAGTCATGTAATAAAGTATGCGTGCGATGTCACCACATCCATGCCATAGACCGGCGTTCTGTTTGTTGTGTGTTGCTCCCCCGCTGCACCAAATAAAGTTTTCAGTCACATGACTGTTGCGGAGCCTCGCGCACTAGGAGAGACTGGTGACGCGAGGCTACTCGCGCACAGAAAATCGTTCCCATTTACCTCAGAGGACGCGCGCTTCTACAGTCAACACCTACAGTAGATGTGTACATCCTGTCTCTGGGCTTCCATAGCATACCAAGCCACTGTTTCTGAGAAGGGATGTCTTTGATCGCTTGTCATGTAGCTTATAAACTCTGAAGACGGTACTGGTTCCTCCTTGACTGACTTCACTGGTCATCCAGCCATAGGCGTAGTTTTAGGTATGGACGCTATGGACATGTCCATACTAAATCGGTACTACCGGTATTCCCGGGACCCGTCCTCGGAACCAATACTCGTTTCCCGGTAAATGAACAGCGGGAAAACGGGAATTGCAATTTAAATAATAATTAAGAATTGAATTAAGAATTTGACCAAAAAAACCAATGGCATGGATTTTAATTATTATTTTAACAGCTGAGCAACATTATATTATTGCAATCTCTGCACACAGTCCGTGCGTAGTGAAGTGCATGTCTATTTTCTGCACGACGTACCGTAGGCTACTGCGTGCGTGGGCTACCCTACAACATCCCATAGCGTGGGCTACAGTACAACATCCCATAGCCTGGGCTACCCTACAACATCCCATAGCGTGGGCTACCCTACAACATCCCATAGTGTGGGTTACCCTACAACATCCCATAGCATGGGTTACCCTACAACATCCCATAGCGTGGGCTACCCTACAACATCCCATAGCATGGGCTACCCTACAACATCCCATAGCCTGGGCTACCCTACAACATCCCATAGCGTGGGCTACCCTACAACATCCCATAGCCTGGGCTACCCTACAACATCCCATAGCGTGGGCTACCCTACAACATCCCATAGTGTGGGTTACCCTACAACATCCCATAGCATGGGTTACCCTACAACATCCCATAGCGTGGGCTACCCTACAACATCCCATAGCCTGGGCTACCCTACAACATCCCATAGCGTGGGCTACCCTACAACATCCCATAGCGTGGGCTACCCTACAACATCCCATAGCGTGGGCTACAGTACAACATCCCATAGCGTGGGCTACCCTACAACATCCCATAGCGTGGGCTACCCTACAACATCCCATAGCCTGGGCTACCCTACAACATCCCATAGCGTGGGCTACAGTACAACATCCCATAGCCTGGGCTACCCTACAACATCCCATAGCCTGGGCTACCCTACAACATCCCATAGCGTGGGCTACCCTACAACATCCCATAGCCTGGGCTACCCTACAACATCCCATAGGCTATGTCCAGCCACTCCAGCTTCATGTGGAAATATTTCCGAGCAACCAAAAACATAAATTAGGCCTATTTAATTTCACAGGCTACTGTTAGGCGTAGCCTACTTAAAGAAAGACCTAAAAAGACCTAACTCTGTTTTTTTCATATTATGGATGCCATGCAAACCTGTTTTTTTTTTTTTTTGAGAAATTTAACTGCACAGGCTGTCACAGTCGCTTTATAAAAAATATTAAGATATTTGTGGTGAACTGTTCTACGAATGACTGCAAAATAAATATTCTGTAAACATTGAGCATTGAGTGATCATTTCGGAGCGACCTCATGGTGAATTTAACGAAGTAAATGTCATAAGTTTATTGTGTATAACCAGGCCGGCTGTTAGTGCTTCCCTGCAGTCGGATCACGTAGGCTATCCGAGCATTACTGAAGTAGAAGCTGCTGATTATTATTTAAACTGTGTTCGTTTAGATGACAAACAGCACACAAACACGCCTATGGAGTCCAAGCTATTCTGCATGTGAACTTTATCTCAATATAGATTCTAGGTCAAAATTATTAGAGTTGTGTGCACTGTGTGCGCTCCACATCATAAAATGAAAAACATTAATATGTCTCCCGGGAATACCGGGAAAGAGAGCCCCAAATCCCGGGAGGAAAAAAATGCAAATTCCGGGAAAAATATTTAACCCTAGTCCATACCAAAGCCACGGAAACACGAATTGTCCCTACCAAAAATAATACAGAGTGAAAACTGTAGTTTTTAATTACCATTCACAACTTGCGAAAGCAAAACGGTTGGGAATTAAGGCCTGGTTGACAGCTGCGTTCAGCAAGCTATCCAATCAACAATGTACAGTAGCCTACTTCCCCCCCTCAATGTACAGTAGCCTACTTCCCCCCTCCCTCCCTCAACAATGTTCAGTAGCCTACTTCCCCCCTCCCTCCCTCAACAATGTTCAGTAGCCTACTTCCCCCCCCCCTCCCTCAACAATGTACAGTAGCCTACTTCCCCCCTCCCTCCCTCCCTCTGTGACCCAGCGAGGGCCTCGCGAGATCAGCAGCTCACAGCACATCGAGCATCGACTGTCGGCAACAGCGGGAATTTTGATTAAGCAGAAGTAAGATTGAAGTTATCGAACAATAGGGAATACAATATGTTGACCGACAATTATTTTTCTGTACAGAGTTGTATCAATGATAATAGTTTAGTTTGCGTCCTACTAAATGCCTGTAAACTGTAATGTTAGTGCTGGTGGTGAAGCTGTACGTATTAGCTATAACGTTAGGTCTCGTAAACGTTTGCTGAGGCAGAGATAAGGTGCTGTAATGTTGTCATAACAGTTGTCTTTAGATTGTAATAAATCAGTTTTGGTATAACCGTTGCAAACTCCTAGGTTTGAGCAATGACTAGGTTCACTCGCCCACTGAATTGCATAACAGGCTAAACAAACGAGACGAGACGTCTGGTTTGTTTATGCAGTTCAGTCCAAGTCCAGCGTAATTATGTTCATATTTCATATGCTACACAGAATAGGCTGTAGGCTACACGGAAAAGAGTGTTTCATGTCTGCAAGTAGTTTGATATTGTCAATCATTTCCCTTTTATGACCAGAAAAAATAAGACAAAAATGGACATTAGAATTTTTTTGGTCAAAGCAGCCGAAAGGCAGGACCTGGAGAGGCAGGCGGGAGATGCATCAGGGTTACAGGTGAGATTATAGTCTGACTCAACAGATGTAGGTTTTGTGGATAAACCTTGTCATTCGTTGTCAAATTGCCCAATCAGTGGCGACGGAAATTAATCTGATTCGGCCACCACCCAGATTCAATCCAGACTACATGAAACAACAACAACCTATTGTGTCCCTATAAACTCAAATCAAACCTACGCCCCTGCATCCAGCTCAGGTTTAACTTTACATGATGACAGGCTGTGAATATGTTACAGTATATGTATTTTGTTCATAAACACATAAAGACCATGAGGTGAAGGCTTGGATCATTTATATCTCATATTTGCGTAGGGTTAGCTAGTGGAAGTGGAAGGAAGTGAATGGAAATGAATATTTGAATTTCTATGAATTGCAATGTTTCTAGGCATCGAATTAAACTACTTTATTTGACATTTTACTTTGGCCTCTTCCTTAAGCATGTATTCAACACAATACTATTAGCTGAATGAAAAGTACTTAAACAGATGTATAATGTGACAAAAAAGGCAATTTATTATTTTGGCCGGTAAAAAATATACTTGGCCGGCGGATTTTTTCATCTACCAGTCCCCTTGGCAGGTGAGCCAAAAAGTTAGTTTTCATCCCTGACTGTGCTTCTCCCCCTTGCACAACAGATACCCGAGTACTCCAGACACTACGTTCTTTAACAAGTTGTTGTCTTCAAGACCCTGCCATGGCCCTATCTCTAAGCACAGCTGATGCCAACTTTTCTGCACTGAAATCGATACATTTCAGTGCGCAACACCATGAACAATGAAAGACTGACTGATATCGGGGTGCTAAGTGCAGTGTTGCCAGCTCCTCTGTAAGGGAAGTAGCTGTTGGTTCTCCCAAAAGTAGCTAGAAGTAGTAATCAACTAATTTGCATAATATGCCATTCTGAAAGATGCAAAATGGATAGAAAAGGCTGATCAGGCAGTTTACAAACTAACCATTTAGTCCAGGGGCCTATCCAGATTCGGTACCACCTAAAGTGACCAAATAATATCGGTATTTTGTCTTCCTACATGTGTGTAGTTTATATTTTGGTATGATACACGGCTTATCTACTGTAGTAGCTTAATGCTGGACCAAATACATTTTCTCAGCACCCCAGTACCCCACTTACAGTACAATAGGCACTAGCACAAAATGTTAAACATTAACTCCATCCATATGTTAAAAACGTACTTTATGGAACACTCAATGTATTTATTTACGAATATCAATGTTTAATCCAGTGGAATTAGGAGAAATGTGAACAGTACAGTAGCCAAAACACACTAACAGAAGCCCTATGAGGAATGTAACAAACTAGACCCACTGGTCCAAGCAGCAGTGGGAGGAGTTAAGGTTAGATATGATAAGTAATGATCATTAGATGAGCTATAATGTAGAGATAAGCAGTTCCTCATACCTAAAATGTCTTCATATCTAAAATATGTCATGAGACATTCCTAAACCCAAAGGAATGAAGCAGAAGTCAATTAAGGTCACAACAGGTGATCATCAGATTAAAAAGGACATGGAGAGGCTGGTGTTTCCATCTTCAGAAGTGTTCGTTTGAAAGTGAACCCACAGATAGATACAGTATCTCCAACATAATAAAGAGAACAGGTGAATAGAGTTCAAATGATTAATCAGGCCTAGGTCTGTGTTTCAGAAGAACATCTTCACTCTTCATAGTGTTTATAATCTGCATCCTCTGTTTGCAGTTTGAGGTCTCCTAGCTGAGCTCTGTGCAACACCGCCACTATGTGGTTGACTGCTATCATTGCATGTTGATGAAGGTCTTCGGGTGGCCAGTTAAATAGTGTTACAGAAACATGACAATAACTAGAATAGCGCTCAGAGAGCACAGACCTCTGCCTGTGATGCATTTCGTCAGCATGTACAATTGTTGAATGTGTGCTTTTTTAGTTTAGCAGTTCTATATGGCCAACTTGAAAATGCATGTTGCAGATGAAATATTGATCACATTGATGAAGCTGAATCTGTTGTAGTGTGAGACCAAGCTGATCAGGGTGCTGTTCTGGGTTTAAAATGACCCGCCATAGGAATTGAATGGGTAAAATGACCCGCTATAGGAAATGAATGGGTAAGACAATATTATGTTCATCCAGCAGATGGAAAACATCCCCATACACACCCACAGCCACAACTCACCTGGGTTACCCGGGTTCTAGGTCTAAAATGAGCCCCCGTTTTATAGTGTTCAAGGCCAAATTTGACTGATCTGTTTTAACTGCTCTTATATGAACACAAAACCCATAAATCCCCAAATGAATGTGAACCACCTGAAGCATTCAGGTCAATACCATTCTCTTAGTGTACACCACATGCTCCCCCACACGTCCATAGTGTGAAACCACTTGGATACTGAAAGTGTACAGCCATTACCAGTCAATACAAGTGATCATCTTTATCCTATTAGTGAAACATATCCAGATTAAAATGATTTATTTCAAAACAGCAATACACCCATCCACAAAACACAAAATCAGTGAATGTTTTGATTTGTATGAACATGATGTCAATATGTTGTAGCCTTCCAATTAATCCACTTAAAACCTAGCTAGTGTTGTGTTCGGCTGCTAACACTTAATAATGGAACCGGACAACAGTGTGCATACGGCTATACTTTTATTCACAGCTCCCATTACAGGCGGCCATCACTCTCGCTGGCTCCCGCATCACTGCCTCGATCAACCTTGACGTCCGTGACGTCATCACGTATGACACATCTCTCCTGTCAAGAACTATGTTTACAGTGTCTGGAAACATAAACAATTTCTCTTAAACGCCAAACAGTGTTTCAGCTTTAACCCTCAATTAACAGTTTCAGAGCCTGTAACAATTACAACTGTAGAGAATAAAATAATAACATAACATGACAAACAAAAACAAACTCTTGTTACTGTCCCATCACCTCATATCACCAAGCTCCCATCACCTCATTACTGCCCCATCACATTTCCTCAATGAGTCTCTTTGGCGCTTTGGTCTGTCTACCCAACCTCCTCTCTATGTCTATGTGTTCACCACACTCACGTATGGGCGTGTCACACACCGGTGACCCTCCACTAGCGCCCTCTGCATTTGTGTCTTCAGTACTGTCTTCATTTTTAGGTACCTTGAGTAAGTGTCTGCGATTTCGCCTGTATGTTACCCCCTCGCGCGTGTGATTAGGTAGTCCACTGCTATGGACGGTTCTACGTCTCAGACTGTCCTCTCCAGGGTTCTACTGTTCTCTACAGGGCTATAGACTGTTCTCCAGGGTTCTACTGTTCTCTACAGGGCTGTAGACTGTTCTCCAGGGTTGTAGACCGTCCTCTCCAGGGTTCTAGACTCTTAAGCTATTTGATTAATGTCAGATTTTCTGTTGCAATATGTGAGATTCACCCCTTTTCTCTTCACAAAATGCCAATTGAATTAAAAATATATTTCTGTATATGCACTGTGATGCATCCTATATAGTTTCTGGTTGATTGGGGACAGTGTTGTGTGGACATCAGACAAGAAAACATGCATAAACCTTTTTCTTTTACATAGGCGAAAATTGGAAATTGGTATATTTGTCACATACCTTCCATCTGCATTTTTCATTACTTTCCACCACTGGGATTTTGGGGGACTAACTGATATGTTATAAAGAACATATGTATGACACTATAACAGTTGAAATAATTTCTGTTGCAATTTGTTCAAGGTTATGTCATAAAATGCCTGGACTACAGGGGCAGGGGAGTATCACTACTGATCCATAGCCAGGACTGGGATGTCCTCAGTGGAGGTCCCAAGTCAGTCTTCCAGTCATTCAGCCAGCCTGTCAGTAGATGTGCTCTACTTGTATTGATTTGTTCATACACTAGTATTCCAGCACAGGTTATGTTCTTGAATGCTTCTGGTGACTAGCAGTTCTCTTAGCAAACTAATTTAATCCCTATCACCATTTTCAGATCAACATAGGGGAAACATATGGCTGAGAGATGTGTGGAGGAAAATCAACAGCACCACACACACACTTGCATAACCAACCAAGCAAGTTCTACCTTTCTATACCACAAATATAAGTTTGTGAACCTAGGATACATACAGCCCGCCTAAGGGGGTTCTAATGTACTGACCTCCCGGCACAGGCCTGACCCTGCTGGCAAGCTGCCTTGGTCCTAGCCAAGGAACAAGCGTTTCAGCTTCCGCTCACCTGTATGCAGCTTATACCATGCTGACTGGCCTGGACTAGTCACCACATCCACAGTCTAGCCAAGTTAGAGATACCCTTGTGCATTTGACAAAACAAGTGTCATACAATTAAGGTTATCATTTGTGCAGCATGTGTGCTGTAAGTGTAAAGACAAGATACAGATCATTTTCTCCAGGTTTTATTGAATAGATTGTAGACCACACTGAAACACTGGGCTGACAGTTCAGTTGTACAAGGCGGACCTGGGAGACCATTCAGGACACCTTGTTTGGGTCGAGGCTCTGCTTAGTCTACTGGCCCAGGTGAACTATCAAACTGGATGTACTGACGCTGAGAATGGAGACACACACACGGCACAGCTGGCGGACACTTCCTGCACTCTAAGAGGTTAGGGTTAGGGCTAGACTGAATGTAGGTTGGCATAAAATACATATTTATTTTTAAATGGATGGAAAGATGCTGCCCATGCCTAGATCTTTATGTCTATTCAGCATGTCTGTTCTCACCCACTGAGGTCCCATCACCAAACGTGAAGCCTCAGATACAATAATAAAACAGGGGCAGACAATTAAAGATAGAGATGGACAGACAGACATGTAGACAGATAGGTTAAAAAATTAGATTAGAACTCTTAGTGTTGTGATCAGACGGTACAACCAAAATGTCACCACAGTGTAGTGATGCAGACAGAGTTATGAACACCTGCTCCTTGATTAGAAGGAGGTCATCATCTGCCCTCTGAAACATTCAGGACCAGGGCCGTACGCAGGATTTTTGTAATACCGAGGTCATTTAGTTGTGGTGCTTCAATCTGGTGCACTTTGAGAGCAAAATGAAGAGGCTAGATCTATAAAGAACAACACGCATCATATTGGATTAATATCATCTTTAACTGAGAGTAGTGGAGGTCATCCAGAGAGGACACAACTTAAGTGAATGTTGATGAGAACACACCATCTATTAGAAACATGAGACTAGCTCCTCCTGTCACCTCTCTCCCAGCCTGGCCTCCTCCACTCTGATGTCCATGTTGGTCTCCTCCTGTCACCTCTCTTCCACTGTGTTGTCCATGTTGGTCTCCTCCTGTCACCTCTCTTCCACTGTGGTGTCCATGTTGGTCTCCTCCTGTCACCTCTCTTCCACTGTGTTGTCCATGTTGGTCTCCTCCTGTCACCTCTCTTCCACTGTGGTGTCCATGTTGGTCTCCTCCTGTCACCTCTCCTCCTGTCTTTTGTCCATGCTGGTCTCCTCCTGTCACCTCTCCTCCACGGTGGTGTCCATTTTCATCTCCTGTCCACAAATTAACAAAACATAAACATAAGCTATAAACACCCCCACCCCCACCCACCCACCCATCCATCCACATTATTTTTTAAACTTGCCAGGATCTAATTAATGTAGTGTCTCTTTGGCTAACATCAGGTATCTCACCTCTCATCTCTATGTCCTCTCCTCCTGTCCCCTCTCTTACACTCTCTTGTACCTCTTGGTTTCCTGTCAACAAATTATATATTTTTAACAGAACATAATCATGCATACTGTGTATATGTATACACACCTACCTGTCTATTTGTTTATCTATATAAGTGACACACCTGATTAATAACTTCCATCCAATGGTATAGGACAGGAAATAAGGATGCCTGTAGAATTTCAGGAAGTAGTGGAGCTTGTGCAAAGAGCCTAATTGCTTGGCAACACCAAACGCCCAGTGTTTACATGAGAAAATAAATATGATAGATTTCTTTGTAGAAGCACTGCTCTGTTTGTGCATGTGCGCAGGTACACCGCTTTGCTAATGTTAACTTGGGTCAAGAATAGCCTACACCTAGCTAGCCACGTTGTGACGGCTAGGATCATGGATGTATTCACTAACTAGCTATTTATCTAACGTCAGGCATCTCAGCATCTTCGTCTACGTTCTTAAATGTGAGCATTTAGGCGCTGTCAATGTTATAACTAATTGAAAATAAGTTAAAATAACTGATTATTGTTATGTTACTTGTGTCAATCTCCCTTACCTCGAAAGACGTCCAATATGTTCGCTTGATCGTCTGCAGCTGACACTTATTAATGACAAATTAGCTTTGCGTCTCACACCCCTTCTCCTAAGAGAAAGAAGATTCGCCAAATAAAAAGTGATTCAACCGTTTCAGGCGAAATTAGTTTTTGATTGACAAGACGATTGTCAGCCTCTGATTGGCCAAAGTTGAAATTGATTGACAGTTGACCCGCCCCCTCGAAGTCTCCGGGCCTGCAGAGTCTGAACAGTGAAACGCGTCATTGTTCCCGGCTTTCACCGATTGGTTAAGAGCATTGAACAGACTAGCAGTCACGACCTAAAGTGTATGTGTTCGTAAGTTGTCTCTCTCTCTACCTTGGAAACTTTTCACAGATGAACATTGTTTATCACGCCTGTAAAGATTCCCCATTGCAAAGATTTTTTTTATCCATCTGAAGAAAACAAGAGACAAGCTCTTTATTCTTTTTGAGTAAACAAACGTTTCCATCACAACCTACTCACTAGCCTTTCACTGTAGGCTACGACAATCCTCAATTCGGTAAGTTGTATGTTGTTTTTTATTTTTGAAAGATTAGGGCGAAGCCGTTTGGGGCTTCGGTTTAGGAAGTGAACTTCGAATGTCCAAGGGAGGGTTAGACGACTGTTTTTGAATTTGAGTCCAGGAGAGGGTTACTGTTCTTTTGTTTGTTTGTTTTTTAGTCCAGGGGATCATATACACATTTGAATCGAACAGAATAGTTTATTCATCTTTTCGGAATTCAGCAAGCTGTTTTGTATGACCATGTTGAGAGGGAAGCGCGTGAAGCGAACATACCGACATGCGGTCTGTTTTCAGTGTATTTCTCTGTTGCTGGTCGTTGCTGCGTGCGTTCACTTCTTTTATTCTCTGGTGATATTAAGTGGAGATCATGGTCGTATATAGACCTGGGCCGCGTTTCCCAGAGGCATCGTTTAGGCATCGTGGCGCTACGTGCTTCTTAAGAACGTCGTTAGGTCCACCTCTAGGTGGCAGATTCGTTTCCCAGAGCCTTCTTAAGCCAAGGTATACCACAGCCAAGGGATACGTTATGAAGGGCGGTCGGACCCCATCGTAAGCTGTCCCTTGGCGATGCGCTCCGTTCATCCCGTTATAGTTTTAGCTCGATTAGAGCAAAATTACACTTTTAAAAAGGAGAGTTGCAATACAGCGCACATCTATCTATCCTACCTGCGCGATTCACATAGTGTACACAAAATACAATTAACTTGAATGATGAAAATAATGCCATGGAGCCTACACAACACATCATGGGAATGTTGTTTTTAAAACTTTTATTGAGCCAAGCAACATATACGGACTATCCATAGCCTAATATAATCCACTTTGTGAACAACAACAACATTTTCTTATGTAAAGGGATAATTTGATGACATGACTTTTCTGGCTGTCTTTATATATTGTCAGACAGATATCCTGGCGAATTGATTAATCCAATGAGGCCATCTAGATGAATAGTCAAATATCCTCACACACGCTCCAGAATATTGTAGAAAGCCTTCCCAGAACAGTGGAGGCTGTTATAGCTGCACAGGGGGGACCAACTCCATATGATGCCTATTCATTTAGAATGGGATGTCATGAAGGTTCCTGTAGGTGTAATGTGTAGGTGGCCCAATACTGTTATCCGTATAGTGTACTTTGCTAACAGATTCACAGTATTTAGTGATCTTACAAATGCTGTTTGTTATATTGTGTGCCTTCTTCAAAACCTCTACTGTTGTAATGTGGCAAGAAACGACAAATATACAGGATAAAGGGAACTTGTTTAATATTGGTTGGGAAAAAACATGGGCAGGTTTGTTCTTCAGACTTTTGTCCTGTAACAGGCGGTCTTTTTCCGGGGTGGGGTTGTTAGACCCATGCCCAACCCCCAACCTGGAGGGCCAGTTGTTGCTTTTCGTCTGGCCTCTACCCTGAACTTGCCTGGCATGGTTGAACCTGCTGGGGGGTGACCCCCCACCAATATAGCCTTCATGGTCATGGAGGCACACAAGCCTTCCCACCACGACAAGGTAGCAACACGTAGGAAGGATGAGTGGTGTGGTGAGTGTATGTAGTGTGTGTGCGCAGTGTACTGTGGTGGGTGGGCAGTGTGTGGTAAGTGTATGTAGTGTGTGTGGTAAGTGTATGTAGTGTGTGTGGTGAGTGTGTGTAGTGTGTGTGGTAAGTGTATGTAGTGTGTGTGGTGTGTGTGTGGTAAGTGTATGTAGTGTGTGTGGTGAGTGTATGTAGTGTGTGTGGTGAGTGTGTGCAGTGTGTCTCAGGCATGCAAGGGAGGAAAATTCAATTAGCGACATTGAATGGAATGCATGCAGTGTGGGAATAGACAGAGTATACAAAATACACACTTAGCCTACCTGGAGTTGGCAGAATGATGGGCACTGATATGGAGGGCCACACAAACTGTGCCTCCGCTAGGGCCTGCTGCCTGTTCTGCAGGTCCAGCCTCTCACGCTGCACAGCCAGCCTCTGCCTCCCCACCTCCAGGAGCTCCTCGCTGCAGTCGCACCTCGCATCCGTGGTGTTCAGCTGCCTCTCACGGGGGGCGGGGGGGGACGTCATGGGGTGTGTGGGGGGTGGGGGGAGAGCGTGTCGACGGGGTGGAGCGGTCTGACTGTGCTGGGGTCTCCTCTTCAGAGGACTGGGAGGCTTGGGGTGACTCAGCTGAGGGCTGGGAGGCTTGGGGTGATTCAGCTGAGGGCTGGGAGGCTTGGGGTGACTCAGCTGAGGGCTGGGAGGCTTGGGGTGATTCAGCTGAGGGCTGGATGTTGGAGGGGCCCTCTCCAGACTCCAAATCAAGGCCACCAGTGATGCCTTAGGAGGCTGTGAGGCCGATGATCGATAGGGCCTTCTCCTCCTCCGGGGTGAGGGAAGGCACGGTGCTCTGCCTCTCGGCGCACCTCAAGGTATACCTTGAGAAGCGTCGTAGCGCGGAGAAGTTCGGCGAATCTGGGAAACGCGGCTTCAGGTGGTGCATTGAATCACTGCTGATTGGGTTAAAGTTGGAACCGTAACAAAACGGTGCACACCGGTTTATAGATTGGCCCAGGTGCAGGCTGTGTCTATATGGTAGGCTATACCAGACTGCCCTCTAGTGGTGCCTACTGTACAGAATAAAATAACGTTATAACTATTATAATATTTGCTATGTGTAAAATAAGTATGAGTAGCCTACAGGTACATTGGAATTCTTGTAATCGCTTGTCCTTAGTGTCAGTACAAACCAGTTCCTCAGTCCAGTCCTAGGTACTCCACTAGATGTAAAGGTTCCCAAACGGACAATTTACATTATTATCTGCTACTAATCTAGCAGTCTATCAGTATCATCCTCATCTACTTACCCCATCCCTTCCCTACTTATCCCATCCGATGACTGTTTGTGTCCATGACATAGTCATTGCAATTAAATAACATGGGTGTGTTATGTACATAGCTAGAATAAATAATCCTGGGGTTGAACTATGACCAAAAAACTAAACTGCTAAATCAATACTCCTTCCATAGTAGCATAACTGTAGTCATGTTCATTTTGAATAAAAAATGGCATGAGTGCATGTATTTATATAATGAATTTATTGTTTACTACTGGTGGTGGTGGTTGTGTGTGTGTGTGTGTGTGTGTGTGTGTGTGTGTGTGTGTGTGTGTGTGTGTGTGTGTGTGTGTGTGTGTGTGTGTGTGTGTGTGTGTGTGTGTGTGTGTGTGTGTGTGTGTGAGAGAGAGTCTGTAGTGGTGAGGGAGGGGTGAGGGGATTGGTTTGGCTACACCCTTCCATCCCCCAGTACAGACTGCCCTCTGGGGAGCTGAAGAAAGCAGTCAGCTTGTCACAGAGGTGCCAGGTGGTATAGTCTGGTGAGGACTGCATTACATTTACATTACAATCATTTAGCAGACACTTTTATCCAAAGCGACTTACAATAATTGCATTTAACGTAGGAAAAGCCAATGTACTACTACTTGCCAGATTTTACAAGTGCATCTTCTCTCTAAAACAAGTGACTAAGAGCATAATCTAGTGCTGAAGGCAAAGTGCTATCTAAAGTACAGTGCAATACAATAAAATACAATAAGTGCTTAGGAGGGAGGATTGTTGTAGTACTTCTTGAAGAGATGAGTTTTGAGCCTGCGACGAAAGATGGGCAGCGACTCTGCTGTCCTGACATCAGTGGGCAGTTCATTCCACCACTGTGGGGCCAGGACAGAGAAGAGCCATGACCGTGTCGATCGACCGCAGGGGCCTCGGAGTGACGGGGAAACCAGTCGCCCCGAGGTAGCAGAGCGTAGCGGTCGGGAGGAGGTGTAGGGTTTGACCATGGCCTGGAGGTAGGAGGGGGCTGTTCCTTTCATTGCCCTGTAGGTTAGCTCCCGAGTTTTAAACTGGATGCGAGCCGCTACAGGGAGCCAGTGTAGGGAACGGAGGAGGGAAGTTTTGTGGGAGAACTTGGGGTGGTTGAACACCAGGCGAGCAGCAGCTTTCTGGACATGTTCCAGAGGTTTAATGGCTGACGCTGGGGCCCCAGCGAGGAGGCAGTTGCAGTAGTCCAGGCGGGAGATGACCAGGGCCTGGATGAGTACCTGCACCGTTTCATCAGTGAGGAAAGGGCGAATCCTCCGGATGTTGTAGAGCATGAATCTGCAGGAGCGTGTGATGGATGTGACATGTGCAGAAGACGACAGTTGGTTATCTAGGGTCACAACCAGATTCCTCGCAGTCCGAGTCGGGGTCACCACTGTGTCTTCAATGGTAATGGCCAGGTACCGGTGCGGGCAGCCCTTCCCCGGAAGGAACAGCAGCTCAGTCTTGTCCAGATTGAGCTAGAGGTGATGTGTCGTCATCCACTCCGAGCTATGCGTGTCTCCACTGCCTGGTGGTACAGGCTGGTGAGGAGAGCCAGATAGTATTAATGGGTTTCAAATGTAGTCCTAGACCTGCCATGTTGGGGACCCAACACAGGTGTTTCAAATGAATGAATTAGTTCTACTGCATAGGATTCTATGCAGTCGAGCCAATCGGATAAATTGAAACACCTGCGTTGGTCCCCAATATGGCAGGTCTAGGACTACATTTGAAACCCATGAATAGGCTGGTGAGGAGGACTGCCAGGTGGTATAGGCTGGTGAGGAGGACTGCCAGGTGGTATAGACTGAAGGAGGACTGCCAGGTGGTATAGACTGAAGGAGGACTGCCAGGTGGTATAGGCTGGTGAGGACTGCCAGGTGGTATAGACTGAAGGAGGACTGCTAGGTGGTATAGGCTGAAGGAGGACTGCCAGGTGGTATAGACTGAAGGAGGACTGCCAGGTGGTATAGACTGAAGGAGGACTGCCAGGTGGTATAGACTGAAGGAGGACTGCCAGGTGGTATAGGCTGGGGAGGACTGCCAGGTGGTATAGGCTGGTGAGAGGGACTGCCAGGTGGTATAGACTGAAGGAGGACTGCCAGGTGGTATAGGCTGGTGAGGACTGCCAGGTGGTATAGGCTGGTGAGGAGGACTGTCAGGTTGTATAGGCTGGTGAGGACTGCCAGGTGGTATAGACTGAAGGAGGACTGCCAGGTGGTATAGGCTGTTGAGGAGGACTGCCAGGTGGTATAGACTGAAGGAGGACTGCCAGGTGGTATAGGCTGGTGAGGAGGACTGCCAGGTGGTATAGGCTGGTGAGGGGGACTGCCAGGTGGTATAGGCTGGTGAGAGGGACTGCCAAGTGGTGTAGGCTGGAGAGGAGGGCTTGGTTTGCCTACACCCATCCTGCCAGTCCAAACTGCCCTCTGGGGAGCTGAAGTATGCAGCCAGCTGGTCACAGAGAATGAAGGCATCCCTGGGTCCTCTGTTACACCCAAGTATCTGTTTTGCTCAAGGAAAAGTGACAAAACAATATCAATAGTAAATATTTAGCTTGTGTGGGAGAAAGGTTGTATGTGTCTTAATAAAATCAAGAATAATATTACCTGCATATAGGCTACACTGCTAAAATGTTGTAGGTATATGGCATTATGTGGCATGCTCATTGATACTTGCATATTTTATACATGGCCTAATTTGCCTACTAACATTTGTTAACTATGTTCTTACTGTTGCCAACTTGAAAACAAACACACCAACTGCGGTTGGTGCATATTACTAATCTGTTCACCAGATGTTCTTGTTAGCTACAATGTTTTTCCTACTTGAAAACAGAAACTCAAACACTGCGGTTGATGCATAGCCAAATGTTAGGCTACATATTAGCCTACTAACGTCTGTTAACTATGTAGCACTAGCTACGTTATGAGTGCCAGATACAATGTTTTGCCATAAAATGTTGCCTGCTTTAAAACACACTCAAACACTGCGGTTGGTGCATAACACAACGCTACATAGCCTATACTAACGTCTGTTAACTACGTTATGTTACATAACATACATACATAAGGTTTGTTAACTATGTTATCTAGACTAACGTTAGCACAATGTTGCGAGTGCCAGATAGGCTAGCTACAATGTTTTGCCACAATGTTGCCTACTGAAATAGACACAAAAACGGTTATGTGACTGATACAGACAGCATCAAAGTAATTGTTTCTGAAAGATACTAAATCACTTGTAAGGCTATAGCTTAGCTACTATCACCATTATGTTATTGAAGAAGAAATTGTAAGATTAACTTACCCATTGCGAGGTTGTTGGCATTTGTCATTTACTGATCAATTGGGATTAGTTTTTTTTAAAGTGCACTAGAAAATGCGTCGAATGTTGCAGCCTGTGTGCGGGGCTAGCCGGACACAGCGCCGTGCGCCGTCGTACGACATCGTGGCGGATGCGGTCTGCGGGGGGCTTCAGACGACTGTTTTTGAATTTGAGTCCAGGAGAGGGTTACTGTTCTTTTTAATTTGAGTCCAGGGGAGGGTCATATAGCTACACATTTGAATCAAAAACAGAATAGTTTATTCATCTTTTCGGAATTCAGCAAGCTGTTTTGTATGACCATGTTGAGAGGGAAGCGCGTGAAGCGAACATACCGACATGCGGTCTGTTTTCAGTGAATTTCGCTGTTGCTGGTCATTGCTGCGTGCGTTCACTACTTTTATTCGCTGGTGACATTAAGTGGAGAGCATGGCCGTATAACGTAATTCATAAGCAAATCTAGAGGCCACCACCTGTGCTGACTCAAAAACATTTGCTGATGTGACCGGTCTGGTCTTGTACGCATGTGTTTCTGCATTGTGTATTAAATAGCTGGACCACTTCTTGCTGCTGAAGGCTGATTTATTCTGGATAGAATAAACACACACACAGTTATACATTTGCACTGAGGCTGGTCAGGCATCAGATGGACCGCCAGCAACTGAGGTTTACATGTTGCTATAATAAAGTCAAGGATGATACACTCTCAAAGTTATTTACTCTTTATTGCATTCTGCACTTCAGACTCCATTACTACGCATTCGCATTCTGGTGGTTATCTCCTTGCTGAACGTTACTTCCGGTCCCCCTCTACATTAAGCCCCTCTCCTTATATCACCTGACTGCCTGACTGAATATAACATACAACATGAATCAGAACATTACAACATTCCTCCCCCCATAGTCTACAAAAATCCTTTTATGTGCTGAACAAATTCACTTAAACCTAGTGTGATTCTACGAGGGGATTATTCAGCCCCTGCTACCACTTGGTCCTTGAGATACGTGGGTGCCTGTCTAGCTCTCACTGGGTAACAATTTCCCAAAACCCCAATGTCTGGAGGCCCCGGTGCCACTGCATCTGTTGCTGGATTCTCTAGTTCTGCTGGCGGCACCAGTATGCCTGGATCCTCTGCTTCTTGTGGCGGTGCCCATACTACCTCATGTGCCTGATTTTCTAGTTCTTGCTCTGCTGTGTCCACAGGAACACTCTCCTCTTAGAGACAGGGGTCAGCCAGGTTGTGATCATAACATGGCCGTATCTGATCCTGATGTCGTCTCACCAGTTTCCCATCCAGTGTTTTCACTCTCCAAGAGACTGGACCGGTCCTCTCTATAAGTTGCCGGAATCCACTTCTGGCCTGAGGTCCTCCTCCGAGACTCTTTTAATAGTCCCTAGATCGAGACTTAAGACCAAGGGTGACCGAGCTTTCGCGGTGGCTGGCCCAAAGCTCTGGAACAGCCTCCCTCCACACATTAGACACGCACAGAACCTAGGGCTCTTTAAGTCTCAGCTTAAAACGCACTTGTTTTCACTGGCTTTTGAGGCCTGATAGCCTACATCCCCTGTCCTGTTTGTGTCCTGTCCTTTTATTGTTCTGCGATTATGTGCACTTTATTCTGTTTTTTGTTTTAGTTTATTTTATATATTGTACAGCACTTTGGTGCAACTTCGGTTGATTTTAAACGTGCTTTATAAATAAAGTTGACCTTGACCTGAGTATCCCCTCACATAGACTGAATCAGACACTTGTAAATAGCGAGGGACGCACCTGATCTAGCCGAGACCTGATCCTGCGGTTCATGAGCAGCTCAGCTGGCGTGGCTCCCGTGGTGGTCTGGGGGGTTGATCTGTACTTGAACAGGAACCTGGATAGATTTGTCTCCAGACTACCTTCCCCCATCTTCTTGAGTCCCTCCTTGACCACCCGCACCGCCCGCTCTGCACAGCCATTTGAGGACGGGTGGTATGGTGCTGTTGTGACATGCTGTATGCCATTCTTTTGTAGGAAGTTCTTGAACTCTGCACTGACCAGACTAGGCCCATTATCACTGACAATCACTGCAGGGGTGGCAAAAATGCTTCTCAGTCTCTCGATAGTCATGGATGAAGTAATAAACGACATTGGGTGAGCCTCGATCCAATTTGAATAGGCATCTACGACGATGAGAAGCATCTTCCCCAATACAGGCCCACAGAAGTCCAGAGGCAGCCTCATCCATGGTTGGTCTGGCCACTCCCACGGGTATAGCGGTGCTGTTGCAGGGGTGGCTTGGTAGGACTGACATGCATGACATTCCCGCAAAGCGGACTCTAAATCCGCGTCCATGTTTGTCCACCATACGTAGCTGCGGGCCAAAGACTTCATTGGTGAGACCCCCGGACCCCCGGATGAGCTTCATGAAGCTCCTCAATCATGATTCGTCTTCCTTGAGGTGGGATTATCACTCTACTTCCCCACAGTATGCACCCCTCCTCCACGCTCACTTCCTTTTTTCTTGTGTATGGCTGAATTTCTGGGTTGTTGCAGTACTCTGAGGGCCAGGAGTCCTGCAGCAGCGCCTGATGTACTCTGGACAGAATGGGGTCTCGCCGGGTCCCCTCCCATATCTGCGTTACCTGTAGTGGTGTGCCATTCATGTGCTCCATGAGCATTACCACCTCTTCTTCCCGTGGTGTGGCAGCGGACGTGATCGGCAGGGGGAGCCTGCTCAGTGCATCCGCGTTCCCGTGTTTTGAGCCCTCCTTATACTCCAAGGTGTACTCATGAGCTGCCAAAATCAGTGCCCATCTTTGCCTTCTGGCTGCGGCGAGGTGTGGGATGCCTTTACTCTCTCCCAGGAGGTCCAGCAGCGGTTTGTGGTCTGTCACAATGGTGCAGTGTTTCCCAAACAGACACTGGTGGAATTTCTTAAAGGAGTAGTAAAGGGAAAAATCATGTTTAGCCCTGTTTTAAGGTTACTTATGATCATATACAATGGTTCAGATCAAAAAGTTGACAAAACTAGCACTTTTGAGAAAGTGTGATAATTGCTCTACCACCATTTTGGTCATACAATGGATGTGGGTGAGCACTGTGGAAAATCATTCAAAAAATATGTTAAACTCTTGTATATGATCATAAGTAACCTTAAAACAGGGCTAAACATGATTTTTCCCTTTACTACTCCTTTAAAGTTACCCAATGTAGTTTTTGACCATTAGTATGCGCTCTAGAGCAAATTTGAGGTGTTCCCCGAAAATCGCGTACTACGTCATTGCGTCAATACGTGGAGCACATAATAGTGACGTTTCACACATCTTTGTTGTTTTCAAAACATAAGCTAAATATCATTTTCCGAAGAAATTACAAGGTAGGAAAGACATTCAAGTAGGCATGTAACGGTAACCGCGTATTACGGTAACCGCAGTATTTTTTGGTCACGCGGTAACCTTGGGACTGGCTCAAGCTAACTATTGGCTTCGGTGTGCTTATCGGTGTCATATTTATTCCGTTTGTAATTTACAATCGAGCTAGCTAATCACCTTTAGCTCAATCGGCTCAGTTGCTGGTTAGCGATGAGAGGCGGAGTCCCAGCCCAGCTGATAACCCTCCGCTGCAGGTTGGGGGATGCAACGGTCAGCTAGGATCATGCCTCTCATAGCTAACCAGCAACTGGTCACGTAGTGCGCATGTTCAATCCACACTAGTCACGTAGCTTTCCGTTGCCCTGGAGGTCCACCCGTCTGTGAGCGCAACAGAGGATGCCTGGGATAATTCAGACAACTTTTGCCTTTTCATGCTCATAAAGATTTGGCAGGATCTTCTCAGCAAAGTGGGTGCGCGACGGGATCTCGTAGCGTGGCTCAAGCACATCCAGCATATGTTTAAACCCCTCGTTTTGCACAACGGAATATGGCCTCATGTCTGCAGCTATAAACACCCAAATAATACCTTTTGTAATAGCTTTAGCCCGGTCGGATTCTTTAGCTAAGTGCTGCTTAAATGCCGTGGTGATGAGCGGTTGTTGAGCTCCTCTGCTAGCCATGTCTTCCGCTGGCAGCGCCTGACTAGTGTGAATTGAACATGCGCCCTACGTGACCACGTCGCCTACATCCTTTTTTTTTTTATTCTTTTTTTTATAAACCTATCCGCGGACCACGTGCGAACCGTAGAGGGATTTTCTGTAACTAGATGTCAGAACCATCTTGCCTTGATCTGCACCCCCCCCCTCTTGTCCTCCCATCGTTTCCATTCTCTCCTTCCTCATCTCTTCTTTCTCTTCCTCTTCTGTCGTTTTTTTTCATTTATTATTATTATTATTATTTTTTTAGACCTATAACTTTTTTCATCCAGTCTCCTGCCATAGAAGCGCAGCATCAGAGATCAGACCTGGGCTCTTTGCTCAGCCTCTTTCCCTCTTCTTCTAACTGCTCAACACACCATCTATAGCCTACCCACAGACCTCCTCTATCACTGCTCAACACACCATCTATACCCACAGACCTCCTCTATCACTGCTCAACACACCATCTATACCCACAGACCTCCTCTATCACTGCTCAACACACCATCTATACCCACAGACCTCCTCTATAACTGCTCAACACACCATCTATACTCACAGACCTCCTCTATAACTGCTCAACACTACATCTATACCCACAGACCTCTATCACTACTGAATAGTGGTGCAACGGATCATCGTTGATCCGTAATTGTAGGGAAAGCAGAAGCACTTTATATTAAAAGAAAAAAACTGTACACATCAGAAATGTGTTTAATAAATGCTATGGTGTTTTTTCCAAAGTACAAATCTTCTTCCTCTTTAAATTTTGTGTTTAAACCGTTTAATACCATGATATACCATACCGTGGACCTTGATACTGTGATATTACCGTACCGTGAGTTTTTGATACCGTTACATGCTTACATTCAAGTGATTCATCATGTTTATTAGACTACAAGGAAGTAGTACAGTAGGACCCCACTTATCCGAACCTAACGGGACCGAAGGTCGTTCGTATCTCTGAAATGTCCGGATGACTGAAACGTATGTTAAAATGCACCAAATTCAATAAGTGGTATACTTGTTTCATATAGACTCATAATACACCGATAAATACCCTTAATTACTTGTGAAAATGCATCAAAATTGCAATCAAATAGCCAACTAAACTCATATAGCCTGGCCTATAATAAAATAAACGAATTTCCACTTGAGTGCGTGCTTTGATCAAATACAGTACTTCGTACGACTCATTTGCGTTTTGTGCTCGACATTTTCCTGCTTTAAAGTAACAGAAATGAAACGTGACAATAGGCTACAGCCTACAGGCAACATGTAGGTCTACATACAGTTCAGTTTTTATTCACAGTAGGATACAGTTCATGTTTACTATGACAGATTTAAGTACAGTACTGTAATGAAAATCCCACCAGTAACCAGATAGCAGGCTAAAAAAATAAAAAAAGTTTTTTGAGCCTGTCCGGTAGACCGGGAGGTTCGGATCTCTGAAGTTCGGATTAGTGGGGTCCTACTGTAGTTAAGCATGAAGCCCAAGAAGTACTTCAACTGTGTCTGGTCAGTTGGCTGTGGAGCGCTTGCCAATGGCCTGTACCTTGTGTTGACTTTCGTTGTCTTTTATCATTGTCCTTAACGCAGAGCTTAATATGTTTTGATTACAATAAAAGACGGCCCCCAATCTCACACAATACCACACAGTCCAGTGTCTCCTTGTTCTGATGTATTCCAAATTAATCTCTCCAACACAGGATTTGAGCGACATCAAAAGCTGTTTATTCCAGAAGGGTTAACATACAAAAGACGATGGCATAAAGTCTAATGTACACTTGACCTCTCTGTATGCTGTCTGAACTCAAATTAAAGCATTGGTCTCGTTGCAACGTTCTTATGGTTCGGGTGTCCCCCCCCCCTCGCCTCTTCTCCGATAAGACTGTCTTTCTCGTCTCTTCTGTGGCCTTGTTTGGTCAAGATAAGCTACGCCGCCTCGGCGCTAACCACAACAATTGCTGTTTAGCACAGAATGTACCAGCCCTAAGAATGTCATCTTTATCTCATAAGTCTATGGAAGAGGGACACCGTTTTCTTACAGAACACACCAGCTACAGCCATACTCGGAGGTCGATCATAATAATTTAGAAATAGCTAACAGGATCAGATTAAATCAATATTTCTTTGAAAATCAGCCAGATTCAACACTTATCTGCTACGGAATGAATTCCTTTTTCGTTGATCCTGTATCCCAGGTACACCACCTCTGGTGCCATGAAGACACATTTCTCTCTCCTATGCCTGGGGCTGATGACACCCCATAGGGTAGCCTGGTGTACTGGTATAAACCGCGGTGGGTGTTCATTGTTGTGAACTTCTTAGATTCTTCATCCCGTCGGAGTTGCTGGTATGCCTGAGACATGTCTAGTTTGGTGAATTTCTGTCCCCCCCCAGTACTGCCAACAAGTCCTCAGTTTTTGGAATTGGATAGTTATGTATCGTAGACACTGGATTCACGGTAACTTTATAGTCCCCACATATTCTAGTTGTTTTGTCTAGTTAGTATAGAAGTATAGGAACTATGGGAGCGGCCCACTCGGAAACTCACAGGCTCTATGATGCCTTCCTTCTCTAATCTAACCAACTCTGTCTCAACTTTGTCCTTGAGGGCATATGGCAGAGGCCTGGCTTTGAAATACCTTGGCTTGGCCTCGGGGTCAACAGAGATCTTTGCTGTAGCTCCCACTAAACTGCCCAGCTCACCTTAAACACCTCTCCGTGTTGTGAGAGTAGCTCACTCAACTCCTGCTGCTGACCTGTATGTAGTCTGAAAATGGCCCTCCAGTCTAGCCTAATGGCCTCGCCAATTTATCCCCAAGAGATTTGAACCCTCCCCTCTTACCACTATCAATGGCAACTGTCTGGTCTGCCCCTTGTAACTGACTTGTGTGTACATCTTGCCTAGCACCCCTACACTATCTCTGGTGTACATATACAGCTTTGTTCTTGTATGGTGGAGTTTCCCCCCTCCCATCTTCCTGTATGTTTTCTCATTCACTATAGTCAGGCTTGCCCCAGTGTCTACTTCAAACTCAATGTTGCATCCATTCACTGCCATCTGCTCTCTGTATGGCTCTACTCTTTTTTCATCATCGATATTGTACATCATGTGGGCATACTCCTCTTCCTCTTCTTCCAGTCTGTGGCGCGCTGTGGCTTCTACCATACGGACTTGTATCTTGTATCACGATTGATCAGATAGCTGGTTGGCTTGGTTCCACGATCGAAAATCTTCAATCAGTATCCCTGCACACCGCACTGATCACTATACATATACACACTGTACATACAAACTTTAAAGTTACCATTTAAATAAATTTGTAAATATTACACTTACTTATTCATTCAATTCAACCATAACATTTCTGTGACCTTTTGGGATGTTTGCTTTGGCATTGTAAATGTATGTTTCCCATTCCAATAAAGCCCTTTGAATTGAAGTAAAATATAGAAGACATACAGATAGTTATCCATTCATACTTGGATGGATGGATGGATAGATGGATAGGGATTTGTTAGTTAAAATGTGCTTTACTGAGACGGGAAGCACAGGGTGTAATCTTACCAGTCTCAATATGCTCTCCTGTGAAATGTATCGCAATCC
This sequence comes from Borostomias antarcticus, assembly GCF_949987555.1. NCBI lineage: Eukaryota > Metazoa > Chordata > Actinopteri > Stomiiformes > Stomiidae > Borostomias > Borostomias antarcticus. The sequence goes on from NC_140234.1 coordinate 3,705,016, forward strand.
CAATATTTGTACATGTTTGGCATGGCTTGGACTTGAGCATTCCCCTGGCACTTGTTTTCACTGCTCCCATGGAGGACTATGTGCAAGTCATGCCAGATGCCTACAAATAGATGGACTTTGCGCGTGTAAACTGTAGAATAATTAGGCATTACAATAAGGTGAAGAAATATGAACACATGCTCATTTCTCAGATTTCCAGAATCTATTTGGCTGCGCTCACTCTATATTGTTAGAAGTAGGCCTAGGCTATATTGATAGAAGTAGGCCTAGGCTATATTGATAGAAGTAGGCCTAGGCTATATTGATAGAAGTAGGCCTAGGCTATATTGATAGAAGTAGGTCTAGGCTATATTGATAGAAGTAGGCCTAATCTATATTGTTAGAAGTAGGCCTAATCTATATTGTTAGAAGTAGGCCTAATCTATATTGATAGAAGTAGGCCTAATCTATATTGATAGAAGTAGGCCTAATCTATATTGATAGAAGTAGGCCTAGGCTATATTGATAGAAGTAGGCCTAGGCTATATTGATAGAAGTAGGCCTAGGCTATATTGATAGAAGTAGACCTAATCTATATTGTTAGAAGTAGGCCTAGGCTATATTGATAGAAGTAGGCCTAATCTATATTGTTAGAAGTAGGCCTAATCTATATTGTTAGAAGTAGGCCTAATTAGGGCTGCCCCCTGAAAGTCGACGCGTCGAATCAGCAGTCGGAGACCCTTAAGTCGACAGAGATTCTTTAAGTCGAGCAGTCGTTTTCTGCTCCACTGTCGAGGACTAGGAGGTGGACTAAGATCAAGGACAGGCCAATCATTCGTTTTAGACCTAGGCTATTACCGTAGCTATTTGTTGGGCTGTAAAAGAAGAGTTAAGACTGATATAGCAGAGGGAAGAAGGCAGGGAGCCCCTCTCCCCTCCGCTAAGCGTCTAGCCTAGCCTACTATGCGCCAGCAATCACGTGCATTTCCCAAATGGAATATCACACTGCTTTCCTAAATCAATCTTCTTGTATATCCAATGGTAAAAATAGGGTCTCCCATAGACAGCTTGAGCTCTAACGTCTGTGAAAATGCTTTAGTGACAGCCAAAACATTTCCTTGTTGACTGCTGCCCAACGTATGAGCCGATTCGCGCAAGCATTCAAATGCGCAGTTGAGGAGACTATCGTCAAATTGCCCAACCCTAATGTAGGATATGTGAAACTGTATAAAAACATGGGGGCATCCGAAGTAGATGGACAATGCTAGATGATTCATGTTTAACAAGAAAACAGGTGTCTTTTATTGGGCAGCCTGCAATTTTGAGTGTAAAGTTTCACAGCTCTCCCGACTCCGGCGGTCTCCCCTCAGCCTAGACATATGGGGGGGGGGGGGACGAATCTCCCGACATGTCACAAAATGATATGAAGACAAAATGTTTAAGATATTGATAACCTGTCTATTAATTATCCCGATTATTAGTGGTCCAAACAATGGACAATGCAAGAAAGAGGGATGGGCTGCACTTGAAACAAGCTATCAAACACATTCGGAGGCAGCGGAGAGGATTTTAGCGGAGCGGAAATATGAGCAAGGCTAATAATGTTTTTGGAAACTTTATTCTACTTTTTTGTTCAACGGAAAATAATAAACACCAATCAAGGTAAAATAGCCCAATAAAGGCTATTGAAGCATAACCTAATGGACGAAAGTTCGTTCAGAAAAAGATTGAACAAAACGAAGCCCTCCATCTTATTCCACAAACCGATAGCCAGGCTATTCTAGCTATTTAAAATGCTGTAATTATGTAACTGTCATTCTCGTTGATTTCAAATAGCCTCGGAAATACTCAGAAATGTGCCTTGGCAACAATTGATTGTTTCTATAGGCTACCAATATCAGCCTAACCAAAATAATCACGGAAACTTGATGTCAAGTGATTTTCTGATAGCCAGGAGAAAGAGAAAAAACACATCGACGATTCGACGCGTCGCTTTGAACACCAAATCTGAGTCGAATCACAAAATCCTGAGTTGAAGACAGCCCTAGGCCTAATCTATATTGTTAGAAGTAGGCCTAATCTATATTGTTAGAAGTAGGTCTAATCTATATTGTTAGAAGTAGGCCTAATCTATATTGTTAGAAGTAGGCTTAGGCTATATTGATACTAGGCCTAATCTATATTGTTAGAAGTAGGCTGGGACTGACTGCCCCCCTGATCAAAAAGTCAAACTGCGCATATGAACATCATGTCACTAGAGAGACAGAAACAGCAGGATCCAGAGATGGTAAGGGACTGTGGTAGAACTAACAGAAGGAAGTTCATAGAGAAGCAACTAGAAATGAATCCAGAGGCCTATAAACAATGAGATGAAAATAAAAAGGCTATGTTAAGGGAAAGACTTCATGAACAATTAAACAGGACAACAATAGGCAGGCTTTTTAGAGATCGTGTCATCTTTGATGATCTTTGCATGTGTAAACTGTAGAATAATTAGGCATTACAATCAGGTGAAGACTTGTGGTCACGATTGATCAGATAGCTGGTTGGCTTGGTTCCACGATTGAAAATCTTCAATCAGTATCCCTGCACACCGCACTGATCACTATACATATACACACTGTACATACAAAGCTTTAAAGTTACCATTTAAATACATTTGTTAATATTACACTTACTTATTCATTCAATTCAACCATAACATTTCTGTGACCTTTTGGGATGTTTGCTTTGGCATTGTAAATGTATGTTTCCCTTTCCAATAAAGCCCTTTGAATTGAAGTAAAATATAGAAGACATACAGATAGTTATCCATTCATACTTGGATGGATGGATGGATGGATAGATGGATAGGGATTTGTTAGTGAAAATGTGCTTTACTGAGACGGGAAACACAGGGTGTAATCTTACCAGTCTCAATATGCTCTCCTGTGAAATGTATCGCAATCCCAATATTTGTACATGTTTGGCATGGCTTGGACTTGAGCATTCCCCTGGCACTTGTTTTCACTGCTCCCACGGAGGACTATGTGCAAGTCATGCCAGATGCCTACAAATAGATGGACTTTGCGCGTGTAAACTGTAGAATAATTAGGCTTTACAATCAGGTGAAGAAATATGAACACATGCTAATTTCTCATATTTCCAGAATCCATTCTGCTGCTCTCACTCAAAATAAACCATCTCTCCAGTCTTGAAAGTTTCCCTCCCTCCCTTCCTCCCTCCATACAGTCAGTCCCTACATCTCACCCACTTTTTCTCCCTCCCTCTCTTCCTTCATCCTTCCTTCCTCCCGTCTCTCCCTCCCTCACCTGTTTGTTTTTTATGAAACCACCCCCCACTCTCCCCCAGGTATGTGAACTGTGCCCGTACTGAGGAAGAGCAGAACCTGGTAGCGTTTCAGTACCGTGGAGGGATCCTGTTTCGCTGCTGTCGGCTGCTGGCTGTCGGGAAGGAGCTGCTGGTCTGGTACGGACAGGAGTACCGATACAATAGCCTCTCCTTCAACTACGTCTGGGAAGAAAAGAGCACCGCTAGAGGTATCTGTCCTCAACTCTTCTTCCCTCTGTCTTCTCCATCTCTCTCTCATCCACCTCTTTCCTTAAAGCTGAAAGAACAAGAGGTCTGCTGGTCATAATAATATGCCACGTTTTGGTGCTTGAAATCCGGCGATGCGTTCTAGTGTAATAGGCAGATCTGGAGGCCTTTGGAAAAAAACTATAGGAATAGGGCTACACTGTAACGCTGTATTCACTTCACCTTATAACAATCAAACAGATGATTTACGAGTTTGAGCTACATAGTATCTTACTGTATACTATAGTTAATCAGACGAGCAGATAATATCGTAGGAGGAATTTCACTGTATTCCATGTTTGCAGGTTCCACCCAAATAGAAGACATTTCAAATCATAACCTACACAAGAGTAGACACCTCAATTATCTTGTTAAAAGAAAAGTAACTGGCAAAAAGTTTTCTTGTTAATAGCCTTTGCGGTGCGGTTTAAAATAGCCTACTATTTTAAACCGCACCTCAGATATGAGCAAACATGATTTAGGGTACCTATTAGGCCAGTAAAAGCAGATGTTTGCTTTTGCAAAAGAACCCTTCAAATATGTTGTACAGTTTTATCTGGAATAATATTCTGAAGTCAGATCTGTAATCATTCTACAAGCAATTGGTTTATTCGGGTGAACCAATGAGTGCGTTTACATGCACTCAATAAACCTTCTTTAAACGGAATATTGACAATGGCCATGTAAACATCAATAAACCGTTTGAATAAACGGAATATGGGCATATTCCGAATATAAAAAAACGGAATAAGTCCCCTGGTTTATTCCTTTTCCAAACCGAATATTGGGTCATGTATACGCTTATCGGTTTATTCCCACCAAAAGGAACATGAATTTGTGCTCTGCGCATGTTTTATTGGCAAGGAATCTTGGTTCTAGATTGCTGAACTAACGTTAGCCATTCTCAAAATGCAATACAACACAAATCTATAGTATATTTCATATGTAGGCCTACAGTTTATTTTATTCCGCTAGAGGTATCTGTCCTCAACTCTTCTTCCCTCTGTCTTCTCCATCTCTCTCTCATCCACCTCTTTCCTTAAAGCTGAAAGAACAAGAGGTCTGCTGGTCATAATAATAACCGCTGTCCAAGTAGCTCTCCTCTACCGTCCTTCCTCTCCTCTGTCTTTTCCCCATGGTGCCAGCCAGCAGGCAAGACATGGGCATACAGCGTGAAATTCAGGACATTCATGGATGCAAAGATACAGAGGGCACTATGTCATGAACTGCAATGGTGCCTGTGCAAATCGCTGTTGTGAGGATATTGCCAATATTAGGCAGGCACACTTGCTCAGAACAAAATGGAATGCTGTTAGTTGCCATGGAACATGGTAGCTTGACTTATCTTTAGGAGTGCTAGCTTACTCTAGCTATCTAAGGTAGCTATTGCCGTGGGCTTCAATGTAGTCATGCTTGTTTTCTCTCCTTTCTCCTCTTTTCTTTTTCTCACTCCTCTCTCTCCTCTGTCGCTCTCCTTCACTCGATTTCAGCCAGAGGAACCTTTTACATATCTTTCTCTCTCCTGTCCTCAATCTGAAGTTGTGGTGTCGTCGTGTTTCGCCCCCCACTAGTTACATACGTATAAACACTCTATACAGTATTTGCACTTGTAATACAGGTGTGAGAATCCTTTTTAATGTTTGTCTCTTTCTCTTTCACTCTCCCAGGAGTGATGTCAGACTTGTCCCAGACTCAGGTGTTCTCCTGCTCTGTGTGCCCATTCACCTACACCTCCCAGATCTACCTCAACAAGCACCTCAAGAGGAGCCATGACAACCTCTACGTCTCTCTATTTCGTCTCTCGAGCAGACAGATCAGACCAGAGATTCTCTCCTCCTCCTCCTCTCAATCACTCCCTATCACCACCTCCAACACCCCGCTCACCCCAGCTCCCGCCCAGAGACAGAGAGACACAGACAAGCCAAGACCGTACCACTGTGAACAGTGTGGGAAGAACTTCACTAGGTCAGGAAATTTAAAGACACACCAGCGTGTTCATACAGGAGAGAAGCCATACCACTGTGACCAGTGTGGAAAGAACTTCACTTCATCAGAATATTTAAAGACACACCAGCGTGTTCATACAGGAGAGAAGCCATACCACTGTGACCAGTGTGGAAAGAACTTCACTAGGTCAGGACATTTAAAGACACATCAGCGTGTTCATACGGGAGAGAAGCCATACCACTGTGACCAGTGTGGGAAGAACTTCACTACGTCAAAAGAGTTAAAGATACACCAGCGTGTTCATACAGGAGAGAAGCCATACCACTGTGTCCAGTGTAGAAAGAACTTCACTACGTCAGGAGATTTAAAGACACACCAGCGTGTTCATACAGGAGAGAAGCCATACCACTGTGTCCAATGTGGAAGGAACTTCACTACGTCAGGAGTTTTAAAGAAACACCAGCGTGTTCATACGGGAGAGAAGCCATACCACTGTGACCAGTGTGGGAAGAACTTCACTCAGTCAGGAAATTTAGCGAAACACCAGCGTGTTCATACAGGAGAGAAGCCATATCACTGTGACCAGTGTGGAAAGAACTTCACTACGTCAGGACATTTAAAGACACATCAGCGTGTTCATACGGGAGAGAAGCCATACCACTGTGTCCAGTGTGGAAAGAACTTCACTAATTCAGAACATTTAAAGATACACCAGCGTGTTTATACAGGAGAGAAGCCATACCACTGTGACCAGTGTGGAATGAACTTTACTGTTTCAGGAAATTTAAAGATACACCAGCGTGTTCATACAGGAGAGAAGCCATACCACTGTGACCAGTGTGGAAAGAACTTCACTACGTCAGGAGAGTTAAAGACACACCAGCGTGTTCATACAGGAGAGAAGCCATACCACTGTGACCAGTGTGGGAAGAACTTCACTCGGTCAACAAGCTTAAAGACACACCAGCGTTTTCATACAGGGGAGAAGCCATACCACTGTGTCCAGTGTGGAAAGAACTTCACTACGTCAGGAGAGTTAAAGACACACCAGCGTGTTCATACAGGAGAGAAGCCATACCACTGTGACCAGTGTGGGAAGAACTTCACTCAGTCAACAAGCTTAAAGACACACCAGCGTTTTCATACAGGGGAGAAGCCATACCACTGTGTCCAGTGTGGAAAGAACTTCACTACGTCAGGAGAGTTAAAGACACACCAGTGTGTTCATACAGGAGAGAAGTCATACCACTGTGACCAGTGTGGAAAGACCTGTACTGCGTCAGGTGACTTAAAGAAACACCAGCGTGTTCATACAGGAGAGAAGCCATACCACTGTGACCAGTATGGAAAGAACTTTACTGCGTCAGGAAATTTTAAGAAACACCAGCGTGTTCATACAGGAGAGAAGCCATACCACTGTGTCCAGTGTGGAAAGAACTTCACTACGTCAGGAGAGTTAAAGACACACCAGTGTGTTCATACAGGAGAGAAGTCATAGCCATAGCCTTAGGACTGGATTACACTACTCTGAGTTTTTCTGGAGGCAGATCGATACGTCCGGGGCCACGTTTTGGTGCTTGAAATCCGGAGATGCGTTCTAGTGTAATAGGCAGATCCGGAGGCCATTGAGAAAAAAAAACTATAGGAATAGGGTTACATTGGAACTCTGTGTTCACTTCACCTTATAACAATAAACAGATGATTTACGAGTTTGAGCTACATAGTGTCTTACTGTATACTATAGTTAATCAGACAAGCGGATAATATCGTAGATGGAATTTCACTGTATTCTAGGGTTGGGCCGATGGACTATATCATCGTCCATCGCCAATGGTTGATGGAAAAATACGATGGTTGAGAACCATCGTCACATCGGCGCTTTTTAAACACTTGAGCTGTGAAAATGGAACAGTTGGGTATTATATATGTGTAGGCCTACGTTAATGGAACAGTTGGGTATTATATATGGGTAGGCCTACATTAATGAAGACCATTTAATACGTTTCCCACAGTTATTGTGTCCTTCGTGAAGAATTTGGACAGCAAACTGAGCGAGAGGCATATGGTGCGAGTCGACGCCCTATACCGGAGTTATTTCTGCTTCTTTAAACATTGTAAATAATTAGATTAACAAATTTGAGTCGTAATCTACTAATTCTAGGCCTATGTGTCATAAAATGTAACAGATTAGAATGTATCTATAGCTTAACAAACATTATCTCAATTTGATGTAGTTCAACAGCCCGTGAACTCATGGGACATTTTACGCACGGACACGGAGTGAACATCATTGTTTAGCTGTATAAATTCTAATCTGTTAAATTATATGACACATAAACAATGTAGTGGAAGGGCATAGGCAAACATTTGCAACTTCTTCCCTCAGTCATTAATGATACAAGACTAGGCCTATAACTAGGCCTATGACTAGGCCTATAATATCAGGGTCTTCGGACTCGACTTGATAAACGATTTCATCAAACTTAGCCTGCCATGATCAGCCACATGCAACATAAATATTACCTGTTACAACAATAATATGCATTAGCCTATTTTTTATAGTAGGCTATATATATATATAGAATATAATTTAATTCTTACCTTTTCGCCACATTGAGGCCTACAACGCTTTTCATTAATGAGTCCAGTTCAAGGTTCAAAGCGAACCAACTATCAAATGACAAACTAGGCCTACTGTAGAACAGAAAATATTTTGTTTCTTTGCTATTATAACACCTACATGCAGGCAAGCTAAATGCTCATTTCTGGGCAGAATAACAACCTAGAAAGAGCCAATCAGAACCTAGACTCGCCAACGGGACCTGAAATGTAGATACCAAAGTTAATATGCATGTAGAAATGTAGATACCCGGTTAAATAATAATTTCGTTTTGTACTTACTTGCCTACTTTAATCAAAATACCACAATAAAATACAATGTAAATTCGGCTTTATTTAAATGTGTGGCTTCTGGGCCATTATGCATAAAATAAACAACTCACAAAATTGGATAGGGCCCGTGATTATCAACCGCATATTTCGTTGAATAATAATAATAAAGAAATTGTAAATAACTTATTTACATATTTTAATAAAATACCACAAATAGCATAAAAAATGGCAAACAAAAACTCCACACTCTGACTCTATACTCTTACCCCAGGGTTTAGGCCTACTCTTTCTATTCTAGATTCCTGGCTAAGAAAACCAGCATGTTCACTTTATCAGGCTTTAGTAGGGAGTGGAGAGGAGTGACAACACTACCTGCGGTGCTGAACACGCGCTCTGATGCTGTGCTGGTTGCGCATATGGAGAGGTATTTACGCGCAATACTATCCATAACAGTAAACCTCGTTTGGTTATCTTTCCATCATCTGAGTGGATCGTCATCTCCGTCAATTGTCTCTTCCAGCAAGTAGGCTGTGATCTCTGCCTCTGCGATTTCAGCAGCAGTGCGCGTAGCTGGTTTGTTTTTTTTCCCCTAGAAGACTGCCCAGCGAGCTTTTTCTCTTCTTAGGAGCAGCAGCGCTGGACTGCTGATCTTCCTGCGTGGTGGGACTGACTGTTGGGAGCTCTGCACGGGTCGTTGTTGCTACCATCTCTGCAACCAGCTCGGTCTTGACGTGGTGGTGATTTGTGCAAGATAGCCATGGTGGCGTCATTATCATATTTGTTCGAAAAAAAAGTAAAACATGTTTTATAGGCCTATTACGTATCCCGGGTAGGCTATTGTAGACTTGCATTTTCTCTCTAAATTAAATATGTTATTTCATATAAAGTGACTGCGTCACGTAGCCAGTTAATGTTAAGCCTGATTCTACAATAGCCTACCCGGGATACGTAATAGGCCTATAAAACATGTTTTACTTTTTTTATTTTTTTTATTTTATTATTATTATTATTTCCACAAAATGACGATATCATCGTCCATCGCGATGTTTGGATGGCCACATCGTGATGTCATATTTCAGCACACATCGCCCAACCCTACTGTATTCCATGTTTACATGTTCCCCCCAAAAAGTAGACACTTCAAATCATAACCTACATAAGAATAGACACCTCAAATAATAATATTCTCTTGTTCAAAGAAAAGTAACTAGCAAAAAGTTACAATATTTTTATTGAGCTATAGCTATATAAGATATATATTGAGGTATGCTGCTACACGTGTGGGTAGACTCCTGTGATAGTTATTTTAGACTTGTCTTGTCCAAAGATTTACCAAGATACGTTCAAAAGGTTGAGTCTGGTTTATTGAATGAAATCAAATACTTGCACAAGGACTTCCTGAACAACGCAAACAAAGGTGGTTTGTCCGAGAAGTGAAATCAGTCACTTCTGGCCTGGCTTATATTCAGTCAGAACACAGGTAAGTCTTTCTAGGATTTCATTGGCTGAGTTGTCTATGCGTCATCGTGAGGGGACGGATATCACACAGTGAAAGGAAGGAATGTGGGATGAAACTCACTTTGAATATGGCTTTGAAATAGAGACAAAGGTCTGAGTCAGGGCAGGAAGGACAAGGTGTGGCCTTTCTGACTTGGACAAAAGAGCGAGGCAGAGCTATGCAGAGTGTGTTTACAATTACAAAAGGGGGGAGAGTTGGTGTTTTACATTAGACTGAAACTGGGGGGTTTAAGGTGTGGTTTAAGGTGTTTGGATGTAAATTCCTGGACAATCCCTCATTTGTGCCTGAACAGGCACACAAAAATAGAATATAAAATCCAAACACAGTGTAAACAGTCAGCTATGCTATACATGTGGAAAGGAAATAATCTCTCCACTAGGTGGAAACTTTAATTATTTTCTCTCAACGTGCAAAATCACACACCAAAACCCCTTGCTTCAGAAATTTGACAGGAAACAAGATAAAAAATTGACATGATTATATACTATTTATAGTCTAAGAGTGGACAACCATTCACCAAAAAACAAACTTGATTTAACAAGGCAAAAAAAGATAAAATGGTTACCAGTGTAAGAGGGGCAAAAAACCTCTTGGTCAATTTAGAGGAAAAACCCAAACTTATTTATCAACTCATGTTCCAACCATTGCAACTCTCGTAAACAAATATGATATTTTCCAGATTATTTCAAAGTTCATTCACTCTTGTGAATAATTGCATGTGATGTCCTATGGAACATTGATTCCATATGTGCGTCTCTGAATGTTTAATGTAGGTTCCAGTGTGTGCGATCAGAGGTGCAGTCCGATTGCTCATCAGAGGAGAATGTCATCTGGGGAATGCAAGGCGTCTTCTCTTCTAGATCGCAACTTCGATGTCGCGTTGCTTGAAATCAGTCATGTTCAATGTTAGTGTGTGCAGGTGTGTGTGCGTGTGTGGTGCATCTTGTGAGGAGGTGACCAGCAAGGTCATTTTTCCTCCGATTCCTCGTCAGAGGAGAGGACAGTGTGATGGCCCATGGTTTTGGCCTCTGAGCCCTCTGGTTCAGCTGCATTCTGATCTCCTGGTGTTTGCGATCCCTTGGTGGACCGTCCTCTGCTGCTTGGACCCGTCGGCAATGGCTTGCATGGGTCCAACGAAGTCCTCTCAGATCGCTGTCTGCGTGATGAGTAGAAACTGGTACGGCCCGAGCCACCTCGGTGAGTTCCAGCTCCTTCGTCTGTGGTCGTGGACCAGGACCCAATCCCCAGGAGAGATGTGATGCAGGAACCCCTCCTTAGCCTCAGGAAATGGCGGTCCTCACTCTGTTGGAGACATCTGTTAACATCCTCCGCCACCCCTGTTTTTGAAACATGATCTGGCCCGTGGGCTAGTTTGAAAGCATAATGAAAACATGAACGAGGTATTACAGGTTTGTCATTAGGCCCTAGATACAGGTTAGTTTGGTGGTGGAAGTGTGCACTTAGTCCTTCATTTCTTTTTCTCCGCAGGTGGAGCAGATGCTTGTAGGTCAGAAATGTAGGCTCTTGAACTGAACCCGGTCCATCCCTGTACTGCTCCACGTAGGGCCGGCCCGGGTCGTGCTGCTGGAGGGCTCACCTCGGCGCTCCCGCCTCCAGCACAGGCTGATGAAGTGCTCCGTCTGTGGATCCACAGATGAGAGAGACAAACAGAGACAAAACAGAAGAGCAAAAGAGAGTCCTCTGGTCTGGTCTCCCTGTTCCCTTCTTTGGTCAGGAACGGTTATTCAACAGTCTGTAGGAGATACTCAGAAACATGGTTAAGCGCAAGCTCCTGCTTTGGGGAAAAATGTTGTTATTCTGTCAGGAAAACTTAAACAGGGTGACTGTTCAAGTGTCATTTAGAGCCAGTCTGCAGTATCCTACAGTGACATCAGGGGCAGCGTTAGAATGACTTCAACACGCCCAGTCCCCAGTCATGATCAAGGCAATTGGGTTTGGCTCTAGCATTTCTCTCACGATTTTATGAAAATAAAATACGCTATATTCTCGTCTCAACAAAACAACACCCCCTAAGGGTGAAAGCAAAAATTTCCTGAAGTCAGGATAAAAATAGAGATGGGGCAAAGAAAATGACACTAAAATGAACTGGCTTCATTTACAATTAACTAATCAAAACGCTTAAGTCTTTCGGACCTCCCATTCAGGGCGCAATCCCGGGCTAGACCCCGTTCCGTCCGAGGCCTCAAGCCAGGCTCCCCTGGAATGAGAGCTCAGCCTTCTGCTTCCCGGTGTCTTCTTTTCAAAGCCCACCGATCACAGAAGCACTACTCGCCTACTAACGCATTCGCTTTTGGCTTGTAGTGGCCTGACTGTACATTGAGCCGAGCGCGGCGGCCATCTCAGGTCTTACTGCCATATGCGACCCGACCGGCCGGTGACCCAGTCGATAGCGATCCCGGACACCGTAGTGATTGTTAGTCACCCAGCTCAGAACCGACGGTCTGATCCTAATTCCACTTGTGCTATGAATATTAGAACTTTGACCGTTTTCACCAGCCTTGCCTATTCACAGAGGTCGTCTCTAACGCCCCTCTGCTTAGGTGTGGACTGTCGTCCACGTACCACACAGTGCCAACCCCTTAGCGGCGACACAGTGCTGACTAGACGGTACCAGAGCAGTATGTTAATTCATACTTCATCAGACACGGGGGCCTTCAGTCGTCTCCCCAGCACTATATGAAGCTTTTAACGTGCCCTTTTGGGACCTTGCGGTCCCGCCCCCGTCTGTTGGAGTCTAGGTCCAGGGGTGCCCACTCCCCCTCCCTAAACTCCATCAAGCTTCATTTGTATAGCTAAAATTTGTATATCTAAAACCTCCCTCTTCTGCATTTGAGGACAGAGTATTTGGGCACTGCTCCTGTTTCATACTTATCTGTCGCTCACAGTGAGTTGGTGACATGGCGTTGGTCTGCATCTCACGAACCCCAGATCGCCCATCTGTAGGGAAACAGGCCAGTAATCTCCATCTCCACCTCCGGTGTCCTGTGCCCGTCTCCTGGTTCGGCATTCACCCATCACTCCCGGAACGACAGTTGTCAACAGCAGGTTCCAAATGTCCCCAGGAAGGCATGATCCAGGCTCCTCAAAGACCTGCCGCCCAGGGTCCATAGCACCTGAAAATTAAGACTCAAAACACAGACTGGGTTCAATAGCAGAGGAGAAGGCCTAGAGCCAACTCCTCAAAACACATTATCATTATATGAATGAAAATTCATACAGTAGAATGCATAACACGAACAGCTTATGGCCATTCATTGACTATTGAAACAACTCCTGAATCAAACACCTATTCAACCCTGTCAGACTTTTGAGTTCTCCACTATTACCTAAAAGATCTGCTCAGAAACATTAACAGCAACTTAAGACTCAAAGGCTCTACATCTATTTCATCCTGCCACCATTATCTTAAAAAAAAAAATCTCTCAATCTTGGCTAGTTAAAATCTCCCTTATGGGTTATTCAAGGGAAACTCCAGCAGGTGGCGCTCGACCCCAAAATCGGAGGCTCTTCCTTCCGGCCCTGTTCGGACAAATACCTCGTAGAAAGGGGCGCGCTTAACCCGTAGAGAGAAAGGGCGTGGCTAATGGCGCAACAAGTCGAGGGGGAATCTAATTTTAAATCAGAGTTATTCTGCTGGGGAAATGGCGGAGAGACTGTTTGCTGAATCTCCTTATCTTTCCTTCCTGACCTAAAAAAAAACTCTCTCGTTCTACTCTCCCAAATCTTAAAAACAGACCAGTCTAGAGAAGTAACAGGCTTTTCCCTTAACCCTCTAGCTGAGCCCGAATCTTAGAATTTAACACTAAAATGTCAGATGTGGATGTAAGAAATCGAAAATGCTTTAGCACATAACGAAATTCTGCCAACAAACGCTCGCAGAGTAATGCTTCAGCGCAACAATCTTCTCAGGCTAGCAGTAGAATCCTGTGACCTCCTCTAGCCCTATGTTATTAGCCGGGGTTACATTGACACCTAGTGGTGATCCCAAAATGTTGCATGTATGACCCGGAAGTTGTCTTTGGCAGCGCGGGGAAATTTAAAGAAACAACTCCCTAATAAATCACGACGCAGCCTAAAACCCCAAAACAGCAATGAAAGGAAACCTTATGGTTAACTCACGGCGGGAAAGAATACAATTTCGAAAGAAACACACATTAAGACACATTAAATTCGCTTAGTACTCACTCAGTCAGGAATCTCTTTGTTCTCCCTCTGGCTCAAGGCGGATCACCGGGAGTTGTTTTCCGGCGTCTCCTAGGCAACCAGTTAGCTAGCCTACTGGGAATCTAGCAGAATTTTAACAGTCTAAAAAGGGTACAAAACAATACTTTACCTGGATCCATGGCGCGCATAACAAACAATAATCAAGAGCCGAGGCTCAAACAGTGAACACATAAGACGAACAACCCCTCGTGCACATGCAAGAGAGAACGTAGCAGACACACGGGAACGCAAACAAAGGACGACCAAACGACGACCAATATACGACTTAACACACAAACATGAAACAAAGGCCCACGTTTACAACAAATCATTCTCGGCTGCACTAGCAATTTGGTCCAGGCTAAACCTTCCGTTTAGATCCTACCAAAATATGTACAGCCCCTCTGGTCAAAATCTCTACCAGAAACGCGGATTGCAAAACTCTCAATTCCGCCCTGTAGCTACATCTCCATTGAGCAAAACTCTCTCAACGTGCTCTCGGTTAAAACTCTCCCGCGACCGGCCAAAAGGAAACCTGTTCTGTGCCAAACTCTCACTTGAACAGCTGTTAAACTCTCCCGCGACCGGCCAAAAGGAAACCTGTTCTGTGCCAAACTCTCACTTGAACAGCTGATACCCTCGTAACGAAACAAGGACGAAGTCAAAAGACAATACGATATAAAATCTATTGCTGTTCACATCTCCTTAGATAGTTACTTACTAAATACCCACGCTGGGGTTTCCTGTTTTCAACCAATCCAGACCAACACAACTGAACCAAATCAAGGCAAATACAACTCAGAACCACAAGAGGGTTCGTTTAAACGTACCTGTGCGCTTCAAGAATCCAGTGGAAGAACTGAGGAAATAATCTCACCTTGCGCTCTGGCGCAAGAGAGAAAATTGATTTTCCAACGCCCACTATGGACCGACACGTCTGCCGATCAGTCCTATCCACTGGAATCCCGAAGCAAACGCAGGCAGTGATCCCATCCCCGTCGCCAAACTGTGATAGTTATTTTAGACTTGTCTTGTCCAAAGATTTACCAAGATACGTTCAAAAGGTTGAGTCTGGTTTATTGAATGAAATCAAATACTTGCACAAGGACTTCCTGAACAACGCAAACAAAGGTGGTTTGTCCGAGAAGTGAAATCAGTCACTTCTGGCCTGGCTTATATTCAGTCAGAACACAGGTAAGTCTTTCTAGGATTTCATTGGCTGAGTTGTCTATGCGTCATCGTGAGGGGACGGATATCACACAGTGAAAGGAAGGAATGTGGGATGAAACTCACTTTGAATATGGCTTTGAAATAGAGACAAAGGTCTGAGTCAGGGCAGGAAGGACAAGGTGTGGCCTTTCTGACTTGGACAAAAGAGCGAGGCAGAGCTATGCAGAGTGTGTTTACAATTACAAAAGGGGGGAGAGTTGGTGTTTTACATTAGACTGAAACTGGGGGGTTTAAGGTGTGGTTTAAGGTGTTTGGATGTAAATTCCTGGACACTCCCCAACTCAGCCTTTCCTGTTCCTGACCAAATATCACCTTGATCACACCTGTCTGAACTTCCCAGCACTCCTGCCCTTTTCTTTTTCAATAATATCTCTATTCAATACTCAAATACAGTCCAAATGTTCTGATATATAGCCCTTACAATCATTTAGTTTTAAGTCCTTCATCCATTCCCTCACGATATCTCCCGTATTATGATGAGACTTGATGATAATAATTAATATCTATCAGGGTATGTGAATGTTTTTACAAATATGCCAACTGTCTGTCCCGCATGGTGTCGTTCTAAAACATCACCATCAAGAGATGAATAAGCCTACTATTTTAAACCGCACCACAGATATGGGCAAACATGATTTAGGTTACCTATTAGGCCAGTAAAAGGAGATGTTTGCTTTTGCAAAAGAACCCCTCAAATATGCTATACAGTTTAATCTGGAATAATATTCTGAAATCAGATCTGTAATCATTCTACAAGCAATTGGTTTATTCAGGTGTGAGCCAATGATCAAAATAGGAATTGGATATGGAGTTTGGATTACTGGAGAAAATGAAAAGAGGAACTTGAGGAAGATCCTTGGTGAACTGAATAATACGGCAGGCCTTATCCTATAGGCCTATGGAATGCTGTTCAGGAAGTTGGGTGAATGAATGGATTTAATTTTGTCCTCTGGATAAAAGTCAATTGCTTTAAAAACATGAAAGAATAAAACCAAAAAGTACTGCAACACGAAGTAGATGAAATGGTGATTGCATAGGGAACTGTTTAAATTAATTCCAATATACCTGGTTGAGTTCATGGTTTACAACCATTCATCTCTTACAATATACATGAATTAATTATCAGATGAACAGTAGTAATGGTAGGGTATAATATTGTTATCACAGCAGTGCAGATTGCAATTAGAGATTGGAATAAGTAGAGTATCTTTTTGGATTTGAGATTATTTTAAAAGCAGAGGATGCGGTCCACACATGGAATACAAACTGGGATGGAAATGTGTTTGTTGGTGACTGTTGGCGTTGGTTGGATGGCATTTTAAACTCTCACTTTTCAGAATGTTTTTTTTTTTTTCATTAGCCTTTTTAATAAACATTGTATAACCTGAGAGAGGTACTGTAGAGAGTGTGTTCATTTGTGTTCCTGCCTCAGTATCCAACCCTGGACTGACCCCCCCTCAGTATCCAACCCTGGACTGACCCCCCCTCAGTATCCAACCCTGGACTGACCCCTTCTCAGTATCCAACCCAGGACTGACCATCCAACCCTGGACTGACCCCCCCTCAGTATCCAACCCTGGACTGACCCCTCCTCAGTATACAACCCTGGACTGACCCCTCAGTATCTAACCCTGGACTGACCCCCCCTCAGTATCCAACCCTGGACTGACCCCCCCTCAGTATCCAACCCTGGACTGACCCCTCCTCAGTATCCAACCCTGGACTGACCCCACCTCAGTTTCCAACCCTGGACTGACCCCACCTCAGTATCCAACCCTGGACTGACCCTACCTCAGTGTCTCTGCATGCCTCTTCCATTGCTCCCAGGGAGAGTCATGCAGGTGTCTGGTTGGTGTTCATAGACCTTTGTTGACATTTGTTGTCTTTTATTATTGTCCTTATAAAGCTCTGCGTTGTGTTTTGATTACAATAAAAGACGGCCCCAGATCTCACACAATACCACACAGTCCAGTGTCCCTTCTTTAGGTGTATTCCAAATGAATCTCTCCAACACAGGATTGGAGCGACATCAAAAGCTGTTTATTACAGAAGGTTTAACATACAAAAGACGATGGCATATAGTCTAATGTACAGCTGACCTGTCTGTATGCTGTCTGGACTCAAATCAAATCTGAGCTCGAGCACGGTTCTTATGTGGTTTGAGTGCCCCCACCCCCCCCTCGTCTCTTCTCCGATAAGACTGTCTTTCTGGTCTTTTCTGTGGCCTTGTTTTGTCAAGTCAACCTACGCCGCCTTGGCGCTAACCACAACAATTGCTGTTTGGCACAGAGTGTACCAGCCATGGAATGTCATCTTTATCTCATAAGTCTATGGAAGAGGGTCACTATTTCTTACAGAAAGCTCCAGCTACAGCCATACTCAGAGGTCAATCATTATAATTAGGAACAGCTAACAGGATCAGATTAAACCAATATTTCTCTGAAAATCAATCAATATTCAACACCTTCCAACACCAAAGTGAAAATAATTCCTCAATGGGACTGAGGAATGGGGAGTAAGGGGGTAACGGTGTATCCACCTGTGAAGTTATGTATGGTGGTTGGTGAACCAGTCCCAGACCAGAGCAGCCCGGTGGAAACTAACATTATCCCACATGACAACAAACCTGGGCTGCTCTGCTCCATCCTGTACAACTGCATTATATAGAGCACCAGATATGTCATTGTGAGTCGAGTGCACTTCTAAAGCATAGAGCGCTTTACAATATCTTCTCTCATTCACTCACCAATGGTGGCCAGCTGGTGTTAGCCTGCTCTTTGGGATAAATTAGTGTCTTACTCAAGAACACGTCAACGAAGCAGAGGAGATAGCTGGAATTGAACTGGAGGCTCCCAGACGGCTACTCTACCTCCTGAGCTGCTGCCGCCCCCTCAGAACGTGATCATGTGTGCAGTACTGGATGGACCTAGGGTGGCATGGTGATGGAGAACTCCTTGCAGATGTAGGAACCTCTTGAAAAAGTTTTCAGCCCTCAAAGGCCATATCTAGGTTTTTGCAGGGTGATAATCAATCTAGTAATTATATTCCGTAAACTAAGGCATGTTTAAATGTTTTTATTGTGAGCTCACAAGGTATGTCTGATCTCCAGAGCAGGGATATCAGAGTACAAATGTGTGGTCAGAAAACAATGAGTCTCATACTTCAGCCAAAATGACCTCATCTTAAGACCTCCTCCTCCTTATCTCTCTGGGCTAGTGGAAAGGGCTCTCCCCCTCCCCCAACTTAACATTCTTGAAGCTCACAGACCTGCTTCCACACACCACAAAACACTGTTTCTTCTTCCAGGAACACAAGGTGATATTTCCCCCACGCTGCCCAGGGACATTTACAACAGCTCTTTTTCCTTTAACATCTGGGCCCTGACGCCTGGTTTTAGATAGATTGAATCCAGCTTCATCAATGAAAATGAACTCATGACTCTGTGCAGCTGAGCCAAATACCACCAATAGGCCGTTCACACCTCTCATATTGAAATGAATGGAAAGCACAAGAACAAGAGCCCTGGATCAGGTCCAAATCCAGCCAGTTTGCTAATAACACCACCAGTTAACATTAGCTAGCCAACATCAGATAGAAATCTAACCAGGTAGATATGAATTGGCTACAGCAGGATCTAGACTAGTCTAATTCTAGAAGGCCATAAACGCAAATGAAAACGGATCATGGATCATTTTACCCGCCCCAAGACCTCATTGTACCATACTTTGGAAAACAAGTACCCTAACACACCCTATAGAACATCTCATCTATGGGCTGCAAGGATTGAGTCTGAGAGAAATAATAATAGGCACCAATCCTCATTAAATACATTTTAATCTATTGCTTTTATCTCTAGCAAGATTGATTATGTTCTCCTAAAGCTATAATCAAAGTTTTGATGATTGAGGCCCAATTTAGGAACCCAAATAGGATTGAGTCCACCCAAGAAAAAAAAGTTCCAAAACGAATAATTCCCTTTATTTGACAAACCAATCATAGCCTACATACCAGTGATTATACCAATATGAGGTCATTTTAAGATCAATCAACCATTCAGTTCCGAGTCCGGGTCCAGAACCAGGGCTACAGCCAACAGCAGGGGGAGGCGGACTGGACTGGGAAGGTGTTTGCATAGTCCTTGAACTCTGCTCCCTTCTTTTCTCCTCCAGATCCAGGTACCTATAGCCGTCACAACGTGGCTAGATAATTGTAGGCTATTCTTGACCCACGTTAACATTAGCAAAGCAGTGTACCTGTGCACATGCACAAACAGAGCAGTGCTACAAAGAAATCTATCATATTTATTTTCTCATACACTGCGCGTTTGGTGTTGCCAAGCAATAGGCTCTTTGCTTTGCACAAGTTCCACTACTTCCTGAAATTCTACAGGCATCCTTATTTCCTGTCCTATACCATTGTGCCGCACACCTGATTAATCACTTCCATCCAATAGTACAGGACAGGAAATAAATATGCCTGTACAATTTCAGGAATTAGTAGAGCCTTTAACCTATCTGTCTACATATCTATCTGTCTGTCTGTCTCTCTCTATCTTTCATTGTCTGCCCCTGTTTTATTATTGTATCCGAGGCTTCACGTTTGGTGAGGGGACCTCAGTGGGTGAGAACAGACATGCTGAATAGACATAAAGATCTAGGCATGGGCAGCATCTTTCCATCCATTTAAAAATAAATATGTATTATTTTATGCCAACCTACATTCAGTCTAGCCCTAACCCTAACCTCTTAGAGTGCAGGAAGTGTCGGCCAGCTGTGTCATGTGTGTGTGTCTCCATTCTCAGCGTCAGTACATCCAGTTTGATAGTTCACCTGGGCCAGCAGACTAAGCAGAGCCTCGACCCAAACAAGGTGTCCTGAATGGTCTCCCAGGTCCGCCTTGTACAACTGAACTGTCAGCCCAGTGTTTCAGTGTGGTCTACAAGCTATTCAATAAAACCTGGAGAAAATGATCTGTATCTTGTCTTTACACTTACAGCACACATGCTGCACAAATGATGACCTTAATTGTATGACACTTGGTTTGTAAAATGCACAAGGGTATCTCTAACTTGGCTAGACTGTGGATGTGGTGACTAGTCCAGGCCAGTCAGCATGGTATAAGCTGCATACAGGTGAGCAGAAGCTGAAACGCTTGTTCCTTGGCTAGGACCAAGGCAGCTTGCCAGCAGGGTCAGGCCTGTGCCGGGAGGTCAGTACATTAGAACCCCCTTAGGCGGGCTGTATGTATCCTAGGTTCTCAAACTTATATTTGTGGTATAGAAAGGTAGAACTTGCTTGGTTGGTTATGCAAGTGTGTGTGTGTGTGTGGTACTGTTGATTTTCCTCCACACTCCTCTCTCAGCCATATGTTTCCCCTGTGTGGATCTGAAAACAGTGATAGGGATTAAATTAGGTTGCTAAGAGAACTGCTAGTCACCAGAAGCATTCAAGAACATCCCTACTAACACAGTACGTAAAACTGACGGGACACATTGGTGTAATTGTGGTAACTTTGCGACGTCACCAGCAGCGGACCTAGCTGACACCTAGCTGACACTTGCCTTTTCAGTCGCAAAATAACCAAAATAGCCGTCCTCAAGTACACTGTAAGGGAACGTAGCCGCCACTGCTGCTTAAATCCGTAACTACGATGTAATTAAATAACGTGACAATGTGGTTAGATCACAGTCCCAATCTGACTTTATTGGAAATGTGTCACAGTGGGTCAGAACATTTGTAAATTACTTAGGTTTTAAAATAAATTTTGAAGTCATACAGTTACAGAATTGTAATAATGAGGAGAAATCCTGCATGTGTTTTGTGTGTAATTTCTCATTTACAGTTAATATTAACACTAAAGATTTGCAGTCTAGGCCTAATAAAAAGAATGATAAAAAATATGCCTATGAATAAAGTCCTAATTTTGCAACCTAAATGTGAGCAATGAACGCTGAGCAGTGAACGTAGAATGCAAGGCATTGGGCTACTTTATAAGGTGACACAATTGAAGAACTAGACAAACAAGTTACACACTCTGTGCCAGTAGGTGGCTGTATGCACATTAAAGTTGTTTGCGATCCGCCACTAAACCTAGCGAAGGAGAAGAAGAACGAGAACGGTAAACTTCCGCCCCGTTTGGAACAGAAGGAGAAAGACCAACACGCCCGCGACAACACAGATCCTGTAAGTATCTCAATTTCAATGTATACATTAGTATGTATACATACTATGTATTTTGGTATCGTCCCAGATAAAACACCAACGTTATGTGCAAGCTACCCTATTGTAATGATTATCTATATGCAGATGCTCTCTTTCCAATGTTGGCTAACTAGCTAGCCAGCTAACGTGATTAGCCTTTTTCGGGCATGGTGGAGTCTTCCAGAGCCGTGGGAACTATTTTGTGGGAGGGGGTGCTGTAAATATGAGGGTCTGGTGGTCCTCCCCATTAACATTTTCGACCTACTCAAGTTTGCAAACAATAGGCCTACACAGCCCCGCTGACTGATTATGATAGAACGCGTCATGTTTATCAATGAGCATAGCCTACCACCTATAATGCAAAATCAGGTCGCAACTGACACAAACCTGAGCAAACATGAAATGTCTGCCATACGCTATATTGCAAACAGGTCCAAAGCTTGCAAACAATACACAAACCCGCAGACTGATGACAGAAAGCGTCACGTTTATCATGCGTAGCCTACCGCTTAGGGCTATACGTTAATCAAATCAAATCAAGCTTTATTTGTGTAGCGCATTTCATACACAAAGGCAACACAATGCGCTTTACAAACGTAGGCCTACGTTAATGCAAAAACAGGGCCCATAACGTAGGCTATATTCACCACAGAAAACAATCAAGTCAGTAAGAAAGCACAATGCCAACACTGCAATACAAGTCTTATTACAAACCCAAGCCATTGCGCCCAGCACACAAGACTATCCAAACAGATATTACATTTTTTCCAGCACAAGACTATAAAAGTAGGCTTCTGCACGGCGGCAGATTATAATTAACCATGTCTTACCTTGAGCTGCTGCAGGGCGGGTCAATCACATCAGACCAAACGTGGCCTTGCGCTCGGGGGTTGTGTTGATAAAAGCTCTCATGAGGGTATGTATGTCCAGCGAGTTCAGAATCTCCGTGTGGACATGCATCAGGGCCAGGTGAGTAAGTCTCTTTTGTGTCATGGTACTGCGCAGCCATGTTTTCAGGCGACGCAAGGTAGAAAAAGTCCGCTCAGATGAGGCCACAGAGATGGGTAGACACAGACATAACTCTATGAGTTTTTCAGCTTCTACAAAGAGAGCTCTTGTCTGTGGATGGAGCTTGGATATACATACTGCTACATCTTGAACTGTGCTACAATCAGACCCTTTGGTGACATCGCCAAGCATTTTGAGCTGCAGATCTAGGCGGCCTGTGTCCAGCTCCTTGGGGAGGTGAAGGGGCTCGAAGTCCACTGGTTTCCCCTCTGCTGCTCGGATTACTGCCCTCTCTCTGGTTGCTGCTATTTTCATAGCATCCTGATCAAACCTTCTCGTCAGCTCCGCTGACACCAAATCAACCGCCTCATAAAAGTCACGTCTCCAAATCACCGTTGCTGTGTCGTGCGCCACGGCCTCTGGAACCGTGGTTTGGCGATAGCGAACAGGGGTTTTGCTCACCCTTGGGGCAGTGTCTGGCATCTTCAGGCCCATTTCTGGAGCACACCTTTCCACTTTGCGGACCATCTTCTCCACGATTTCGTCATCTCTCAGTGACACTACGCGCTCTTTGAGCACATTTGCGCATTCGAGCGCGCCGAGGGCACTTGCTTTGGGGCTCTGCAAGCTCTTGGCCACTGCCTCGCAAGGCTCGAACAGGGCTTCACTGCAGAGAAGACCGAACAATGTTCTCCCTTTTAGAGCCTGTTTGTATAGTCCCCCGATCTTTGCCCTCGCATCCCCTCTGACACTCTTGTCGTCTTTCAGCGTTTGCAGGGTGGCCAGAAGAGTGCTGTATGAGGAGCAAACGCGTTTGATGGCTGTCGTGCGGACGCACCACCTTGTCGGGCACAGGCCTAGGATGGTGACAGTCACCTCGTCACATCCGAAGAGCGATTCGTAAAGTTGTTTCCGCTTTGCTGATTCTCTGATTACAACCGCAACACCCTGTACAAAGTTCAAAGTCTCAGCCACAAGACTCACTTCGCGTGCGACTTCTTGTAGAACCAGGTCCAGCGAGTGGTTACTACAATGTACATACAGTGACTGGGGGCATTCTTTTTTAAGACGAGCCTGAACTCCAGAAAAACATCCAGACATGTTACTTGCTCCATCAAAGCAATATCCTGTAAGGCGTTCAATAGGAAGGTTCAACCTTAAAAACACATCCTTAATGCACATGAAAAGAGTTTCTCCAGTGCTGTCTGGTGCACTATAAAATCCCAAAAATACGCAATGAGATTGGAGGCTGTTCCTGTCAACAAACTGCAGATTACACGAGAACTGCTCTGTACTACTCGCGTCGGTGGTGCCATCGGCTGTAAGCCCATAAAAACTGCACCCCGCTGCACGGACGACAATATCCCTCTGGATGGCATAAGCAAACTGTTGGATTATCTCATTCTGAATGGTGTTGGACATCCAGTTGTCTCGTCTCGTGACCCACTCACGGTCTTTCGGGAGATCATAGGTGCGTTCAAGCATTAGCTCATAAAGTATTCCATCATGTAGTGTGTCACCCCTGAAGGCTATTCCCTTGCTGCCTAGGAATCGAATGGTTCTGAACAGTAGTTCCAAGACGTTTCGTGCTGTTTGCTGTTGTTTGGCAGCGGCATCAGACAAGAGGGCACTGATAGGAATGTTCCCCAAAGCAGCATGTCTCTGGACTGAGTCTGTGTGCAACTTGGATTTCTCGTGCTCTTTGAACTTTTCAATGGCTTTCCGCCAGTTCGCAAACCCCCCTTTTACAAAAGTTGTAGCTTGTTCTCTCAGACGATCATGGTTTATCAGCTTTTTTTCTAACGCTTTCACGCACAAAAAACACAAAACACGGTCACTCTCTGCCTCGTAATGTAGCCACCTCCATTTTGTAAACCACACTGCTTTGAAGGTACGACTAAAAATCTCTGAGCCAAAACGCCTGCCTGGAAAATTGAAGTCTGTTGGCTGAAAGGGCTCCTCAATTCCTGTTAGGCTCCTGCTGCTAGCCTCTCCTCCCGCGTACGCTGCTGCTGCTGCTGCTGCTGCTGCTGCTGCTGCTGCTGGAGGTGGTAGGTTAACAGGCCCGGCTTCGATTTCGGCGGCAATGGTGCTAGTAGTAGTAGGCCTACTAGGCCGCGAAGTGAGAGTGGCAGTGCTGCATTCCTCATCCTCAGGACGCTGGACTTCTTCAGTTCTTGTGCTTTTTTTAGGTGGTCTGATAAAAAATTCTGAAATTCGCTTCTGAGCGGCCATTGCGATGCTTCGGTTTGATCTCCACTAACGTATCGTTCATTTGAAACACCAACGGATGTAGGCTAGGCTACGTGCACAGCGTCAGCGTTTATTGGGTATTAATAATTATTAAATTATTCATTGCACATTTTCCCCAAATCTTCCTCAAACAAACTACCTTTAGATCAGTAACAACAGACAAATTATGTAAAATGTTTTAATGCATTGATTAAAAAGTGTACAACGTCAATCCGCCCCCCAAACATTTTTTCACACCAGCTCGCTAGGGGGTGCTGCAGCACCCTCAGCACCCCTAGTTCCCACGGCCATGGAGTCTTCTCAAGTCTATAGCAGGCTCGCGCGAGCTCCTGCACGTTCGTACTGTTTCATCGCTTGGAATAAAATGTGATAATTAGCTTACTCATTGATTTCGCATTAACCCACGACACCGTTAGTATGTGTTTGTTTTTAGGCATTCATTTTTCCGAAGTTAACGTTAACAGAAACTAGAAGCCCCAACAACGGAGCTAGGCTAGCTAGCAGGATTTGTTATAGCAGCCATCTTGGCTCATTTTGTTACAGCAGCCATCTTGCTGGATTTCATGTTACTCTTTAACTGTTGAAATGGTTGCTCATTCTGTCAAACGGGTAAAGAATTGTGTACTACGTTTTCACTCACATACAAATCCAAATTTTGCATAATAGGTACTCATGATGTGGACTACTAATAGAGGCGCTAAGACGGCCCCAGGCGTGGCCAGGGGCAGTCCTGGGACAGCACCACAGGCTCTGTGAGTCTTGTTCAGTTGAATGCCCTCATGAGTATTAACAGAAGAGCACCATATACATATGCACACACACTCTAACATGTCGCTCTCTCCTCAGCTCAGCCCAATGGTCTCTGATGGTTCTGTCTGGCCAGCCCTTAGGTGGAGAAACACCTGATCATCAATAAAGGCACACGTAAGTACAAATGCACATACGTTTCCATAGACGGGATAAACAAAAGGGAATATTGATATTGAGTTAATGTTAGCGGTAGACATGTGAGATTCATAAGACGCATCACTGACGCCAATGACGCCACAATATCAGGGAAATTGAGCAATTGCTTCCCTGTAGTGCAAACTTGCAAGATTCGCTCAGTTATTAACCCTTCTTGCCTTTTTTGTTGTTGGTTTTCTCTCTCCTCCTTCCTCTCTGTGCAGTTCTCCTGTGTGCTGAGCCGCTATCCCATGTATTGCCACTGCTGACAGGGTAGAGCTCAGCCCCATGCAGAAGTGAGTGATGAGGAGAGGGAAGATCATTTTCCCGTTTTTTTCCCCTCCAGTTTTAGGAACCGTCTCAAGAATGTGTTCCCCACTTTTATGCCTTTAAATCAGGGTTGGAGTATTCCAGGTGTTTGGCCATGGCCATGAACACCAGTAGAGGAGGGAACCAAGTGTCTCATTCTCTCTCCACAGTTGTGTGGTTGTAACCCCCCACTAGCTACATATTCATTCAATCTTTATTTAACCTCGTGAATCAATTGAGAGTAAGCTCTCATTTACAATGACGTATAATCACTCTATATTTGAACTTGTACTACAGGTGAGATAATCCTTTTTAATGGTCTCTCTCATTCGCTCTCCTAGCTGTGATGTTAGAGTTGTGCAAGACTTGGGTGTTCTCCTGCTCTGAGTGCCCATTCTCCTATACCTCCCAGATCTACCTCCACAAGCACATCAAGAGGAGCCATGACAACCTCTGTCTGCTGAGGAACACACAGAGCATTATGAAGTAGCCAGTGCCTTGGCGAAGGTGTTTGAGCAGCAGTCATCAATGGATTAACTCCCAAGACACAAGGAAGAGACAGCGCAACACACGCTATGACTCCAGTGACGAAGGTAATATAATAAAGTGCATTCAACAGTCCCAAAAGAGTACTACTTGAGTTGACTAATCTGAGCTAATTTACCTCTACTATATGTTCCAGTGCCCAGGCAGCCGGTCGGCAGAACTCAGACCAGACCAGCTGTGCCAGGTGCCAGAGCCGGAAGGCCTGCTCTGCCAGTTATCAATGCAGGTATCCATGCATGTTTGTGTTGGTGAAATGTCTATGCATATTTGCACACTTAGTTAACTCAGGACTTTCGGAAGACTCATGTACTCAGTTCACTAATTCGCTCATCTCACATCTCACTACTCGGCAGTAGATGTTCGTCCCGGGTCCTTTGAGCCAAGGCGCTGTGAGCCCAGGCCCTTCAGCCCTTCAGACGTCCAGGCACGAGCAGCATGCATCAGCGATTAGCACCCCGGCCAGACCAGGTCAGGGTCTGACATGTCTCATGTCGAGTTGATTCTTCCCCTTATGCCAGAATCACTACGCCGCCAGCACCATAGTTTCCTGCTCATCCCTTTATCCTCTGGTTTTCAGGTAGTTCTCTGATGCCATCGCCTGTGAGACCAACAGCTCCAGCAGTGTTGCCATCAAGCTCTGCAGATGCTGGTATGCTGAATTTTGTGAACTACTTCATGCTGCATGTAGGGATATACTTTGAGCTGAATATCCATTATGGGACCGTACAATTACTTATAGCCACATCTGTGTTTAATATCCAGACTTCCAGAGGATTATGTGTCAGCAGTTCTCCAGCGTCATGCAGAGTCTGAGGGAGATGGCACAGACAATGATGAGACTGGAGCAGAGGCTGGAGCAGAGACTGTCCGGCGAGTCTGCAGACAGCTATCGGGGAGCAGTACTGGACGACCTGCACCCTGCTCAAACGGAGGAGGAGCTGCTGGTCTTGGAGGAGCAGCTGAAGGACAAGGAATATCAAAGGAAGATGGTGAGTAACTTCAGGGCAGAACTTTGTTCCTTATTTTTGCAGGGACGTGTTAAGGAAATGTTTAAGTAAATGATTGTCTTTATGTTTTGCAGACACGATATCTGAGTTCAATTGGCGGCAAAGATCTGCCAGATGTGGTCCGGCGGGTGCTGTCAGCCATAGCGATACACAGAGTGTGGTGTGTGTACAGCGTCCATGGGAAGAGGGGGAAGAAGCCTCTGAAAGAGATGACCCTCTACAATGTCATATTACGTAAGGGATTGTTCATATTTTCGCAAAATAATACATTGTCTTTGCTTCATGCCATGTGCATTGACACCATTCCATTTTTGGTTAAAAGGTGCAGTTATGGCCTGTAAGCCAAGTACCACTGTGACAGAGGTGTCTGCCCAGCTGCAGGAGACGCTGAAACATGCCCCCACTGTCAGCCAAGTGAGTTTATTACGGAAGTTCCTGCCCACGTTTTTTGCACGCGGCCGCACCGTATTTGCACCGTGCGAAAAAGACGTGCAGACCAAGTCATATAAATACCTGTTAATCTAGTGTCAGCCAGGTGAGTTTATAACGGAGGTTCCTGCCCACGTGATCACGTGCGTTCTTTGCACGCGGCCGCAACTTCGGAATGACGTGTCGTTCTTACGTAGCGTCTACTAAACGGCAGATCTCGCGTTTCCGTAAATGGCCGCGTAATTTCCGCACGCGGCGCACACGAATCGTCACCTATAGCGGCCGTATGTCGAACGTTTGCGCAACCTGCGTGTGTTAGTAGGGATAACCCGTGCTGGAATACTAGTGTATGAACAAATCAATACAAGTAGAGCACATCTACTGACAGGCTGGCTGAATGACTGGAAGACTGACTTGGGACCTCCACTGAGGGCATCCCAGTCCTGGCTATGGATCAGTAGGCTAGTGATGCTCCCCTGCCCCTGGGCTAGTGTAGACCATTGCTAGCCTCTGCCTACTAAGAGAATACCAAGGGGAGTCTTGGTAAGGCTTTTATCAGGGAGGTTGATGGATTACGTCTTTCAAACTACATGATTTGCATTAAAAATATAATCTCTCTCTCACACACAGTCATGTAATCCAGTCAATCTAACTCCATAACAAATTGCATTAGGCCTACGTAACTAGCAAGCTAGCAAACTAAGTCAATGTAGACAGCTAGCTAACTAGCTAGCGTCATTTCCACCATGCCCCTTCTCCTAAGAGAAAGGCGATTCGCCAAATTAAAAAGTGATTGACAACCGTTTCAGGCGAAATGAGTTTTTGATTGACAAGACGATTGTCAGTCTCTGATTGGCCAAAGTAGAAATTGATTGACAGTTGACCCGCCCCCTGGAAGTCTCTGGGCCTGCAGAGATACACACTTGGAAAATTGAGGGGTCTTCTACAGGGCAATAAAGTGGGATCTCTGTATAAAAACGCCTAATGAGAAGCAGGGGGCTTGATACCACAAGGGAACATGCATAATGGGTGGGGGACAACATGTTTACATGTGTACAGTACTTGTTGTTGTTGGCAACCCTGCCCCAATAGCGGACCTAGGACTACAACTGGCTAAATTGGCTCTGATTGAGAGACCTGTGCCACTGATTGTTTGATTGGTTTCCATCTGCCTCGTTAGTATGTGTACAGTATTTCTAGCCTACATGTACAGTAGCTCCCATCTTGTTCTTTGTCTGTTCCATTTGCTGTAGCTGTGCATAGTCCCTGGTGTTTCCGGTGCCATCTTGTAAGTCTGTAATTTTATAAGCTCTGTCTTTTCTTCTTAACTTGTCGAGTGTATACCTTGGTTTTATTGTTTAGTCTTTGGTTTTGTGAAAACTGCTGAAACCTCAATGCACCTGTGACAGTTACATGCAGCCCTTGTGATTGCTTAAGTCAGTATGAAACCATCTATGGCTTCTCACATGGCAGGTAACTCAACAAGAGTTCAAGCCCAGGGGGGATGCAGAATAAATATGCTAATACATGTACAGTACATACTCAGGCATTATGCTGTGACATGATTTTTAAAAATGTATTTATGTATTTATTTGTAGCTGTTACTGTTTCTTCATTTTGTTTACATCTCTTCATCTGACCAGCCTGTTGTCTGCTTACATCTCAATCAGTCCCACCTGTGTTCAATTCAGTCAATCAGTGAATCCATGCTCAGTCCAGAGTCCCACAACTCATTCCCATCACAGTATTGTTGAATCTCGTTGTCTTTTATTATTGTCCTTGATTAGCTCTGCGTTGTGTTTTCTTGTTTTCAATAAAAGACGGACCCCCAATCTCCAAATATACCACACAGTCCAGTGTCTCAGATGTTCCAAATGAATCTCTCCAACACGGAATTTGAGTCTGAGCAAAAGCGGTTTATTCCAGAAGGTATAACATACAAAAGAACATGGCAATGTCTAATGCACAGATGACCTGTCTGGATGCTGGCTGAACCCAAATCGAAGCACATGCAAACTGAATAGTGGTTTTAACCCTTGGAGAAGGGGGGGTGTCCCACACCCCCCTCCTTCCTTCTAGACAAAGCTATCTCCCTCTTCTCGAAATACGGCCTTACAGCAAAGATAGGATGAGACGCCTCACGCCCCAGTATCTAAACAGTCTGTGTTTGTACATCACATGAGAGAATGTCACCCTTGGCCTAGGGAACATGTAAATCTGTCAGGTGGAGACACGTCCCCTGCCTAGAACCCCCCTTGAGTATCAACGTGACCCCCTGGCGTGACCTCCTTCTCCAGAAACCCTCGGGCGGTCACACAGGAGTCACACACAACAATTTAGAAACAGCTTACAGTGTTAAGATTGACATTTCTTGATAACAGCCAGCTCCATACATTTTCATCATTATGTAGGCCTACTAATATGTTCATCCAGGATTGCTACAGTGTAAATAAGCTGCAACATTTATCATTTCTTACTTAGAGCTATCTGAAGCCAGCCATGCTCTCCTCATATTCACTGCACATTCTTGCTCAATAAATCTCAAATGTTCATGATTTAAAAAATGACATTTTCATAGGTATAGGTATACATACTGCATTTGTAACGCGCTCCCCATCCAGTTGTTACACTGGCCCGGAGCGCCATGACATGGTAGATGTAGTGTGAAATGTATTGTGTGCCAGAAACAACCACAAACAACCTCAGATCACAACACCAGATTTAACTTTTCTCCATTTCCATGGTGGCCTGCTATACACTGTCGAACAGTGTCACAATATGGATTAGAGCAGGGGTTCCCAACCTTTCTTCCCCAGAGCCCACCACTTACACCTGATGGAATTTGCCCCCCCAAATCTGTGTGAACGTCCAGTCTGTGTATGTTTGAGTGTGCAAATTACATCAGGCGTAAGTTAGGGTACAATTAAGTGCTTCGCCAATGTAGCAGGAATATTAATGTTGACACGATTAATAGTCTCTGATTAATTTGTTGAATTTATATGATATTGTAGTGCCGTACATACAAGGCTTTTTGGCCCTTCATCAGATATAATCATGTATTTTGCTGTGTGACATGTCAATAACATGATTCTTTGACAAATATTTGTCTAGCTAATATTAGGGCCTCAAATTGTCTGAGGCCTGGCGCACCCCCTGCAAGTGTTGGCGCCCCCCTAAGGGGGGCCTGGACCCCAGGTTGGGAAACCCTGGATTAGAGCATACTTATAGGTGACAAAGGTCATTTGGATACATTCATTCAAGGTTTATAGGCTGTTTCCCTTTGGGGAAGGCTCACACAAAACATTCATATGTTCAGTATAAATGTTTATTGCAATGGTGATCTAATTTATCGAAATTCAGTTTTTAATACTGTTATAATAAAGATGATAAGATATGAGTGAATCTACGTATAACAGTTTTCACAGTAACATGATGATCTAAAATACTTTATTATTGAATATGGCAACATTTCAAGCATAACCTACTGTAATGATGAACGCTACTATGAGTTTAGACAACAGGGAGGAACAAGGTGCTCAAAAAGTGAGATAAACCATTAGTGTTGTTGGTGCTCTTGGATCACTGGGAATGGAGGCAATATCCAAAAACAAAAGTAGATCCAGGCACTCAGAATAAGTATTCGGAAAGGAAGTGGTAATGTTAAAAAGCCTTTAAAGTCGCACAGAAACAGACGTTTGAGATCATCTAACTTCCGTAGTTTTACGTATTTCCGATGCAAACAAGCTGTGAGGGTGGAACATATGTTTAAAGGAATTTTAGATTCAGATTCGATAGAAGGATAGCGTTGATTGACGGGTGGATGTCGTGAGATTATTGGCCTAAAATCTAAGGTACCTGTTGTCGTTATTGCACGTGACCTACCGTTTTCCAGGAAGTAAGAAATTATATACTTTGATATACGATTACAACAAAAGTATAATTTTGTAATTTTTTTGGCATACATCGTTGAATAGGTGAACACCATGACCATGATGCATTTAACGTAGGAAAAGCCAATGTACTACTACTAGCCAGAACTCACAAGTGCATCTTCTTTCTAAAACAAGTGACTAAGAGCATAATCTAGTGCTGAAGGCAAAGTGCAAGAATAGCAATCTAAAATACAGTACAATACAATATAATAGAATAAAATACAATACGTGCTTAGGAGGGAGGATTGTTGTAGTACTTCTTGAAGAGATGAGTTTTGAGGCTGCAACGAAAGATGGGCAGCATCTCTGCTGTCCTGACATCAGTGGGCAGTTCGTTCCACCACTGCGCGGCCAGGACAGAGAAGAGCCGTGACCGCGTCGATCGACCGCAGTGGCCTCCATTACATTACAGTCATGTCTTTTCAGTGGTTGGTTTTCACTCTACTCCAAAACTAGATCCGGTTCATGCCGCAGTGTTATCGTCCCTCGCCAGTCGCTAGGAGTTAGAATGCAGTCAGACTTCAGGGTTAGACTCAGAGTTTTTTGAACGTCCTGGAATACCCCCATGTGTCTGTTGTCTCGCTTGCTGGTGTTTACATTTCCATTAGGTCCTGTAGCTCTAGGCTGTACGTATTCAGCAATGACGTACAGTATGCAACATTGGTCAATTACACAACAGCATCAGTCCCCCAATATCATTACCGAAATATTGATATTGTAGAAGAAGTTCAGTTAATCTGGCATCATTGTCATTATCATCATGAATCAGTCTCATCACAACAGTTCTGATAACCCCAATGGGAGATGGGAAATGTAGTCTGTGATAACAGTTTTTTTTTCCTATACAGCCAGTGGAGGCCACAGATGATGTCCTTTTTGGAGCAGTTCAGGCCATACACTGTGCAGGATGGATTTTCCATGGTGCCAGCTGTAGAGGAGGAGCCCCCCTCCAACCTGGCAACCCTCAGTTATGAGGTATGAGGCATGTCGTGCCTGATGCATGTAGGATGGAGCTGTTCCTTCCATTGCCCTGTAGGCTAGCACAAAACAGAGGGACAAAAAAGAGACCAAAAGTAATGGGAAAAAAAGGAATACAAATGAATGGGAGTGACAAAAAAACAACCAACATAGAACTGAATATAGTTGCAAGGATCAAAATGATAAATTATATTATTATGTCAGTATTAAATAGTCCCTCAGTTGCTTTCTAAAAGCTGTCTGAGAAGACGATCTCAGTGATAGTGATAGAGTGATAGAGTTTTGGACCTCTAAATTTAATGTTGAATTGATGGCGTGATGTTCCAGAAAGGTAGGTGAAGTTGATTATTATGCCTAGTTGGTTATTAATGGACCAATTAATGTCAACTTCAGGAAAAGTGCCACTAAAATGCTTCTTTGATTAATACAGGATGGGAGCCATCACGATACCCTCGATTCTGCTCTAGAGCTTCCTGCTGGGGTAGTTGATGGTATGTGTTCTGTCCAAATATTTAGAAAGTCTTGAGATGTGCAAACCTTAATGTATGTGCACATTGTCGCTAATGAACTCATTCTGTGTGTATAGGATCTCTGTAGTCACAGGTGGGCAATGCTACATTTCCACTACTGAGTCTCCAGAAGGACCTTGTTAGAGGGACTAATCTAGCAGTTCCTGCTGGAGTATGTAACGGTATGTGTTATGTCCAAACATTTTGAAAGTGTTGAGATATGCTAGCCTTCATTTATGTGCACTTTGTCACTAATTCACTCATTCTGTGTCTATAGGATCTCTGGAGGCACAGGCGTGCACAACACAGGACATGCACAGCTCTGTCATGGCAGGGAAATGGAGGCCAGGGTCCAGGTTAAGAGCGTTGCCTTGGATCATTCTTCGGATCATAGTCATCAAGGTCATGACTACCAAGGTTTTCAAGCTTCCATGGAGCAGCATCCTCCTGAGAATCAGAGAGGTGGTGCATGGAAGGCATCGGGTTCCCTTCTCCCAGTTGTACGTGGCTGGTCTGCTCTACATACTTTTTTGTGAAGGGTATTTGGACTTGCTCCCTTTTTTCGTGCCGGAATGGACCGCTTTCAAGAACATAGTCTTAGAGGTCATCACTTGTATCGTCATTACGTTGTCGTGGAGATGCACCCTGAGAGCAGGACAAAAGGTGAGCCTTGCATTTAGCAAGTTGATCAACAGCCATCTGGAGCGCCACGACCTGCCCCTCAACACAGAGAAGCACCGCCACGACCTGCCCCTCAACACAGAGAAACACCAGCAGGACACCCTGAAGCAGCTCCTCCAAAAACAAGAGAAGGCCCTGAACGTTCAGGTGAGCCAGCTGTATCTTAACCTCACTTTGGGAGATTCTTGTCTTTTCAGTTCAATATTTTGAACCTTAAAAAAAAACATATAATGAAATGATATTAACCGCCAAGAAATTGTCAAAGTTCAACTGATCCCCCACTTACACAACAGAGCACGATGACAGGAAATATTACAAACCTTTTTTTAAATACTACAACACTACAACAGTACAATCCTACCACCAAGTAAAGAAAGCACCACAATCACTAGCCTACTTAAAATAGCCTACTAGGGGCCTACCTAAATGAACTAGCCTACTATTGGTGCATTCAAGACAACTCGGGACTTAGGAACTCCAACTTGTGAAAAACGAATTGAACGCTCGTCCAACTCAGGATAACAAATCGGGAACTTGGTATTATTTTGAGCCCCAAGTTGACGTCACAACATGGCAGCATAGTTTCAGTTTATTTTTTTACAGGGACAATGCACACCAATCAATAATTTTAGGAACATTTTAGTAAATAAGCACTCATAGTAAATGTGCCAGTGTTAGCTGAGTAGCTAGTATATATAACGTTGACTATAAGAATTAAATTATTATAAAGTGTTTGTTGACGTTTTTACATGTAATTTGATGTCTGATTGTGCAATATATGTTTGTATTCTATATATGTCTCTCTGATTATAGCAATATGTGGACTTTAACAGCTATTTTACTGGCGAAATTAGTTAGCCAGCTGTTTTGCTGGCTAACATAACATAGCTAACGTTTGCTAGCTCAGAGCTAGCTAGATTCGTTACTTACTTTTTTCTCCCGCGTTAAAATCGTCATGAATGCAATGACGTCGGGGGTCGGGATTCCCAACTTGGGAATTCCTGAGTCCTGCATTGTCTTGAACGCACCATATGTCCTGTCACACAGCGCGTCACACAAGTCTTTTAGCCTGCCTTTACATCCCCTGTGATACTTAGCTTGCAGTAGGCTAGTATGTCCCATTCGTATGCATACTGCATTCAAAGTACATACTTCATAAGGGCAGCTGTAATACGTACTAACAGTAAAAAGAAGTATGCGATTTGGAACAAAGCCAGGGAGTTTTGCTGTGTCACATGGAAAGCTTGTGTGTCTTCCCACAGTATAAGGAGAACAGAGCGCTCAGTGAGAGGCTGCGAGGCCTGGAGAGAGGGGTGGAGAGACTGGGAGGTCTGGAGAGAGAGGTGGAGAGACTGGGAGGTCTGGAGAGAGAGGTGGAGAGACTGGGAGGTCTGGAGAGAGAGGTGGAGAGACTGGGAGGTCTGGAGAGAGAGGTGGAGAGACTGCGAGGCCTGGAGACGTCCCGGGTTGCTGATCGCCTGGGGAGAGAGGTGGCCCACCGGGAGACACTCAGACTGAGGGAGGAGAGAGACGGTCTAAAGAAAAGTCTGTTCCACACAGAGCTCAAAAACAGCACCTTGGAGCGCTTACTCACCTCCACAGAGAGAGAGATACTTGGGTAGGAGCAAATGCATCTGGATGCACCTTCTCAATTCTTGCCAAATGATGTGATGGTAATGAGAGTTTCTGTCTGTTTATTAAGGTTGAAGGAAGAGATCAATGCTCAAAAACAGGGGAGAGAGGCGGATCGTCTGGGAATACTCAGACTGAGGGAGCAGAGAGACGGTCTAAAGAAAAGTCTGATACAGACAAAGATCCAGAACAGCAACCTACAGAGCTCACTTGTCTCCACAGAGAGGGAGATTCTTGGGTAGGAGCAAATGCATCTGGACAGGGCCGCCGCCAGGGGGGGGTGAAAGGTGGCGGTCGCCCCGGGCCTCGCGCTTTAGAGGGCCTCGCGGCAGGCAGGAACTTTATCTTCATTCTAGCAGTGCCATGACTCAGAGCCATCTCTGGGGGGGGCTTACAATGCTTATTTCGCACAGGGCCTCTCATATATCCCAGGCGGCCCTGCACCTGGATGCACCTTCTCAATTCTTGTCAAATGATTTGATGTTAATGAGAGTTTGTCTGTTTATTAAGGTTGAAGGAGGAGATCAATGCCCATCAAAAAAAGGGGAGAGAGGCAGAGCGCCTGGACACATTCAGACTGAGGGAGAGAGACAGTCTAAAGAAAAGGCTGATACAGACAGAGCTCAAAAACAGCACCTTGGAGCGCTTACTCACCTCCACAGAGAGGGAGATACTTGGGTAGGAGCAAATGCATCTGAACAGGGCGGCTGCTAGGGGGGGGGTGAAAGATGGCGGTTGTCCCGGGCCTCACGCTTTAGAGGGCCTCACGGCAGGCAGGAACTTTATTTTCATTCTAGCGCTGCCACGACTCAGAGCCGTGTCGGGGTGGAGACAGAGGCGTGTCGAGGGGAGGGGCCTCTCAATTCTTGCCAAATGATTTGATGGTAATGAGAGTTTCTGTCTGTTTATTAAGGTTGAAGGAAGAGATCAATGCTCAAAAACAGCTCATTGGCCACCAAGAACTCACAGGAAAGTGAACAAGAGAAAAACTAGTAGGGGATAACCACAGAGATCTAATGTTCAAATGCATTTAATTTGGGAAGTAAACATTATATTACATTACATTACACTCACTTAGCTGACACTTTTATAAAAAAAAAATCATTTAACGTAGGAAAAGTGACTAAGTGCATAGTCTCGTGCTGAAGACAAAGTGCAGAATAGCAAACTAAAAATATAATAGGCGCCTAAGAGGGAGGATCGTGGTACTACTGTATCTCTTGAAGAAGTGAGTTTTGAGCCTGTGGCAAAAGATGGGCAGCGACTCTATCACCTATTCTATTTTTAGTTTGCTATTCTTCACTTTGCCTTCAGCACCAGATTATGCTCTTAGTCACTTGTTTTAGAAAGGTGATGCACTTGTGAGTTCTGGCAACTACTTTAAATGCAATTATTGTAAGTATCTTTGGATAAGTGTCAGCTAAATGACTAATATATTGTAATGTAGCTAGCTAGATAGGTTTTAAGTGGATTAATTGGAAGGCTACAACACATTGACATGTTCATACAAATCAAAACATTTGCTGATTTTGTGTTTTGTGGATGGGTGTATTGCTGTTTTGAAATAAATCATTTTCATCTGGATATGTTTCACTAATAGGATAAAGATGATCACTTAGAATAACTTTGTATTGACTGGTAATGGCTCTACACTTTCAGTATCCAAGTGGTTTCACACTATGGACGTGTGGGGGAGCATGTGGTGTACACTTAGAGAATGGTATTGACCTGAATGCTTCAGGTGGTTCACATTCATTTGGGGATTTATGGTTTTTGTGTTCATATAAGAGCAGTTAAAACAGATCAGTCAAATTTGGCCTTGAACACTATAAAACGGGGGCTCATTTTAGACCTAGAACCCGGGTAACCCAGGTGAGTTGTGGCTGTGGGTGTGTATGGGGATGTTTTCCATCTGCTGGATGAACATAATATTGTTTTACCCATTCATTTCCTATAGCGGGTCATTTTACCCATTCAATTCCTATGGCGGGTCATTTTACCCATTCAATTCCTATGGCGGGTCATTTTACCCATTCATTTCCTATAGCGGGTCATTTTACCCATTCAATTCCTATGGCGGGTCATTTTAAACCCAGAACAGCACCCTGATCAGCTTGGTCTCACACTACAACAGATTCAGCTTCATCAAGGTGATCAATATTTCATCTGCAACATGCATTTTCAAGTTGGCCATATAGAACTGCTAAACTAAAAAAGAACCGTACATGCTGACGAAATGCATCACAGGCAGAGGTCTGTGCTCTCTGAGCGCTAGTCTAGTTATTGTCATGTTTCTGTAACACTATTTAACTGGCCACCCGAAGACCTTCATCAACATGCAATGATAGCAGTCAACCACATAGTGGCGGTGTTGAACAGAGCTCAGCTAGGAGACCTCAAACTGCAAGCAGAGGATTTAGATTATCAGATTATAAACACTATAAAGAGTGAAGATGTTCTTCTGAAACTCACACAGACCTAGGCCTGGTCTCCTACTGGTACACTGGGCTCCTCCAGATACACTGGTCTCTACTGGTACACTGCATTCACAGAATTATTTAAGCCTAACTTTTAAGATTTATGTAATTTAATTGCATGACAAATTTCCATGAATTTGCTTTAGGTAGTTTTAACATAAATGTACCTAATAAACTTTACATGATGCATATTTGTCAGTTTAATAAAACCTATTTATTTGAAATGCATAATCACCAGGTTTATGTATTCAGTATAAATAAAGTCTATTTGCTTTAAATGCATAATAATCAGATTATGTATTCAAAATACATAACGTATATTTGTTTGAAATACATAATAATCAGGTTATCTATTCAAGATTAATAATATATTTGTTTGAAATACATAATAATGAGGCTTATGCAATAAACCTAATTAAATCAAAATGCATCACATTTATGTAATTTTTTGATTAACACCCAATGGATTTAACATTCTTTTCCATTCACTTCATATCTAACAATTTCAGTTACATCAGTAGAATTTCCCCCAGTCTCTCACATACGTTTCTGTTATCGTGAGGTGAACCATAACCCTTACTGTACATATTTAGTTGTGTTTTGAATCTGTGACTTCCTGTACACAGCAGCTCAATGTAAATCAGGCTTTATACCATATTTCCATACAGCAAATGTGCTTGTTATGGTCTGTGGGCACAGCTTCAGAACTATGTAGCCAGGTGACCGTTAGGACGGCAGGCCAGTGAAGAACTGGCTACTCAGACAGGGACGCAAACCCCAACAAGATCCCCACTATGATGTCATCGGCCATGGAGAGGAAGCCATGAGGATGGAGGAGCATGTCTGTGAGACAGAGAGAGAGAGAGGGAGAGAGAGACAGAGACAGAGAGAGAGACGTTATAGACGTGCTAGGGACATACTAGACGTTTCAATCACACACACAGACACAAACTAACAAACACACACACACACAAACAAACAAACACACTTACACACACATGTACATCATTGATTGATTGATAATTTCCTTAATAGGTCTGTACAGAAGTCTAGTGTTCACCTGTTTGTAGACCTCCTTGCCAACCCCATAACTGAGCATGTACTGAGATAGAAGAGAAATGAGGGGGGTGGGTTTAATCAACGGAAGATAAAAGATGGTGCCCCTTTCTTTGTCACCATAGGGAACTCTCCTTTATACTGTTTATTGAGAGAGAGAAAGAGACAGACAGAGAGAGAGACAGAGATGATGCTGCCAGCTAAGGTTGCTGCTCCTACAGTATGTGTGTGTTTGTGTGTGTCCATGTGTGTGTGAGTGTGTATCAGTCTATGTGTGTGTGTGTGTGTGCATGTGTGTGTGTCTGTCTGTGAGTGTTTGTGTGTGTGTGTGTGTGTGTGTGTGTGTGTGTGTGTGTGTGTGTGTGTGTGTATTGATAGATGGCTCACTGTGAAGCTCATCCCCTGACAGCGTCCCTGCTGCTTGGCCTTTCCGGGCAGAAGCAGGAGTTTGGGATGATTCCCCCAGTCCTCATAGCTGAACAGGCTGCAGAACTTGAACTGTGGAAGAGAAAACAAGGCACACACACAGCGGCTTGTCACACAGCCAATCAGAACACACATACCTGCTGATGCATGTTTGTGATAAGAACACTGTTAGACGACTGGTGTCTGGTGACTAGTGAGCCAGTCTTGTCTTGTTATTGTTCTGTTTGGTGCGCCAGACCTCAGATAATTTGAGGCCCTTATATTAGCTAGACAAATATTTGTCAAAGAATCATGTTATTGACATGTCACACAGCAAAATACATGATTATATCTGATGAAGGGCCAAAAAGCCTTGTATGTAAGGCACTACAATATCATATAAATTCAACAAATTAATCAGAGACTATGAATCGTGTCAACATTAATTTAATTAATTAATTTGCACACACAAACATACACAGACTGGACGTTCACACCGATTTGGGGGGGGGGGGGGCAAATTCCATCAGGTGTAAGTGGGGGGCTCTGGGGAAGAAAGGTTGGGAACCCCTGCTCTAATCCATATTGTGACACTGTTCGACAGTGTATAGCAGGCCACCATGGAAGTGGAGAAAAGTTAAATCTGGTGATCTGAGGTTGTTTGTGGTTGTTTCTGGCACACAATACATTTCACACTACATCTACCATGTCATGAAAATGTCATTTTTTAAATCATGAACATTGGAGATTTATTGAGCAAGAATGTGCAGTGAATATGAGGAGAGCATGGCTGGCTTCAGATAGCTCTAAGTAAAAAATGATAAATGTTGCAGCTTATTTACACTGTAGCAATCCTGGATGAACACATTAGTAGGCCTACATACTGTGATGGGAATGAGTTGTGGGACTCTGGAATGAGCATGGATTCACTGATTGACTAAATTGAACACAGGTGGGACTGATTGAGATGTAAGCAGACAACAGGCTGGTCAGATGAAGAGATGTAAACAAAATGAAGAAACAGTAACAGCTACAAATAAATACATAAATAAGTTTTAAAAAATCATGTCACAGCACAATGCCTGAGTATTTACTGTACATGTATTAGCATTTTTATTCTGCATCCCCCCTGGGCTTGAACTCTTGTTGAGTTACCTGCCATGTGAGAAGCCATAGATGGTTTCATACTGACTTAAGCAATCACAAGGGCTGCATGTAACTGTCACAGGTGCATTGAGGTTTCAGCAGTTTTCACAAAACCAAAGACTAAACAATAAAAGCACGGTATACACTCGACAAGTGAAGAAGAAAAGACAGAGCTTTTAAACTTACAGACTTACAAGATGGCACCGGAAACACCAGGGACTATGCACAGCTACAGCAAATGGAACAGACAAAGAACAAGATGGGAGCTACTGTACATGTAGGCTAGAAATACTGTACACATACTAACGAGGCAGATGGAAACCAAACAAACAATCCGTGGCACAGGTCTCTCAATCAGAGCCAATTTAGCCAGTTGTAGTCCTAGGTCCGCTAATGGGGCGGGGTTGCCAACAACAACAAGTACTGTACACATGTAAACATGTTGTCCCCCACCCATTATGCATGTTTCCTTGTGGTATCAAGCCCCCTGCTTCTCATAAGGCGTTTTTATACAGAGATCCCACTTTATTGCCCTGTAGAAGACCCCTCAATTTTCCAAGTGTGTATCTCTGCAGGCCCAGAGACTTCCAGGGGGCTGGTCAACTGTCAATCAATTTTTACTTTGGCCAATCAGAGACAGTTTGCTAGCTTGCTAGTTACGTAGGCCTAATGCAATTTGTTATGGAGTTAGATTGACTGGATTACATGACTGTGTGTGAGAGAGAGATTATATTTTTAATGCAAATCATGTAGCTTGAAAGACGTAATCCATCAACCTCCCTGATAAAAGCCTTACCAAGACTCCCCTTGGTATTCTCTTAGTAGGCCTATGATCAATGTAATGGCTTGTGGGTAGAGGCTAGCAATGGTCTACACTAGCCCAGGGGCAGGGGAGCATCACTAGCCTACTGATCCATAGCCAGGACTGGGATGTCCTCAGTGGAGGTCCCAAGTCAGTCTTCCAGTCATTCAGCCAGCCTGTCAGTAGATGTGCTCTACTTGTATTGATTTGTTCATACAATAGTATTCCAGCACGGGTTATGTTCTTGAATGCTTCTGGTGACTAGCAGTTCTCTTAGCAACCTAATTTAATCCCTATCACTGTTTTCAGATCCACATAGGGGAAACATATGGCTGAGAGAGGAGTGTTAGGAAAATCAACAGTACCACACACACACACACACACTTGCATAACCAACCAAGCAAGTTCTACCTTTCTATACCACAAATATAAGTTTGAGAACCTAGGATACATACAGCCCGCCTAAGGGGGTTCTAATGTACTGACCTCCCGGCACAGGCCTGACCCTGCTGGTAAGCTGCCTTGGTCCTAGCCAAGGAACAAGCGTTTCAGCTTCTGCTCACCTGTATGCAGCTTATAC
This sequence comes from Borostomias antarcticus, assembly GCF_949987555.1. Taxonomy (NCBI): domain Eukaryota; kingdom Metazoa; phylum Chordata; class Actinopteri; order Stomiiformes; family Stomiidae; genus Borostomias; species Borostomias antarcticus. The sequence goes on from NC_140234.1 coordinate 3,747,278, forward strand.
CATACTGACTGGCCTGGACTAGTCACCACATCCACAGTCTAGCCAAGTTAGAGATACCCTTCTGCATTTTACAAAACAAGTGTCATACAATAAAGATCATCATTTGTGCAGCATGTGTGCTGTAAGTGTAAAGACAAGATATAGATCATTTTCTCCAGGTTTTATTGAATAGCTTGTAGACCACACTAACACACTGGGCTGACAGTTCAGTTGTACAAGGCGGACCTGGGAGACCATTCAGGACACCTTGTTTGGGTCAAAGCTCTGCTTAGTCTGCTGGCCCAGGTGAACTATCAAACTGGATGTACTGACGCTGAGAATGGAGACACACACACATGACACAGCTGGCCGACACTTCCTGCACTCTAAGAGGTTAGGGTTAGGGCTAGACTGAATGTAGGTTGGCATAAAATAATACATATTTATTTTTAAATGGATGGAAAGATGCTGCCCATTCCTAGATCTTTATGTCTATTCAGCATGTCTGTTCTCACCCACTGAGGTCCCATCACCAAACGTGAAGCCTCGGATACAATAATAAAACAGGGGCAGACAATGAAAGATAGAGACAGACAGACGGACAGATATGTAGACAGATAGGTTAAAAATTAGAACAGTTAGTGTTGTGATCAGACGGTACAACCAAAATGTCACCTCAGTGTAGTGATGCAGACAGAATTATGAACACCTGCTCCTTGCTTAGAAGGAGGTTACCATCTTCCCTCTGACACATTCAGGACCAGGGCCGTACGCAGGATTTTTGTAATACCGAGGTCATTTAGTTGTGGTGCTTCAATCTGGTGCACTTTGAGAGCAGAATTAAGAGGCTAGATCTATAAAGAACAACACATCATATTGGATTAATATCATCTTTAACTGAGAGCAGTGGAGGTCATCCAGAGAGGACACAACTTAAGTGAATGTTGATGAGAACACACCATCTATTAGAAACATGAGACTAGCTCCTCCTGTCACCTCTCCTCCTGTCTTTTGTCCATGTTGGTCTCCTCCTGTCACCTCTCTTCCACTCTTGTCCATGTTGGTCTCCTCCTGTCACCTCTCTTCCACTGTGGTGTCCATGTTGGTCTCCTCCTGTCACCTCTCCTCCTGTCTTTTGTCCATGTTGGTCTCCTCCTGTCACCTCTCCTCCACTGTGGTGTCCATGTTGGTCTCCTCCTGTCACCTCTCCTCCACTGTGGTGTCCATTTTCATCTCCTGTCCACAAATTAACAAAACATAAACATAAGCTATAAACACACACACCCCCACCCACCCATCCATCCACATTATTTTTTAATCTTGCCAGGATCTAACTTAATGTAGTGTCTCTTTGGCTAACATCAGGTATCTCACCTCTCATCTCTATGTCCTCTCCTCCTGTCCCCTCTCTTCCACTCTCTTGTACCTCTTGGTTTCCTGTCAACAAATTATATATTTTTAACAGAACATAATCATGCATACTGTGTATATGTATACACACGTACCTGTCTATTTGTTTATCTATATAAGCGGCACACCTGATTAATAACTTCCATCCAATGGTATAGGACAGGAAATAAGGATGCCTGTAGAATTTCAGGAAGTAGTGGAGCTTGTGCAAAGAGCCTAATTGCTTGGCAACACCAAACGCCCAGTGTTTACATGAGAAAATAAATATGATAGATTTCTTTGTAGAAGCACTGCTCTGTTTGTGCATGTGCGCAGGTACACCGCTTTGCTAATGTTAACTTGGGTCAAGAATAGCCTACACCTAGCTAGCCACGTTGTGACGGCTAGGATCATGGATGTATTCACTAACTTAGCTATTTAGCTAACGTCAGGCATCTCAGCATCTTCGTCTACGTTCTTAAATGTGAGCATTTAGGCGCTGTCAATGTTATAACTAATTGAAAATACGTTAAAATAACTACTTATTGTTATGTTACTTGTGTCAATCTCCCTTACCTCGAAAGACGTCCAATATGTTCGCTTGATCGTCCGCAGCTGACACTTATTAATGACAAATTAGCTTTGCGTCTCACACCCCTTCTCCTAAGAGAAAGAAGATTCGTATGGAGTCAAAATGAGGCCAGAAAGCATTGTAAACGTAAGTGAAGTATTGTAAACGTAAGTGAGGTATTGTAAACAAAAATATATGAATTGTAAATGTAAGTGAAGTATTGTAAACGTAAGTGAAGTATTGTAAACAAAAAATATATAAATTATTACTTAATTATTAAAAAATAAAATAAAAATTGCATTTACAATACTTTTTTGCGTTTACAAAACCTTTTCTGCATTTACAAAACTTTTCTGCCTTTACAATACTTTTTCTGCGTTTACAAAACATTTCTTGCGCTGCAAAACATTCTGGCCTCTCTTTGACGTGGGGGCGGGGTTAGATGAGTGGCGTGTCCAGAGAGGAAGAGGCGGGGTTTCGGGATGCCCAGCACCATATATAAATCAAAACCATAGAAGAAGTCCAAAAAACGTTGAGCAGCGCTCATATGGCGGTGGGCATCCCGAAACTCCGCCTCTTCCTCTCTGGACACGCCACTCATCTAACCCCGCCCCCACGTCAAAGAGAGGCCAGAATGTTTTGCAGCGCAAGAAATGTTTTGTAAACGCAGAAAAAGTATTGTAAAGGCAGAAAAGTTTTGTAAATGCAGAAAAGGTTTTGTAAACGCAAAAAAGTATTGTAAATGCAATTTTTATTTTATTTTTTAATAATTAAGTAATAATTTATATATTTTTTGTTTACAATACTTCACTTACGTTTACAATACTTCACTTACGTTTACAATACTTCACTTACGTTTACAATTCATATGTTTTTGTTTACAATACTTCACTTACGTTTACAATGCTTTCTGGCCTCACTTTGACTCCATAGATTCGCCAAATAAAAAGTGATTCAACTGTTTCAGGCGAAATGAGTTTTTGATTGACAAGACGATTGTCAGCCTCTGATTGGCCAAAGTAGAAATTGATTGACAGTTGACCCGCCCCCTCGAAGTCTCCAGGCCTGCAGAGTCTCTGAACAGTGAAACGCGTCATTGTTCCCGGCTTTCACCGATTGGTTAAGAGCATTGAAAAGACTAGCAGTCACGACCAAAAGTGTATATAAATTGTGTTCGTAATTTGTGTCTCTCTCTACCTTGGAAACTTTTCACAGTTGAACATTGTTTGTCACGCCTGTAAAGATTCCCCATTGCAAAGATTTTTTTATCCATCTGAAGAAAACAAGAGACAAGCTCTTTATTCTTTTTGAGTAAACAAACGTTTCCATCACAACCTACTCACTAGCCTTTCACTGTAGGCTACGACAATCCTCAATTCGGTAAGTTGTATGTTATTTTTTATTTGTGAAAGATTAGAGCGCAGCCGTTTGGGGCTTCGGTTTAGGAAGTGAACTTCGAATGAACAAGGGAGGGTTAGACGACTGTTTTTGAATTTGAGTCCAGGAGAGGGTTACTGTTCTTTTTAATTTGAGTCCAGGGGAGGGTCATATAGCTACACATTTGAATCGAAAACAGAATAGCTTATTCATCTTTTCTGAATTCAGCAAGCTGTTTTGTATGACCATGTTGAGAGGGAAGCGCGTGAAGCGAACATACCGACATGCGGTCTGTTTTCAGTGAATTTCTCTGTTGCTGGTCGTTGCTGCGTGCGTTCACTTCTTTTATTCGCTGGTGACATTAAGTGGAGAACATGGCCGTATAACGTAATTCATAAGCAAATCTAGAGGCCACCACCTGTGCTGACTCAAATTGCTGATGTGACCGGTCTGGTCTTGTACGCATGTGTTTCTGCATTGTGTATTAAATAGCTGGACCACTTCTTGCTGCTGAAGGCTGATTTATTCTGGATAGAATAAACACACACATAGTTATACATTTGCACTGAGGCTGGTCAGGCATCAGATGGACCGCCAGCAACTGAGCTTTACATGTTGCTATACATTACTGTAATAAAGTCAAGGATGATACACTCTCAAAGTTATTTAATCTTTATTGCATTCTGCACTTCAGACTCCATTACTACGCATTCTGGTGGTTATCTCCTTGCTGAACGTTACTTCCGGTCCCCCTCTACATTAAGCCCCTCTCCTTATATCACCTGACTGCCTGACTGAATATAACATACAACATGAATCAGAACATTACAACATTCCTCCCCCCATAGTCTACAAAAATCCTATGTTCTGAACAAATTCACTTAAACCTAGTCTGATTCTACGAGGGGATTATTCTTCCCCTGCTACAACTTAGTCCTTGAGATACGTGGGTGCCTGTCTAACTCTCACTGGGTAACAATTTCCCAAAACCCCAATGTCTGGAGGCCCCGGTGCCACTGCATCTGGTGCTGGATTCTCTAGTTCTGCTGGCGGCACCAGTATGCCTGGATCCTCTGCTTCTTGTGGCGGTGCCCATACTACCTCGTGTGCCTGATTTTCTAGTTCTTGCTCTGCTGTGTCCACAGGAACACTCTCCTCTTAGAGACGGGTATCAGCCAGGTTGTGATCATAACATGGCCGTATCTGATCCTGATGTCGTCTCACCAGTTTCCCATCCAGTGTTTTCACTCTCCAAGAGACTGGACCGGTCTTCTCTATAAGTTGCCGGAATCCACTTCTGGCCTGAGTATCCCCTCACATAGACTGAATCAGACACTTGTAAATAGCGAGGGACGCACCTGATCTAGCCGAGTCCTTATCCTGCGGTTCATGAGCAGCTCAGCTGGCGTGGCTCCCGTGGTGGTCTGGGGGGTTGATCTGTACTTGAACAGGAACCTGGATAGCTTTGTCTCCAGACTACCTTCCCCCATCTTCTTGATACCCTCCTTGACCACCCGCACCGCCCGCTCTGCACAGCCATTTGAGGACGGGTGGTATGGTGCTGTTGTGACATGCTGTATGCCATTCTTTTGTAGGAAGTTCTTGAACTCTGCACTGACCAGACTAGGCCCATTATCACTGACAATCACTGCAGGGGTGGCAAAAATGCTTCTCAGTCTCTCGATAGTCATGGATGAAGTAAGTAAGTAAGTTTTATTTATATAGCGCCTTTCACAGCACGAATGCACAAAGCGCTTTACAATACAAATAACACATAAAAAGGGAAGAAAGAGCGACATACAAAATACAATACATACAAAACACAAGGCAATTACGACATACAAAATACATTACAAGGCAGTTACAAAATACAGTACGAGGCAGTTACAGTTACCAGGGGAGGGGAGGGGGGAGGGAATTACCATACAGGCAGCCAGCCTCGACATGCAGCCATACAATCGGCGCGGCCAATAACCTGACAGCACTGTACTGTAATGAGAGAGGGGGGAGGGTGCGAAAGGAGGGGATGGGGTGGGGGAGGGCTGGGGAAGGGGTGTGTGCGTGTGGTGTGGTTTGTGTGTGTGTGTTTCTGAGTCCATGAGTTCAGTCCATGTGTGTGTGTGTGTATGTATGCTGAAGGCCTCTGGCCGAGGACTTGGACGGAATGTCTTAGTGATAACAGCAGGTTGCTATGGAGACGTCCTCGATCAGCCTCAAGACCAAAAGTCAACAGGAGGAGGGCAGGGAGGAGGGGGGACGGTGCAGCGCCTCTTTAGCCTGTGAATCATCAGGGGAGTTTGGGCGAAACGGCCTTGACGGCCGGGTGGGAGCCAAAGTAGATTAGATGTTTGGGTTAGGGAGAAGAACAACAGATTCCAATGGTCATTCCTCTCTGTAACGCTTCTCTTTATCGAGCCTGGTCCTCAACTCTGCCACGTCGCCTTGCAGGGTATCGATCTTACGGTTCAGTTCAGAAATCACCACAGGTAGATTACTCACTGCTCTGCCCAGCTCCGTTAGCATGACGTGCACCCTTTGGGCTAGAGTGACTGCCGTCTTCCCAATTCTTCGATAGACCAGGGCAAAGCTCAGTCCGAAGAGCAGATGTCCTGTTATCATTAAGGCAAATAGGTAAATGTCTTCAATGTTCTCTATGGAAAGGGGCGCAAGGCACAGAACCTGCCACTTGTCCCACTGCTTGACCCCCAGGAGGTCCAGCAGCGGTTTGTGGTCTGTCACAATGGTGCAGTGTTTCCCAAACAGATACTGGTGGAATTTCTTAAAGGAGTAGTAAAGGGAAAAATCATGTTTAGCCCTGTTTTAAGGTTACTTATGATCATATACAATGGTTCAGATCAAAAAGTTGACAAAACTAGCACTTTTGAGAGTGTGATAATTGCTCTACCACCGTTTTGGTCATACAATGGATGTGGGTGAGCACTGTGGAAAATCATTCAAAAAATATGTTAAACTCTTGTATATGATCATAAGTAACCTTAAAACAGGGCTAAACATGATTTCCCCCCTTACTACTTTAAAGTTACCCAATGTAGTTTTTGACCATTAGTATGCGCTCTAGAGCAAATTTGAGGTGGTCCCCGAAAATCGCATACTACGTCATTGCGTCAATACGTGGAGCACATAATAGTGACGTTTCACACATCTTTGTTGTTTTCAAAACATTAGCTAAATATCATTTTCCGAAAAAATTACAAGGTAGATACTTGTTTCATATAGACTCATAATACACCGATAAATACCCTTAATTACTTGTGAAAATGCATCAAAATTGCAATCAAATAGCCAACTAAACTCATATAGCCTAGCCTATAATAAAATAAACGAATTTCACTTGAGTGCGTGCTTTGATCAAATACAGTACTTCGTACGACTCGTTTGCGTTTTGTGCTCGACATTTTCCCGCTTTAGAGTAACAAAGAAATAAAACGTGACAATAGGCTACAGCCTACAGGCAACATGTAGGTCTACATACAGTTCAGTTTTTATTCACAGTAGGATACAGTACATGTTTACTATGACAGATTTAAGTACAGTACTGTAATGAAAATCCCACCAGTAACCAGATAGCAGGCTAAAAAAAAAGAAGAAAGTTTTTTAAGCCTGTCCGGTAGACCGGGAGGTTGGGATCTCTGAAGTTGGGATTAGTGGGGTCCTACTGTAGTTAAGCATGCCCAAGAAGTACTTCAACTGTGTCTGGTCAGTTGGCTGTGGAGCGCTTGCAATGGCCTGTACCTTGTGTTGACTTTCGTTGTCTTTTATCATTGTCCTTATTAAGCTCTGTGTTGTGTTTTGATTACAATAAAAGACGGCCCCCAATCTCACACAATACCACACAGTCCAGTGTCTCCTTGTCCTGATGTATTCCAAATTAATCTCTCCAACACAGGATTTGAGCGACATCAAAAGCTGTTTATTCCAGAAGGGTTAACATACAAAAGACGATGGCATAAAGTCTAATGTACACTTGACCTCTCTATGCTGTCTGAACTCAAATTAAAGCATTGGTCTCGTTGCAACGTTCTTATGGTTCGGGTGTCCCCCCCCCCTCGTCTCTTCTCCGATAAGACTGTCTTTCTCGTCTCTTCTGTGGCCTTGTTTGGTCAAGAAACGCTACGCCGCCTCGGCGCTAACCACAACAATTGCTGTTTAGCACAGAATGTACCAGCCCTAAGAATGTCATCTTTATCTCATAAGTCTATGGAAGAGGGACACTGTTTTCTTACAGAACACACCAGCTACAGCTATACTCAGAGCTCGCTCATAATAATTTAGAAATAGCTAACAGGATCAGATTAAATCAATATTTCTTTGAAAATCAGCCAGATTCAACACTTATCTGCTACGGAATGAATTCCTTTTTCGTTGATCCTGTATCCCAGGTACACCACCTCTGGTGCCATGAAGACACATTTCTCTCTCCTATGCCTGGGGCTGATGACACCCCATAGGGTAGCCTGGTGTACTGGTATAAACCGCGGTGGGTGTTATTTGTTGTGAACTTCTTAGATTCTTCATCCCGTGGGAGTTGCTGGTATGCCTGAGACATGTCTAGTTTGGTGAATTTCTGTCCCCCCCCAGTACTGCCAACAAGTCCTCAGTTTTTGGAATTGGGTAGTTATCTATCTTAGACACTGGATTCACGGTAACTTTATAGTCCCCACATATTCTAGTTTTGTCTGGTTTAAGGATAGGAACTATGGGAGCGGCCCACTCGGAAACTCACAGGCTCTATGATGCCTTCCTTCTCTAATCTAACCAACTCTGTCTCAACTTTGTCCTTGAGGGCATATGGCAGAGGCCTGGCTTTGAAATAACCTTGGCTTGGCCTCGGGGTCAACAGAGATCTTTGCTGTAGCTCCCACTAAACGTCCCAGCTCACCTTAAACACCTCTCCGTGTTGTGAGAGTAGCTCACTCAACTCCTGCTGCTGACCTGTATGTAGTCTGAAAATGGCCTTCCAGTCTAGCCTAATGGCCTCTAGCCAATTTATCCCCAAGAGATTTGGCCCCTCCCCTCTTACCACTATCAATGGCAACTGTCTGGTCTGCCCCTTGTAACTGACTTGTGTGTACATCTTGCCTAGCACCCCTACACTATCTCTGGTGTACATATACAGCTTTGTTCTTGTATGGTGGAGTTTCCCCTCCCATCTTCCTGTATGTTTTCTCATTCACTATAGTCAGGCTTGCCCCAGTGTCTACTTCAAACTCAATGTTGCATCCATTCACTGCCATCTGCTCTCTGTATGGCTCTACTCTTTTTTTAATCATCGATATTGTACATCATGTGGGCATACTCCTCTTCCTCTTCTTCCAGTCTGTGGCGCGCTATGGCTTCTACCATACGGACTTGTGGTCACGATTGATCAGATAGCTGGTTGGCTTGGTTCCACGATTGAAAATCTTCAATCAGTATCCCTGCACACCGCACTGATCACTATACATATAGGCAAGGCAAGGCAAGTTTATTTATATAGCACATTTCAGCCACAGGGCAATTCAAGGTGCTTTACATGAGACATTAAAAGCATTAAAACAAAAAGCAAGACATTAAAGACATTTAAAACAAAAGGCAGGACAAATTAAAAGCATTAAAACAAAAAGCAAGTCATTATAGACATTTAAACAAAAAGCAGGACAAATAGAATACAGGAATAAAAGTTACAGTGCAGTATACTGATAAACATAGCTCCTCTTAGAAAGCAGTGGCAAAAAGAAAAGTCTTCAGGCAGACCTGCAGTTTTCTGGAAGTTTGTTCCAGATATGTGGGCCATAAAAACTGAATGCTGCTTCTCCATGTTTTGTTTTAACTCTGGGGACAGAAAGCAGACCTGTGCCAGACGACCTGAGGGGTCTGGATGGTTCATAGCATATGAGCAGATCAGAAATATATTTTGTCCCTAGACCATTCAGTGCTTTATAAACCAACAGCAGTATTTTAACTGTAGCCTACATAGTGTTTCTCATGTTATTTCCCACAATGCATGTGCGATACTGACCATGGCAATATTCCTCTTCACCTTCAGGGCTTTTCAATAGAGTGCTGCTTGGGGACAGGGGGTATGCGTGCATGCCCTTCTTGATGACACCCTATCCTAACCCAGAGCCACAAAACACATTCAATGTGGCCCTTACCAAGACGAGGGTCAGGATAGAGATGGCTTTGGGGTTCTGAAAGCCCGCTTCAGCTGCCTGCGTGGGCTCAGGGTGGCCCCAGAGAGAGCCTGCCAAATTGTGTCGGCATGTGTTGTACTCCACAACATAGCTGGCATTAGGAAGGAGAGAGCCCCACCGGTCACCATGCAACCCCCTGATGTCGTGGACCCCATCACTTTGGATTACCCTACTGGCAGGGCTGTGAGAGGCCATCACACAGCAATTTTTTGCATGAACATTGAACAGGAGGCATTTTGTGAAGTAACAACTTTTTATTGAAATGTAACTCAGATGTCCTCTCGTTGCTAGAAACAAAGAGAGAGACATGTTAGTTGAATTGTCATCCATGCCGGGCAATAAATGACGTTCTTATATACCTTATTTTCATACTCCAGTTTCTCCACCTCACACCTCCACAGCTACAGCAAATGGAACAGACAAAGAACAAGATGGGAGCTACTGTACATGTAGGCTAGAAATACTGTACACATACTAACGAGGCAGATGGAAACCAATCAAACAATCTGTGGCACAGGTCTCTCAATCAGAGCCAATTTAGCCAGTTGTAGTCCTAGGTCCGCTATTGGGGCGGGGTTGCCAACAACAACAAGTACTGTACACATGTAAACATGTTGTCCCCCACCCATTATGCATGTTCCCTTGTGGTATCAAGCCCCCTGCTTCTCATTAGGCGTTTTTATACAGAGATCCCACTTTATTGCCCTGTAGAAGACCCCTCAATTTTCTGGCTTTGTTTGTTTATAATGAACCAAAGAAAGACAGCATAATGTGTGATTTTATATAGCATGCCGGCAATCTGGAATCGAGAGGCATGACCCTTGGACGCAACATTCACTAGTTGTTAAACAAATCCATGCACCTGTATGGTCAAAAGTCCTATAATGAATGTTGAAATACAGACATATCTGGTGCTACTAATGTCACATTATTTGTATCAATGATTGACCAAAGTAAGCTCCCTACACACCATGGTAGAGTGAATAAGAGTACAATAACGTCTCCATCTAGTGGGCAAACAAGTCCATGCTCCTGTATGGTCTAAAGTCATATACTGTAATGAATGTTGAAATACAGACATATCTAGCTCTACTAAACACCTCAAGCTCTACTCTCTGCAGATGTAGAAAGTACATTGTTTTAGTGACTTAGTCCTCTTGACCCCGTTCAGGGGCATAGGACGCCCACCAGAGCTCTCCATCTCCCTCTCTTCTGGGCCTGGGCATGTGCTTCCTGCCAGCTCACTCCAATGTTCTTCAGGTCTTGGAGTGTGGAGCGTCTCCAGGTTTCTTGGCCTATCCTGTTTCCTCTTTCCCTGTGGATTGCAGTCCAGGGCCTGTCTCGTGATGTTATTGGAGTCCTTCCTAAGGGTGTGACCTATCTTAATTCCACTTTCTCCTTTTGACTGTGGTAGCTATGTCGTCCTGGTTTGTGATCCCTCACAGCTAATCATTTGTGGTCTTGATGGGCCACCATAGCTTGAGGATGTAACGCAGGCATTTGTTAACAAGAACCTGGATCTTTCTTGAGAGGCCCTCGGTTGTTTTCAACATATCGGAGCCGTAGAGAAGGACGGTCTTCACGTTGGCCCATGGATCTCAGGGAATTCCTCTTTGGTCTAGCGGTAGATGTTTGGGATGAGGAAGGTCAGCGGTTCAATCCCCACCTCACCCACATGTTACACATAGAACCCCTGTTATGCAGGCAGGACATCAGCTGAGGGCTTGAGGTACAGATATCTTATGTCAGGAGAAACCCAGATCACCTCATTACTCATTACCCAGGTTTCAATCCACTAACATGAGAGGTTACATACAGCACTATGCAGATTAGCCTACTGACATAACACTATTCAGATTAAATGCAGCCTACTGACATACTTGCACTGTGCTGTATCTTTCCTAGATTAGATTGTTCAATACTCCAGCCTCCGATATTTAGGAGTGAGTGACAGAACCTTGGGGGCCGCCTCCCTGCTGACTTCAAAGTCCTGGTAGGAACCGAGAGAGAGAGGTAAGGTATAGGTAGGTGGGTGGGTGGGTGGGTAGGTAGGTAGGTAGGTAGGTAAGTAGGTAGGTGTAGTAAGGTAGGTAGGTAGGTAGGTGTAGGTAGTCAGGCAGGTAGATAGGTAAGTAGGTAGGTAGGTAGGTGTAGTTAGGTAGGTAGGTAGGTGTAGGTAGGTAGGTAGGTATTGATCCCTGAGGGGAAATTACAATGGTACAGCAGCAAGAATACAAGAAGCGCTGACAAAAACAGGCCTAGTTAAATACAAATGTACAGTAAACATATCAAAATATACAAAGGGTAAGAATGAATAAAAAAGTCTAAATAGGTTGCCTAGTAATGCAAACATATGTTGAGCCTACTGTAAATTCTGCAAAATACAACAGTTCTAGAAATCAAGCTTCAGGGTCTTGATAGTGTCCTTTTTGTATTCGTTTCTTGGATTTGAATGGAGCGTCTCTGCCCTCACACCTTATTTGATAGGTTCAGTCGTCGTTCATATTTTGTAATAATACAATTGTTATCTGTGAATCCCTGTCTCTGTGTTTCATTTAGTTGAAGGCTCGTGTGTAGGAAACATTATAGCTATAGTTCCTGTGGAAGTCCCTAGGCGGCGCTGTCGCTCCACTACCACTCACTACACTGGCGCTGTCCGCAGCATCAGTGAGCAGAGACGGTGGTGAGTGGAGATGTATGACGTTAAGGCTAAAAAGTTAGCATTTCTGCCATTATGGGGTGCAGTCCAAAAATGCCCAAAACAACTCACAGAATAGTTTGTTCTAAAAGTTCAAATACATTATTGAAGATGAGCAATAGGCCTATGCTTAAAGAGCATTTCAACAAAGTTTTGTGTTGGATTGTTATTGTACATTTTGACACCAAGATTTTCATTTTTACTGCAAATGTAGAAAATTATTATTCTTATTTTCTTCTTCTTCTTCTTCTTCTTATTGTTCTTATGATTATTATTACTACTACTACTACTATGAACTATGCTGAGTATTCCATTAACTATGTTGAGTATTCCATTATATTAATCAGCCTAGACTGTGAAAATCCACCCATTGTAATGTAACAAAAGACATCTAGGCTACATTTGCTGATGTATATAGATGTATATTTGTCTAATGGCTAAGAACATTTAAAGAACAATAAATAATATTAAATTAAATTTTCGGAGCAAGAAAGGCTAAGAGCATCAGGTCCAGGCCTAAGCCGGATGTGGACTGATGTGTGTCTGTGTGTACGTGTGTGTGTGTGTGTGTGTGTACTAAATACTACGATATCCACAGCTCCGCTGTGCCTGGACTACAGGGGCAGGGGAGCATCACTACTGATCCATAGCCAGGACTGGGATGTCCTCAGTGGAGGTCCCAAGTCAGTCTTCCAGTCATTCAGCCAGCCTGTCAGTAGATGTGCTCTACTTGTATTGATTTGTTCATACACTAGTATTCCAGCACGGGTTATGTTCTTGAATGCTTCTGGTGACTAGCAGTTCTCTTAGCAACCTAATTTAATCCCTATCACTGTTTTCAGATCCACATAGGGGAAACATATGGCTGAGAGAGGAGTGTGGAGGAAAATCAACAGTACCACACACACACTTGCATAACCAACCAAGCAAGTTCTACCTTTCTATACCACAAATATAAGTTTGAGAACCTAGGATACATACAGCCCGCCTAAGGGGGTTCTAATGTACTGACCTCCCGGCACAGGCCTGACCCTGCTGGCAAGCTGCCTTGGTCCTAGCCAAGGAACAGGCGTTTCAGCTTCTGCTCACCTGTATGCAGCTTATACCATGCTGACTGGCCTGGACTAGTCACCACATCCACAGTCTAGCCAAGTTAGAGATACCCTTGTGCATTTTACAAAACAAGTGTCATACAATTAAGGTCATCATTTGTGCAGCATGTGTGCTGTAAGTGTAAAGACAAGATACAGATCATTTTCTCCAGGCTTTATTGAATAGCTTGTAGACCACACAAACACTGGGCTGACAGTTCAGTTGTACAAGGCGGACCTGGGAGACCATTCAGGACACCTTGTTTGGGTCGAGGCTCTGCTTAGTCTGCTGGCCCAGGTGAACTATCAAACTGGATGTACTGACGCTGAGAATGGAGACACACACACATGACACAGCTGGCCGACACTTCCTGCACTCTAAGAGGTTAGGGTTAGGGCTAGACTGAATGTAGGTTGGCATAAAATAATACATATTTATTTTTAAATGGATGGAAAGATGCTGCCCATGCCTAGATCCTTATGTCTATTCAGCATGTCTGTTCTCACCCACTGAGGTCCCATCACCAAACGTGAAGCCTCGGATACAATAATAAAACAGGGGCAGACAATGAAAGATAGAGATGGACAGACAGACATGTAGACAGATAGGTTAAAAAATTAGATTAGAAAATTAGATTAGAACTCTTAGTGTTGTGATCAGACGGTACAACAAAAATGTCACCTCAGTGTAGTGATGCAGACAGAGTTATGAACACCTGCTCCTTGCTTAGAAGGAGGTTATCATCTGCCCTCTGAAACATTCAGGACCAGGGCCGTACGCAGGATTTTTGTAATACCGAGGTCATTTAGTTGTGGTGCTTCAATCTGGTGCACTTTGAGAGCAGAATTAAGAGGCTAGATCTATAAAGAACACACATCATATTGGATTAATATCATCTTTAAGAGAGCAGTGGAGGTCATCCAGAGAGGACACAACTTAAGTGAATGTTGATGAGAACACACCATCTATTAGAAACATGAGACTAGCTCCTCCTGTCACCTCTCTCCCAGCCTGGCCTCCTTCACTCTGATGTCCATGTTGGTCTCCTCCTGTCACCTCTCTTCCACTGTGGTGTCCATGTTGGTCTCCTCCTGTCACCTCTCTTCCACTCTTGTCCATGTTGGTCTCCTCCTGTCACCTCTCTTCCACTGTGGTGTCCATGTTGGTCTCCTCCTGTCACCTCTCCTCCTGTCTTTTGTCCATACTGGTCTCCTCCTGTCACCTCTCCTCCACTGTGGTGTCCATTTTCATCTCCTGTCCACAAATTAACAAAACATAAGCTATAAACACACACACCCCCACCCATCCATCCATCCACATTATTTTTGAAACTTGCCATGATCTAATTAATGTAGTGTCTCTTTGGCTAACATCAGGTATCTCACCTCTCATCTCTATGTCCTCTCCTCCTGTCCCCTCTCTTCCCCTCTCTTGTACCTCTTGGTTTCCTGTCAACAAATTATATATTTTTAACAGAACATAATCATGCATACTGTGTATATATATACACACCTACCTGTCTATTTGTTTATCTATATAAGCGGCACACCTGATTAATAACTTCCATCCAACTTCCATCCAATGGTATAGGACAGGAAATAAGGATGCCTGTAGAATTTCAGGAAGTAGTGGAGCTTGTGCAAAGAGCCTAATTGCTTGGCAACACCAAACGCCCAGTGTTTACATGAGGAAATAAATATGATAGATTTCTTTGTAGAAGCACTGCTCTGTTTGTGCATGTGCGCAGGTACACCGCTTTGCTAATGTTAACTTGGGTCAAGAATAGCCTACACCTAGCTAGCCACGTTGTGACGGCTAGGATCATGGATGTATTCACTAACTAGCTATTTATCTAACGTCAGGCATCTCAGCATCTTCGTCTACGTTCTTAAATGTGAGCATTTAGGCGCTGTCAATGTTATAACTAATTGAAAATACGTTAAAATAACTGCTTATTGTTATGTTACTTGTGTCAATCTCCCTTACCTCGAAAGACGTCCAATATGTTCGCTTGATCGTCCGCAGCTGACACTTATTAATGACAAATTAGCTTTGCGTCTCACACCCCTTCTCCTAAGAGAAAGGCGATTCGCCAAATAAAAGTGATTGACAACCGTTTCAGGCGAAATGAGTTTTTGATTGACAAGACGATTGTCAGCCTCTGATTGGCCAAAGTAGAAATTGATTGACAGTTGACCCGCCCCCTCGAAGTCTCCAGGCCTGCAGAGTCTGAACAGTGAAACGCGTCATTGTTCCCGGTTTTCACCGATTGGTTAAGAGCATTGAAAAGACTAGCAGTCACGACCAAAAGTGTATATAAATTGTGTTCGTCATTTGTGTCTCTCTCTACCTTGGAAACTTTTCACAGTTGAACATTGGCCGTGTCCGAATTGCATACTACTTGCTATATAGTAGGCGAGATGCAGCATGCTGCATCAAAACTGTGCATACTGTATTTCGCCTACTATATAGTAGGTACTATATAGTAGGCGAAATCGGCGAAAAAATGGGCGTAAATGTAGCATAGTCCAGAGCATACTGTTCCGGAAGTCGAGACGTGAGACGTCACTGGGCTGTGAGAAAAATAAAAAAAGATGGCGAACGAAGAGATCTCCGGGACCGCAGCGGGAGTTTTCAAATGTAAGTATTGACTTAATTTGTCGATGGAAAAATTATTTTTCCGGACAGATATCTTAGTTATAACGACACAGAGCTACAAATGCAGTTTTGTGTATATAGGTGGGGTAGAAATGACATTTCGAAAAAGAACGTCATGATAGCTAGCTGCTTGCATTGATCTCTGTGGTGGACGTTACGTTAGGTAGCTAGCCCAGCCAACGTTAATAGGCTGCTAACGTTACAGGTGTTCAGACGGCTCTTGCTCAAAACGTATTAATGTCATAGCTTAAATGTTATTATAGCTAGAATCAAGACAAACAGAGTAACATTTCCATGTAATATGACCATGATTGCTTAAGAAATGTATAAGAAATGTCGAAATTGTGATGAGTTGTTAAATGGCTAACCTAAGCCACCGAGCCTAACGTTACTTGAAGTTGTTTAAACAATTGTCTGTTCATTCCGTGATTTAAACGAGTTCAACTGTTCATATATCATATATTAGTATTCATTGTCCCATAATACTTCTGGATGTATTACAGGGACCAACGACCACACCAGGGACGATGATCCTCTGGAGGACGGCTGCATGGGTGGCCCCCATCGCCTCTTCCAAGACCCCGTACCGCTTCCACGAAGCGGCTGTGTCCTCCCCTCCCTCTGTGCTGACCCCAGTTCTGGGGCTCTTTAGGTCCTATGAGGTTAGATAACAGTTTTCTAGTGTCATACAAACTGTGAGTCCCTATCAATATATTTGCTATCATGTAGCCTGTAGATCAAAATCACCTTGTACATGACTACAAGGTTCTCTG
Source organism: Borostomias antarcticus (assembly GCF_949987555.1). Classification (NCBI taxonomy): domain Eukaryota; kingdom Metazoa; phylum Chordata; class Actinopteri; order Stomiiformes; family Stomiidae; genus Borostomias; species Borostomias antarcticus. Next base: position 3,764,009 of record NC_140234.1, read on the forward strand.
TGTGCTTTATCCAGGCTGTCTCCGTCGTCCCCTGCAGCCCAGCTTCTAAGATGTAGGTCCTACATAAATCAATATTCAAAGTAAACAGACCGCTGGATTGCTTCTGAACAACAATGCATACGTTAGTTAACTTACTCCAAGCCTTTCAGCGTGGTGTTTCTCTTCCCCGTAAACAGGGAAGAGTTGGCCGTCCTCCAGAGGGAGGACCGGCTGATGTTGAACGGGGGAGAGAGAAGGCAGAGATGAAGGCTGAGTGGAGGGAGGAAAGGGGGTTGTTTAAGGAGAGGGAGGACCGGCTGATGTTGCTTCTAGAAGCCTCAGTCAAAAAAAACTGTTTTATCTTGTTCCATTATTGTTTTTGTTATTTTTTATTAAATGTATTTTCTTGAATTAAATTGGTGTTTGTGTGTCATTCCTTGTAATGTATTCCCAGTCAAAGAACAAATGTCACTATACCTAAAACCAGTCATTAGAGTAAAAGAACATTCCTAATGGACATTGTAGTTTGCAATTAGGCATAAAAGACGGAACACACATGTTGGTTCACAATGCTTCATTGGAATTATTCAGAGACGGTTATGAAAGCATCACTGTTTAATGTGTCTGACTAACGACTACTTGATAAGGGAGTTACATGTCCAAAGCGCTCTGCGTGTTGTGTTAAGACCTTCCAAGTTACTGTACATGACCTGTACACATATCAAGACAATGTGTCTGATGTGTAGATATTACACTTTGTTGAAATGTTAATACATCAAGAAGTAACCTTTACATGTATAATGGAAGAAACACAACCATAAACATTTCTTGGATATTTTTATTACACAATGGTCTTCAAATATACTTTTGACTTGTTTATATTTGGTCAGATCATTAGCTTTCCTTGCAAAAGGTACTGACAGAAGAACGCTGATCTGTTGTCTCCCCCTAAAATACTTAAACTGATTACTATGTACAGTGTTAGACATAAATTTAAATACAAATACATTTAAACAAATGCCTCAAGGCTGCCTATAACCAACTGATCGGTGTTTAAAGCCTCAAGGCTGTCTATAAGGAACAAGGCAAAGCACACTCATGAACTGATAGACTGACTACTTATGGCAGGATGGGGGTAGTCGTGCTCACCAAGAGCTGCGATCCAGGCAGCTTGTGCTGGTGCTGATGCTGCGAGACACTTTCTGAGGCCATCTCCAGGGTTGGGATGATCTGCAGCAGCAGGACCATGGCCACCATCAAGGTCTTCAACCTTTAAATGGTTAAATGCAATTAGGCCTACTGTAAGTCGCTTAGCAGACACACAAAAGTGTCTGCTAAATAAATGACTAAGGTAATGCTGGACAAAAGTGTCTGCTAAATGACTGATGTAATGTTACCTCCAAAGACTAGCACCTGTGTGTGAATGACAAGACCATTGTAAAGGGTGAGTACTGAGAAAAGCTCTAAATGCAATGAATTATTATTGTTATTGCTATTATTAGCACCTCCATGGTCTTGCCCCATCCTCCTGACCATCACCAAGGTTCCTCTGTGTCGATTTTGACAATCTGAAGTCCCTCCTTGTGTCCAGCCTCCTCAGCAGGGACGTGGAGGTTGACTTGGTGAGGACCTCTGTCTTCCATGTGAGCCTACAGGGGGAATATTATTAGGGCAAACTTAAACTCATTTGTGCGTATGGCATATACTTGTCTTTACAATATGATAATAGATAGATGTCATTATCTGTAGAGCTAAAATGTAACATTACAAAGCAGGCGTGTAGTGATGAGTAAACCCAGGTAAACTAGTTTACCCACCTCTTTAAAATGAGTTGAGTTTTATTGTTTTGCTTACCTGCCTCTCAGAATCTATTTAATATAACATCCCTGGTACAAATGTAACAGTATAGCTAGCCCCAAGCCAGCACATGCGGGGCTATCAACTAACCTAGCTAACTAGCGTAGCTAGCAAGCTAACGTTCAATATTTACCTCAACTACAAGCATGTCGAGAAGATCTCATGACGGCTCTTCTCCTTGCAGCGTGAACACGTCTTCTCCTGGGGGCAGCAGCAGCCGCACATCCCATGCCAGGAAAAGGCTACATTTTTGTGGATAATACCCAAAATGATCACAGAAAACACGGATAATTGTACCACAGCTTCGCGGGAGTAAACAGTATCGTATCCCGTCACTTCCGCTGGATGACTCGAGTAGCATGCTGTATTTTCTCGCATACTACACGCGTTTTGTGGAACAGTAGGTACTATATAGTATGCAGTATGCATACTATATAGTGCCTACTATATAGCATGTAGCAGGTAGTATGCAATTCGGACACGGCCATTGTTTGTCACGCCTGTAAAGATTCCCTATTGCAAAGATTTATTTATCCATCTGAAGAAAACAAGAGACAAGCTCTTTATTCTTTTTGAGTAAACAAACTTTTCCATCACAACCTACTAGCCTTTCACTGTAGGCTACGACAATCCTCAATTCGGTAAGTTGTATGTTATTTTTTATTTTTGAAAGATTAGAGCGAAGCCGTTTGGGGCTTCGGTTTAGGAAGTGAACTTCGAATGAACAAGGGAGGGTTAGACGACTGTTTTTGAATTTGAGTCCAGGAGAGGGTTACTGTTCTTTTTAATTTGAGTCCAGGGGAGGGTCATATAGCTACACATTTGAATCGAAAACAGAATAGTTTATTCATCTTTTCGGAATTCAGCAAGCTGTTTTGTATGACCATGTTGAGAGGGAAGCGCGTGAAGCGAACATACGGACATGCGGTCTGTTTTCAGTGAATTTCTCTGTTGCTGGTCGTTGCTGCGTGCGTTCACTTCTTTTATTCTCTGGTGATATTAAGTGGAGATCATGGCCGTATATAGACCTGGGCCGCGTTTCCCAGAGGCATCGTTTAGGCATCGTAGCGCTACGTGCTTCTTAAGAACGTCGTTAGGTCCACCTCTAGGTGGCGATTCGTTTCCCAGAGCCTTCTTAAGCCAAGGTATACCACAGCCAAGGGATACGTTATGAAGGGCGGTCGGACCCCATCGTAAGCTGTCCCTTGGCGATGCTCTCCGTTCATCCCGTTATAGTTTTAGCTCGATTAGAGCAAAATTACACTTTTAAAAAGGAGAGTTGCAATACAGCACACATCTATCTATCCTACCTGCGCGATTCACATAGTGTACACAAAATACAATTAACTTGAATGATGAAAATAATGTAATGGAGCCTACACAACACATCATGGGAATGTTGTTTTTAAAACTTTTATTGAGCCAAGCAACATATACGGACTATCCATAGCCTAATATAATCCACTTTGTGAACAACAACAACATTTTCTTATGTAAAGGGATAATTTGATGACATGACTTTTCTGGCTGTCTTTATATATTGTCAGACAGATATCCTGGCGAATTGATTAATCCAATGAGGCCATCTAGATGAATAGTCAAATATCCTCACACACGCTCCAGAATATTGTAGAAAGCCTTCCCAGAACAGTGGAGGCTGTTATAGCTGCACAGGGGGGACCAACTCCATATGATGCCTATTCATTTAGAATGGGATGTCATGAAGGTTCCTGTAGGTGTAATGTGTAGGTGGCCCAATACTGTTATCCGTATAGTGTACTTTGCTAACAGATTCACAGTATTTAGTGATGTTTGTTATATTGTGTGCCTTCTTCAAAACCTCTACTGTTGTAATGTGGCAAGAAACAACAAATATACAGGATAAAGGGAACTTGTTTAATATTGGTTGGGAAAAAACATGGGCAGGTTTGTTCTTCAGACTTTTGTCCTGTAACAGGCTGTCTTTTTCCGGGGTGGGGTTGTTAGACACATGCCCAACCCCCAACCTGGAGGGCCAGTTGTTGCTTTTCGTCTGGCCTCTACCCTGAACCTGCCCGGCATGGTTGAACCTGCTGGGGGGTGACCCCCCACCAATATAGCCTTCATGGTCATGGAGGCACACAAGCCTTCCCACCACGACAAGGTAGCAACACATAGGAAGGTGAGTGTATGTAGTGTGTGCGCGCAGTGTACAGTGGTGTGTGTGCAGTGTGTGGTAAGTGTGTGTAGTGTGTGTAGTGTGTGTGGTGAGTGTGTGCAGTGTGGGGTTAGTGTATGTAGTGTGTGTGGTGAGTGTGTGCAGTGTGTGGTGTGTGTGGTGAGTGTGTGCAGTGTGTCTCTGGCATCTGCATCATCTGCAAGGGAGGAAAATTCAATTAGCGACATTGAATGGAATGCATGCAGTGTGGGAAAAGACAGATTATACAAAATACACACTTAGCCTACCTGGAGTTGGCAGAATGATGGGCACTGATATGGAGGGCCACACAAACTGTGCCTCCGCTAGGGCCTGCTGCCTGTTCTGCAGGTCCAGCCTCTCACGCTGCACAGCCAGCCTCTGCCTCCCTACCTCCAGGAGCTCCTCGCTGCAGTCGCACCTCGCATCCGTGGTGTTCAGCTGCCTCTCACGGGGGGCGGGGGGGGGGGACGTCATGGGGTGTGTGGGGGGAGAGCGTGTCGACGGGGTGGAGCGGTCTGACCGTGCTGGGGTCTCCTCTTCAGAGGACTGGGAGGCTTGGGGTGACTCAGCTGAGGGCTGGGAGGCTTGGGGTGACTCAGCTGAGGGTTGGGAGGCTTGGGGTGAATCAGCTGAGGGCTGGGAGGCTTGGGGTGACTCAGCTGAGGGCTGGGAGGCTTGGGGTGATTCAGCTGAGGGCTGGGAGGCTTGGGGTGACTCAGCTGAGGGCTGGGAGGCTTGGGGTGATTCAGCTGAGGGCTGGATGTTGGAGGGGCCCTCTCCAGACTCCAAATCAAGGCCACCAGTGATGCCTTGGGAGGCTGTGAGGCCGATGATCGATAGGGCCTTCTCCTCCTCCGGGGTGAGGGAAGGCACGGTGCTCTGCCTCTCGGCGCACCTCAAGGTATATCTTGAGAAGCGTCGTAGCGCGGAGAAGTTCGGCGAATCTGGGAAACGCGGCCTCAGGTGGTGGATTGAATCACTGCTGATTGAGTTAAAGTGGGAACCGTAACAAAACGGTGCACACCGGTTTATAGATTGGCCCAGGTGCAGGCTGTGTCTATATGGTAGGCTATACCAGACTGCCCTCTAGTGGTGCCTACTGTACAGAATAAAATAACGTTATAACTATTATAATATTTGCTATGTGTAAAATAAGTATGAGTAGCCTACAGGTACATTGGAATTCTTGTAATCGCTTGTCCTTACAGTGTCAGTACAAACCAGTTCCTCAGTCCAGTCCTAGGTACTCCACTAGACGTAAAGGTTCCCAAACGGACAATTTACATTATTATCTGCTATTAATCTAGCAGTCTATCAGTATCATCCTCATCTACTTACCCCATCCCTTCCCTACTTATCCCATCCGATGACTGTTTGTGTCCATGACATAGTCAGTGCAATTAAATAACATGGGTGTGTTATGTACCTAGCAAGAATAAATAATCCTGGGGTTGAACTATGACCAAAAAACTAAACTGCTAAATCAATCCTCCTTCCATAGTAGCATAACTGTAGTCATGTTCATTTTGAATAAAAAATGGCATGAGTGCATGGATTTATATAATTAATTTATTGTTTAATAATAATACTACTACTACTGGTGGTGGTGTGTGTGTGTGTGTGTGTGTGTGTGTGTGTGTGTGAGAGAGAGAAAAAGAGTGTGTGTGTCTGTAGTGGTGAGGGGGGATTGGTTTGGCTACACTCTTCCATCCCCCAGTACAGACTGCCCTCTGGGGAGCTGAAGAAAGCAGTCAGCTTGTCACAGAGGTGCCAGGTGGTATAGTCTGGTGAGGACTGCATTACATTTACATTACATTACAATCATTTAGCAGACACTTTTATCCAAAGCGACTAACAATAATTGCATTTAACGTAGGAAAAGCCAATGTACTACTACTTGCCAGAACTCACAAGTGCATCTTCTCTTCAAAACAAGTGACTTAAGAGCATAATCTAGTGCTGAAGGCAAAGTTCAAGAATAGCAATCTAAAGTACAGTGCAATACAATAAAATACAATAAGTGCTTAGAAGGGAGGATTGTTGTAGTACTTCTTGTTCTAGTTCTTCCAGGGGAGGGTCATATAGATACACATTTGAATCGAAAACAGAATAGTTTATTCATCTTTTCGGAATTCAGCAAGCTGTTTTGTATGACCATGTTGAGAGGGAAGCGCGTGAAGCGAACATACCGACATGCGGTCTGTTTTCAGTGAATTTCGCTGTTGCTGGTCGTTGCTGCGTGCGTTCACTTCTTTTATTCGCTGGTGACATTAAGTGGAGAACATGGCCGTATAACGTAATTCATAAGCAAATCTAGAGGCCACCACCTGTGCTGACTCAAAAAAAAATTGCTGATGTGACCGGTCTGGTCTTGTACGCATGTGTTTCTGCATTGTGTATTAAATATCTGGACCACTTCTTGCTGCTGAAGGCTGATTTATTCTGGATAGAATAAACACACACATAGTTATATATTTGCACTGAGGCTGGTCAGGCATCAGATGGACCGCCAGCAACTGAGGTTTACATGTTGCTATACAATTACTGTAATAAAGTCAAGGATGATACACTCTCAAAGTTATTTACTCTTTATTGCATTCTGCACTTCAGACTCCATTACTACGCATTCTGGTGGTTATCTCCTTGCTGAACGTTACTTCCGGTCCCCCTCTACATTAAGCCCCTCTCCTTATATCACCTGACTGCCTGACTGAATATAACATACAACATGAATCAGAACATTACAACATTCCTCCCCCCATAGTCTACAAAAATCCTTCTTTTATGTGCTGAACACTTAAGGGGAGACACCCCAGGTGAATAGGGAAAAAAAAATCCTTAATAGGTATCACCATCAAACTCCCCCAGTTTGTTAGGTACATTAAGGAGCATCTTTTTTGTATTACAAGTTTTCTGAAATCTTATGGATAAATATGCAAATTAGGCATTATATGTGCTAAATATGCGCTAATTTGCATACATTCGGGACATAATTTTTAAAAACTGGTTCAAGCCGGGTTCAAAATTCTTGTTGCATTTTGTTCACATATCCCTATTCAAAACTTTGGCCAGGGGGATTTTTGATATCTCTTTTCTTAACTTCAGAAATCAGAAAATACTGTCAACAGTCATAAAAAGACCAATTTTCGCCATGTTTTAGGGATAAACTGTTATATAAATCAGGCTATGAATGAAATTTAAAAAATCCCCCTTGGCCAAACCCTTCAGAATATGGATTGGAACAAAACTGGAAAGTTAGGTGTATGTAGGTGCTACTCAAGTGGTGGTTTTGATGTCCCTAAGATGAGAAATAACTCATTTTGAGAAAACGGGCTTTGAAAATTTGTATTGTAAAAAACCACACATTTGCATTGTAAACCAATATTTACAAACACAGTATCCAATCACATCATTAGTAACAACATTACACAACATCTGAAAACGCATAGAAACTGAAAACTGAATAATACAGCATGTTGTGGATTCAAAATAGTCCAGGAGTAGACATTTTGTATAGAGAAGCAAGACCTGTTTAGTTGGAAGCCCACTCACCACGTCAAGGTACAGGCCACGAGTGGGATGTTAGTAAGACAAGACTAGAGACGAGACAATGTTAGTAGGGAAGAGAACATTCCCTTTTAGAAAGCTTGTATTATTTTGCTAAACAGATCATGGACAAAGACAGACACATTTGACGAGGACATGCATGAGAAAACAGATTATCCAACTTTTTTTTTAACCGTTTTACATGGAGAAAACATGAATGAATGAACATGAAGAGTAAACTGATTCATAAATACACAGGACAAGATGTGGTTAACAATCCAGGGTAAACACCAATAGCAGCTAAATATAGATTGCCAAACAAACAAGTGATATAACCATCGTCAAAAGCAACACCATAGGAGACATCAGGCTACGCCGTCATAGGTCTACAGAGTCACTCCTCAGATGGCACCACACTAGCTATCTACAAAACTGTTCTAGGCAGCTGGTTTGTAGATCCCACTCAGCTGCAGTCCATAAAACTGTCCTAAAACCACAATATGTTCCTGGTGCACATGGGGTTGTCATCAGTGAAGCAGACTACCCCATATTGCCGCCTTCATGTTGTCCACTGAACGCTGGTTATTGAGAATTATTGTAATAATTCTCAATAACTGTAATAATTTTGTAACATTTTGCATTTATTGGCAGTCATCTTACCTACCTCTGGGTCCACATCTGCCTGCCTAATCTGCTCTCTGCTTCTGTGCAAGGACTCCAGACTTCTCTCTATTTCAGCAACTGAAATTAAAACAGTTTATTTGGTCAGTTTATGGATGCATGTAGAAATGCCACAGGTAGAGAGAGGGAGACTACTGTGCATATGTATAGGCTTCTGATATTGGCGAGAGAGAGAGAGAGAGAGAAAGAAAGAGGGAACACGTTTCAATAGCCTACCTGTCACCCTCTTGTCATGTTTCTGATACGTTTTCAGATTAAGCCCTGGGATCCCTAACACTTTACTAATCTTTTGGAGAGCTGCATACCCCAACCCTAACTCGTGCGCTAAGAGGACCATCCTCACATTGACATCAAATGCAACATCATTCCTAGTTCTTGACACTTTTGCGATAGCCATTTCTCACAAAGACTGCACTCTAAGAGCAAAGTACTACATAACCCACTATTCTGAGGATCTATGTTAATTTTAAGACCAGTCCCTGCACAATTAGGACAAATCAACCCGGTTATCAGCTCATTCAAACACGCCGCATCTCTCTGCTGCTCACTGGACATGCTAACGCTAGCCTCATCTCCCTGCTGCTCACTGGACATGCTAGCACCGGCTAATGTCAACTTGCGCGAATAGGCACTTTATATCTCATAAATGTAAACCTTTCCATTTAGTTTCTCTTGTTTTCTGTTCAACCTTGCGGGCAAACACTGTTGTCGTTGTTGCTTATTACGTTTAGAACGCTTTACAGACGACATTGTTTGGACTAGATATCAGGAAATGGAAATGGACGCGGTGAACCAATCACGTTCTCAGAAATCAACAACAGCCAATGAGATTTCACGTTTAGCATCAAACCCGCCTTTGTATTTCCACGATTGGTTGCTGATACAAAATGAAACTATCATTTTTGGTTGCGATAACATCAGGCTTGAGAGAGAGATCTCTCTAATGATATATCACATGAGCGGATCCAAAAGACGGCCGCGCTCTGGTTCGTTGCGAAAAAATACTAACTTTTGGTGATTTTAGGAAGAATCTACAGACGCAAACAGACTAAATGAAGTAAAATAAACATTTTAATGCGTATTTTTGATGTTTTATTTCCACTAGTATGAAAGAAGACATGTTATGGAAGCAAACTAGCACAAAATCTCAAATTTGAACAGGGCGTTGAAAAACGATGTTTTCACCTACCGTGTCTCCCCTTAAACCTAGTCTGATTCTACGAGGGGATTATTCTGCCCCTGCTACCACTTAGTCCTTGAGATACGTGGGTGCCTGTCTAACTCTCACTGGGTAACAATTTCCCCAAACCCCAATGTCTGGAGGCCCCGGTTCCACTGCATCTGGTGCTGGATTCTCTAGTTCTGCTGGCGGCACCAGTATGCCTGGATCCTCTGCTTCTTGTGGCGGTGCCCATACTACCTTGTGTGCCTGATTTTCTAGTTCTTGCTCTGCTGTGTCCACAGGAACACTCTCCTCTTAGAGACAGGGGTCAGCCAGGTTGTGATCATAACATGGCCGTATCTGATCCTGATGTCGTCTCACCAGTTTCCCATCCAGTGTTTTCACTCTCCAAGAGACTGGACCGGTCCTCTCTATAAGTTGCCGGAATCCACTTCTGGCCTGAGTATCCCCTCACATAGACTGAATATGACACTTGTAAATAGCGAGGGACGCACCTGATCTAGCCGAGTCCTGATCCTGCGGTTCATGAGCAGCTCAGCTGGCGTGGCTCCCGTGGTGGTCTGGGGGATTGATCTGTACTTGAACAGGAACCTGGATAGCTTTGTCTCCAGACTACCTTCCCCCACCTTCTTGAGTCCCTCCTTGACCACCCGCACCGCCCGCTCGGCACAGCCATCTGAGGACGGGTGGTATGGTGCTGTTGTGACATGCTGTATGCCATTCTTTTGTAGGAAGTTCTTGAACTCTGCACTGACCAGACTAGGCCCATTATCACTGACAATCACTGCAGGGGTGGCAAAAATGCTTCTCAGTCTCTCGATAGTCATGGATGAAGTAATAGACGACATTGGGTGAGCCTCGATCCATTTTGAATAGGCATCTACGACGATGAGGAGCATCTTCCCCAATACAGGCCCACAGAAGTCCAGAGGCAGCCTCATCCATGGTTGGTCTGGCCACTCCCACGGGTGTAGCGGTGCTGTTGCAGGGGTGGCTTGGTAGGACTGACATGCATGACATTCCCGCACAGCGGACTCTAAATCCGCGTCCATGTTTGTCCACCATACGTAGCTGCGGGCCAAAGACTTTATTGGTGAGACCCCCGGACCCCCGGATGAGCTTCCTTTATGTGGGATTATCACTCTACTTCCCCACAGTATGCACCCCTCCTCCATGCTCACTTCCTTTTTTCTTCTTATGTATGGCTGAATTTCTGGGTTGTTGCAGTACTCTGAGGGCCAGGAGTCCTGCAGCAGAGCCTGATGTACTCTGGACAGAATGGGTTATCGCCGGGTCCCCTCCCATATCTGCGTTACCTGTAGTGGTGTGCCATTCATGTGCTCCATGAGCATTACCACCTCTTCTTCCCGTGGTGTGGCAGCGGACGTGAGCGGCAGGGGGAGCCTGCTCAGTGCATCCGCGTTCCCGTGTTTTGAGCCCTCCTTATACTCCAAGGTGTACTCATAAGCTGCCAAAATCAGTGCCCATCTTTACCTTCTGGCTGCGGCGAGGTGTGGGATGTCTTTACTCTCCCAGGAGGTCCAGCAGCGGTTTGTGGTCTGTCACAATGGTGCAGTGTTATCCAAACAGATACTGGTGGAATTTCTTAAAGGAGTAGTAAAGGGAAAAATCATGTTTAGCCCGTTTTTAAGGTTACTTATGATCATATACAATGGTTCAGATCAAAAAGTTGACAAAACTAGCACTTTTGAGAAAGTGTGATAATTGCTCTACCACCGTTTTGGTCATACAATGGATGTGGGTGAGCACTAGGGCTGGGACTTTTGCCCCAAAATCATATTCGAAGTTCGTTTATTTATTAATAATAATATTCGAATATATTCGAATTATTATTAATAATATTTTTACCATTAAATTCTTACAGAAAGACCTACCTAGGTATTAAAATAAAGTTGTGCACATTCTGTCCACTAGTGGGCATTGTATCATAGGCAATATCGATAAGCAATGATGTTTTCAGAAGCAAATACAAGTCTTTGTCAACAACCGTTCTTTTAATTTATGTCAGACCCTGGCTTGAACAGTAGGTTTTCACTGTTTGACAAAAATAAATAAAAATAAGCCAGTCAGGCTAGGTACTGAAAGACAAATAAAAGATAAATAAAGGTAGTAGGATGTATATCCCATTAATCAAACATGTAGCCTAGGCTAAATCAGAACTTGCCATTATGGGCTATCTGGCTGCAGTATGTAAGACTCAACAACCCTCGTCAACCAGGAGCCGGTTGCACCAGTCATTACTAAGTGGTGACTAGGCCTATAACCTAAGTGGTGACTAACTCGAGATTTGGTCACTACTAAATTTAAATGGGTTGCACCACTCACGACTAGTTCCTATGACTAGTGCGAGGAAGTAGCGTCTTCAACTCTGCTATTAGGACGGAGGTGGGCTGAAACATTGTAGCTAAATCTGTCGGTGGAAAAATTATTTTTTTTAGCAGATGTCTTAGTTATATCAAGATTAAGCTAACTATTGGCACCGGTGTGCTTATTGGTGTCATATTTAATAAGTTTGAGTAATTTCACGATCGAGCTAGCTAACCACCTTTAGCTCAATTGGCTCAGTTGCTGGTTAGCGATGAGAGGGGGAGTCCCAGCCGAGTTGATAACCCTCCGTTGCGGGTTGGGGGGAAGCAACGGTCGGCTGGGATCCTCATAGTTAACCAGCAACTGGTCAGTGGACTGTACCAGGCAGCCTACGTTATGTCTGAATCAAAGGTTATCAAACAAGCTTGGGAACTAGCTGGCTAGGATAATTTAAGCATAACAATCCAACGGCTAACTCCCCCAAAAGAACCCCTCCACTGCACAAGCACCAACTCCAATAATAATAATAATAAGCACAAGCTACCGAGTGCAACGTTAACCTTGCTAACGGAGATAATGAATTTGGAGAAGAGTGTTGCAGCTGGTGCTAAACGAGGCAAAGGAAGAATATTTTGTGGACTATTATCACATCCATTTCACAGTTGGGATTATACAGAAAGGTGAGGATCGAGCATGTGTTGGATGACCAACTCAAATGCCTGGCTAGCTCAATATTGTTGTAAGTTTAACATGAATCGCATATGCGAGCCGGAGCCCGTCGCTTTCACTGGATGACTCGTGAAGCATGCTACATTTATCTCGCATAGTAAACATGTTTTCGTGGAGTAGTACAGGTATGTACTAAATCGTATGTAGTAGGCGAGTTGCAGTATGTACTATATAGTATATGGACATTCGGACACGGCCCAAGCTCCTTGGTAAGGGCTGGGTAAGGGCGATCAACCTCCTTGTTTACATTTTTACTTGCCGATTGGCTATTTGGATCCTGCCGTCACAGTCATACAACGACTATTTTTTAGTAACTAGTTAGTAGTTACTAGTTAAGACAACGCCTAAATTGCCGTGGTGCAACCGAAATAAGATACCAACTAATATGCGACTAACTAGTAGCAACTAAGAGTTTAGTCAGTGTTTAGGCGTGACTAAATGCTTGGGTTTAGACAAACTGGTGCAACCCAGTCTAGGGGTATAGATTTCGATCTCCTCCAGCGTGATTGTGGGCGTTGGCGAGGCCATTGTTCTGCTAACTAAGTGCTAACTAACGTCACCTCCTACAGGTCCAATAGCCTTGCTAATGAGCTCGCGATTGCAACTTCACCAGGCGTGAAAAACCCTCTGAATCTGAATCAAAAGCAACGTTTGCTAGCCAACACATTTACAAAACTTACAGGTTCGAATATTAAGGGCTGCCTAATATTCGTTCGAATACCAGTATTTCTGTCAATATTCGAATTATATTCGAATCCCGAAGTTCGGACTCCCAGCCCTAGTGAGCACTGTGGCAAATCATTCAAAAAACTCTTGTTTATGATCATAAGTAACCTTAAAACAGGGCTAAACATGATTTTTCCCTTTACTACTCCTTTAAAGTTACCCAATGTAGTTTTGGACCATTAGAATGCGCTCTAAAGCAAATTTGAGGTGGTCCCCGAAAATCGCGTACTACGTCATTGCGTCAATACGTGGAGCACATAATAGTGACGTTTCACACATCTTTGTTTTCAAAACATTAGCTTAATATCATTTTCCGAAGAAATTACAAGGTAGGAAAGACATTCAAGTGATTCATCATGTTTATTAGACTACAAGGAAGTAGTACAGTAGGACCCCACTTATCCGAACCCAACGGTACCGAAGGTCGTTCGTATCTCTGAAATGTCCGGATGACTGAAACGTATGTTAAAATGCACCAAATTCAATAAGTGGTATACTTGTTTCATATAGACTCATAATACACCGATAAACACGGTTAATTACTTGTGAAAATGCATCAAAATTGCAATCAAATAGCCAACTAAACTCATATAGCCTATCCTATAATAAAATAAACAAATTTCCACTTGAGTGCGTGCTTTGATCAAATACAGTACTTCGTACGACTCGTTTGCGTTTTGTGCTCGACATTTTCCTGCTTTAGAGTAACAAAGAAATTAAACGTGACAATAGGCTACAGCCTACAGGCAACATGTAGGTCTACATACAGTTCAGTTTTTATTCACAGTAGGATACAGTACATGTTTACTATGACAGATTTAAGTACAGTACTGTAATGAAAATCCCACCAGCAACCAGATAGCAGGCTAAAACAACAAAAAAAGTTTTTTAAGCCTGTCTGGTAGACAGGGAGGTTGGGATCTCTGAAGTTGGGATTAGTGGGGTCCTACTGTAGTTAAGCATGAAGCCCAAGAAGTACTTCAACTGTGTCTGGTCAGTTGGCTGTGGAGCGCTAGCAATGGCCTGTACCTTGTGTTGACTTTCGTTGTCTTTTATCATTGTCCTTATTAAGCTCTGCGTTGTGTTTTGATTACAATAAAAGACGGCCCCCAATCTCACACAATACCACACAGTCCAGTGTCTCCTTGTTCTGATGTATTCCAAATTAATCTCTCCAACACAGGATTTGAGCGACATCAAAAGCTGTTTATTCCAGAAGGGTTAACATACAAAAGACAATGGCATAAAGTCTAATGTAGACTTGACCTCTCTGTATGCTGTCTGAACTCAAATTAAAGCATTGGTCTCGTTGCAACGTTCTTATGGTTCGGGTGTCCCCCCCCCCTCGTCTCTTCTCCGATAAGACTGTCTTTCTCGTCTCTTCTGTGGCCTTGTTTGGTCAAGATAAGCTACGCCGCCTCGGCGCTAACCACAACAATTGCTGTTTAGCACAGAATGTACCAGCCCTAAGAATGTCAACTTTATCTCATAAGTCTATGGAAGAGGGACACCGTTTTCTTACAGAACACACCAGCTACAGCCATACTCAGAGGTCGATCATAATAATTTAGAAATAGCTAACAGGATCAGATTAAATCAATATTTCTTTGAAAATCAGCCAGATTCAACACTTGACTTGCTACGGAATGAATTTATTTTTCGTTGATCCTGTATCCCAGGTACACCACCTCTGGTGCCATGAAGACACATTTCTCTCTCCTATGCCTGGGGCTGATGACACCCCATAGGGTAGCCTGGTGTATTGGTATAAACCGCGGTGGGTGTTAATTGTTGTGAACTTCTTAGATTCTTCATCCCGTGGGAGTTGCTGGTATGCCTGAGACATGTCTAGTTTGGTGAATTTCTGTCCCCCCCAGTACTGCCAACAAGTCCTCAGTTTTTGGAATTGGGTAGTGATCTATCTTAGACACTGGATTCACGGTAACTTTATATTCCCCACATATTCTAGTTGTTTTGTCTGGTTTAAGTATAGGAACTATGGGAGCGGCCCACTCGGAAACTCACAGGCTCTTTCTATGATGCCTTCCTTCTCTAATCTAACCAACTCTGTCTCAACTTTGTCCTTGAGGGCATATGGCAGAGGCCTGGCTTTGAAATACCTTGGCTTGGCCTCGGGGTCAACGGAGATCTTTGCTGTAGCTCCCACTAAACTGCCCAGCTCACCTTAAACACCTCTCCGTGTGGTGAGAGTAGCTTACTCAACTCCTGCTGCTGACCTGTATGTAGTCTGAAAATGGCCCTCCAGTCTAGCCTAATGGCCTCTAGCCAATTTATCCCCAAGAGATTTGGCCCCTCCCCTCTTACCACTATCAATGGCAACTGTCTGGTCTGCCCATTGTAACTGACTTGTGTGTACATCTTGCCTAGCACCCCTACACTATCTCTGGTGTACATATACAGCTTTGTTCTTGTATGGTGGAGTTTCCCCCCTCCCATCTTCCTGTATGTTTTCTCATTCACTATAGTCAGGCTTGCCCCAGTGTCTACTTCAAACTCAATGTTGCATCCATTCACTGCCATCTGCTCTCTGTATGGCTCTATTCTTTTTTCATCATCGATATTGTACATCATGTGGGCATACTCCTCTTCCTCTTCTTCCAGTCTGTGGCGCGCTATGGCTTCTACCATACGGACTTGTGGTCACGATTGATCAGATAGCTGGTTGGCTTGGTTCCACGATTGAAAATCTTCAATCAGTATCCCTGCACACCGCACTGATCACTATACATATACACACTGTACATACAAACTTTAAAGTTACCATTTAAATACATTTGTAAATATTACACGTACTTATTCATTCAATTCAACCATAACATTTCTGTGACCTTTTGGGATGTTTGCTTTGGCATTGTAAATGTATGTTTCCCATGCCAATAAAGCCCTTTGAATTGAAGTAAAATATAGAAGACATACAGATAGTTATCCATTCATACTTGGATGGATGGATGGATAGTTGGATAGGGTTTTGTGTTAGTGAAAATGTGCTTTACTGAGACGGGAAGCACAGGGTGTAATCTTACCAGTCTCAATATGCTCTCCTGTGAAATGTTATCGCAATCCCAATATTTGTACATGTTTGGCATGGCTTGGACTTGAGCATTCCCCTGGCACTTGTTTTCACTGCTCCCACGGAGGACCGTGTGCAAGTCATGCCAGATGCCTACAAATAGATGGACTCCACTTTGCGTGTGTAAACTGTTGAATAATTAGGCATTACAATCAGGTGAAGAAATATGAACACATGCTCATTTCTCAGATTTCCAGAATCTATTTGGCTGCGCTCACTCTATATTGTTAGAAGAAGGCCTAGGCTATATTGATAGAAGTAGGTCTAGGCTATATTGATAGAAGTAGGTCTAGGCTATATTGATAGAAGTAGGCCTAATCTATATTGATGGAAGTAGGCCTAGGCTATATTGATAGAAGTAGGCCTAATCTATATTGATGGAAGTAGGCCTAATCTATATTGTTAGAATTAGGCCTAATCTATATTGTTAGAATTAGGTCTAGGCTATATTGATAGAAGTAGGCCTAGGCTATATTGATGTAAGTAGGCCTAATCTATATTGATGGAAGTAGACCTAGGCTATATTGATAGAAGTAGGCCTAATCTATATTGATAGAAGTAGGCCTAGGCTATATTGTTAGAAGTAGGCCTAGGCTATATTGTTAGAAGTAGGCCTAGGCTATATTGATAGAAGTAGGCCTAATCTATATTGTTAGAAGTAGGCTGGGACTGACTGCCCCCCTGATCAAAAAGTCAAACTGCGCATATGAACATCATGTCACTAGAGAGACAGAAACAGCAGGATCCAGAGATGGTAAGGGACTGTGGTAGAACTAACAGAAGGAAGTTCATAGAGAAGCAACTAGAAATGAATCCAGAGGCCTATAAACAATGAGATACAAATAAAAAGGCTATGTTAAGGGAAAGACTTCATGAACAATTAAACAGGACAACAATAGGCAGGCTTTTCAGAGATCGTGTCAGGGATGGACCCATCTTTGCATGTGTAAACTGTAGAATAATTAGGCATTACAATCAGGTGAAGAAATATGAACACATGCTCATTTCTCATATTTCCAGAATCTATTCTGCTGCTCTCACTCAAAATAAACCATCTCTCCAGTCTTGAAAGTTTCCCTCCCTCCCTTCCTCCCTCCATACAGTCAGTCCCTACATCTCACCCACTTTTTCTCCCTCCCTCTCTTCCTTCATCCATCCTTCCTTCCTCCCATCTCTCCCTCCCTCACCTTTTGGTTTTTTATGAAACCACCCCCCACTCTCCCCCAGGTATGTGAACTGTGCCCGTACTGAGGAAGAGCAGAACCTGGTAGCGTTTCAGTACCGTGGAGGGATCCTGTTTCGCTGCTGTCGGCTGCTGGCTGTCGGGGAGGAGCTGCTGGTCTGGTACGGACAGGAGTACAGATACAAGAGCATCTCCTTCAACTACGTCTGGGAAGAAAAGAGCACCGCTAGAGGTATCTGTCCTCAACTCTTCTTCCCTCTGTCTTCTACATCTCTCTCTCATCCACCTCTTTCCTTAAAGCTGAAAGAACAAGAGGTCTGCTGGTCATAATAATAACCGCTGTCCAAGTAGCTCTCCTCTACCGTCCTTCCTCTCCTCTGTCTTTTTCCCATGGCGCCAGCCAGCAGGCAAGACATGGGCATACAGCGTGAAATTCAGGTCACTCATAGATGCAACGATATAGATGCAACGATACAGAGGGCACTATGTCAGGAACTGCAATGGTGCCTGTGCAAATCGCTGTTGTGAGGCACGCAAATTGCCAATATTAGGCAGGCACACTTGCTCAGAACAAATTGGAATGCTGTTAGTTGCCATGGAACATGGTAGCTTGACTTATCTTTAGGAGTGCTAGCTTACTCTAGCTATCTAAGGTAGCTATTGCCATAGGCTTCCATGTATTCATGCTTGTTTTCTCTCCTTTCTCCTCTTTTCTTTTTCTCACTCCTCTCTCTCCTCTGTCGCTTTCCTTCACTTGAGCTCAGCCAGAGGAACCTCTTACATATCTTTCTCTCTCCTGTCCTCAATCTGAAGTTGTGGCGTCGTCGTGTTTCGCCCCCCACTAGTTACATACGTATAAACACTCTATACAGAATTTGCACTTGTAATACAGGTGTGAGAATCCTTTTTAATGTTTGTCTCTTTCTCTTTCACTCTCCCAGGAGTGATGTCAGACTTGTCCCAGACTCGGGTGTTCTCCTGCTCTGTGTGCCCATTCACCTACACCTCCCAGATCTACCTCAACAAGCACCTCAAGAGGAGCCATGACAACCTCTACGTCTCTCTCTCTCGTCTCTCGAGCATACAGATCAGACCAGAGATTCTCTCCTCCTCCTCCTCCTCTCAATCACTCCCTATCACCACCTCAAACACCCCCCTCACCCCAGCTACTGCCCAGAGACAGAGAGACACAGACAAGCCAAGACCGTACCCCTGTGAACAGTGTGGGAAGAACTTCACTAAGTCAGAACATTTAAAGAAACACCAGCGTGTTCATACAGGAGAGAAGCCATACCACTGTGACCAGTGTGGAGCGAACTTCAGTACGTCAGGAGAGTTAAAGACACACCAGCGTGTTCATACAGGAGAAAAGCCATACCACTGTGACCAGTGTGAAAAGAACTTCACTATGTCAGGAAATTTAAAGAAACACCAGCGTGTTCATACAGGAGAGAAGCCATACCACTGTGACCAGTGTGGAAAGAACTTCACTGACTCAGGAAAGTTAAAGATACACCAGCGTGTTCATACAGGAGAGAAGCCATACCACTGTGACCAGTGTGGAAAGAACTTCACTGACTCAGGAAATTTAAAGACACACCAGCGTGTTCATACAGGAGAGAAGCCATACCACTGTGACCAGTGTGGAAAGAACTTCACTGACCCAGGAAATTTAAAGACACACCAACGTGTTCATACAGGAGAGAAGCCATACCACTGTGACCAGTGTGGAGCGAACTTCACTACGTCCGGAGAGTTAAAGACACACCAGCGTGTTCATACAGGAGAGCAGCCATACCACTGTGAACAGTGTGGGAAGAACTTCACTCGGTCAGGAAATTTAAAGACACACCAACGTGTTCATACAGGAGAGAAGCCATACCACTGTGACCAGTGTGGAGCGAACTTCACTAGGTCAGGAGACTTAAAGACACACCAGCGTGTTCATACAGGAGAGAAGCCATACCACTGTGACCAGTGTGGAAAGAACTTCACTACGTCAGGAGAGTTAAAGAAACACCAGCGTGTTCATACAGGAGAGAAGCCATACCACTGTGACCAGTGTGGAGCGAACTTCACTACGTCAGGAGACTTAAAGACACACCAGCGTGTTCATACAGGAGAGAAGCCATACCACTGTGACCAGTGTGGAGCGAACTTCATTACGTCAGGAGAGTTAAAGACACACCAGCGTGTTCATACAGGAGAAAAGCCATACCACTGTGACCAGTGTGAAAAGAACTTCACTATGTCAGGAAATTTAAAGACACACCAGCGTGTTCATACAGGAGAGAAGCCATACCACTGTGAACAGTGTGGGAAGAACTTCACTCAGTCAGGAAATTTAAAGACACACCAGCATGTTCATACAGGAGAGAAGCCATACCACTGTGACCAGTGTGGGAAGAACTTCACTCATTCAACAAGCTTAAAGACACACCAGCATGTTCATACAGGAGAGAAGCCATACCACTGTGACCAGTGTGGAAAGAACTTCACTATGTCTGCAAATTTAAAGAGCCACCAGCGTTTTCATACAGGAGAGAAGCCATACCACTGTGAACAGTGTGGGAAGAACTTCACTACATCAGGAGATTTAAAGAAACACCAGCGTGTTCATACAGGAGAGAAACCATACCACTGTGAGCAGTGTGGAAAGAACTTCACTATGTCTGCAAATTTAAAGAGCCACCAGCGTTTTCATACAGGAGAGAAGCCATACCACTGTGAACAGTGTGGGAAGAACTTCACTCAGTCAGGAAATTTGAAGACACACCAGCATGTTCATACAGGAGAGAAGCCATACCACTGTGACCAGTGTGGGAAGAACTTCACTCATTCAACAAGCTTAAAGACACACCAGCGTGTTCATACAGGAGAGAAGCCATACCACTGTGACCAGTGTGGAGCGAACTTCACTACGTCAGGAGAGTTAAAGACACACCAGCGTGTTCATACAGGAGAAAAGCCATACCACTGTGACCAGTGTGAAAAGAACTTCACTACGTCAGGAAATTTAAAGAAACACCTAGTGTTCATACAGGAGAGAAGCCATACCACTGTGAACAGTGTGGAAAGAACTTTATTAAAACGGACCATCTCAGGAAACACCAGTGTGTTCATACAGGAGAGAACCCATAGCCCTAGCCTTAGGTCTGGATTACACTACTGCTTTTTCACTGACCTCTGCGCCTAGCAGTTACACTACTGAGGCCAAAATGAGGCTCGAACCCGGAGGCAGATCGATACATCCGGGGCTACGTTTTGGTGCTTGAAATCCGGCGATGCGTTCTAGTGTAATAGGCAGATCTGGAGGCCTTTGGAAAAAAACTATAGGAATAGGGCTACACTGTAACTGTGTTCACTTCACCTTATAACAATCAAACAGATGATTCATGAGTTTGAGCTACATAGTATCTTACTGTATACTATAGTTAATCAGACAAGCAGATAATATCGTAGGAGGAATTCAACTGTATTCCATGTTTGCAGGTTCCACCCAAAAAGAAGACATTTCAAATCATAACCTACACAAGAGTAGACACCTCAATTATCTTGTTAAAAGAAAAAGAAAAGTAACTAGCAAAAAAAAAAAAGTTTTCTTGTTAAACCTTTTTATTGAGCTATCGCTATATAAGATATATATTGAGATATGCCGCTACACGTGTGGGTAGGATTCCTAGCTCAGTCTTTTGTGTTGCTGACAAACAGCAACTTGATCACACCTGTCTGAACTTCCCAGCACTCCTGCCCTTTTCTTTTTCAATAATATCTCTATTCAATACTCAAATTCAGTCCAAATGTTCCAATGTATTTTTCACAATCATTGTGTACAATCAGTTTGTTTTAAGTCCTTCATCCATCCCCTCACGATATAGCTCCCATATTATGACGTTATATGTTTTTACGAATATGCCAACTATCTGTCCCGCATGGTGTCGTTCTCAAACATCACCATCAAGAGATGAATAAGCCTACTATTTTAAACCGCACCAGAGATATGAGCAAACATGATTTAGGATACCTAATAGGCCAGTAAAAGCAGATGTTTGCTTTTGCAAAAGAACCCCTCAAATATGTTGTATAGTTTAATCTGGAATAATATTCTGAAGTCAGATCTGTAATCATTCTACAAGCAATTGGTTTATTCGGGTGAACCAATGAGTGCGTTTACATGCACTCAATAAACCTTGCTTAAACGGAATATCGACAATGGCCATGTAAACATCAATAAACCGTTTGAATAAACGGAATATGGGCATATTCCGAATATAAAAAAAAAAACGAATAAATCCCCAGGTTTATTCCTTTTCCAAACCGAATATTGGGTCATGTATACGCTTATCGGTTTATTCCCACCAAAAGGAACATGAATTTGTGCTCTGCGCATGTTTTATTCGCAAGGAATCTTGGTTCTAGATTGCTGAACTAACGTTAGCCATTCTCAAAATGCAATACAACACAAATCTATAGTATATTTCATAGGTAGGCCTACAGTTTATTTTATTCTGCAAAATCAATTCTGTTATGTCTAAACAAACTAGTTTTGTACTGACTATTCTATTTGTTGCTGCTGTTTTGATTGTATTTCTGCTTGTTATGTTCTCTCCTGTTCTGTGATTGTATTTAAGTATTTCCCACCAATCCTAGCTGCGAATCTTCATCCAAAGGGCCCGGGGGGCTCTGGTGTGAACGAGTGGCATATGAAAGAGAGCCACAGCACCGGCGTTTAACATTTCCTCTCGTTTTTTTCCTTTCAGTAAGGAAGTGAATGAGGAGGAGTGTGAAGTGGTGTTGCTGGATGAGAGCAAGCACTATAGCGCACCACAAACATATTGCTATCGTTTCCATTCTTTGCTGTCTGGGGAGATGGGCTAAACAGGAAGAAGAAACGCGCCGAAAAACTTTCATTGCGATGACGTTCTCCGTGCGTCGCTGGTTTAAATTCGGAATATACCGAATGATAACAATTACCATACAGGAATATTCCTTTTTGCGTGCGCATGTAAACTCCTTATTCCTAATGTTTCAATAACCGGAATATGGACAATAAACCGAATATTGAGTGCATGTAAACGTAGTCAGTGATAAAAAATCTAAATAGGAATTGGATATGGAGTTTGGATTACTGGAGAAAATGAAAAGAGGAACTTGAGGAAGATCCTTGGTGAACTGAATAATACGGCAGGCCTTATCCTATAGGCCTATGGAATGCTGTTCAGGAAGTTGGGTGAATGAATGGATTTAATTTTGTCCTCTGGGTAAAAGTAAATTGCTTTAAAAACATGGAGGAATAAAACCAAAAAGTACTGCAACACGAAGTAGATGAAATGGTGATTGCATAGGGAACTGTTTAAATAATTCCAATATACCTGGTTGAGTTCATGGTTTACAACCATTCATCTCTTACAATATACATGAATAAATTATCAGATGAACAGTAGTAATGGTAGGCTATAATATTGTTATCACAGCAGTGCAGATTGCAATTAGAGATTGGAATAAGTAGAGTATCTTTTTGGATTTGAGATTATTTTAAAAGCAGGGGATGCGCTCCACACATGGAATACAAACTGGGATGGACATGTATTTGTTGGTGACTGTTGGCGTTGGTTGGATGGTATTTTAAACTCTAACTTTTCCAAATGTTTTTTTTTTTTCTTTCATTAGCCTTTTTAATAAACATTGTATAACCTGAGAGAGGTACTGTATAGTGTGTTCATTTGTGTTCCTGCCTCAGTATCCAACCCTGGACTGACCCCCCCTCAGTATCCAACCCTGGACTGACCCTGCCTCAGTATCCAACCCTGGACTGACCCCTCCTCAGTATCCAACCCTGGACTGACCCCTCCTCAGTATCCAACCCTGGACTGACCCCTCCTCAGTATCCAACCCTGGACTGACCCCTCCTCAGTATCCAACCCTGGACTGACCCCACCTCAGTATCCAACCCTGGACTGACCCCACCTCAGTATCCAACCCTGGACTGACCCCCCCTCAGTATCCAACCCTGGACTGACCCCACCTCAGTGTCTCTGCATGACTCTTCCATTGCTCCCAGGGAGAGTCATGCAGGTGTCTGGTTGGTGTTCATAGACCTTTGTTGACTTTCGTTGTCTTTTATTATTGTCCTTATTAAGCTCTGCGTTGTGTTTTGATTACAATAAAAGACGGCCCCAGATCTCACACAATACCACACAGTCCAGTGTCCCTTCTTTAGGTGTATTCCGATTTGAGCGACATCAAAAGCTGTTTATTACAGAAGGTTTAACATACAAAAGACGATGGCGTATAGTCTAATGTACAGCTGACCTGTCTGTATGCTGTCTGGACTCAAATCAAATCATCTGAGCTCGAGCACGGTTCTTATGTGGTTTGAGTGCCCCCACCCCCCCCTCGTCTCTTCTCCGATAAGACTGTCTTTCTGGTCTCTTCTGTGTTCTTGTTTTGTCAAGTCAACCTACGCCGCCTTGGCGCTAACCACAACAATTGCTGTTTGGCACAGAGTGTACCAGCCATGGAATGTCATCTTTATCTCATAAGTCTATGGAAGAGGGTCACCATTTCTTACAGAAAGCTCCAGCTACAGCCATACTCAGAGGTCAATCATTATAATTAGGAACAGCTAACAGGATCAGATTAAACCAATATTTCTCTGAAAATCAACCAATATTCAACACCTTCCAACACCAAAGTGAAAATAATTCCTCAATGGGACTGAGGAATGGGGAGTAAGGGGGTAACGGTGTATCCACCTGTGAAGTTATGTATGGTGGTTGGTGAACCAGTCCCAGACCAGAGCAGCCCGGTGGAAACTAACATTATCCCACATGACAACAAACCTGGGCTGCTCTGCTCCATCCTGTACAACTGCATTATATAGAGCACCAGATATGTCATTGTGAGTGGAGTGCACTTCTAAAGCATAGAGCGCTTTACAATATCTTCTCTCATTCACTCACCAATGGTGGCCAGCTGGTGTTAGCCTGCTCTTTGGGATAAATTAGTGTCTTACTCAAGAATACGTCAACGAAGCAGAGGAGATAGCTGGAATTGAACTGGAGGCTCCCAGACGGCTACTCTACCTCCTGAGCTGCTGCCGCCCCCTCAGAACGTGATCATGTGTGCAGTACTGGATGGACCTAGGGTGGCATGGTGATGGAGAACTCCTTGCAGATGTAGGAACCTCTTGAAAATGTTTTCAGCCCTCAAATGCCATCTAGGTATTATTCCGTAAACTAAGGCATGTTTAAATTATTTTATTGTGAGCTCACAAGGTATGTCTGATCTCCAGAGAAGGGATATCAGAGTACAAATGTGTGGTCAGAAAACAATGAGTCTCATACTTCAGCCAAAATGACCTCATCTTAAGACCTCCTCCTCCTTATCTCTCTGGGCTAGTGGAAAGGGCTCCCCCCTCCCCTAACTTAACATTCTTGAAGCTCACAGACCTGCTTCCACACACCACAAAACACTGATCCTTCTTCCAGGAACACAAGGTGATATTTCCCCCATGCTGCCCAGGGACATTCACAACAGCTCTTTGTCCTGTAACATCTGGGCCCTGACGCCTGGTTTTAGATAGATTGAATCCAGATTCATCAATGAAAATGAGGTCATGATGCTGTGCAGCTGCGCCAAATACCACCAGTATGCCGTTCACACCTCTCATATTGAAATGAATGGAATGCACAAGAACAAGAGCCCTGGATCAGGTCCAAATCCAGCCATCTTGCTAATAACACCACCAGCTAACATTAGCTAACCAACACCAGATATAAATCTAACCAGGCAGATATGAATAGGCTACTGC
Organism: Borostomias antarcticus; assembly: GCF_949987555.1. Lineage (NCBI taxonomy): Eukaryota > Metazoa > Chordata > Actinopteri > Stomiiformes > Stomiidae > Borostomias > Borostomias antarcticus. The sequence continues at coordinate 3,789,304 of NC_140234.1, forward strand.
AGGATCTTAACTAGTCTAACGTTAGAAGACCATAAACGCAAATGTAAACGCAAATGAAAACGTATCATGGATCCTTTTACCCGCCCCAAGACCTCATTGTACCATACTTTGGAAAATAAGTACCCTAACACACCCTATAGAACATGTAATCTATGGGCTGCAGGCAGGGTTGAAAATTAACACCCGCCACCCGCCAATGGCGGGTAAAATTTCCATTTGGCGACTAAATTTCGGAGGCTATCCGCTACGCTGGCGGGTAAATGTTTGTACCAATAGAGTCATGTAATAAAGTATGCGTGCGATGTCGCCACATCCATGCCATAGACCGGCGTTCTGTTTGTTGTGTGTTGCTCCCCCGCTGCACCAAATAAAGTTTTCAGTCACATGACTGTTGCGGAGCCTCGCGCACTAGGAGAGACTGGTGACGCGAGGCTACTCGCGCACAGAAAATCGTTCACATTTACCTCAGAGGACGCGCGCTTCTACAGTCAACACCTACAGTAGATGTGTACCATCCTGTCTCTGGGCTTCCATAGCATACCAAGACACTGTTTCTCAGAAGGGATGTCTTTGATCGCTTGTCATGTAGCTTATAAACTCTGAAGACGGTACTGGTTCCTCCTTGACTGACTTCACTGGTCATCCAGCCATAGGCCTAGTTTTAGGTATGGACGCTATATGGACATGTCCATACCAAAGCCACGGAAACACGAATTGTCCCTACCAAAAATAATACAGAGTGAAAACTGTAGTTTTTAATTACCATTCACAACTTGCGAAAGCAAAACGGTTGGGAATTGGCCTGGTTGACAGCTGCGTTCAGCAAGCTATCCAATCAACAATGTACAGTAGCCTACTTCCCCCCCTCCCTCCCACAACAATGTACAGTAGCCTACTTCCCTCCCTCAATGTACAGTAGCCTTCTTCCCCCCTCCCTCCCTCAACAATGTACAGTAGCCTACTTCCCCCCTCCCTCCCTCAACAATGTACAGTAGCCTACTTCCCCCCTCCCTCCCTCAACAATGTACAGTAGCCTACTTCCCCCCTCCCTCCCTCAACAATGTACAGTAGCCTACTTCCCCCCTCCCTCCCTCAACAATGTACAGTAGCCTACTTCCCCCCTCCCTCCCTCAACAATGTACAGTAGCCTACTTCCCCCCTCCCTCCCTCCCTCTGTGACCCAGCGAGGGCCTCGCGAGCTCAGCAGCTCACAGCACATCGAGCATCGACTGTCGGCAACAGCGGGAATTTTGATTAAGCAGAAGTAAGATTGAAGTTATTGAACAATAGGGAATACAATATGTTGACCGACAATTATTTTTCTGTACAGAGTTGTATCAATGATAATAGTTTAGTTTGCGTCCTACTAAATGCCTGTAAACTGTAGCCTAATGTTAGTGCTGGTGGTGCAGCTAGTCAGAGCTGTACGTATTAGCTATAACGTTAGGTCTCGTAAACGTTTGCTGAGGCAGAGATAAGGTGCTGTAATGTTGTCATAACAGTTGTCTTTAGCTACTAATAAATCAGTTTTGGTATAACCGTTGCAAACTCCTAGGTTTGAGCAATGACTAGCTAGGTTCACTCGCCCACTGAATTGCATAACAGGCTAAACAAACGAGACGAGACGTCTGGTTTGTTTATGCAATTCAGTCCAAGTCCAGCGTTATTATGTTCATATTTCATATGCTACACGGAATAGGCTGTAGGCTACACGGAAAAGAGTGTTTCATGTCTGCAAGTAGTTTGATATTGTCAATCATTTCCCTTTTATGACCAGAAAAAATAAGACAAAAATGGACATTAGAATTTTTTGGGTCAAAGCAGCAGAAAGGCACGACCTGGAGAGGCAGGCGGGAGATGCATCAGGGTTACAGGTGAGATTATAGTCTGACTCAACAGATGTAGGTTTTGTGGATAAACCTTGTCATTCGTTGTCACATTGCCCAATCAGTGGCGACGGAAATTAATCTGATTCGGCCACCACCCAGATTCAATCCAGACTATGTGAAACAACAACAACCGTCCCTACCAAAGCTCAAATCAAACCTACGCCCCTGCTCAGGTTTAACTTTACATGATGACAGGCTGTGAATATGTTACAGCATATGTATTTTGTTCATAAACACATAAAGACCATGAGGTGAAGGCTTGGATCATTTATATCTCATATTTGTGTAGGGTTAGCTAGTTATGGATAATTCTACACCGTGGAAGTGAATGGAAATGAATATTTGAATTTCTATGAATTGCAATGTTTCTAGGCATCGAATTAAACTACTTTATTTGAAATTTTACTTTGGCCTCTTCCTTAAGCATGTATTCAACATAATACTATTATCTGAATGAAAAGTACTGAAACAGATGTATAATGTGACAAAAAAGGCAATTTATTATTTTGGCCTGTAAAAAATATACTTGGCCGGCGGATTTTTTCATCTACCAGTCCCCTTGGCAGGTGAGCCAAAAAGTTAATTTTCATCCCTGTCTGTGCTCCTCCCCCTTGCACAACAGATACCCGAGTACTCCAGACACTACGTTCTTTAACAAGTTGTTGTCTTCAAGACCCTGCCATGGCCCTATCTCTAAGCACAGCTGATGCCAACTTTTCTGCACTGAAATCGATACATTTCAGTGCGCAACACCATGAACAATGAAAGACTGACTGATATCGGGGTGCTAAGTGCAGTGTTGCCAGCTCCTCTGTAAGGGAAGTAGCTGTTGGTTCTCCCAAAAGTATTTCCAGTACCCCACTTACAGTACAATAGGCACTAGCACTAAATGTTAAACATTAACTCCATCCATATGTTAAAAACTTACTTTATGGAACACTCAATGTATTTATTTACGAATATCAATGTTTAATCCCGTGGAATTAGGAGAAATGTGAACAGTACAGTAGCCAAAACACACTTACAGAAGCCCTATGAGGAATGTAACAAACTGGACCCACTGGTCCAAGCAGCAGTGGGAGGAGTTAAGGTTAGATATGATAAGTAATGATCATTAGATAAGCTATAATGTAGAGATGAGCAGTTCACCATACCTAAAATGTCTTCATATCTAAAATATGTCATGAGACCTTCCTAAACCCAAAGGAATGAAGCAGAAGTCAATTAAGGTCACAACAGGTGATCATCAGATTAAAAAGGACATGGAGAGGCTGGTGTTTCCATCTTCAGAAGTGTTCGTTTGAAAGTTAACCCACAGATAGATACATTATCTCCAACATAATAAAGAGAACAGGTGAATAGAGTTAAAATAGAATTAATCAGGCCTAGGTCTGTGTTTCAGAAGAACATCTTCACTCTTCATAGTGTTTATAATCTGATAATCTGCATCCTCTGCTTGCAGTTTGAGGTCTCCTAGCTGAGCTCTGTGAAACACCGCCACTATGTGGTTGACTGCTATCATTGCATGTTGATGAAGGTCTTCGGGTGGCCAGTAAAATAGTGTTACAGAAACATGACAATAACTAGAATAGCGCTCAGAGAGCACAGACCTCTGCCTGTGATGCATTTCGTCAGCATGTACAGTTCTTTTTTAGTTTAGCAGTTCTATATGGCCAACTTGAAAATGCATGTTGCAGAGGAAATATTGATCACCTTGATGAAGCTGAATCTGTTGTAGTGTGAGATCAAGCTGATCAGGGTGCTGTTCTGGGTTTAAAATGACCCACTATAGGAAATGAATGGGTAAGACAATATTATGTTCATCCAGCAGATGGAAAACATCCCCATACACACCCACAGCCACAACTCACCTGGGTTACCCGGGTTCTAGGTCTAAAATGAGCCCCCGTTTTATAGTGTTCAAGGCCAAATTTGACTGATCTGTTTTAACTGCTCTTATATGAACACAAAACCCATAAATCCCCAAATGAATGTGAACCACCTGTAGCATTCTCTTAGTGTACACCACATGCTCCCCCACACGTCCATAGTGTGAAACCACTTGGATACTGAGTGTAGAGCCATTACCAGTCAATTCAAAGTTATTCTAAGTGATCATCTTTATCCTATTAGTGAAACATATCCAGATGAAAATGATTTATTTCAAAACAGCAATACACCCATCCACAAAACACAAAATCAGCAAATGTTTTGATTTGTATGAACATGATGTCAATATGTTGTAGCCTTCCAATTAATCCACTTAAAACCTATCTAGCTAGCTACATTACAATATATTACAGTCATTTAGCTGACACTTATTCAAAGATACTTACAATAATTGCATTTAAAGTAGTTGCCAGAACTCACAAGTGCATCACCTTTCTAAAACAAGTGACTAAGAGCATAATCTGGTGCTGAAGGCAAAGTGAAGAATAGCAAACTAAAAATAGAATAGGTGCTTGGTACAGTACTACTCCTGGTAGTACTGTACCTCTTGAAGAGGTCTGTTTTGAGCCTGCAGCGAAAGATGGGCTGCGACTCCACTGTCCTGACGTCAGTGGGTAGTTCATTCCACCACTGTGGGGCCAGGACAGAGAAGAGCTGTGACCGCGTCATTTGACTACAGGGGCCTTGCAGTGACGGGGCAACCAGTCCTCCCGAGGTAGCAGAGTGTAGTGGTCAGGCGGAAGTGTAGGGTTTGATCATGGCCTGGAGGTAGGAGGGAGCTGTTCCTTTCATTGCCCAGCAGGCTAGTACCAGAGTTTTAAACTGGATGTAAGCTGCTACAGGGAGTCAGTGTAGAGAACGGAGAAGGGAGGTTGTGTGAAAAAACTTGGGGTGGTTGAAGTCCAGGCACAGAGCAGCTTTCTGGACAAATTCCACAGGTTTAATGGCTAACGCCATGGCCCCAGCAAGGAGGGATTTGCAGTAATCCAGGCGGGAGATGAGAAGGGCCTGGATCAAGGTTATTATAGTTAACGAAAACTAACGAAAAAATTAAAACTAGGTGTGACAATATATAAACTTTTTGTTTTAAAACGATTTATTTTTTTTACTTTTTGACTGAAATAAAAATAAAAACTAGGCTTTACAAAAGTGGAGACACTACAAAATAAAAAATTTTGTTCCACTCATCAATTTTTTGTTTTTTCCTCATTCTTCAACTATAAGATGTATACTATCACTATATTAAAGGAGTAGTAAAGGGAAAATGCATGTACCGAGGTGCTCATCTAGGCCCTTGTCCTCTCGCGTTTGGACTAGTGCAACTCCCTCCTTGCTGGGGCAGCCCTGCCTCGGCCATTAAACCCCTGGAACTTGTCCAGAAAGCTGCTGCTCGCTTGGTGTTCAACCACCCAAGTTCTCCCACAAACTTCCCTTCTCTGTTCTCTACAATGGTTCCCTGTAGCAGCTTGCATCCAGACTCTGGGACTATCCTATCGGGCAATGAATTAAACAGCTCTCTCCTACCTCCAGGCCATAGTCAAACCCTACACTCCCTCCCAACCACTATGCTGTGTTACCTTGGGGTGAGTGGTTGCCTTCTCACTCCGAGGCTCCAGCGGTCGATGGACACGGTCACGGCTCTTAACTGTCCTGGCCCTGCAGTGATGTAATGAACTGCCCACTGACATCAGGACAGCAGAGTCGCTGCCCATCTTTTGCCGCAGGCTCAAAACTCACTTCTTCAAGAGATACAGTAGTACCACGATCCTCCCTCTTAGGCACCTATTATATTTTTAGTTTGCTATTCTTGCACTTTGCCTTCAGCACGAGACTATGCACTAGTCACTTGTTTTAGAAAGGAGATGCACTTGTGAGTTCTGGCAAGTAGTACATTGGGTTTTCCTACGTACATTTTTTTTATTTTTATAAAAGTGTCAGCTAAGTGAGTGTAATGTAATGTAATATAATGTTTACTTCCCAAATGTAATGCATTTGAACATTAGATCTCTGTGGTTATCCCCTACTAGTTTTTCTCTTGTTCACTTTCCTGTGAGTTCTTGGTGGCCAATGAGCTGTTTTTGAGCATTGATCTCTTCCTTCAACCTTAATAAACAGACAGAAACTCTCATTACCATCACATCATTTGGCAAGAATTGAGAAGGTGCATCCAGATGCATTTGCTCCTACCCAAGTATCTCCCTCTCTGTGGAGGTGAGTAAGCGCTCCAAGGTGCTGTTTTCGAGCTCTGTCTGTATCAGCCTTGTCTTTAGACTGTCTCTCTCCCTCAGTCTGAATGTGTCCAGGCGCTCTGCCTCTCTCCCCTGTTTTTGATGGGAATTAATCTCCTCCTTCAACCTTAATAAACAGACAGAAACTCTCATTACCATCAAATCACTTGGCAAGAATTGAGAACCCCCTCCCCTCGACACGCCTCTGTCTCCCCCCCGAAACGCCCCCCCCCCCCGACACGGCTCTGAGTCGTGGCAGCGCTAGAATGAAAATAAAGTTCCTGCCTGCCGTGAGGCCCACTAAAGCGTGAGGCCAGGGGGCGATCGCCCCTTTCGCCCCCCCACTAGCAGCGGCCCTGTTAAGATGCATTTGCTCCTACCCGAGTATCTCCCTCTCTGTGGAGACAAGTAAGCACTCCAAGGTGCTGTTTTTGCGCTCTGTGTGTATCAGCCTTTTCTTTAGACTGTCTCTGTCCCTCAGTCTGAATGTCTCCAGGCGCTCTGCCTCTCTCCCCTGTTTTTGATGGGCATTGATCTCTTCCTTCAACCTTAATAAACAGACAAACTCTCATTACCATCAAATCATTTGACAAGAATTGAGAAGGTGCATCCAGGTGCAGGGCCGTCTGGGATATATGAGAGGCCCTGTGCGAAATAGGCATTGTGAGCCCCCCCCCGACACGCCTCTGTCTCCCCCCCCGAAACGCCCCCCCCCCGACACTGAGTCGCGGCAGCGCTAGAATGAAAATAAAGTTCCTGCCTGCCGCGAGGCCCTCTAAAGCGCGAGGCCCGGGGCGACCGCCACCTTTCACCCCCCCCTGGCGGCGGCCCTGTCCAGATGCATTTGCTCCTACCCAAGAATCTCCCTCTCTGTGGAGCCAAGTGAGCTCTGTAGGTTGCTGTTCTGGATCTTTGTCTGTATCAGACTTTTCTTTAGACCGTCTCTCTCCTCCCTCAGTCTGAGTATTTCCAGGCGCTCCGCTGCTCTCCCCTGTTTTTGAGCATTGATCTCTTCCTTCAACCTTAACAATCATTATCATTACATCATTTGGCAAGAATTGAGAAGGTGCATCCACATGCATTTGCTCCTACCCAAGTATCTCTCTCTCTATGGAGGTGAGTGAGCGCTCCAAGGTGCTGTTTTTGAGCTCTGTGTGGATCAGACTTTTCTTTAGACCGTCTCTCTCCTCCCTCAGTCTGAGTGTCTCCCGGTGGGCCACCTCTCTCCCCAGGCGATCAGCAACCCGGGACGTCTCCAGGCCTCGCAGTCTCTCCACCCCTCTCTCCAGACCTCCCAGTCTCTCCACCTCTCTCTCCAGACCTCCCAGTCTCTCCACCTCTCTCTCCAGACCTCCCAGTCTCTCCACCCCTCTCTCCAGACCTCCCAGTCTCTCCACCTCTCTCTCCAGACCTCCCAGTCTCTCCACCCCTCTCTCCAGGCCTCGCAGCCTCTCACTGAGCGCTCTGTTCTCCTTATACTGTTGGAAGACACACAAGCTTTCCATGTGACACAGCAAAACTGTGGGGCTTTGTTCCAAATCGCATATTTCTTCTTTTTACTGCTAGTACGTATTAAAGCTGCCCTTATGAAGTATGTACTTTGAATGCAGTATGCATACGAATGGGACATACTAGCCTACTTCAAGCTTAGTATCACAGGGGATGTAAAGGCAGGCTACAAGACTTGTGTGACGCGCTGTGTGACAGGACATATGGTGCGTGCAAGACAATGCAGGACTCAGGAATTCCCAAGTTGGGAATCCCGACCCCCGACGTCATTGCATTCATGACGATTTTAACGCGGGAGAAAAAAGTAAGTAACGAATCTAGCTAGCTCTGAGCTAGCAAACGTAAGCTATGTTATGTTAGCCAGCAAAACAGCTGGCTAACTAATTTCGCCATTAAAATACCTGTCATCGTGCTCTGTTGTGTAAGTGGGGGATCAGTTGAACTTTGACAATTTCTTGGCGGTTAATATCATTTCATTATGTATTTTTTTTTTTTTTTTTTTACCTCTCTACCTCTCAAATCAAGATTCAGCTTGGGTACAAATATGTTAACTTAGCTCCTAATAAACATCCATATTCACAGCCACAGCGCTCACCTGCTCATTGATCCTGCGCTGCAGCTGCATGATCCTCTTGCTCTTGGCAACATCCAGCTTCCTGAGGCGCTTCTCCAGCCTCCTCCTGCCCATGAGGCGACGGACGCAGCTCTGTCGCAGGACCACGGACGCCACAATTCATTGTTTTAAGGTTCAAAATATTGAAATGAAAAGACAAGAATCTCCCAAAGTGAGGTTAAGATACAGCTGGCTCACCTGAACGTTCAGGGCCTTCTCTTGTTTTTGGAGGAGCTGCTTCAGGGTGTCCTGCTGGTGTTTCTCTGTGTTGAGGGGCAGGTCGTGGCGGTGCTTCTCTGTGTTGAGGGGCAGGTCGTGGCGCTCCAGATGGCTGTTGATCAACTTGCTAAATGCAAGGCTCACCTTTTGTCCTGCTCTCAGGGTGCATCTCCACGACAACTTAAGGACGATACTAGTGATGACCTCTAAGACTATGTCCTTGAAAGCGGTCCATTCCGGCACGACAAAAGGGAGCAAGTCCAAATACCCTTCACAAAAAAGTATGTAGAGCAGACCGGCCACGTACAGCTGGGAGAAGGGAACCCGATGCCTTCCATGCACCACCTCTCTGATTCTCAGGAGGATGCTGCTCCATGGAAGCTTGAAAACCTTGGTAGTCATGACCTTGATGACTATGATCCGAAGAATGATCCAAGGCAACGCTCTTAACCTGGACCCTGGCCTCCATTTCACTGCCATGACAGAGCTGTGCATGTCCTGTGTTGTGCACGCCTGTGCCTCCAGAGATCCTATAGACACAGAATGAGTGAATTAGTGACAAAGTGCACATAAATGAAGGCTAGCATATCTCAACACTTTAAAAATGTTTGGACATAACACATACCGTTACATACTCCAGCAGGAACTGCTAGATTAGTCCCTCTAACAAGGTCCTTCTGGAGACTCAGTAGTGGAAATGTAGCATTGCCCACCTGTGACTCCAGAGATCCTATACACACAGAATGAGTTCATTAGCGACAATGTGCACATACATTAAGGTTTGCACATCTCAAGACTTTCAAAATATTTGGACAGAACACATACCGCCAACTACCCCAGCAGGAAGCTCTAGAGCAGAATCGAGGGTATCGTGATGGCTCCCATCCTGTATTAATCAAAGAAGCATTTTAGTGGCACTTTTCCTGAAGTTGACATTAATTGGTCCATTAATAACCAACTAGGCATAATAATCAACTTCACCTACCTTTCTGTCGAACATCACGCCATCAATTCAACATTAAATTTAGAGGTCCAAAACTCTATCACTCTATCACTATCACTGAGATCGTCTTCTCAGACAGCTTTTAGAAAGCAACTGAGGGACTATTTAATACTGACATAATAATATAATTTATCATTTTGATCCTTGCAACTATATTCAGTTCTATGTTGGTTTTTTTTTTTGTCACTCCCATTCATTTTTATTCCTTTTTTTCCCGATTACTTTTGGTCTCTTTTTGTCCCTCTGTTTTGTGCTAGCCTACAGGGCAATGGAAGGAACAGCTCCATCCTACATGCATCAGGCACGACATGCCTCATACCTCATAACTGAGGGTTGCCAGGTTGGAGGGGGGCTCCTCCTCTACAGCTGGCACCGTGGAAAATCCATCCTGCACAGTGTCTGGCCTGAACTGCTCCGAAAGGACATCATCTGTGGCCTCCACTGGCTGTATAGGAAAAAAAACTGTTATCACAGACTACATTTCCCATCTCCCATTGGGGTTATCAGAACTGTTGTGATGAGACTGATTCATGATGATAATGACAATGATGCCAGATTAACTGAACTTCTTCTACAATATCAATATTTCGGTAATGATATTGGGGGACTAATGCTGTTGTGTAATTGACCAATGTTGCATACTGTACGTCATTGCTGAATACGTACAGCCTAGAGCTACAGGACCTAATGGAAATGTAAACCCCAGCAAGCGAGACAACAGACACATGGGGGTATTCCAGGACGTTCAAAAAACTCTGAGTCCAACCCTGAAGTCTGACTGCATTCTAACTCCTAGCGACTGGCGAGGGACGATAACACTGCGGCATGAACCGGATCTAGTTTTGGAGTAGAGTGAAAACCAACCACTGAAAAGACATGACTGTAATGTAATGGAGGCCACTGCGGTCGATCGACGCGGTCACGGCTCTTCTCTGTCCTGGCCGCGCAGTGGTGGAACGAACTGCCCACTGATGTCAGGACAGCAGAGTCGCTGCCCATCTTTCGTCGCAGCCTCAAAACTCATCTCTTCAAGAAGTACTACAACAATCCTCCCTCCTAAGCACGTATTGTATTTTATTCTATTATATTGTATTGTACTGTATTTTAGATTGCTATTCTTGCACTTTGCCTTCAGCACTACATTATGCTCTTAGTCACTTGTTTTAGAAAGAAGATGCACTTGTGAGTTCTGGCTAGTAGTAGTACATTGTCTTTTCCTACGTTAAATGCAATTATTGTTAGTCGCTTTGTATAAAAGTTTCTGCAAAATGACTGTAATGTACTGTAATATAATGTACAGTAACAGTGAAACCAGCGAACAGAGAAACCAGGTTCTCCCTCGAAGACAGCCTGGTGATGCAAGGTTAGGTGGAACAAACTGACAACTGACGTCAGGACAGCAGAGTCGCTGCCCATCTTTCGCCACTGGCTCAAAACTGTACCAGCAGAACCACACCAGTGGTACCAGTCTGTACTGTACCAGCAGACCCAGACCACTGGTACCAGCAGCTGGACCGAAGAGATGCCTGAGCAGAGCCTCCTGGTAGAGCAGAGCCTCCTGGTTCCAGAGACGTGTGCTCTCTGCTAATCCCCATCCTCTGAGGAGCCTCTACACACACCACGTCTCTCCTCTGACTGTCTACACACACACCACGTCTCTCCTCTGTCTCTACACACACCACGTCTCTCCTCTGTCTTTCTCTTTCTACACACACACATCACGTCTCTCCTCTGTCTCTACACACACCACGTCTCTCCTCTGTATGTCTCTACACACACACCACATCTCTCCTCTGTCTCTACAAACACACCATGCCTCTCCTCTGTCTTTCTCTTTCTACACACACACATCACGTCTCTCCTCTGTCTCTACACACATCACGTCTCTCCTCTGTCTACACACATCACGTCTCTCCTCTGTCTCTACACACACCACGTCTCTCCTCTGTATGTCTCTACACACACACAATGTCTCTCCTCTGTCTGTCTACACACAAACACCACATCTCTCCTCTGTATGTCTCTACACACACACCATGTCTCTCCTCTGTATGTCTCTACACAAACCATATCTCTGCTCTGTCTCCCTACAAACACACCATGTCTCTCCTCTGTCTCTCTCTCTACACACACAAACACCACGTCTCTCCTCTATGTATCTACACAGACCACGTCTCTGTCTATACGCTTATTTCCCATGGCTGCCATATTGGTTGAGTCTGACGTAGCCTAATCAGGTGGGAGAATGCAGAAGTGCCCGTTGACTCCAATGTTAAAAGTTCATTATAAAAACATCACTTCAAGAACCAAAATAGTCAAAATAACAGGCTGAATTCTCTAATGGAATTACAAACTCATCATTACTTAACTCCGATTGTTTTTCCCTGCCATAGTTTTCGCGTTTGTAAATACATGGAAGTGAATGAGCCATAGTGAGCGGTCAGCTGCATTCACTTCCATGTTTCCCAGAGCCTTCGTAGCCAAGGTATACCTTGACCTAAGAAGGCTCTGGGAAACGCATCGCCACCTAGAGGGGGACCTCTCTAGACGGGGACCGTTCTTACGATGTATGTGTAGCTGCTTGTATGCCTATAAGACAGCAAATATAATTTAGTGCAAAACATTTAATAGGCCTATCTCTTGATCACTAGGCCGATAAAAAGCCCTTACCTGACTGGAAGTTATAGCCATTAAACGGAGCGCTTCGTAGGCCTACTCGTGGCCTATTCAGACGGCACTAGGCCTATATGGTATAGGCTACACCTGTATCCACACGCTAATAATCTCTAACCATACCATAAACGTCTGAACTAGGCTATGGTGTGTTTGTAATATCTAAATCTCTTCATTTCGCTAAGAAAGCATTTAAGATCCCGACTGTGAAATAACAGATTTAGGGGCCTAGGCTACATTACAAAAACAGGACAAGATGTAGGCTACAAATGTAATAAATTCAATTGAGCCTATTCAGCCATAAAAGGCTCAGCTTTTTTTTAATTTTCTTCTTTAAAAAAATAATATTTTAAGCTTTAGAGGCCTACTACAAAGAACGAAAAAATAACGTTATTAACCGGTTTTAAAGATTTAAAATTAACGTTTCTTTTCTGGAACAATTAAAGACCATTTTGTTTTCGTTCTTGTTTCTGTTCCTCATAAAATACCGTTCGTTTTCGGGTTTCGTTTCCGTTCCGAGCCTTGCCAGTTGGATTTAATTAGATTATTTGGATTAGATTTTGGTATTCAAATGTCAAAGGTCAAGGTCAAACAAAAGGCACTTTTGAATACTAACACTAGCTAGCTAATGCTAACGCTAACAATAAAGCTAGCGCCAGCTAGCTAATGCTAGCTATCTAATGCTAATTAGATACAGCTATTCTAGCTGTAATGCTAGCTAGCATTAGTGTCAGCTAGCATTACAGCTAGAATACCAGCAAGCTAGCGTACACAAGCACCATCCACATCAACACAGGGGCCCTCTCTCAAGATCAACTGAATGTTAACTGCAACTTGCATTGTTGGGCGGAGGCATTTAGGCGCTACGTGGTTTTTCTAGTTGATACTGGTGCTACTGAGAATCAGGGTTCCCATGGTCATCAAGACGTTAAGGAAAAATCATGGAAAAGTTGTAATTTGTATTGGTAAAAATTAGTGGGAACCCTGGAGAATACACCAGATACAGAGTAGACCTTAACAGTATACTGGCGGGGGAGGCAGGGGGGCTGCATCTATAATCTCTTGGCAAGTCACAATAAAAAACATTTTTGTCACAATATAAATATACAAGCATTCCAGCTAATCCCAGTGATAGAAAATGCCACTTATGCACAATTACAGGGACTTTCTCCCAGATGATCTAACATCTACCATTACACAGTGAATCTGTGGGATCATTGACGTCACATAGTGAGATGCCCTGCACAAGATGGCTGCCACGTCGGACGTGAGTCCATTGGAATTCTACAGCACAATGGCCAGTCTAGTTCTTTATAATGTCTATGGTATGAACAGTGAAACGCGTCATTGTTCCCGGCTTTCACCGATTGGTTAAGAGCATTGAAAAGACTAGCAGTCACGACCAAAAGTGTATATAAATTGTGGTCGTCATTTGTGTCTCTCTCTACCTTGGAAACTTTTCGCAGTGGAAACTTTTCACAGTTGAACATTGTTTGTCACGCCTGTAAAGATTCCCCATTGCAAAGATTTTTTTATCCATCTGAAGAAAACAAGAGACAAGCTCTTTATTCTTTTTGAGTAAACAAACGTTTCCATCACAACCTACTCACTAGCCTTTCACTGTAGGCTACGACAATCCTCAATTTGGTAAGTTGTATGTTATTTTTTATTTTTGAAAGATTAGAGCGAAGCCGTTTGGGGCTTCGGTTTAGGAAGTGAACTTCGAATGTCCAAGGGAGGGTTAGACGACTGTTTTTGAATTTGAGTCCAGGAGAGGGTTACTGTTCTTTTGTTTGTTTGTTTTTTAGTCCAGGGGATCATATACACATTTGAATCGAAAACAGAATAGTTTATTCATCTTTTCGGAATTCAGCAAGCTGTTTTGTATGACCATGTTGAGAGGGAAGCGCGTGAAGCGAACATGCCGACATGCGGTCTGTTTTCAGTGAATTTCTCTGTTGCTGGTCGTTGCTGCGTGCGTTCACTTCTTTTATTCGCTGGTGATATTAAGTGGAGAGCATGGCCGTATAACGTAATTCATAAGCAAATCTAGAGGCCACCACCTGTGCTGACTCAAAAAAAATTGCTGATGTGACCGGTTTGGTCTTGTACGCATGTGTTTCTGCATTGTGTATTAAATAGCTGGACCACTTCTTGCTGCTGAAGGCTGATTGATTCTGGATAGAATAAACACACACATAGTTATACATTTGCACTGAGGCTGGTCAGGCATCAGATGGACCGCCAGCAACTGAGGTTTACATGATGCTATACAATTACTGTAATAAAGTCAAGGATGATACACTCTCAAAGTTATTTACTCTTTATTGCATTCTGCACTTCAGACTCCATTACTACGCATTCTGGTGGTTATCTCCTTGCTGAACGTTACTTCCGGTCCCCCTCTACATTAAGCCCCTCTCCTTATATCACCTGACTGTCTGACTGAATATAACATACAACATGAATCAGAACATTACAACATTCCTCCCCCCATAGTCTACAAAAATCCTTCTTTTATGTGCTGAACAAATTCACTTAAACCTAGTCTGATTCTACGAGGGGATTATTCTGCCCCTGCTACCACTTAGTCCTTGAGATACGTGGGTGCCTGTCTAACTCTCACTGGGTAACAATTTCCCAAAACCCCAATGTCTGGAGGCCCCGGTGCCACTGCATCTGGTGCTGGATTCTCTAGTTCTGCTGGCGGCACCAGTATGCCTGGATCCTCTGCTTCTTGTGGCGGTGCCCATACTACCTCGTGTGCCTGATTTTCTAGTTCTTGCTCTGCTGTGTCCACAGGAACACTCTCCTCTTAGAGACAGGGGTCAGCCAGGTTGTGATCATAACATGGCCGTATCTGATCCTGATGTCGTCTCACCAGTTTCCCATCCAGTGTTTTCACTCTCCAAGAGACTGGACCGGTCCTCTCTATAAGTTGCCGGAATCCACTTCTGGCCTGAGTATCCCCTCACATAGACTGAATCAGACACTTGTAAATAGCGAGGGACGCACCTGATCTAGCCGAGTCCTGATCCTGCGGTTCATGAGCAGCTCAGCTGGCGTGGTTCCCGTGGTGGTCTGGGGGGTTGATCTGTACTTGAACAGGAACCTGGATAGCTTTGTCTCCAGACTACCTTCCCCCATCTTCTTGAGTCCCTCCTTGACCACCCGCACCGCCCGCTCTGCACAGCCATTTGAGGACGGGTGGTATGGTGCTGTTGTGACATGCTGTGTGCCATTCTTTTGTAGGAAGTTCTTGAACTCTGCACTGACCAGACTAGGCCCATTATCACTGACAATCACTGCAGGGGTGGCAAAAATGCTTCTCAGTCTCTCGATAGTCATGGATGAAGTGATAGACGACATTGGGTGAGCCTCGATCCATTTTGAATAGGCATCTACGACGATGAGGAGTATCTTCCCCAATACAGCGAGGTGTGGGATGCCTTTACTCTCTCCCAGGAGGTCCAGCAGCGGTTTGTGGTCTGTCACAATGGTGCAGTGTTTCCCAAACAGATACTGGTGGAATTTCTTAAAGGAGTAGTAAAGGGAAAAATCATGTTTAGCCCTGTTTTAAGGTTACTTATGATCATATACAATGGTTCAGATCAAAAAGTTGACAAAACTAGCACTTTTGAGAAAGTGTGGTAATTGCTCTACCACGTATGACGTTTTGGTCATACAATGGATGTGGGTGAGCACTGTGGAAAATCATTCAAAAAATATGTTAAACTCTTGTATATGATCATAAGTAACCTTAAAACAGGGCTTAACATGATTTTTCCCTTTACTACTCCTTTAAAGTTACCCAATGTAGTTTTTGACCATTAGTATGCGCTCTAGAGCAAATTTGAGGTGGTCCCCGAAAATCGCGTACTACGTCATTGCGTCAATACGTGGAGCACATAATAGTGACGTTTCACACATCTTTGTCGTTTTCAAAACATTAGCTTATTATCATTTTCCGAAGAAATTACAAGGTAGGAAAGACATTCAAGTGATTCATCATGTTTATTAGACTACAAGGAAGTAGTACAGTAGGACCCCACTTATCCGAACCCAACGGGACCGAAGGTCGTTCGTATCTCTGAAATGTCCGGATGACTGAAACGTATGTTATCATAAGCTGCCAAAATCAGTGCCCATCTTTGCATTCTGGCTGCGGCGAGGTGTGGGATGCCTTTACTCTCCCAGGAGGTCCAGCAGCGGTTTGTGGTCTGTCACAATGGTGCAGTGTTTCCCAAACAGATACTGGTGGAATTTCTTAAAGGAGTAGTAAAGGGGAAAATCATGTTTAGCCCTGTTTTAAGGTTACTTATGATCATATACAATGGTTCAGATCAAAAAGTTGACAAAACTAGCACTTTTGAGAAAGTGTGGTAATTGCTCTACCACCGTTTTGGTCATACAATGGATGTGGGTGAGCACTGTGGAAAATCATTCAAAAAATATGTTAAACTCTTGTATATGATCATAAGTAACCTTAAAACAGGGTTAAACATGATTTTTCCCTTTACTACTCCTTTAAAGTTACCCAATGTAATTTTTGACCATTAGTATGCGCTCTAGAGCAAATTTGAGGTGGTCCCCGAAAATCGCGTACTACGTCATTGCGTCAATACGTGGAGCACATAATAGTGATGTTTCACACATCTTTGTCGTTTTCAATACATTAGCTTATTATCATTTTCCGAAGAAATTACAAGGTAGGAAAGACATTCAAGTGATACATCATGTTTATTAGACTACAAGGAAGTAGTACAGTAGGACCCCACTTATCCGAACCCAACGGGACCGAAGGTCGTTCGTATCTCTGAAATGTCCGGATGACTGAAACGTATGTTAAAATGCACCAAATTCAATAAGTGGTATACTTGTTTCATATAGACTCATAATACACCGAAAAATACCCTTAATTACTTGTGAAAATGCATCAAAATTGCAATCAAATAGCCAACTAAACTCATATAGCCTAGCCTATAATAAAATAAACGAATTTCCACTTGAGTGCGTGCTTTGATCAAATACAGTACTTCGTACGACTCGTTTGCATTTTGTGCTCGACATTTTCCCGCTGTAGAGTAACAAAGAAATGAAACGTGACAATAGGCTACAGCCTACAGGCAACATGTAGGTCTACATACAGTTCAGTTTTTATTCACAGTAGGATACAGTTCATGTTTACTATGACAGATTTAAGTACAGTACTGTAATGAAAATCCCACCAGTAACCAGATAGCAGGCTAAAAAAAAAAAGAAAGTTTTTTAAGCCTGTCCGGTAGACCGGGAGGTTGGGATCTCTGAAGTTGGGATTAGTGGGGTCCTACTGTAGTTAAGCATGAAGCCCAAGAAGTACTTCAACTGTGTCTGGTCAGTTGGCTGTGGAGCGCTTGCAATGGCCTGTACCTTGTGTTGACTTTCGTTGTCTTTTATCATTGTCCTTATTAAGCTCTGCGTTGTGTTTTGATTACAATAAAAGAGGCCCCCAATCTCACACAATACCACACAGTCCAGTGTCTCTTTGTTCTGATGTATTCCAAATTAATCTCTCCAACACAGGATTTGAGCGACATCAAAAGCTGTTTATTCCAGAAGGGTTAACATACAAAAGACGATGGCATAAATTCTAATGTACACTTGACCTCTCTGTATGCTGTCTGAACTCAAATTAAAGCATTGGTCTCGTTGCAACGTTCTTATGGTTCGGGTGTCCCCCCCCCTCGTCTCTTCTCCGATAAGACTGTCTTTTCGTCTCTTCTGTGGCCTTGTTTGGTCAAGATAAGCTACGCCGCCTCGGCGCTAACCACAACAACTGCTGTTTAGCACAGAATGTACCAGCCCTAAGAATGTCATCTTTATCTCATAAGTCTATGGAAGAGGGACACTGTTTTCTTACAGAACACACCAGCTACAGCCATACTCAGAGGTCGATCATAATAATTTAGAAATACCTAACAGGATCAGATTAAATCAATATTTCTTCATCAGTGTTGAATCAGCCAGATTCAACACTTATCTGCTACGGAATGAATTCCTTTTTCGTTGATCCTGTATCCCAGGTACACCACCTCTGGTGCCATGAAGACACATTTCTCTCTCCTATGCCTGGGGCTGATGACACCCCATAGGGTAGCCTGGTGTACTGGTATAAACCGCGGTGGGTGTTAATTGTTGTGAACTTCTTAGATTCTTCATCCCGTGGGAGTTGCTGATATGCCTGAGACATGTCTAGTTTGGTGAATTTCTGTCCCCCCCCAGTACTGCCAACAAGTCCTCAGTTTTTGGAATTCTAGCCAATTTATCCCCAAGAGATTTGGCCCCTCCCCTCTTACCACTATCAATGGCAACTGTCTGGTCTGCCCCTTGTAACTGACTTGTGTGTACATCTTGCCTAGCACCCCTACACTATCTCTGGTGTACATATACAGCTTTGTTCTTGTATGGTGGCGTTTCCCCCCTCCCATCTTCCTGTATGTTTTCTCATTCACTATAGTCAGGCTTGCCCCAGTGTCTACTTCAAACTCAATGTTGCATCCATTCACTGCCATCTGCTCTCTGTATGGCTCTACTCTTTTTTCATCATCGATATGATGATCATGTGGGCATACTCCTCTTCCTCTTCTTCCAGTCTGTGGCGCGCTATGGCTTCTACCATACGGACTTGGGTCACGATTGATCAGATAGCTGGTTGGCTTGGTTCCACGATTGAAAATCTTCAATCAGTATCCCTGCACACCGCACTGATCACTATACATATACACACTGTACATACAAACTTTAAAGTTACCATTTAAATACATTTGTAAATATTACACTTACTTATTCATTCAATTTAACCATAACATTTCTGTGACCTTTTGGGATGTTTGCTTTGGCATTGTAAATGTATGTTTCCCATGCCAATAAAGCCCTTTGAATTGAAGTAAAATATAGAAGACATACAGATAGTTATCCATTCATACTTGGATGGATGGATGGATAGATGGATAGGGATTTGTGTTAGTGAAAATGTGCTTTACTGAGACGGGAAGCACAGGGTGTAAACTTACCAGTCTCAATATGCTCTCCTGTGAAATGTATCGCAATCCCAATATTTGTACATGTTTGGCATGGCTTGGACTTGAGCATTCCCCTGGCACTTGTTTTCACTGCTCCCACGGAGGACTATGTGCAAGTCATGCCAGATGCCTACAAATAGATGGACTCCACTTTGCGCGTGTAAACTGTAGAATAATTAGGCATTACAATCAGGTGAAGAAATATGAACACATGCTCATTTCTCAGATTTCCAGAATCTATTTGGCTGCGCTCACGCTATATTGTTATAAGTAGGCCTAGGCTATATTGATAGAAGTAGGCCTAATCTATATTGTTAGAAGTAGCTCAATCTATATTGTTAGAAGTAGGCCTAATCTATATTGATAGAAGTAGGCCTAATCTATATTGTTAGAAGTAGGCCTAGGCTATATTGATAGAAGTAGGCCTAATATATATTGTAAGAAGTAGGCCTAGGCTATATTGTTAGAAGTAGGCCTAGGCTATATTGATAGAAGTAGGCCTAATCTATATTGTTAGAAGTAGGCCTAGGCTATATTGATAGAAGTAGGCCTAATCTATATTGTTAGAAGTAGGCCTAATCTATATTGATAGAAGTAGGCCTAATCTATATTGTTAGAAGTAGGCCTAGGCTATATTGATAGAAGTAGGCCTAATCTATATTGTAAGAAGTAGGCCTAGGCTATATTGTTAGAAGTAGGCCTAGGCTATATTGATAGAAGTAGGCCTAATCTATATTGTTAGAATTAGGCCTAGGCTATATGATAGAAGTAGGCATAATCTATATTGTTAGAAGTAGGCCTAATCTATATTGTTAGAAGTAGGTCTAGGCTATATTGATAGAAGTAGGCCTAATCTATATTGTTAGAAGTAGGTCTAGGCTATATTGATAGAAGTAGGCCTAGGCTATATTGATAGAAGTAGGCCTAATCTATATTTTTTGAAGTAGGCTGGGACTGACTGCCCCCCTGATCAAAAAGTCAAACTTCGCATATGAACATCATGTCACTAGAGAGGCAGAAACAGCAGGATCCAGAGATGGTAAGGGACTGTGGTAGAACTAACAGAAGGAAGTTCATAGAGAAGCAACTAGAAATGAATCCAGAGGCCTATAAACAATGAGATGCAAATAAAAAGGCTATGTTAAGGGAAAGACTTCATGAACAATTAAACAGTACAACAATAGGCAGGCTTTTCAGAGATCGTGTCAGTGATGGACCCATCTTTGCATGTGTAAACTGTAGAATAATTAGGCATTACAATCAGGTGAAGAAATATGAACACATGCTCATTTCTCATATTTCCAGAATCTATTCTGCTGCTCTCACTCCAAATAAACCATCTCTCCAGTCTTGAAAGTTTCCCTCCCTCCCTTCCTCCCTCCATACAGTCAGTCCCTACATCTCACCCACTTTTTCTCCCTCCCTCTCTTCCTTCATCCTTCCTTCCTCCCGTCTGTCCCTCTCTCACCTGTTTGTTCTTATGAAACCACCCCCTCTCTCCCCCAGGTATGTGAACTGTGCCCGTACTGAGGAAGAGCAGAACCTGGTAGCGTTTCAGTACCGTGGAGGGATCCTGTTTCGCTGCTGTCGGCTGCTGGCTGTCGGGGAGGAGCTGCTGGTCTGGTACGGACAGGAGTACAGATACAAGAGCATCTCCTTCAACTACGTCTGGGAAGAAAAGAGCACCGCTAGAGGTATCTGTCCTCAACTCTTCTTCCCTCTGTCTTCTCCATCTCTCTCTCATCCACCTCTTTCCTTAAAGATGAAAGAACAAGAGGTCTGCTGGTCATAATAACCGCTGTCCAAGTAGCTCTCCTCTACCGTCCTTCCTCTCCTCTGTCTTTTTCCCATGGCGCCAGCCAGCAGGCAAGACATGGGCATACAGCGTGAAATTCAGGACACTCATGGATGCAACGATACAGAGGGCACTATGTCATGAACTGCAATGGTGCCTGTGCAAATCGCTGTTGTGAGGCACGCAAATTGCCAATATTAGGCAGGCACACTTGCTCAGAACAAAATGGAATGCTGTTAGTTGCCATGGAACATGGTAGCTTGACTTATCTTTAGGAGTGCTAGCTTACTCTAGCTATCTAAGGTAGCTATTGCCGTGGGCTTCAATGTATTCATGCTTGTTTTCTCTCCTTTCTTTTTCTCACTCCTCTCTCCTCTGTCGCTCTCCTTCACTCGAGCTCAGCCAGAGGAACCTCTTGCATATCTTTCTCTCTCCTGTCCTCAATCTGAAGTTGTGGTGTCGTCGTGTTTCGCCCCCCACTAGTTACATACGTATAAACACTCTATACAGTATTTGCACTTGTAATACAGGTGTGAGAATCCTTTTTAATGTTTGTCTCTTTCTCTTTCACTCTCCCAGGAGTGATGTCAGACATGTCCCAGACTCGGGTGTTCTCCTGCTCTGTGTGCCCATTCACCTACACCTCCCAGATCTACCTCAACAAGCACCTCAAGAGGAGCCATGACAACCTCTACGTCTCTCTCTTTCGTCTCTCGAGCAGACAGATCAGACCAGAGATTCTCTCCTCCTCCTCCTCTCAATCACTCCCTATCACCACCTCCAACACCCCCCTCACCCCAGCTCCCGCCCAGAGACAGAGAGACACAGACAAGCCAAGACCGTACCACTGTGAACAGTGTGGGAAGAACTTCACTAAGTCAGGAAATTTAAAGACACACCAACGTGTTCATACAGGAGAGAAGCCATACCACTGTGACCAGTGTGGGAAGAACTTCACTACGTCAGGACAGTTAAAGACACACCAGCGTGTTCATACAGGACAGAAGCCATACCACTGTGTCCAGTGTGGAATGAACTTCACTACGTCAGGAGATTTAAAGACACACCAGCGTTTTCATACAGGGGAGAAGCCATACCTCTGTGTCCAGTGTGGAAAGAACTTCACTACGTCAGGAGATTTAAAGAAACACCAGCGTATTCATACAGGAGAGAAGCCATACCACTGTGACCAGTGTGGAAAGAATTTCACTATGTCAGGAGATTTAAAGACACACCAGCGTGTTCATACAGGAGAGAAGCCATACCACTGTGACCAGTGTGGAAAGAACTTCACTACGTCAGAACATTTAAAGATACACCAGCGTGTTCATACAGGAGAGAAGCCATACCACTGTGTCCAGTGTAAAAAGAACTTCACTACGTCAGAACATTTAAAGATACACCAGCGTGTTCATACAGGAGAGAAGCCATACCACTGTGATCAGTGTCAAAAGAACTTTACTGCGTCAGGAAATTTAAAGAAACACCAGCGTGTTCATACAGGAGAGAAGCCATACCACTGTGACCAGTGTGGAAAGAACTTCACTACGTCAGGAAATTTAGAGACACACCAGCGCGTTCATACAGGAGAGAAGCCATACCACTGTGACCAGTGTGGAAAGAACTTCACTACGTCAGGAGATTTAAAGACACACCAGCGTGTTCATACAGGAGAGAAGCCATACCACTGTGACCAGTGTGGAAAGAACTTCACTCAGTCAGGAGATTTAAAGACACACCAGCGTGTTCATACAGGAGAGAAGCCATACCACTGTGTCCAGTGTGGAAAGAACTTCACTACGTCAGGATATTTAAAGACACATCAGCGTTTTCATACAGGAGAGAAGCCATACCACTGTGACCAGTGTGGAAAGAACTTCACTACGTCAGGAGATTTAAAGAAACACCAGCGTATTCATACAGGAGAGAAGCCATACCACTGTGACCAGTGTGGAAAGAATTTCACTAGGTCAGGAGATTTAAAGACACACCAGCGTGTTCATACAGGAGAGAAGCCATACCACTGTGACCAGTGTGGAAAGAACTTCACTACGTCAGAACATTTAAAGATACACCAGCGTGTTCATACAGGAGAGAAGCCATACCACTGTGTCCAGTGTAAAAAGAACTTCACTACGTCAGAACATTTAAAGATACACCAGCGTGTTCATACAGGAGAGAAGCCATACCACTGTGATCAGTGTCAAAAGAACTTTACTGCGTCAGGAAATTTAAAGAAACACCAGCGTGTTCATACAGGAGAGAAGCCATACCACTGTGACCAGTGTGAAAAGAACTTCACTACGTCAGGATATTTAAAGACACACCAGCGTATTCATACAGGGGAGAAGTCACAGCCTTAGGACTGGATTACACTACTGAGTTTTTCTGGAGGCAGATCGATACGTCCGGGGCCACGTTTTGTTGCTTTAAATCCGGAGATGCGTTCTAGTGTAATAGGCAGATCCGGAGGCCTTTGAGAAAAAAAAACTATAGGAATAGGGTTACATTGTAACTATGTGTTAACTTCACCTTATAACAATAAAACAGATGATTCACGAGTTTGAGCTACATAGTGTCTTACTGTATACTATAGTTAATCAGACAAGCGGATAATATCGTAGGAGGAATTTCACTGTATTCCATGTTAACATGTCCCCCCCCCAAAAAGTAGACACTTCAAATCACAATCTACATAAGAATAGACACCTCAAATAATAATATTCTCTTGTTCAAAGAAAAGTAACTAGCAAAAAGTTACAATATTTTTATTGAGCTATAGCTATATAAGATATATATTGAGGTATGCTGCTACACGTGTGGGTAGACTCCCCAGCTCAGCCTTTCCTGTTCCTGACCAAATATCACCTTGATCACACCTGTCTGAACTTCCCAGCACTCCTGCCCTTTTCCTTTTCAATAATATCTCTATTCAATACTCAAATACAGTCCAAATGTTCCGATATATAGTCCTTACAATCATTTAGTTTTAAGTCCTTCATCCATTCCCTCACGATATCTCCTGTATTATGTCGAGACTTGATAATAATTAATATCTATCAGGATATGTGAATGTTTTTACGAATATGCCAACTGTCTGTCCCGCATGGTGTCGTTCTAAAACATCACCATCAAGAGATGAATAAGCCTACTATTTTAAACCGCACCACAGATATGGGCAAACATGATTTAGGTTACCTATTAGGCCAGTAAACGGAGATGTTTGCTCTTGCAAAAGAACCCCTCAAATATGTTATACAGTTTAATCTGGAATAATATTCTGAAATCAGATCTGTAATCATTCTACAAGCAATTGGTTTATTCAGGTGTGAGCCAATGATCAAAATAGGAATTGGATATGGAGTTTGGATTACTGGAGAAAATGAAAAGAGGAACTTGAGGAAGATCCTTGGTGAACTGAATAATATGGCAGGCCTTATCCTATAGGCCTATGGAATGCTGCGCTCAAGGATGACGTTGGGTGAATGGATGGACTTAATTTCGTCCTCTTGGTCAAAGTCGATTGCTTTAAAAACATGAAAGAATAAAAGAAAAAATACTGCAACACAAAGTAGATGAAATGGTGATTGCAAAGGGACTGTTTAAATGAATTCCAATATACCTGGTTGAGTTCATGGCTTACAACTGTATCTCTTTGGAAGATTGGATCTAGATTGGAATAAGTAGCCTAACTTTTTGGATTTGAGATTATTTTAAAAGCAGTGGATGCGCTCCACACATGGAACACAAACTGGGATGGAAATGTATTTGTTGTGACTGTTGGCGTTGGTTGGATGGCTGGACAGCTGCATTTTAAACTCTAACCCTAACTTTTCAGAATGTTTTTTTTTCATTAGCCTTTTTAATAAACATTGTGTAACCTGAGAGAGGTACTGTAGAGAGTGTGTTCATTTGAGTGCCTGCCTCAGTATCCAACCCTGGACTGACCCCACCTCAGTATCCAACCCTGGACTGACCCCACCTCAGTATCCAACCCTGGACTGACCCCCCTCAGTGTCTCTGCATGCCTCTTCCATTGTTCCCAGGGAGAGTCATGCGGGTATATGGTTGGTGTTCATAAACCTTCCAACGCCAAAGTGAAAATAATTCCTCAATGGGACTGAGGAATGGGGAGTAAGGGGGTAACGGTGTATCCACCTGTGAAGTTATGTATGGTGGTTGGTGAACCAGTCCCAGACCAGAGCAGCCCGGTGGAAACTAACATTATCCCACATGACAACAAACCTGGGCTGCTCTGCTCCATCCTGTACAACTGCATTATATAGAGCACCAGATATGTCATTGTGAGTGGAGTGCACTTCTAAAGCATAGAGCGCTTTACAATATCTTCTCTCATTCACTCACCAATGGTGGCCAGCTGGTGTTAGCTTGCTCTTTGGGATAAATTAGTGTCTTACTCAAGAACACGTCAACGAAGCAGAGGAGATAGCTGGAATTGAACTGGAGGCTCCCAGACGGCTATTCTACCTCCTGAGCTGCTGCCGCCCCCTCAGAACGTGATCATGTGTGCAGTACTGGATGGAGCTAGGGTGGCATGGTGATGGAGAACTCCTTGCAGATGTAGGAACCTCTTGAAAATGTTTTCAGCCCTCAAAGGCCAAATGTAGATTTTTGCAGGGTGATTATCAACAACCTAGTAATTATATTCTGTAAACCAAGGCATGTTTAAATGATTTTATTGTGAGCTCACAAGGTATGTCTGAGCAGGGATATCAGAGTACAAAGGTGTGGTCAGAAAACAATGAGTCTCATACTTCAGCCAAAATGACCTCATCTTAAGACCTCCTCCTCCTTATCTCTCTGGGCTAGTGGAAAGGGCTCTCCCCCACCCCCAACTTAACATTCTTGAAGCTCACAGACCAGCTCCCACACACCACAAGACACTGTTTCTTCTTCCAGGAACACAAGGTGATATTTCCCCCACGCTGCCCAGGGACATTTACAACAGCTCTTTGTCCTGTAACATCTGGGCCTCGATGCCTAGTTTTAGATAGATTGAATCCAGCTTCATCAATGAAAATGAGGTCATGACGCAGAGCAGCTGCGCCAAATACCACCAATAGGCCGTTCACACCTCTCATATTGAAATGAATGGAATGCACAAGAACAAGAGCCCTGGATCAGGTCCAAATCCAGACAGTTTGCTAATAACACCACCAGTTAACATTAGCTAGCCAACATCAGATAGAAATCTGACCAGGTAGATATGAATAGGCTACAGCAGGATCTTGACTAGTCGTTACGTTAGAAGACCATAAACGCAAATGAAAACGCAAGTGCTCATTTGACCATACTTTGGAAAACAAGTACCCTTACACACCCTATAGAACATGGAATCTATGGGCTGCAGCTATTGAGTCTGAGAGAAATAATAATAGGCACAAATGCTTATTAAATCAATTTTAATCCATTGCTTTTATCTCTAGCAAGATTGATTATGCTCTCCTAAAGCTAAAGTTTTGATGACTGAGGCCCAATTTAGGGACCCAAATAAGATTGAGTCCACCCAAGAAAAAACGAATAATTCCCTTTATTTGACAAACCAATCATAGTCTACATACCAGTGATTATACCAATATGAGGTCATTTTAAGATCAATCAAACATTCAGTTCCGAGTCCGGGTCCAGAACCAGGGCTACAGCCAACAGCAGGAGGGAGGCGGACTGGACTGGGAAGGTGTTTGCATAGTCCTTGAACTCTGCTCCCTTCTTTTCTCCTCCAGATCCAGGTACCTATAGCCGTCACAACGTGGCTAGCTAATTGTAGGCTATTCTTGACCCACGTTAACATTAGCAAAGCGGTGTACCTGCGCACATGCACAAACAGAGCAGTGCTAAAAAGAAATCTATATATATATTTATTTTCTCATACACTGGGCGTTTGGTGTTGCCAAGCAATAGGCTCTTTGCTTTGCACAAGTTCCACTACTTCCCGAAATTCTACAGGCATCCTTATTTCCTGTCCTATACCATTGTGCCGCACACCTGATTAATCACTTCCATCCAATAGTACAGGACAGGAAATAAAAATGCCTGTAGAATTTCAGGAAGTAGTAGAGCTTGTGCAAAGAGCCTATTGTCAGACAGTACTTCAGGAACAGTGTAAATCACACAAGTCAACTGCTGGCACGTTGCATGTCTGTGACTGATAAATCGTCAATGACGTGTAAATGGTTGAAATTCATGTTGAAATGAAGCCCCCTCTTTTCCATTGCAACTATAGCAGAGGCCGTTATTCACATAACAGTTGACCGTGTTTGCTTTCTTCACTGACAGAGAGAGAGAGGGGGAAAGAGAGGGAGAAGATTTCATCAAACAAAGCTCAGCTTTGGAAAGCGAACTGTTGAGGACAAGATCAAAAAGAAAGAGGTGATGATGGTGGTACACTGCCTACTCTTTACTTAACATGATGGGAAAAGCACATTGACGGGATAAATTGTATGTCTGTATATAGATAAACAAATAGACAGGTATGTAGGTGTGTATAAATATACACAGTATGCATGATTATGTTCAGTTAAAAATATATAATTTGTTGACAGGAAACCAAGAGGTACAAGAGAGTGGAAGAGAGGGGACAGGAGGAGAGGACATAGAGATGAGAGGTGAGATACCTGATGTTAGCCAAAGAGACACTACATTAAGTTAGATCCTGGCAAGATAAAAAAAATAATGTGGATGGATGGATGGATGGATGGATGGATGGATGGATGGATGGATGGATGGATGGATGGATGGATGGATGGGTGGATGGGCGGATGGGTGGGTGTGTGTGTGTGTGTTTATAGCTTATGTTTATGCTTTGTTAATTTGTGGACAGGAGATGAAAATGGACACCACAGTGGAGGAGAGGTGACAGGAGGAGACCAACATGGACAAAAGACAGGAGGAGAGGTGACAGGAGGAGACCAACATGGACATCAGAGTGGAGAAGGCCAGGCTGGGAGAGAGGTGACAGGAGGAGCTAGTCTCATGTTTCTAATACATGGTGTGTTCTCATCAACATTCACTTAAGTTGTGTCCTCTCTGGATGACCTCCACTGCTCTCAGTTAAAGATGATATTAATCCAATATGATGTGTGTTCTTTATAGATCTAGCCTCTTAATTCTGCTCTCAAAGTGCACCAGATTGAAGCACCACAACTAAATGACCTCGGTATTACAAAAATCCTGCGTACGGCCCTGGTCCTGAATGTTTCAGAGGGCAGATGATAACCTCCTTCTAATCAAGGAGCAGGTGTTCATAATTCTGTCTGCATCACTACACTGAGGTAACATTTTGGTTGTACCGTCTGATCACAACACTAACTGTTCTAATTTTTAACCTATCTGTCTACATATCTATCTGTCTGTCTGTCTCTCTCTCTCTATCTTTCATTGTCTGCCCCTGTTTTATTATTGCATCCGAGGCTTCACGTTTGGTGATGGGACCTCAGTGGGTGAGAACAGACATGCTGAATAGACATAAAGATCTAGGCATGGGCAGCATCTTTCCATCCATTTAAAAATAAATATGTTTTATTTTATGCCAACCTACATTCAGTCTAGCCCTAACCCTAACCTCTTAGAGTGCAGGAAGTGTCGGACAGCTGTGTCATGTGTGTGTGTCTCCATTCTCAGCGTCAGTACATCCAGTTTGATAGTTCACCTGGGCCAGCAGACTAAGCAGAGCCTCGACCCAAACAAGGTGTCCTGAATGGTCTCCCAGGTCCGCCTTGTACAACTGAACTGTCAGCCCAGTGTTTCAGTGTGGTCTTCAAGCTATTCAATAAAACCTGGAGAAAATGATCTGTATCTTGTCTTTACACTTACAGCACACATGCTGCACAAATGATGACCTTAATTGTATGACACTTGTTTTGTAAAATGCACAAGGGTATCTCTAACTTGGCTAGACTGTGGATGTGGTGACTAGTCCAGGCCAGTCAGCATGGTATAAGCTGCATACAGGTGAGCAGAAGCTGAAACGCTTGTCCCTTGGCTAGGACCAAGGCAGCTTGCCAGCAGGGTCAGGCCTGTGCCGGGAGGTCAGTACATTAGAACCCCCTTAGGCGGGCTGTATGTATCCTAGGTTCTCAAACTTATATTTGTGGTATAGAAAGGTAGAACCTGCTTGCTTGGTTATGCAAGTGTGTGTGTGTGTGTGTGGTACTCTTGTTTTTCCTCCACACTCCTCTCTCAGCCATATGTTTCCCCTATGTGGATCTGAAAACAGTGATAGGGATTAAATTAGGTTGCTAAGAGAACTGCTAGTCACCAGAAGCATTCAAGAACATAACCCGTGCTGGAATACTATTGTATGAACAAATCAATACAAGTAGAGTACATCTACTGACAGGCTGGCTGAATGACTGGAAGACTGACTTGGGACCTCTACTGAGGACATCCCAGTCCTGGATATGGATCAGTAGGCTAGTGATGCTCCCCTGCCCCTGGGCTAGTGTAGACCATTGCTAGCCTCTACCCACAAGCCATTACATTGATCATAGGCCTACTAAGAGAATACCAAGGGGAGTCTTGGTAAGGCTTTTATGAGGGAGGTTGATGGATTACGTCTTTCAAGCTACATGATTTGCATTAAAAATGTAATCTCTCTCACACAGTCATGTAATCCAGTCAATCTAACTCCATAACAAATTGCATTAGGCCTACGTAACTAGCAAGCTAGCAAACTAAGTCAATGTAGACAGCTAGCTAACTAGCTAGCGTCATTTCCACCATGCCCCTTCTCCTAAGAGAAAGGCGATTCGCCAAATTGAAAAGTGATTGACAACCGTTTCAGGCGAAATGAGTTTTTGATTGACAAGACGATTGTCAGTCTCTGATTGGCCAAATTAGAAATTGATTGACAGTTGACCCGCCCCCTGGAAGTCTCTGGGCCTGCAGAGATACACACTTGGAAAATTGAGGGGTCTTCTACAGGGCAATAAAGTGGGATCTCTGTATAAAAACGCCTAATGAGAAGCAGGGGGCTTGATACCACAAGGGAACATGCATAACGGGTGGGGGACAACATGTTTACATGTGTACAGTACTTGTTGTTGTTGGCAACCCCGCCCCAATAGCGGACCTAGGACTACAACTGGCTAAATTGGCTCTGATTGAGAGACCTGTGCCACTGATTGTTTGGTTGGTTTCCATCTGCCTCGTTAGTATGTGTACAGTATTTCTAGCCTACATGTACAGTAGCTCCCATCTTGTTCTTTGTCTGTTCCATTTGCTGTAGCTGTGCATAGTCCCTGGTGTTTCCGGTGCCATCTTGTAAGTCTGTAAGTTTATAAGCTCTGTCTTTTCTTCTTCACTTGTCGAGTGTATACCGTGGTTTTATTGTTTAGTCTTTGGTTTTGTGAAAACTGCTGAAACCTCAATGCACCTGTGACAGTTACATGCAGCCCTTGTGATTGCTTAAGTCAGTATGAAACCATCTATGGCTTCTCACATGGCAGGTAACTCAACAAGAGTTCAAGCCCAGGGGGGATGCAGAATAACAATGCTAATACATGTATAGTACATACTCAGGCATTGGGCTGTGACATGATTTTTTAAAACTTATTTATGTATTTATTTGTAGCTGTTACTGTTTCTTCATTTTGTTTACATCTCTTCATCTGACCAGCCTGTTGTCTGCTTACATCTCAATCAGTCCCACCTGTGTTCAATTCAGTCAATCAGTGAATCCATGCTCAGTCCAGAGTCCCACAACTCATTCCCATCACAGTATGTAGGCCTACTAATATGTTCATCCAGGATTGCTACAGTGTAAATAAGCTGCGACATTCATAATTTTTTACTTAGAGCTATCTGAAGCCAGCCATGCTCTCCTCATATTCACTGCACATTCTTGCTCAATAAATCTCCAATGTTCATGATTTAAAAAATGACATTTTCATGACATGGTAGATGTAGTGTGAAATGTATTGTGTGCCAGAAACAACCACAAACAACCTCAGATCACAACACCAGATTTAACTTTTCTCCATTTCCATGGTGGCCTGCTATACACTGTCGAACAGTGTCACAATATGGATTAGAGCAGGGGTTCCCAACCTTTCTTCCCCAGAGCCCCCCACTTACACCTGATGGAATTGGCCCACCCCCCCCCCCCCAAATCTGTGTGAACGTCCAGTCTGTGTATGTTTGTGTGTGCAAATTACATCAGGCGTAAGTTAGGGTACAATTAAGTGCTTCGCCAATGTAGCAGGAATTTTAATGTTGACACGATTCATAGTCTCTGATTAATTTGTTGAATTTATATGATATTGTAGTGCCGTACATACAAGGCTTTTTGGCCCTTCATCAGATATAATCATGTATTTTGCTGTGTGACATGTCAATAACATGATTCTTTGACAAATATTTGTCTAGCTAATATTAGGGCCTCAAATTGTCTGAGGCCTGGCGCACCCCCGGCAATTGTTGGCGCCCCCCTAAGGGGGGCCTGGACCCCAGGCTGGGAAACCCTGGATTAGAGCATATTTATAGGTGACAAAGGATATCTGGATACATTCATTAAAGGTTTATAGGCTGTTTCCCTTTGGGGAAGGCTCACACAAAACATTCATATGTTCAGTTTTAATGTTTATTG
Organism: Borostomias antarcticus; assembly: GCF_949987555.1. Taxonomy (NCBI): domain Eukaryota; kingdom Metazoa; phylum Chordata; class Actinopteri; order Stomiiformes; family Stomiidae; genus Borostomias; species Borostomias antarcticus. The sequence continues at coordinate 3,820,850 of NC_140234.1, forward strand.
TAATGGTGATCTAATTTATCGAAATTCAGTTTTGAATACTGTTATAATAAAGATGATAAGATATGAGTAAATCTACGTATAACAGTTTTCACAGTAACATGATGATCTAAAATACTTTATTATTGAATATGGCAACATTTCAAGCATAACGTACTGTAATGATGAACGCTACTATGAGTTTAGACAACAGGGAGGAACAAGGTGCTCAAAAAGTGAGATAAACCATTAGTGTTGTTGGTGCTCTTGGATCACTGGGAATGGAGGCAATATCCAAAAACAAAAGTAGATCCAGGCACTCAGAATAAGTATTCGGAAAGGAAGTGGTAATGTTAAAAAACCTTTAAAGTCGCACAGAAACAGACGTTTGAGATCATCTAACTTCCGTAGTTTTACGTATTTCCGATGCAAACAAGCTGTGAGGGTGGGACATATGTTTAGAGGAATTTTAGACAGATTCGATAGCAGGATAGCGTTGATTGACAGGTGGATGTTGTGAGATTATTGGCCTAAAATCTAAGGTACCTGTTGTCGTCATTGCACGTGACCTACCGTTTTCCAGGAAGTAAGAAATGATATACTTTGATATACGATTACAACAAAAGTAGAATTTTTAAATTTTTTTGGCATACATCGTTGAATAGGTGAACACTATGACCAATTATGTGAACCAAAATGGGACAGAATGCTTTTTTCACTTTAGTGCGACTTTAATGTATTAGGCTTACATAATTTAAAAAAGTCAACATGTTTCGACCTTGTCAGTCTTCATCAGGACATGTGCGCTCAAACAAATAACCCCTTAAATACTCACTCACTACTGTGAGTTTGGTTAGATTAACATCTAAGCAGTGGCGATTTTAGCATGGCATTTCTGGAGGGGCAGTTTTATATTATGTCACCATCACAAGAACTAAAGCCAATAAGACTACGGTAGGTACATCAGAGCAGAGGCTACAACACACAAAGATAACGACACATTAACACACGCAGAGTAGGCTAATTAGAGAGCGCATGCCCGGTCCAGGGTTCTGAAAGTGACAAGTGTGCACCCATCAGACCTGGGCACTACGCATAACCTATTAGTACTCCACTTACTGTATATCACAGCCAAATAGTCTACTAGAGTGAAGGCGCACTGTCCACATTAGTCCCCCTCACACATCGTCTCAAAAATGCACCGAAAAATGCCTGGGTTCAGTGAGTTCGCTGACTCGTCGTGACCACGCAAACCCATTTCACACTTCCCACAGAGTTTAATAAAAGTGATCAGCCTCCCCAGAACATACCGATTCTCCTCGGTCTGTTTGTTGTGCTCCGCGATGGAACGGCGAAACGCATCATCTAGTTGTGCCTGGACGTTGAGCTGCCCCAGTAAACCCAGCTTCATGGCACAGTTCAGATGGGACGCAGAGCTTTCATGCTTCGCTGTTCTTTCTGACAGATGTTTAATGTCTTTGAATCCAGACGATGCCCAAACAGTCTCCACCAAAAAGAATACAAGGGAAACAGAACAGCGCACTTTTCGAGGTGCTAGCAGTTAGCCACTTCTTTTTCTCAAACCATTCCTGTTTGAAGGTACGGGTTACCTTATCTCCAGCCTGAAGCAGCACCAATTCTTCTGGTCGTGTGGCCCTAAACGTTTTATTTCCAGTTTCTCTTCAAGTTTCAATGTACTAAACCGCACATTCAACAAATAATCTACACTATTCATTGTTGCACCTGAAAACACTTTTAATTTCTACAAAACTTTAGCTAGCAGCATTGGCTAACGTAGATCGACATCGACAATGACCCAGTAGTTCAACTTTGATCAACGTTGTTTTATTATTCCCTGGCTAAACCTGTTGCCAGGTAGATTTCGTAGGGGAAGAGACTTTTCTGCCCCTCCACCCAATTAAATCAGCGTGATATTTTTTCACATTACTCCCGACCACGCTCACATTGTCGCTATAGCAACAGTAGGGGAGAACGCTTCGGTGCCCCTCTGCCGAGTCAGAGCAGTCTGTGACACACTCATACAAAGGGAATTACTGCAAAACAGCACTATACATAGTGTCAGTCAGGTTTATTATATTTTACATGCTATTTTCATTTTCACCACTGAATCACTATTTTGTATTAATTATAAAATAGATTTTTCCGAAACACAGTTGTAGGCTAAGATGCATCTTGCACAACAGCGCCACTGGTGGGGCACTGCCCCACCTGCCCCTAATGTAAAATCGCCACTGCATGACTGTGTGAGAGAGAGATTATATTTTTAATGCAAATCATGTAGCTTGAAAGACGTAATCCATCTGATAAAAGCCTTACCAAGACTCCCCTTGGTATTCTCTTAGTAGGCCTATGATCAATGTAATGGCTTGTGGGTAGAGGCTAGCAATGGTCTACACTAGCCCAGGGGCAGGGGAGCATCACTAGCCTACTGATCCATAGCCAGGACTGGGATGTCCTCAGTGGAGGTCCCAAGTCAGTCTTCCAGTCATTCAGCCAGCCTGTCAGTAGATGTGCTCTACTTGTATTGATTTGTTCATACACTAGTATTCCAGCACAGGTTATGTTCTTGAATGCTTCTGGTGACTAGCAGTTCTCTTAGCAACCTAATTTAATCCCTATCACTGTTTTCAGATCCACATAGGGGAAACATATGGCTGAGAGAGGAGTGTGGAGGAAAATCAACAGTACCACACACACACACACTTGCATAACCAACCAAGCAAGTTCTACCTTTCTATACCACAAATATAAGTTTGAGAACCTAGGATACATACAGCCCGCCTAAGGGGGTTCTAATGTACTGACCTCCCGGCACAGGCCTGACCCTGCTGGCATGCTGCCTTGGTCCTAGCCAAGGAACAAGCGTTTCAGCTTCTGCTCACCTGTATGCAGCTTATACCATGCTGACTGGCCTGGACTAGTCACCACATCCACAGTCTAGCCAAGTTAGAGATACCCTTGTGCATTTTACAAAACAAGTGTCATACAATTAAGGTCATCATTTCTGCAGCATGTGTGCTGTAAGTGTAAAGACAAGATACAGATCATTTTCTCCAGGTTTTATTGAATAGCTTGTAGACCACACTGAAACACTGGGCTGACAGTTCAGTTGTACAAGGCGGACCTGGGAGACCATTCAGGACACCTTGTTTGGGTCGAGGCTCTGCTTAGTCTGCTGGCCCAGGTGAACTATCAAACTGGATGTACTGACGCTGAGAATGGAGACACACACACATGACACAGCTGGCCGACACTTCCTGCACTCCAAGAGGTTAGGGTTAGGGCTAGACTGAATGTAGGTTGGCATAAAATAATACATATTTATTTTTAAATGGATGGAAAGATGCTGCCCATGCCTAGATCTTTATGTCTATTCAGCATGTCTGTTCTCACCCACTGAGGTCCCATCACCAAACGTGAAGCCTCAGATACAATAATAAAACAGGGGCAGACAATTAAAGATAGAGATGGACAGACAGACATGTAGACAGATAGGTTAAAAAATTAGATTAGAACTCTTAGTGTTGTGATCAGACGGTACAACCAAAATGTCACCACAGTGTAGTGATGCAGACAGAGTTATGAACACCTGCTCCTTGATTAGAAGGAGGTCATCATCTGCCCTCTGAAACATTCAGGACCAGGGCCGTACGCAGGATTTTTGTAATACCGAGGTCATTTAGTTGTGGTACTTCAATCTGGTGCACTTTGAGAGCAAAATGAAGAGGCTAGATCTATAAAGAACAACACGCATCATATTGGATTAATATCATCTTTAACTGAGAGTAGTGGAGGTCATCCAGAGAGGACACAACTTAAGTGAATGTTGATGAGAACACACCATCTATTAGAAACATGAGACTAGCTCCTCCTGTCACCTCTCTCCCAGCCTGGCCTCCTCCACTCTGATGTCCATGTTTGTCTCCTCCTGTCACCTCTCTTCCACTGTGTTGTCCATGTTGGTCTCCTCCTGTCACCTCTCTTCCACTCTTGTCCATGTTGGTCTCCTCCTGTCACCTCTCTTCCACTGTGGTGTCCATGTTGGTCTCCTCCTGTCACCTCTCCTCCTGTCTTTTGTCCATGCTGGTCTCCTCCTGTCACCTCTCCTCCACTGTGGTGTCCATTTTCATCTCCTGTCCACAAATTAACAAAACATAAACATAAGCTATAAACACACACACCCCCACCCACCCATCCATCCACATTATTTTTCAAAACTTGCCAGGATCTAATTAATGTAGTGTCTCTTTGGCTAACATCAGGTATCTCACCTCTCATCTCTATGTCCTCTCTTCCTGTCCCCTCTCTTGTACCTCTTGGTTTACTGTCAACAAATTATATATTTTTAACAGAACATAATCATGCATACTGTGTATATATATACACACACCTACCTGTCTATTTGTTTATCTATATAAGCGGCACACCTGATTAATAACTTCCATCCAATGGTATAGGACAGGAAATAAGGATGCCTGTAGAATTTCAGGAAGTAGTGGAGCTTGTGCAAAGAGCCTAATTGCTTGGCAACACCAAACGCCCAGTGTTTACATGAGAAAATAAATATGATAGATTTCTTTGTAGAAGCACTGCTCTGTTTGTGCAAGTGCGCAGGTACACCGCTTTGCTAATGTTAACTTGGGTCAAGAATAGCCTACACCTAGCTAGCCACGTTGTGACGGCTAGGATCATGGATGTATTCACTAACTAGCTATTTATCTAACGTCAGGCATCTCAGCATCTTCGTCTACGTTCTTAAATGTGAGCATTTAGGCGCTGTCAATGTTATAACTAATTGAAAATACGTTAAAATAACTGCTTATTGTTATGTTACTTGTGTCAATCTCCCTTACCTCGAAAGACGTCCAATATGTTCGCTTGATCGTCCGCAGCTGACACTTATTAATGACAAATTAGCTTTGCGTCTCACACCCCTTCTCCTAAGAGAAAGAAGATTCGCCAAATAAAAAGTGATTCAACCGTTTCAGGCGAAATTAGTTTTTGATTGACAAGACGATTGTCAGCCTCTGATTGGCCAAAGTAGAAATTGATTGACAGTTGACCCGCCCCCTCGAAGTCTCCGGGCCTGCAGAGTCTGAACAGTGAAACGCGTCATTGTTCCCGGCTTTCACCGATTGGTTAAGAGCATTGAAAAGACTAGCAGTCACGACCAAAAGTGTATATAAACTGTGTTCGTAATTTGTGTCTCTCTCTACCTTGGAAACTTTTCACAGTTGAACATTGTTTGTCACGCCTGTAAAGATTCCCTATTGCAAAGATTTTTTCATCCATCTGAAGAAAACAAGAGATAAGCTCTTTATTCTTTTTGAGTAAACAAACGTTTCCATCACAACCTACTCACTAGCCTTTCACTGTAGGCTACGACAATCCTCGATTCGGTAAGTTGTATGTTATTTTTTTATTTTTGAAAGATTAGAGCGCAGCCGTTTGGGGCTTCGGTTTAGGAAGTGAACTTCTAATGAACAAGGGAGGGTTAGACGACTGTTTTTGAATTTGAGTCCAGGAGAGGGTTACTGTTCTTTTTAATTTGAGTCCAGGGGAGGGTCATATAGCTACACATTTGAATCGAAAACAGAATAGTTTATTCATCTTTTCGGAATTCAGCAAGCTGTTTTGTATGACCATGTTGAGAGGGAAGCGCGTGAAGCGAACATACCGACATGCGGTCTGTTTTCAGTGCATTTCGCTGTTGCTGGTCGTTGCTGCGTGCGTTCACTTCTTTTATTCGCTGGTGACATTAAGTGGAGAGCATGGCCATATAACGTAATTCATAAGCAAATCTAGAGGCCACCACCTGTGCTGACTCAAAAAAAATTGCTGATGTGACCGGTTTGGTCTTGTACGCTTGTGTTTCTGCATTGTGTATTAAATAGCTGGACCACTTCTTGCTGGATAGAATAAACACAAACATAGTTATACATTTGCACTGAGGCTGGTCAGGCATCAGATGGACCGCCAGCAACTGAGGTTTACATGTTGCTATACAATTACTGTAATAAAGTCAAGGATGATACACTCTCAAAGTTATTTACTCTTTATTGCATTCTGCACTTCAGGCCCCATTACTACACATTCTGGTCGCATTCCATGTCTCTCCTCTGTATGTCTCTACACACACACCATGTCTCTCCTCTGTATGTCTCTACACACACACCACATCTCTCCTCTGTATGTCTCTACACACACACAATGTCTCTCCTCTGTATGTCTCTACACACACACACAATGTCTCTCCTCTGTCTACACACACCACGTCTCTCCTCTGTATGTCTCTACACAAACACCACGTCTCTGCTCTGTCTCTACACAAACCATATCTCTGCTCTGTCTCCCAACAAACACACCATGGCCCAGTCCCAATGTCCACCCTTGCAGACTCGCAGACTTAAGAGCGCGCTCCCGCGAAGTCCGCGAGGGCTTAGGGGTATCCCAATGTCAACTCGGCAAGTGCGCGAGGGCTCTCCGGCAGCCATTTTGAGCCCTTTATGGCCCCTTCCCGTAAGTCTGCATTTCTGCAGACTTAGCCCAAGGGAATTACCCACAGTTCATAGCGTCGTGACGTGAAACACGGGGTTACCTGAAGAACAGCCAATAAACAAGCACGGACAGATCAACCAACCGTAACGTTCACGTTACAGAACAAAATATGTTTTCATGTTTTCAGCTGGACTTGCTTATCTGCACAAGTAGCCTTATAATTAATTTGGTTTCATTATTTTTAAGTAGGCCTATGGGTTATTAACCCCATGGGTTTGTATAATGTGATTTGTTTAAAAATATGTAGGCTATGGTTATAATTTACATCGATTTCTGTTGCTCTAAATCATATGATTGCCCAGTTAAAAGCAGTATGACATTAATTACCCATTTCGGTGCAGTGTTCTTTGAATTGAGATTTCCAACATGAATATGGAAAGAGTTGTGAGGTGCAGGAATGTGTATACATAATATATTATCATTCTTAAGTTAATACTTTTGGATTCATCACAAACAAGAATCACAGGCAGTAATGTAGGATCGATGCGATCCTACTAACAAATACTGGGTTGGGTTGATATTTGATCGCAGATGCGATCGCATATGACCACAAAATGAAATGATTTCAAGTTGAACAAATGTTTTGAGGGTAACACAGAGAGTTCTGATAATGTAAAGGGGATTTGACTCAGCCAAAATTAATTTACACGAAGGCCTACAAGAAAAACATGTACAATTTACAAATTGATTTAAAAAAAGCCCCACGCCCACAATAGTAAGAAATATGTTTTCACGTCAACGTAATGTGATGTCACAAGTGCTGTCCCATTCCTTGTTATACCAATTCGAGCCCTTGCAGCCTCTCACACTCGATCACTTCACCAGGTGACGTCAATAAGTCTGTGAGGGCTCAGGGCTTGAGGGTTTAGGGGGGACATTGGGATTGGGCCCATGTCTCTCCTCTGTCTCTCTCTACACACACACACACACACACACACACACCACGTCTCTCCTCTGTATGTCTCTACACAGACCACGTCTCTGTCTATACGCTTATTTCCCGTGGCTGCCATATTGGTCGAGTCTGACGTAGCCTAATCAGGTGGGAGAATGCAGAAGTGCCCGTTGACTCCAATGTTAAAAGTTCATTATAAAAACACCACTTCAAGAACCAAAATAGTCAAAATAACAGGCTGAATACACTAATGGAATTACAAACTCATCATTACTAAACTCCGATTGTTTTTCCCTGCCATAGTTTTCGCGTTTGTAAATACATGGAAGTGAATGAGCCATAGTGAGCGGTCAGCTGCATTCACTTCCATGTTTCCCAGAGCCATCGTAGCCAAGGTATACCTTGAACTAAGAAGGCTCTGGGAAACGCATCGCCACCTAGAGGGGGACCGTTCTTACGATGAACGTTGCGCTACGATGCCTCTGGGAAACGCACCCCTGGTGAGTAACAGTAGGCCTACACTGACTACGCTAAATGCTTTGGATAAAAGGGTCTGCTAAATGACTGTAATGTACTGTAATGTAGACTAAATATAATTGCATTGTAGTTACTACTATAACCGCCGCGAGTGTAGCCTACAGACGTAACGGAGAATAGCCAGTTTGCGCGCTGTGTGCATGCGTGCTGGAGCAAGTGGTGAAGGTATTTCGTTTCTAAAGACGTTTCTAAAGATCATATTACAGAGGCATGTGAAAAACCACAACAAGCCACAAATAGCGATTCAGAAAGACAGATTGATGAAAACAATCGTTTTGCGGCAGAAAATAGATTTTTAAGAAGCTGCATTCTCAGTGCCCCGTCCGCCGCCATTACATGGATTTGGCTCGCGCTGGATTTTAAATTTCTTCTACAGACCTCCGAAATACACCAAAGTTATCTCGGTGAGTCAAACGTCTTATAATATGACGTAAATAAGGTCCAGGTTGTCAAAAACGAGCATTCTCCTTTAAGGGGAGACACGGTAGGTGAAAACATAGTTTTTCACAGTGTTAATTTCGTTGACGAGAACTATGACGAAAACTATTCGTCAACGACATTTTTTGGGTTATCGTCACGAGACGATAACTAAATAAAAATGAATGTATGATGACAAAAACTATGACTATCTATTCACATTTTCGTCAACAAATAAAAACTAGACTAAAATGGTTATGGAGGGACGTATGGGAAAAGTTCAAATCAGAATGTCGAGGTTCGGGATGTGCGCAGTTGGATCATGGATGTATTAATAGAATGAGTTGGATGCAACCTACAGGTAGCCTGTGTGTATAGCCTACATTTGAATAGTACCGTTGCTACACCGGCCGGCGGGAAGTCAACTAACAGCATACGACTGCTGCGCCTGAACTGTACAGTAAATGGCCACAGTTCAGAAATGTCTTTGTCAACGTTCGCACACACCGGGAGAAAGAGGAGAGCAGACATCTGGATAAACTTCATATTTGATGCAAAGGAAAACAAAACCATTTGTAAACAGTGATCAGTCATCCCGAAATTCACGAGAATGTAAGCACCCCCCCACCCCCGGCTAACGTTACTGTATTAGCTAAAACCAAGCTGGTGTGTTTCTGAAATACTTCAAATACAATACAAGCTAAAAGAAACCAGTGTTTCACGTAGGTTTGTGGCGGGGGAGAACTGAAGTGTCTGATCATTGCAACGCTAACGTTAGTGGCTAGCTAATGTTAGGCACAGGTTAGCTAGCAACAAGTGGGGCTATGCTTGTGGCGGCTGGCGGGGGTATCTAGCGTTAGCTAGTCTGGGTAAGCTAGCTAAGCAACTACTGCTGCTGTTTAATGTTATACTGTAGCTAGATGGATAAGACCTAGCTACCTGGCGCCGCCATAGCTCCTCTCCTCCGGTGTGACGTTAGCTAGCCTGTGCCTGATGTTAGCTAGCCTGATTAGCCAACTAGTGCTGACATGATAATGTTATAGCTTGCTATATCAGGCACAAACACAGTTGGCATAAGACTGGGGGAGAGGAATGCTTCATTATGAAACTGTCTGCCCCAGGGCAGCTGCGGCTACAGATGTATCTGACCACCACCGGTATGACTGTCTGAATGAATACTGGACTCTGTAAAGCGCTTTGGGTTTCATGAAGGGCGCTATATAAATCCAACTTGATTGATTGATTGAACTAAGCCTGTTAAATTTGAGTTGTCTAAATCTATGGTTGATTTTGTCGACTAAAATCGTAATGATATTTAGTCAACTAAAACTAAAACAAGTCAGATGACTAAAATATGACTAAAACTAAATGGCATTTTAGTCAAAAGACTATGACTAAAACAAAATCATAATTTGCTGTCAAAATTAACACTGGTTTTTCAACGCCCTGGTCAAATGTTAGATTTTGTGCTAGTTTGCTTCCATAACATGTCTTCTTTCATACAAGTGGAAATAAAACATAAAAAATACGCATTTAGATGTTTATTTTACTTCATTTAGTCTGTTTGCGTCTGTAGATTCTTCCTAAAATCACCAAAAGTTAGCCTTTTTTCGGAACGTCTCGCTGCGTTTCTTTCGTCTGGATCCGGTCATCCGGGGTATCATTAGAAAGCTCTGTCTCTGTAGCGTAATGTTATCGCAACCAAACCTGATAGTTTCATTTGTATCAGCAACCAATCATGGAAATACAAAGGCGGGTTTGATGCTAAGCGTGAAATCTCATTGGCTGTTGTTGATTTCTGAGAACGTGATTGGTTCAGCGCGTCATGTGACACGTTTCCACTTCCTGATATCTAATCCAAACAATGCCGTCTGTGAAGCGTTCTAAACGTAATAAGCAACAACGACAACAGTGTTTGCCCACAAGGTTGAACAGAAAACAAGAGAAACTAAATGGAAAGGATTACATTTATGAGACAAAAAGTGCCTATTCGCGCAAGTTGTCATTAGCCGGTGCTAGCATGTCCAGTGAGCAGCAGGGAGATGAGGCTAGCGTTAGCATGTCCAGTGAGCAGCAGAGAGATGCGGCGCGTTTGAATGAGCTGATAACTGGGTTGATTTGTCCTAATTGTGCAGGAACTGGTCTTAAAAATAACATAGATCCTCAGAATAGTGGGTTCTGTAGTACTTTGCTCTTAGAGTGCAGTCTTTGTGAGAAATGGCTATCGCAAAAATGTCTACACATCGACTCGGCTTCATGATACAACTAGGAATGATGTTGCATTTGATGTCAATGTGAGGATGGTCCTCTTAGTTGCACGAGTTAGGGTTGGGGTATGCAGCTCTCCAAAAGATTAGTTAAGTGTTAGGGATCCCAGGGCTTCATCTGAAAACGTATCAGAAACATGACAAGAGGGTGACAGGTAGGCTATTGAAACGTGTTCCCTCTCTCTCTCTCTCTCTCTCTCTCTCTCTCTCTCTCTCTCTCTCTCTCTCTAGCCAATATCAGAAGCCTATACATACACAGTAGTCTCCCTCTCTCTACCTGTGGCATTTCTACATGCATCCATAAACTGACCAAATAAACTTTTAATTTCAGTTGCTGAAATAGAGAGAGGTCTGGAGTCCTTGCACAGAAGCAGAGAGCAGATTAGGCAGGCATATGCAGATGTGGACCCAGAGGTAGGTAAGCTGACTGCCAATAAATGCAAAATGTTACAAAATTATTACAGTTATTGAGAATAATTACAATAATTCTCAATAACCAGCGTTCAGTGGACAACATGAAGGCGGCAATATGGGGTAGTCTGCTTCACTGTATGTCAACTGATGACAACCCCATGCGCACCAGGAGCATATTGTGGTTTTAGGACAGTTTTGTGGACTGCAGCTGAGTGGGTTCTACAAACCAGCTGCTTAGAACAGTTTTGTGGACTGCAGCTGAGTGGGTTCTACAAACCAGCTGCCTAGAACAGTTTTGTGGATAGCTAGTGTGGTGCCATCTGAGGAGTGACTCTGTAGACCTATGACGGCGTAGCTTGATGTCTCCTATGGTGTTGCTTTTGACGATGGTTATATCACTTGTTTGTTTGGCAATCTATATTTAGCTTCTATTGGTGTTTACCCTGCATTGTTTACCACATCTTGTCCTGTGTATTTATGAATCAGCTTACTCTTCATGTTCATTCATTCATTCATTCATGTTTTCTCCATGTAAAACGCTTAAAAAAAACACAAAAAGTTAGATAATCTGTTTTCTCATGCATGTCCTCGTCAAATGTGTCTATCTTTGTCCATGATCTGTTTAACAAAATAATACAAGCTTTCTAAAAGGGAATGTTCTCTTCCCTACTAACATTGTCTCGTCTCTAGTCTCGTTTTACTAACATCCCACTCGTGGGCTGTACCTTGACGTGGTGAGTGGGCTTCCAACTAAATAGGTCTTGCTTCTCTATACAAAATCTACTCCTGGACTATTCTGAATCCACAACATGCTGTGTTATTCAGATTTCAGTTTCTATGTGTTTTCATATGTTGTGTAATGTCGTTACTAATGATGTGATTGGATACTGTGTTTGTAAATATTGGTTTACAATGAAAATGTATGGTTTTTTACAATACAAATTTTCAAAGCCCGTTTTCTCAAAATGAGTTATTTCTCATCTTTGGGACATCAAAACCACCACTTGAGTAGCACCTACATACACCTAACTTTACAGTTTTGTTCCAATCCATATTCTGAAGGGTTTGGCCAAGGGGGATTTTTAAAATTTCATTCATAGCCTGATTTATATATAACAGTTTATCCCTAAAACATGGCGAAAATTGGTCTTTTTATGACTGTTGACAGTATTTTCTGATTTCTGAAGTGAAGAAAAGAGATATCAAAAAATCCCCCTTGAACAAAGTTTTGAATATGGATATGTGAACAAAATGAAACAAGAATTTTGAATCTGGCTTAAACCAATTTAAAAAATGGATGTCCCGAAATTATGCAAATTAGCGCATATTTAGCGCATATAATCACTAATTTGCATATTAATCCATAAGATTTCTGAAAACTTGTAATACAAAAAAGATGGTCCTTAATGTACCTAACAAACTGGGGGAGTTTGATGGTGATACCTATTAAGGATTTTTTCCTATTCACCTGGGGTGTCTCCCCTTAAATACATTTGTAAATATTACACTTACTTATTCATTCAATTCAACCATACCATTTCTGTGACCTTTTGGGATGTTTGCTTTGGCATTGTAAATGTATGTTTCCCATGCCAATAAAGCCCTTTGAATTGAAGTAACATATAGAAGACATACAGATAGTTATCCATTCATACTTGGATGGATGGATGGATAGATGGATAGGGATTTGTGTTAGTGAAAATGTGCTTTACTGAGACGGGAAGCACAGGGTGTAATCTTACCAGTCTCAATATGCTCTCCTGTGAAATGTATCGCAATCCCAATATTTGTACATGTTTGGCATGGCTTGGACTTGAGCATTCCCCTGGCACTTGTTTTCACTGCTCCCACGGAGGACTATGTGCAAGTCATGCCAGATGCCTACAAATAGATGGACTCCACTTTGCGCGTGTAAACTGTAGAATAATTAGGCATTACAATCAGGTGAAGAAATATGAACACATGCTCATTTCTCAGATTTCCAGAATCTATTTGGCTGCGCTCACGCTATATTGATAGAAGTAGGCCTAGGCTATATTGTTAGAAGTAGGCCTAGGCTATATTGTTAGAAGTAGGCCTAATCTATATTGTTAGAAGTAGGCCTAGGCTATATTGTTAGAAGTAGGCCTAGGCTATATTGTTAGAAGTAGGCCTAGGCTATATTGATAGAAGTGGGCCTAGGCTATATTGTTAGAAGTAGGCCTAGGCTATATTGATAGAAGTAGGCCTAGGCTTTATTGATAGAAGTAGGCCTAGGCTATATTGATAGAAGTAGGCCTAGGCTATATTGTTAGAAGTAGGCCTATGCTATATTGTTAGAAGTAGGCCTAGGCTATAATGTTAGAAGTAGGCCTAGGCTATATTGTTAGAAGTAGGCCTAGGCTATATTGATAGAAGTAGGCCTAGGCTATATTGATAGAAGTAGGCCTAGGCTATATTGATAGAAGTAGGCCTAATCTATATTGTTAGAAGTAGGCTGGGACTGACTGCCCCCCTGATCAAAAAGTCAAACTGCGCATATGAACATCATGTCACTAGAGAGACAGAAACAGCAGGATCCAGCGATGGTAAGGGACTGTGATAGAACAGAAGGAAGTTCATAGAGAAGCAACTAGAAATGAATCCAGAGGCCTATAAACAATGAGATGCAAATAAATCGGCTATGTTAAGGGAAAGACTTCGTGAACAATTAAACAGGACAACAATAGGCAGGCTTTTCAAAGATCGTGTCAGGGATGGACCCATCTTTGCATGTGTAAACTATAGAATAAGTAGGCATTACAATCAGGTTAAGAAATATGAACACATGCTCATTTCTCATATTTCCAGAATCTATTCTGCTGCTCTCACTCAAAATAAACCATCTCTCCAGTCTTGAAAGTTTCCCTTCCTCCCTCCATACAGTCAGTCCCTACATCTCACCCACTTTTTCTCCCTCCCTCTCTTCCTTCATCCTTCCTTCCTCCCGTCTGTCCCTCCCTCACCTGTTGTTTCTTATGAAACCACCCCCTCTCTCCCCCAGGTATGTGAACTGTGCCCGTACTGAGGAAGAGCAGAACCTGGTAGCGTTTCAGTACCGTGGAGGGATCCTGTTTCGCTGCTGTCGGCTGCTGGCTGTAGGGAAGGAGCTGCTGGTCTGGTACGGACAGGAGTACAGATACAAGAGCATCTCCTTCAACTACGTCTGGGAAGAAAAGAGCACCGTTAGAGGTAACTGTCCTCAACTCTTCTTCCCTCTGTCTTCTCCATCTCTCTCTCATCCACCTCTTTCCTTAAAGCTGAAAGAACAAGAGGTCTGCTGGTCATAATAATAACGGCTGTCCAAGTAGCTCTCCTCTACCGTCCTTCCTCTCCTCTGTCTTTTTCCCATGGTGCCAGCCAGCAGGCAAGACATGGGCATACAGCGTGAAATTCAGGACACTCATGGATGCAACGATACAGAGGGCACTATGTCATGAACTGCAATGGTGCCTGTGCAAATCGCTGTTGTGAGGCACGCAAATTGCCAATATTAGGCAGGCACACTTGCTCAGAACAAAATGGAATGCTGTTAGTTGCCATGGAACATGGTAGCTTGACTTATCTTTAGGAGTGCTAGCTTACTCTAGTTATCCAAGGTAGCTATTGCCGAGGGCTTCAATGTATTCATGCTTGTTTTCTCTCCTTTCTCCTCTTTTCTTTTTCTCACTCCTCTCTCTCCTCTGTCGCTCTCCTTCACTCGAGCTCAGCCAGAGGAACCTCTTACATATCTTTCTCTCTCCTGTCCTCAATCAGAAGTTGTGGTGTCGTCGTGTTTCGCCCGCCACTAGTTACATACGTATAAATACTCTATACAGTATTTGCACTTGTAATACAGGTGTGAGAATCCTTTTTAATGTTTGTCTCTTTCTCTTTCACTCTCCCAGGAGTGATGTCAGACTTGTCCCAGACTCAGGTGTTCTCCTGCTCTGTGTGCCCATTCACCTACACCTCCCAGATCTACCTCAACAAGCACCTCAAGAGGAGCCATGACAACCTCTACGTCTCTCTCTCTCGTCTCTCGAGCAGACAGATCAGACCAGAGATTCTCTCCTCCTCCTCGTCCTCTCAATCACTCCCTATCACCATCTCCAACACCCCCCTCACCCTAGCTACTGCCCAGAGACAGAGAGACACAGACAAGCCAAGACCGTACCACTGTGAACAGTGTGGGAAGAACTTCACTATGTCAGGAGATTTAAAGACACATCAGCGTGTTCATACAGGAGAGAAGCCATACCACTGTGACCAGTGTGGAAAGAACTTCACTACGGCAGGAGATTTAAAGACACATCAGCGTGTTCATACAGGAGAGAAGCCATACCACTGTGACCAGTGTGGTAAGAACTTCACTACGTCAGGAGAATTAAAGATACACCAGCGTGTTCATACAGGAGAGAAGCCATACCACTGTGTCCAGTGTAGAAAGAACTTCACTACGTCAGGAAATTTAAAGACACACCAACGTGTTCATACAGGAGAGAAGCCATACCACTGTGTCCAGTGTAGAAAGAACTTCACTTCGTCAGGAGATTTAAAGACACACCAGCGTGTTCATACAGGAGAGAAGCCATACCACTGTGACCAGTGTGGGAAGAACTTCACTGACTCAGGAAAGTTAAAGATACACCAGCGTGTTCATACAGGAGAAAAGCCATACCACTGTGACCAGTGTGGAGAGTTAAAGAAACACCAGCGTGTTCATACAGGAGAGAAGCCATACCACTGTGTCCAGTGTGGAAAGAACTTCACTACGTCAGGATATTTAAAGACACATCAGCGTGTTCATACAGGAGAGAAGCCATACCACTGTGACCAGTGTGGTAAGAACTTCACTACGTCAGGAGAGTTAAAGATACACCAGCGTGTTCATACAGGAGAGAAGCCATACCACTGTGACCAGTGTGAGAAGAACTTCACTAGGTCAGGAGAGTTAAAGATACACCAGCGTGTTCATACAGGAGAAAAGCCATACCACTGTGACCAGTGTGAAAAGAACTTCACTACATCAGGAGATTTAAAGATACACCAGCGTGTTCATACAGGAGAGAAGCCATACCACTGTGACCAGTGTGGTAAGAACTTCACTACGTCAGGAGAGTTAAAGACACACCAGCGTGTTCATACAGGAGAGAAGCCATACCACTGTGTCCAGTGTAGAAAGAACTTCACTACATCAGGAGATTTAAAGATACACCAGCGTGTTCATACAGGAGAGAAGCCATACCACTGTGACCAGTGTGGTAAGAACTTCACTACGTCAGGAGAGTTAAAGACACACCAGCGTGTTCATACAGGAGAGAAGCCATACCACTGTGACCAGTGTGGGAAGAACTTCACTGTCTCAGGAAAGTTAAAGATACACCAGCGTGTTCATACAGGAGAAAAGCCATACCACTGTGACCAGTGTAGAAAGAACTTCACTACGTCAGGAGAGTTAAAGATACACCAGCGTGTTCATACAGGAGAGAAGCCATACCACTGTGACCAGTGTGGAAAGAACTTTACTGCGTCAGGATATTTAAAGAAACACCAGCGTGTTCATACAGGAGAGAAGCCATACCACTGTGACCAGTGTGGAAAGAACTTCACTAGGTCAGGAGAGTTAAAGACACATCAGCGTTTTCATACAGGAGAGAAGCCCTACCACTGTGACCAGTGTGGAAAGAACTTCACTACGTCAGGAGAGTCAAAGACACATCAGCGTGTTCATACAGGAGAGAAGCCATACCACTGTGACCAGTGTGGAAAGAACTTTACTGCGTCAGGAGATTTAAAGAAACACCAACGTGTTCATACAGGAGAGAAGCCATACCACTGTGACCAGTGTGGAAAGAACTTCACTAGGTCAGGAGAGTTAAAGAAACACCAGTGTGTTCATACAGGAGAGAAGTCATGGCTATAGCCTTAGGCATGGATTACACTACTGCGTTTTTCTGAGTTTTCGCCTGCCTTTGCGCCTAGCAATTACAATACCGAGGCCAAAATGAGGCTCGAACCCGGAGGCAGATCGATACGTCCGGGGCCACGTTTTGGTGCTTGAAATCCGGCGATGCGTTCTAGTGTAAAAGGCAGATCTGGAGGCCTTTGGAAAAAAACTATAGGAAAAGGGCTACACTGTAACGCTGTTTTCACTTCACCTTATAACAATCAAACAGATGATTCATGAGTTTGAGCTACATAGTATCTTACTGTATACTATAGTTAATCAGACAAGCAGATAATATCGTAGGAGGAATTTAACTGTATTCCATGTTTGCAGGTTCCACCCAAAGAGAAGACATTTCAAATCTTAACCTACACAAGAGTAGACACCTCAATTATCTTGTTAAAAGAAAAGAAACTAGCAAAAAGTTTTCTTGTTAAACCTTTTTATTGAGCTATCGCTATATAAGATATAAATTGAGATATGCCGCTAAACGTGTGGGTAGGATCCCTAGCTCAGTCTTTTGTGTTCCTGACCAAATATCACCTTGATCACACCTGTCTGAACTTCCCAGCACTCCTGCCCTTTTCTTTTTCAATAATATCTCTATTCAATACTCAAATTCAGTCCAAATGTTCCAATGTATTGTTCACAATAATTGTGTACAATCAGTTTGTTTTAAGTCCTTCATCCATTCCCTCACGATATAGCTCCCATATTATGACGTAATATGTTTTTACAAATATGCCAACTATCTGTCCCGCATGGTGTCGTTCTAAAACATCACCATCGAGATGAATAAACCTACTATTTTAAACCGCACCACAGATATGAGCAAACATGATTTAGGGTACCTATTAGGCCAGTAAAAGCAGATGTTTGCTTTTGCAAAAGAACCCCTCAAATATGTTATACAGTTTAATCTGGAATAATATTCTGAAGTCAGATCTGTAATCATTCTACAAGCAATTGGTTTATTCGGGTGAACCAATGAGTGCGTTTACATGCACTCAATAAACCTTGCTTAAACAAAATATTGACAATGGCCATGCAAACATCAATAAACCGTTTGAATAAACGGAATATGGGCATATAACGAATATAAAAAAAACGAAAAGGTCCCCTGGTTCATTCCTTTTCCAAACCGAATATTGGGTCATGTATACGCTTATCGGTTTATTCCCACCAAAAGGAACATGAATTTGTGCTTTGCGCATGTTTTATTCGCAAGGAATCTTGGTTCTAGATTGCTGAACTAACGTTAGCCATTCTCAAAATGCAATACAACACAAATATATAGTATATTTCATAGGTAGGCCTACAGTTTATTTTATTCTGCAAAATCAATTATGTTATGTCTAAACAAACTAGTTTTGTACTGACTATTCTATTTGTTGCTGCTGTTTTGATTGTATTTCTGCTTGTTATGTTCTCTCCTGTTCTGTGGTTGTATTTATGTATTTCCCACCAATCCTAGCTGCGAATCTTCATCCAAAGGGCCCGGGGGGCTCTGGTGTGAACGAGTGGCATATGAAAGAGAGCCACAGCACCGGCGTTTAACATTTCCTCTTGTTTTTTCCTTTCAGTAAGGAAGTGAATGAGGAGGAGTGTGAAGTGGTGTTGCTGGATGAGAGCAAGCACTATAGCGCACCACAAACATATTGCTATCGTTTCCATTCTTTGCTGTCTGGGGAGATGGGCTAAACAGTAAGAAGAAACGCGCCGAAAAACTTTCATTGCGATGACGTTCTCCGTGCGTCGCTGGTTTAAATTCGAAATATACCGAATTATTACAATTAACATACAGGAATATTCCTTTTTGCTTGCGCATGTAAACTCCTTATTCCTAATGTTTCAATAACCGAATATGGACAATAAACCGAATATTGAGTGCATGTAAAAGTAGTCAGTGATAAAAAAAAATCTAAATAGGAATTGGATATGGAGTTTGGATTACTGGAGAAAATGAAAAGAGGAACTTGAGGAAGATCCTCGGTGAACTGAATAATACGGCAGGCCTTATCCTATAGGCCTATGGAATGCTGTTCAGGAAGTTGGGTGAATGAATGGATTTAATTTTGTCCTCTGGGTAAAAGTCAATTGCTTTAAAAACATGAAAGAATAAAACCAAAAAGTACTGCAACACGAAGTAGATGAAATGGTGATTGCATAGGGAACTGTTTAAATTAATTCCAATATACCTGGTTGAGTTCATGGTTTACAACCATTCATCTCTTACAATATACATGAATAAATTATCAGATGAACAGTAGTAATGGTAGGCTATAATATTGTTATCACCGCAGTGCAGATTGCAATTAGAGATTGGTATAAGTAGAGTATCTTTTTTGATTTGAGATTATTTTAAAAGCAGGGCATGCGCTCCACACATGGAATACAAACTGGGATGGAAATGTATTTGTTGGTGACTGTTGGCGTTGGTTGGATGGTATTTTAAACTCTAACTTTTCAGAATGTTTTTTTATTTTCATTAGCCTTTTTAATAAACATTGTATAACCTGAGAGAGGTTCTGTAGAGTGTGTTCATTTGTGTTCCTGCCTCAGTATCCAACTCTGGACTGACCCCCCCTCAGTATCCAACCCTGGACTGACCCCGCCTCAGTATCTAACCCTGGACTGACCCCCCCTCAGTATCCAATCCTGGACTGACCCTGCCTCAGTATCCAACCCTGAACTGACCCCCCCTCAGTATCCAACCCTGGATTGACCCCTCCTCAGTATCCAACCCTGGACTGACCCCACCTCAGTATCCAACCCTGGACTGACCCCTCAGTATCCAACCCTGGACTGACCCCACCTCAGTATCCAACCCTGGACAGACCCCACCTCTGTGTCTCTGCATGCCTCTTCCATTGCTCCCAGGGAGAGTCATGCAGGTGTCTGGTTGGTGTTCATAGACCTTTGTTGACTTTCCTTGACTTTTATTATTGTCATTATTAAGCTCTGCGTTGTGGTTTGATTACAATAAAAGACGGCTCCAGATCTCACACAATACCACACAGTCCAGTGTCCCTTCTTTAGGTGTATTCCAAATGAATCTCTCCAACACAGGATTTGAGCGACATCAAAAGCTGTTTATTACAGAAGGTTTAACATGCAAAAGACGATGACATATAATCTAATGTACAGCTGACCTGTCTGTATGCTGTCTGGACTCAAATCAAATCATCTGAGCTCGAGCACGGTTCTTATGTGGTTTGAGTGCCCCCACCCCCCCCTCGTCTCTTCTCCGATAAGACTGTCTTTCTGGTCTCTTCTGTGGCCGTGTTTTGTCAAGTCAACCTACGCCGCCCTGGCGCTGACCACAACAATTGCTGTTTGGCACAGAGTGTACCAGCCATGGAATGTCATCTTTATCTCATAAGTCTATGGAAGAGGGACACCATTTCTCACAGAAAGCTCCAGCTACAGCCATACTCAGAGGTCAATCATTATAATTAGGAACAGCTAACAGGATCAGATTAAACCAATATTTCTCTGAAAATCAACCAATATTCAATACCTTCCAACACTAAAGTGAAAATAATTCCTCAATGGGACTGAGGAATGGGGAGTAAGGGGGTAACAGTGTATCCACCTGTGAAGTTATGTATGGTGGTTGGTGAACCAGTCCCAGACCAGAGCAGCCCGGTGGAAACTAACATTATCCCACATGACAACAAACCTGGGCTCCATCCTGTACAACTGCATTATATAGAGCACCAGATATGTCATTGTGAGTGGAGTGCACTTCTAAAGCATAGAGCGCTTTACAATATCTTCTCTCATTCACTCACCAATGGTGGCCAGCTGGTGTTAGCCTCCTCATTGGGATAAATTAGTGTCTTACTCAAGAACACGTCAACGAAGCAGAGCAGATAGCTGGAATTGAACGGGAGGCTCCCAGACGGATACTCTACCTCCTGAGCTGCTGCCGCCTCCTCAGAACGTGATCATGTGTGCAGTACTGGATGGACCTAGGGTGGCATGGTGATGGAGAACTCCTTGCAGATGTAGGAACCTCTTGAAAATGTTTTCAGCCCTCAAAGGCCATATCTAGGTTTTTGCAGGGTGATAATCAATCTAGTAATTATATTCCGTAAACTGAGGCATGTTTAAATGATTTTATTGTGAGCTCACAAGGTATGTCTGATCTCCAGAGCAGGGATATCAGAGTACAAATGTGTGGTCAGAAAACAATGAGTCTCATACTTCAGCCAAAATGACCTCATCTTAAGACCTCCTCCTCCTTATCTCTCTGGGCTAGTGGAAAGGGCTCTCCCCCTCCCCCAACTTAACATTCTTGAAGCTCACAGACCTGCTTCCACACACCACAAAACACTGAATCTTCTTCCAGGAACACAAGGTGATATTTCCCCCACGCTGCCCAGGGACATTTACAACAGCTCTTTGTCCTGTAACATCTGGGCCCCGACGCCTGGTTTTAGATAGATTGAATCCAGCTTCATCAATGAAAATGAGGTCATGACGCTGTGCAGCTGAGCCAAATACCACCAATAGGCCGTCACACCTCTCATATTGAAATGAATGGAATGCACAAGAACAAGAGCCCTGGATCAGGTCCAAATCCAGCCAGCTTGCCAATAACACCAGCTAACATTAACTAGCCAACTTCAGATAGAAATCTAACCAGGTAGATATGAATAGGCTATTGCAGGATCTTGACTAGTCGTAACGTTAGAAGACCATAAATGTACGCAAATGAAAACGCAAGTGCTCATTTTACCATACTTTGGAAAATAAGTACCCTAACACACCCTATAGAACATGTAATCTATGGGCTGCAGCTATTGAGTCTGAGAGAAATAATAATAGGCACAAATCCTTATTAAAACCATTTTAATTCATTGCTTTTATCTCTAGCAAGATTGATTATGCTCTCCTAAAGCTATAATCAAAGTTTTGATGACTGAGGCCCAATTTAGGGACCCAAATAAGATTGAGTCCACCCAAGAAAAAACAAAACGAATAATTCCCTTTATTTGACAAACCAATCATAGTCTACATACCAGTGATTATACCAATATGAGGTCATTTTAAGATCGATCAAACATTCAGTTCCGAGTCCGGTCCAGAACCAGGGCTACAGCCAACAGCAGGAGGAGGCGGACTGGACTGGGAAGGTGTTTGCATAGTCCTTGAACTCTGCTCCCTTCTTTTCTCCTCCAGATCCAGGTACCTATAGCCGTCACAACGTGGCTAGCTAATTGTAGGCTATTCTTGACCCACGTTAACATTAGCAAAGCGGTGTACCTGCGCACATGCACAAACAGAGCAGTGCTACAAAGAAATCTATCATATTTATTTTCTCATACACTGGGCGTTTGGTGTTGCCAAGCAATAGGCTCTTTGCTTTGCACAAGTTCCACTACTTAATTACGAAATTCTACAGGCATCCTTATTTCCTGTCCTATACCATTGGGCCGCACACCTGATTAATCACTTCCAGCCAATAGTACAGGACAGGAAATAAATATGCCTGTATAATTTCAGGAAGTAGTAGAGCTTGTGCAAAGAGCCTATTGTCAGACAGTACTTCAGGAACAGTGTAAATCACAAAAGTCAACTGCTGGCACGTTGCATGTCTGTGACTGATAAATCGTCAATGACGTGTAAATGGTTGAAATTCATGTTGAAATGAAGCCCCCTCTTTTCCATTGCAACTATAGCAGAGGCCGTTATTCACATAACAGTTGACCGTGTTTGCTTTCTTCACTGACAGAGAGAGAGAGGGGGAAAGAGAGGGAGAAGATGAAAAGATTTCATCAAACAAAGCTCAGCTTTGGAAAGCGAACTGTTGAGGACAAGATCAAAAAGAAAGAGGTGATGATGGTGGTACACTGCCTACTCTTTACTTAACATGATGGGAAAAGCACATTGACGGGATAAATTGTATGTCTGTATATAGATGAACAAATAGACAGGTATGTAGGTGTGTATAAATATACACAGTATGCATGACTATGTTCGGTTAAAAATATATAATTTGTTGACAGGAAACCAAGAGGTACAAGAGAGTGGAAGAGAGGGGACAGGAGGAGAGGACATAGAGATGAGAGGTGAGATACCTGATGTTAGCCAAAGAGAAACTACATTAAGTTAGATCCTGGCAAGATCAAAAAATAATGTGGATGGATGGATGGATGGATGGATGGGTGGATGGGTGGATTGGTGGGTGGGTGGGTGGGTGGGTGGTTGTTTAAAGCTTATGTTTTGTTAATTTGTGGACAGGAGATGAAAATGGACACCACAGTGGAGGAGAGGTGACAGGAGGAGACCAACATGGACAAAAGACAGGAGGAGAGGTGACAGGAGGAGACCAGCATGGACATCAGAGTGGAAGAGGCCAGGCTGGGAGAGAGGTGACAGGAGGAGCTAGTCTCATGTCTCTAATAGATGGTGTGTTCTCATCAACATTCACTTAAGTTGTGTCCTCTCTGGATGACCTCCACTGCTCTCAGTTAAAGAGGATATTAATCCAATATGATGTGTTGTTCTTTATAGATCTAGCCTCTTGATTCTGCTCTCAAAGTGCACCAGATTGAAGCACCACAACTAAATGACCTCGGTATTATAAAAATCCTGCGTACGGCCCTGGTCCTGAATGTTTGATGGCAGATGATAACCTCCTTCTAAGCAAGGAGCAGGTGTTCATAATTCTGTCTGCATCACTACACTGAGGTGACATTTTGGTTGTACCGTCTGATCACAACACTAACTGTTCTAATTTTTAACCTATCTGTCTACATATCTATCTGTCTGTCTCTCTCTATCTTTCATTGTCTGCCCCTGTTTTATTATTGTATCTGAGGCTTCACGTTTGGTGATGTGACCTTAGTGGGTGAAAACAGACATGCTGAATAGACATAAAGATGTAGGCATGGGCAGCATCTTTCCATCCATTTAAAAATAAATATGTATTATTTTATGCCAACCTACATTCAGTCTAGCCCTAACCCTAACCTCTTAGAGTGCAGGAAGTGTCGGCCAGCTGTGTCATGTGTGTGTGTCTCCATTCTCAGCGTCAGTACATCCAGTTTGATAGTTCAACTGGGCCAGCAGACTAAGCAGAGCCTCGACCCAAACAAGGTGTCCTGAATGGTCTCCCAGGTCCGCCTTGTACAACTGAACTGTCAGCCCAGTGTTTCAGTGTGGTCTACAAGCTATTCAATAAAACCTGGAGAAAATGATCTGTATCTTGTCTTTACACTTACAGCACACATGCTGCACAAATGATGACCTTAATTGTATGACACTTGTTTTGTAAAATGCACAAGGGTATCTCTAACTTGGCTAGACTGTGGATGTGGTGACTAGTCCAGGCCAGTCAGCATGGTATAAGCTGCATACAGGTGAGCAGAAGCTGAAACGCTTGTTCCTTGGCTAGGACCAAGGCAGCTTGCCAGCAGGGTCAGGCCTGTGCCGGGAGGTTAGTACATTAGAACCCCCTTAGGCGAGCGGTATGTATCCTAGGTTCTCAAACTTATATTTGTGGTATAGAAAGGTAGAACTTGCTTGGTTGGTTATGCAAGTGTGTGTGTGTGTGTGTGTGTGTGTGTGTGTGGTACTGTTGATTTTCCTCCACACTCCTCTCTCAGCCATATGTTTCCCCTATGTTGATCTGAAAATGGTGATAGGGATTAAATTAGGTTGCTAAGAGAACTGCTAGTCACCAGAAGCATTCAAGAACATAACCTGTGCTGGAATACTAGTGTATGAACAAATCAATACAAGTAGAGCACATCTACTGACAGGCTGGCTGAATGACTGGAAGACTGACTTGGGACCTCCACTGAGGACATCCCAGTCCTGGATATGGATCAGTAGTGATGCTCCCCTGCCCCTATAGTCCAGGCATTTTATGACATAACCTTGAACAAATTGCAACAGAAATTATTTCAACTGTTTTAGTGTCATACATATGTTCTTTATAACATATCAGTTAGTCCCCCAAAATCCCAGTGGTGGAAAGTAATGAAAAATGCAGATGGAAGGTATGTGACAAATATACCAATTTCCAATTTTCGCCTATGTAAAAGAAAAAGGTTTATGCATGTTTTCTTGTCTGATGTCCACACAACACTGTCCCCAATCAACCAGAAACTATATAGGATGCATCACAGTGCATATACAGAAATATATTTTTAATTCAATTGGCATTTGGTGAAGAGAAAAGGGGTGAATCTCACATATTGCAACAGAAAATCTGACATTAATCAAATAGCTTAAGAGTCTAGAACCCTGGAGAGGACAGTCTACAACCCTGGAGAACAGTAGAACCCTGGAGAACAGTCTACAGCCCTGTAAAGAACAGTAGAACCCTGGAGAGGACAGTCTGAGACGTAGAACCGTCCATAGCAGTGGACTACCTAATCACACGCGCGAGGGGGTAACATACAGGCGAAATCGCAGACACTTACTCAAGGTACCTAAAAATGAAGACAGTACTGAAGACACAAATGCAGAGGGCGCTAGTGCAGGGTCACCGGTGTGTGACACGCCCATACGTGAGTGTGGTGAACACATAGACATAGAGAGGAGGTTGGGTAGACAGACCAAAGCGCCAAAGAGACTCATTGAGGAAATGTGATGGGGCAGTAATGAGGTGATGGGAGCTTGGTGATATGAGGTGATGGGACAGTAACAAGAGTTTGTTTTTGTTATTCTTTACAAGTCCTGTTATGTTATTATTTTATTCTCTACAGTTGTAATTGTTACAGGCTCTGAAACTGTTAATTGAGGGTTAAAGCTGAAACACTGTTTGGCGTTTAAGAGAAATTGTTTATGTTTCCAGACACTGTAAACATAGTTCTTGACAGGAGAGATGTGTCATACGTGATGACGTCACGGACGTCAAGGTTGATCGAGGCAGTGATGCGGGAGCCAGCGAGAGTGATGGCCGCCTGTAATGGGAGCTGTGAATAAAAGTATAGCCGTATGCACACTGTTGTCTGGTTCCATTATTAAGTGTTAGCAGCCGAACACAACACTAGCTAGGTTTTAAGTGGCTTAATTGGAAGGCTACAACATATTGACATCATGTTCATACAAATCAAAACATTCACTGATTTTGTGTTTTGTGGATGGGTGTATTGCGGTTTTGAAATAAATCATTTTCATCTGGATATGTTTCACTAATAGGATAAAGATGATCACTTAGAATAACTTTGTATTGACTGGTAATGGCTCTACACTTTCAGTATCCAAGTGGTTTCACACTATGGACGTGTGGGGGAGCATGTGGTGTACACTAAGAGAATGCTATTGACCTGAATGCTTCAGGTGGTTCACATTCATTTGGGGATTTATGGGTTTTGTGTTCATATAAGAGCAGTTAAAACAGATCAGTCAAATTTGGCCTTGAACACTATAAAACGGGGGCTCATTTTAGACCTAGAACCCGGGTAACCCAGGTGAGTTGTGGCTGTGGGTGTGTATGGGGAGTTTTCCATCTGCTGGATGAACATAATATTGTCTTACCCATTCATTTCCTATAGCGGGTCATTTTACCCATTCAATTCCTATGGCGGGTCATTTTAAACCCAGAACAGCACCCTGATCAGCTTGGTCTCACACTACAACAGATTCAGCTTCATCAAGGTGATCAATATTTCATCTGCAACATGCATTTTCAAGTTGGCCATATAGAACTGCTAAACTAAAAAAGAACTGTACATGCTGACGAAATGCATCACAGGCAGAGGTCTGTGCTCTCTGAGCGCTATTCTAGTTATTGTCATGTTTCTGTAACACTATTTAACTGGCCACCCGAAGACCTTCATCAACATGCAATGATAGCAGTCAACCACATAGTGGCGGTGTTGCACAGAGCTCAGCTAGGAGACCTCAAACTGCAAACAGAGGATGCAGATTATCAGATTATAAACACTATGAAGAGTGGAGATGTTCTTCTGAAACACAGACCTAGGCCTGATTAATCATTTTAACTCTATTCACCTGTTCTCTTTATTATGTTGGAGATACTGTATCTATCTGTGGGTTCACTTTCAAACGAACACTTCTGAAGATGGAAACACCAGCCTCTCCATGTCCTTTTTAATCTGATGATCACCTGTTGTGGCCTTAATTGACTTCTGCTTCATTCCTTTGGGTTTAGGAATGTCTCATGACATATTTTAGATATGAAGACATTTTAGGTATGAGGAACTGCTTATCTCTACATTATAGCTTATCTAATGATCATTACTTATCATATCTAACCTTAACTCCTCCCACTGCTGCTTGGACCAGTGGGTCCAGTTTGTTACATTCCTCATAGGGCTTCTGTTAGTGTGTTTTGGCTACTGTACTGTTCACATTTCTCCTAATTCCACTGGATTAAACATTGATATTCGTAAATAAATACATTGAGTGTTCCATAAAGTACGTTTTTAACATATGGATGGAGTTAATGTTTAACATTTAGTGCTAGTGCCTATTGTACTGTAAGTGGGGTACTGGGGTGCTGAGAAAATGTATTTGGTCCAGCATTAAGCTACTACGGTAGATAGGCCGTGTATCATAGCAAAATATAAACTACACACATGTAGGAAGACAAAATACCGATATTATTTGGTCACTTTAGGTGGTACCGAATCTGGATAGGCCCCTGGACTAAATGGTTAGTTTGTAAACTGCCTGATCAGCCTTTTCTATTCATTTTGCATCTTTCAGAATGGCATATTATGCAAATTAATTGATTACTACTTCTAGCTACTTTTGGGAGAACCAACAGCTACTTCCCTTACAGAGGAGCTGGCAACACTGCACTTAGCACCCCGATATCAGTCAGTCTTTCATTGTTCATGGAGTTGCACACTGAAATGTATCGATTTCAGTGCAGAAAAGTTGGCATCAGCTGTGCTTAGAGATAGGGCCATGGCAGGGTCTTGAAGACAACAACTTGTTAAAGAACGTAGTGTCTGGAGTACTCGGGTATCTGTTGTGCAAGGGGGAGGAGCACAGTCAGGGATGAAAATTAACTTTTTGGCTCACCTGCCAAGGGGACTGGTAGATGAAAAAATCCGCCAGCCAAGTATATTTTTTACAGGCCAAAATAATAAATTGCCTTTTTTGTCACATTATACATCTGTTTCAGTACTTTTCATTCAGATAATAGTATTATGTTGAATACATGCTTAAGGAAGAGGCCAAAGTAAAATTTCAAATAAAGTAGTTTAATTCGATACCTAGAAACATTGCAATTCATAGAAATTCAAATATTCATTTCCATTCACTTCCACGGTGTAGAATTATCCATAACTAGCTAACCCTACACAAATATGATATATAAATGATCCAAGCCTTCACCTCATGGTCTTTATGTGTTTATGAACAAAATACATATACTGTAACATATTCACAGCCTGTCATCATGTAAAGTTAAACCTGAGCTTTGGGTTTTTTTCTGATTTATTACTAGCTAAAGACAACTGTTATGACAACATTACAGCACCTTATCTCTGCCTCAGCAAACGTTTACGAGACCTAACGTTATAGCTAATACGTACAGCTCTGACTAGCTGCACCACCACCTAATCAGTTAGTCCCCCCAAATCCCAGTGGTGGAAAGTAATGAAAAATGCAGATGGAAGGTATGTGACAAATATACCAATTTCCAATTTTCGCCTATGTAAAAGAAAAAGGTTTATGCATGTTTTCTTGTCTGATGTCCACACAACACTGTCCCCAATCAACCAGAAACTGTATAGGATGCATCACAGTGCATATACAGAAATATATTTTTAATTCTATTGGCATTTGGTGAAGAGAAAAGGGGTGAATCTCACATATTGCAACAGAAAATCTGACATGTGTATTAATCAAATAGCTTAAGAGTCTAGAACCCTGGAGAGGACAGTCTACAACCCTGGAGAACAGTCTACAGCCCTGTAGAGAACAGTAGAACCCTGGAGAACAGTCTACAGCCCTGTAGAGAACAGTAGAACCCTGGAGAGGACAGTCTGAGACGTAGAACCGTCCATAGCAGTGGACTACCTACCACTACCTACACACGATTAGAGGGTCCACTTCAGGAGAGAAGAGAACATGACCAGGATGATAATAATAATAATAATAATAATAATAACTTGCATTCATCATCATCTTCATCATCACATGCCGTCTGATGTGAATTTGCACACCCTGATCCTTTCCAGCTGCTACATGCAACAGAACACTCAAGGCCATGTTTCTTGCATGTGCACCTCAGGCTGCTGCAGTCTGTCTTGCAGGTGCATCTGATGATCTTAAGAAGTTCTTGTGGATCTGGTGGTAAGTCTGTCTGGACAGGGACAAGCCTCCCATCATTCTCTTTAAACACCTGCTCCTTGCTTAGAAGGAGGTTATCATCTGCCCTCTGAAACATTCAGGACCAGGGCCGTACGCAGGATTTTTGTAATACCGAGGTCATTTAGTTGTGGTGCTTCAATCTGGTGCACTTTGAGAGCAAAATGAAGAGGCTAGATCTATAAAGAACAACACGCATCATGTTGGATTAATATCATCTTTAACTGAGAGCAGTGGAGGTCATCCAGAGAGGACACAACTTAAGTGAATGTTGATGAGAACACACCATCTATTAGAAACATGAGACTAGCTCCTCCTGTCACCTCTCTCCCAGCCTGGCCTCCTTCACTCTGATGTCCATGTTGGTCTCCTCCTGTCACCTCTCTTCCACTCTTGTCCATGTTGGTCTCCTCCTGTCACCTCTCTTCCACTCTTGTCCATGTTGGTCTCCTCCTGTCACCTCTCTTCCACTGTGGTGTCCATGTTGGTCTCCTCCTGTCACCTCTCTTCCACTCTTGTCCATGTTGGTCTCCTCCCGTCACCTCTCTTCCACTGTGGTGTCCATTTTCATCTCCTGTCCACAAATTAACAAAACATAAACATAAGCTATAACTATATATACACCTAGCTAGCCACGTTGTGACGGCTAGGATCATGGATGTATTCACTAACTAGCTATTTATCTAACGAGGCATCTCAGCATCTTCGTCTACGTTCTTAAATGTGAGCATTTAGGCGCTGTCAATGTTATAACTAATTGAAAATACGTTAAAATAACTGCTTATTGTTATATTACTTGTGTCAATCTCCCTTACCTCGAAAGACGTCCAATATGTTCGCTTGATCGTCCGCAGCTGACACTTATTAATGACAAATTAGCTTTGCGTCTCACACCCCTTCTCCTAAGAGAAAGAAGATTCGCCAAATAAAAAGTGATTCAACCGTTTCAGGCGAAATGAGTTTTTGATTGACAAGACGATTGTCGGCCTCTGATTGGCCAAAGTAGAAATTGATTGACAGTTGACCCGCCCCCTCGAAGTCTCCAGGCCTGCAGAGTCTGAACAGTGAAACGCGTCATTGTTCCCGGCTTTCACCGATTGGTTAAGAGCATTGAAAAGACTAGCAGTCACGACCAAATGTGTTCGTAATTTGTGTCTCTCTCTACCTTGGAAACTTTTCACAGTTGAACATTGTTTGTCACGCCTGTAAAGATTCCCCATTGCAAAGATTTCTTTATCCATCTGTAGAAAACAAGAGACAAGCTCTTTATTCTTTTTGAGTAAACAAACGTTTCCATCACAACCTACTCAGTAGCCTTTCACTGTAGGCTACGACAATCCTCAATTCGGTAAGTTGTATGTTATTTTTTATTTTTGAAAGATTAGAGCGCAGCCGTTTGGGGCTTCGGTTTAGGAAGTGAACTTCGAATGAACAAGGGAGGGTTAGACGACTGTTTTTGAATTTGAGTCCAGGAGAGGGTTACTGTTCTTTTTAATTTGAGTCCAGGGGAGGGTCATATAGCTACACATTTGAATCTAAAACAGAATAGTTTATTCATCTTTTCGGAATTCAGCAAGCTGTTTTGTATGACCATGTTGAGAGGGAAGCGCGTGAAGCGAACATACCGACATGCGGTCTGTTTTCAGTGAATTTCTCTGTTGCTGGTCGTTGCTGCGTGCGTTCACTTCTTTTATTCGCTGGTGACATTAAGTGGAGAGCATGGCCGTATAACGTAATTCAGAAGCAAATCTAAAGGCCACCACCTGTGCTGACTCAAAAACAATTGCTGATGTGACCGGTCTGGTCTTGTACGCATGTGTTTCTGCATTGTGTATTAAATAGCTGGACCACTTCTTGCTGCTGAAGGCTGATTTATTCTGGATAGAATAAACACACACATAGTTATACATTTGCACTGAGGCTGGTCAGGCATCAGATGGACCGCCAGCAACTGAGGTTTACATGTTGCTATACAATTACTGTAATAAAGTCAAAGATGATACACTCTCAAAGTTATTTACTCTTTATTGCATTCTGCACTTCAGACCCCATTACTACGCATTCTGGTGGTTATCTCCTTGCTGAACGTTACTTCCGGTCCCCCTCTACATTAAGCCCCTCTCCTTATATCACCTGACTGAATATAACATACAACATGAATCAGAACATTACAACATTCCTCCCCCCATAGTCTACAAAAATCCTTCTTTTATGTGCTGAACAAATTCACTTAAACCTAGTCTGATTCTACGAGGGGATTATTCAGCCCCTGCTACCACTTAGTCCTTGAGATACGTGGGTGCCTGTCTAACTCACTGGGTAACAATTTCCCAAAACCCCAATGTCTGGAGGCCCCGGTGCCACTGCATCTGGTGCTGGATTCTCTAGTTCTGCTGGCGGCACCAGTATGCCTGGATCCTCTGCTTCTTGTGGCGGTGCCCATACTACCTCGTATGCCTGATTTTCTAGTTCTTGCTCTGCTGTGTCCACAGGAACACTCTCCTCTTAGAGACAGGGGTCAGCCAGGTTGTGATCATAACATGGCCGTATCTGATCCTGATGTCGTCTCACCAGTTTCCCATCTACCTTCCCAGACTACCTTCCCCCATCTTCTTGAGTCCCTCTTTGACCACCAGCACCGCCCGCTCTGCACAGCCATTTGAGGACGGACGGTATGGTGCTGTTGTGACATGCTGTATGCCATTCTTTTGTAGGAAGTTCTTGAACTCTGCACTGACCAGACTAGGCCCATTATCACTGACAATCACTGCAGGGGTGGCAAAAATGCTTCTGTCTCTCGATAGTCATGGATGAAGTGATAGACGACATTGGGTGAGCCTCGATCCATTTTGAATATGCATCTACGACGATGAGGAGCATCTTCCCCAATACAGCGAGGTGTGGGATGCCTTTACTCTCTCCCAGGAGGTCCAGCAGCGGTTTGTGGTCTTTCACAATGGTGCAGTGTTTCCCAAACAGATACTGGTGGAATTTCTTAAAGGAGTAGTAAAGGGAAAAATCATGTTTAGCCCTGTTTTAAGGTTACTTATGATCATATACAATGGTTCAGATCTAAAAGTTGACAAAACTAGCACTTTTGAGAAAGTATGATAATTGCTCTACCACCGTTTTGGTCATACAATGGATGTGGGTGAGCACTGTGGAAAATCATTCAAAAAATATGTTAAACTCTTGTATATGATCATTGGTAACCTTAATACAGGGCTGAACATGATTTTTCCCTTTACTACTCCTTTAAAGTTACCCAATGTAGTTTTTGACCATTAAAAACGAAAATCGCGTACTACGTCATTGCGTCAATACGTGGAGCACATAATAGTGACGTTTCAAAACATTAGCTAAATATCATTTTCCGAAGAAATTACAAGGTAGGAAAGACATTCAAGTGATTCATCATGTTTATTAGACTACAAGGAAGTAGTACAGTAGGACCCCACTTATCCGGGACCGAAGGTCGTTCGTATCTCTGAAATGTCCGGATGACTGAAACGTATGTTAAAATGCACCAAATTCAATAAGTGGTATACTTGTTTCATATAGACTCATAATACACTGATAAATCCCCTTAATTACTTGTGAAAATGCATCCAAATTGCAATCAAATAGCCAACTAAACTCATATAGCCTAGCCTATAATAAAATAAACAAATTTCCACTTGAGTGCGTGCTTTGATCAAATACAGTACTTCCTACGACTCGTTTGCGTTTTGTGCTCGACATTTTCCCGCTTTAGAGTAACAAAGAAATTAAACAATAGGCTACAGCCTACAGGCAACATGTAGGTCTACGTACAGTTCAGTTTTTATTCACAGTAGGATACAGTACATGTTTACTATGACAGATTTAAGTACAGTACTCTAATGAAAATCCCACCAGTAACCAGATAGCAGGCTAAAAAAAAAGGAACGTTTTTTAAGCCTGTCCGGTAGACAGGGAGGTTGGGATCTCTGAAGTTGGGATTAGTGGGGTCCTACTGTAGTTAAGCATGAAGCCCAAGAAGTACTTCAACTGTGTCTGGTCAGTTGGCTGTGGAGCGCTTGCAATGGCCTGTACCTTGTGTTGACTTTCGTTGTCTTTTATCATTGTCCTTATTAAGCTCTGCGTTGTGTTTTGATAACAATAAAAGACGGCCCCCAATCTCACACAATACCACACAGTCCAGTGTCTCCTTGTTCTGATGTATTCCAAATTAATCTCTCCAACACAGGATTTGAGCGACATCAAAAGCTGTTTATTCCAGAAGGGTTAACATACAAAAGACGATGGCATAAAGTCTAATGTACACTTGACCTCTCTGTATGCTGTCTGAACTCAAATTAAAGCATTGGTCTCGTTGCAACGTTCTTATGGTTCGGGTGTCCCCCCCCTCGTCTCTTCTTCGATAAGACTGTTTCTCGTCTCTTCTGTGGCCTTGTTTGGTCAAGATAAGCTACGCCGCCTCGGTGCTAACCACAACAATTTCTGTTTAGCACAGAATGTACCAGCCCTAAGAATGTCATCATTATCTCATAAGTCTATGGAAGAGGGACACCGTTTTCTTACAGAACACACCAGCTACAGCCATACTCAAGAGGTCGATCATAATAATTTAGAAATAGCTAACAGGATCAGATTAAATCAATATTTCTTTGAAAATCAGCCAGATTCAACACTTATCTGCTACGGAATGAATTCCTTTTTCGTTGATCCTGTATCCCAGGTACACCACCTCTGGTGCCATGAAGACACATTTCTCTCTCCTATGCCTGGGGCTGATGACACCCCAAAGGGTAGCCTGGTGTACTGGTATAAACCGCGGTGGGTGTTAATTGTTGTGAACTTCTTAGATTCTTCATCCCGTGGGAGTTGCTGATATGCCTGAGACATGTCTAGTTTGGTGAATTTCTGTCTCCCCCCAGTACTGCCAACAAGTCCTCAGTTTTTGGAATTGGGTAGTTATCTATCTTAGACACTGGATTCACTATAACTTTATAGTCCCCACATATTCTAGTTGTTTTGTCTGGTTTAAGTATAGGAACTATGGGAGTGGCCCACTCGGAAACTCACAGGCTCTATGATGCCTTCCTTCTCTAATCTAACCAACTCTGTCTCAACTTTGTCCTTGAGGGCATATGGCAGAGGCCTGGCTTTGAAATACCTTGGCTTGGCCTCGGGGTCAACAGAGATCTTTGCTGTAGCTCCCACTAAACTGCCCAGCTCACCTTAAACACCTCTCCGTGTTGTGAGAGTAGCTCACTCAACTCCTGCTGCTGACCTGTATGTAGTCTGAAAATGGCCCTCCAGTCTAGCCTAATGGCCTCTAGCCAATTTATCCCCAAGAGATTTGGCCCCTCCCATCTTACCACTATCATTGGCAACTGTCTGGTCGGCCCCTTGTAACTGACTTGTGTGTACATCTTGCCTAGCACCCCTACACTTTCTCTGGTGTACATATACAGCTTTGTTCTTGTATGGTGGAGTTTCCCCCCTCCCATCTTCCTGTATGTTTTCTCATTCACTATAGTCAGGCTTGCCCCAGTGTCTACTTCAAACTCAATGTTGCATCCATTCACTGCCATCTGCTCTCTGTATGACTCTACTCTTTTTTCATCATCGATATTGTACATCATGTGGGCATACTCCTCTTCCTCTTCTTCCAGTCTGTGGCGCGCTATGGCTTCTACCATACGGACTTGTGGTCACGATTGATCAGATAGCTGGTTGGCTTGGTTCCACGATTGAAAATATTCAATCAGTATCCCTGCACACCGCACTGATCACTATACATATACACACTGTACATACAAACTTTAAAGTTACCATTTAAATACATTTGTAAATATTACACTTACTTATTCATTCAATTCAACCATGACATTTATTGTTATGGTTGAATTGAATTATCAATAATCTATTGTGCTGCTCTCACTCTATATTGTTAGAAGTAGGCCTAGGCTATATTGTTAGAAGTAGGCCTAGGCTATATTGATAGAAGTAGGCCTAGGCTATATTGATAGAAGTAGGCCTAGGCTATATTGTTAGAAGTAGGCCTAGGCTATATTGATAGAAGTAGGCCTAGGCTATATTGATAGAAGTAGGCCTAGGCTATATTGATAGAAGTAGTCCTAATCTATATTGTTAGAAGTAGGCTGGGACTGACTGCCCCCCTGATCAAAAAGTCAAACTGCGCATATGAACATCATGTCACTAGAGAGACAGAAACAGCAGGATCCAGAGATGTCAAGGGACTGTGGTAGAACTAACAGAAGGAAGTTCATAGAGAAACAACTAGAAATTAATCCAGAGGCCTATAAACAATGAGATGCAAATAAAAAGGCTATGTTAAGGGAAAGACTTCATGAACAATTAAACAGGACAACAATAGGCAGGCTTTTCAGAGATCGTGTCATCTTTGATGATCTTTGCATGTGTAAACTGTAGAATAATTAGTCATTTCAATCAGGTGAATAAATATGAACACATGCTCATTTCTCATATTTCCAGAATCTATTCTGCTGCTCTCACTCAAAATAAACCATCTCTCCAGTCTTGAAAGTTTCCCTCCCTCCCTTCCTCCCTCCATACAGTACGTCCCTACATCTCACCCACTTGGTTTTCTCCCTCCCTCTCTTCCTTCATCCTTCCTTCCTCCTGTCTCTCCATCCCTCACCTGTTTGTTCTTATGAAACCACCCCCTCTCTCCCCCAGGTATGTGAACTGTGCCCGTACTGAGGAAGAGCAGAACCTGGTAGCGTTTCAGTACCGTGGAGGGATCCTGTTTCGCTGCTGTCGGCTGACTGGCTGTCGGGAAGGAGCTGCTGGTCTGGTACGGACAGGAGTACAGATACAAGAGCATCTCCTTCAACTACGTCTGGGAAGAAAAGAGCACCGCTAGAGGTATCTGTCCTCAACTCTTCTTCCCTCTGTCTTCTCCATCTCTCTCTCATCCACCTCTTTCCTTAAAGCTGAAAGAACAAGAGGTCTGCTGGTCATAATAATAACCGCTATCCAAGTAGCTCTCCTCTACCGTCCTTCCTCTCCTCTGTCTTTTTCCCATGGTGCCAGCCAGCAGGCAAGACATGGGCATACAGCGTGAAATTCAGGACACTCATGACAGAGGGCACTATGTCATGAACTGCAATGGTGCCTGTGCAAATCGCTGTTGTGAGGCACGCAAATTGCCAATATTAGGCAGGCACACTTGCTCAGAACAAAATGGAATGCTGTTAGTTGCCATGGAACATGGTAGCTTGACTTATCTTTAGGAGTGCTAGCTTACTCTAGCTATCTAAGGTAGCTATTGCCCTGGGCTTCAATGTATTCATGCTTGTTTTTTCTCCTTTCTCCTCTTTTCTTTTTCTCACTCCTCTCTCTCCTCTGTCGCTCTCCTTCACTCGAGCTCAGCCAGAGGAACCTCTTACATATCTTTCTCTGTCCTGTCCTCAATCTGAAGTTGTGGTGTCGTCGTGTTTCGCCCCCCACTAGTTACATACGTATAAACACTCTATACAGTATTTGCACTTGTAATACAGGTGTGAGAATCCTTTTTAATGTTTGTCTCTTTCTCTTTCACTCTCCCAGGAGTGATGTCAGACTTGTCCCAGACTCAGGTGTTCTCCTGCTCTGTGTGCCCATTCACCTACACCTCCCAGATCTACCTCAACAAGCACCTCAAGAGGAGCCATGACAACCTCTACGTCTCTCTCTTTCGTCTCTCGAGCAGACAGATCAGACCAGAGATTCTCTCCTCCTCCTCCTCTCAATCACTCCCTATCACCACCTCCAACACCCCCCTCACCCCAGCTCCCGCCCAGAGACAGAGAGACACAGACAAGCCAAGACCGTACCACTGTGAACAGTGTGGGAAGAACTTCACTACGTCAGAACATTTAAAGAAACACCAGCGTGTTCATACAGGAGAGAAGCCATACCACTGTGACCAGTGTGGGAAGAACTTCACTATGTCAGGAGATTTAAAGACACACCAGCGTGTTCATACAGGAGAGAAGCCATACCACTGTGACCAGTGTGGGAAGAACTTTACTAGGTCAGAAGATTTAAAGAAACACCAGCGTGTTCATACAGGAGAGAAGCCATACCACTGTGACCAGTGTGGGAAGAACTTCAATACGTCAGGACAGTTAAAGACACACCAGCGTGTTCATACAGGAGAGAAGCCACACCACTGTGACCAGTGTGGAAAGAACTTCACTACGTCAGGAGAATTAAAGATACACCAGCGTGTTCATACAGGAGAGAAGCCATACCACTGTGACCAGTGTGGAAAGAACTTCACTACGTCAGGAGAATTAAAGATACACCAGCGTGTTCATACAGGAGAGAAGCCATACCACTGTGACCAGGGTGGGAAGAACTTCACTAGGTCAGAAGATTTAAAGAAACACCAGCGTGTTCATACAGGAGAGAAGCCATATCACTGTGACCAGTGTGGGAAGAACTTCACTACGTCAGGAAAATTAAAGATACACCAGCGTGTTCATACAGGAGAGAAGCCATACCACTGTGACCAGTGTGGGAAGAACTTCACTACGTCAGGACAGTTAAAGACACATCAGCGTGTTCATACAGGAGAGAAGTCATAGCCATAGCCGTAGGACTGGATTACACTACTGAGTTTTTCTGGAGGCAGATCGATACGTCCGGGGCCACGTTTTGGTGCTTGAAATCCAGAGATGCGTTCTAGTGTAATAGGCAGATCCGGAGGCCTTTGAGAAAAAAAAAAAATAGGAATAGGGTTACATTGTAACTGTGTTCACTTCACCTTATAACAATCAAACAGATGATTTACGAGTTTGATCTACATAGTGTCTTACTGTATACTATAGTTAATCAGACAAGCAGATAATATCGTAGGAGGAATTTCACTGTATTCCATGTTTACATGTTTCCCCAAAAAAGTAGACACTTCAAATCATAACCAAAATAAGAATAGACACCTCAAATAATAATATTCTCTTGTTCAATGAAAAGTAATTAGCAAAAAGTTACAATTTTTTATTGAGCTATAGCTATATAAGATATATATTGAGGTATGCTGCTACACGTGTGGGTAGACTCCCCAGCTCAGCCTTTTCTGTTCCTGACCAAATATCACCTTGATCACACCTGTCTGAACTTCCCAGCACTCATGCCCTTTTCTTTTTCAATAATATCTCTATTCAATACTCAAATACAGTCCAAATATTCAGATATATAGTCCTTGCAATCATTTAGTTTTAAGTCCTTCATCCATTCCCTCACGATATCTCCCGTATTATGATGAGACTTGATAATAATAATTAATATCTATCAGGGTATGTGAATTTTTTTACGAATATGCCAACTGTCTGTCCCGCATGGTGTCGTTCTAAAACATCACCATCAAGAGATGAATAAGCCTACTATTTTAAACCGCACCACAGATATGGGCAAACATGATTTAGGGTACCTATTAGGCCAGTAAAAGGAGATGTTTGCTTTTGCAAAAGAACCCCTCAAATATGTTATACAGTTTAATCTGGAATAATATTCTGAAATCAGATCTGTAATCATTCTACAAGCAATTGGTTTATTCGGGTGAACCAATGAGTGCGTTTACATGCACTCAATAAACCTTGCTTAAACGTAATATTGACAATGGCCATGTAAACATCAATAAACCGTTTGAATAAACGGAATATGGGCATATTCCGAATATAAAAAAAACGAATAAGTCCCCTGGTTTATTCCTTTTCCAAACCGAATATTGGGTCATGTATACGCTTATCGGTTTATTCCCACCAAAAGGAACATGAATTTGTGCTCTGCGCATGTTTTATTCGCAAGGAATCTTGGTTCTAGATTGCTGAACTAACGTTAGCCATTCTCAAAATGCAATACAACACAAATCTATAGTATATTTCATAGGTAGGCCTACAGTTTATTTTATTCTGCAAAATCAATTCTGTAATCATGTCTAAACAAACTAGTTTTGTACTGACTATTCTATTTGTTGCTGCTGTTTTGATTGTATTTCTGCTTGTTATGTTCTCTCCTGTTCTGTGATTGTATTTATGTATTTCCCACCAATCCTAGCTGCGAATCTTCATCCAAAGGGCCCGGGGGGCTCTGGTGTGAACGAGTGGCATATGAAAGAGAGCCACAGCACCGGCGTTTAACATTTCCCCGTTTTTTCCTTTCAGTAAGGAAGTGAATGAGGAAGAGTGTGAAGTGGTGTTGCTGGATGAGAGCAAGCACTATAGCGCACCACAAACATATTGCTATCGTTTCCATTCTTTGCTGTCTGGGGAGATGGGCTAAACAGGAAGAAGAAACGCGCCGAAAAACTTTCATTGCGATGACGTTCTCCGGCGCATCGCTGGTTTAAATTCGGAATATACCGAATGATTACAATTACCAAACAGGAATATTCCTTTTTGCTTGCGCATGTAAACTCCTTATTCCTAATGTTTCAATAACCGGAATATGGACAATAAACCGAATATTGAGTGCATGTAAACGTAGTCAGTGATAAAAAATCTAAATAGTAATTGGATATGGAGTTTGGATTCCTGGAGAAAATGAAAAGAGGAACATGAGGAAGATCCTTGGTGAACTGAATAATACGGCAGGCCTTATCCTATAGGCCTATGGAATGCTGTTCAGGAAGTTGGGTGAATGAATGGATTTAATTTTGTCCTCTGGGTAAAAGTCAATTGCCTTAAAAATATGAAAGAATAAAACCAAAAGGTACTGCAATACGAAGTAGATGAAATGGTGATTGCATAGGGAACTGTTTAAATTAATTCCAATATACCTGGTTGAGTTCATGGTTTACAACCATTCATCTCTTACAATATACATGAATAAATTATCAGATGAACAGTAGTAATGGTAGGCTATAATATTGTTATCACAGCAGTGCAGATTGCAATTAGAGATTGGAATAAGTAGAGTATCTTTTTGGATTTGAGATTATTTTAAAAGCAGGGGATGCGCTCCACACATGGAATACAAACTGGGATGGAAATGTATTTGTTGGTGACTGTTGGTGTTGGTTGGATGGTATTTTAAACTCTAACTTTTCAGTGTTTTTTTTTTTTTTTTCATTAGCCTTTTTAATATACATTGTATAACTTGAGAGAGGTACTGTAGGTGTGTTCATTTGTGTGCCTGCCTCAGTATCCAACCCTGGACTGACCCCCCCCTCAGTATCCAACCCTGGACTGACCCTGCTTCAGTATCCAAACCTGGACTGACCCCCCCCCCCCTCAGTATCCAACCCTGGACTGACCCCTCCTCAGTATCCAACCCTGGACTGACCCCCCTGTTACGCACACCCCTAATAGGAGAGGCCAAATGTGGTGGAACCCAGAGAACAGAGACAGAGGCCAGGAGATGATATAACAAGGATTTAATAATAAAGTAGCCTATAGCTAAAGAGCAACGTCCGTGATCCAAGGGGATAATCGAGGGTAGTCCAGAGGTCAAGCCAGGGAGATCAGTCCAAGAAGGGAAAAAAACAAGGGGGCAAAAAATACGAGGTCCGGGTGGGAACGGGTTCAGGAGACACAGGAGGGAGCGGGTCCAGGAGACACAGGAGAGGGAACGGGTCCAGGAGACACAGGAGAGGGAACGGGTCCAGGAGGCACAGGAGAGGGAACGGGTCCAGGAGACACAGGAGAGGGAACGGGTCCAGGAGGCACAGGGGGTCGGAGGGAGCTTGAGGGTGACACAAAATGACGGGGAAAAACTCAGCCAGGAAGAACACAAAAACACGGTAACTCGAGGAGAATGCAAGGAGATGTATACGAGGAGAAAATACGGGAGCCAGAACTAACCGTACAGCTTATTACGTTCAAGCGTCGGGTCTCTGTCTGCAGCAGCGTTATATAGGTGGCTGTCCTGATGGTGATTGGAAGCAGCTGGGCTGATGATAATCGCCAACACCTGAGCAGCTAGCAGAGCAGAGACCCGGCCCGCTCAATCCGGCAGGGATGAGGCGCCGGAACGAGGCTGACGGGGGCGTGCCCGACGGGGAGGCATAACAGTACCCCTCCCCTCAGGGGAGGCACCGGACGACGGACCCGGGGCCCCAGGGTTGGCCCGGTAGAAATCGTCCAACAAGGACGGGTCGGCGAGGTAGGACGCCGGCACCCAACTCCGGTCCTCGGGCCCGTAGCCCACCCAGTCCACGAGGTACTGAAATCCGCGACCCCGGCGGCGGACCTCAAGCAGCTTGCGAACTGGCCACACAGGGTCCCCATCAGCCAGGATACGAGGCGGCGGCGGAGCCGGGCTGGGGGGAGACAAAGAGCTGGCGGCCACAGGTTTCAGCTGGGAGACATGGAACACGGGGTGGATCTTGAGAGAGGGAGGAAGAACCAAACGTACCGCCGTGGGGTTGATGATGCGGTCCACCGGATAGGGACCGACGTAACGGGGGTTTAGTTTCCGGGTGGAGGTTCGGGAGGTCTGGAGGGGCAGGTCCCGGGCCAACAGCCAAACCCTCTGACCAGGCTGGTAGTCAGGGGCCGGCACCCTCCGCCGGTTAGCGCTCCGCCGGGCGCGCTCGGTGGCACGGAGCAGCGCAGCCCTGGCGGTCCTCCAGACGTTCCGGCACCGGCGGAGATGGGCCCTGGTGGTTGGGACCGCCACCTCCAGCTCCTGTTGGGGAAACAGAGGGGGTTGGTATCCAAGTGAACACTGAAACGGGGACATACCGGTGGCGGCGCTCTCCATGGAGTTCAGGGAGTACTCCACCCACGGCAGGTACTTCGCCCAGGAGGATGGGTTGTTGGCGGTGACACAGCGGAGGGCGGCTTCCAGAGCCTGGTTGGCACGCTCAGCCTGCCCGTTAGACTGCGGGTGGTATCCGGAGGTGAGGCTGGCGGTAGCCCCAATGCCCCTGCAGAAAGCCTACCAGACTTTAGAGATAAACTGGGGGCCCCGATCTGAAACCACATCCGAGGGGATCCCGTGGAGGCGGACGACGTGGAGGGTCAGGAGGTCTGCAGTTTCGGCCGCTGTGGGCAGCTTAGGGAGGGGAACAAAGTGGACCGCCTTGGAGAAACGGTCCACGATGGTCAGAATAGTGTCGCACCCCTGGGAGACTGGGAGCCCAGTGACAAAGTCCAGAGCTATATGGGACCACGGTCGACTGGGTACCGGGAGAGGCTGCAGGAGACCTGCAGGAGGCCGATGGGAGGCCTTACTCCGGGCGCAAATGGTGCAGGCGGCAACAAACTCCTTGGTGTCGCCCCTGAGAGTAGGCCACCAGAACCTCCTACCGACGAATTCTGCAGTCCGCCGCTCGCCGGGGTGGCACGCGAAACGACTGGAGTGACCCCACTCCAACACCCTTGCCCGGACAGCTGTGGGAACAAACAGACGGTTACGTGGTCCAGTTCCCGGGTCCGGTTCAGCCCGCTGCGCCTGTTTCACGACTGCCTCGATGCCCCAGGTTACGACACCCACCACCTGGGAAGGGGACAGGATGGTATCCCCACCCTCCGAGACATCCGAATCCTCCCTGGGAAACTGGCGGGAGAGAGCATCAGCTCTGATGTTTTTGGAGCCTGGACGGTAGGTTAGCGTGAAGTCAAAACGGCTAAAAAAGAGAGCCCAGCGGGCTTGTCGGGAGTTGAGCCTTTTGGCTGACCCAAGGTAGGCTAGGTTCTTGTGGTCCGACCACACCAAAAACGGCAGTTTGGCTCCCTCAAGCCAGTGTCTCCACTCCCTCAGGGCCTCGTGAACCGCCAGAAGCTCCTTATTGCCCACGTCGTAGTTCTTAGCCGCAGGTTCGTAGCGCCGGGAGAAGTAGGCGCACGGGTGTATTCTCTGGTCCTCCCCAGACCGCTGAGAGAGGACACCCCCGATACCAGTGTCCGAGGCGTCTACCTCCACAATGAACTGTCTCTCAGGGTCGGGGTGGATCAGCACTGGAGCGGTAGAGAACAGATGCTTGAGTTGGGCGAAGGC
Organism: Borostomias antarcticus; assembly: GCF_949987555.1. Classification (NCBI taxonomy): domain Eukaryota; kingdom Metazoa; phylum Chordata; class Actinopteri; order Stomiiformes; family Stomiidae; genus Borostomias; species Borostomias antarcticus. The sequence goes on from NC_140234.1 coordinate 3,864,147, forward strand.
AGCCTCAGCAGCAGGGTTCCAGCAGAAAGGCCGCGAGGTGGAAGTAAGCGCGGTGAGTGGCGCTGCGACCTGGCTGAACCCCTTGATGAACCGCCTCACAAAGCCCGCGAACCCCAAGAAGCGCCTCAGTTGGGTCCGGTCCGTGGGTTGTGGCCATTCCACGACGGCTTTGACCTTGGCTGGGTCTGCGCGCATCTGTCCGTCCTCCACCACATTGCCCAGGTAGGTGACAGAGCTGGTGTGGAACACACACTTCTCTCCCTTTACGTACAGCCTGTTCTCTAGGAGTCTTTGCAGGACAAGACGGACGTGCTGGTGGTGCTCCTCCATGGACCGCGAAAAAATAAGGATATCATCTAAATATACCACAACAAAAATGTTTAACATATCTCGTAGGACATCATTAACCAGGGCCTGGAATATGGCAGGAGCATTGGATAGGCCAAAAGGCATTACAAGGTATTCGAAATGGCCAAGGTGAGTATTAAAAGCGGTCTTCCACTCGTCCCCCTCCCTGATACGGACGAGATGGTAGGCATTGCGGAGGTCCAGCTTAGTGAACACCTTGGCATGGGTGAGGGGTTCGAAGGTGGAGCTAATGAGTGGAAGGGGGTATCTGTTCTTAACAGAAATGTCATTGAGAGCCCGGAAATCAATGCAGGGCCTAAGCCCGCCGTCCTTTTTAGACACAAAGAAAAACCCTGCCGCGAGAGGAGAGGAGGAGGGCTTGATTATACCCGAGTTTAGGGACTCCGTGATATAATTCCTCATTGTCTCTTTCTCCGGGAGTGAGAGGTTGTATAACCGTCCTTTAGGCAGGGTGGCCCCAGGAAGGAGGTCTATAGGGCAGTCATACGGGCGATGGGGTGGCAGAGAGAGCGCCTCGTCTTTACTGAACACCTGGGCCAGGTCGTGGTAGGTGGAGGGAATTCCAGTGAGGTCTGGAGGGGTTAGTCTAGGCTTGGGGTCGCTAGAGGGAGACAGGGCGGAGCGAAGACAGGAGGCGTAGCATGTAGCCCTCCAGCCTAGGATCTGGCCTGAAGCCCAGGAGATGTGGGGTTCATGCTTCTCAAGCCAGGGTCTTCCCAGCACCAGGGGCGTTGTGGGGGCCTGAAGAACAAAAAAACGAATATCTTCAGTGTGATTCCCAGAGAGGGTGAGTGAGATCAGATCAGTGGTGTGAGATATGGTTCCTAGGGAATGACCATCTATGGCCCTGGGCATGATGGGTCGGTCTAGGGGAACTAAAGGGATGCCCGCCTGGCGGGCTAAGTTCTCATCTATAAGACAACCATCTGCCCCTGAGTCTATTAGAGCGCTGACAGAAAGGGTGTCCTTGCCCCAGGTGAGGGTAGCAGGGAAAAGGCGGCTAGGAGTGACCTGGAGCTGAGAAAAAGAGGCTTTGCTCACCAGTATGCCCCCTACTAGTGAGCTGAATCTTTTGGCCGGATGGGACACGCACGGATGAAGTGCCCCTCTTTACCGCAGTACAGGCATTGTTGGTTGTTAAGCCTCCGGTCTCGCTCCTCCCGCGAGAGCCGAGAGCGGCCGATCTCCATCGGTTCTCCAGACCCGGATGTAGCCGCGAGAGGAGGCAGCGTGGACTGAGATGGGGGCGGGGTTGTTCCTGCGTGACGAGGAGCGGGGCGCGTGACAGCTCGCTGAGCCCGGTCGGTTCGTCGTACCTGGAGGCGTGCATCCATCCTAAGGGCCAGTGTGATTAGTTCGTTTAGGGTTCCGGGATCATCGCGCACCAAAAGGTCTTTGATGGAGTCATTTAATCCCTTATGGAAAATATTGAGGAGAGCTCCGTCATTCCAGGCAGTCTCCGTGGCTAGAGTACGAAACTCGACCATATACTCAGCTACTGAGCGCGAACCCTGGGATATGGCCAGCAAGCGGCTGGCTACGTCCTGCCCGTCCTGGGGGTGGTCGAACACGAACCGGAACTCAGTCAAAAAAAGGGAGTAGTCCGTGGAGTAGGCTATACTGCTCCCGACCGCGGCTATGGCCCAATTGAGAGCCTTGTCGGCTAGTAGTGACATTATAAACGCTATCTTGGCCCCATCGGAGGAGTATTTGGACGGCTGGTGCGTAAACATTAATCCACACTGGGTTAGGAAACCCCGACACTGGTTAAAATCCCCATGAAACGGAGCGGGACTCACTAAACTGGGCTCCGAGCGAGCGACTGGAGGAATGGGCAAAACGGGGTTTGCAGGATCGACCGAGGGATTAGCCATCTGCCCTGGTATGAATGGTCTGCTGCCAGCGGCGATGACGTCCAGAGAACGCTGGATGGAGGCAAGAGCCCCGGACAAGGCGTCCACCTTTGCCTCGAGGCTGTTTACAGACCCGACGGTGGCTCGGGTGGTGTCCTCCAGAACGGCTATCTGGCTTTGGACCGTGGGGAAGGCTTTCTGGAGCTCGGCCTGCAGACTGGTGAGCTGCGCCGCATGGCTAGTTATCTCTCTGCGTAAATCGACTACCAGAGGGAGGACCCCTGCCCCTGTTCCCGGGGAACCACCTTGGCTCATGTTGGCTTGAACGTACTGTTACGCACACCCCTAATAGGAGAGGCCAAATGTGGTGGAACCCAGAGAACAGAGACAGAGGCCAGGAGATGATATAACAAGGATTTAATAATAAAGTAGCCTATAGCTAAAGAGCAACGTCCGTGATCCAAGGGGATAATCGAGGGTAGTCCAGAGGTCAAGCCAGGGAGATCAGTCCAAGAAGGGAAAAAAACAAGGGGGCAAAAAATACGAGGTCCGGGTGGGAACGGGTTCAGGAGACACAGGAGGGAGCGGGTCCAGGAGACACAGGAGAGGGAACGGGTCCAGGAGACACAGGAGAGGGAACGGGTCCAGGAGGCACAGGAGAGGGAACGGGTCCAGGAGACACAGGAGAGGGAACGGGTCCAGGAGGCACAGGGGGTCGGAGGGAGCTTGAGGGTGACACAAAATGACGGGGAAAAACTCAGCCAGGAAGAACACAAAAACACGGTAACTCGAGGAGAATGCAAGGAGATGTATACGAGGAGAAAATACGGGAGCCAGAACTAACCGTACAGCTTATTACGTTCAAGCGTCGGGTCTCTGTCTGCAGCAGCGTTATATAGGTGGCTGTCCTGATGGTGATTGGAAGCAGCTGGGCTGATGATAATCGCCAACACCTGAGCAGCTAGCAGAGCAGAGACCCGGCCCGCTCAATCCGGCAGGGATGAGGCGCCGGAACGAGGCTGACGGGGGCGTGCCCGACGGGGAGGCATAACACCCCCCTCAGTATCCAACCCTGGACTGACCCCTCCTCAGTATCCAACCCTGGACTGACCCCCCCTCAGTATCCAACCCTGGACTGACCCCCCCCCTCAATATCCAACCCTGGACTGACCCCTCCTCAGTATCCAACCCTGGACTGACCCCACCTCAGTGTCTCTGCATGCCTCTTCCATTGCTCCCAGGGAGAGTCATGCAGGTGTCTGGTTGGTTCTCATAGACCTTTGTTGACTTTCGTTGTCTTTTATTATTGTCCTTATTAAGCTCTGCGTTGTGTTTTGATTACAATAAAAGACGGCCCCAGATCTCACACAATACCACACAGTCCAGTGTCCCTTCTTTAAGTGTATTCCAAATGAATCTCTCCAACACAGGATTTGAGTGACATCAAAAGCTTTTTATTACAGAAGGTTTAACATGCAAAAGACGATGGCATATAGTCTAATGTACAGCTGACCTGTCTGTATGCTGTCTGGACTCAAATCAAATCATCTGAGCTCGAGCACGGTTCTTATGTGGTTTGAGTGCCCCCACCCCCCCCTCGTCTCTTCTCCGATAAGACTGTCTTTCTTTCTGTGTCCTTGTTTTGTCAAGTCAACCTACGCCGCCTTGGCGCTAACCACAACAATTGCTGTTTGGCACAGAGTGTACCAGCCATGGAATGTCATCTTTATCTCATAAGTCTATGGAAGAGGGACACCATTTCTTACAGAAAGCTCCAGCTACAGCCATACTCAGAGGTCAATCATTATAATTAGGAACAGCTAACAGGATCAGATTAAACCAATATTTCTCTGAAAATCCACCAATATTATACACCTTCCAACACCAAAGTGAAAATAATTCCTCAATGGGACTGAGGAATGGGGAGTAAGGGGGTAACGGTGTATCCACCTGTGAAGTTATGTATGGTGGTTGGTGAACCAGTCCCAGACCAGAGCAGCCCGGTGGAAACTAACATTATCCCACATGACAACAAACCTGGGCTGCTCTGCTCCATCCTGTACAACTGCATTATATAGAGCACCAGATATGTCATTGTGAGTGGAGTGCACTTCTAAAGCATAGAGCGCTTTACAATATCTTCTCTCATTCACTCACCAATGGAGGCCAGCTGGTGTTAGCCTCCTCATTGGGATAAATTAGTGTCTTACTCAAGAACACGTCAACGAAGCAGAGCAGATAGCTGGAATTGAACTGGAGGCACCCAGACGGCTACTCTACCTCCTGAGCTGCTGCCGCCTCCTCAGAACGTGATCATGTGTGCAGTACTGGATGGACCTAGGGTGGCATGGTGATGGAGAACTCCTTGCAGTTGTAGGAATCTCTTGAAAATGTTTTCAGCCCTCAAAGGCCATATCTAGGTTTTTGCAGGTTGATAATCAATCTAGTAATTATATTCCGTAAACTAAGGCATGTTTAAATGATTTTATTGTGAGCTCACAAGGTATGTGATCTCCAGAGCAGGGATATCAGAGTACAAATGTGTGGTCAGAAAACGATGAGTCTCATACTTCAGCCAAAATGACCTCATCTTAAGACCTCCTCCTTATCTCTCTGGGCTAGTGGAAAGGGCTCTCCCCCTCCCCCAAATTACATCAGGCGTAAGTTAGGGTACAATTAAGTGCTTCGCCAATGTAGCAGGAATATTAATGTTGACACGATTCATAGTCTCTGATTAATTTGTTGAATTTATATGATATTGTAGTGCCGTACATACAAGGCTTTTTGGCCCTTCATCAGATATAATCATGTATTTTGCTGTGTGACATGTCAATAACATGATTCTTTGACAAATATTTGTCTAGCTAATATTAGGGCCTCAAATTATCTGAGGTCTGGCGCACCAAACAGAACAATAACAAGACAAGACTGGCTCACTAGTCACCAGACACCAGTCGTCTAACAGGGTTCTTATCACAAACATGCATCAGCAGGTATGTGTGTTCTGATTGGCTGTGTGACAAGCCGCTGTGTGTGTGTGCCTTGTTTTCTCTTCCACAGTTCAAGTTCTGCAGCCTGTTCAGCTATGAGGACTGGGGGAATCATCCCAAACTCCTGCTTCTGCCCGGAAAGGCCAAGCAGCAGGGACGCTGTCAGGGGATGAGCTTCACAGTGAGCCATCTATCAATACACACACACACACACACACACACAAACACTCACATAGACACCAACAGACACACACACACACACACGCCAAAACACACACACAGACAGACAAGCACACACACATAGACTGATACACACTCACACACACATGGACACACACAAACACACACATACTGTAGGAGCAGCAACCTTAGCTGGCAGCATCATCTCTGTCTCTCTCTCTGTCTGTCTCTTTCTCTCTCAATAAACAGTATAAAGGAGAGTTCCCTATGGTGACAAAGAAAGGGGCACCATCTTTTATCTTCCGTTGATTAACCCACCCCCCTCATTTCTCTTCTATCTCAGTACATGCTCAGTTATGGGGTTGGCAAGGAGGTCTACAAACAGGTGAACACTAGACTTCTGTACAGACTTATTAAGGAAATTATCAATCAATCAATGATGTGCATGTGTGTGTATGTGTGCTTGTTTGTGTGTGTGTGTGTTTGTGTCTGTGTGTGTGATTGAAACGTCTAGTATGTCCCTAGCACGTCTGTAACGTCTCTCTCTCTCTCTCTCTCCCTCTCTCTCTCTCTATCTCTCTGTCTCACAGACATGCTCCTCCATCCTCATGGCTTCCTCTCCATGGCCGATGACATCATAGTGGGGATCTTGTTGGGGTTTGCGTCCCTGTCTGAGTAGCCAGTTCTTCACTGGCCTGCCGTCCTAACGGTCACCTGGCTACATAGTTCTGAAGCTGTGCCCACAGACCATAACAAGCACATTTGCTGTATGGAAATATGGTATAAAGCCTGATTTACATTGAGTTGCTGTGTACAGGAAGTCACAGATTCAAAACACAACAAAATATGTACAGTAAGGGTTATGGTTCACCTCACGATAACAGAAACGTATGTGAGAGACTGGGGGAAATTCTACTGATGTAACTGAAATTGTTAGATATGAAGTGAATGGAAAAGAATGTTAAATCCATTGGGTGTTAATCAAAGAATTACATAAATGTGATGCATTTTGATTTAATTAGGTTTATTGCATAAGCCTCATTATGTTTTTCAAACAAATATATTATTAATCTTGAATAGATAACCTGATTATTATGCATTTCAAACAAATATACGTTATGTATTTTGAATACATAATCTGATTATTATGCATTTAAAGCAAATAGACTTTATTTATACTGAATACATAAACCTGGTGATTATGCATTTCAAATAAATAGGTTTTATTACACTGACAAATATGCATCATGTAAAGTTTATTAGGTACATTTATGTTAAAACTACCTAAAACAAATTCATGGAAATTTGTCATGCAATGAAATTACATAAATCTTAAAGGTTAGGCTTAAATATTTCTGTGAGTGCAGTGTACCAGTAGAGACCAGTGTATCTGGAGGAGCCCAGTGTACCAGTAGGAGACCAGGCCTAGGTCTGTGTGAGTTTCAGAAGAACATCTTCACTCTTCATAGTGTTTATAATCTGATAATCTGCATCCTCTGCTTGCAGTTTGAGGTCTCCTAGCTGAGCTCTGTGCAACAACGCCACTATGTGGTTGACTGCTATCATTGCATGTTGATGAAGGTCTTCGGGTGGCCAGTTAAATACTGTAGTGTTACAGAAACATGACAATAACTAGAATAGTGCTCAGAGAGCACAGACCTCTGCCTGTGATGCATTTCGTCAGCATGTACAGTTCTTTTTTAGTTTAGCAGTTCTATATGGCCAACTTGAAAATGCATGTTGCAGATGAAATATTGATCACCTTGATGAAGCTGAATCTGTTGTAGTGTGAGACACCCCATACACACCCACAGCCACAACTCACCTGGGTTACCCGGGTTCTAGGTCTAAAATGAGCCCCCGTTTTATAGTGTTCAAGGCCAAATTTGACTGATCTGTTTTAACTGCTCTTATATGAACACAAAGACCATAAATACCCAAATGAATGTGAACCACCTGAAGCATTCAGGTCAATACCATTCTCTTAGTGTACACCACATGCTCCCCCACACGTCCATAGTGTGAAACCACTTGGATACTGAAAGTGTAGAGCCATTACCAGTCAATACAAAGTTATTCTAAGTGATCATCTTTATCCTATTAGTGAAACATATCCAGATGAAAATGATTTATTTCAAAACAGCAATACACCCATCCACAAAACACAAAATCAGTGAATGTTTTGATTTGTATGAACATGATGTCAATATGTTGTAGCCTTCCAATTAATCCACTTAAAACCTAGCTAGCTAGCTACATTACAATATATTACAGTCATTTAGCTGACACTTATCCAAAGATACTTACAATAATTGCATTTAAAGTAGTTGCCAGAACTCACAAGTGCATCAACTTTCTAAAACAAGTGACTAAGAGCATAATCTAGTGCTGAAGGCAAAGTGAAGAATAGCAAACTAAAAATAGAATAGGTGCTTGGTACAGTAATACTCCTGGTAGTACTGTACCTCTTGAAGAGGTGTGTTTTGAGCCTGCAGCGAAGGATGGGCTGCGACTCTACTGTCCTGACGTCAGTGGGTAGTTCATTCCACCACTGTGGGGCCTGGACAGAGAAGAGCCGTGACCGCGTCATTTGACTACAGGGGCCTCGCAGTGACGGGGCAACCAGTCCTCCCGAGGTAGAAGAGTGTAGTGGTCAGGCGGGAGTGTAGGGTTTGATCATGGCCTGGAGGTAGGAGGGAGCTGTTCCTTTCATTGCCCAGCAGGCTAGTACCAGAGTTTTAAACTGGATGTAAGCTGCTACAGGGAATCAGTGTAGAGAACGGAGAAGGGAGGTTGTGTGAAAAAACTTGGGGTGGTTGAAGTCCAGGCACAGAGCAGCTTTCTGGACAAATTCCACGGGTTTAATGGCTAACGCCATGGCCCCAGCAAGGAGGGAGTTGCAGTAATCCAGGCGGGAGATGAGAAGGGCCTGGATCAAGGTTATTATAGTTAACGAAAACTAACGAAAAAATGAAAACTAGGTGTGAGAATATATAAACTTTTTAAAGTTTGAAAACGATTATCTTTTTTTTACTTTTTGACTGAAATAAAAATAAAAACTAGGCTTTACAAAAAAACTTAAGTGGAGACACTACAAAATAACATTTTTTCTTCCACTCATCAATTTTTTGTTTTTTCCTCATTCTTCAACTGTAAGATGTATACTATCACTATATTACAGGAGTAGTAAAGGGAAAATGCATGTACCGAGGTGCTCATCTAGGCCCTTGTCATCTCGCGTTTGGACTAGTGTAACTCCCTCCTTGCTGGGGCAGCCCTGCCTCGGCCATTAAACCCCTGGGACTTGTCCAGAAAGCTGCTGCTCGCCTGGTGTTCAACCACCCAAGTTCTCCCACAAACTTCCCTTCTCTGTTCTCTACACTGGCTCCTTGTAGCAGCTTGCATCCAGACTCTGGGACTATCCTATAGGGCAATGAATTAAACAGCTCTCTCCTACCTCCAGGCCATAGTCAAACCCTACACTCCCTCCCAACCACTATGCTGTGTTACCTTGGGGTGAGTGGTTGTCTTCTCACTCCGAGGCTCCAGCGGTCGATGGACACGGTCACGGCTCTTAACTGTCCTGGCCCTGCAGTGATGTAATGAACTGCCCACTGTCATCAGGACAGCAGAGTCGCTGCCCATCTTATGCCGCAGGCTCAAAACTCACTTCTTCAAGAGATACAGTAGTACCACCATCCACCCTCTTAGGCGCCTATTATATTTTTAGTTTGCTATTCTGCACTTTGCCTTCAGCACGAGACTATGCACTTAGTCACTTGTTTTAGAAAGGAGATGCACTTGTGAGTTCTGGCAAGTAGTACATTGGCTTTTCCTACGTTAAATGATTTTTTTTTTATAAAAGTGTCAGCTAAGTGAGTGTAATGTAATATAATGTTTACTTCCCAAATTAAATGCATTTGAACATTAGATCTCTGTGGTTATCCCCTACTAGTTTTTCTCTTGTTTACTTTCCTGTGAGTTCTTGGTGGCCAATGAGCTGTTTTTGAGCATTGATCTCTTCCTTCAACCTTAATAAACACACAGAAACTCTCATTACCATCACATCATTTGGCAAGAATTGAGAAAGTGCATCCAGATGCATTTGCTCCTACCCAAGTATCTCTCTCTCTGTGGAGGTGAGTAAGCGCTCCAAGGTGCTGTTTTTGAGCTCTGTCTGTATCAGCCTTTTCTTTAGACCGTCTCTCTCCCTCAGTCTGAATGTCTCCAGGCGCTCTGCCTCTCTCCCCTGTTTTTGATGGGCATTAATCTCTTCCTTCAACCTTAATAAACAGACAGAAACTCTCATTATCATCAAATCTTTTGACAAGAATTGAGAAGATGCATCCACATTTGCTCCTATCCAAGTATCTCTCTCTCTCTGTGGAGACAAGTGAGCTCTGCAGGATGCTGTTCTGGATCTCTGTGTGTATCAGACTTTCTTTCAGGCCGTCTCTCTCCTCCCTCAGTCTGAATGTCTCCAGGCGCTCTGCCTCTCTCCCCTGTTTTTGATAGACATTGATCTCTTCCTTCAACCTTAATAAACAGACAAACTCTCATTATCATCAAGTCACTTGACAAGAATTGAGAAGGTGCATCCAGGTGCAGGGCCGTCTGGGATATATGAGAGGCCCTGTGCGAAATAGGCATTGCGAGCCCCCCCCCCGACACGCCTCTGTCTCCCCCCCGAAACGCCAGCCCCCCCCCCCCCCCCCCCCCCCCGACACGGCTCTGAGTCGTGGCAGCGCTAGAAAAATTTACAAAACGAATAATTCCCTTTATTTGACAAACCAATCATTGTCTACATACATGGCACATGGCCTCAGATCAGATGATACGATAACGAAATCGATCATCGACCTTCGGCCTAAGGTTTTCTGATGCCAGGTGTACTTGTGGGCATCCTTGTGTTCGAACGTGGTGTTTGTTATGGACAAACCGTGACTAGCACAGAAGTCCAACAACAAAGATAATAAATCTAGTAATTATATTCCGTAAACTGAGGCATGTTTCAATGATTTTATTGTGAGCTCACAAGGTATGTCTGATCTCCAGAGCAGGGATATCAGAGTACAAATGTGTGGTCAGAAAACAATGAGTCTCAAACTTCAGTCAAAATGACCTCATCTTAAGACCTCCTCCTCCTTATCTCTCTGGGCTAGTGGAAAGGGCTCTCCCCCTCCCCCAACTTAACATTCTTGAAGCTCACAGACCTGCTTCCACACACCACAAAACACTGAATCTTCTTCCAGGAACACAAGGTGATATTTCCACCACGCTGCCCAGGGACATTCACAACAGCTCTTTGTCCTGTAACATCTGGGCCCCGACGCCTGGTTTTAGATAGATTGAATCCAGCTTCATCAATGAAAATGAGGTCATGACGCTGTGCAGCTGCGCCAAATACCACCAATAGACCGTTCACACCTCTCATATTGAAATGAATGGAATGCACAAGAACAAGAGCCCTGGATCAGGTCAAAATCCAGCCAGCTTGCTAATAACACCACCAGCTAACATTAGCTAGCCAACACCAGATATAAATCTAAGCAGGCAGATATGAATAGGCTACAGCAGGATCTTGACTAGTCTAATGCTAGAAGGCCATGAACGCAAATGAAAACGGATCATGGATCCCTTTACCTGCCCCAAGTCCTCATTGTACCATACTTTGGAAAGTACCCTAACACACCCTATAGAACATCTCATCTATGGGCTGCAAGGATTGATTCTGAGAGAAATAATAATAGGCACAAATCCTTATTAAATCAATTTTAATCCATTGCTTTTATCTATAGCAAGATTGATTATGCTCTCCTAAAGCTATAATCAAAGTTTTGATGATTGAGGCCCAATTTAGGAACTCAAATAGGATTGAGTCCACCCAAGAAAAAAAAATTACAAAACAAATAATTCCCTTTATTTGACAATCCAATCATAGTCTACATACCAGTGATTATACCAATATGAGATCATTTTAAGATCAATCAAACATTCAGTTCCGAGTCCGGGTCCAGAACCAGGGCTACAGCCAACAGCAGGAGGAGGCGGACTGGACTGGGAAGGTGTTTGCATAGTCCTTGAACTGCTCCCTTCTTTTCTCCTCCAGATCCAGGTACCTAAGAAGACAGTTTCAATTGCTGGCGATTTAGACTGTTGGCACTTATAGTTAGAATGAGGAGGCCTTCAGGTTTTCAATAGCGCTGAAGATGGAGAGCAGACACATTCACACTTGGGAACCATCTAGTCTACGTATTGTCTGGCTGAAGTGGTCGTCAGTAGTCTTGTGTTCACAACTCTCATATTCAAATGAATGGAAAGAAGTAGCCCTGATCCAGGTCCAGGACTAAAGAACAAGAAGAGACTGCACCTTTTTATCTTTGGAAAACAAGGAGGAACATGGTCAGCACTGGACATTCAATATAAGACCTCACATAAATGAAGAGGTCACGCATAATGCATGTTAGAATAATAATGTCATAGTAATGTCAGAACAGGTCACTACCATTACTGTACTATATGCTATGGTTGGGTTATGTGTTCTTAACAATGTCCAGTAGGTGGCAACAGAGGTTCACCTAAGCACTACTACTTGTTAATCACCTAGGTAGATATAGCAGTGCAGTGTCAGTTAGTCAATGATGGCCATGCCCTGTAATGCACTTCTCCAAAGTATATCAGTAAACGTCAGTAAATGGTTACGCCGCTGTCCGACCTTGATTATGTAATATAGTACAAGATATTACAATTACATATCCAGAAAACCGAAAGTTTCCGGTCTCAGGAGGCGGGCTCTAGACCGGGTCTGAACAGTGAAACGCGTCATTGTTCCCGGCTTTCACCGATTGGTTAAGAGCATTGAAAAGACTAGCAGTCACGACCAAAAGTGTATATAAACTGTGTTCGTAAGTTGTCTCTCTCTCTACCTTGGAAACTTTTCACAGTTGAACATTGTTTGTCACGCCTGTAAAGATTCCCTATTGCAAAGATTTCTTTATCCATCTGAAGAAAACAAGAGACAAGCTCTTTATTCTTTTTGAGTAAACAAACGTTTCCATCACAACCTACTCACTAGCCTTTCACTGTAGGCTACGACAATCCTCAATTCGGTAAGTTGTATGTTATTTTTTATTTTTGAAAGATTAGAGCGAAGCCGTTTGGGGCTTCGGTTTAGGAAGTGAACTTCTAATGAACAAGGGAGGGTTAGACGACTGTTTTTGAATTTGAGTCCAGGAGAGGGTTACTGTTCTTTTTAATTTGAGTCCAGGGGAGGGTCATATAGCTACACATTTGAATCGAAAACAGAATAGTTTATTCATCTTTTCGGAATTCAGCAAGCTGTTTTGTATGACCATGTTGAGAGGGAAGCGCGTGAAGCGAACATACCGACATGCGGTCTGTTTTCAGTGAATTTCTCTGTTGCTGGTCGTTGCTGCGTGCGTTCACTTCTTTTATTCTCTGGTGATATTAAGTGGAGATCATGGCCGTATTTAGACCTGGACCGCGTTTCCCAGAGGCATCGTTTAGGCATCGTAGCGCTACGTGCTTCTTAAGAACGTCGTTAGGTCCACCTCTAGGTGACGATTCGTTTCCCAGAGCCTTCTTAAGCCAAGGTATACCACAGCCAAGGGACACGATATGAAGGGCGGTCGGACCCCATCGTAAGCTGTCCCTTGGTGATGCGCTCTGTTCATCCCGTTATAGTTTTAGCTCGATTAGAGCAAAATTACACTTTTAAAAAGGAGAGTTGCAATACAGCGCACATCTATCTATCCTACCTGCGCGATTCACATAGTGTACACAAAATACAATTAACTTGAATGATGAAAATAATGTCATGGAGCCTACACAACACATCATGGGAATGTTGTTTTTAAAACTTTTATTGAGCCAAGCAACATATACGGACTATCCATAGCCTAATATAATCCACTTTGTGAACAACAACAACATTTTCTTATGTAAAGGGATAATTTGATGACATGACTTTTCTGTCTGTCTTTATATATTGTCAGACAGATATCCTGGCGAATTGATTAATCCAATGAGGCCATCTAGATGAATAGTCAAATATCCTCACACACGCTCCAGAATATTGTAGAAAGGCTTCCCAGAACAGTGGAGGCTGTTATAGCTGCACAGGGGGGACCAACTCCATATGATGCCTATTCATTTAGAATGGGATGTCATGAAGGTTCCTGTAGGTGTAATGTGTAGGTGGCCCAATACTGTTATCCGTATAGTGTACTTTGCTAACAGATTCACAGTATTTAGTGATCTTACAAATGCTGTTTGTTATATTGTGTGCCTTCTTCAAAACCTCTACTGTTGTAATGTGGCAAGAAACAACAAATATACAGGATAAAGGGAACTTGTTTAATATTGGTTGGGCAAAAACATGGGCAGGTTTGTTCTTCAGACTTTTGTCCTGTAACAGGAGCCCTGTCTTTTTCCGGGGTGGGGTTGTTAGACACATGCCCAACCCCCAACCTGGAGGGCCAGTTGTTGCTTTTCGTCTGGCCTCTACCCTGAACCTGCCCGGCATGGTTGAACCTGCTGGGGGGTGACCCCCTACCAATATAGCCTTCATGGTCATGGAGGCACACAAGCCTTCCCACCACGACAAGGTAGCAACACGTAGGAAGGATGAGTGGTGTTGTGAGTGTATGTAGTGTGTGCGCGCAGTGTACAGTGGTGTGTGTGCAGTGTGTGGTAAGTGTATGTAGTGTGTGTGGTAAGTGTGTGGTAAGTGTGTGTGGTGAGTGTGTGCAGTGTGTGTGGTGAGTGTGTGCAGTGTGTGGTAAGTGTATGTAGTGTGTGTGGTGAGTGGTCGTTGCTGCGTGCGTTCACTTCTTTTATTCGCTGGTGATATTAAGTGGAGATCATGGCCGTATATAGACCTGGGCCGCGTTTCCCAGAGGCATCGTTAAGGCATTGTAACGCTACGTGCTTCTTAAGAACGTCGTTAGGTCCACCTCTAGGTGGCGATTCGTTTCCCAGAGCCTTCTTAAGACAAGGTATACCACAGCCAAGGGATATGTTACAAAGGGCGGTCGGACCCCATCGTTAGCTGTCCCTTGGCGATGCGCTCTGTTCATCCCGTTATAGTTTTAGCTCGATTAGAGCAAAATTACACTTTTAAAAAGGAGAGTTGCAATACAGCGCACATCTATCTATCCTACCTGCGCGATTCACATCATTAGTGTACACAAAATACAATTAACTTGAATGATGAAAATAATGTCATGGAGCCTACACAACACATCATGGGAATGTTGTTTATAAAACTTTTATTGAGCCAAGCAACATATACGGACTATCCATAGCCTAATATAATCCACTTTGTGAACAACAACAACATTTTCTTATGTAAAGGGATAATTTGATGACATGACTTTTCTGGCTGTCTTTATATATTGTCAGACAGATATCCTGGCGAATTGATTAATCCAATGAGGCCATCTAGATGAATAGTCAAATATCCTCACACACGCTCCAGAATATTGTAGAAAGCCTTCCCAGAACAGTGGAGGCTGTTATAGCTGCACAGGGGGGACCAACTCCATATGATGCCTATTCATTTAGAATGGGATGTCATGAAGGTTCCTGTAGGTGTAATGTGTAGGTGGCCCAATACTGTTATCCGTATAGTGTACTTTGCTAACAGATTCACAGTATTTAGTGATCTTACAAATGCTGTTTGTTATATTGTGTGCCTTCTTCAAAACCTCTACTGTTGTAATGTGGCAAGAAACAACAAATATACAGGATAAAGGGAACTTGTTTAATATTGGTTGGGCAAAAACATGGGCAGGTTTGTTCTTCAGACTTTTGTCCTGTAACAGGAGCCCTGTCTTTTTCCGGGGTGGGGTTGTTAGACACATGCCCAACCCCCAACCTGGAGGGCCAGTTGTTGCTTTTCGTCTGGCCTCTACCCTGAACCTGCCCGGCATGGTTGAACCTGCTGGGGGGGTGACCCCCCACCAATATAGCCTTCATGGTCATGGAGGCACACAAGCCTTCCCACCACGACAAGGTAGCAACACGTAGGAAGGATGAGTGGTGTTGTGAGTGTATGTAGTGTGTGCGCGCAGTGTACAGTGGTGTGTGTGCAGTGTGTGGTAAGTGTATGTAGTGTGTGTGGTAAGTGTGTGGTAAGTGTGTGTGGTGAGTGTGTGCAGTGTGTGTGGTGAGTGTGTGCAGTGTGTGGTAAGTGTATGTAGTGTGTGTGGTGAGTGGTCGTTGCTGCGTGCGTTCACTTCTTTTTAGAGATCGACCGATATGCATTTTTTAGGGCCGATACCGATAATTGGCAAATTGAGGTGGCCGATAGCCGATATTTAAGGCCGATATTTAATATCACCAATTCACTTTTTTTTTCTTTTACAAAATGACAAGGAGAGATGCAAATAAAATAAAATATTTTATTTTGGTCTTCACCTGGGCACACATTTAACAGCTCTCATATACTGTATTACAAATGAATAAAAAATAAATAGGCCACAATTCCTCTCATGTCTCATGTTCTCATTCAACAAAATCTAATAAAATAAAATACATTTCAACTGAATGTTTTACAGGCTACAGTAGCTGAACGTTGCCATTTAGAACAGGGCAGGCTACTGCTCTGCTGAGAGTGAGACGGAACGCTGCTACTAATCATGAAACGTAACCAAGCATGCCCAGTGTAGTAAGGTGTTATCAACCTAATACTCCCAATCTAAGATAACTAGGTTGTGGTGTAAGAAGCATAGCCTCTCAGCCTGCTCACCGCTGAGCTTGTTTCTTCTTTTTTCATATATTGCCCCTACTTCACTAAATACACGCTCACTAGGAACGGAAGAAGGTGGGGGACAGAGATATCTCCTCGCAAGAGGGGCGAGCAGGGGCAACTCTGCCTCGCTGATCTTCCACCACTCGAGTGGATCACTTTTATGGTCAATCACTGGCTCTCGTAGGTACCGCTCTAGCTGCTCTTCCAGGCTGGCCCCGACACTAACCACTGCTGACCTGACGCCAAGCAAGGCATCATACATGTGGTCAATGAGGTCACTCTTGATGACATAGTCTAAAAAAATATATCAGAAAAAAAGACAAAACACACAGGTTAATATCCAATTAAACTCCAGTCAAGTCACCACGTTTCAAGACATTTTTCCTGCCCGTTTAATTTAGTATTTAGCCTATTGCAGACACCTAAAAGAAAATAAAGACAATAGACCATTTTACTGTTGGTAAACAATTAAGTGTGCGCATTTTGGCAACAAAAGAATGAACTCATTACAGCGATATGTAGGCTATTTCGAAACGGGATAATGACGTTCCATAGAAAAAGGTCTATATGAAACTACAGCAAACCACAACAATGTAGACTATTTCTCCAGTGGGAGCAGACTACAGAATTGTCCCTTCGACTGATTTTCAATGTTTTACTTTTCAACACAGCTGAATGTTTCATGACAGAATTGAAACATACTGCACACTTAGACAACAGTATATTAGAGTTGTCTGTTTAATTGAGCGATGCGTTTCGCTCGCTTCGTCATGCTCTCCTTTCGCATTGCTTCGATGAGCCTATAGAAGCAACATGCGAAACGCATCGCACAATTAAACAGGCCCTCCTCAAATATAGACTACTGTTGTCTAAGTGTGCGGTATGTAACAATTTTCTTATGACTAGCTCTGGCTTTATACCTGCACCTTTGATATAGCCTACGCTGTGCACAGGCACCCTCTTTTTAACAGCTGAATGTATGTAGCCTATTTGTTTTCATTTGCATTCATGGGTGCTAATTAATAAACTATTTGACAACGGGAAGAGCAGAGTTGCATCCGACATCATATCGTTTTAGGCAACAAGTTGCGCGTAATAGCCTACAAGTGAATGAGCTCATCCAGCTCAATGGGACACGACCGCGTATCAGCAAGTGCCGTAGGTGCCTCTCCGGAGAGGGAGATGGCAGAACAGCATGGGAGATTTCGCTGGTGCCATATCGTTTTTGTTGTGGCGCAGAGTTACATTAATGTACATTAGGCCTACACCTTCATAAGAGTTCAATGATTTAACAGTTAATTCCGAACGTCCTTCCTCCCCTCACATCCATGCCTCTCAATGCGCTTCCGCTTTCCTATATGTCTAGAAGTGCATAGTTTTGCCTTGATTCAAATAGTCTTAAAATTCGATGTATATTACATCTTTATCAGACTGAATTAAATGTTTTTTTTAAGATCCTTCTCCCCTCTTTACAATGCGCTTTCATTGTCCACAAGTGGAAAGAAAGTCTAGACGTTGAGCTAGCCCGCTGGACCTGTCAGTTTAACCGCTCCATAAAATCTCCCGAGCTGGTGTTCCTCCGGTGGGCTACTTACTGACTCATGTTAAGTTAGCTAGCAGACCATTTCCTAATAAGGTGTAAAATGGCTGAGTGACTTTGATTTGAACTACAAGGATGGGAGAGCCAATTGGTGACGTTAGCTAGCCATCAGTCAGACTCAAGCCAAGGGAAAGTTCTAGCAACTAGCATAGCCTAGCTAGTTAAGGCTAGCTAACGTTAGTTGCATTACTTCCACGTTATTGGAGGCTGCCTATTATGAAAATCAATTTAACATGACAAAACTATTATTTTTCGGTGATTGTGTGACTTAACTTACTGTTGGAAATGATGCAGTCTCCGAGTAGGCTGGTAGCCTAGTAGACCCTCCGCGTTGCTCGGCGATGTGCACGGCACGCTTCTTGCTCACCAACATTATATGGCTCTTTCGTAGTGACGCAATATCGGCCTTATAAAGCCGATAGCCGATATGACGCCAAAACGTGAATATCGGCCCTAATTATCGGCCGAGCCGATTATTGGTCGATCTCTACTTCTTTTATTCGCTGGTGATATTAAGTGGAGAACATGGCCGTATATAGACCTGGGCCGCGTTTCCCAGAGGCATCGTTAAGGCATTGTAACGCTACGTGCTTCTTAAGAACGTCGTTAGGTCCACCTCTAGGTGGCGATTCGTTTCCCAGAACCTTCTTAAGCCAAGGTATACCACAGCCAAGGGATACGTTACAAAGGGCGGTCGGACCCCATCGTTAGCTGTCCCTTGGCGATGCGCTCTGTTCATCCCGTTATAGTTTTAGCTCGATTAGAGCAAAATTACACTTTTAAAAAGGAGAGTTGCAATACAGCGCACATCTATCTATCCTACCTGCGCGATTCACATCATTAGTGTACACAAAATACAATTAACTTGAATGATGAAAATAATGTCATGGAGCCTACACAACACATCATGGGAATGTTGTTTATAAAACTTTTATTGAGCCAAGCAACATATACGGACTATCCATAAGCTAATATAATCCACTTTGTGAACAACAACAACATTTTTCTTATGTAAAGGGATAATTTGATGACATGACTTTTCTGGCTGTCTTTATATATTGTCAGACAGATATCCTGGCGAATTGATTAATCCAATGAGGCCATCTAGATGAATAGTCAAATATCCTCACACACGCTCCAGAATATTGTAGAAAGGCTTCCCAGAACAGTGGAGGCTGTTATAGCTGCACAGGGGGGACCAACTCCATATGATGCCTATTCATTTAGAATGGGATGTCATGAAGGTTCCTGTAGGTGTAATGTGTAGGTGGCCCAATACTGTTATCCGTATAGTGTACTTTGCTAACAGATTCACAGTATTTAGTGATCTTACAAATGCTGTTTGTTATATTGTGTGCCTTCTTCAAAACCTCTACTGTTGTAATGTGGCAAGAAACAACAAATATACAGGATAAAGGGAACTTGTTTAATATTGGTTGGGCAAAACATGGGCAGGTTTGTTCTTCAGACTTTTGTCCTGTAACAGGAGCCCTGTCTTTTTCCGGGGTGGGGTTGTTAGACACATGCCCAACCCCCAACCTGGAGGGCCAGTTGTTGCTTTTCGTCTGGCCTCTACCCTGAACCTGCCCGGCATGGTTGAACCTGCTGGGGGGTGACCCCCTACCAATATAGCCTTCATGGTCATGGAGGCACACAAGCCTTCCCACCACGACAAGGTAGCAACACGTAGGAAGGATGAGTGGTGTTGTGAGTGTATGTAGTGTGTGCGCGCAGTGTACAGTGGTGTGTGTGCAGTGTGTGGTAAGTGTATGTAGTGTGTGTGGTAAGTGTGTGGTAAGTGTGTGTGGTGAGTGTGTGCAGTGTGTGTGGTAAGTGTATGTAGTGTGTGTGGTGAGTGGTCGTTGCTGCGTGCGTTCACTTCTTTTATTCGCTGGTGATATTAAGTGGAGATCATGGCCGTATATAGACCTGGGCCGCGTTTCCCAGAGGCATCGTTAAGGCATCGTAACGCTACGTGCTTCTTAAGAACGTCGTTAGGTCCACCTCTAGGTGGCGATTCATTTCCCAGAGCCTTCTTAAGACAAGGTATACCACAGCCAAGGGATACGTTATGAAGGGCGGTCGGACCCCATCGTTAGCTGTCCCTTGGCGATGCGCTCTGTTCATCCCGTTATAGTTTTAGCTCGATTAGAGCAAAATTACACTTTTAAAAAGGAGAGTTGCAATACAGCGCACATCTATCCTACCTGCGCGATTCACATCATTAGTGTACACAAAATACAATTAACTTGAATGATGAAAATAATGTCATGGAGCCTACACAACACATCATGGGAATGTTGTTTATAAAACTTTTATTGAGCCAAGCAACATATACGGACTATCCATAGCCTAATATAATCCACTTTGTGAACAACAACAACATGTTCTTATGTAAAGGGATAATTTGATGACATGACTTTTCTGGCTGTCTTTATATATTGTCAGACAGATATCCTGGCGAATTGATTAATCCAATGAGGCCATCTAGATGAATAGTCAAATATCCTCACACACGCTCCAGAATATTGTAGAAAGCCTTCCCAGAACAGTGGAGGCTGTTATAGCTGCACAGGGGGGACCAACTCCATATGATGCCTATTCATTTAGAATGGGATGTCATGAAGGTTCCTGTAGGTGTAATGTGTAGGTGGCCCAATACTGTTATCCGTATAGTGTACTTTGCTAACAGATTCACAGTATTTAGTGATCTTACAAATGCTGTTTGTTATATTGTGTGCCTTCTTCAAAACCTCTACTGTTGTAATGTGGCAAGAAACAACAAATATACAGGATAAAGGGAACTTGTTTAATATTGGTTGGGCAAAAACATGGGCAGGTTTGTTCTTCAGACTTTTGTCCTGTAACAGGAGCCCTGTCTTTTTCCGGGGTGGGGTTGTTAGACACATGCCCAACCCCCAACCTGGAGGGCCAGTTGTTGCTTTTCGTCTGGCCTCTACCCTGAACCTGCCCGGCATGGTTGAACCTGCTGGGGGGGTGACCCCCCACCAATATAGCCTTCATGGTCATGGAGGCACACAAGCCTTCCCACCACGACAAGGTAGCAACACGTAGGAAGGATGAGTGGTGTTGTGAGTGTATGTAGTGTGTGCGCGCAGTGTACAGTGGTGTGTGTGCAGTGTGTGGTAAGTGTATGTAGTGTGTGTGGTAAGTGTGTGGTAAGTGTGTGTGGTGAGTGTGTGCAGTGTGTGTGGTGAGTGTGTGCAGTGTGTGGTAAGTGTATGTAGTGTGTGTGGTGAGTGGTCGTTGCTGCGTGCGTTCACTTCTTTTATTCGCTGGTGATATTAAGTGGAGATCATGGCCGTATATAGACCTGGGCCGCGTTTCCCAGAGGCATCGTTAAGGCATCGTAACGCTACGTGCTTCTTAAGAACGTCGTTAGGTCCACCTCTAGGTGGCGATTCATTTCCCAGAGCCTTCTTAAGACAAGGTATACCACAGCCAAGGGATACGTTACAAAGGGCGGTCGGACCCCATCGTTAGCTGTCCCTTGGCGATGCGCTCTGTTCATCCCGTTATAGTTTTAGCTCGATTAGAGCAAAATTACACTTTTAAAAAGGAGAGTTGCAATACAGCGCACATCTATCCTACCTGCGCGATTCACATCATTAGTGTACACAAAATACAATTAACTTGAATGATGAAAATAATGTCATGGAGCCTACACAACACATCATGGGAATGTTGTTTATAAAACTTTTATTGAGCCAAGCAACATATACGGACTATCCATAGCCTAATATAATCCACTTTGTGAACAACAACAACATGTTCTTATGTAAAGGGATAATTTGATGACATGACTTTTCTGGCTGTCTTTATATATTGTCAGACAGATATCCTGGCGAATTGATTAATCCAATGAGGCCATCTAGATGAATAGTCAAATATCCTCACACACGCTCCAGAATATTGTAGAAAGCCTTCCCAGAACAGTGGAGGCTGTTATAGCTGCACAGGGGGGACCAACTCCATATGATGCCTATTCATTTAGAATGGGATGTCATGAAGGTTCCTGTAGGTGTAATGTGTAGGTGGCCCAATACTGTTATCCGTATAGTGTACTTTGCTAACAGATTCACAGTATTTAGTGATCTTACAAATGCTGTTTGTTATATTGTGTGCCTTCTTCAAAACCTCTACTGTTGTAATGTGGCAAGAAACAACAAATATACAGGATAAAGGGAACTTGTTTAATATTGGTTGGGCAAAAACATGGGCAGGTTTGTTCTTCAGACTTTTGTCCTGTAACAGGAGCCCTGTCTTTTTCCGGGGTGGGGTTGTTAGACACATGCCCAACCCCCAACCTGGATGGCCAGTTGTTGCTTTTCGTCTGGCCTCTACCCTGAACCTGCCCGGCATGGTTGAACCTGCTGGGGGGGTGACCCCCCACCAATATAGCCTTCATGGTCATGGAGGCACACAAGCCTTCCCACCACGACAAGGTAGCAACACGTAGGAAGGATGAGTGGTGTTGTGAGTGTATGTAGTGTGTGCGCGCAGTGTACAGTGGTGTGTGTGCAGTGTGTGGTAAGTGTATGTAGTGTGTGTGGTAAGTGTGTGGTAAGTGTGTGTGGTGAGTGTGTGCAGTGTGTGGTAAGTGTATGTAGTGTGTGTGGTGAGTGGTCGTTGCTGCGTGCGTTCACTTCTTTTATTCGCTGGTGATATTAAGTGGAGAACATGGCCGTATATAGACCTGGGCCGCGTTTCCCAGAGGCATCGTTAAGGCATTGTAACGCTACGTGCTTCTTAAGAACGTCGTTAGGTCCACCTCTAGGTGGCGATTCGTTTCCCAGAACCTTCTTAAGCCAAGGTATACCACAGCCAAGGGATACGTTACAAAGGGCGGTCGGACCCCATCGTTAGCTGTCCCTTGGCGATGCGCTCTGTTCATCCCGTTATAGTTTTAGCTCGATTAGAGCAAAATTACACTTTTAAAAAGGAGAGTTGCAATACAGCGCACATCTATCTATCCTACCTGCGCGATTCACATCATTAGTGTACACAAAATACAATTAACTTGAATGATGAAAATAATGTCATGGAGCCTACACAACACATCATGGGAATGTTGTTTATAAAACTTTTATTGAGCCAAGCAACATATACGGACTATCCATAAGCTAATATAATCCACTTTGTGAACAACAACAACATTTTTCTTATGTAAAGGGATAATTTGATGACATGACTTTTCTGGCTGTCTTTATATATTGTCAGACAGATATCCTGGCGAATTGATTAATCCAATGAGGCCATCTAGATGAATAGTCAAATATCCTCACACACGCTCCAGAATATTGTAGAAAGCCTTCCCAGAACAGTGGAGGCTGTTATAGCTGCACAGGGGGGACCAACTCCATATGATGCCTATTCATTTAGAATGGGATGTCATGAAGGTTCCTGTAGGTGTAATGTGTAGGTGGCCCAATGCTGTTATCCGTATAGTGTACTTTGCTAACAGATTCACAGTATTTAGTGATCTTACAAATGCTGTTTGTTATATTGTGTGCCTTCTTCAAAACCTCTACTGTTGTAATGTGGCAAGAAACAACAAATATACAGGATAAAGGGAACTTGTTTAATATTGGTTGGGAAAAAACATGGGCAGGTTTGTTCTTCAGACTTTTGTCCTGTAACAGGCTGTCTTTTTCCAGGGTGGGGTTGTTAGACCCATGCCCAACCCCCAACCTGGAGGGCCAGTTGTTGCTTTTCGTCTGGCCTCTACCCTGAACCTGCCCGGCATGGTTGAACCTGCTGGGGGGTGACCCCCCTCCAATATAGCCTTCATGGTCATGGAGGCACACAAGCCTTCCCACCACGACAAGGTAGCAACACGTAGGAAGGATGAGTGGTGTTGTGAGTGTATGTAGTGTGTGCGCGCAGTGTACAGTGGTGTGTGTGCAGTGTGTGGTAAGTGTGTGTGGTAAGTGTATGTAGTGTGTGGTGAGTGTGTGCAGTGTGTGGTAAGTGTATGTAGTGTGTGTGGTGAGTGTGTGCAGTGTGTGGTAAGTGTATGTAGTGTGTGTGGTGAGTGTGTGCAGTGTGTCTCTGGCATCTGCATAATCTGCAAGGGAGGAAAATTCAATTAGCGACACTGAATGGAATGCATGCAGTGTGGGAATAGACAGAGTATACAAAATACACACTTAGCCTACCTGGAGTTGGCAGAATGATGGGCACTGATATGCAGGGCCACACAAACTGTGCCTCTGCTAGGGCCTGCTGCCTGTTCTGCAGGTCCAGCCTCTCACGCTGCACAGCCAGCCTCTGCCTCCCCACCTCCAGGAGCTCCTCACTGCAGTCGCACCTCGCATCCGTGGTGTTCAGCTGCCTCTCACGGGGGGGGGACGTTATGGGGGGTGGGGGGAGAGCGTGTCGACGGGGTGGAGCGGTCTGACCGTGCTGGGGTCTCCTCTTCAGAGGACTGGGAGGCTTGGGGTGCCTCAGCTGAGGGCTGGGAGGCTTGATCGATAGGGCCTTCTCCTCCTCCGGGGTGAGGGAAGGCACGGTGCTCTGCCTCTCGGCGCACCTCAAGGTATACCTTGAGAAGCGTCGTAGCGCGGAGAAGTTCGGCGAATCTGGGAAACGCGCCCTCAGGTGGTGGATTGAATCACTGCTGATTGGGTTAAAGTGGGAACCGTAACAAAACGGTGCACACCGGTTTATAGATTGGCCCAGGTGCAGGCTGTGTCTATATGGTAGGCTATACCAGACTGCCCTCTAGTGGTGCCTACTGTACAGAATAAAATAACGTTATAACTATTATAATATTTGCTATGTGTAAAATAAGTATGAGTAGCCTACAGGTACATTGGAATTCTTGTAATCGCTTGTCCTTACAGTGTCGGTACAAACCAGTTCCTCAGTTCAGTCCTAGGTACTCCACTAGACGTAAAAGTTCACAAATGGACAATTTACATTACTATCTGTAATCTATCAGTATCATCCTCATCTACTTATCCCATCCCTTCCCTACTTATCCCATCCCATGACTGTTTGTGTCCATGACATAGTCAGTGCAATTAAATAACATGGGTGTGTTATGTACATAGCTATAATAAATAATCCTGGGGTTGAACTATGACCAAAAAACTAAACTGCTAAATCAATATTCCTTCCATAGTAGCATAACTGTAGTCATGTTCATTTTGAATAAAAAATGGCATGAGTGCATGGATTTATATAATGAATTTATTGTTTATTAATACTACTACTGCTGGTTGTGTTGGTGGTGGTGTGTGTGTGTGTGGTGGTGTGTGTGTGTGTGTGTGTGTGTGTGTGTGTGTGTGTGTGTGTGTGTGTGTGTGAGAGAGAGAGAGAGAGAGATTGTGTGTGTGTGTGTGTGTCTGTAGTGGTGAGGGAGGGGTGAGGGGGGATTGGTTTGGCTACACCCTTCCATCCCCCAGTACAGACTGCCCTCTGGGGAGCTGAAGAAAGCAGTCAGCTTGTCACAGAGGTGCCAGGTGGTATAGGCTGGTGAGGACTGCATTACATTTACATTACATTACAATCATTTAGCAGACACTTTTATCCAAAGCGACTAACAATAATTGCATTTA
This sequence comes from Borostomias antarcticus, assembly GCF_949987555.1. Taxonomy (NCBI): domain Eukaryota; kingdom Metazoa; phylum Chordata; class Actinopteri; order Stomiiformes; family Stomiidae; genus Borostomias; species Borostomias antarcticus. The sequence goes on from NC_140234.1 coordinate 3,889,496, forward strand.
ACGTAGGAAAAGCCAATGTACTACTACTTGCCAGAACTCACAAGTGCATCTTCTCTCTAAAACAAGTGACTAAGAGCATAATCTAGTGCTGAAGGCAAAGTTCAAGAATAGCAATCTAAAGTACAGTGCAATACAATACAATAAAATACAATAAGTGCTTAGGAGGGAAGATTGTTGTAGTACTTCTTGAAGAGATGAGTTTTGAGCCTGCGACGAAAGATGGGCAGCGACTCTTCTGTCCTGACATCAGTGGGCAGTTCATTCCACCACTGCGGGGCCAGGACAGAGAAGAGCCATGACCGTGTCGATCGACCGCAGGGGCCTCGGAGTGACCGGGCAACCAGTCGCCCCGAGGTAGCAGAGCGTAGCGGTCGGGAGGGGGTGTAGGGTTTGACCATGGCCTGGAGGTAGGAGGGGGCTGTTCCTTTCATTGCCCTGTAGGTTAGCGCCAGAGTTTTAAACTGGATGCGAGCCGCTACAGGGAGCCAGTGTAGGGAATGGAGGAGGGAAGTTGTGTGGGAGAACTTGGGGTGGTTGAACACCAGGCGAGCAGCAGCTTTCTGGACAAGTTCCAGAGGTTTAATGGCTGACGCCGGGGCCCCAGCGAGGAGGGAGTTGCAGTAGTCCAGGCGGGAGATGACCAGGGCCTGGATGAGTACCTGCACCGTTTCATCAGTGAGGAAAGGGCGAATCCTCCTGATGTTGTAGAGCATGAATCTGCAGGAGCGTGTGACATGTGCGGAAGACGACAGTTGGTTATCTAGGGTCACACCCAGATTCCTCGCAGTCCGAGTCGGGGTCACCACTGTGTCTTCAATGGTGATGGCCAGGTCCCGGTGCGGGCAGCCCTTCCCCGGGAGGAACAGCAGCTCAGTCTTGTCCAGGTTGAGCTTGAGGTGATGTGTCGTCATCCACTCAGAGATGTCAGCCAAACACCCAGCTATGCGTGTCTCCACTGCCTGGTGGTATAGGCTGGTGAGGAGGACTGCCAGGTGGTATAGGCTGGTGAGGAGGACTGCCTGATGGTATAGGCTGGTGAGGAGAGCCAGATAGTATTAATGGGTTTCAAATGTAGTCCAAGACCTGCCATGTTGGGGACCCAACACAGGTGTTTCAAATGAATTAATTAGTTCTACTGCATAATAGAACTGTACTATATGCAGTAGAGCCAATCAGATATATTGAAACACCTGTGTTGGTCCCCAATATGGCAGGTCTAGGACTACATTTGAAACCCATGAATAGGCTGGCGAGGGGGACTGCCAGGTGGTATAGGCTTGTGAGGAGAGCCAGGTGGTATAGGCTGAAGGAGGAATGCCAGGTGGTATAGGCTGGTGAGGAGGACTGCCAGGTGGTATAGGCTGGTGAGGGAGCTGCCAGGTGGTATAGACTGGTGAGGAGGACTGCCAGGTGGTATAGACTGGTGAGGAGGACTGCCAGTTGGTGTAGGCTGGAGAGGAGGGCTTGGTTTGCCTACACCCATCCTGCCAGGCCAAACTGCCCTATGGGGAGCTGAAGTATGCAGCCAGCTTGTCACAGAGAGGCATCCCTGGGTCCTCTGTTACACAAGTATCTGTTTTGCTCAAGGAAAAGGGACAAAACAATATTAATAGTAAATATTTAGCTTGTGTGGGAGAAAGGTTGTATGTGTCTTAATAAAATCAAGAATAATATTACCTGCATATAGGCTACACTGCTAAAATGTTGTAGGTATATTTGTGGCATGTTCATTATACTTGGATATCTTATACATAGCCTAATTTGCCTACTAACATTTGTTAACTATGTTCTTACTGTTGCCAACTTGAAAACAAACACATCAACTGCGGTTGGTGCATATTACTAATGTCTACACCAGATGTTCTTGTTAGCTACAATGTTTTTCTTACTTGAAAACAGACACTCAAACACTGCGGTTGATGCATAGCCAAACGTTAGGCTACATATTAGCCTACTAACGTCTGTTAACTATGTAGCACTAGCTACGTTATGAGTGCCAGATACAATGTTTTGCCATAAAATGTTGCCTGCTTGAAAACACACTCAAACACTGCGGTTGGTGCATAACACAACATACCTGTACTAACGTCTGTTAACTACGTTATGTTACATAACATGCATACATAAGGTCCGTTAACTATGTTATCTAGGCTAACGTTAGCACAATATTGCGAGTGCCAGATAGGCTAGCTACAATGTTTTGCCACAATGTTGCCTACTGAAACAGACACAAAAACGGTTATGTGACTGATACAGCATCAAAGTAATTGTTTCTAAAAGATACAAAATCACTTAGTGATTTTACAATCACAATAGCTTAGCTACTATCACCATTATTTTATTGAAGAAATTATAAGATTAACTTACCCATTGCGAGGTTGTTGGACATTTGTCATTGTCTGATCAACTGGGATTGTTTTTAATTTTTTTAAGTGCACTAGAATGCGTCGAATGTTGCAGCCTGTGTGCGGGGCTAGCTGGACACAGCGCCGTGCGCCGTCGTACGACATCATGGCGGATGCGGTCTGCGGGGGGCTTTAGACGACTGTTTTTGAATTTGAGTCCAGGAGAGTGTGATAGTAAAATAACTGATCTAGTCAAAAGGATTTACCATGATTCGTTCAAAAGGTTAAGTCTGGTTTATTGTGAAAAGCATACGAGCGCAAGGACTTCCTGAAAACGCAACAAGGGTGGTTTAGTCAGCGAAGTGCCCGTTTGGTCTTCTGCGATGCCTTATATGCAGTCAAACCACAGGTAAGGTCCTTCCAGGATGTGATTGGCTACTGCATTGTACATCATATGAAATGGCAGGCGTGGCCAAGAGTACAGACATGTGACATGAGAAAAAGGGCGGCAATTGGGGACAAAGGATGGTTATTCTATTGTAGACAGATGGCCTTCTGGAAGCCATTTTGTATGTTAGCACAGCTATGTGAATATTTGGGGGAGGTGATGAATTACAAGAGAAGTGAGAGGACAAAGGTTTAAGGTGTTTGGATGTAAATTCCTCAACAATCCCCCATTTGTGCCTGAACAGGTACACAAAAATAAAATATAAAATCCAAACACAAAGTGTAAACATTCATCTATGCTATACATGTGGAAAGGAAGTAATCTCTCCACTAGGTGGAGCAAAAAAAAAAAAAAAGATTATTTTCTTTCCACGTGCAAAATCACGCACCAAAACCCCTTGTTTCAGAAATATGACAGGAAATGGAGGCGGGAAGTTGTGTGGGAGAACTTGGGGTGGTTGAACACCAGGCGAGCAGCAGCTTTCTGGACAAGTTCCAGAGGTTTAATGGCTGACGCCGGGGCCCCAGCGAGGAGGGAGTTGCAGTAGTCCAGGCGGGAGATGACCAGGGCCTGGATGAGTACCTGCACCGTTTCATCAGTGAGGAAAGGGCGAATCCTCCTGATGTTGTAGAGCATGAATCTGCAGGAGCGTGTGACATGTGCGGAAGACGACAGTTGGTTATCTAGGGTCACACCCAGATTCCTCGCAGTCCGAGTCGGGGTCACCACTGTGTCTTCAATGGTGATGGCCAGGTCCCGGTGCGGGCAGCCCTTCCCCGGGAGGAACAGCAGCTCAGTCTTGTCCAGGTTGAGCTTGAGGTGATGTGTCGTCATCCACTCAGAGATGTCAGCCAAACACCCAGCTATGCGTGTCTCCACTGCCTGGTGGTATAGGCTGGTGAGGAGGACTGCCAGGTGGTATAGGCTGGTGAGGAGGACTGCCTGATGGTATAGGCTGGTGAGGAGAGCCAGATAGTATTAATGGGTTTCAAATGTAGTCCAAGACCTGCCATGTTGGGGACCCAACACAGGTGTTTCAAATGAATTAATTAGTTCTACTGCATAATAGAACTGTACTATATGCAGTAGAGCCAATCAGATATATTGAAACACCTGTGTTGGTCCCCAATATGGCAGGTCTAGGACTACATTTGAAACCCATGAATAGGCTGGCGAGGGGGACTGCCAGGTGGTATAGGCTTGTGAGGAGAGCCAGGTGGTATAGGCTGAAGGAGGAATGCCAGGTGGTATAGGCTGGTGAGGAGGACTGCCAGGTGGTATAGGCTGGTGAGGGAGCTGCCAGGTGGTATAGACTGGTGAGGAGGACTGCCAGGTGGTATAGACTGGTGAGGAGGACTGCCAGTTGGTGTAGGCTGGAGAGGAGGGCTTGGTTTGCCTACACCCATCCTGCCAGGCCAAACTGCCCTATGGGGAGCTGAAGTATGCAGCCAGCTTGTCACAGAGAGGCATCCCTGGGTCCTCTGTTACACAAGTATCTGTTTTGCTCAAGGAAAAGGGACAAAACAATATTAATAGTAAATATTTAGCTTGTGTGGGAGAAAGGTTGTATGTGTCTTAATAAAATCAAGAATAATATTACCTGCATATAGGCTACACTGCTAAAATGTTGTAGGTATATTTGTGGCATGTTCATTATACTTGGATATCTTATACATAGCCTAATTTGCCTACTAACATTTGTTAACTATGTTCTTACTGTTGCCAACTTGAAAACAAACACATCAACTGCGGTTGGTGCATATTACTAATGTCTACACCAGATGTTCTTGTTAGCTACAATGTTTTTCTTACTTGAAAACAGACACTCAAACACTGCGGTTGATGCATAGCCAAACGTTAGGCTACATATTAGCCTACTAACGTCTGTTAACTATGTAGCACTAGCTACGTTATGAGTGCCAGATACAATGTTTTGCCATAAAATGTTGCCTGCTTGAAAACACACTCAAACACTGCGGTTGGTGCATAACACAACATACCTGTACTAACGTCTGTTAACTACGTTATGTTACATAACATGCATACATAAGGTCCGTTAACTATGTTATCTAGGCTAACGTTAGCACAATATTGCGAGTGCCAGATAGGCTAGCTACAATGTTTTGCCACAATGTTGCCTACTGAAACAGACACAAAAACGGTTATGTGACTGATACAGCATCAAAGTAATTGTTTCTAAAAGATACAAAATCACTTAGTGATTTTACAATCACAATAGCTTAGCTACTATCACCATTATTTTATTGAAGAAATTATAAGATTAACTTACCCATTGCGAGGTTGTTGGACATTTGTCATTGTCTGATCAACTGGGATTTTTTTTAATTTTTTTAAGTGCACTAGAATGCGTCGAATGTTGCAGCCTGTGTGCGGGGCTAGCTGGACACAGCGCCGTGCGCCGTCGTACGACATCATGGCGGATGCGGTCTGCGGGGGGCTTTAGACGACTGTTTTTGAATTTGAGTCCAGGAGAGTGTGATAGTAAAATAACTGATCTAGTCAAAAGGATTTACCATGATTCGTTCAAAAGGTTAAGTCTGGTTTATTGTGAAAAGCATACGAGCGCAAGGACTTCCTGAAAACGCAACAAGGGTGGTTTAGTCAGCGAAGTGCCCGTTTGGTCTTCTGCGATGCCTTATATGCAGTCAAACCACAGGTAAGGTCCTTCCAGGATGTGATTGGCTACTGCATTGTACATCATATGAAATGGCAGGCGTGGCCAAGAGTACAGACATGTGACATGAGAAAAAGGGCGGCAATTGGGGACAAAGGATGGTTATTCTATTGTAGACAGATGGCCTTCTGGAAGCCATTTTGTATGTTAGCACAGCTATGTGAATATTTGGGGGAGGTGATGAATTACAAGAGAAGTGAGAGGACAAAGGTTTAAGGTGTTTGGATGTAAATTCCTCAACAATCCCCCATTTGTGCCTGAACAGGTACACAAAAATAAAATATAAAATCCAAACACAAAGTGTAAACATTCATCTATGCTATACATGTGGAAAGGAAGTAATCTCTCCACTAGGTGGAGCAAAAAAAAAAAAAAAAGATTATTTTCTTTCCACGTGCAAAATCACGCACCAAAACCCCTTGTTTCAGAAATATGACAGGAAACAAGGTAAAAAAGATGACATGATTATATACTATTTATAGTCTAAAAGTGGACAACCATTCACCAAAAAACCTTGATTTTAAAGTTTGAACAAGGCAAAAAGATGAAATGGTTACCAGTGTAAGAAGGGCAAAAAACCTCTTGGTCAATTTAGAGGAAAAACCCAAACTTATTTATCAACTCATGTTTCAACCATTGTAACTCTTGTAAACAAATATGATATTTTTTCAAGATAATTTCAAAGTTCATTCACTCTTGTTGTGAATAATCACATGTAATTTCCTCTGGATCATAGCTTCCATGTTTGCGTCTCTGAATGTTTAATGTAGGTTCCAGTGTGCGGTTAGAGGTGCAGTCATTGCTGTTGAGATTGTCCATGTTGTCATACCACAACCACGAGAAGGAGGTGACCGGCAAGGTCAGTCTCCGATTGTTCATCAGAGGAGAGGAGAGTGTGGCGGTGACCGTCAAGGTCACTCTCCGATTGCTCATCAGAGGAGAGGACAGTGTGGCGGTGACTGTCAAGGTCACTCTCCGATTGCTCATCAGAGGAGAGGACAGTGTGGCGGTGACTGTCAAGGTCACTCTCCGATTGCTCTTGAGATCTCTGGTTCGGCTGCATGGACCGTCCTCTCAGCTACTTTTGACAGCTATTCCACACAGGCCAGAATGTCCTGGTGCTGATTGTTCCATCTTTGACGGGTAGGTTCACCCCGCAACATCTACTTCTCTTCCATGTTTTCTGGCCTGTTCTCAGGCTGCTCATCTGCTCCTGGTAGTCTCTTGTCTCCCCATTGGGCAGGTCTACATAGAGCGGTCAGCCAGCGAGCTCTCGGAAGGTGAGGAGGGAGTCCCTGTCCTGGTTCAGCAGGGTGAAGGTGCGGTGGGACACGGTGTCCGTGTGGACCCCACACAGCCAGGGCGCCAGCAGCACGTACAGGTTCTTGAACTGAGCCCGGTCCACACGGTACTGCTCCACGTAGGGTTGGCCCGGGTCGTGCTGCTGGAGGGCCACCTCGGCGCTCCCGCTCCCCCAGTACAGGCTGATGAAGTGCTCCATCTGTGGATCCACAGATGAGAGGGACAACAGAGACAAAACAGAAGAGCAAAAGGAGAGTCCTCTGGTCTGGTTTCCCTGTTCCCCTCTGAGTCCTCTGGTCTGGTCTCCCTGTTCCCCTCTTTGGTCAGGAACGGTTATCAGCAGTCTGATGAAGATGCTCAGAAACATGGTTAAGTGCCAGCTCCTGCTTTGGGGAAAAATTTTGTTATTCAGTCAGGAAAACTTAAACAGGGTGTCTGTTCAAGTGTCATTAGAGCCAGTCTGCAGTAGCCTACAGTGACATCAGGGGCAGTGTTAGAATGATTTTAACACGCCCAGTCCCCAGTTATGATCAAGGCAATTGGATTTGGCTCTAGAATTTCTCTCGCGATTTTATGAAATAAAATAAAATAAACACATTCCCGTCTCAACAAAATAACTCCCCCTAAGGGTAGAAACAAATGTCCTGAAGTCAGGATAAAACGGAGATGGGAAAAAAAAAATGCATCACTGAAATAAAATGACACTAAAATGAACTGGCTTCATTTACAATTAAGAAAACATCAATTATCAATTAATCAAAAATCCATCAAAGCTTCATTTGTATAGCTAAAATTGTATATCTAAAACTTCCCTCTTCTGCATTTGAGGACAGAGTATTGGGCCCGCTTCGGACAAAAATGGTCTCTTCCCTATGTCATACTTATCTGTCGCTCACAGTGAGTCGGTGACATGGCGTTGGCCCTGCATCCCACGAACCACAGATCGCCCATCTGTAGGGAAACAGGCCGGTAACCTCCATCTCCACCTCCGGTCCTGTGCCCGCCTCCTGGTTCGGCATTCACCCATCTCTCCCGGAACGACAGTTGTCTGTAAAAACACTCAGAAAAAACACTCAGGCCCGATGAATGTGCCTCAAACTATAAACATGAGATATTTAACATAACCATTTAAAAATATATATAATTGGGTTAGGAGATGCTGCATGCAGAATAAGACACTGACAAACATTACTTCGCCTCCCACCATCATGCACAAACCTTATGTTCTCAGCTACATCTGTCTTCTCCTGTTTATTTACCTTAAAAAAATGGCTCTATCTTGGCTAGTTAAAATCTCCCTTATGGGTTGTTCAAGGGAACTCCAGCAGGTGGCGCTCGACCCCAAATCTGAGGCTCTTCCCTTTCATTCAGCTTGCGGTAACTGTGACACTGTTCAATCCAGTGACCATATTGACCACAATGAAAACATGCCTCATCTTTCCCACTCTGTCTGTACCTGTGAACATGCTTAGACCTACTGCTACGTTGCCTATTCTCCCTTTGTCGTCGTCCCCGTTTTTGTTTCAGACCTGCACCTTTATTTTGAATGTCTAATTGTCTCAATTGAGCAGCCTGAAGTCTAGCCTTAACCTAGACATCTCAACCACCTCTAGCTGAGCCCGAATCTTAGCTAAAAATGTAACTAAGTCTCAGATGGGGATGTAAGAAATCAAAAATGCTTTAGCGCATAACGAAATCTCAGGCCTAGACAAATTGCAAGCTAGCAGTAGAATCCTGTTACATATAGGCATATGTTAGTAGCCGGTGTTACAGGGACACCTACTGGTGCTCCCAAAATGTTGCATGTAAGACCCGGATGTTGTATGTGGGCGTGCGTGGGGAATTCAGTTTAATAAAAGCTATACTGAAACAAATCCCTAATAAACACGACGCAGCCTAAAACCCCAAAACAGCAATGAAAGGAAACCTTATAGTTAACTCACGGCGGGAAAGAATACAATTTCGAAAGAAACAGACACATTAAACCGCTAAGTAACTCACCCAGTCAACTGGTCCTTTGTTCTCTGGCTCGATGGCGGATCACCGGGAGAGCGGAGTAGTAGTTGTTTACCTGCGTCTCCCAGACAACCAGCTAGCCTACTGGAAATCTAGCAGTTACGAATTTAACAGTCTAAAGAGTGTACAAAATACTTACAATACTTTACCTGGATCAATGGCGCGCTTAACAAACAATACAAGGCAAGAGCCGAGGCTCAAACAGTAAACGGCAGACTAACAAAACGAACAACCCCGTGCAGGGACACAGAACAAAGAACGACCAAACAAGACGAACACACGACGAACAGGCGACGAACACACAGGCCCACGTTTACAAGCATGCCCGGCTGCACCAGCCACTTGGTCAAAGCTAAACCTCGTTTAGGTTTACCAAACCGCTGCACCAGCCACCTGGTCAAAGCTAAACCTCGTTTAGGTTTACCAAACCACCCGGGATCAAAGGGACAAACGCTTCTACCAGAAACGCGGGTCGGACTACGTACCAAAACCACTCCCGTAGCTACCTTCGTTGAGAAAACAACATACAACGGCTCTGCGGTTTTAATTCCACCCGCGACCGGCCAAAGGGAAACACGTTCTGTGCCAACTCTTTGGCGTATTAACTCAAAAACCCGTTCTAAGCTGCAACCGATATACAACCTGAATTGTACATCAACTACAGGGGAACAAATTCACGAGACCAAAACTCACACTTCTTCTGAACGGCATATACCCTCGTAACGAAACAAGGACGAAATCAAAGGACAATACAATATATAAATATATCTATTGCTGTTCACAACTCCTTAGATAGTTACTTAAAAAATACCCACGCCGGGGTTTCTGTTTTCAATAATCTAGACCAATCACAATCTGAACCAAAACCAAGGCAAATACCAAGCATAAAAGGATTCGTTTTTCAACGTACCGTGAGTTTAGCCGAGTGGAACCAACGGCGGACTTCTCCGAACCAGTGCGCATAGACGCAAAGAGAGAAGCTTTCCAGAGCGGCTACCGCTCCGCACGTCTGCGTCCTTCGCTTCCACTCCAGGCGAACCTCACGGCAGTCGATCCCGTCCCGAGTCGCCAATTGTGATAGTAAAATAACTGATCTAGTCAAAAGGATTTACCAAGATTCGTTCAAAAGGTTAAGTCTGGTTTATTGTGAAAAGCATACGAGCGCAAGGACTTCCTGAAAACGCAACAAGGGTGGTTTAGTCAGCGAAGTGCCCGTTTGGTCTTCTGCGATGCCTTATATGCAGTCAAACCACAGGTAAGGTCCTTCCAGGATGTGATTGGCTACTGCATTGTACATCATATGAAATGGCAGGCGTGGCCAAGAGTACAGACATGTGACATGAGAAAAAGGGCGGCAATTGGGGACAAAGGATGGTTATTCTATTGTAGACAGATGGCCTTCTGGAAGCCATTTTGTATGTTAGCACAGCTATGTGAATATTGGGGGAGGTGATGAATTACAAGAGAAGTGAGAGGACAAAGGTTTAAGGTGTTTGGATGTAAATTCCTCAACAAGAGGGTTACTGTTCTTTTGAATTTGAGTCCAGGAGAGGGTTACTGTTCTTTTAAATTTGAGTCCAGGGGAGGGTCATATAGCTACACATTTGAATCGAAAACAGAATAGTTTATTCATCTCTTCGGAATTCAGCAAGCTGTTTTGTATGACCATGTTGAGAGGGAAGCGCGTGAAGCGAACATACCGACATGCGGTCTGTTTTCAGTGAATTTCGCTGTTGCTGGTCGTTGCTGCGTGCGTTCACTTCTTTTATTCGCTGGTGACATTAAGTGGAGAGCATGGCCGTATAACGTAATTCATAAGCAAATCTAGAGGCCACCACCTGTGCTGACTCCAAAAAAATTGCTGATGTGACCGGTTTGGTGTTGTACGCATGTGTTTCTGCACTTCAGACCCCATTACTACGCATTCTGGTGGTTATCTCCTTGCTGAACGTTACTTCCGGTCCCCCTCTACATTAAGCCCCTCTCCTTATATCACCTGACTGCCTGACTGAATATAACATACAACATGAATCAGAACATTACAACATTCCTCCCCCCATAGTCTACAAAAATCCTTCTTTTATGTGCTGAACAAATTCACTTAAACCTAGTCTGATTCTACGAGGGGATTATTCTGCTCCTGCTACCACTTAGTCCTTGAGATACGTGGGTGCCTGTCTAACTCTCACTGGGTAACAATTTCCCAAAACCCAAATGTCTGGAGGCCCCGGTGCCACTGCATCTGGTGCTGGAATCTCTAGTTCTGCTGGCGGCACCAGTATGCCTGGATCCTCTGCTTCTTGTGGCGGTGCCCATACTACCTCGTGTGCCTGATTTTCTAGTTCTTGCTCTGCTGTGTCCACAGGAACACTCTCCTCTTAGAGACAGGGGTCAGCCAGGTTGTGATCATAACATGGCCGTATCTGATCCTGATGTCGTCTCACCAGTTTCCCATCCAGTGTTTTCACTCTCCAAGAGACTGGACTGGTCCTCTCTATAAGTTGCCGGAATCCACTTCTGGCCTGAGTATCCCCTCACATAGACTGAATCAGACACATATAAATAGCGAGGGACGCACCTGATCTAGCCGAGTCCTGATCCTGCGGTTCATGAGCAGCTCAGCTGGCGTGGCTCCTGTGGTGGTCTGAGGGGTTGATCTGTACTTGAACAGGAACCTGGATAGCTTTGTCTCCAGACTACCTTCCCCCATCTTCTTGAGTCCCTCCTTGACCACCCGCACCGCCCGCTCTGCACAGCCATTTGAGGACCGGTGGTATGGTGCTGTTGTGACATGCTGTATGCCATTCTTTTGTAGGAAGTTCTTGAACTCTGACCAGACTAGGCCCATTATCACTGACAATCACTGCAGGGGTGGCAAAAATGCTTCTCAGTCTCTCGATAGTCATGGATGAAGTAATAGACGACATTGGGTGAGCCTTGATCCATTTTGAATAGGCATCTACGACGATGAGGAGCATCTTCCCCAATACAGGCCCACAGAAGTCCAGAGGCAGCCTCATCCATGGTTGGTCTGGCCACTCCCACGGGTGTAGCGGTGCTGTTGCAGGGGTGGCTTGGTAGGACTGAGATGCATGACATTCCCGCACAGCGGACTCTAAATCCGCGTCCATGTTTGTCCACCATACGTAGCTGCGGGCCAAAGACTTCATTGGTGAGACCCCCGGATGAGCTTCATGAAGCTCCTCAATCATGATTCGTCTTCCTTGAGGTGGGATTATCACTCTACTTCCCCAAAGTATGCACCCCTCCTCCACGCTCACTTCCTTTTTTCTTCTTATGTATGGCTGCATTTCTGGGTTGTTGCAGTACTCTGAGGGCCAGGAGTCCTGCAGCAGAGCCTGATGTACTCTTGACAGAATGGGGTCTCGCCGGGTCCCCTCCCATATCTGCGTTACCTGTAGTGGTGTGCCATTCATGTGCTCCATGAGCATTACCACCTCTTCTTCCCGTGGTGTGGCAGCGGACGTGATCGGCAGGGGGAGCCTGCTCAGTGCATCCGCGTTCCCGTGTTTTGAGCCCTCCTTATACTCCAAGGTGTACTCATAAGCTGCCAAAATCAGTGCCCATCTTTGCCTTCTGGCTGCGGCGAGGTGTGGGATGCCTTTACTCTCCCAGGAGGTCCAGCAGCGGTTTGTGGTCTGTCACAATGGTGCAGTGTTTCCCAAACAGATACTGGTGGAATTTCTTAAAGGAGTAGTAAAGGGAAAAATCATGTTTAGCCCTGTTTAAGGTTACTTATGATCATATACAATGGTTCAGATCAAAAAGTTGACAAAACTAGCACTTTTGAGAAAGTGTGATAATTGCTCTACCACCGTTTTGGTCATACAATGGATGTGGGTGAGCACTGTCGAAAATCATTAAAAAAATATGTAAAACTCTTGTATATGATCATAAGTAACCTTAAAACAGGGCTAAACATGATTTTTCCCTTTACTACTCCTTTAAAGTTACCCAATGTAGTTTTTGACCATTAGTATGCGCTCTAGAGCAAATTTGAGGTGGTCCCCGAAAATCGCGTACGTCATTGCGTCAATACGTGGAGCACATAAAAGTGACGTTTCACACATCTTTGTTGTTTTCAAAACATTAGCTAAATATCATTTTCCGAAGAAATTACAAGGTAGGAAAGACATTCAAGTGATTCATCATGTTTATTAGACTACAAGGAAGTAGTACAGTAGGACCCCACTTATCCGAACCCAACGGGACCGATGGTCGTTCATATCTCTGAAATGTCCGGATGACTGAAACGTATGTTAAAATGCACCAAATTCAATAAGTGGTATACTTGTTTCATATAGACTCATAATACACCGATAAATACCCTTAATTACTTGTGAAAATACATCAAAATTGCATTCAAATAGCCAACTAAACTCATATAGCCTAGCCTATAATAAAATAAACGAATTTCCACTTGAGTGCGTGCTTTGATCAAATACAGTACTTCGTACGACTCGTTTGCGTTTTGTGCTCGACATTTTCCCGCTTTAGAGTAACAAAGAAATGAAACGTGACAATAGGCTACAGGCAACATGTAGGTCTACATACAGTTCAGTTTGTATTCACAGTAGGATACAGTACATGTTTACTATGACAGATTTAAGTACAGTACTGTAATGAAAATCCCACCAGTAACCAGATAGCAGGCTAAAAAATAAAATAGTTTTTTTAAGCCTGTCCGGTAGACTGGGAGGTTGGGATCTCTGAAGTTCGGATTAGTGGGGTCCTACTGTAGTTAAGCATGAAGCCCAAGAAGTACTTCAACTGTGTCTGGTCAGTTGGCTGTGGAGCGCTTGCAATGGCCTGTACCTTGTGTTGACTTTCGTTGTCTTTTATCATTGTCCTTATTAAGCTCTGCGTTGTGTTTTGATTACAATAGAAGACGGCCCCCAATCTCACACAATACCACACAGTCCAGTGTCTCCTTGTTCTGATGTATTCCAAATTAATCTCCAACACAGGATTTGAGCGACATCAAAAGCTGTTTATTCCAGAAGGGTTAACATACAAAAGACGATGGCATAAAGTCTAATGTACACTTGACCTCTCTGTATGCTGTCTGAACTCAAATTAAAGCATTGGTCTCGTTGCAACGTTCTTATGGTTCGGGTGTCCCCCCCCCTCGTCTCTTCTCCGATAAGACTGTCTTTCTCGTCTCTTCTGTGGCCTTGTTTGGTCAAGATAAGCTACGCCGCCTCGGCGCTAACCACAACAATTGCTGTTCAGCACAGAATGTACCAGCCCTAAGAATGTCATCTTTATCTCATAAGTCTATGGAAGAGGGACACCATTTTCTTACAGAACACACCAGCTACAGCCATACTCAGAGGTCGATCATAATAATATAGAAATAGCTAACAGGATCAGATTAAATCAATATTTCTTTGAAAATCAGCCAGATTCAACACATCTGCTATGGAATGAATTCCTTTTTCGTTGATCCTGTATCCCAGGTACACCACCTCTGGTGCCATGAAGACACATTTCTCTCTCCTATGCCTGGGGCTGATGACACCCCATAGGGTAGCCTGGTGTACTGGTATAAACCGCGGTGGGTGTTAATTGTTGTGAACTTCTTAGATTCTTCATCCCGTGGGAGTTGCTGGTATGCCTGAGACATGTCTAGTTTGGTGAATTTCTGTCCCCCCCCAGTACTGCCAACAAGTCCTCAGTTTTTGGAATTGGCTAGTTATCTATCTTAGACACTGGATTCAGGGTAACTTTATAGTCCCCACATATTCTAGTTGTTTTGTCTGGTTTAAGTATAGGAACTATGGGACCGGCCCACTCGGAAACTCACAGGCTCTATGATGCCTTCCTTCTCTAATCTAACCAACTCTGTCTCAACTTTGTCCTTGAGGGCATATGGCAGAGGCCTGGCCTTGAAATACCTTGGCTTGGCCTCGGGGGTCAACAGAGATCTTTGCTGTAGCTCCCACTAAACTGCCCAGCTCACCTTAAACACCTCTCCTTGTTGTGAGAGTAGCTCACTCAACTCCTGCTGCTGACCTGTATGTAGTCTGAAAATGGCCCTCCAGTCTAGCCTAATGGCCTCTAGCCAATTTATCCCCAAGAGATTTGGCCCCTCCCCTCTTACCACTATCAATGGCAACTGTCTGGTCTGCCCCTTGTAACTGACTTGTGTGTACATCTTGCCTAGCACCCCTACACTATCTCTTGTGTACATATAGGAGTTTCCCCCCTCCCATCTTCCTGTATGTTTTCTCATTCACTATAGTCAGGCTTGCCCCAGTGTCTACTTCAAACTCAATGTTGCATCCATTCACTGCCATCTGCTCTCTGTATGGCTCTACTCTTTTTTCATCATCGATATTGTACATCATGTGGGCATACTCCTCTTCCTCTTCTTCCAGTCTGTGGCGCGCTATGGCTTTTACCATACGGACTTGTGGTCACGATTGATCAGATAGCTGGTTGGCTTGGTTCCACGATTGAAAATCTTCAATCAGTATCCCTGCACACCGCACTGATCACTATACATATACACACTGTATATACAAACTTTAAAGTTACCATTTAAATACAATTGTAAATATTACACTTACTTATTCATTCAATTCAACCATAACATTTCTGTGACCTTTTGGGATGTTTGCTTTGGCATTGTAAATGTATGTTTCCCATGCCAATAAAGCCCTTTGAATTGAAGTAAAATATAGAAGACATACAGATAGTTATCCATTCATAGTTGGATGGATGGATGGATGGATAGATGGATAGGGATTTGTGTTAGTGAAAATGTGCTTTACTGAGACGGGAAGCACAGGGTGTAATCTTACCAGTCTCAATATGCTCTCCTGTGAAATGTATAGCAATCCCAATATTTGTACATGTTTGGCATGGCTTGGACTTGAGCATTCCCCTGGCACTTGTTTTCACTGCTCCCACGGAGGACTATGTGCAAGTCATGCCAGATGCCTACAAATAGATGGACTCCACTTTGCGCGTGTAAACTGTAGAATAATTAGGCATTACAATCAGGTGAAGAAATATGAACACATGCTCATTTCTCAGATTTCCAGAATCTATTTGGCTGCGCTCACGCTATATTGTTAGAAGTAGGCCTAGGCTATATTGATAGAAGTAGGCCTAGGCTATATTGATAGAAGTAGGCCTAGGCTATATTGATAGAAGTAGGCCTAGGCTATATTGATAGAAGTAGGCCTAGGCTATATTATTAGAAGTAGGCCTAGGCTATATTGATAGAAGTAGGCCTAATCTATATTGTTAGAAGTATGCCTAGGCTATATTGATAGAAGTAGGCCTAGGCTATATTGATAGAAGTAGGCCTAGGCTATATTATTAGAAGTAGGCCTAGGCTATATTGATAGAAGTAGGCCTAATCTATATTGATAGAAGTAGGCCTAGGCTATATTGATAGAAGTAGGCCTAGGCTATATTGATAGAAGTAGGCCTAGGCTATATTGATAGAAGTAGGCCTAGGCTTTATTGATAGAAGTAGGCCTAGGCTATATAGAAGTAGGCCTAGGCAATATTGATAGAAGTAGGACTAGGCTATATTGATAGAAGTAGGCCTAGGCTATATTGATAGAAGTAGGTCTAGGCTATTTTGTTAGAAGTAGGCCTAGGCTATATTGATAGAAGTAGGCCTAATCTATATTGTTAGAAGTAGGCCTAGGCTATATTGATAGAAGTAGGCCTAATCTATATTGTTAGAAGTAGGCCTAGGCTATATTGATAGAAGTAGGCCTAGGCTATATTGATAGAAGTAGGCCTAGGCTATATTGATAGAAGTAGGCCTAGGCTTTATTGATAGAAGTAGGCCTAGGCTATATAGAAGTAGGCCTAGGCTATATTGATAGAAGTAGGACTAGGCTATATTGATAGAAGTAGGCCTAGGCTATATTGATAGAAGTAGGCCTAGGCTATATTGTTAGAAGTAGGCCTAGGCTATATTGATAGAAGTAGTCCTAGGCTATATTGATAGAAGTAGGCCTAATCTATATTGTTAGAAGTAGGCCTAGGCTATATTGTTAGAAGTAGGCCTAGGCTATATTGATAGAAGTAGGCCTAGGCTATATTGATAGAAGTAGGCCTAGGCTATATTGTTAGAAGTAGGCCTTGGCTATATTGATAGAAGTAGGCCTAATCTATATTGTTAGAAGTAGGCCTAGGCTATATTGATAGAAGTAGGCCTAATCTATATTGTTAGAAGTAGGCCTAGGCTATATTGATAGAAGTAGGCCTAGGCTATATTGATAGAAGTAGGCCTAATCTATATTGTTAGAAGTAGGCCTAGGCTATATTGTTAGAAGTAGGCCTTGGCTATATTGATAGAAGTAGGCCTAGGCTATATTGTTAGAAGTAGGTCCAGGCTATATTGATAGAAGTAGGCCTAATCTATATTGTTAGAAGTAGGCTGGGACTGACTGCCCCCCTGATCAAAAAGTCAAACTGCGCATATGAACATCATGTCACTAGAGAGACAGAAACAGCAGGATCCAGAGATGGTAAGGGACTGTGATAGAACTAACAGAAGGACGTTCATAGAGAAGCAACTAGAAATGAATCCAGAGGCCTATAAACGATGAGATGCAAATAAAAAGGCTATGTTAAGGGAAAGACTTCATGAACAATTAAACAGGACAACAATAGGCAGGCTTTTTAGAGATCGTGTCAGGGATGGACCCATCTTTGCATGTGTAAACGGTAGAATAATTAGGCATTACAATCAGGTGAAGAAATATGAACACATGCTCAATTCTCATATTTCCAGAATCTATTCTGCTGCTCTCACTCAAAATAAACCATCTCTCAAGTCTTGAAAGTTTCCCTCCCTCCCTTCCTCCCTCCATACAGTCAGTCCCTACATCTCACCCACTTTTTCTCCCCCCCTCTCTTCCTTCATCCTTCCTTCCTCCCGTCTCTCCCTCCCTCACCTGTTTGTTCTTATAAAACCACCCCCTCTCTCCCCCAGGTATGTGAACTGTGCCCGTACTGAGGAAGAGCAGAACCTGGTAGCGTTTCAGTACCGTGGAGGGATCCTGTTTCGCTGCTGCTGGCTGTCGGGGAGGAGCTGCTGGTCTGGTACGGACAGGAGTACAGATACAAGAGCATCTCCTTCAACTACGTCTGGGAAGAAAAGAACACCGCTAGAGGTATCTGTCCTCAACTCTTCTTCCCTCTGTCTTCTCCATCTCTCTCTCATCCACCTCTTTCCTTAAAGCTGAAAGAACAAGAGGTCCGCTGATCATAATATTAACCGCTGTCCAAGTAGCTCTCCTTTACCGTCCTTCCTCTCCTCTGTCTTTTTCCCATGGTGCCAGCCAGCAGGCAAGACATGGGCATACAGCGTGAAATTCAGGACACTCATGGATGCAACGATACAGAGGGCACTATGTCATGAACTGCAATGGTGCCTGTGCAAATCGCTGTTGTGAGGCACGCAAATTGCCAATATAAGGCAGGCACACTTGCTCAGAACAAAATGGAATGCTGTTAGTTGCCATGGAAAATGGTAGCTTGACTTATCTTTAGGAGTGCTTGCTTACTCTAGCTATCTAAGGTAGCTATTGCCGTGGGCTTCAATGTATTCATGCTTGTTTTCTCTCCTTTCTCCTCTTTTCTTTTTCTCACTCCTCTCTCTCCTCTGTCGCTCTACTTCACTCGAGCTCAGCCAGAGCAACCTCTTACATATCTTTCTCTCTCCTGTCCTCAATCTGAAGTTGTGGTGTTGTCGTGTTTCGCCCCCCACTAGTTACATACGTATAAACACTCTATACAGTATTTGCACTTGTAATACCTTTTTAATGTTTGTCTCTTTCTCTTTCACTCTCCCAGGAGTGATGTCAGACTTGTCCCAGACTCAGGCGTTCTCCTGCTCTGTGTGCCCATTCACCTACACCTCCCAGATCTACCTCAACAAGCACCTCAAGAGGAGCCATGACAACCTCTACGTCTCTCTCTTTCGTCTCTCGAGCAGACAGATCAGACCAGAGATTCTCTCCTCCTCCTCCTCTCAATCACTCCCTATCACCACCTCCAACACCCCCCTCACCCCAGCTCCCGCCCAGAGACAGAGAGACACAGACAAGCCAAGACCGTACCACTGTGACCAGTGTGGGAAGAACTTCACTACGTCAGAAAATTTAAAGACACACCAGCGTGTTCATACAGGAGAGAAGCCATACCACTGTGACCAGTGTGGAAAGAACTTCACTACATCAGAAAATGTAAAGACACACCAGCGTGTTCATACAGGAGAGAAGCCATACCACTGTGACCAGTGTGGAAAGAGCTTCACTACATCAGAAAATTTAAAGACACACCAGCGGGTTCATTTAGGAGAGAAGCCATACCACTGTGACCAGTGTGAAAAGAACTTTACTGCGTCAGGAAATTTAAAGAAACACCAGCGTGTTCATACAGGAGAGAAGCCATACCACTGTGACCAGTGTGGGAAGAACTTCACTGAATCAGGAATGTTAAAGAGACACCAGCGTGTTCATACAGGAGAAAAGCCATACCACTGTGACCAGTGTGGGAAGAACTTCACTGACTCAGGAAATTTAAAGAAACACCAGCGTGTTCATACAGGAGAGAAGCCATATCACTGTGTCCAGTGTGGAAAGAACTTCACTAGGTCAGGAGAGTTAAAGATACACCAGCGTGTTCATACAGGAGAGAAGCCATACCACTGTGAGCAGTGTGGGAAGAACTTCACTACGTCAGGAGAGTTAAAGATACACCAGCGTGTTCATACAGGAGAGAAGCCATACCACTGTGACCAGTGTGGGAAGCACTTCACTCAGTCAACAAACTTAAAGACACACCAGCGTTTTCATACAGGAGAGAAGCCATACCACTGTGAGCAGTGTGGGAAGAACTTCACTACGTCAGGAGAGTTAAAGATACACCAGCGTGTTCATACAGGAGAGAAGCCATACCACTGTGACCAGTGTGGGAAGAACTTCACTGACTCAGAAAAGTTAAAGATACACCAGCGTGTTCATACAGGAGAAAAGCCATACCACTGTGACCAGTGTGAAAAGAACTTCACTACTTCAGGAAAGTTAAAGATACACCAGTGTGTTCATACAGGAGAGAAGCCATACCACTGTGACCAGTGTGGGAAGAACTTCACTACTTCAGGAGAGTTAAAGATACACCAGCGTGTTCATACAGGAGAGAAGCCATACCACTGTGACCAGTGTGGGAAGAACTTCACTCATTCAACAAACCTAAAGACACACCAGCGTGTTCATACAGGAGAGAAGCCATACCACTGTGTCCAGTGTGGAAAGAACTTCACTACGTCAGAACATTTAAAGATACACCAGCGTGTTCATACAGGAGAGAAGCCATACCACTGTGTCCAGTGTGGAAAGAACTTCACTACGTCAGGAGAGTTAAAGATACACCAGCGTGTTCATACAGGAGAGAAGCCATACCACTGTGACCAGTGTGGAAAGAACTTCACTCACTCAAAAAGCTTAAAGACACACCAGTGTGTTCATACAGGAGAGAACCCATAGCCCTAGCCTTAGGCCTTGATTACACTACTGCTCTTTCACCTACCTCTGCGCCTAGCAGTTACACTACTGAGGCCAAAATGAGGCTCGAACCCGGAGGCAGATCGATACATCCGGGGCTACGTTTTGGTGCTTGAAATCCGGCGATGCGTTCTAGTGTAATAGGCAGATCTGGAGGCCTTTGGAAAAAAAACTATAGGAATAGGGCTACACTGTAACTCTGTGTTCACTTCACCTTATAACAATCAAACAGATGATTCATGAGTTTGAGCTACATAGTATCTTACTGTATACTATAGTTAATCAGACAAGCAGATAATATCGTAGGAGGAATTTAACTGTATTCCATGTTTGCAGGTTCCACCCGAAAATAAGACATTTCAAATCATAACCTACACAAGAGTAGACACCTCAATTATCTTGTTAAAAGAAAAGTAACTAGCAAAAACTTTTCTTGTTAAACCTTTTTATTGAGCTATCGCTATATAAGATATATATTGAGATATGCCGCTACACGTGTGGGTAGGATCCCTAGCTCAGTCTTGTGTTCCAGACAAACAGCAACTTGATCACACCTGTCTGAACTTCCCAGCACTCCTGCCCTTTTCTTTTTCAATAATATCTCTATTCAATACTCAAATACAGTCCAAATGTTCCGATGTATTGTTTTTTTTAAGTCCTTCATCCATTCCCTCACGATATAGCTCCCATATTATGACATATGTTTTTACGAATATGCCAACTATCTGTCCCGCATGGTGTCGTTCTAAAACATCACCATCGAGATGAATAAGCCTACTATTTTAAACCGCACCCCAGATATGAGCAAACATGATTTAGGGTACCTAATAGGCCAGTAAAAGCAGATGTTTGCTTTTGCAAAAGAACCCCTAAAATATTACAGTTTAATCTGGAATAATATTCTGAAGTCAGATCTGTAATCATTCTACAAGCAATTGGTTTATTCGGGTGAACCAATGAGTGCGTTAACATGCACTCAATAAACCTTGCTTGAACGGAATATTGACAATGGCCATGTAAACATCAATAAACCGTTTGAATAAACAGAATATGGGCATATTCCGAATATTAAAAAAACGAATAAGTCCCCTGGTCTATCCTTTTCCAAACCGAATATTGGATCATGTATACGCTTATCGGTTTATTCCCACCAAAAGGAACATGAATTTGTGCTCTGCGCATGTTTTATTCGCAAGGAATCTTGGTTCTAGATTGCTGAACTAACGTTAGCCATTCTCAAAATGCAATACAACACAAATCTATAGCATATTTCATAGGTAGGCCTACAGTTTATTTTATTCTGCAAAATCAATTATGTTATGTCTAAACAAACTAGTTTTGTACTGACTTCTATTTGTTGCTGCTGTTTTGATTGTATTTCTGCTTGTTATGTTCTCTCCTGTTCTGTGATTGTATTTATGTATTTCCCACCAATCCTAGCTGCCAATCTTCTTCCAAAGGGCCCGGGGGGCTCTGGTGTGAACGAGTGGCATATGAAAGAGAGCCACAGCACCGGCGTTTAACATTTCCTCTCGTTTTTTCCTTTCAGTAAGGAAGTGAATGAGGAGGAGTGTGAAGTGGTGTTGCTGGATGAGAGCAAGCACTATAGCGCACCACAAACATATTGCTATCGTTTCCATTCTTTGCTGTCTGGGGAGATGGGCTAAACAGGAAGAAGAAACGCGCCGAAAAACTTTCGTTGCGATGACGTTCTCCGTGCGTCGCTGGTTTAAATTCGGAATATACCGAATTATTACAATTACCATACAGGAATATTCCTTTTTGCTTGCGCATGTAAACTCCTTATTCCTAATGTTTCAATAACCGGAATATGGACAATAAACCGAATATTGAGTGCATGTAAACGTAGTCAGTGTTAAAAAAAAAAATCTGAATTGGACATGGAGTTTGGATTACTGGAAAAAATGAAAAGAGGAACATGAGGAAGATCCTTGGTGAACTGAATAATACGGCAGGCCTTATCCTATAGGCCTATGGAATGCTGTTCAGGAAGTTGGGTGAATGAATGGATTTAATTTTGTCCTCTGGGTAAAAGCCAATTGCTTTAAAAACATGAAAGAATAAAACCAAAAAGTACTGCAACACGAAGTAGATGAAATGGTGATTGCATAGGGAACTGTTTAAATGAATTCCAATGTACCTGGTTGAGTTCATGGTTTACAACAATTCATCTCTTACAATATACATGAATAAATTATCAGATGAACAGTAGTAATGGTAGGCTATAATATTGTTATCACAGCAGTGCAGATTGCAATTAGAGATTAGAATAAGTAGAGTATCTTTTTGGATTTGAGATTATTTTAAAAGCAGGGGATGCGCTCCACACATGGAATACAAACTGGGATGGAAATGTATTTGTTGGTGATTGTTTTTTTCATTAGCCTTTTTAATAAACATTGTATAACCTGAGAGAGGTACTGTAGAGTGTGTTCATTTGTGTTCCTGCCTCAGTATCCAACCCGGGACTGACCCGTCAGTATCTAACCCTGGACTGACCCCTCCTCAGTATCTAACCCTGGACTGACCCCCCCTCAGTATCCAACCCTGGACTGACCTCTCCTCAGTATCCAACCCTGGACTGACTCCACCTCAGTGTCTCTGCATGCCTCTTCCATTGCTCCCAGGGAGAGTCATGCGGGTATATGGTTGGTGTTCATAGACCTTCCAACGCCAAAGTGTAAATAATTCCTCAATGGGACTGAGCAATGGGGAGTAAGGGGGTAACGGTGTATCCACCTGTGAAGTTATGTATGGTGGTTGGTGAACCAGTCCCAGACCAGAGCAGCCCGGTGGAAACTAACATTATCCCACATGACAACAAACCTGGGCTGCTCTGCTCCATCCTGTACAACTGCATTATATAGAGCACCAGATATGTCATTGTGAGTGGAGTGCACTTCTAAAGCATAGAGCGCTTTACAATATCTTCTCTCATTCACTCACCAATGGTGGCCAGCTGGTGTTAGCCTGCTCTTTGGGATAAATTAGTGTCTTACTCAAGAACACGTCAACGAAGCAGAGGAGACAGCTGGAATTGAACTGGAGGCTCCCAGACGGCTACTCTACCTCCTGAGCTGCTGCCGCCCCCTCAGAACGTGATCATGTGTGCAGTACTGGATGGACCTAGGGTGACATGGTGATGGAGAACTCCTTGCAGATGTAGGAACCTCTTGAAAATGTTTTCAGCCCTCAAAGGCCATATCTAGGTTTTTGCAGGGTGATAATCAATCTAGTAATTATGTTCCGTAAACTGAGGCATGTTTAAATGATTTTATTGTGAGCTCACAAGGTATGTCTGATCTCCAGAGCAGGGATATCAGAGTACAAATGTGTGGTCAGAAAACAATGAGTCTCATACTTCAGCCAAAATGACCTCATCTTAAGACCTCCTCCTTATCTCTCTGGGCTAGTGGAAAGGGCTCTCCCCCTCCCCCAACTTAACATTCTTGAAGCTCACAGACCTGCTTCCACACACCACAAAACACTGATTCTTCTTCCAGGAACACAAGGTGATATTTCCCCCACGCTGCCCAGGGACATTCACAACAGCCCTTTGTCCTGTAACATCTGGGCCCCGACGCCTGGTTTTAGATAGATTGAATCCAGCTTCATCAATGAAAATGAACTCATGACTCTGTGCAGCTGCGCCAAATACCACCAATAGGCCGTTCACACCTCTCATATTGAAATGAATGGAATGCACAAGAACAAGAGCCCTGGATCAGGTCCAAATCCAGCCAGCTTGCTAATAACACCACCAGCTAACATTAACTAGCCAACTTCAGATAGAAATCTAACCAGGTAGATATGAATAGGCTACAGCAGGATCTAGACTAGTCGTAACGTTAGAAGACCATAAACGCGAATGAAAACGCAAGTGCTCATTTTACCATACTTTGGAAAATAAGTACCCTAACACACCCTATAGAACATGTAATCTATGGGCTGAAGCTATTGAGTCTGAGAGAAATAATAATAGGCACAAATCCTTATTAAATCCATTTTAATTCATTGCTTTTATCTCTAGCAAGATTGATTATGCTCTCCTAAAGCTATAATCAAAGTTTTGATGACTGAGGCCCAATTTAGGGACCCAAATAAGATTGAGTCCACCCAAGAAAAAACAAAACGAATAATTCCCTTTATTTGACAAACCAATCATAGCCTACATACCAGTGATTATACCAATATGAGGTCATTTTAAGATCAATCAAACATTCAGTTCCGAGTCCGGGTCCAGAACCAGGGCTACAGCCAACAGCAGGGGGAGGCGGACTGGACTGGGAAGGTGTTTGCATAGTCCTTGAACTCTGCTCCCTTCTTTTCTCCTCCAGATCCAGGTACCTATAGCCGTCACAACGTGGCTAGCTAATTGTAGGCTATTCTTGACCCATGTTAACATTAGCAAAGCGGTGTACCTGCGCACATGCACAAACAGAGCAGTGCTACAAAGAAATCTATCATATTTATTTTCTCATACACTGGGCGTATGTTATTGCCAAGCAATAGGCTCTTTGCTTTGCACAAGTTCCACTACTTCCTGAAATTCTACAGGCATCCTTATTTCCTGTCCTATACCATTGTGCCGCACACCTGATTAATCACTTCCATCCAATAGTACAGGACAGGAAATAAATATGCCTGTAGAATTTCAGGAAGTAGTAGAGCTTGTGCAAAGAGCCTATTGTCAGACAATACTTCAGCAACAGTGTAAATCACACAAGTCAACTGCTGGCACGTTGCATGTCTGTGACTGATAAATCGTCAATGACGTGTAAATGGTTGAAATTCATGTTGAAATGAAGCCCCCTCTTTTCCATTGCAACTATAGCAGAGGCCGTTATTCACATAACAGTTGACCGTGTTTGCTTTCTTCACTGACAGAGAGAGAGAGAGGGGGAAAGAGAGGGAGAAGATGAAAAGATTTCATCAAACAAAGCTCAGCTTTGGAAAGCGAACTGTTGAGGACAAGATCAAAAAGAAAGAGGTGATGATGGTGGTACACTGCCTACTCTTTACTTAACATGATGGGAAAAGTACATTGACGGGATAAATTGTATGTCTGTATATAGATAAACAAATAGACAGGTATGTAGGTGTGTATTAATATACACAGTATGCATGATTATGTTCGGTTAAAAATATATAATTTGTTGACAGGAAACCAAGAGGTACAAGAGAGTGGAAGAGAGGGGACAGGAGGAGAGGACATAGAGATGAGAGGTGAGATACCTGATGTTAGCCAAAGAGACACTACATTAAGTTAGATCCTGGCAAGTTTAAAAAATAATGTGGATGGATGGATGGATGGATGGATGGATGGATGGGTGGGTGTGTGTGTTTATAGCTTATGTTTATGTTTTGTTAATTTGTGGACAGGAGATGAAAATGGACACCACAGTGGAGGAGAGGTGACGGGAGGAGACCAACATGGACAAAAGACAGGAGGAGAGGTGACAGGAGGAGACCAGCATGGACATCAGAGTGGAGGAGGCCAGGCTGGGAGAGAGGTGACAGGAGGAGCTAGTCTCATGTTTCTAATAGATGGTGTGTTCTCATCAACATTCACTTAAGTTGTGTCCTCTCTGGATGACCTCCACTGCTCTCAGTTAAAGATGATATTAATCCAATATGATGTGTGTTGTTCTTTATAGATCTAGCCTCTTAATTCTGCTCTCAAAGTGCACCAGATTGAAGCACCAAAACTAAATGACCTCGGTATTACAAAAATCCTGCGTACGGCCCTGGTCCTGAATGTTTCAGAGGGCAGATGGTAACCTCCTTCTAAGCAAGGAGCAGGTGTTCATAACTCTGTCTGCATCACTACACTGTGGTGACATTTTGGTTGTACCGTCTGATCACAACACTAACTGTTCTAATTTATAACCTATCTGTCTACATATCTATCTGTCTGTCTGTCTCTCTCTATCTTTCATTGTCTGCCCCTGTTTTATTATTGTATCCGAGGCTTCACGTTTGGTGATGGGACCTCAGTGGGTGAGAACAGACATGCTGAATAGACATAAAGATCTAGGCATGGGCATTATCTTTCCATCCATTTAAAAATAAATATGTATTATTTTAACCCTAACCTCTTAGAGTGCAGGAAGTGTCGGCCAGCTGTGTCATGTGTGTGTGTCTCCATTCTCAGCGTCAGTACATCCAGTTTGATAGTTCACCTGGGCCAGCAGACTAAGCAGAGCCTCGACCCAAACAAGGTGTCCTGAATGGTCTCCCAGGTCCGCCTTGTACAACTGAACTGTCAGCCCAGTGTTTCAGTGTGGTCTACAAGCTATTCAATAAAACCTGGAGAAAATGATCTGTATCTTGTCTTTATACTTACAGCACACATGCTGCACAAATGATGACCTTAATTGTATGACACTTGTTTTGTAAAATGCACAAGGGTATCTCTAACTTGGCTAGACTGTGGATGTGGTGACTAGTCCAGGCCAGTCAGCATGGTATAAGCTGCATACAGGTGAGCAGAAGCTGAAACGCTTGTTCCTTGGCTAGGACCAAGGCAGCTTGCCAGCAGGGTCAGGCCTGTGCCGGGAGGTCAGTACATTAAAACCCCCTTAGGCGGGCTGTATTTATCCTAGGTTCTCAAACTTATATTTGTGGTATAGAAAGGTAGAACTTGCTTGGTTGGTTATGCAAGTGTGTGTGTGTGTGTGGTACTGTTGATTTTCCTCCACACATCTCTCAGCCATATGTTTCCCCTATGTGGATCTGAAAACAGTGATAGGGATTAAATTAGGTTGCTAAGAGAACTGCTAGTCACCAGAAGCCTTCAAGAACATAACCTGTGCTGGAATACTGAACAAATCAATACAAGTAGAGCACATCTACTGACAGGCTGGCTGAATGACTGGAAGACTGACTTGGGACCTCCACTGAGGGCATCCCAGTCCTGGCTATGGATCAGTAGGCTAGTGATGCTCCCCTGCCCCTGGGCTAGTGTAGACCATTGCTAGCCTCTACCCACAAGCCCTTACATTGATCATAGGCCTACTAAATACCAAAAGGAGAAAGAAGAATACCAAGGGGAGTCTTGGTAAGGCTTTTATCAGGGAGGTTGATGGATAACGTCTTTCAAGCTACATGATTTGCATTAAAAATATAATCTCTCTCTCACACACAGTCATGTAATCCAGTCAATCTTACTAAGCATAACAAATTGCATTAGGCCTAAGTAACTAGCAAGCTAGCAAACAAAGTCAATGTAGACAGCTAGCTAACTAGCTTGCGTCATTTCCACCATGCCCCTTCTCCTAAGAGAAAGGCGATTCGGCAAATTAAAAAGTGATTGACAACCGTTTCAGGCGAAATGAGTTTTTGATTGACGACGATTGTCAGTCTCTGATTGGCCAAAGTAGAAATTGATTGACAGTTGACCCGCCCCCTGGAAGTCTCTGGGCCTGCAGAGATACACACTTGGAAAATTGAGGGGTCTTCTACAGGGCAATAAAGTGGGATCTCTGTATAAAAACGCCTAATGAGAAGCAGGGGGCTCGATACCACAAGGGAACATGCATAATGGGTGGGGGACAACATGTTTACATGTGTACAGTACTTGTTGTTGGCAACCCGCCCCATTAGCGGACCTAGGACTACAACTGGCTAAATTGGCTCTGATTGAGAGACATGTGCCACTGATTGTTTGATTGGTTTCCATCTGCCTCGTTAGTATGTGTACAGTATTTCTAGCCTACATGTACAGTAGCTCCCATCTTGTTCTTTGTCTGTTCCATTTGCTGTAGCTGTGCATAGTCCCTGGTGTTTCCGGTGCCATCTTGTAAGTCTGTAAGTTTATAAGCTCTGTCTTTTCTTCTTCACTTGTCGAGTGTATACCGTGGTTTTATTGTTTAGTCTTTGGTTTTGTGAAAACTGCTGAAACCTTAGCTATCTGAAGCCAGCCATGCTCTCCTCATATTCACTGCACATTCTTGCTCAATAAATCTCTAATGTTCATGATTTAAAAAATGACATTTTCATGACATGGTAGATGAAGTGTGAAATGTATTGTGTGCCAGAAACAACCACAAACAACCTCAGATCACAACACCAGATTTAACTTTTCTCCATTTCCATGGTGGCCTGCTATACACTGTCGAACAGTGTCACAATATGGATTAGAGCAGGGGTTCCCAACCTTTCTTCCCCAGAGCCCCCCACTTACACCTGATTGAATTCCCCCCCCCCCCCCCCTCCCCCCCCCCCCGCCAAATAGGTGGGAACGTCCAGTCTGTGTATGTTTGTGTGTGCAAATTACATCAGGCGTAAGTTAGGGTACAATTAAGTGCTTCGCCAATGTAGCAGGAATATTAATGTTGACACGATTCATAGTCTCTGATTAATTTGTTGAATTTATATGGTATTGTAGTGCCGTACATACAAGGCTTTTTGGCCCTTCATCAGATATAATCATGTATTTTGCTGTGTGACATGTCAATAACATGATTCTTTGACAAATATTTGTCTAGCTAATATTAGGGCCTCAAATTGTCTGAGGCCTGGTGCACCCCCTGCAATTGTTGGCGCCCCCCTAAGGGGGGCCTGGACCCCAGGTTGGGAAACCCTGGATTAGAGCATACTTATAGGTGACAAAGGTCATTTGGATACATTCATTAAAGGTTTATAGGCTGTTTCCCTTTGGGGAAGGCTCACACAAAACATTCATATGTTCAGTTTTAATGTTTATTGCAATGGTGATCTAATTTATCGAAATTCAGTTTTTAATACTGTTATAATAAAGATGATAAGATATGATTAAATATACGTATAACAGTTTTCACAGTAACATGATGATCTAAAATACTTTATTATTGAATATGGCAACATTTCAAGCATAATCTACTGTAATGATGAACGCTACTATGAGTTTAGACAACAGGGAGGAACAAGGTGCTCAAAAAGTGAGATAAACCATTAGTGTTGTTGGTGCTCTTGGATCACTGGGAATGGAGGCAATATCCAAAAACAAAAGTAGATCCAGGCACTCAGAATAAGTATTCGGAAAGGAAGTGGTAATGTTAAAAAACCTTTAAAGTCGCACAGAAACAGACGTTTGAGATCATCTAACCTCCGTAGTTTTACGTATTTCCGATGCAAACAAGCTGTGAGGGTGGGACATATGTTTAGAGGAATTTTAGATTCAGATTCGATAGAAGGATAGCGTTGTAGGGGAAGAGGGCCACCCTGTCGCCCCCCCCTGAGGTGGTACTCTTGTCCGTCGGCCATCTTGAGGCTCATGTCCTGGAGCACGGCCCTGGTGAGGACGGGGGCGGCGGTCAAACGCAAGATCTCCTCCACGGCGCTGTCCATGACGGGCATCTTCTGCAGCATGTCCCGGGTCAGGTCGATGAGTGGCCCACCACGCCTCACTTCCTGCCCGGCCTCCTTCAGCACGTCCTCCACCTCCGCCCGGACCGCCCTCATGGCGTCGGGGTGCTTCATGAGATAGAGGAGCAGCCAGAAGGCTGACGGCCCCGTGTTACCCTGGGACGCCCACAGAAGCAGGAACATGTACCTGTCTTGCATGAACTCCTGCATGCTGTGCTCCTCCCTAATCTCCTGCTGATCGCGCACCCAGCCGCTGACGTTGTCTTTGGTGCTGATCTTCTGGACCGACAGCGTGTTCCAGAACAGCCTCTTCAGACGTTCCACCTCCATCTTCTCCGACACCAGCAGCACCCCGTAGGCCAGCTTGGATCTGTGACGAATGTGAAATAAAAGCCCCCCAGCAGCACTGTGAAAATATCCCCATGTTTCCTTTTCATTCTCTCCAGGAACTTTGCAGTATACCTGCGAAACTCCAGGACATGGCCAAGCCAAGGAATGGGTCCCTTATCTAAGGGGGGTTCCCCGGGACGCCTCTGACGGAAGGTCCCCAGGAGATAGAGTCCTCCAAGGAGGAAGGCTAGCAGAGCAAGCAGGAATGGCAGCAGAAAGCCCATCGTCCTCTCCTGTGCTACTCGCAGAGCTAATCTGTTCTCCAGCTCATGTTCCTTTGTATTAGTGAAACACTGTGCTCAGGGCTGAAAATTAATTTCCATTTGGCGACTAAATTTCGGAGGCTATCTGCCACGCTGGCGGGTAAATGTTTGTACCAATAGAGTCATGTAATAAAGTATGCGTGCGATGTCGCCACATCCATGCCATAGACCGGCGTTCTGTTTGTTGTGTGTTGCTCCACCGCTGCACCAAATAAAGTTTTCAGTCACATGACTGTTGCGGAGCCTCGCGCACTAGGAGAGACTGGTGACGCGAGCTACTCGCGCACAGAAAATCGTTCCCATTTACCTCAGAGGACGCGCGCTTCTACAGTCAACACCTACAGTAGATGTGTACCATCCTGTCTCTGGGCTTCCATAGCATACCAAGCCACTGTTTCTCAGAAGGGATGTCTTTGATCGCTTGTCATGTAGCTTATAAACTCTGAAGACGGTACTGGTTCCTCCTTGACTGACTTCACTGGTCATCCAGCCATAGGCGTAGTTTTAGCTATGGACGCTATGGACATGTCCAAAGCCACGGAAACACGAATTGTCCCTACCAAAAATAATACAGAGTGAAAACTGTAGTTTTTTAATTACCATTCACAACTTGCGAAAGCAAAACGGTTGGGAATTAAGGCCTGGTTGACAGCTGCGTTCAGCAAGCTATCCAATCAACAATGTACAGTAGCCTACTTCCCCCCTCCCTCCCTCCCTCTGTGACCCAGCGAGGGCCTCGCGAGATCAGCAGCTCACAGCACATCGAGCATCGACTGTCGGCAACAGCGGGAATTTTGATTAAGCAGAAGTAAGATTGAAGTTATTGAACAATAGGGAATACAATATGTTGACCGACAATTATTTTTCTGTACAGAGTTGTATCAATGATAATAGTTTAGTTTGCGTCCTACTAAATGCCTGTAAACTGTAATGTTAGTGCTGGTGGTGCAGCTAGTCAGAGCTGTACGTATTAGCTATAACGTTAGGTCTCGTAAACGTTTGCTGAGGCAGAGATAAGGTGCTGTAATGTTGTCATAACAGTTGTCTTTAGCTAGTAATAAATCAGTTTTGGTATAACCGTTGCAAACTCCTAGGTTTGAGCAATGACTAGCTAGGTTCACTCGCCCACTGAATTGCATAACAGGCTAAACAAACGAGACGAGACGTCTGGAAAAGAGTACATGGAAAAGAGTGTTTCATGTCTGCAAGTAGTTTGATATTGTCAATCATTTCCCTTTTATGACCAGAAAAAATAAGACAAAAATGGACATTAGAATTTTTTTGGTCAAAGCAGCAGAAAGGCAGGACCTGGAGAGGCAGGCGGGAGATGCATCAGGGTTACAGGTGAGATTATAGTCTGACTCAACAGATGTAGGTTTTGTAGATAAACCTTGTCATTCGTTGTCACATTGCCCAATCAGTGGCGACGGAAATTAATCTGATTCGGCCACCACCCAGATTCAATCCAGACTACGTGAAACAACAACAACCTATTGTGTCCCTACCAAAGCTCAAATCAAACCTACGCCCCTGCATCCAGCTCAGGTTTAGCTTTACATGATGACAGGCTGTGAATATGTTACAGTATTTGTATTTTGTTCATAAACACATAAAGACCATGAGGTGAAGGCTTGGATCATTTATATCTCATATTTGTGTAGGGTTAGCTAGTTATGGATAATTCTACACCGTGGAAGTGAATGGAAATGAATATTTGAATTTCTATGAATTGCAATGTTTCTAGGCATCGAATTAAACTACTTTATTTGAAATTTTACTTTGGCCTCTTCCTTAAGCATGTATTCAACATAATACTATTATCTGAATGAAAAGTACTGAAACAGATGTATAATGTGACAAAAAAAGG
Organism: Borostomias antarcticus; assembly: GCF_949987555.1. Classification (NCBI taxonomy): domain Eukaryota; kingdom Metazoa; phylum Chordata; class Actinopteri; order Stomiiformes; family Stomiidae; genus Borostomias; species Borostomias antarcticus. Next base: position 3,921,752 of record NC_140234.1, read on the forward strand.
CAATTTATTATTTTGGCCTGTAAAAAATATACTTGGCCGGCGTATTTTTTCATCTACCAGTCCCCTTGGCAGGTGAGCCAAAAAGTTAAATTTCATCCCTGACTGTGCTCCTCCCCCTTGCACAACAGATACCCTGTTGTGGTCCCAGCCCAGGCCCCGCCTCACCCAGGGCCGGGGCGAACGAGCGCTGGGTCACTCCCGGGAACGAGCCCGAGACCGCGGCAGGTGCAGCCAGTTACCAATCAGGCTCACCTGCCGCAATCATCTCGGGCGGCTACAAGAAGCCAGCAGCCCCGCCGCTCAGTGCTTGGTTATACTGAGATCTTGGTAATTCTTTGCTAAGCTCCCAGATGATTGTACGCCCCTTTGTTGTTTTCCTTGTTCTCGTTAACTCCTCGTGTCCCTCTCTCCGTTTTCCCCTACAAGACCCCGTCTTCGTCCCGCGCCGCCCTCAATGACTCGTCTCTCCCGGCTCCACTCCGCGCCTCCCTCCCGCTCCGCGATTCGCCCTGCCTACCGCCTCCGCGCCGGCGCCCGCGCCACCAACGCAGCTCCCGGACTTCCCCTCTCCACCGGCTTTTTTTCTCGCTCGCCTCGTGCCCCTCGGACCAGACCTCTCCCCCTGACGCTCCTCCACGGGGATCTCTCCGGCTCGCCAGTCCCCGCGGTAGCCTAACGCACGCACACTGACAACATCCCTCCACATAGCCATTTGCTCTCACGCATCCATTCACTTAATTTCACATCCCATTCACACGCGCACGCACACATACATTCCCCCCACCTTAAAGTGGCAGTCCGTCTGTGTTTTTGTGTTTATTTTTTCTCCCGGTGTGGTCACCGCAGTACCTTAGTTATCCCCCTTTTTGTACCTTTTTGTTTATCACATTTATTAAAACCGCCTTCGGGCTTATTTGAGTTTACACTGGTGTCCGTCTGCTTCTCTGGGTCTGCTGCCCTGGTCCGGTTCTCTGTTCAGGGGTCCCCCCCCTTCCCTGGGGCATAACAGAATAACCAAGCCATTATGGACCAAAGCAGACCCGGTGGGCAGGCGGATGCAGCTAAGCCCGCAGTATCCCCACCCCCAGGTCCCTCGGTCCTGGAGACCGTAGTCCGTAGCCACACCGTTCAGCTTAACAAGCTAACCTCGGAGCTCGACAACGCTTTTGCCCGAGTCACATCGGAGATGGGGGAACTGCGGACGGCCTCCCATGCCACGGCGGGCGTGCTCACCTCCCTGACTCATCAGGTCTCCAGCCTGGCGGAGATGGTGGCCAGGCTCACTCATCTGCCACCCCCCGAGTCCGGTCCTCCCCCAGAGCCACGCTCTTCCCTGCCCGGCCTAAACGACCCGGCTCCCCAGAGCTGGTCCCAGCCCCCCGAGCAAACACCCTCTGAGCCCCGGTTTGAGCCCAACCCCCCCCTGCCCCAGGCCATTCTCCGGGGAGTTTGATCGGTGTCGAGGCTTCCTGGGGCAGTGTGAACTACTTTTTTGCCACCAGCCCTCAAGATACCGGTCAGACGCCGCCAAGGTGGCGTTAGTAATGTCACTGCTCTCGGGGCGGGCCTTAGCTTGGGCCATGGCGATGAGAAACCACAACAACGGGCTCTCTGCTGACTACCAGTGTTTTGTCACGGAATTCAAGCTGGCGTTCGACCACCCCGCAGAGGGGGCAGACGCGGCCGGGCGGCTACACACCATCCAACAGGGGTCGCGGTCAGTGGCGGACTACACACTGGAGGTCCGCATGCTTGCCGCCGACAGCGGGTGGGATGACGTGGCGCTCCGGAGTGCTTACAGGCGGGGCCTCAGCGAGACCATTAAAGACATGATCATCCGAGACCGTACCGCCACCTTCGCTGAGCTGGCCACCCTTGCCCTTCAGGTAGACGAGAGGCTGCGGGAGCGGCGTCTGGAGCGCGCCAACCGGCTGGGGCCACCCCACAAACCGCTCGCAAACCGGGTGCCCCCCAGGGATCCTGCCCATCCCTTCCGGGACCCCTCGCCCCCTTCTACGGCCTCTGGGGCCCGCCACCTGTCTCCTCCTGGGGCCGAAGAGGAGGCCATGCAGCTGGGCCGATCACGCCTGTCCCCGGAGGAAAGAGAACAGCGGATGCGTGACCGGCTCTGCCTCTACTGCGGTAAGGCGGGCCACGTCATCCGCGCCTGCCCCTCTCGGCCAAAAGCCCCGGCCCACTAGATGGGGGCATTCTAGTGAGCCTTACCACCCTGCCCCAATCCCGGAGGGAGCCTAACCAACTGTTCCCAGCCACTCTTTCATGGGGAAAAGAGTCGCTCTCTGCAGGGATTCTCCTGGACTCGGGCGCCGACGAGTGCCTAATCGACCGAACCCTGGCCCAGCAGGCAGGCATCCCGCTCGTCCCCCTTGATACCACCCTTTCGGCGCAGGCACTAGATGGTCGCTCTCTGGGTAAGATCACCCATTGCACCGCACCACTCACGTTAACCCTGTCTGGCAATCACGTAGAGACGGCACGGTTTATGGTACTTAACGCACCCACGGCTCCGTTGGTCCTGGGCAGACCTTGGTTAGACAGACACGACCCGCACATTTCATGGTCCTCTGGACGGATTTTGGGCTGGAGCGTGGCCTGTCATGCCAACTGCTTACGCTCCGCCCACTCTCTGTCCAGTGAGATCAAACGCGAACCCTCACCCCCTGACCTCACTGGTGTTCCACCCGCGTACCACGATTTGGCACCCGTTTTCAGTAAGGACAGTGCACTCTCACTCCCTCCTCACCGCCCTTATGATTGCGCCATAGATCTTTCCCGGGGCAACCTATCCCGTCGGCCGGTTGTACAACCTCTCCGTCCCGGAGAAGGAGGCTATGCGCAATTATATCACTGAGTCTTTGGCCTCAGGAGTCATAAGGCCGTCGTCCTCCCCGGTTGCCGGGGGCTTCTTTTTCGTCTCGAAGAAGGACGGCAGCCTGAGGCCTTGTATTGATTACCGCCAGCTTAATGACATCACCATAAAAAATAAGTATCCACTGCCACTCCTTAGTTCCATGTTTGAGCCACTCTCCCACGCCACGGTGTTCACCAAACTTGATCTACGCAATGCTTATCACTTGGTGCGTGTCCGTGAGGGGGATGAATGGAAGACTGCATTCAATACCCACCTGGGGCATTTTGAGTACCGGGTGATGCCCTTTGGCTTAACCAATGCCCCAGCTGTCTTCCAGGCTCTGGTAAACGATGTACTCCGGGACATGCTTAACATCATGGTCGTCGTTTACCTGGACGATATCCTGGTCTTCTCCAGGACGGAGCAGGAACACATTCAACATGTCCGCCTGGTCCTCAACCGACTACTGGAGAATAGGCTCTTCGTCAAGGCGGAGAAGTGCGTCTTCCACTCCGCCTCCGTGGAGTTCCTGGGCCACATCGTGGAGAGCGGGCAGGTGCGGGCCGATCCCAAGAAGGTGAGCGCGGTGGTGGAGTGGGCACGCCCAGTCGACCGGACTCAACTCAGGCGTTTCCTCGGGTTTGCCAACTTCTACCGCAGGTTTATCCGAGGATTCAGCCGAGTTGCTGCGCCCCTCTCCGCGCTCACCTCTACCCTCAGCCCCTTCCTCTGGACCCCGGAGGCGGAGAGGGCATTCTCAGCCCTTAAGGGCCTGTTCGCGACAGCTCCGGTACTCATCCTCCCCGACCCCTCTCGACACTTCATTGTTGAGGTGGACGCCTCGGATTTGGGTATCGGGGCCGTCCTGTCCCAGCGGTCGGAAGAGGACCAGTGTCTCCACCCAGTGGCATTCTTCTCCCGACGCTTTTCGCCTGCGGAAAGGAACTATGACGTGTGGAACAGGGAGCTCCTTGCCGTTCATGCCGCCTTGGAAGCATGGAGGCACTGGCTGGAGGGGGCCAAGCTACCCTTTGTGGTCTGGACCGACCACAAAAACCTCCTGTACATACGAACGGCTAAGAGGCTCAGCCCTAGGCAAGCGCGCTGGGCCCTTTTCTTCAGCCGGTTTGACTTTACCCTCACCTACCGCCCGGGCTCCAAGAACATCAAGGCCGATGCCCTTTCCCGACTCTTCCCCGAGAGTGCCCCCAGCACCACAGAACGCCCTGATGCCATCCTCCCCCCGGCCCGGGTGGTGGGTGTGGTCACTTGGGGAGTCGAATCGGTGTCCGGGCTGCCCAGCGCGCCCAGCCCGACCCAGGCGGTGGGCCCCGGCATCGCCTCTTCGTCCCGTCCGCCGTCCGGAGCAAGGTCCTGGAGTGGGGCCATGCCAGTCGGTTGGCCTGTCACCCTGGGGCCCATCGGACGGCGGAGTTCATCCGACGGCGGTTCTGGTGGCCCACCTTGGGAGCCGACACCCGGGAATACGTGGCCGCTTGTGACATCTGCTCCCGTAGCAAGGCCTCCCACCGCCCTCCAGCCGGCCTCCTCCGCCCCTTGCCCATCCCCGGTCGACCATGGTCACATATCGCCCTGGACTTTGTGACTGGCCTTCCGACATCCCAAGGCAACAACACCATCCTGACCGTGGTCGACCGGTTCTCCAAGGCGGTCCACTTCATCGCTCTCCCGGGACTCCCGTCCGCGGCTGAAACGGCAGACCTCCTCACCACCCATGTGGTCCGGTTGCATGGCATCCCCCAGGATGTCGTCTCGGACCGGGGACCCCAGTTCACCTCTAAGGTATGGCGGGCTTTCTGTCGGGGAATAGGGGCCACAGTTAGCCTCTCGTCGGGATACCACCCCCAGACCAACGGGCAGGCGGAACGGGCCAACCAGGCCTTGGAAACGACCCTCCGCTGCATAACGACAAGCAACCCCGCCTCCTGGAGTCGTTACCTGCCCTGGGCTGAATATTCCCTCAACGCCATGGTGAGTTCGGCTACTGGTTTTTCCCCGTTTGAGTGTTCCCTGGGCTACCAGCCACCCTTCTTCCCCTCTCAAGAACAGGAAGTTGCGGTGCCGTCCACCAGGGCTCACCTCCATCGGTGCCGGTGTATCTGGAAGAATGCCCGCGCCGCCATGCTGCGAGCCCGAGACCGTGCCCAGCGTAGCGCCAATCGGCGGAGGGTGCCGGCCCCTGCCTACCACCTGGGGCAGAGAGTGTGGTTGCTGGCCAGGAACCTCCCCGTCCCTGGCGTCTCCCGGAAACTGGCTCCTCGGTATGTCGGGCCCTACACTGTGGAGAGGATCATCAACCCCTCGGCTCTCCGGCTGCGTCTCCCAGCCTCCCTCAGGGTCCACCCAGTTTTCCACGTTTCCCAGGTCAAACCAGTAGCTGACTCAGCCCTGTCTCCGCCTGCCCCTGCGCCGCCACCGCCCCGGGTCCTCGAGGGTGGCGACCTGGTCTGGGAGGTCAACCAGATCCTCTCGGTCCGCCGCCGGGGACGGGGGTTCCAGTACCTGGTGGACTGGGTGGGGTATGGGCCGGAGGACCGCAACTGGGTCCCCCGCTCCTATCTGGCCGACCCTGGCCTGCTGCGGGAGTTCTACTGGGTCCATCCTGACGCCATCGGTCGGTCGCCCGGTGTCTCCTGTAGGGAGGGGGGTCCTGTTGTGGTCCCAGCCCAGGCCCCGCCTCACCCAGGGCCGGGGCGAACGAGCGCTGGGTCACTCCCGGGAACGAGCCCGAGACCGCGGCAGGTGCAGCCTGTTACCAATCAGGCTCACCTGCCGCAATCATCTCAGGCGGCTACAAGAAGCCAGCAGCCCCGCCGCTCAGTGCTTGGTTATACTGAGATCTTGGTAATTCTTTGCTAAGCTCCCAGCTGATTGTACGCCCCTTTGTTGTTTTCCTTGTTCTCGTTAACTCCTCGTGTCCCTCTCTCCGTTTTCCCCTACAAGACCCCGTCTTCGTCCCGCGCCGCCCTCTGTGACTCGGATCTCCCGGCTCCACTCCGCGCCTCCCTCCCGCTCCGCGATTCGCCCTGCCTACCGCCTCCGCGCCGGCGTCCGCGCCACCAACGCAGCTCCCGGACTTCCCCTCTCCACCGGCTTTTTTTCTCGCTCGCCTCGTGCCCCTCGGACCAGACCTCTCCCCCTGACGCTCCTCCACGGGGATCTCTCCGGCTCGCCAGTCCCCGCGGTAGCCTGACGCACGCACACAGACAACATCCCTCCACATAGCCATTTGCCCTCACGCATCCATACACTTAATTTCACATCCCATTCACACGCACACGCACGCACACATACATACCCCCCACCTTAAAGTGGCAGTCCGTCTGTGTTTTTGTGTTTACTTTTTCTCCCGGTGTGGTCACCGCAGTACCTTAGTTATCCCCCTTTTTTTGTTCCATTTGTTTATCATTTATTAAAACCGCCTTCGGGCTATTATAGTTACTCTGGTGTCCGTCTGCTTCTCTGGGTCTGCTGCCCTGGTCCGGTTCTCTGTTCAGGGGTGCCCTCCTTCCCGGGGGCATAACAAATATGGTATAAAGCCTGATTTACATTGAGCTGCTGTGTACAGGAAGTCACAGATTCAAAACACAACAAAATATGTACAGTAAGGGTTATGGTTCACCTCACGATAACAGAAACGTATGTGAGAGACTGGGGGAAATTCTACTGATGTAACTGAAATTGTTAGATATGAAGTGAATGGAAAAGAATGTTAAATCCATTGGGTGCTAATCAAAAAATTACATAAATGTGATGCATTTTGATTTAATTAGGTTTATTGCATAAGCATCATTATTATGTATTTCAAACAAATATATTATTAATCTTGAAAAGATAACCTGATTATTATGCATTTCAAACAAATATAGGCCTACGTTATGTATTTTGAATAAATAATCTGATTATTATGCATTTAAAGCAAATAGACTTTATTTATACTGAATACATAAACCTGGTGAATATGCATTTCAAATAAATAGGTTTTATTACACTGACAAATATGCATCATGTAAAGTTTATAAGTACATGTATGTTAAAACTACCTAAAGCAAATTCATGGAAATTTGTCATGCAATTAAATTACATGAATCTTGAAAGTTAGGCTTAAATATTTCTGTGAGTGCAGTGTACCAGTAGAGACCAGTGTATCTGGAGGAGCCCAGTGTACCAGTAGGAGACCAGGCCTAGGTCTGTGTGAGTTTCAGAAGAACATCTTCACTCTTCATAGTGTTTATAATCTGATAATCTGCATCCTCTGCTTGCAGTTTGAGGTCTCCTAGCTGAGCTCTGTGCAACACCGCCACTATGTGGTTGACTGCTATCATTGCATGTTGATGAAGGTCTTCGGGTGGCCAGTTAAATAGTGTTACAGAAACATGACAATAACTAGAATAGCGCTCAGAGAGCACAGACCTCTGCCTGTGATGCATTTCGTCAGCATGTACAGTTATTTTTTAGTTTAGCAGTTCTATATGGCCAACTTGAAAATGCATGTTGCAGATGAAATATTGATCACCTTGATGAAGCTGAATCTGTTGTAGTGTGAGACCAAGCTGATCAGGGTGCTGTTCTGGGTTTAAAATTACCCGCCATAGGAATTGAATGGGTAAAATGACCCGCTATAGGAAATGAATGGGTAAGACAATATTATGTTCATCCAGCAGATGGAAAACATCCCCATACACACCCACAGCCACAACTCACCTGGGTTACCCGGGTTCTAGGTCTAAAATGAGCCCCCGTTTTATAGTGTTCAAGGCCAAATTTGACTGATCTGTTTTAACTGCTCTTATATGAACACAAAATCCATAAATCCCCAAATGAATGTGAACCACCTGAAGCATTCAGGTCAATACCATTCTCTTAGTGTACACCACATGCTCCCCCACACGTCCATAGTGTGAAACCACCTGGATACTGAAAGTGTAGAGCCATTACCAGTCAATATAAAGTTATTCTAAGTGATCATCTTTATCCTATTAGTGAAACATATCCAGATGAAAATGATTTATTTCTAAACAGCAATACACCCATCCACAAAACACAAAATCAGTGAATGTTTTGATTTGTATGAACATGATGTCAATATGTTGTAGCCTTCCAATTAATCCAATGAAAACCTAGCTAGCTAGCTACATTACAATATATTACAGTCATTTAGCTGACACTTATCAAAAGATACTTACAATAATTGCATTTAAAGTAGTTGCCATAACTCACAAGTGCATCACCTTTCTAAAACAAGTGACTAAGAGCATAATCTAGTGCTGAAGGAAAAGTGAAGAATAGCAAACTAAAAACAGAATAGGTGCTTGGTACAGTACTTCTCCTGGTAGTACTGTACCTCTTGAAGAGGTCTGTTTTGAGCCTGCAGTGAAAGATGGGCTGCGACTCTACTGTCCTGACGTCAGTGGGTAGTTCATTCCACCACTGTGGGGCCAGGACAGAGAAGAGCCGTGACCGCGTCATTTGACTACAGGGGCATCGCAGTGACGGGGCAACCAGTCCTCCCGAGGTAGCAGAGTGTAGTGGTCAGGCGGGAGTGTAGGGTTTGATCATGGCCTGGAGGTAGGAGGGAGCTGTTCCTTTCATTGCCCAGCAGGCTAGTACCAGAGTTTTAAACTGGATGTAAGCTGCTACAGGGAGTCAGTGTAGAGAACAGAGAAGGGAGGTTGTGTGAAAAAACTTGGGGTGGTTGAAGTCCAGGCACAGAGCAGCTTTCTGGACAAGTTCCAGGGGTTTAATGGTTTAAGGTGAATCTTCGCCCCAGTCTGAAGTCCAGAGCGCTCTGGAGCAGGTTTTCATCAAGGACCTCTCTGTGCATTGCTGCATTCATCTTTCCCTCCATCTTGACTAGTCTTCCAGTTCCTGCCGCTGAAAAACATCCCCACAGCATGATGCTGCCACCACCATGCTTCACTGTACGGATAGTATTAGCCAGGTGATGATACCACCATGCTTCACTGTAGGGATAGTATTAGCCAGGTGATGATACCACCATGCTTCACTGTACAGATAGTATTGGCCAGGTGATGAGTGGTGCCTCGTTTCCTCTAGACATGAAACTTGGCATTCAGGCCAAAGCGTTCAATCTTGGTTCCATCAGACCAGAGTTTATTTGTTTCTCATGGTCTGAGAGTCCTTTAGGTGTCTTTTGGTAAACTCAAAGTGGGCTGTCATGTGCCTTTTACTGAGGAGTGGCTTAAGTCTGGCCACTCTACCATAAAGGCCTGATTGGTGGAGTGCTACAGAGATGGTCGTCCTTCTGGAAGGTTCTCCCATCTCCATAGAGGAACGCTGGAGCTCTGTCAGAGTGACCATCGGGTTCTTGGTCACCTTCCTGACCAAGGCCCTTCTCCCCTGATTGCTCAGTTTGGCCAGGTGGCCAGCTCTAGGAAGAGTCCTGGTGGTTCCGACTTCTTCCATTTACAAATGATGGAGACGACTGTGCTTGTTGGGACCTTCATCAATGCTGCAGAGATTTTTTTTTGTACCCTTCCCCAGATCTGTGCCTCTATACAATCCTGTCTCTGAGTTCTACAGACAATTCCTTTGACTTCATGGCTTGGTTTGTGCTCTGACATGCACTGTCATCTGTGGGACCTCATATATACAGGTGGCTGCCTTTCCAAATCATGTCCAATCAGTTGAATTTACCACAGATGGACTCCAATTAAGTTGTAGAAACATCTCAAGGATGACCAGTGGATCATCACTTAAACCTTTTCGAAACCGTTTGGTCCGTCATGTATACTACCTGGAAACGGATTGATGCTGCCTTTTGCGTTCATTTTGCGCATGTTCAAGACTTGACTAATCAAGGCATGCTCGACAGTTCCGTAGTCAGCTGTTTGTAACCATCGTAACGCAATCACTCACGGCTGCGTGCGCGTTCGAAACATTTGTTTCGTTGTCGCATGTAAACATCCAACCAGTTTACTTTGTATCACATACGCTCAAGCTGAAATCAGCTTGAAATCAACCAGATTGAAAAATATTTGTCATGTAAACGCACCTATTGTAAACAAAATAATTTGCTTTGCGTGGGTCATTCTCTATTACGACAAAAGCTAACGTAGCCTAGGCTACTGTACACAACCAAAGAATGGCTGGAAAGAAATGCGCAGCTAAAAGAAAATATGAAGACGAACACAGGACATTTTTTACCCGAGTGGGGAGAGTAATTTTTTCTTCATAGAACGTAATGGTAAGCCATTCTGTCTGATATGCCAGACATCATTGGGACATTTCAAAGCCTCAAATCTCGAGCCCAGTCCAGTCCAGCCCAACCCAGCCCAGTCCAGTCCAGTCCAGTCCAGCCTAACCCAACCCAGCCCAGTCCAGTCCAGCCTAACCCAGCCCAGCCCAGCCCAGCCCAGTTTAGCCTAACCCAGCCCAGTCCAGCCTAACCCAGTCCAGCCCAGCCTAACCCAGCCCAGTCCATCCTAACCAAGCCCAGTCCAAAATATATTATGTCAGAAAATATCTTGTTGTATGTATTAATTTTAAATAAATTAACTTTAAATGTATATTTAATGGACAATAATGTTTTTCTTCTTATTTTAGACTGGGGTGCCTTGGGATTTTAAGTACTTATGAAGGGTGCGGTGACTGAAAAAAAGGTTGAGAAACGCTGGTATATATGGTGTGGCTCTGGGTGGTACCACAGTAATTTTTGTGGCTCTTAGTCTCTGACTGCTTGGCCACCCCTGACCTAAGCACTACTACTTGTTAATCACCTAGGTAGATATAGCAGTGCAGTGTCAGTTAGTCAGTGATGGCCATGCCCTGTAATGCACTTGTCCAATGTATATCAGTAAACGTCAGTAAATGGTTACGCCGCTGTCCGACCTTGATTATGTAATATAGTACAAGATATTAAAATTACATATCCAGAAAAGGGCGTCAGGTAGTTTCCGGTCTCAGGAGGCGGGCTCTAGACCGGGTCTGAACCATAGACATTATAAAGAACTACACTGGCCACGCCCCCTTTAGACTCGTCCGACGAGACCGCCATGTTATGCAGGGCATCATTTGGAACATGTTACTGTTGGGCTTCAGAGCTGCTTGTCGTTTTGTTCGGTAAGTGACTAGTGACTCTTATTATATTTTAGTATCAGCCTAAATACAGTTAGACTAGCCTTTTAAGGTTTTATGAATACTCAGGCGTTTGCGGGAAGAGAATGGTAGCCTAATATGGGTATAGGCTCAGTACACCAGCTCCACTACTTCCTGAAAGTCACTTGGCATCTTTATTTCCTGTCCTATATGATTGGATTAAGTGATTATTCAGGTGTGAGGCAGACCCAGCGCACACCTGATTAATCACTTAATCCAATTATATAGGACAGGAAATAAAGATGCCAAATGACTTTCAGGAAGTAGTGGAGCTGGTGCACAGAGCCTATTTTAATGGTAATTATTTACTTATCTCACAATTAAATTGCATAGCTAACTGGTTAGGATAACAGACTAGTCTAGCTGCCCTAAGCTAACATTACACAGATAACATAATTTATTCCACTCACATCGACTATTAACACAGTTTTATATAATGTAGTATCTTGACTTGTTTTATGCGGGTATATAGAGATAGTCCCTCATATAGCTAATTGTCAAACTTGTATTTTGCGGTTTAACAGAATTTGTTCATATTTAGGTAAAATGTCCAGTTGGACTCAAGGATTAACTGATTACATTTTGGGGGTCAAAGGTCAAGGGTCACTGACATCACAAAAGGTGTTTTCGGCCTGCTGAACATGATATCTCAAGAACAGTTTGACAGAATTTGTACATGTCCAGTTGGCAGGGCTTAAAAACGAAATTATTTTTCAATCGGTTCGCTCCGAGCAGAACCAGCATATTTAACGTTTCCGTTCTCGTGTTCCGCCACCAGCGTAGCGTTCCTGAACCGGTTAAGAACGAAAAATAACGTTCCGTTCACCGTTCCGGGGGTGTTAACCTATTAAGACTTTATAGGCCTACAGTATTTCTTGTAAGGTATAATCAACAAGTCTAGGGTTGTGGTGGCCTTATTGCCAACAATATTAGCCTTGGTGATGTGTGCTGTAGTGAAGCCTTGTTGATTATCTTACAAGAAATACGCAACATTAGTCCTATTCCCGTATGCCCTTAATCCACACCGTAAACAATGTGCAGGTCTATCATAAGTCATCATGATAGCTCATCATCCTTTTAAAAAATATTGCTGCTGCTGCAAGCTATTTTATTCTGTGCCTGTAGGCCTATTGTTTGTTTTTATTTTGTTTTATAATGTTTTGTCATTTATTTATTATGTATTAACTTATGTCTTGCCACCTACCTGTACAGCACTTTGGCTCGACCACAGTCGTTTTTAAATGTGCTCTATAAATCAAATTTGAGTTGAGTTGAGATAGCAAACAAAAATATTCTCTTGTGGCGATACACATTTCAGAGACATCCACCAGACTGCTGCTGCTTGTATGCCTATAAGACAGCAAATATAATTTAGTGCAAAACATTTAATAGGCCTATCTCTTGATCACTAGGCCGATAAAAAGCCCTTACCTGACTGGAAGTTATAGCCATTAAACGGAGCGCTTCGTTAGGCCTACTCGTGGCCTATTCAGACGGCACTAGGCCTATATGGTATAGGCTACGACTGTATCCACATGCTAATGATCTCTAACCATACCATAAACGTCTGAACTAGGCTATGGTGTGTTTGTAATATCTAAATCTCTTCATTTCGCTAAGAAAGCATTTAAGATCCCGACTGTGAAATAACAGATTTAGGGGCCTAGGCTACATTACAAAAACAGGACAAGATGTAGGCTACAAATGTAATCAATTCAATTTTGCCTATTCGGCCATAAAAGGCTCAGCTTTTTTTTTATTTTCTTCTTTAAAAAAAAAAATATTTTAAGCTTTATAGGCCTACTACAAAGAACGAAAAAATAACGTTATTAACCGGTTTTAAAGATTTCAAATTAACGTTTCTGTTCTGGAACAATTAAAGACCATTTTGTTTTCGTTCTTGTTTCTGTTCCTCATAAAATACCGTTCGTTTTCGGTTTTCGTTTCCGTTCCTCGAACCGGTTCGGAGCCTTGCCAGTTGGATTTAATTAGATTATTTGGATTAGATTTTGGTATTCAAATGTCAAAGGTCAAGGTCAAACAAAAGGCACTTTTGAATACTAACACTAGCTAGCTAATGCTAACGCTAACAATAAAGCTAGCGCCAGCTAGCTAATGCTAGCTATCTAATGCTAATTAGATACAGCTATTCTAGCTGTAATGCTAGCTAGCATTAGTGTCAGCTAGCATTACAGCTAGAATACCAGCAAGCTAGCGTACACAAGCACCATCCACATCAACACAGGGGCCCTCTCTCAAGACCAACTGAATGTTAACTGCAACTTGCATTGTTGGGCGGAGGCATTTAGCCGCTACGTGGTTTTTCTAGTTGATACTGGTGCTACTGAGAATCAGGGTTCCCATGGTCATCAAGACGTTAAGTCAAAATCATGGAAAAGTTGTAATTTGTATTGGTAAAAATTAGTGGGAACCCTGGAGAATACACCAGATACAGAGTAGACCTTAACAGTATACTGGCGGGGGAGGCAGGGGGGCTGCATCTATAATCTCTTGGCAAGTCACAATAAAAAACCTTTTTGTCGCAATATAAATATACAAGCATTCCAGCTAATCCCAGTGATAGAAAATGCCACTTATGCACAATTACAGGGACTTTCTCCCAGATGATCTAACATCTACCATTACACAGTGAATCTGTGGGATCATTGACGTCGCATAGTGAGATGCCCTGCACAAGATGGCTGCCACGTCGGACGTGAGTCCATTGGAATTCTACAGCACAATGGCCAGTCTAGTTCTTTATAATGTCTATGGTCTGAACAGTGAAACGCGTCATTGTTCCCGGCTTTCACCGATTGGTTAAGAGCATTGAAAAGACTAGCAGTCACGACCAAAAGTGTATATAAATTGTGTTCGTCATTTGTGTCTCTCTCTACCTTGGAAACTTTTCACAGTTGAACATTGTTTGTCACGCCTGTAAAGATTCCCCATTGCAAAGATTTTTTTATCCATCTGAAGAAAACAAGAGACAAGCTCTTTATTCTTTTTGAGTAAACAAACGTTTCCATCACAACCTACTCACTAGCCTTTCAATGTAGGCTACGACAATCCTCAATTCGGTAAGTTGTATGTTATTTTTTATTTTTGAAAGATTAGAGCGAAGCCGTTTGGGGCTTCGGTTTAGGAAGTGAACTTCGAATGAACAAGGGAGGGTTAGACGACTGTTTTTGAATTTGAGTCCAGGAGAGGGTTACTGTTCTTTTTAATTTGAGTCCAGGGGAGGGTCATATAGCTACACATTTGAATCGAAAACAGAATAGTTTATTCATCTTTTCGGAATTCAGCAAGCTGTTTTTTATGACCATGTTGAGAGGGAAGCGCGTGAAGCGAACATACCGACATGCGGTCTGTTTTCAGTGAATTTCTCTGTTGCTGGTCGTTGCTGCGTGCGTTCACTTCTTTTATTCTCTGGTGATATTAAGTGGAGATCATGGCCGTATATAGACCTGGGCCGCGTTTCCCAGAGGCATCGTTTAGGCATCGTGGCGCTACGTGCTTCTTAAGAACGTCGTTAGGTCCACCTCTAGGTGGTGATTCGTTTCCCAGAGCCTTCTTAAGCCAAGGTATACCACAGCCAAGGGATACGTTATGAAGTGCGGTCGGACCCCATCGTAAGCTGTCCCTTGGCGATGCGCTCCGTTCATCCCGTTATAGTTTTAGCTCGATTAGAGCAAAATTACACTTTTAAAAAGGAGAGTTGCAATACAGCGCACATCTATCCGTCCTACCTGCGCGATTCACATAGTGTACACAAAATACAATTAACTTGAATGATGAAAATAATGTCATGGAGCCTACACAACACATCATGGGAATGTTGTTTTTAAAACTTTCATTGAGCCAAGCAACATATACGGACTATCCATAGCCTAATATAATCCACTTTGTGAACAACAACAACATTTTCTTATGTAAAGGGATAATTTGATGACATGACTTTTCTGGCTGTCTTTATATATTGTCAGACAGATATCCTGGCGAATTGATTAATCCAATGAGGCCATCTAGATGAATAGTCAAATATCCTCACAAATGCTCCAGAATATTGTAGAAAGCCTTCCCAGAACAGTGGAGGCTGTTATAGCTGCACAGGGGGGACCAACTCCATATGATGCCTATTCATTTAGAATGGGATGTCATGAAGGTTCCTGTAGGTGTAATGTGTAGGTGGCCCAATACTGTTGTCCCTATAGTATACTTTGCTAACAGATTCACAGTATTTACTGAGCTTACAAATGCTGTTTGTTATATTGTGTGCCTTCTTCAAAACCTCTACTGTTGTAATGTGGCAAGAAACGACAAATATACAGGATAAAGGGAACTTGTTTAATATTGGTTGGGAAAAAACATGGGCAGGTTTGTTCTTCAGACTTTTGTCCTGTAACAGGCTGTCTTTTTCCGGGGTGGGGTTGTTAGACCCATGCCCAACCCCCAACCTGGAGGGCCAGTTGTTGCTTTTCGTCTGGCCTCTACCCTGAACCTGCCCGGCATGGTTGAACCTGCTGGGGGGTGACCCCCCACCAATATAGCCTTCATGGTCATGGAGGCACACAAGCCTTCCCACCACGACAAGGTAGCAACACGTAGGTAGGATGAGTGGTGTGGTGAGTGTATGTAGTGTGTGTGCGCAGTGTACTGTAGTGGGTGGGCAGTGTGTGGTAAGTGTGTGGTGAGTGTGTGGTAAGTGTATGTAGTGTATGTAGTGTGTGTGGTGAGTGTGTGTGGTGAGTGTGTGCAGTGTGTGGTAAGTGTGCAGTGTGTGGTAAGTGTATGTAGTGTGTGTGGTGAGTGTGTGCAGTGTGTCTCAGGCATCTGCATCATCTGCAAGGGAGGAAAATTCAATTAGCGACATTGAATGGAATGCATGCAGTGTGGGAATAGACAGAGTATACAAAATACACACTTAGCCTACCTGGAGTTGGCAGAATGATGGGCACTGATATGGAGGGCCACACAAACTGTGCCTCTGCTAGGGCCTGCTGCCTGTTCTGCAGGTCCAGCCTCTCACGCTGGACAGCCAGCCTCTGCCTCCCCACCTCCAGGAGCTCCTCGCTGCAGTCGCACCTCGCATCCGTGGTGTTCAGCTGCCTCTCACGGGGGGCGGGGGGGGGACGTCATGGGGTGCGTGGGGAGAGCGTGTCGACGGGGTGGAGCAGTCTGACTGCGCTGGGGTCTCCTCTCCAGAGGACTGGGAGGCTTGGGGTGATTCAGCTGAGGGCTGGGAGGCTTGGGGTGACTCAGCTGAGGGCTGGATGTTGGAGGGGCCCTCTCCAGACTCCAAATCAAGGCCACCAGTGATGCCTTGGGAGGCTGTGAGGCCGATGATCGATAGGGCCTTCTCCTCCTCCGGGGTGAGGGAAGGCACGGTGCTCTGCCTCTCGGCGCACCTCAAGGTATACCTTGAGAAGCGTCGTAGCGCGGAGAAGTTCGGCGAATCTGGGAAACGCGGCCTCAGGTGGTGGATTGAATCACTGCTGATTTGGGTTAAAGTGGGAACCGTAACAAAACGGTGCACACCGGTTTATAGATTGGCCCAGGTGCAGGCTGTGTCTATATGGTAGGCTATACCAGACTGCCCTCTAGTGGTGCCTACTGTACAGAATAAAATAACGTTATAACTATTATAATATTTGCTATGTGTAAAATAAGTATGAGTAGCCTACAGGTACATTGGAATTCTTGTAATCGTTTGTCCTTACAGTGTCAGTACAAACCAGTTCCTCAGTCCAGTCCTAGGTACTCCACTAGATGTAAAGGTTCCCGAGCGGACAATTTACATTATTATCTGCTACTAATCTAGCAGTCTATCAGTATCATCCTCATCTACTTACCCCATCCCTTCCCTACTTATCCCAACCGATGACTGTTTGTGTCCATGACATAGTCAGTGCAATTAAATAACATGGGTGTGTTATGTACATAGCTAGAATAAATAATCCTGGGGTTGAACTATGACCAAAAAACTAAACTGCTAAATCAATACTCCTTCCATAGTAACATAACTGTAGTCATGTTCATTTTGAATAAAAAATGGCATGAGTGCATGTATTTATATAATGAATTTATTGTTTAATAATACTACTACTACTACTACTGGTGGTGTGTGTGTGTGTGTGTGTGTGTGTGTGTGTGTGTGTGAGAGAGACTGTAGTGGTGAGGGAGGGGGGATTGGTTTGGCTACACCCTTCCATCCCCCAGTACAGACTGCCCTCTGGGGAGCTGAAGAAAGCAGTCAGCTTGTCACAGAGGTGCCAGGTGGTATAGTCTGGTGAGGACTGCATTACATTTACATTACAATCATTTAGCAGACACTTTTATTGAAAGCGACTAACAATAATTGCATTTAACGTAGGAAAAGCCAATGTACTACTACTTGCTTCTTTACAGAACTCACAAGTGCATCTTCTCTCTAAAACAAGTGACTAAGAGCATAATCTAGTGCTGAAGGCAAAGTTCAAGAATAGCAATCTAAAGTACAGTGCAATACAATACAATAAAATACAATAAGTGCTTAGGAGGGAGGATTGTTGTAGTACTTCTTGAAGAGGAGTTTTGAGCCTGCGACGAAAGATGGGCAGCGACTCTGCTGTCCTGACATCAGTGGGCAGTTCATTCCACCACTGCGGGGCCAGGACAGAGAAGAGCCATGACCGTGTCGATCGACCGCAGGGGCCTCGGAGTGACGGGGAAACCAGTCGCCCCGAGGTAGCAGAGCGTAGCGATCGGGAGGAGGTGTAGGGTTTGACCAGGCCTGGAGGTAGGAGGGGGCTGTTCCTTTCATTGCCCTGTAGGTTAGTGCCAGAGTTTTAAACTGGATGCGAGCCGCTACAGGGAGCCAGTGTAGGGAACGGAGGAGGGAAGTTGTGTGGGAGAACTTGGGGTGGTTGAACACCAGGCGAGCAGCAGCTTTCTGGACAAGTTCCAGAGGTTTAATGGCTGACGCTGGGGCCCCAGCGAGGAGGGAGTTGCAGTAGTCCAGGCGGGAGATGACCAGGGCCTGGATGAGTACCTGCACCGTTTCATCAGTGAGGAAAGGGCGAATCCTCCTGATGTTGTAGAGCATGAATCTGCAGGAGCGTGTGATGGATGTGACATGTGCGGAAGACGACAGTTGGTTATCTAGGGTCACAACCAGATTCCTCGCAGTCCGAGTCGGGGTCACCACTGTGTCTTCAATGGTGATGGCCAGGTACCGGTGCGGGCAGCCCTTCCCCGGAAGGAACAGCAGCTCAGTCTTGTCCAGATTGAGCTTGAGGTGATGTGTCGTCATCCAGTCCGAGCTATGCGTGTCTCCACTGCCTGGTGGTATAGGCTGGTGAGGAGAGCCAGATAGTATTAATGGGTTTCAAATGTAGTCCTAGACCTGCCATGTTGGGGACCCAACACAGGTGTTTCAAATGAATGAATTGGTTCTACTGCATAGGATTCTATGCAGTCGAGCCAATCGGATAAATTGAAACACCTGCGTTGGTACCCAATATGGCAGGTCTAGGACTACATTTGAAACCCATGAATAGGCTGGTGAGGAGGACTGCCAGGTGGTATAGACTGGTGAGGAGGACTGCCAGGTGGTATAGACTGAAGGAGGACTGCCAGGTGGTATAGACTGAAGGAGGACTGCCAGGTGGTATAGGCTGGTGAAGAGGACTGCCAGGTGGTATAGGCTGGTGAAGAGGACTGCCAGGTGGTATAGGCTGGTGAGGAGGACTGCCAGGTGGTATAGACTGAAGGAGGACTGCCAGGTGGTATAGGCTGGTGAGGAGGACTGCCAGGTGGTATAGGCTGGTGAGGAGGACTGCCAGGTGGTATAGACTGGTGAGGAGGACTGCCAGGCTGGTGAGGGACTGCCAGGTGGTGTAGGCTGGAGAGGAGGGCTTGGTTTGCCTACACCCTTCCTGCCAGGCCAAACTGCCCTCTGGGGAGCTGAAGTATGCAGCCAGCTTGTCACAGAGAATGTAGGCATCCCTGGGTCCTCTGTTACACCCAAGTATCTGTTTTGCTCAAGGAAAAGGGACAAAACAATATCAATAGTAAATATTTAGCTTGTGTGGGAGAAAGGTTGTATGTGTCTTAATAAAATCAAGAATAATATCACCTGCATATAGGCTACACTGCTAAAATGTTGTAGGTATATGGCATTATGTGGCATGCTCATTGATACTTGGGCAATTCCATGTAAATGTCAACCTCATCATGAAAAAATAAAGTTATACTATACATAACAAAATCACTTTAAAATATATCATCAAGGTCTATATTTTGGTGTACTGAATTCATCTGATCAGATCATTTAAGAAATTGCATATTTCCACCCATTACAACAGGTATCAGAGTAATTAAAAAATAACATTTTCAGTTAACCTAATTGTATGAGTTGTTGAAAGGGCATAAGGGCCTATTTTTTCCACTCACACGGGTTCCACAGCCTCTCGTGGAGATAAGGGGCTTGTAATGCAATATGTATAATATTGGGTCATTTGAGTTCATCCCTTTAATGGTTGAGCCATGTCAAGATGACGCGCTTTTACAGGACAGCCAATGTCACGTCCGTAACGTTTTTCAGCCAAAGTCGTTATAAAAAATACATTTTACATGCAATATTGCCCAAACTTTCTGTGCAAAGCTAACTTTCACTGATGTCATATATGCATCATATAGTTGTTCGAATCTCTTTCTAAATGTGTATTTTCCGCGTTACGGATGTGACC
The DNA here is from genome assembly GCF_949987555.1 of Borostomias antarcticus. Classification (NCBI taxonomy): domain Eukaryota; kingdom Metazoa; phylum Chordata; class Actinopteri; order Stomiiformes; family Stomiidae; genus Borostomias; species Borostomias antarcticus. The sequence goes on from NC_140234.1 coordinate 3,941,492, forward strand.
GTTATGGACCTGACATAAACCCCAACATTGCTGAGCGCAGCTTTCCCGTTAGAATCGCAAATAACCAAATTGACAGTCTTGTTATAGCTTATTACACATTCTGGCTGGCATGCAGTCTCGACATCAGTTAGGTCAATTATTATGATTTATTTCAAATGAATGTCAAATTTGAGATCATTGTCTATCATGAAGCATTTGTTAGAAGAAATGTTACATTTAAGAATTCCCACCGCGATGTCCATGAAGCATTTAGAGAAGCTCCCGTTTACCAAAATGTAGGCTACGATTAATGGCTACGATTATAAGGTCCATTGCATTGTTAAAACCAGGCCAGGTCGAGCCTGGCTTATGTGCGTGGCTGGCTTGTTTCTGTTCAGGACTGGTCGAACGGAACGGAAGCTAGTCATGCCACTGAAATAGCTGTGAATTGAAATGACATGAAATAATGTCTGATAAATTAAGATCTAAGGTCTTGTCGCCTGGACACATCAGTTCCAATGCTAATCCAGCACAATAAGAGCAGGATAGCCAATTAGCTCATGAAATCGCAACAACTAGCAGCAGCTTCCATAACATTAATGGTAGCGGTCAGTAGGGCTGTCGCGGTGAAGAAATTTCCCCAGCGATACAAAAGGGTGGCTTTCAAAGGGTGGCTTTTTATGCGGTATTATTGCGCTATTTTTTTTTCTTCCCCCCTGTGCTTTATAAATGAGATTTTTATAGTGTGTGTACTGTAGCCTACCTCTTATTTGTTTCAATACATTTTTATCAAACGAAAACATCGGCTACATTAAATAAATACTGTAGCAGTCAATCGGAATTTCATTACAGGAATGCAATGGTGCCCTATAACACAAACAGGCAATACACAGAATACAAATTTAATAATAAAGCAAAATAAATAGGCTATAAAACAAATATGCTTCTTTTATGAAATGGTTACCAAAGAAAGACAAGATAAACTGTAAATTAAAGTAGGCTCTAAAAAATAGGAAAATCCGAACCATTTAGCCTATAATTAAACAATAGCCTAACAATAATACAATGAAAGACTTCTCTAAAGCACAACTTACCTTGTATGGTAGAGTGTAGGCCTACATGAGAAGGCACTGGCTATACTGACAGGGGTTTTCATGTCCTTGTTACACTGAAGGAACACCAACATATTTACTTTGTGTGGTTTCAGCGACGATCGGAGTGGGGTAACAATGTTACCGGCAGCACTAAAAACTCTCTCTGAAGATGTGCTCGTTGCACAAATGCACATATACTTGCGTGCGACTTTAGAGAGCAGGGGAAATCTAGCTTTGTTTTCGTGCCACCAGGCGAGGGAGATCCCCGTTGGGGTTGATGGGCTCCTCCTGCAGGTGTGAGTTCTGTGTCTGCTCAAGCTCTCTTGGGAATGCGCACGGGGGTGGTTGCGCGTGACTTCATCATGTCTCCAAGTGTCCTCCTCTTCTTTGCTGCAGGTGGCTCCTCTTGCGCCTCTTCCTCTCCAAGCGCTTTTATTACTATTATTTACATTTATGGGCCCGAGCCCAATTAAAACCCGACATTTTCTTTCTAAATTGGCTGTTTATAAGTAACTCATTCATTCCGAGTTGTTTGGATGACAGAACTATGCTACGTGCTAGATCTTCTTCCATATAGCCTTCCTCTCGCAATGGACTCGCAAAGTGTAGAAGGCCTACCTGCAGGTGCCATAGAAGGCATGTGAAAACCCTTACATTTCAAATAGTAGGCTAACCTTTGATTCACTGGTGATAAAAATCATAATTGACAAAAGGAATTGACAATCAGACTTCGGAAATACGTTATGAACCTAAATATGTTCAGAATTATTACGCACGGAATCATAAATACCTCTACATGGATTGGAAGCGAAATTGCGTCTATTGGGCAAAAAAACAATATGCGTGTCCCATTTATTTTGTCACTTATCTACACAGCCTACTGACAAGTGTTAGGCCTGATTGTACATGCTTCGGAAATTGATTTACAAATGGAAATAAATGCTTTGGAAATTGATTAACAAATTTCGAATATCTGTCTCAACTCCGTGTAATGCTGAAGACACGGCCTGTCGGAATGGTGTGTTTGTTTAGGGTAGGCTAAGTGAGAAAAAAGTAAGTCCATACCTGATATTTATTTGACAGCTCTAATGGGAAAAGCCTCATGAAACATAAGAACAAAATGAAAAAACGTTAGTTACCGCGGTGATGCAGTCGTCTGAGGAGTAGCGCGTTTTGTTTCACAGTACCGTGGTCGTGCAATATTGTGGTAACCGCGACAGCCCTAGCGGCCAGTGGCTAAAGCAGTTACACTGATGATTCCTGTAACGTTAGCTATTTTGCTGCAATTGGTTGAACTTATGTTTCTAGACAAAGGTAAGAGATAAAAAGATTGGAGTGAAAAGATGAACGTGTGGAGGTTTGGGGTATAGTCCCATAAAGTCATCCCCACCAGGGCCTTGAACCCCCGTCTCCCGGGTGGGAGTCCTATGCTTTCACCGCTACTCTACTTGTGCAGTGGAGATCGGCAGGTTGATTTTGGTGTCCTTCTTTATTTTGGTGTGCTGGGACTACTGCCTCTTGTGGTGCCAACAGAGAAATGCAGGTCAACATTGACCGGAGGGAGGGAGGGATAACCAGACAAACGCTATTCTAGGTGTGCTGGCTTACAGCCATGCACAAAAACACACTGCCTCTTGTGGTAGCAACACAGAACTGCAGGTCAACAACCCGACGGTGGGAGTGACAACCGGACATTTGCTATCTTTGGTGCGTCGCCACGCACAACAATGCATTTAGACACAATCCCCTCAATAGCCTACTATTTTGGCGGCCATCTTGAAAATCTTCAGAGCCATTTAAAATGGTTTCCTTCATGTCAAAACTGACATTTAGAGTCACTTTAGGTGTCAATAAAAGTGCTGTGATAGTTTGATTGTTGATTTCCCAAAGTGTTGATTTCCCAAAGTGTTTCTATGTGCATTTCAGATGCGTCACATCCATAACGGCATAACGTCACATCCATAACGCTGTTTATTCCTTATACAATTCTAAATAAATTATTAAATATTTTATATCCTGCTATTTTCATGTTCAGCCAAGACTCCTTCATCATGTGGATATCAACATTTCTGCATTAGACTGAAAAGTTCATAGTTTTGAAAAAAAGTATAGTGTCCAGAAAACGACCGTCTTTTTTTGTCACATCCATAACGCATGCCTTTTTGTCATTTTTTTTAGACTTAAAAATATTTTTGAATTTTTATTTTTTTACCACCTGTTCTCCCCATTGTGTGGTCTGAGAATATGCATTACAAATGTAAATGTTCTAAAAACTTTAGTTTTACTGAGACATTTTGGTTGTCATTTTGAGTGCGGATGTCACATCCATAACGCTGGAATTGCCCACTTGCATATCTTATACATAGTTAACAAATGTTAGTAGGCAAATTAGGCTATGTTCTTACTGTTGCCAACTTGAAAACAAACACACCAACTGCGGTTGGTGCATATTACTAATCTGTTCACCAGATGTTCTTGTTAGCTACAATGTTTTTCCTACTTGAAAACAGACACTCAAACACTGCGGTTGATGCATAGCCAAACGTTAGGCTACATATTAGCCTACTAACGTCTGTTAACTATTTAGCACTAGCTACGTTATGAGTGCCAGATACAATGTTTTGCCATAAAATGTTGCCTGCTTGAAAACACACTCAAACACTGCGGTTGGTGCATAACACAACGTTACATAGCCTATACTAACGTCTGTTAACTACGTTATGTTAAATAACATACATACATAAGGTCCGTTAACTATGTTATCTAGACTAACGTTAGAACATAGTTGCGAGTGCCAGATAGGCTCGCTACAATGTTTTGCCACAATGTTGCCTACTGAAACAGACACAAAAACGGTTATGTGACTGATACAGCATCAAAGTAATTGTTTCTGAAAGATACAAAATCACTTGAAAGGCTATAGCTATCACCATTATTTTATTGAAGAAATTATAAGATTAACTTACCCATTGCGAGGTTGTTGGCCATTTGTCATTTACTGATCAATTGGGATTTGTTTTTTTAAAGTTCACAAGAAAATGCGTCGAATGTCGCAGCCTGTGTGCGGGGCTAGCCGGACACAGCACCGTGCGCCGTCGTACGACATTGTGGCGGATGCGGTCTGCGGGGGGCTTCAGACGACTGTTTTTGAATTTGAGTCCAGGTGAGGGTTACTGTTTTTTTGTTTGTTTGTTTTTTAGTCCAGGGGATCATATACACATTTGAATCGAAAACAGAATAGTTTATTCATCTTTTCGGAATTCAGCAAGCTGTTTTGTATGACCGTGCTGAGAGGGAAGCGCGTGAAGCGAACATACCGACATGCGGTCTGTTTTCAGTGAATTTCGCTGTTACTGGTCGTTGCTGCGTGCGTTCACTTCTTTTATTCGCTGGTGACATAAAGTGGAGAGCATGGCTGTATAACGTAATTCATAAGCAAATCTAGAGGCCACCACCTGTGCTGACTCAAAAAAAATTGCTGATGTGACCGGTCTGGTCTTGTACGCATGTGTTTCTGCATTGTGTATTAAATATCTGGACCACTTCTTGCTGCTGAAGGCTGATTTATTCTGGATAGAATAAACACACACATAGTTATACATTTGCACTGAGGCTGGTCAGGCATCAGATGGACCGCCAGCAACTGAGGTTTACATGTTGCTATACAATTACTGTAATAAAGTCAAGGATGATACACTCTCAGTTATTTACTCTTTATTGCATTCTGCACTTCAGACCCCATTACTACGCATTCTGGTTGTTATCTCCTTGCTGAACGTTACTTCCGGTCCCCCTCTACATTAAGCCCCTCTCCTTATATCACCTGACTGCCTGACTGAATATAACATACAACATGAATCAGAACATTACAACATTCCTCCCCCCATAGTCTACAAAAATCCTTCTTTTATGTGCTGAACAAATTCACTTAAACCTAGTCTGATTCTACGAGGGGATTATTCTGCCCCTGCTACCACTTAGTCCTTGAGATACGTGGGTGCCTGTCTAACTCTCACTGGGTAACAATTTACCAAAACCCCAATGTCTGGAGGCCCTGGTGCCACTGCATCTGGTGCTGGATTCTCTAGTTCTGCTGGCGGCACCAGTATGCCTGGATCCTCTGCTTCTTGTGGCGGTGCCCATACTACCTCGTGTGCCTGATTTTCTAGTTCTTGCTCTGCTGTGTCCACAGCAACACTCTCCTCTTAGAGACAGGGGTCAGCCAGGTTGTGATCATAACATGGCCGTATCTGATCCTGATGTTGTCTCACCAGTTTCCCATCCAGTGTTTTCACTCTCCAAGAGACTGGACCGGTCCTCTCTATAAGTTGCCGGAATCCACTTCTGGCCTGAGTATCCCCTCACATAGACTGAATCAGACACTTGTAAATAGCGAGGGACGCACCTGATCTAGCCGAGTCCTGATCCTGCGGTTCATGAGCAGCTCAGCTGGCTTGGCTCCCGTGGTGGTCTGGGGGGTTGATCTGTACTTGAACAGGAACCTGGATAGCTTTGTCTCCAGACCACCTTCCCCCATCTTCTTGAGTCCCTCCTTGACCACCCGCACCGCCCGCTCTGCACAGCCATTTGAGGACGGTTGGTATGGTGCTGTTGTGACATGCTGTATGCCATTCTTTTGTAGGAAGTTCTTGAACTCTGCACTGACCAGACTAGGCTCATTATCACTGACAATCACTGCAGGGGTGGCAAAAATGCTTCTCAGTCTCTCGATAGTCATGGATGAAGTAATAGACGACATTGGGTGAGCCTCGATCCATTTTGAATAGGCATCTACGACGATGAGGAGCATCTTCCCCAATACAGGCCCACAGAAGTCCAGAGGCAGCCTCATCCATGGTTGCTCTGGCCACTCCCACGGGTGTAGCGGTGCTGTTGCAGGGTTGGCTTGGTAGGACTGACATGCATGACATTCCCGCACAGCGGACTCTAAATCCGCGTCCATGTTTGTCCACCATACGTAGCTGCGGGCCAAAGACTTCATTGGTGAGACCCCCGGACCCCCGGATGAGCTTCATGAAGCTCCTCAATCATGATTCGTCTTCCTTGAGGTGGGATTATCACTCTACTTCCCCACAGTATGCACCCCTCCTCCACGTTCACTTCCTTTTTTCTTCTTATGTATGGCTGCATTTCTGGGTTGTTGCAGTACTCTGAGGGCCAGGAGTCCTGCAGCAGAGCCTGATGTACTCTGGACAGAATGGGGTCTCGCCGGGTCCCCTCCCATATCTGCGTTACCTGTAGTGGTGTGCCATTCATGTGCTCCAGGAGCATTACCACCTCTTCTTCCCGTGGTGTGGCAGCGGACGTGATCGGCAGGGGGAGCCTGCTCAGTGCATCCGCGTTCCCGTATTTTGAGCCCTCCTTATACTCCAAGGTGTACTCATAAGCTGCCAAAATCAGTGCCCATCTTTGCGTTCTGGCTGCGGCGAGGTGTGGGATGCCTTTACTCTCCCAGGAGGTCCAGCAGCGGTTTGTGGTCTGTCACAATGGTGCAGTGTTTACCAAACAGATACTAGTGGAATTTCTTAAAGGAGTAGTAAAGGGAAAAATCATGTTTAGCCCTGTTTTAAGGTTACTTATGATCATATACAATGGTTCAGATCAAAAAGTTGACAAAACTAGCACTTTTGAGAAAGTGTGATAATTGCTCTACCACTGTTTTGGTCACACAATGGATGTGGGTGAGCACTGTGGAAAATCATTCAAAAAATATGTTAAACTCTTGTATATGATCATAAGTAACCTTAAAACAGGGCTAAACATGATTTTTCCCTTTACTACTCCTTTAAAGTTACCCAATGTAGTTTTTGACCATTAGTATGCGCTCTAGAGCAAATTTGTGGTGGGCCCCGAAAATCGGGTACTACGTCATTGCGTCAATACGTGGATCACATAATAGTGACGTTTCACACATCTTTGTTGTTTTCAAAACATTAGCTTAATATAATTTTCAGAAGAAATTACAAGGTAGGAAAGACATTCAAGTGATTCATCATGTGTATTAGACTACAAGGAAGTAGTACAGTAGGACCCCACTTATCCGAACCCAACGGGACCGAAGGTCGTTCGTATCTCTGAAATGTCCGGATGACTGAAATGTATGTTAAAATGCACCAAATTCAATAAGTGGTATACTTGTTTCATATAGACTCATAATACACCGATAAATACCCTTAATAACTTGTGAAAATGCATCAAAATTGCAATCAAATAGCCAACTAAACTCATATAGCCTATCCTATAATAAAATAAACGAATTTCCACTTGAGTGCGTGCTTTGATCAAAAACAGTACTTCGTACGACTCGTTTGCGTTTTGTGCTCGACATTTTCCCGCTTTAAAGTAACAAAAGAAATGAAACATGACAATAGGCTACAGCCTACATGTAGGTCTACATACTTCAGTTTTTATTCACAGTAGGATACAGTACATGTTTGCTATGACAGATTTAAGTACAGTTCTGTAATGAAAATACCACCAGTAACCAGATAGCAGGCTAAAAAAAATAAGAATTTTGTCAGCCTGTCGGGTAGACCGGGAGGTTGGGATCTCTGAAGTTGGGATTAGTGGGGTCCTACTGTAGTTCACGTCAATGACGTGACGCCTACTTTTTCTGTCCAACTGAATTTTTTACCTTTAAAAAAAACATCAAAATACTTAAAAAGATAACATGTATTTCTAATACCTTCCCCATATACATACCCACTCTAACCTCTCCAAACATTTTAGTTATTGGTCATTTTCTGCTATCTGAAGTGTCAAAACATCATGTGGGGCGACCGTCCAGCCTTGACTTCTATTTGGACAACCGTTTTAAAATCACTTTAAATTGATTTAAATATATCCCTTGCCCTATTTGGCATAATTTCAAACATGTTTTGCATTCATCGACAAAATTATAAAGCATTTGCACATATATTTCCATCATAATATACAAACGAATGTTGTCCGAATATGTTCACTTTATGAAATATCATCGGGGGCGACCATCAAGAAAACACAATTGTGGGACTTTTATTTTGAAACCACCTCAAGGACAGATGGTGCATCAGCCAGCCACATGTGAGAGACCCAGACAAACAACTGGCAGGTTAGTAAGTCTCTCTCATATTTGCAAATACATCTCTTTTATAACTGCTTTAATGTACTTGCCACTTTTGGATATCATGTGGGACGACCGCCCCAAAACTGTGAATAATAAGTTTTATCTGCAAATCTATATTTTGATGATAAATTTGATAGTGATATGTGGTAAGAAGTAGCTAGTTTGGTTTCTGTAGCTAACTGTTAGCCTGTAATATTTGACTGAACTTGAAAATATCAACTGGGGTGACCGAGTATCATGTGGGGCGACCACTGCTGAGTGTTTTACATGATAGATATATGTCCTGTATTTGTAGTTTCTATATATTTATATTGTATTAATGATTTATACATAAGGTTCTTTGTTTTAGCATTACTCTTTGTATACTTTAAGATATATTTTTCTAAATTTCAGTCATTTTCCATTCCTATTTAGGAATAAACGTTTCTTTTTATTGTATCTCATGAGATAAATTTAAACTGTATAGCATGACATTCCATTTAGGTAATTGTACATGTATTAGTCATGTTTAACTAGTTTAACCTATTTTCTAGATGGCACCACAACCAAGCAAACAGAAGACTGCTCGCTACAGGCAGCGGGTCAACGCAGACCCTGCAGCAAGAGCCGACTATCTTGCCAGGAAAAAAGAAAGTAAAAAAAAACTATAGGTAACATGCAGTACATCTTTCTCAGTTGTATTTCAAACTGTCATGTTAGTAGGATTAGGAATTACCTTTTCTGTAATATCTTGAACTTAAGTTTGTATGTAATTTAGGCCAGTATCACATTATACATCAAGAAATTATTTGTTCATCGCCATTGACTACCGTACATATTTTTTCCGAATTAAGGTCCCATCCATGGGACGTCTTTTCCTGCTTCCGCTTAGGCACTCTATTGTAGGCTAGACATGCAACGTACACAAACACCATCCACGTGACACAGGGGTCAGACGTCAGGGGTCAGCTAGCTAACTAACTACTGTACCAGTTGGCTAACAACTATGTGGACACAGGCTGATCTACTGTACAAATTGGACACAGGAGTGTTCTCATATGGAACGAGGCTAGCACAATTGTTTTAAGTCCAGCAGTAACCTTAGTGGATTAATTTCTGTCCTTCGCCTAGCTATTCTTGGCAGGGTGAACTGACCAGCTTTATTCATTCATTCATTTCAGACACAGAGGCAACACAATGATACAGGCACAATATTTTGAAAGAAGATGCCGTTGGTCAATGTTGTGTTTTTGTTTTTGTATTTGCAAAAAAAGGCTCTATACACCCATCAAAATAGATACACAAAATAAAGCCAAACGTGTATCAGTAGTGGACTAGTACTACTACCAAATACAGTAGCCTGCTACTGTTGAGTAGGGGTCCATGTCACATTCCTGAATTTCTGGGCATCTGCCCTTTTCTTTTTTAATAATATTATTAATTCAATAATCTAATTCAGGCCAAATGTTCCAATATATAGTCCTTATAATCAGTTCGTTTTAAGTCCTTCATCCATTCCCTTATGTTAGGCTATAGCTCCCATATTATAACGAGACTTGAATATGACGAGACGTATTGAACAGGTTTCAGTAATGACGCAGAAGTTTGTAGGCCTACTTGTGAATAAATAGGCTGTCCCCGTCCCGTATGTTGTCACTCTGTCACATTCAAGAGATAAATAGGCTTACTATTTTAAACCTAACCGCAGATATGGGCAAACATGATTTAGGCCTATTATCAGATCTGTATGATAATTGAACAACAAATTGATTTGTTAAGTCAAAGATCAAAAATAATGATTTTCTAATTTCTAATGAATTTCTAATCTGATAATTTTCCTAATTCCCAATCAAAAGAATGTAGGGAATTTGTTTAGAAAGGAGGTGCACTCGTGCTATTAGTAGTAGTGAGTAGAGTGGTATTACAGTCGCTTTGGATAAAGCCAGTCCTGCTTGTAAACTGTCTGGCTAACATAATTTAAGCATAACAAGGGGAATGCGCACCAGCCATGTAATGCAAACTGAGATGGAAATGTACTGTATGGTTAGAGTAGGCTACATGGACTGCTGTGCTTAACCCTCCTTCTCTTTCTCATACATTGACAAAACCAATGATGATATAAGGACACGAAAATGGACATTTGTGACATGTTTGTTCTTGAAGCATGTAATGTGCATTGCACTTTAACTTTTGAAATGTTTAATGTTTTTAAAGGAGTAGTAAAGGGAAAATGCATGTTTACCCCTTCTATGCTAAATATTTTAAAAAGCCTTTCCAGATTAACTAGAATCTTACTTTATGGCGAATAATATGTCAGAACGCCAACTAACACCTTGGTGAGTTTCTTGTCTTTGAAATTGAGGGTTTAACATGTTTTTTGGATGATTTTTCACGGTGCCCACCCACATCCATTGTATGACCAAAATGGTGGTAAAGCAATTATCAGACTTTCCTAAAAGTGCTAGTTTTGTCAACGTTTTGATCTGAACCATTGTATATGATCATAAGTAACCTTAAAACAGGGCTAAACATGCATTTTCCCTATACTACTCCTTTAACATTTGTGATATTTGAATGTTCCTGACGAAGCTTGTAACCTACCGTGCGTTTCACGTTTTAACATTTTTTTACTTTTGTGATATTTGAATGAATTGAAGAATATTTTTGACTTGACCACTTGGAAATATTGTAATAAAAGCTTTGTTCAGTTTTCATTTGTCTGAACTGTATTGTGTACATTTTAAATAGATTTTTAACTACATGCGGTTTTCTCATCATTTGGGGCGACCATCTATCATGTGGGGTAACCAGCGTTTGGCAATATCTGTACTAAATTTAAAAAAGAATATCCATCAGTTTAAACTCAAATATTAATCAATAGTATACTATGCTTAAGTAGATACTATCTGTACACATTTTAAATCAGTTTTATGGCTTTTAGAGTAAAAATTGGTATTGTAACTGCATTACGAGGGAGACACTGCCACTATAGAATAAACTTATAAAATCATGGTTTACAAAAAATGAAAGGATACACAAGCCTGTCTTTCTTAAACTGTTTATTTAATTACTGATACTTGTTAAAATATTAGTAATGTTAAGGAAATATGTTAATTTTGAGAAATTACGGTCGCCCCAAATGACTTTTTTTTTAAGCCGTGTGCTGTTAATTCAACTTTAAAAACACTAAAATCTCTTAATTTGGGGTTTTTGCATAACACTTCATTCCAAATGTTTGAACAATGGCCAAATATATCCTTATTTTTAGTGTTTTAAAATTGGCCTATTCAAAAGTCTTATCCGTCAATGACCCAGTTAAGCATGAAGCCCAAGAAGTACTTCAACTGTGTCTGGTCAGTTGGCTGTGGAGCGCTTGCAATGGCCTGTACCTTGTGTTGACTTTCGTTGTCTTTTATCATTGTCCTTATTAAACTCTGCGTTGTGTTTTGATTACAATAAAAGACGGCTCCCAATCTCACACAATACCACACAGTCCAGTGTCTCCTTGTTCTGATGTATTCCAAATGAATCTCTCCAACACAGGATTTGAGCGACATCAAAAGCTGTTTATTCCAGAAGGGTTAACATGCAAAAGACGATGGCATAAAGTCTAATGTACACTTGACCTCTCTTTATGCTGTCTGAACTCAAATTAAATCATTGGTCTCGTTGCAACGTTCTTATGGTTCGGGTGTCTCCCCCCCCCCTCGTCTCTTCTCCGATAAGACTGTCCTTCTCGTCTCTTCTGTGGCCTTGTTTGGTCAAGATAAGCTACGCTGCCTCGGCGCTAACCACAACAATAGCTGTTTAGCACAGAATGTACCAGCCCTAAGAATGTCATCTTTATCTCATAAATCTATGGAAGAGGGACACCGTTTTCTTACAGAACACACCAGCTACAGCCATACTCAAGAGGTCGATCATAATAATTTAGAAATGGCTAACAGGATCAGATTAAATCAATATTTCTTTGAAAATCAGCCAGATTCAACACTTATCTGCTACGGAATGAATTCCTTTTTCGTTGATCCTGTATCCCAGGTACACCACCTCTGGTGCCATGAAGACACATTTCTCTATCCTATGCCTGGGGCTGATGACACCCCATAGGGTTGCCTGGTGTACTGGTATAAACCGCGGTGGGTGTTAATTGTTGTGAACTTCTTAGATTCTTCATCCCGTGGGAGTTGCTGGTATGCCTGAGACAAGTCTAGTTTGGTGAATTTCTGTCCCCCCCCAGTACTGCCAACAAGTCCTCAGTTTTTGGAATTGGGTAGTTATCTATCTTAGACACTGGATTCACGGTAACTTTATAGTCCCCACAGATTCTAGTTGTTTTGTCTGGTTTAAGTATAGGAACTATGGGAGCGGCCCACTCGGAAACTCACAGGCTCTATGATGCCTTCCTTCTCTAATCTAACCAACTCTGTCTCAACTTTGTTCTTGAGGGCATATGGCAGAGGCCTGGCTTTGAAATACCTTGGCTTGGCCTCGGGGTCAACAGAGATCTTTGCTTTAGCTCCCACTAAACTGCCCAGCTCACCTTAAACACCTCTCCGTGTTGTGAGAGTAGCTCACTCAACTCCTGCTGCTGACCTGTATGTAGTCTGAAAATGGCCCTCCAGTCTAGCCTAATGGCCTCTAGCAAATTTATCCCCAAGAGATTTGGCCCCTCCCCTCTTACCACTATCAATGGCAACTGTCTGGTCTGCCCCTTGTAACTGACTTGTGTGTACATCTTGCCTAGCACCCCTACACTAACTCTGGTGTACATATACAGCTTTGTTCTTGTATGGTGGAGTTTCCCCCCTCCCATCTTGCGGTATGTTTTCTCATTCACTATAGTCAGGCTTTGCCCCAGTGTCTACTTCAAACTCAATGTTGCATCCATTCACTGCCATCTGCTCTCTGTATGGCTCTACTCTTTTTTCATCATCGATATTGTACATCATGTGGGCATACTCCTCTTCCTCTTCTTCCAGTCTGTGGCGCGCTATGGCTTCTACCATACGGACTTGTGGTCACGATTGATCAGATAGCTGGTTGGCTTGGTTCCACGATTTAAAATCTTCAATCAGTATCCCTGCACACCGCACTGATCACTATACATATACACACTGTACATACAAACTTTAAAGTTACCATTTAAATACATTTGTAAATATTACACGTACTTATTCATTCAATTCAACAATAACATTTCTGTGACCTTTTGGGATGTTTGCTTTGGCATTGTAAATGTATGTTTCCCATGCCAATAAAGCCCTTTGAATTGAAGTAAAATAAAGAAGACATACAGATAGTATATAATAATAATATAATATCCATTCATACTTGGATGGATGGATGGATAGTGTTGCATGCCCCGCAGAGCCGTGAGGGTGGAGCACAGTGAGTGAGGTCCAGGCCGGGGGCTAGTCCGCGCTAATGCGCATTTATTAACACAACAAAGGTTAGAACAAAGGCTGGTTTGTAGATAAGGTGGGTCCCTCGTTCTCCCTCAGCCGTGCTGCGTGGGGCCGGGGTCCTCCAGGGCTGCTCACTCCTGAAGAAAACACAAACCAGGGTCAAGAGCGGTACGGGGTTACTCCTGCAAAGGTTGGTCCATCAAATAAGCACCGCTGTCACTTACTGAGCCCTAAGCCTCCTGTTTGTCTCCCTTGCTGGGCTTTTATGTTGTGGGAGCTCGTTAGCCGATCGCCTGCAGCCGGTGTCCCGGCAGTCAGAGGCTGATTGGGCAATCTGCTGCAGCTGGGTGGCGGGGTTGCCATGGGGAGTGAGAAGGGCCAGTAGACACCGCTCACTACCTGGCCGCGCTGTCCATGGTACTGGAGCGCTCCCGTGGCAGCCTCCCGCCGACCCTCGGCGAGGCGGATGCCACATGGCCCCCCCCCTGGACCGACACCGGGGCTGTCCCCGGGAACCTCCTGCCCAGAGTCCCGACGGGAAAGAGCGTCTGCATTGGTGTGTGCTGACCCGGGCCGATGTTCCACCTGGAAATCATACTCCTGCAGACTCAGGAACCAACGGGTTATGCGGTCATTTGTGTCTTTGGCTGTGCTAAGCCACTTAAGGGGCGCATGGTCTGTGACGAGCCGGAACCGGCGGCCCAGCAGATAATACCTGAAGTAGCCGAGGGCCCACTTGATGGCCAGCGCCTCCTTCTCTATGGTAGAGTACGCCCTCTCGTGGACAAGCAGCTTCCGGCTGGCGAAGATCACCGGATGTTCCTCCCCCCCCCGATCTTGGGAGAGGACAGCGCCCAATCCCACGTCCGAGGCATCGGTGTGTACCAGGAAGGGGAGGTTGAAGTCAGGGGTGACCAGGACCGGTTCCCGGCAGAGGGCCTCTCGGAGGGCCTGGAATGCCCGGGCTGCCTCGGGACTCCAGGTTACTTTGTCGGGGAGGTTTTTCCGGGTCAGGTCGTTTAGAGGGGCGGCGAGGGTGGCGAAGCTCTGGACGAATCGTTGGTAGTACCCCACCAGCCCTAAGAACGACTTCACCTGCTTCTTTGTTCTTGGGGTAGGCCAGGAGGCGATGGCGTCGACCTTCTTTTCCTGCGGCCGGACACAGCCCTGGCCAATGTTGAAGCCAAGGTACGAGGCCTCCTCCAGCCCCAGCCGACACTTCCTGGGGTTGGCGGTCAGTCCCGCTCGGCGGAGGGCCCGAAGGACTGCCCGGAGATGGGCGAGGTGGGTCTCCCAAGCCGGGCTGTACACGACAATGTCATCGAGGTATGCCGCCGCATATTCTCGGTGGGGTCTGAGGACTCTGTCCATTAGTCTTTGAAAGGTCGCTGGGGCCCCATGTACTCCAAACGGTAGCACCGTGTACTGAAACTGGCCCTCGGGAGTGACGAACGCTGTCTTCTCCTTGGCCTGGGGAGACAGGGGCACCTGCCAATACCCCTTGGTGAGGTCGAGGGTGGAGATGAAGCGGGCGGGGCCGAGGCGTTCAATCAATTCGTCCACGCGGGGCATAGGATAAGCGTCGAAACGAGAGAGTTCATTTAGCTTCCTAAAGTCATTACAGAATCTCCACGTACCATCCGGCTTGGGGACTAGCACTATGGGACTGGACCAGGGGCTGTGGGATTCCTCAATCACCCCGAGGTCCAGCATGGCCTGGACCTCCAGGTTCACGGCTCGTCTCCGGGCTTCGGGGATGCGGTAGGGTCGGAGGCGCACGTGCTGCCCAGGAGGTGTGTGGATCTCGTGGTTGATGAGCGTGGTGCGGCCCGGCAGGTCAGAGAAGACGTCCTGGTGTTGCATCACCAGCTCCCGTACGTCTTGCACCTGGTTGGGGCCCAGCTGTTCCCCATGGGGCACTTCTGGCGGTGCAGGTTTGGCCAGGAAGGCTGACACCACGTCCCTGGTTGGCTCCTCTGGTTCCTGAAACGACTTCAGCAGATTCACATGGTAGATCTGGGTGGGCTTCCGCCGGCCTGGCTGGCGGACCCGATAGGTGACCTCGCTCGTTTTCTCTATCACCTCATACGGTCCCCTCCACCGGGCCAGGAATTTACACTCCACAGTGGGGACTAGTACCAGCACTTGGTCGCCTACCTGGAACTCCCTTGGCTGGGCTCCGCGGTTATACGTCTGGGCCTGGCTCCGCTGGGCCCGCTCAAGGTGCTCCCGCACTACTGGCCATACCTGTCGGAGCTGCTGTTGCATGGTATCCACGTGCTCTATCACTGACCGGTGTGGGGAAGGTTGTGTCTCCCAGGCCTCTTTTGCAATGTCGAGAAGGCCCCGCGGTCTCCTCCCAAACAGCAGCTCGAAGGGGGAGAAACCTGTCGAGGCTTGGGGAACTTCCCGGACAGCGAACATCACGTATGTTAATAACTGATCCCAATCCCGTGCATCCACTTCTGTTACCTTTTTCAGCATTTGCTTGAGGGTTTTATTGAACCGCTCTACGAGGCCGTCCGTCTGCGGGTGGTATACCGATGTCCTCAGCTGCTTGACCCTCAGGAATCTCAAGACCTCCTTTAAGACTGAGGACATGAAACAGGACCCTTGATCGGTCAGGACCTCCCTGGCCATGCCCACCCGGCTAAATAGAAGTACCAGTTCCCTGGCTACCGCCGTGGCTGCCCGGAGGGGCAAAGCCTCGGGGTACCGGGTGGCATAGTCCAGTATCACCAATATATACCGGTGACCTCGCCCGGACTTAGGGAGAGGCCCAACAATGTCCATTCCTATCCGGTCAAAGGGCACCCCTATGATGGGAAGTGGGACAAGGGGATTACGGAAGTGGGGCCGTGGTGCATTCAGCTGGCAAACCTCGCAGCGCCGACAATGGTTGACGACCGCCTGCTTCACCCCGGGCCAATAGAACCGGTCGAGTATCCTCTCCCGGGTCTTGTCCATGCCGAGGTGTGCACCCAAGAGGTGGTCATGTGCCATGAACAGAACCTTGGACACAAAGCACTTGGGGACAACGAGTTGTTTGACCATGGTGTTATTGTGGTTGGCGACACGATACAACAACTTGTTCTTGGTGCAAAAATATGGTGCAGTGGGCGGGCTCACCAGGTCTATGGGGTTGCCGTCATGCGCCTTGACGTCCCCCCAGGCGTGGCGCAGGTTCTCGTCCTCCAACTGGGCGGTGGCGAACCGGCCTGCTGGTCGTTTCAGGCCCTCGGGGGGGAAGGGGAAGTCGGAAAACTCCGTCAGGGGGGAGCTATCGGCCCGTTCGGGGAGGTCAGTGGCGGGGCTCCCAGAGGCGTTCTCTGCTTCCGGCGCCGACTCGGGACCATTTGCGGTCACGTGCCCTCCCGAGGAGGGGGAGGTGGTGTCCGGGCTGGTGCCAGCGGTGGGTGGGGTCACTGGGGACGCCAGACACGCTGTCTTCTTCTTGGGGTGACGCCTCGGGGCTCGGCCCCTCCCGGGGCCTGGAAGTAGGCGGGTGAAGATTGGACAGTCTCGGCCCACCAATAAGGGAACAGGGAGGTTAGGTACCACTCCAGCATTCATGGTGAAGGTGCCTCGTGGGGTGCGTACCTCTACCTGGGTTGTTGGATAGGATCGAGTGACTCCGTGCACACACCCCACCTCGATGTCGGGGCCTGGGGTGCCGGTGGCGAGATCTGACCGGACCAGGGTGACACTGCTGCCAGTGTCCACTAGAGCGAAAGTGTCCACTCCTCCAACGCGTACGGGTAGTCGCGGGGCGGCTGCCCCCTGGTGGGCCCAACAGGTGGTGAGCAGGGTGCGGGCTGGGCCTCTGCGGTCCTCCCCCCCGCTGGCTGACCTCATGGGAACGTCCTGGTGGGGACACTGATGAGCCAGGTGGCCTGCCTCGCCGCAGGCGAAACACCTCCACGCCTCAGCAGGATTGGATCCTCTCCTCCTCGAGGGCTGGGCAGCTGGTTGGTTGGGTCGGGGTGCCCGGGTGGGTTCCCGGCCTGCTCCCTCTGGGTTCTCCTCACGTCGCCTTCTGGAGCTGGAGGCCATGAGTTGCTCCATGACCTGGAAACTCTCCAATACTTCCACCAGCACGTCAACGGAGGTGGGGTTTTGGAGAGCGGTTTGGCGTCGGGCAGCTGGGGGAAGGGCCCGCAGGGCCCGATCCATGACCAGTCGGTCGATAGCCTGAGGTCCTGTCCCACTGGTGAGCCACCTCCGGGTTAGGCGTGCCAATTGGGTCAGCTGACTTCGTATGGGCTGCCGTACATCAATCTCCCACTCGTGCCACTGCTGGGCTCTGGCCTGGAGATTCACGCCGAACTGGGAGAGGATGGCTGTTTTAAGGGTGGGATAGTCGGCTGCGTCGTCGCCGGCTAGGTCGTAGCATGCCTGCTGGGCGGCCCCTGTCAGGTATGGGGCCAGGATGCCGCCCCATTCCATCCTTGGCCACCTCTCCCGGTCTGCGGTGCGCTCAAACAGCTCCAAGTAGGCCTCGATGTCGTCATCCTGTCCGAGCCTGGTCAGGAGCTGTGCGGGCGGTGGTCGGGGAACCGGAGTCGGGGTTGGGCTGGTACTTTTGGCCAGAAGACGGTTCAGGCCATCTTGCATCTGGGCCTGTGACTGGATCAAGAGGGCCACCGCGTTCTCGAGGGTACTCATGGCAGCTACAATGAGTAGTCGGTGGTGGCGTCTTCTTACTGTGCTCCTGCAGGTCTCAGCGTGCCCGCATTCTCCACCATTTGTAGCATGCCCCGCAGAGCCGTGAGGGTGGAGCACAGTGAGTGAGGTCCAGGCCGGGGGCTAGTCCGCGCTAATGCGCATTTATTAACAAAACAAAGGTTAGAACAAAGGCTGGTTTGTAGATAACGTGGGTCCCTCGGTCTCCCTCAGCCGTGCTGCGTGGGGCCGGGGTCCTCCAGGGCTGCTCACTCCTGAAGAAAACACAAACCAGGGTCAAGAGCGGTACGGGGTTACGCCTGCAAAGTTTGGTCCATCAAATAAGCACCGCTGTCCCTTACTGAGCCCTAAGCCTCCTGTTTGTCTCCCTTGCTGGGCTTTTATGTTGTGGGAGCTCGTTAGCCGATCGCCTGCAGCCGGTGTCCCGGCAGTCAGAGGCGGATTGGGCAATCTGCTGCAGCTGGGTGGCGGGGTTGCCATGGGGAGTGAGAAGGGCCAGTAGACACCGCTCACTACCTGGCCGCGCTGTCCATGGTACTGGACCTTAGCTGCCAGGAAGTTGGGGCGCCGGCGGTGCTGTCCATGGTGCTGACCAGGGCTTCGGAGCGCGAAGGCGGCTTCCTGGAGCGCTCCCGTGGCAGCCTCCCGCCGACCCTCGGCGAGGCGGATGCCACAATAGATGGATAGGGATTTGTGTTAGTGAAAATGTGCTTTACTGAGACGGGAAGCACAGGGTGTAATCCTACCAGTCTCAATATGCTTTCCTGTGAAATGTATCGCAATCCCAATATTTGTACATGTTTGGCATGGCTTGGACTTGAGCATTCCCCTGGCACTTGTTTTCACTGCTCCCACGGAGGACTATGTGCAAGTCATGCCAGATGCCTACAAATAGATGGACTCCGCTTTGCGCGTGTAAACTGTAGAATAATTAGGCATTACAATCAGGTGAAGAAATATGAACACATGCTCATTTCGCAGATTTCCAGAATCTATTTGGCTGCGCTCACACTATATTGTTATAAGTAGGCCTAGGCTATATTGTTATAAGTAGGCCTAGGCTATATTGATAGAAGTAGGCCTAGGCTATATTGATAGAAGTAGGCCTAGGCTATATTGATAGAAGTAGGCCTAGGCTATATTGATAGAAGTAGGCCTAATCTATATTGTTAGAAGTAGGCTGGGACTGACTGCCCCCCTGATCAAAAAGTCAAACTGCGCATATGAACATCATGTCACTAGAGAGACAGAAACAGCAGGATCCAGAGATGGTAAGGGACTGTGATAGAACTAACAGAAGGACGTTCATAGAGAAACAACTAGAAATGAATCCAGAGGCCTATAAACAATGAGATGCAAATAAAAAGGCTATGTTAAGGGAAAGACTTCATGAACAATTAAACAGGACAACAATAGGCAGTCTTTTTAGAGATCGTGTCAGGGATGGACCCATCTTTGCATGTGTAAACTGTAGAATAATTAGGCATTACAATCAGGTTAAGAAATATGAACACATGCTAATTTCTCATATTTCCAGAATCTATTCTGCTGCTCTTACTCACAATAAACCATCTCTCCAGTCTTGAAAGTTTCCCTCCCTCCCTTCCTCCCTCCATACAGTCAGTCCCTACATCTCACGCACTTTTTCTCCCTCCCTCTCTTCCTTCATCCTTCCTTCCTCCCGTCTCTCCCTCCCTCACCTGTTTGTTCTTTATGAAACCACCCCCCACTCTCCCCCAGGTATGTGAACTGTACCCGTACTGAGGAAGAGCAGAACCTGGTAGCGTTTCAGAACCGTGGAGGGATCCTGTTTCGCTGCTGTCGGCTGCTGGCTGTCGGGGAGGAGCTGCTGGTCTGGTACGGACAGGAGTACAGATACAAGAGCATCTCCTTCAACTACGTCTGGGAAGAAAAGAGCACCGCTAGAGGCATCTGTCCTCAACTCTTCTTCCCTCTGTCTTCTCCATCTCTCTCTCATCCACCTCTTTCCTTAAAGCTGAAAGAACAAGAGGTCTGCTGGTCATAATAATAACCGCTGTCCAAGTAGCTCTCCTCTACCGTTCTTCCTCTCCTCTGTCTTTTTCCCATGGTGCCAGCCAGCAGGCAAGACATGGGCATACAGCGTGAAATTCAGGACACTCATGGATGCAACGATACAGAGGGCACTATGTCATCAACTGCAATGGTGCCTGTGCAAATCGCTGTTGTGAGGCACGCAAATTGCCAATATTAGGCAGGCACACCTGCTCAGAACAAAATGGAATGCTGTTAGTTGCCATGGAACATGGTAGCTTGACTTATCTTTAGGAGTGCTAGCTTACTCTAGCTATCTAAGGTAGCTATTGCCGTGGGCTTCAATGTATTCATGCTTGTTTTCTCTCCTTTCTCCTCTTTTCTTTTTCTCACTCCTCTCTCTCCTTCACGCGAGCTCAGCCAGAGGAACCTCTTACATATCTTTCTCTCTCCTGTCCTCAATCTGAAGTTGTGGTGTCGTCGTGTTTCGCCCCCCACTAGTTACATACATATAAACACTCTATACAGTATTTGCACTTGTAATACAGGTGTGAGAATCCTTTTTAATGTTTGTCTCTTTTTCATTCACTCTCCCAGGAGTGATGTCAGACTTGTCACAGACTCGGGTGTTCTCCTGCTCTGTGTGCCCATTCACCTACACCTCCCAGATCTACCTCAACAAGCACCTCAAGAGGAGCCATGACAACCTCTACGTCTCTCTCTTTCGTCTCTCGAGCAGACAGATCAGACCAGAGATTCTCTCCTCCTCCTCCTCTCAATCACTCCCTATCACCACCTCCAACACCCCCCTCACCCCAGCTCCCGCCCAGAGACAGAGACACACAGACAAGCCAAGACCGTACCACTGTGAACAGTGTGGGAAGAACTTCACTACGTCACACCAGCGTGTTCATACAGGAGAGAAGCCATACCACTGTGACCAGTGTGGAAAGAACTTCACTAGGTCAGAACATTTAAAGATACACCAGCGTGTTCATACAGGAGAGAAGCCATACCACTGTGACCAGTGTGGAAAGAACTTCACTGCGTCAGAAAATTTAAAGACACACCAGCGTGTTCATACAGGAGTGAAGCCATACCACTGTGACCAGTGTGGAAAGAACTTCACTACGTCAGAACATTTAAAGATACACCAGCGTGTTCATACAGGAGAGAAGCCATACCACTGTGACCAGTGTGGAAAGAACTTCACTACGTCAGAACATTTAAAGATACACCAGCGTGTTCATACAGGAGAGAAGCCATACTACTGTGACCAGTGTGGAAAGAACTTCACTGCGTCAGGAGATTTAAAGACACACCAGCGTGTTCATACAGGAGTGAAGCCATACCACTGTGACCAGTGTGGAAAGAACTTCACTACGTCAGAACATTTAAAGATACACCAGCGTGTTCATACAGGAGAGAAGCCATACCACTGTGACCAGTGTGGAAAGAACTTTACTGAGTCAGGAAATTTAAAGAAACACAAGCGTGTTCATACAGGAGAGAAGCCATACCACTGTGACCAGTGTGGAAAGAACTTTACTGAGTCAGGACATTTAAAGACACACCAGCGTGTTCATACAGGAGAGAAGCCATACCACTGTGACCAGTGTGGAAAGAACTTCACTACATCAGAAAAATTAAAGACACACCAGCGGGTTCATACAGGAGAGAAGCCATACCACTGTGACCAGTGTGGGAAGAACTTCATTACGTCAGGTGACTTAAAGATACACCAGCGTGTTCATACAGGAGAGAAGCCATACCACTGTGACCAGTGTGGAAAGAACTTCACTGCGTCAGGAGATTTAAAGACGCATCAGCGTGTTCATACAGGAGAGAAGCCATACCACTGTGTCCAGTGTGGAAAGAACTTCACTACGTCAGAACATTTAAAGACACACCAGCGTTTTCATACAGGAGAGAAGCCATACCACTGTGACCAGTGTGGAAAGAACTTCACTACGTCAGGAGAGTTAAAGACACACCAGCGTGTTCATACAGGAGAAAAGCCATACCACTGTGACCAGTGTGAAAAGAACTTCACTATGTCAGGAAATTTAAAGAGACACCAGCGTGTTCATACAGGAGAGAAGCCATACCACTGTGACCAGTGTGGGAAGAACTTCATTACGTCAGGTGACTTAAAGAAACACCAGCGTGTTCATACAGGAGAGAAGCCATACCACTGTGACCAGTGTGGAAAGAACTTCACTGCGTCAGGAGAGTTAAAGACACACCAGCGTGTTCATACAGGAGAGAAGCCATACCACTGTGTCCAGTGTGGAAAGAACTTCACTACGTCAGGAGAGTTAAAGACACACCAGCGTGTTCATACAGGAGAAAAGCCATACCACTGTGACCAGTGTGAAAAGAACTTCACTATGTCAGGAAATTTAAAGAGACACCAGCGTGTTCATACAGGAGAGAAGCCATACCACTGTGACCAGGGTGGGAAGAACTTCACTAGGTCAGGAGAGTTAAAGAAACACCAGTATTAAAATACCGAGGCCAAAATGAGGCTCGAACCCGGAGGCAGATCGATACGTCCGGGGCCACGTTTTGGTGCTTGAAATCCAGCGATGCGTTCTAGTGTAATAGGCAGATCTGGAGGTCTTTGGAAAAAAACTATAGGAATAGGGCTACACTGTTATGCTGTATTCACTTCACCTTATAACAATCAAACAGATGATTTACGAGTTTGAGCTACATAGTATCTTACTGTATACTATAGTTAATCAGACAAGCAGATAATATCGTAGGAGGAATTTAACTGTATTCCATGTTTGCAGGTTCCACCCAAAGAGAAGACATTTCAAATCATAACCTACACAAGAGTAGACACCTCAATTATCTTGTTAAAAGAAAAGAAACTAGCAAAAAGTTTTCTTGTTAAACCTTTTTATTGAGCTGTCGCTATATAAGATATATATTGAGATATGCCGCTACACGTGTGGGTAGGATCCCTAGCTCAGTCTTTTGTGTTCCTGACCAAATATCACCTTGATCACACCTGTCTGAACTTCCCAGCACTCCTGCCCTTTTCTTTTTCAATAATATCTCTATTCAATACTCAAATTCAGTCCAAATGTTCCAATGTATTGTTCACAATCATTGTGTACAATCAGTTTGTTTTAAGTCCTTCATCCATTCCCTCACGATATAGCTCCCATATTATGACGTAATATCTTTTTACAAATATGCCAACTATCTGTCCCGCATGGTGTAGTTCTAAAACATCACCATCAAGAGATGAATAAGCCTACTATTTTAAACCGCACCACAGATATGAGCAAACATGATTTAGGGTACCTAATAGGCCAGTAAAAGCTTTTGCAAAAGAACCCCTCAAATATGTTGTACAGTTTAATCTGGAATAATATTCTGAAGTCAGATCTGTAATCATTCTACAAGCAATTGGTTTATTCGGGTGAACCAATGAGTGCGTTTACATGCACTCAATAAACCTTGCTTAAACTGAATATTGACAATGGCCATGTAAACATCAATAAACCGTTTGAATAAACGGAATATTGGCATATTTCGAATATAAAAAAAACGAATAAGTCCCCTGGTTTATTCCTTTTCCAAACCGAATATTGAGTCATGTATACGCTTATCGGTTTATTCCCACCAAAAGGAACATTAATTTGTGCTCTGCGCATGTTTTATTCGCAAGGAATCTTGGTTCTAGATTGCTGAACTAACGTTAGCCATTCTCAAAATGCAATACAACACAAATCTATAGTATATTTCATAGGTAGGCCTACAGTTTATTTTATTCCGCAAAATCAATTATGTTATGTCTAAACAAACTAGTTTTGTACTGACTGTTCTATTTTTTGCTGCTGTTTTGATTGTATTTCTGCTTGTTAGGTTCTCTCCTGTTCTGTGATTGTATTTATGTATTTCCCACCAATCCTAGCTGTGAATCTTCATCCAAAGGGCCCGGCGGGCTCTGGTGTGAACGAGTGGCATATGAAAGAGAGCCACAGCACCGGCGTTTAACATTTCCTCTTGTTTTTTCCTTTCAGTAAGGAAGTGAATGAGGAGGAGTGTGAAGTGGTGTTGCTGGATGAGAGCAAGCACTATAGCGCACCACAAACATATTGCTATCGTTTCCATTCTTTGCTGTCTGGGGAGATGGGCTAAACAGGAAGAAGAAACGGCCGAAAAACTTTCATTGCGATGACATTCTCCGTGCGTCGCTGGTTTCAATTCGGAATATACCAAATTATTACAATTACCATACAGGAATATTCCTTTTTGCTTGTGCATGTAAACTCCCTATTCCTAATGTTTCAATAACCGGAATATGGACAATAAACCGAATATTGAGTGCATGTAAACGTAGTCAGTGATAAAAAAATCTAAATAGGAATTGGATATGGAGTTTGGATTACTGGAGAAAATGAAAAGAGGAACATGAGGAAGATCCTTGGTTAACTGACTAATACGGCAGGCCTTATCCTATAGGCCTAAGGAATGCTGTTCAGGAAGTTGGGTGAATGAATGGATTTAATTTTATCCTCTGGGTAAAAGTCAATTGCTTTAAAACATGAAAGAATAAAACCAAAGAGTACTGCAACACGAAGTAGATGAAATGGTGATTGCATAGGGAACTGTTTAAATTAATTCCAATATACCTGGTTGAGTTCATGGTTTACAACCATTCATCTCTTACAATATACATGAATACATTATCAGATGAACAGTAGTAATGGTAGGCTATAATATTGTTATCACAGCAGTGCAGATTGCAATTAGAGATTGGAATAAGTAGAGTATCTTTTTGGATTTGAGATTATTTTAAAAGCAGGGGATGCGCTCCACACATGGAATACAAACTGGGATGGAAATGTATTTGTTGGTGACTGTTGGCGTTGGTTGGATGGTATTTTAAACTTGTAACTTTTCAGAATGTTTTTTTTTTTTCTTTCATTAGCCTTTTTAATAAACATTGTATAACCTGAGAGAGGTACTGTAGAGTGTGTTCATTTGTGTTCCTGCCTCAGTATCCAATCCTGGACTGACCCCTTCTCAGTATCCAACCCTGGACTGACCCTGCCTCAGTATCCAACCCTGGACTGACAGTATCCAACCCTGGACTGACCCCTTCTCAGTATCCAACCCTGGACTGACCCCCCCTCAGTATCCAACCCTGGACTGACCCCCCCTCAATATCCAACCCTGGACTGACCCCACCTCAGTATCCAACCCTGGACTGACCCCTCCTCAGTATCCAACCCTGGACTGACCGCACCTCAGTATCCAACCCTGGACTGACTCCACCTCAGTATCCAACCCTGGACTGACCCCACCTCAGTGTCTCTGCATGCCTCTTCCAGTGCTCCCAGGGAGAGTCATGCAGGTGTCTGGTTGGTGTTCATAGACCTTTGTTGACTTTCGTTGTCTTTTATTATTGTCCTTATTAAGCTCTGCGTTGTGTTTTGATTACAATAAAAGACGGCCCCAGATCTCACAATACCACACAGTCCAGTGTCCCTTCTTTAGGTGTATTCCAAATGAATCTCTCCAACACAGGATTTGAGCGACATCAAAAGCTGTTTATTACAGAAGGTTTAACATACAAAAGACGATGGCATATAGTCTAATGTACAGCTGACCTGTGTATGCTGTCTGGACTCAAATCAAATCATCTGAGCTCGAGCACGGTTCTTATGTGGTTTGAGTGCCCC
Organism: Borostomias antarcticus; assembly: GCF_949987555.1. Lineage (NCBI taxonomy): Eukaryota > Metazoa > Chordata > Actinopteri > Stomiiformes > Stomiidae > Borostomias > Borostomias antarcticus. Next base: position 3,967,479 of record NC_140234.1, read on the forward strand.
CACCCCCCCCTCGTCTCTTCTCCGATAAGACTGTCTTTCTGGTCTCTTCTGTGGCCTTGTTTTGTCAAGTCAACCTACGCCGCCTTGGCGCTAACCACAACAATTGCTGTTTGGCACAGAGTGTACCAGCCATGGAATGTCATCTTTATCTCATAAGTCTATGGAAGAGGGTCACCATTTCTTACAGAAAGCTCCAGCTACAGCCATACTCAGAGGTCAATCATTATAATTAGGAACAGCTAACAGGATCAGATTAAACCAATATTTCTCTGAAAATCAACCAATATTCAACACCTTCCAACACCAAAGTGAAAAGAATTCCTCACTGGGACTGAGGAATGGGGAGTAAGGGGGTAACGGTGTATCCACCTGTGAATTTATGTATGGTGGTTGGTAAACCAGTCCCAGACCAGAGCAGCCCGGTGGAAACTAACATTATCCCACATGACAACAAACCTGGGCTGCTCTGCTCCATCCTGTACAACTGCATTATATAGAGCACCAGATATGTCATTGTGAGTGGAGTGCACTTCTAAAGCATAGAGCGCTTTACAATATCTTCTCTCATTCACTCACCAATGGTGGCCAGCTGGTGTTAGCCTGCTCTTTGGGATAAATTAGTGTCTTACTCAAGAACACGTCAACGAAGCAGAGGAGATAGCTGGAATTGAACTGGAGGCTCCCAGACGGCTACTCTACCTCCTGAGCTTCTGCCACCCCCTCAGAACGTGATCATGTGTGCAGTACTGGATGGACCTAGGGTGGCATGGTGATGGAGAAGTCCTTGCAGATTCAGGAACCTCTTGAAAATGTTTTCAGCCCTCAAAGAACATATCTAGGTTTTTGCAGGTTGATAATCAATCTAGTAAGTATATTCCGTAAACTAAGGCATGTTTAAATGATGTTGTTGTGAGCTTAAAAGGTATGTCTGAGCAGGGATATCAGAGTACAAATGTGTGGTCAGAAAACAATGAGTCTCATACTTCAGCCAAAATGACCTCATCTTAAGACCTCCTCCTCCTTATCTCTCTGGGCTAGTGGAAAGGGCTCTCCCCCTCCCCCAACTTAACATTCTTGAAGCTCACAGACCAGCTCCCACACACCACAAAACACTGTTTCTTCTTCCAGGAACACAATGTGATATTTCCCCCACGCTGCCCAGGGACATTCACAACAGCTCTTTGTCCTGTAACATCTGGGCCCCGACGCCTGGTTTTAGATAGATTGAATCCAGCTTCATCAATGAAAATGAACTCATGACGCTGTGCAGCTGAGCCAAATACCACCAATAGGCCGTTCACACCTCTCATATTGAAATAATTGGAATGCACAAGAACAACAGCCCTGGATCAGGTCCAAATCCAGCCAGCTTGCTAATAACACCACCAGCTAACATTAACTAGCCAACTTCAGATAGAAATCTAAGTAAGTATCACAGGGGATGTAAAGGCAGGCTAAAATACTTGTGTGACGCGCTGTGTGACGGGACATATGGTGCGTTCAAGACAATGCAGGACTCAGGAATTCCCAAGTTGGGAATCCCGACCCCCGACGTCATTGCATAATTAATAATTGCATTATTATGTCTATGGTCTGAACAGTGAAACGCGTCATTGTTCCCGGCTTTCACCGATTGGTTAAGAGCATTGAAAAGACTAGCAGTCACGACCAAAAGTGTATATAAACTGTGTTCGTAATTTGTCTCTCTCTCTACATTGGAAACTTTTCACAGTTGAACATTGTTTGTCACGCCTGTAAAGAGTCCCTATTGCAAAGATTTGTTTTATCCATCTGAAGAAAACAAGAAGAAGAAGGAGAAGAAGAAGAAAATAAGAATAATAATTTTCTACATTTGCAGTAAAAATGAAAATCTTGGTGTCAAAATGTACAATAACACTCCAACACAAAACTTTGTTGAAATGCTCTTTAAGCATAGGCCTATTGCTCATCTTCAATAATGTATTTGAACTTTTAGAACAAAACTATTCTGTGAGTTGTTATGGGCATTTTTGGACTGCACCCCACAATGGCGGAAATGCTAACTTTTTAGCCTTAACGTCATACATCTCCACTCACCACCGTCTCTGCTCACTGATGCTGCGGACAGCGCCAGTGTAGTGAGTGGTAGTGGAGCGACAGCGCCGCCTAGGGACTTCCACAGGAACTATAGCCATAATGTTTCCTACACACGAGCCTTCAACTAAATGAAGCACAGAGACAGGGATTCACAGATAACAATTTTATTATTACAAAATATGAACGACAACTGAACCTATCAAATAAAGTGTGAGGGCAGAGATGCTCCATTCAAATCCAAGAAACGAATACAAAAAGGACACTATCCCTGAAGCTTGATTTCTAGATATGTTGTATTTTGCACAATTTACAGAAGGCTCAACATATGTTTGCATTACCTACCTACCTACAGTACCTAAATACCTACCTACCTTCCTACACCTACCTACATAAATACCTATCTACCTACCTAACTACACCTACCTACCTAAATACCTACTACAGTAACTACCTGCTGTCAGCTAACCCCCCCCCCCCATTTCCCAGGATAAACTGCTCTCTCTCTCTCTCTCTCTCTCTCTCTCTCTCTCTCTCTCTTTTCTACCCTACCACTTTCCCTGATTGTGGAGTTTGGAAAATAGTCTGGATGGATTATGATTGGACCCTCTTGGTTTTGTTATGAGTTATTGTTTGCTTTTGTTTCTGTTATTTGTTGGTTTTGGTTGTAGTGGGCTTGTTTTTTGTTTTTTTTCCTGTGTGGTGTTGAAGTGCTGGTTGTTTAGTTTTTTGTAAGGATGTTTCATTAAAGAGCATCAAAAGTCTCTCTCTCTCTCTCTCTCTCTCTCTCTCTCGGTTCCTACCAGGACTTTGAAGTCAGCACGGAGGCGGCCCCCAAGGTTCTGTCACTCACTCCTAAATGTCGGAGGCTGGAGTATTGAACAATCTAATCTAGGAAAGATACAGCACAGTGCAAGTATGTCAGTAGGCTGCATTTAATCTGAATAGTGTTATGTCAGTAGGCTAATCTGCATAGTGCTGTATGTAACCTCTCATGTTAGTGGATTGAAACCTGGGTAAAGAGTAATGAGGTGATCTGGGTTTCTCCTGACATAAGATATCTGTACCTCAAGCCCTCAGCCGATGTCCTGCCTGCATAACAGGGGTTCTATGTGTAACATGTGGGTGAGGTGCGGATTGAACCGCTGACCTTCCTCATCCCAAACATCTACCGCTAGACCAAAGAGGAATTCCCTGAGATCCATGGGCCAACGTGAAGACCGTCCTTCTCTACGGCTCCGATATGTTGAAAACAACCGAGGGCCTCTCAAGAAAGATCCAGGTTCTTGTTACCAAATGTCTGCGTTACATCCTCAAGCTATGGTGGCCCATCAAGACCACAAATGATTAGCTGTGAGGGATCACAAACCAGGACGACATAGCTACCACCGTCAAAAGGAGAAAGTTGAATTAAGATAGGTCACACCCTTAGGAAGGACTCAAATAACATCACGAGACAGGCCCTGGACTGCAATCCACAGGGAAAGAGGAAACAGGATAGGCCAAGAAACCTGGAGACGCTCCACACTCCAAGACCTGAAGAACATTGGAGTGAGCTGGCAGGAAGCACTTGCCCAGGCCCAGAAGAGAGGGAGATGGAGAGCTCTGGTGGGCGTCCTATGCCCCTGAACGGGGTCAAGAGGACTAAGTCACTAAAACAATGTACTTTCTACATCTGCAGAGAGTAGAGCTTGAGGTGTTTAGTAGAGCTAGATATGTCTGTATTTCAACATTCATTACAGTATATGACTTTAGACCATACAGGAGCATGGACTTGTTTGCCCACTAGATGGAGACGTTATTGTACTCTTATTCAATCTACCATGGTGTGTAGGGAGCTTACTTTGGTCAATCATTGATACAAATAATGTGACATTAGTAGCACCAGATATGTCTGTATTTCAACATTCATTATAGGACTTTTGACCATACAGGTGCATGGATTTGTTTAACAACTAGTGAATGTTGCGTTGTCATAAAATGCCTGGACTACAGGGGCAGGGGAGCATCACTACTGATCCATAGCCAGGACTGGGATGTCCTCAGTCGAGGTCCCAAGTCAGTCTTCTAGTCATTCAGCCAGCCTGTCAGTAGATGTGCTCTACTTGTATTGATTTGTTCATACACTAGTATTCCAGCACGGGTTATGTTCTTGAATGCTTCTGGTGACTAGCAGTTCTCTTAGCAACCTAATTTAATCCCTATCACCATTTTCAGATCCACATAGGGGAAACATATGGCTGAGAGAGGAGTGTGGAGGAAAATCAACAGCACCACACACACACACACTTACATAATCAACCAAGCAATTTCTACCTTTCTATACCACAAATATAAGTTTGGGAACCTAGGATACATACAGCCCGCCTAAGGGGGTTCTAATGTACTGACCTCCCGGCACAGGCCTGACCCTGCTCGCAAGCTGCCTTGGTCCTAGCCAAGGAACAAGCGTTTCAGCTTCCGCTCACCTGTATGCAGCTTATACCATGCTGACTGGCCTGGACTAGTCACCACATCCACAGTCTAGCCAAGTTAGAGATACCCTTGAGCATTTGACAAAACAAGTGTCATACAATTAAGGTTATCATTTGTGCAGCATGTGTGCTGTAAGTGTAAAGACAAGATACAGATAATTTTCTCCAGGTTTTATTGAATAGCTTGTAGACCACACTGAAACCCTGGGCTGACAGTTCAGTTGTACAAGGCGGACCTGGGAGACCATTCAGGACACCTTGTTTGGGTCGAGGCTCTGCTTAGTCTGCTGGCCCAGGTGAACTATCAAACTGGATGTACTGACGCTGAGAATGGAGACACACACACATGACACAGCTGGCCGACACTTCCTGCACTCTAAGAGGTTAGGGTTAGGGCTTAACTGAATGTAGGTTGGCATAAAATAATACATATTTATTTTTAAATGGATGGAAAGATGCTGCCCATGCCTAGATCTTTATGTCTATTCAGCATGTCTGTTCTCACCCACTGAGGTCCCATCACCAAACATGAAGCCTCGGATACAATAATAAAACAGGGGCAGAATTATGAACACCTGCTCCTTGCTTAGAAGGAGGTTATCATCTGCCCTCTGACACATTCAGGACCAGGGCCGTACGCAGGATTTTTGTAATACCGAGGTCATTTAGTTGTGGTGCTTCAATCTGGTGCACTTTGAGAGCAGAATTAAGAGGCTAGATCTATAAAGAACAACACATCATATTGGATTAATATCATCTTTAACTGAGAGCAGTGGAGGTCATCCAGAGAGGACACAACTTAAGTGAATGTTGATGAGAACACACCATCTATTAGAAACATGAGACTAGCTCCTCCTGTCACCTCTCTCCCAGCCTGGACTCCTCCACTCTGATGTCCATGCTGGTCTCCTCCTGTCACCTCTCCTCCTGTCTTTTGTCCATGTTGGTCTCCTCCCGTCACCTCTCCTCCACTGTGGTGTCCATGTTGGTCTCCTCCCGTCACCTCTCTTCCACTCTTGTCCATGTTGGTCTCCTCCTGTCACCTCTCTTCCACTGTGGTGTCCATGTTGGTCTCCTCCTGTCACCTCTCCTCCTGTCTTTTGTCCATGCTGGTCTCCTCCTGTCACCTCTCCTCCACTGTAGTGTCCATTTTCATCTCCTGTCCACAAATTAACAAAACATAAACATAAGCTATAAACACACACACACCCCCACCCACCCATCCATCCACATTATTTTTCAAAACTTGCCAGGATCTAATTAAAGTAGCGTCTCTTTGGCTAACATCAGGTATCTCACCTCTCATCTCTATGTCCTCTCCTCCTGTCCCCTCTCTTCCACTCTCTTGTACCTCTTGGTTTCCTGTCAACAAATTATATATTTTTAACAGAACATAATCATGCATACTGTGTATATGTATACACATGTACCTGTCTATTTGTTTATCTATATAAGCGGCACACCTGATTAATAACTTCCATCCAATGGTATAGGACAGGAAATAAGGATGCCTGTAGAATTTCAGGAAGTAGTGGAGCTTGTGCAAAGAGCCTAATTGCTTGGCAACACCAAACGCCCAGTGTTTACATGAGAAAATAAATATGATAGATTTCTTTGTAGAAGCACTGCTCTGTTTGTGCATGTGCGCAGGTACACCGCTTTGCTAATGTTAACTTGGGTCAAGAATAGCCTACACCTAGCTAGCCACGTTGTGACGGCTAGGATCATGGATGTATTCACTAACTAGCTATTTATCTAACGAGGCATCTCAGCATCTTCGTCTACGTTCTTAAATGTGAGCATTTAGGCGCTGTCAATGTTATAACTAATTGAAAATACGTTAAAATAACTGCTTATTGTTATGTTACTTGTGTCAATCTCCCTTACCTCGAAAGACGTCCAATATGTTCGCTTGATCGTCCGCAGCTGACACTTATTAATGACAAATTAGCTTTGCGTCTCACACCCCTTCTCCTAAGAGAAAGAAGATTCGCCAAATAAAAAGTGATTCAACCGTTTCAGGCGAAATGAGTTTTTGATTGTCAAGACGATTGTCAGCCTCTGATTGGCCAAAGTAGAAATAGTTGACCCGCCCCCTCGAAGTCTCCAGGCCTGCAGAGTCTGAACAGTGAAACGCGTCATTGTTCCCGGCTTTCACCGATTGGTTAAGAGCATTGAAAAGACTAGCAGTCACGACCAAAAGTGTATATAAATTGTGGTCGTCATTTGTGTCTCTCTCTACCTTGGAAACTTTTCACAGTTGAACATTGTTTGTCACGCCTGTAAAGATTCCCCATTGCAAGGATTTTTTTTATCCATCTGAAGAAAACAAGAGACAAGCTCTTTATTCTTTTTGAGTAAACAAACGTTTCCATCACAACCTACTCACTAGCCTTTCACTGTAGGCTACGACAATCCTCAATTCGGTAAGTTGTATGTTATTTTTTATTTTTGAAAGATTAGAGCGAAGCCGTTTGGGGCTTCGGTTTAGGAAGTGAACTTCGAATGAACAAGGGAGGGTTAGACGACTGTTTTTGAATTTGAGTCCAGGAGAGGGTTACTGTTCTTTTTAATTTGAGTCCAGGGGAGGGTCATATAGCTACACATTTGAATCGAAAACAGAATAGTTTATTCATCTTTTCGGAATTCAGCAAGCTGTTTTGTATGACCATGTTGAGAGGGAAGCGCGTGAAGCGAACATACCGACATGCGGTCTGTTTTCAGTGTATTTCTCTGTTGCTGGTCGTTGCTGCGTGCGTTCACTTCTTTTATTCTCTGGTGATATTAAGTGGAGAGCATGGCCGTATATAGACCAGGGCCGTGTTTCCCAGAGGCATCGTTTAGGCATCGTGGCGCTACGTGCTTCTTAAGAACGTCGTTAGGTCCACCTCTAGGTGGTGATTCGTTTCCCAGAACCTTCTTAAGCCAAGGTATACCACAGCCAAGGGATACGTTATGAAGGGCGGTCGAACCCCATCGTAAGCTGTCCCTTGGCGATGCGCTCCGTTCATCCCGTTATAGTTTTAGCTCGATTAGAGCAAAATTACACTTTTAAAAAGGAGAGTTGCAATACAGCCCACAGCCCACATCTATCTATCCTACCTGCGCGATTCACATAGTGTACACAAAATACAATTAACTTGAATGATGAAAATAATGTCATGGAGCCTACACAACACATCATGGGAATGTTGTTTTTAAAACTTGTATTGAGCCAAGCAACATATACGGACTATCCATAGCCTAACATAATCCACTTTGTGAACAACAACAACATTTTCTTATGTAAAGGGATAATTTGATGACATGACTTTTCTGGCTGTCTTTATATATTGTCAGACAGATATTCTGGCGAATTGATTAATCCAATGAGGCCATCTAGATGAATAGTCAAATATCCTCACACACGCTCCAGAATATTGTAGAAAGCCTTCCCAGAACAGTGGAGGCTGTTATAGCTGCACAGGGGGGACCAACTCCATATGATGCCTATTCATTTAGAATGGGATGTCATGAAGGTTCCTGTAGGTGTAATGTGTAGGTGGCCCAATACTGTTATCCGTATAGTGTACTTTGCTAACAGATTCACAGTATTTAGTGATCTTACAAATGCTGTTTGTTATATTGTGTGCATTCTTCAAAACCTCTACTGTTGTAATGTGGCAAGAAACAACAAATATACAGGATAAAGGGAACTTGTTTAATATTGGTTGGGAAAAAACATGGGCAGGTTTGTTCTTCAGACTTTTGTCCTGTAACAGGCTGTCTTTTTCCGGGGTGGGGTTGTTAGACCCATGCCCAACCCCCAACCTGGAGGGCCAGTTGTTGCTTTTCGTCTGGCCTCTACCCTGAACCTGCCCGGCATGGTTGAACCTGCTGGGGGGGGTGACCCCCCACCAATATAGCCTTCATGGTCATGGAGGCACACAAGCCTTCCCACCACGACAAGGTAGCAACACGTAGGAAGGATGTAGGAAGGATGAGTGGTGTTGTGAGTGTATGTAGTGTGTGCGCGCAGTGTACAGTGGTGTGTGTGCAGTGTGTGGTAAGTGTATGTAGTGTGTGTGGTGAGTGTGCAGTGTGTGGTAAGTGTATGTAGTGTGTGTGGTGAGTGTGCAGTGTGTGGTAAGTGTATGTAGTGTGTGTGGTGAGTGTGTGCAGTGTGTCTCTGGCATCTGCATCATCTGCAAGGGAGGAAAATTCAATTAGCGACACTGAATGGAATGCATGCAGTGTGGGAATAGACAGAGTATACAAAATACACACTTAGCCTACCTGGAGTTGGCAGAATGATGGGCACTGATATGGAGGCCCACACAAACTGTGCCTCTGCTAGGGCCTGCTGCCTGTTCTGCAGGTCCAGCCTCTCACGCTGCACAGCCAGCCTCTGCCTCCCCACCTCCAGGAGCTCCTCACTGCAGTCGCACCTCGCATCCGTGGTGTTCAGCTGCCTCTCACGGGGGGTGGGACGTTATGGGGGGTGGGGGGAGAGCGTGTCGACGGGTTGGAGCGGTCTGACCGTGCTGGGGTCTCCTCTTCAGAGGACTGGGAGGCTTGGGGTGACTCAGCTGAGGGCTGGGAGGCTTGGGGTGATTCAGCTGAGGGCTGGGAGGCTTGGGGTGACTCAGCTGAGGGCTGGGAGGCTTGGGGTGATTCAGCTGAGGACTGGGAGGCTTGGGGTGATTCAGCTGAGGGCTGGGAGGCTTGGGGTGACTCAGCTGAGGGCTGGATGTTGGAGGGGCCCTCTCCAGACTCCAAATCAAGGCCACCAGTGATGCCTTGGGAGGCTGTGAGGCCGATGATCGATAGGGCCTTCTCCTCCTCCGGGGTGAGGGAAGGCACGGTGCTCTGCCTCTCGGCGCACCTCAAGGTATACCTTGAGAAGCGTCGTAGCGCGGAGAAGTTCGGCGAATCTGGGAAACGTTGCCTCAGGTGGTGGATTGAATCACTGCTGATTGGGTTAAAGTGGGAACCGTAACAAAACGGTGCACACCGGTTTATAGATTGGCCCAGGTGCAGGCTGTGTCTATATGGTAGGCTATACCAGACTGCCCTCTAGTGGTGCCTACTGTACAGAATAAAATAACGTTATAACTATTATAATATTTGCTATGTGTAAAATAAGTATGAGTAGCCTACAGGTACATTGGAATTCTTGTAATCGCTTGTCCTTACAGTGTCAGTACAAACCAGTTCCTCAGTCCAGTCCTAGGTACTCCACTAGACGTAAAGGTTCCCAAACGGACAATTTACATTATTATCTGCTACTAATCTAGCAGTCTATCAGTATCATCCTCATCTACTTACCCCATCCCTTCCCTACTTATCCCAACCGATGACTGTTTGTGTCCATGACATAGTCAGTGCAATTAAATAACATGGGTGTGTTATGTACATAGCTAGAATAAGTAATCCTGGGGTTGAACTATGACCAAAAAACTAAACTGCTAAATCAATACTCCTTCCATAGTAGCATAACTGTAGTCATGTCCATTTTGAATAAAAAATGGCATGAGTGCATGTTTTTATATAATGAATTTATTGTTTAATACTACTGGTGGTGTGAGAGTGTGAGAGGGTGAGAGTGTGAGAGTGTGAGAGTGTGTGAGTGAGTCTGTAGTGGTGAGGGAGGGGTGAGGGGGGATTGGTTTGGCTACACCCTTCCATCCCCTGTACAGACTGCCCTCTGGGGAGCTGAAGAAAGCAGTCAGCTTGTCACAGAGGTGCCAGGTGGTATAGTCTGGTGAGGACTGCATTACATTTACATTACATTACAATCATTTAGCAGACACTTTTATCCAAAGCGACTAACAATAATTGCATTTAACGTAGGAAAAGCCAATGTACTACTACTTGCCAGAACTCACAAGTGCATCTTCTCTCTAAAACAAGTGACTAAGAGCATAATGTAGTGCTGAAGGCAAAGTTCAAGAATAGCAATCTAAAGTACAGTGCAATACAATACAATAAAATACAATAAGTGCTTAGGAGGGAGGATTGTTGTAGTACTTCTTGAAGAGATGAGTTTTGAGCCTGCGACGAAAGATGGGCAGCGACTCTGCTGTCCTGACATCAGTGGGCAGTTCATTCCACCACTGCGGGGCCAGGACAGAGAAGAGCCATGACCGTGTCGATCGACCGCAGGGGCCTCGGAGTGACGGGGAAACCAGTCGCCCCAAGGTAGCAGAGCGTAGCGGTCGGGAGGAGGTGTAGGGTTTGACCAGGCCTGGAGGTAGGAGGGGGCTGTTCCTTTCATTGCCCTGTAGGTTAGCGCCAGAGTTTTAAACTGGATGGGAGCCGCTACAGGGAGCCAGTGTAGGGAACGGAGGAGGGAAGTTGTGTGGGAGAACTTGGGGTGGTTGAACACCAGGCGAGCAGCAGCTTTCTGGACAAGTTCCAGAGGTTTAATGGCTGACGCTGGGGCCCCAGCGAGGAGGCAGTTGCAGTAGTCCAGGCGGGAGATGACCAGGGCCTGGATGAGTACCTGCACCGTTTCATCAGTGAGGAAAGGGCGAATCCTCCTGATGTTGTAGAGCATGAATCTGCAGGAGCGTGTGATGGATGTGATGTGCGGAAGACGACAGTTGGTTATCTAGGGTCACAACCAGATTCCTCGCAGTCCGAGTCGGGGTCACCACTGTGTCTTCAATGGTGATGGCCAGGTACCGGTGCGGGCAGCCCTTCCCCGGAAGGAACAGCAGCTCAGTCTTGTCCAGATTGAGCTTGAGATGATGTGTCGTCATCCAGTCCGAGCTATGCGTGTCTCCACTGCCTGGTGGTATAGGCTGGTGAGGAGAGCCAGATAGTATTAATGGGTTTCAAATGTAGTCCTAGACCTGCCATGTTGGGGACCCAACACAGGTGTTTCAAATGAATGAATTGGTTCTACTGCATAGGATTCTATACAGTCGAGCCAATCGGATAAATTGAAACACCTGCGTTGGTCCCCAATATGGCAGGTCTAGGACTACATTTGAAACCCATGAATAGGCTGGTGAGGAGGACTGCCAGGTGGTATAGGCTGGTGAGGAGGACTGCCAGGTGGTATAGACTGAAGGAGGACTGCCAGGTGGTATAGACTGAAGGAGGACTGCCAGGTGGTATAGAACGAAGGAGGACTGCCAGGTGGTATAGGCTGGTGAGGAGGACTGCCAGGTGGTATAGGCTGGTGAGGGACTGCCAGGTGGTATAGGCTGGTGAGGAGGACTGCCGCCAGGTGGTATAGGCTGGTGAGGAGGACTGCCAGGTGGTATAGGCTGGTGAGAGGGACTGCCAGGTGGTATAGGCTGGTGAGAGGGACTGCCAGGTGGTATAGGCTGGTGAGGAGGACTGCCAGGTGGTATAGGCTGGTGAGGGACTGCCAGGTGGTATAGGCTGGAGAGGAGGGCTTGGTTCGCCTACACCCTTCCTGCCAGGCCAAACTGCCCTCTGGGGAGCTGAAGTATGCAGCCAGCTTGTCACAGAGAATGTAGGCATCCCTGGGTCCTCTGTTACACCCAAGTATCTGTTTTGCTCAAGGAAAAGGGACAAAACAATATCAATAGTAAATATCTAGCTTGTGTGGGAGAAAGGTTGTATGTGTCTTAATAAAATCAAGAATAATATCACCTGCATATAGGCTACACTGCTAAAATGTTGTAGGTATATTGCATTATGTGGCATGCTCATTGATACTTGCATATCTTATACATAGCCTAATTTGCCTACTAACATTTGTTAACTATGTTCTTACTGTTGCCAACTTGAGAACAAACACACCAACTGCGGTTGGTGCATATTACTAATCTGTTCACCAGATGTTCTTGTTAGCTACAATGTTTTTCCTACTTGAAAACAGACACTCAAACACTGCGGTTGATGCATAGCCAAACGTTAGGCTTCATATTAGCCTACTAACGTCTGTTAACTATTTAGCACTAGCTACGTTATGAGTGCCAGATACAATGTTTTGCCATAAAATGTTGCCTGCTTGAAAACACACACAAACACTGCGGTTGGTGCATAACACAACGTTACATAACGTAGTTAACAGACGTTAGTATAGGCTATGTTACATAACATACATACATAAGGTCCGTTAACTATGTTATCTAGACTAACGTTAGCACAATGTTGCGAGTGCCAGATAGGCTAGCTACAATGTTTTGCCAAAATGTTGCCTACTGAAACAGACACAAAAACGGTTATGTAACTGATACAGCATCAAAGTAATTGTTTCTGAAAGATACGAAATCACTTGTAAGGCTATAGCTTAGCTACTATCACCATTATTTTATTGAAGAAATTATAAGACTAACTTACCCATTGCGAGGTTGTTGGCCATTTGTCATTTACTGATCAATTGGGATTTGTTTTTTTAAAGTGCACTAGAAAATGCGTCGAATGTTGCAGCCTGTGTGCGGGGCTAGCCGGACACAGCGCCGTGCGCCGTCGTACGACATCGTGGCGGATGCGGTCTGCGGGAGCTTCAGACGACTGTTTTTGAATTTGAGTCCAGGTGAGGGTTACTGTTTTTTTGTTTGTTTGTTTTTTAGTCCAGGGGATCATATACACATTTGAATCGAAAACAGAATAGTTTATTCATCTTTTCGGAATTCAGCAAGCTGTTTTGTATGACCATGCTGAGAGGGAAGCGCGTGAAGCGAACATACCGACATGGGGTCTGTTTTCAGTGAATTTCGCTGTTGCTGGTCGCTGCTGCGTGCGTTCACTTCTTTTATTCGCTGGTGATATTAAGTGGAGAGCATGGCCGTATAACGTAATTCATAAGCAAATCTAGAGGCCACCACCTGAGCTGACTCAAAAAAAATTGCTCATGTGACCGGTCTGGTCTTGTACGCATGTGTTTCTGCATTGTGTATTAAATAGCTGGACCACTTCTTGCTGCTGAAGGCTGATTTATTCTGGATAGAATAAACACACACATAGTTATACATTTGCACTGAGGCTGGTCAGGCATCAGATGGACCGCCAGCAACTGAGGTTTACATGTTGCTATACAATTACTGTAATAAAGTCAAGGATGATACACTCTCAAAGTTATTTACTCTTTATTGCATTCTGCACTTCAGAACCCATTACTACGCATTCTGGTGGTTATCTCCTTGCTGAACGTTACTTCCGGTCCCCCTCTACATTAAGCCCCTCTCCTTATATCACCTGACTGCCTGACTGAATATAACATACAACATGAATCAGAACATTACAACATTCCTCCCCCCATAGTCTACAAAAATCCTTCTTTTATGTGCTGAACAAATTCACTTAAACCTAGTCTGATTCTACGAGGGGATTATTCTGCCCCTGCTACCACTTAGTCCTTGAGATACGTGGGTGCCTGTCTAACTCTCACTGGGTAACAATTTCCCAAAACCCCAATGTCTGGAGGCCCCGGTGCCACTGCATGGTGCTGGATTCTCTAGTTCTGCTGGCGGCACCAGTATGCCTGGATCCTCTGCTTCTTGTGGCGGTGCCCATACTACCTCGTGTGCCTGATTATCTAGTTCTTGCTCTGCTGTGTCCACAGGAACACTCCTCTTAGAGACAGGGGTCAGCCAGGTTGTGATCATAACATGGCCGTATCTGATCGTGATGTCGTCTCACCAGTGTTTTCACTCTCCAAGAGACTGGACCGGTCCTCTCTATAAATTGCCGGAATCCACTTCTGGCCTGAGTATCCCCTCACATAGACTGAATCACACTTGTAAATAGCGAGGGACGCACCTGATCTAGCCGAGTCCTGATCCTGCGGTTCATGAGCAGCTCAGCTGGCGTGGCTCCCGTGGTGGTCTGGGGGGTTTATCTGTACTTGAACAGGAACCTGGATAGCTTTGTCTCCAGACTACCTTCCCCCATCTTCTTGAGTCCCTCCTTGACCGCCCGCTCTGCACCGCCATTTGAGGACGGGTGGTATGGTGCTGTTGTGACATGCTGTATGCCATTCTTTTGTAGGAAGTTCTTGAACTCTGCACTGACCAGACTAGGCCCATTATCACTGACAATCACTGCAGGGGTGGCAAAAATGCTTCTCAGTCTCTCGATAGTCATGGATGAAGTAATAGACGACATTGGGTGAGCCTCGACCCATTTTGAATAGGCATCTACGACGATGAGGAGCATCTTCCCCAATACAGGCCCACAGAAGTCCAGAGGCAGCCTCATCCACGGTTGGTCTGGCCACTCCCACGGGTGTAGCGGTGCTGTTGCAGGGGTGGCTTGGTAGGACTGACATGCATGACATTCCCGCACAGCGGACTCTAAATCCGTGTCCATGTTTGTCCACCATACGTAGCTGCGGGCCAAAAACTTCATTGGTGAGATCCCCGGACCCCCGGATGAGCTTCATGAAGCTCCTCAATCATGATTCGTCTTCCTTGAGGTGGGATTATCACTCTACTTCCCCACAGTATGCACCCCTCCTCCACGCTCACTTCCTTTTTTCTTCTTGTGTATGGCTGCATTTCTGGGTTGTTGCAGTACTCTGAGGGCCAGGAGTCCTGCAGCAGAGCGTGATGTACTCTGGACAGAATGGGGTCTCGCCGGGTCCCCTCCCATATCTGCGTTACCTGTAGTGGTGTGCCATTCATGTGCTCCATGAGCATTACCACCTCTTCTTCCCGTGGTGTGGCAGCGGACGTGATCGGCAGGGGGAGCCTGCTCAGTGCATCCGCGTTCCCGTGTTTTGAGCCCTCCTTATACTCCAAGGTGTACTCATAAGCTGCCAAAATCAGTGCCCATCTTTGCATTCTGGCTGCGGCGAGGTGTGGGATGCCTTTACTCTCCCAGGAGGTCCAGCAGCGGTTTGTGGTCTGTCACAATGGTGCAGTGTTTCCCAAACAGATACTGGTGGAATTTCTTAAAGGAGTAGTAAAGGGAAAACTCATGTTTAGCCCTGTTTTAAGGTTACTTATGATCATATACAATGGTTCAGATCAAAAAGTTGACAAAACTAGCACTTTTGAGAAAGTGTGATAATTGCTTTACCACCGTTTTGGTCATACAATGGATATGGGTGAGCACTGTGGAAAATCATTCAAAAAATATGTTAAACTCTTGCATATGATCATAAGTAACCTTAAAACATGGCTAAACATGAGTTTTCCCTTTACTACTCCTTTAAAGTTACCCAATGTAGTTTTTGACCATTAGTATGCGCTCTAGAGCAAATTTGAGGTGGTCCCCGAAAATCGCGTACTACGTCATTGCGTCAATACGTGGAGCACATAATAGTGACGTTTCACACGTCTTTTTTGTTTTCAAAACATATGCTAAATATCATTTTCCGAAGAAATTACAAGGTCCTTTAAAGTTACCCAATGTAGTTTTTGACCATTAGTATGCGCTCAAGAGCAAATTTGAGGTGGTCCCCGAAAATCGCGTACTACGTCATTGCGTCAATACGTGGAGCACATAATAGTGACGTTTCACATCTTTGTTGTTTTCAAAACATTAGCTAAATATCATTTTCCGAAGAAATTACAAGGTAGGAAAGACATTCAAGTGATTCATCATGTTTATTAGACTACAAGGAAGTAGTACAGTAGGACCCCACTTATCCGAACCCAACGGGACCGAAGGTCGTTCGTATCTCTGAAATGTCCGGATGACTGAAACGTATGTTAAAATGCACCAAATTCAATAAGTGGTATACTTGTTTCATATAGACTCATAATACACCGAAAAATACCCTTAATTACTTGTGAAAATGCATCAAAATTGCAATCAAATAGCCAACTAAACTCATATAGCCTAGCCTATAATAAAATAAACAAATTTCCACTTGAGTGCGTGCTTTGATCAAATACAGTACTTCGTACGACTCGTTTGCGTTTTGTGCTCGACATTTTCCCGCTTTAGAGTAACAAAGAAATTAAACGTGACAATAGGCTACAGCTAACAGGCAACATGTAGGTCTACATACAGTTCAGTTTTTATTCACAGTAGGATACAGTACATGTTTACTATGACAGATTTAAGTACAGTACTGTAATGACAATCCCACCAGTAACCAGATAGCAGGCAAAAAAAAAAAGAAAGTTTTTTAAGCCTGTCCGGTAGACCGGGAGGTTGGGATCTCTGAAGTTGGGATTAGTGGGGTCCTACTGTAGTTAAGCATGAAGCCCAAGAAGTACTTCAACTGTGTCTGGTCAGTTGGCTGTGGAGCGCTTGCAATGGCCTGTACCTTGTGTTGACTTTCGTTGTCTTTTATCATTGTCCTTATTAAGCTCGGCGTTGTGTTTTGATTACAATAAAAGACGGCCCCCAATCTCACACAATACCACACAGTCCAGTGTCTCCTTGTTCTGATGTATTCCAAATAAATCTCTCCAACACAGGATTTGAGCGACATCAAAAGCTGTTTATTACAGAAGGGTTAACATACAAGATGATGGCATGAAGTCTAATGTACACTTGACCTCTCTGTATGCTGTCTGAACTCAAATTAAAGCATTGGTCTCGTTGCAACGTTCTTATGGTTCGGGTGTCCCCCCCCCTCGTCTCTTCTCCGATAAGACTGTCTTTCTCGTCTCTTCTGTGGCCTTGTTTGGTCAAGATAAGCTACGCCGCCTCGGCGCTAACCACAACAATTGCTGTTTAGCACAGAATGTACCAGCTAAGAATGTCATCTTTATCTCATAAGTCTATGGAAGAGGGACACCATTTTCTTACAGAACACACCAGCTACAGCCATACTCGGAGGTCGATCATAATAATTTAGAAATACCTTACAGGATCAGATTAAATCAATATTTCTTTGAAAATCAGCCAGATTCAACACTTATCTGCTACGGAATGAATTCCTTTTTCGTTGATCCTGTATCCCAGGTACACCACCTCTGGTGCCATGAAGACACATTTCTCTCTCCTATGCCTGGGGCTGATGACACCCCATAGGGTAGCCTGGTGTACTAGTATAAACCACGGTGGGTGTTAATTGTTGTGAACTTCTTAGATTCTTCATCCCGTGGGAGTTGCTGGTATGCCTGAGACATGTCTAGTTTGGTGAATTTCTGTCCCCCCCCAGTACTGCCAACAAGTCCTCAGTTTTTGGAATTGGGTAGTTATCTGTCTTAGACACTGGATTCACGGTAACTTTATAGTCCCCACATATTCTAGTTGTTTTGTCTGGTTTAAGTATAGGAACTATGGGAGCGGCCCACTCGGAAACTCACAGGCTCTATGATGCCTTCCTTCTCTAATCTAACCAACTCTGTCTCAACTTTGTCCTTGAGGGCATATGGCAGAGGCCTGGCTTTGAAATACCTTGGCTTGGCCTCGGGGTCAACAGAGATCTTTGCTGTAGCTCCCACTGAACTGCCCAGCTCACCTTAAACACCTCTCCGTGTTGTGAGAGTAGCTCACTCAACTCCTGCTGCTGAACTGTATGTAGTCTGAAAATGGCCCTCCAGTCTAGCCTAATGGCCTCTAGCCAATTTATCCCCAATAGATTTGGCCCCTCCCCTCTTACCACTATCAATGGCAACTGTCTGGTCTGCCCCTTGTAACTGACTTGTGTGTACATCTTGCCTAGCACCCCTACACTATCTCTGGTGTACATATACAGCTTTGTTCTTGTATGGTGGCGTTTCCCCCCTCCCGTCTTCCTGTATGTTTTCTCATTCACTATAGTCAGGCTTGCCCCAGTGTCTACTTCAAACTCAATGTTGCATCCATTCACTGCCATCTGCTCTCTGTATGGCTCTACTCTTTTTTCATCATCGATATTGTACATCATGTGGGCATACTCCTCTTCCTCTTCTTCCAGTCTGTGGCGCGCTATGGCTTCTACCATATGGACTTGTGGTCACGATTGATCAGATAGCTGGTTGGCTTGGTTCCACGATTGAAAATCTTCAATCAGTATCCTTGCACACCGCACTGATCACTATACATATACACACTGTACATACAAACTTTAAAGTTTATTAATATTACACTTACTTATTCGTTCAATTCAACCATAACATTTCTGTGATCTTTTGGGATGTTTGCTTTGACATTGTAAATGTATGTTTCCCATGCCAATAAAGCCCTTTGAATTGAAGTAAAATATAGAAGACATACAGATAGTTATCCATTCATACTTGGATGGATGGATGGATAGATGGATAGGGATTTGTGTTAGTGAAAATGTGCTTTACTGAGACGGGAAGCACAGGGTGTAATCAGTCTCAATATGCTCTCCTGTGAAATGTATTGCAATCCCAATATTTGTACATGTTTGGCATGGCTTGGACTTGAGCATTCCCCTGGCACTTGTTTTCACTGCTCCCACGGAGGACTATGTGCAAGTCATGCCAGATGCCTACAAAAAGATGGACTCCACTTTGCGCGTGTAAACTGTAGCATAATTAGGCATTACAATCAGGGGAAGAAATATGAACACATGCTCATTTCTCATATTTCCAGAATAAATTTGGCTGCGCTCACGCTATATTGTTAGAAGTAGGCCTAGGCTATATTGTTAGAAGTAGGCCTAGGCTATATTGTTAGAAGTAGGCCTAGGCTATATTGATAGAAGTAGGCCTAGGCTATATTGATAGAAGTAGGCCTAGGCTTTATTGATAGAAGTAGGCCTAATCTATATTGTTAGAAGTAGGCTGGGACTGACTGCCCCCCTGATCAAAAAGTCAAACTGCGCATATGAACATCATGTCACTAGAGAGACAGAAACAGCAGGATCCAGAGATGGTAAGGGACTGTGATAGAACTAACAGAAGGAAGTTCATAGAGAAGCAACTAGAAATGAATCCAGAGGCCTATAAACAATGAGATGCAAATAAAAAGGCTATGTTAAGGGAAAGACTTCATGAACAATTAAACAGGACAACAATAGGCAGGCTTTTCAGAGATCGTGTCAGGGATGGACCCATCTTTGCATGTGTAAACTGTAGAATAATTAGGCATAACAATCAGGTGAAGAAATATGAACACATGCTCATTTCTCATATTTCCAGAATCTATTCTGCTGCTCTCACTCAAAATAAACCATCTCTCCAGTCTTGAAAGTTTCCCTCCCTTCCTCCCTCCATACAGTCAGTCCCTACATCTCACCCACTTTTTCTCCCTCCCTCTCTTCCTTCATCCTTCCTTCCTCCCGTCTCTCCCTCCCTCACCTGTTTGTTCTTATGAAACCACCCCCTCTCTCCCCCAGGTATGTGAACTGTACCCGTACTGAGGAAGAGCAGAACCTGGTAGCGTTTCAGAACCGTGGAGGGATCCTGTTTCGCTGCTGTCGGCTGCTGGCTGTCGGGGAGGAGCTGCTGGTCTGGTACGGACAGGAGTACAGATACAAGAGCATCTCCTTCAACTACGTCTGGGAAGAAAAGAGCACCGCTAGAGGTATCTGTCCTCAACTCTTCTTCCCTCTGTCTTCTCCATCTCTCTCTCTCATCCACCTCTTTCCTTAAAGCTGAAAGAACAAGAGGTCTGCTGGTCATAATAATAACCGCTGTCCAAGTAGCTCTCCTCTACCGTTCTTCCTCTCCTCTGTCTTTTTCCCATGGTGCCAGCCAGCAGGCAAGACATGGGCATACAGCGTGAAATTCAGGACACTCATGGATGCAACGATACAGAGGGCACTATGTCATAACCTGCAATGGTGCCTGTGCAAATCGCTGTTGTGAGGCACGCAAATTGCCAATATTAGGCAGGCACACTTGCTCAGAACAAAATGGAATGCTGTTAGTTGCCATGGAACATGGTAGCTTGACTTATCTTTAGGAGTGCTAGCTTACTCTAGCTATCTAAGGTAGCTATTGCCGTGGGCTTCAATGTATTCATGCTTGTTTTCTCTCCTTTCTCCTCTTTTCTTTTTCTCACTCCTCTCTCTCCTCTGTCGCTCTCCTTCACTCGAGCTCAGCCAGAGGAACCTCTTACATATCTTTCTCTCTCCTGTCCTCAATCTGAAGTTGTGGTGTCGTCGTGTTTCTCCCCCCACTAGTTACATACGTATAAACACTATACAGTATTTGCACTTGTAATACAGGTGTGAGAATCCTTTTTAATGTTTGTCTCTTTCTCTTTCACTCTCCCAGGAGTGATGTCAGACTTGTCCCAGACTCGGGTGTTCTCCTGCTCTGTGTGCCCATTCACCTACACCTCCCAGATCTACCTCAACAAGCACCTCAAGAGGAGCCATGACAACCTCTACGTCTCTCTCTTTCGTCTCTCGAGCAGACAGATCAGACCAGAGATTCTCTCCTCCTCTTCCTCTCAATCACTCCCTATCACCACCTCCAACACCCCCCTCACCCCAGCTCCCACCCAGAGACATAGAGACAAAGACAAGCCAAGACCGTACCACTGTGAACAGTGTGGGAAGAACTTCACTACGTCAGAACATTTAAAGAAACACCAGCGTGTTCATACAGGAGAGAAGCCATACCACTGTGACCAGTGTGGAAAGAACTTCACTGACTCAGGAAAGTTAAAGATACACCAGCGTGTTCATACGGGAGAGAAGCCATACCACTGTGACCAGTGTGGGAAGAACTTCACTCAGTCAACAAGCTTAAAGACACACCAGCGTGTTCATACAGGAGAGAAGCCATACCACTGTGACCAGTGTGGAAATAATTTCACTAGGTCAGGAGATTTAAAGAAACACCAGTGTGTTCATACAGGAGAGAAACCATACCACTGTGAGCAATGTGGAAAGAACTTCACTGAGTCTGAAAATTTGAAGACACACCAGGGTGTTCACACCGGAAAGAAGCCATACTACTGTGACCAGTGTGGAAAGAACTTCACTACATCAGGAAACTTAAAGACACACCAGCGTGTTCATACAGGAGAGAAGCCATACCACTGTGACCAGTGTGGAAAGAACTTCACTACGTCAGGAGAGTTAAAGACACACCAGCGTGTTCATACAGGAGAGAAGCCATACCACTGTGACCAGTGTGGAAAGAACTTCACTCAGTCAGAACATTTAAAGAAACACCTGCGTGTTCATACAGGAGAGAAGCCATACCACTGTGACCAGTGTGGAAAGAACTTCACTTCGTCAGGAGACTTAAAGAAACACCAGCGTGTTCATACAGGAGAGAAGCCATACCACTGTGACCAGTGTGGGAAGAACTTCACTACGTCAGGACAGTTAAAGATACACCAGCGTGCTCATACAGGAGAGAAGCCATACCACTGTGACCAGTGTGGAAAGAACTTCACTGAATCAGGAAAGTTAAAGATACACCAGCGTTTTCATACAGGAGAAAAGCCATACCACTGTGACCAGTGTGGGAAGAACTTCACTAAGTCAGGAAATTTAAAGTCACACCAACATGTTCATACAGGAGAGAAGCCATACCACTGTGACCAGTGTGGGAAGAACTTCACTACATCAGAACATTTAAAGACACACCAGCGTGTTCATACAGGAGAGAAGCCATACCACTGTGACCAGTGTGGAAAGAACTTCACTACGTCAGAACATTTAAAGACACACCAGCGTGTTCATACAGGGGAGAAGCCATACCACTGTGACCAGTGTGGAAAGAACTTCATTACGTCAGAAAAATTAAAGATACACCAGCGTGTTCATACAGGAGAGAAGCCATACCACTGTGACCAGTGTGGGAAGAACTTCACCACGTCAGGAGAGTTAAAGACACACCAGCGTGTTCATACAGGAGAGAAGCCATACCACTGTGACCAGTGTGGAAAGAACTTCACTACATCAGAACAATTAAAGATACACCAGCGTGTTCATACAGGAGAGAAGCCATACCACTGTGACCAGTGTGGAAAGAACTTCACTACATCAGAACAATTAAAGATACACCAGCGTGTTCATACAGGAGAGAAGCCATACCACTGTGACCAGTGTGGAAAGAACTTCACTAAGTCAGAACATTTAAAGATACACCAGCGTGTTCATACAGGAGAGAAGCCATACCACTGTGACCAGTGTCGAAAGACCTTCACTCAGTCAGGAAATTTAAAGATACACCAGCGTTTTCATACAGGGGAGAAGCCATACCACTGTGTCCAGTGTGGAAAGAACTTCACTACGTCAGGAGAGTTAAAGACACACCAGTGTGTTCATACAGGAGAGAAGTCATAGCCATAGCCTTAGGACTGGATTACACTACTGAGTTTTTCTGGAGGCAGATCGGTACGTCCGGGGCCACGTTTTGGTGCTTGAAATCCGGAGATGCGTTCTAGTGTAATAGGCAGATCCGGAGGCCTTTGAGAAAAAAAAACTATAGGAATAGGGTTACATTGTAACTCTGTGTTCACTTCACCTTATAACAATCAAATAGATGATTTACGAGTTTGAGCTACATAGACACTTACTGTATACTATAGTTAATCAGACAAGCGGATAATATCGTAGGAGGAATTTCACTCTATTCCATGTTTACATGTTCCCCCCAAAAAGTAGACACTTCAAATCATAACCTACATAAGAATAGACACCTCAAATAATAATTCTCTTGTTCAAAGAAAAGTAACTAGCAAAAAGTTACAATATTTTTATTGAGCTATAGCTATATAAGATATATATTGAGGTATGCTGCTACACGTGTGGGTAGACTCCCCAGCTCAGCCTTTCCTGTTCCTGACCAAATATCACCTTGATCACACCTGTCTGAACTTCCCAGCACTCCTGCCCTTTTCTTTTTCTATAATATCTCTATTCAATACTCAAATACAGTCCAAATGTTCCGATATATTGTCCTTACAATCATTTACTTTTAAGTCCTTCACCCATTCCCTCACGATATCTCCCGTATTATGATGAGACTTAATAATAATAATTCATATCTATCGGGGTATGTGAATGTTTTTACGAATATGCCAACTGTCTGTCCCGCATGGTGTCGTTCTAAAACATCACCATCGAGATGAATAAGCCTACTATTTTAAACCGCACCACAGATATGAGCAAACATGATTTAGGTTACCTATTAGGCCAGTAAAAGGAGATGTTTGCTTTTGCAAAAGAACCCCTCAAATATGTTATACAGTTTAATCTGGAATAATATTCTGAAATCAGATCTGTAATCATTCTACAAGCAATTGGTTTATTCTGGTGTGAGCCAATGATCAAAATAGGAATTGGATATGGAGTTTGGATTACTGGAGAAAATGTAAAGAGGAACATGAGGAAGATCCTTGGTGAACTGAATAATACGGCAGGCCTTATCCTATAGGCCTATGGAATGCTGTTCAGGAAGTTGGGTGAATGAATGGATTTAATTTTGTCCTCTGGGTGAAAGTCAATTGCTTTAAAAACATTAAAGAATAAAACCAAAAAGTACTGCAACACGAAGTAGATGAAATGGTGATTACATAGGGAACTGTTTAAATTAATTCCAATACACCTGGTTGAGTTCATGGTTTAAAACCATTCATCTCTTACAATATACATGAATAAATTATCAGATGAACAGTAGTAATGGTAGGCTATAATATTGTTATCACAGCAGTGTAGATTGCAATTAGAGATTGGAATAAGTAGAGTATCTTTTTGGATTTGAGATTATTTTAAAAGCAGGGGATGCGCTCCAAACATGGAATACAAACTGGGATGGAAATGTATTTGTTGGTGACTGTTGGCGTTGGTTGGATGGTATTTTAAACTTTTCAGAATGTTTTTTTTTTTTTTTCATTAGCCTTTTTAATAAACATTGTATAACCTGAGAGAGGTACTGTAGAGTGTGTTCATTTGTGTTCCTGCCTCAGTATCCAACCCTGGACTGACCCCACCTCAGCATCCAACCCTGGACTGACCCCCCCCCAATATCCAACCCTGGACTGACCCCGCCTCAGTATCCAACCCTAAACTGACCCCCCCTCAGTATCCAACCCTAAACTGACCCCACCTCAGTATCCAACCCTGGACTGACCCCTCCTCAGTATCCAACCCTGGACTGACCCCCCCCTCAGTATCCAACCCTGAACTGACCCCTCCTCAGTATCCAACCCTGAACTGACCCCTCCTCAGTATCCAACCCTGGACTGACCCCACCTCAGTATCCAACCCTGGACTGACCCCACCTCAGTGTCTCTGCATGCCTCTTCCATTGCTCCCAGGGAGAGTCATGCAAGTGTCTGGTTGGTGTTCATAGACCTTTGTTGACTTTCATTGTCTTTTATTATTGTCCTTATTAAGCTCTGCGTTGTGTTTTGATTACAATAAAAGACGGCCCCAGATCTCACACAATACCACACAGTCCAGTGTCCCTTCTTTAGGTGTATTCCAAATGAATCTCTCCAACACAGGATTTGAGCGACATCAAAAGCTGTTTATTACAGAAGGTTTAACATACAAAAGACGATGGCATATAGTCTAATGTACAGCTGACCTGTCTGTATGTTGTCTGGACTCAAATCAAATCATCTGAGCTCGAGCACGGTTCTTATGTGGTTTGAGTGCCCCCACCCCCCCCTCGTCTCTTCTCCGATAAGACTGTCTTTCTGTTCTCTTCTGTGGCCTTGTTTTGTCAAGTCAACCTACGCCGCCTTGGCGCTAACCACAACAATTGCTGTTTGGCACAGAGTGTACCAGCCATGGAATGTCATCTTTATCTCATAAGTCTATGGAAGAGGGACACCATTTCTTACAGAAAGCTCCAGCTCCAGCCATACTCAGAGGTCAATCATTATAATTAGGAACAGCTAACGTGATCAGATTAAACCAATATTTCTCTGAAAATCAACCAATATTCAACACCTTCCAACACCAAAGTGAAAATAATGCCTCAATGGGACTGAGGAATGGGGAGTAAGGGGGTAACGGTGTATCCACCCGTGAAGTTATGTATGGTGGTTGGTGAACCAGTCCCAGACCAGAGCAGCCCGGTGGAAACTAACATTATCCCACATGACAACAAACCTGGGCTGCTCTGCTCCATCCTGTACAACTGCATTATATAGAGCACCAGATATGTCATTGTGAGTGGAGTGCACTTCTAAAGCATAGAGCGCTTTACAATATCTTCTCTCATTCACTCACCAATGGTGGCCAGCTGGTGTTAGCCTCCTCATTGGGATAAATTAGTGTCTTACTCAAGAACATGTCAACGAAGCAGAGGAGATAGCTGGAATTGAACTGGAGGCTCCCAGACGGCTACTCTACCTCCTGAGCTGCTGCCGCCCCCTCAGAACATGATCTTGTGTGCAGTACTGGATGGACCTAGGGTGGCATGGTGATGGAGAACTCCTTGCAGATGTAGGAACCTCTTGAAAATGTTTTCAGCCCTCAAAGGCCAAATGTAGATTTTTGCAGGGTGATTATCAACAATCTAGTAATTATATTCTGTAAACCAAGGCATGTTTAAATAATTTTATTGTGAGCTTACAAGGTATGTCTGATCTCCAGAGCAGGGATATCAGAGTACAAATGTGTGGTCAGAAAACAATGAGTCTCATACTTCAGCAAAAATTAGTTTCAGTTGCTGGTGATTTAGACCGTTGGCACTTATAGTCAGAATTAGGAGGAATTCAGGTTTTCAATAGCGCTGAAGTTGGAGTGCAGACACATTCACACTTGGGAACCATCTAGTCTGCGTATTGTCTGGTTGAAGTGGTCTTCAGTAGTCTTGTGTTCACACCTCTCATATTAGAATGAATGGAAAGAAGTAGCCCTGATCCAGGTCCAGGACTAAAGAACAAGAAGAGACTGCGCCTTTTTATCTTTGGAAAACAAGGAGGAACATGGTCAGCACTTGACATTCAGAAAGGCCTTAAATAAATGAAGGGGTCACTAAAAATGCATGTCAGAATAATAATGTCATAGTAATGTCAGAACTGGTCACTACCGTTACATATCCAGAAGAGGGCGGCAGGTAGCCTAATGTTGAAGCGACATTTTTCCGGCCTCAGGAGGCGGGCTCTAGACAGGATCTCAGTGATACGCGTCATTGTTCCCGGCTTTCACCGATTGGTTAAGAGTGTATATAAATTGTGTTTGTAATCTGTCTCTCTACCTTGGGGACTCTTCAATGTCGAACACTGATTTTTATTTTAAATCCATCTGAAGAAAACAAGAGACGAGCTCTTTATTCTTTTTGAGTAACAAACGTTTTCATCACAACCTACTCACTAGCCTTTCACTGGATAGGCTGCGACAATCTTCAATTCGGTACGTTGTAAGTTATTTTTTATTTTGAAAAATTAGTGAGCAACAGTTTGGGGCTTTGGTTCAGGAAGTGATTTTTGCCTACATTTACTTGTTCTTTAAAATCCTTGGATTTTAATCCTGGAGCCAATCCAACCAGGGGGGTCACTGATGGAAAACAGGGGAGGGTCGTGCGTTTAGTCCAACCCTACTAACACAGTGGGTTGCAGCAACGTTGCACATAAGTTGTACTTAGGTAAGTTGCAACGTTACCATCAGGCGATGTTGTGACAACGTCCATCTATGGTCGAAAATAACTTTACCCTCCTACGTCTAATTAGACTTTACTGCAACGTTGCAGAAACATTGGCAACATGGGTCCCTGCAACGCCATTACATAACGTGATAGTAACGTTGTATTACAGTCCTATTAGGCTAGCAATCGGGCTATCCCGTGACGTCACTGCTTGCTGGTTCACAGTTAAAGTAGGCGGTTCTTTGCCAAACTGCTCCTGTATTATTTTATTTTAATTTTCGCTTATATCCTTCATATTGTACTGTATGTTGAGGTTAATAACTCATCTTAGAAATGTTATTGATTGTATATTTCCCTGTTTGTTATAAATTGAATGCTTTTTCATTAATTAAAAAAAATTCTACTAACTTTTCGGTGTCGACCAAGATATCATTTTTCAAAAGACTGTCGAGAAATCCCATTCATTCTCTCGGCATTATGGAACGCTTCCACTAGGGGGCGATGAGATTACTTTCCCTCCCTATAGATGGGTTCGCCGCCTACGTCACAGCAGAGTGCGCACGCAGCCTCTGGGTAAAAAGGCAAACAAACTCGCCACAGTAGCCAGGAGCTCCGTTTCATGTAGCTAATTATGCCTCAAAGCTGCTGTGAACTGTACAAACAGAAAAGGACAAGATGATGGCCTCAGATTCTTCAGCATCCCCTTGAGATGTCACCCTTTTCAGAGGAACCACCGAAAGCTGTGCTTTAAAGCCATAAAGAGAACAGATTGGGGACCAAAAAACACTTTTTTGTGTGGTGCGCACTTCATCTCTGGTAAGTTATACCAGTTACCTCAGGGTTTTTTTCTCATCAAATTACATTGATTTGACTGTTGGTTTAGCTATTTATTTGTTTACTAACCGGTAATAATTGAAGTTAACAGAAGTAACTCATAACCTGCACGCTAAACTAAGTTCAGGAATTGGAAGCCCAATGATAGCTAGCTAACGTTAGCTAATGCTAGCTAGCACGCTACCTAGTGTTAGCTAGCTAAGTCAAGGCCCGAACTTGACTAACGTTTAGACAATATTGCAAATACTCCGACAAACTATTGCAAACCTTTTTTCTGTTACTGCTGGCTTTGTGGTTGCCGCGAACATTTGCAGAAACATAAGCGAACGGTCTGAGCTGGTAGTTTGTGTTAGTTAACGTTACTCTAAAATGGCCGCTGGACTGAGGGAAATGTGAATTGTTTGTTTGACTCTGCTGAATTTGAGACTCACGTTGGGAGCTCGCTCGTGTCAGGCTTTCTAAGGCCATCACAAATCTTAGGCTAATTTTACATAGGCAACAGTGAAGGCGAAGCCAAGATAATGCTTTATATATTTCCATTTATCTGGAAAGTGGGAGACTGAGAACAATGCCACCCACGAGGTAACCGCGGTATCATAGACAATAACGTTAGCTCGAAACAAAGATGGAGGCAGCTTTGTTTGCCACATTAGTAGTATCGGTGTGTATTGTAGGAGTTCAAGAGTCAAAAACAGGCGTTCATGTTAAAACTGCGAGTAGTAACGCGTGATTCACGGGCCTTATACATTTAATCTATGCACTGCAGTGGCTAATGCCTGAACTAGCTTCATGTTTCCCACACTGATGATTGACCGCCATTGACCACATCTGTCCTGGGCCGGCAGAGAATCAAAAAAAAAGAATAGTATAGAATAATGGCGTGTCACTAATTACTTATCGGCTGTAATGACTTGTTGAATTGTTGTTTTAGTCGCTTCTTCCCCTCTGCCTACTTTCCCATAGGGTCCTTATGTGTTTATAAACTTAATATTTTTTTGTTTATTGGGCAGACTGTATTGCAGTGTGGAGTTTCTGGGGGAGGACACTGTGTCGGTTGTCCCAGTATCCTGGCTCTCCAAAAAGGATGGGTTAAGAACATGTTTGTGTGAACAATGTTCTGATTGGTGTGCTACTTTTCAATTGTACAGGGAAGCGGCTACTAATGGTTTCACTCACAGTTGCAGATGTGTTCCTGGCCAATGAATGAGTCAGCCAACGGATAAAGAGCTGTGTGGAACCTAACCCTGGCTGGGCGCTCCACAGAGTCCGGGTTTTCCCAAAGTCCACAACTGGTACTGTTTGCATTTTAAGCTATTAAAAAATACTGATGGGGGGAAGATCATGACTCATTATTCTGAGGAAAAAAGGATGGCTGAAATGTATTGATTATGGTACTTTATGCACACAGATCATTACGAAGGTGCCAGGCTCATGGCAAAAGTCTTTGAGCAGCAGTCGTCAATGGACGAGTGCCAAGACGTTCGAAAGAGACGGCGCAACACACGCTATCACTCCAGTGACGAAGGTAATATACTAAAGTGCATTCAACAGTCCCAAAAGAGTAGTACTTTTGAAATCGAGTAATCTGAGCTAATTTACTGATATTCCACTAGATATTCCAAGCCCCGGGCAGCCATTGGTCCCCACTATGCAGGCCAAAGACCAGGTGCCAGGTGCCGGAGTTGAAAGGCCTCTGCCAGCGGTCCAGTACAATCCACGTGTGCTGTACAATCCAGGTATGCATGTTTGTGTTGAAATGAAATGTCTATGCCTACTGCACACTGATAGTTTTTTTATTTTATTTTGAATACCATTTTACTCATCTTGCAGATTTTCCAAGCTTGTCCCATGTGGGCGAGCGGGGCCCAGGCCCCATGTATAGCACCCAGCCAGATCATACAGCACCCCAGCCAGACCAGGTAAGAGTGGCATGTACTGCTGTGGTGTCTACCTGTCTTGTCTTTATTTAGTTTCCCTCCAAATGCCAGAAGCCAAAGCCAACACCATAAAGTTTCCTGCTAATCCCTTTAGGTTTTCAGTTAGCTCTGTGATTGGCTTTTTTAGATTGAATACCATTTACTCATCTTGCAGATTTTCCGAGCTCATCCCCTGTGAGCGAAAACCATGCGAGCCCAGGCTTCATGTATAGCACCCCAGCCAGACCAGGTAAGAGTGGCATGTACTGCTGTGGTGTTGTGATGTCTACCTGTTAATGTCTTAATTTATTTTCCTTCAAATGCCAGAAGCCAAAGCATGCTGCCAACACCATACAGTTTCCTGCTAATCCCTTTCCTTTATCCTTTTTGTTTTTCAGTTAGGTCTGTGATGCCGTCGCCCAAGAAAACGGCTCCAGCACCATTGACTCCATGTACCCCTCTTCCTAATCGATGCTGCTCTGCAGATGCTGGTATGGGACTACTTCATGTTGCATGCAGGGATATATTTTGAGTTTCATTTAGTTTTATGTCAATGTGCTTATAGCCACATCTGTGTTTATCTAGATTTCCAGAGGTCTGTACATCAGCAGTTCTCAGAGATGTGGGAGCAACTCCGTGAGCTTGCACGGACTGTGAGGGAACTGGCCCAGAGCACGCGGCCTGTGGAGTCTGGAGCCCAGGGAGAAGTGCTGGATGTACTGAACCCTGCCCAAACGGACGAGGAGCTGCAGGTCTGTGAGGCCAGGTTGAAGGACCAGGAACATCAGAGGAAGATGGTGAGTGTCTGCAGGGCGGAACTTTGTCTTATTTTTGCAGTGCAGGGAAGGGTACAGTAAATGACTGTCTTTGTTTTGCAGACACAATACCTAGGTGCCATTGGTGGCAGAGACTTGGCGGACACAGTCCGGCGGGTGCTGTCAGCTGTAGCCACACATGCGGTGTGGAGCGCCTACAGTGTGCACGGGAAGAAGGGGAAGAAGCCACTGAAGAGTATGACACTCTTCAATGTTCTAACACGTAAGAAATGGTTCATATTTTGAATATTTTTTAATACATCGTCTTTGTTCCATGACCGATGTGAATTGAAACCATTACCTTTCTTGATAACTTAAAGGTGCAGTGATGGTCTCCATGCCAAAGGCTACGATGGCAGAGGTGGCCGCCCAGCTGCAGGAGACATTGAAACATCTCATCTCATCTCTCTCTCATCATGAGATGAGAGATGAGACATTGAAACATGCCCCTGCTAAATGCAGAAGGGTAAGTGATGTCTTTTTTTTTGGTTTCTCCTACCCAGTGACACTGCATGGTTCCAAAGATTGTGTACCCTTTTTTTTGTGCATGTACTGTATGTGCGTTGTGTATTTACGGCCATTTCATTTTGTCTTTAGGTATCTGCAGAAGTCCGCCTGAGCACAGCCCATCCAAGAACAGTCCATCTGAGCACTCCCCAGCATTCTGATGAGGAAGACTTCCCTTCCTAGCTGCCCCCCAGCCCATCTGACGCCCACCCGCAGCCCATCTGAGCACAGCCCCCCCCCCCCAGCCCATCTGAGCACAGCCCCCCCCCCCCATCTGAGCACAGCCTGCCATTTTTTTGTAAATAACTTTTTTTGTAAATAACTTTTTGTATTTTTTTTTTTTAAATCTTTTTTGTTTTTAAACTTGTTTATCATGTTGCAGGCCAGACATTGTGTACTTTTTTAATAAAATAAATTGTTCTTTACTGAATGGTGTCATAACTTTTGTACCATAATTTTGCTTGCTGCATTGACTATGACATTAATAGGCTCCTTGCACAAGCTCCACTACTTCCTGACACTCTACAGGCGTATTTCTTTCCTGGCCTATACTAGTGGATGGAAGTGATTGATCAGGTGTGCTGCACACCGGATTCATCGCTATTGCTATCCAATAGTATAGGACGGTAAAGAAATATGCCTGTAGAGTTTCAAGAAGTAGTGGAGCTTGTGCAAGGAGCCGATTTGCTTTGTAATGCAAATTATAAATGTAGCCAACGGAAGTGTAGACCACGTTGCAGCAACGTAACAACGTAATATATAAACGTGTATACAACGTTGCAGCAATATACATCGAAATCATCGCGGAAATCACAACGTATTGTACACATTGCAGGCACGTTGCAGCAACTTGTGTGCAGATACCGCGTTTGCGTTGCATGCACGTTTAACTTGACGTCGAGTGGACCATACAAAAGTCTAAATTGCACGTTTCTGCAACATTGCTGCAACCTGATTGTGTTAGTAGGGAACCCTCTCCTGGACTCAAATTCAAAAACAGCCGTCTAACCCTCCCTTGTTCATTCGAAGTTCACTTCCTAAACCGAAGCCCCAAACGGCTTCGCTCTAATCTTTCAAAAATAAAAAATATCATACAACTTACCAAATTGAGGATTGTCGTAGCCTACAGTGAAAGGCTAGTGAGTAGGTTGTGATGGAAACGTTTGTTTACTCAAAAAGAATAAAGAGCGTGTCTCTTGTTTTCTTCAGATGGATAAAAAAATCTTTGCAATGGGGAATCTTTACAGGCGTGACAAACAATGTTCAACTGTGAAAAGTTTCCACTGCGAAAAGTTTCCAAGGTAGAGAGAGACACAAATTACGAACACAGTTTATATACACTTTTGGTCGTGACTGCTAGTCTTTTCAATGCTCTTAACCAATCGGTGAAAGCCGGGAACAATGACGCGTTTCACTGTTCAGACCCGGTCTAGAGCCCGCCTCCTGAGACCGGAAACTTTCGGTTTTCTGGATATGTAATTGTAATATCTTGTACTATATTACATAATAAAGGTCGGACAGCGGCGTAACCATTTACTGACGTTCACTGATATACTTTGGAGAAGTGCATTACAGGGCATGGCCATCACTGACTAACTGACACTGCACTGCTATATCTACCTAGGTGATTAACAAGTAGTAGTGCTTAGGTGAACCTCTGTTGCCACCTACTGGACATTGTTAAGAACACATAACCCAACCATACCATATAGTACAGTAATGGTAGTGACCAGTTCTGACATTACTATGACATTATTATTCTGACATGCATTATGCGTGACCTCTTCATTTATGTGAGGTCTTATATTGAATGTCCAGTGCTGACCATGTTCCTCCTTGTTTTACACAGATAAAAAGGTGCAGTCTCTTCTTGTTCTTTAGTCCTGGACCTGGATCAGGGCTACTTCTTTCCATTCATTTGAATATGAGAGGTGTGAACACAAGACTACTGACGACCACTTCAGCCAGACAATACGTAGACTAGATGGTTCCCAAGTGTGAATGTGTCTGCTCTCCATCTTCAGCGCTATTGAAAACCTGAATTCCTCCTCATTCTAACTATAAGTGCCAACGATCTAAATCGCCAGCAACTGAAACTGTCTTCTTAGGTACCTGGATCTGGAGGAGAAAAGAAGGGAGCAGTTCAAGGACTATGCAAACACCTTCCCAGTCCAGTCCGCCTCCTCCTGCTGTTGGCTGTAGCCCTGGTTCTGGACCCGGACTCGGAACTGAATGTTTGATTGATCTTAAAATGACCTCATATTGGTATGATAACTTGTATGTAGGCTATGATTGGTTTGTCAAGGGAATTATTCGTTTAGTAAATTTTTTTTCTTGGGTGGACTCAATCCTATTTGAGTCCCTAGATTAGGCCTCAATCATCAAAACTTTGATTATAGCTTTAGGAGAGCATAATCAATCTTGGTATAGATAAAAGCAATGGATTAAAATTGATTTAATAAGTATTTGTGCCTATTATTATTTCTCTCAGACTCAATCCTTGCAGCCCATAGATGAGATGTTCTATAGGGTGTGTTAGGGTACTTTCCAAAGTATGGTAAAATGAGGACTTGGGGCAGGTAAAGGGATCCATGATCCGTTTTCATTTGCGTTTATGGCCTTCTGGCATTACGACTAGTCAAGATCCTGCTGTAGCCTATTCATAACTACCTGGTTAGATTTATATCTGGTGTTGGCTAGTTGGTGTTAACTGGTGGTGTTATTAGCAAGCTGGCTGGATTTGGACCTGATCCAGGGCTCTTGTTCTTGTGCTTTCCAT
This sequence comes from Borostomias antarcticus, assembly GCF_949987555.1. Taxonomy (NCBI): domain Eukaryota; kingdom Metazoa; phylum Chordata; class Actinopteri; order Stomiiformes; family Stomiidae; genus Borostomias; species Borostomias antarcticus. Next base: position 4,001,202 of record NC_140234.1, read on the forward strand.
TCATTTCAATATGAGAGGTGTGAACGGCCTAATGGTGGTATTTGGCTAAGCTGCACTGTGTCATGAGTTCATTTTCATTGATGAAGCTGGATTCAATCTATCTAAAACCAGGCGTCGGGGCCCAGATGTTACAGGACAAAGAGCTGTTGTAAATGTCCCTGGGCAGCGTGGGGGAAATATCACCTTGTGTTCCTGGAAGAAGATTCAGTGTTTTGTGGTGTGTGGAAGCAGGTCTGTGAGCTTCAAGAATGTTAAGTTGGGGGAGGGGGAGAGCCCTTTCCACTAGCCCAGAGAGATAAGGAGGAGGAGGTCTTAAGATGAGGTCATTTTGGCTGAAGTATGAGACTCATTGTTTTCTGACCACACATTTGTACTCTGATATCCCTGCTCTGGAGATCAGACATACCTTGTGAGCTCACAATAAAATCATTGAAACATGCCTCAGTTTACGGAATATAATTACTAGATTTATTATCTTTGTTGTTGGACTTCTGTGCTAGTCACGGTTTGTCCATAACAAACACCATGTTCGAACACAAGGATGCCCACAAGTACACCTGGCATCAGAACACCTTAGGCCGAAGGTCGATGATCGATTTCGTTATCGTATCATCTGATCTGAGGCCATGTGCCATGTATGTAGACAATGATTGGTTTGTCAAATAAAGGGAATTATTCGTTTTGTAAATTTTTCTAGCGCTGCCACGACTCAGAGCCGTGTCGGGGGGGGGGGGGGGGGGGGTTGGCGTTTCGGAGGGGAGACAGAGGTGTGTCCAGGGGGGGGGGGGCGTTTCGGGGGGTAGACAGAGCCATCTCTGGGGGGGCTCGCAATGCCTATTTCGCACAGGGCCTCTCATATATCCCAGACGGCCCTGCACCTGGATGCACCTTCTCAATTCTTGTCAAATGACTTGATGATAATGAGAGTTTGTCTGTTTATTAAGGTTGAAGGTAGAGATCAATGTCCATCAAAAACCGGGGAGAGAGGCAGAGCGCCTGGAGACATTCAGACTGAGGGAGGAGAGAGACGGTCTGAAAGAAAGTCTGTTACACACAGAGATCCAGAACAGCATCCTGCAGAGCTCACTTGTCTCCACAGAGAGAGAGATACTTGGGTAGGAGCAAATGTGGATGCATCTTCTCAATTCTTGTCAAATGATGTGATGGTAATGAGAGTTTCTGTGTGTTTATTAAGGTTGAAGGAAGAGATCAATGCTCAAAAACAGCTCATTGGCCACCAAGAACTCACAGGAAAGTGAACAAGAGAAAAACTAGTAGGGGATAACCACAGAGATCTAATGTTCAAATGCATTTAATTTGGGAAGTAAACATTATATTACATTACACTCACTTAGCTGACACTTTTATAAAAAAAAAATCATTTAACGTAGGAAAAGCCAATGTACTACTTGCCAGAACTCACAAGTGCATCTCCTTTCTAAAACAAGTGACTAGTGCATAGTCTCGTGCTGAAGGCAAAGTGCAGAATAGCAAACTAAAAATATAATAGGCGCCTAAGAGGGAGGATGGTGGTACTACTGTATCTCTTGAAGAAGTGAGTTTTGAGCCTGCGGAAAAAGATGGGCAGCGACTCTGCTGTCCTGATGTCAGTGGGCAGTTCATTACATCACTGCAGGGCCAGGACAGTTAAGAGCCGTGACCGTGTCGATCGACCGCTGGAGCCTCGGAGTGAGAAGGCAACCACTCACCCCAAGGTAACACAGCATAGTGGTTGGGAGGGAGTGTAGGGTTAGACTATGGCCTGGAGGTAGGAGAGAGCTGTTTAATTCATTGCCCTATAGGATAGTCCCAGAGTCTGGATGCAAGCTGCTACAAGGAGCCAGTGTAGAGAACAGAGAAGGGAAGTTTGTGGGAGAACTTGGGTGGTTGAACACCAGGCGAGCAGCAGCTTTCTGGACAAGTTCCAGGGATTTAATGGCCGAGGCAGGGCTGCCCCAGCAAGTAGGGAGGGGCCTAGATGAGCACCTCGGTACATGCATTTTTTAAATGCTTTTTTGTAGTGTCTCCACTTAAGTTTTTTTGTAAAGCCTAGTTTTTGTTTTTATTTCAGTCAAAAAGTAAAAAAAAATTCTTTTTCATTTTTTCGTTAGTTTTCGTTAACTATAATAACCTTGATCCAGGCCCTTCTCATCTCCCGCCTGGATTACTGCAACTCCCTCCTTGCTGGGGCCATGGCGTTAGCCATTAAACCAGTGGAACTTGTCCAGAAAGCTGCTCTGTGCCTGGACTTCAACCACCCCAAGTTTTTTCACACAACCTCCCTTCTCCGTTCTCTACAGTGACTCCCTGTAGCAGCTTACATCCAGTTTAAAACTCTGGTACTAGCCTGCTGGGCAATGAAAGGAACAGCTCCCTCCTACCTCCAGGCCATGATCAAACCCTACACTCCCGCCTGACCACTACACTCTGCTACCTCGGGAGGACTGGTTGCCCCATCACTGCGAGGCCCCTGTAGTCAAATGACGCGGTCACGGCTCTTCTCTGTCCTGGCCCCACAGTGGTGGAATGAACTACCCACTGACGTCAGGACAGTAGAGTCGCAGCCCATCTTTCGCTGCAGGCTCAAAACAGACCTCTTCAAGAGGTACAGTACTACCAGGAGTAGTACTGTACCAAGCACCTATTCTATTTTTAGTTTGCTATTCTTCACTTTGCCTTCAGCACTAGATTATGCTCTTAGTCACTTGTTTTAGAAAGGTGAGTTCTGGCAACTACTTTAAATGCAATTATTGTAAGTATCTTTGGATAAGTGTCAGCTAAATGACTAATATATTGTAATGTAGCTAGCTAGATAGGTTTTAAGTGGATTAATTGGAAGGCTACAACATATTGACATCATGTTCATACAAATCAAAACATTCACTGATTTTGTGTTTTGTGGATGGGTGTATTGCTGTTTTGAAATAAATCATTTTCATCTGGATATGTTTCACTAATAGGATAAAGATGATCACTTAGAATTACTTTGTATTGACTGGTAATGGCTCTACACTTTCAGTATCCAAGTGGTTTCACACTATGGACGTGTGGGGGAGCATGTGGTGTACACTAAGAGAATGGTATTGACCTGAATGCTTCAGGTGGTTCACATTCATTTGGGGATTTATGGGTTTTGTGTTCATATAAGAGCAGTTAAAACAGATCAGTCAATTTTGGCCTTGAACACTATAAAACGGGGGCTCATTTTAGACCTAGAACCCGGGTAACCCAGGTGAGTTGTGGCTGTGGGTGTGTATGGGGATGTTTTCCATCTGCTGGATGAACATAATATTGTCTTACCCATTCATTCCCTATAGCGGGTCATTTTACCTATCAATTCCTATGGCGGGTCATTTTAAACCCAGAACAGCACCCTGATCAGCTTGGTCTCACACTGCAACAGATTCAGCTTCATCAAGGTGATCAATATTTCATCTGCAACATGCATTTTCAAGTTGGCTATATATAACTGCTAAACTAAAAAAGCACACATTCAACAACTGTACATGCTGACGAAATGCATCACAGGCAGAGGTCTGTGCTGTCTGAGCGCTATTCTAGTTATTGTCATGTTTCTGTAACACTTTAACTGGCCACCCGAAGACCTTCATCAACATGCAATGATAGCAGTCAACCACATAGTGGCGGTGTTGCACAGAGCTCAGCTAGGAGACCTCAAACTGCAAGCAGAGGATGCAGATTATCAGATTATAAATACTATGAAGAGTGAAGATGTTCTTCTGAAACACAGACCTAGGCCTGATTAATCATTTTAACTCTATTCACCTGTTCTCTTTATTATGTTGGAGATACTGTATCTATCTGTTGGTTTACTTTCAAACGAACACTTCTGAAGATGGAAACACCAGCCTCTCCATGTCCTTTTTAATCTGATGATCACCTGTTGTGACCTTAATTGACTTCTGCTTCATTCCTTTGGGTTTAGGAATGTCTCATGACATATTTTAGATATGAAGACATTTTAGGTATGAGGAACTGCTTATCTCTACATTATAGCTTATCTAATGATCATTACTTATCATATCTAACCTTAACTCCTCCCACTGCTGCTTGGACCAGTGGGTCCAGTTTGTTACATTCCTCATAGGGCTTCTGTTAGTGTGTTTTGGCTACTGTACTGTTCACATTTCTCCTGATTCCACTGGATTAAACATTGATATTCGTAAATAAATACATTGAGTGTTCCATAAAGTACGTTTTTAACATATGGATGGAGTTAATATTTAACATTTAGTGCTAGTGCCTATTGTACTGTAAGTGGGGTACTGGGGTGCTGAGAAAATGTATTTGGTCCAGCATTAAGCTACTACAGTAGATAGGCCGTGTATCATACCAAAATATAAACTACACACATGTAGGAAGACAAAATACCGATATTATTTGGTCACTTTAGGTGGTACCGAATCTGGATAGGCCCCTGGATTAAATGGTTTGTTTGTAAACTGCCTGATCAGCCTTTTCTATCCATTTTGCATCTTTCAGAATGGCATATTATGCAAATTAATTGATTACTACTTCTAGCTACTTTTGGGAGAACCAACAGCTACTTCCCTTACAGAGGAGCTGGCAACACTGCACTTAGCACCCCGATATCAGTCAGTCTTTCATTGTTCATGGTGTTGCGCACTGAAATGTATCGATTTCAGTGCAGAAAAGTTGGCATCAGCTGTGCTTAGAGATAGGGCCATGGCAGGGTCTTGAAGACAACAACTTGTTAAAGAACGTAGTGTCTGGAGTACTCGGGTATCTGTTGTGCAAGGGGGAGGAGCACAGTGTTTGACTAATACAAAGGAATATGAGCTGGAGAACAGATTAGCTCTGCGAGTAGCACAGGAGAGGACGATGTGCTTTCTGCTGCCATTCCTGCTTGCTCTGCTAGCCTCCCTCCTTGGAGGACTCTATCTCCTGGGGACCTTCCGTCAGAGGCGTCCCGGGGAACCCCCCTTAGATAAGGGACCCATTCCTTGGCTGGGCCATGTCCTGGAGTTTCGCAGGGATACTGCAAAGTTCCTGGAGAGAATGAAAAGGAAACATGGGGATATTTTCACAGTGCTGCTGGGGGGCTTTTACTTCACATTCGTCACAGATCCATTTTCCTTTGGGACTATTGTGAAAGAAGCCCGCACAAAGCTGGACTTTTTCGAGTTTGCGAAGTATCTAGTTTTGAAAGTGTTTGGTTACCAATCCAACATCGAAGATGAGCACAAGATGTTGCAGATATCCAGCAACAAGCACCTGATGGGGGATGGTCTGGTGGTCATGACACATGACGCAATGAGTCCCCCAAGTCCTCGGGGAGCCTGGAGAAAGCCAAGGAAGTTGACAGAGTAGAATCTGAGGAGCTCTTCTCTGAGTTCCGGAAGTACGACCAGCTGTTCCCCAAGCTGGCCTCAAGGGTGCTGCTGCCGTCGGAGAAGATGGAGGTGGAACGTCTGAAGAGGCTGTTCTGGAACACGCTGTCGGTCCAGAAGATCAGCACCAAAGACAACGTCAGCGGCTGGGTGCGCGATCAGCAGGAGATTAGGGAGGAGCAGGGCATGCAGGAGTTCATGCAAGACAGGTACATGTTCCTGCTTCTGTGGGCGTCCCAGGGTAACAAGGGGCCGTCAGCCTTCTGGCTGCTCCTCTATCTCATGAAGCACCCCGACGCCATGAGGGCGGTCCGGGCGGAGGTGGAAGATGTGCTGAAGGAGGCCGGGCAGGAAGTGAGGCGTGGTGGGCCGCTCGTCGACCTGACCCGGGACATGCTGCAGAAGATGCCCGTCATGGACAGCGCCGTGGAGGAGACCTTGCGTTTGACCGCCGCCCCCGTCCTCACCAGGGCCGTGCTCCAGGACATGAGCCTCAAGATGGCCGACGGACAAGAGTACCACCTCAGGGGAGGCGACAGGGTGGCCCTCTTCCCCTACACCGCCGTTCAGGTGGACCCAGACATCCACCCCGATCCGCTTACGTTCAAATATGACCGTTTCCTCACACCAGACGAGGACAAGAAAAATGATTTCTAAAAGGAGAAGAAGCTGAGGTACTACAACATGCCGTGGGGGGCTGGAATCAGCATGTGCCCTGGTCGTTTCTTCGCCACCAATGAGCTGAAGCAGCTTGTTTTCCTCATGCTCACGTACTTTGACTTTGAGTTAAAGAATCCAGATGAGGAGATGCCGCATATTGACATCAAGCGCTGGGGCTTTGGGTCCATGCAGCCAACTAGAGACATTCAGTTTAGGTACAGGCTCAAGTTTTAGGTTTGAAAGCACACTTAGATGTTAATCTAACCAAACTCACAGTAGTGAGTGAGTATTTAAGGGGTAATTTGTTTGAGCGCACAACATGTCCTGATGAAGACTGACAAGGTCGAAACATGTTGACTTGTTTAAAGTCATTAAAGTCGCACTGAAGTGAAAAAAGCATTCTGTCCCATTTTGGTTCACATAATTGGTCATAGTGTTCACCTATTCAACGATGTATGCCAAAAAAATTACAAAATTCTACTTTTGTTGTAATCGTATATCAAAGTATATATTTCTTACTTCCTGCAAAACGGTAGGTCGCGTACAATGACGACATCAGGTACCTTAGATTTTAGGCCAATAATCTCACGACATCCACCCGTCAATCAACGCTATCCTTCTATCGAATCTGTCTAAAATTCCTCTAAACATATGTCCCACCCTCACAGCTTGTTTGCATCGGAAATACGTAAAACTACGGAAGTTAGATGATCTCAAACGCCTGTTTCTGTGCGACTTTAAAGGTTTTTTAACATTACCACTTCCTTTCCGAATACTTATTCTGAGTGCCTGGATCTACTTTTTGTTTTTGGATATTGCCTCCATTCCCAGTGATCCAAGAGCACCAACAACACTAATGGTTTATCTCACTTTTTGAGCACCTTGTTCCTCCCTGTTGTCTAAACTCATAGTAGCGTTCATCATTACAGTAGGTTATGCTTGAAATGTTGCCATATTCACTAATAAAGTATTTTAGATCATCATGTTACTGTGAAAACTGTTATACGTAGATTTACTCATATCTTATCATCTTTATTATAACAGTATTAAAAACTGAATTTCGATAAATTAGATCACCATTGCAATAAACATTAAAACTGAACATATGAATGTTTTGTGTGAGCCTTCCCCAAAGGGAAACAGCCTATAAACCTTTAATGAATGTATCCAAATGACCTTTGTCACCTATAAGTATGCTCTAATCCAGGGTTTCCCAACCTGGGGTCCAGGCCCCCCTTAGGGGGGCGCCAACAATTGCAGGGGGTGCGCCAGGCCTCAGACAATTTGAGGCCCTAATATTAGCTAGACAAATATTTGTCAAAGAATCATGTTATTGACATGTCACACAGCAAAATACATGATTATATCTGATGAAGGGCCAAAAAGCCTTGTATGTACGGCACTATAATATTGTTGGCTTTTGGCGTTCTTCTTCTGTTACTCTGCGTTGTGTAATTTTGTATAAGCCTTAATAAAAGTTGCAGCACCATCTAATTATGAACCACGATGTTGATAGCCTTCTTTGTTGTGATAGTATTGATAAAATCACCCCAACACGGGATTGGAAGCGGCAAACAATGATTTATTGGACAGAACTTAAAACTCACATGGAACAGTCCCTGTCTCTCCCTGTCTCTGCTGTCGGAGCTGTGGGTCGAAGATGAGGCCTCTGTCTTCTAGCCTACTCCCCCGCTTGGTGGAATCAGGCGGGCACAGCAGGTCTACCACATTCACAATCAGAGTCTCAAGGTTAACCCAAGACATTAAATAGGCATCCTTGCTCCACCCCTACTCCTATCTTAAGGCCTAGTGAAGCAGATTGGCTCCCTGAAAGGGCGCTTGTTCACAACTGGCCTGTCAGTCACAATCTGAAGTCTTAATTTTACCAGCATGTCGCATAACTTATATATCATCTCCTGGGGAGACGCCTTGGACGTCCTGGAGAGGCCCTACTTGTGACACCCTGGCGCCCAGAGTTGACCTTCTGACCCACGGCCCCAACCCAGCTGTCTCCTATCCTTCCACTGCACATTCCAGACTATTTACATGAGTTCAAGCACACAAACAAGCATTACATTGACTTTAAGACTCTGTGGACTTTTACCTATATACTTCAATATCATATAAATTCAACAAATTAATCAGGGACTTTGAATCGTGTCAACATTAATATTCCTGCTACATTGGCGAAGCACTTAATTGTACCCTAACTTACGCCTGATGTAATGTAATTTGCACACACAAACATACACAGACTGGACGTTCACACCGATTTGGGGGGGGGGGGGGGGGGGGGGGCAAATTCCATCAGGTGTAAGTGGGGGGCTCTGGGGAAGAAAGGTTGGGAACCCCTGATCCATATTGTGACACTGTTCGACAGTGTATAGCAGGCCACCATGGAAATGGAGAAAAGTTAAATCTGGTGTTGTGATCTGAGGTTGTTTGTGGTTGTTTCTGGCACACAATACATTTCACACTACATCTACCATGTCATGGCGCTCCGGGCCAGTGTAACAACTGGATGGGGAGCGCGTTACAAATGCAGTACCTATACCTATGAAAATGTCATTTTTTAAATCATGAACATTAGAGGGACTATGCACAGCTACAGCAAATGGAACAGACAAAGAACAAGATGGGAGCTACTGTACATGTAGGCTAGAAATACTGTACACATACTAACGAGGCAGATGGAAACCAATCAAACAATCAGTGGCACAGGTCCCTCAATCAGAGCCAATTTAGCCAGTTGTAGTCCTAGGTCCGCTATTGGGGCGGGGTTGCCAACAACAAGTACTGTACACATGTAAACATGTTGTCCCCCACCCATTATGCATGTTCCCTTGTGGTATCAAGCCCCCTGCTTCTCATTAGGAGTTTTTATACAGAGATCCCACTTTATTGCCCTGTAGAAGACCCCTCAATTTTCCAAGTGTGTATCTCTGCAGGCCCAGAGACTTCCAGGGGGCGGGTCAACTGTCAATCAATTTCTACTTTGGCCAATCAGAGACAGTTTGCTAGCTTGCTTGTTACGTAGGCCTAATGCAATTTGTTATGGAGTTAGATACACTGGATTACATGACTGTGTGTGAGAGAGAGATTATATTTTTAATGCAAATCATGTAGCTTGAAAGACGTAATCCATCAACCTCCCTGATAAAAGCCTTACCAAGACTCCCCTTGGTATTCTCTTAGTAGGCCTATGATCCATGTAATGGCTTGTGGGTAGAGGCTAGCAATGGTCTACACTAGCCCAGGGGCAGGGGAGCATCACTAGCCTACTGATCCATAGCCAGGACTGGGATGCCCTCAGTGGAGGTCTTAAGTCAGTCTTCCAGTCATTCAGCCAGCCTGTCAGTAGATGTGCTCTACTTGTATTGATTTGTTCATACACTAGTATTCCAGCACGGGTTATGGTCTTGAATGCTTCTGTTGACTAGCAGTTCTCTTAGCAACCTAATTAAATCCCTATCACTGTTTTCAGATCCACATAGGGGAAACATATGGCTGAGAGAGGAGTGTGGAGGAAAATCAACAGTACCACACACACACTTGCATAACCAACCAAGCAAGTTATACCTTTCTATACCACAAATATAAGTTTGAGAACCTAGGATACATACAGCCCGCCTAAGGGGGTTCTAATGTACTGACCTCCCGGCACAGGCCTGACCCTGCTGGCAAGCTGCCTTGGTCCTAGCCAAGGAACAAGCGTTTCAGCTTCCGCTCACCTGTATGCAGCTTATACCATGCTGACTGGCCTGGACTAGTCACCACATCCACAGTCTAGCCAAGTTAGAGATACACTTGAGCATTTGACAAAACAAGTGTCATACAATTAAGGTCATCATTTGTGCAGCATGTGTGCTGTAAGTGTAAAGACAAGATATAGATCATTTTCTCCTGGGAGACCATTCAGGACACCTTGTTTGGGTCGAGGCTCTGCTTAGTCTACTGGCCCAGGTGAACTATCAAACTGGATGTACTGACGCTGAGAATGGAGACACACACACATGACACAACTGGCCGACACGTCATGCACTCTAAGAGGTTAGGGTTAGGGCTAGACTGAATGTAGGTTGGCATAAAATAATACATATTTATTTTTAAATGGATGGAAAGATGCTGCCCATGCCTAGATCTTTATGTCTATTCAGCATGTCTGTTCTCACCCACTGAGGTCCCATCACCAAACGTGAAGCCTCTGATACAATAATAAAACAGGGGCAGACAATGAAAGATAGAGAGAGAGACAGACAGATAGATATGTAGACAGATGGGTTAAAAATTAGAACAGTTAGTGTTGTGATCAGACGGTACAACCAAAATGTCACCTAAGTGTAGTGATGCAGACAGAATTATGAACACCTGCTCCTTGCTTAGAAGGAGGTTATCATCTGCCCTCTGAAACATTCAGGACCAGGGCCGTACGCAGGATTTTTGTAATACCGAGGTCATTTAGTTGTGGTGCTTCAATCTGGTGCACTTTGAGAGCAGAATTAAGAGGCTAGATCTATAAAGAACACACATCATATTGGATTAATATCATCTTTAACTGAGGGCAGTGGAGGTCATCCAGAGAGGACACAACTTAAGTGAATGTTGATGAGAACACACCATCTATTAGAAACATGAGACTAGCTCCTCCTGTCACCTCTCTCCCAGCCTGGCCTCCTCCACTCTGATGTCCATGCTGGTCTCCTCCTGTCACCTCTCCTCCTGTCTTTTGTCCATGCTGGTCTCCTCCCGTCACCTCTCCTCCTGTCTTTTGTCCATGCTGGTCTCCTCCTGTCACCTCTCCTCCTGTCTTTTGTCCATGTTGGTCTCCTCCCGTCACCTCTCCTCCACTGTGGTGTCCATTTTCATATCCTGTCCACAAATTAACAAAACATAAACATAAGCTATAAACACCCACCCGCCCACCCACCCATCCATCCATCCATCCATCCATCCATCCATCCATCCATCCATCCATCCATCCACATTATTTTTTAAACTTGCCAGGATCTAACATAATGTAGTGTCTCTTTGGCTAACATCAGGTATCTCACATCTCATCTCTATGTCCTCTCCTCCTGTCCCCTCTCTTCCACTCTCTTGTACCTCTTGGTTTCCTGTCAACAAATTATATATTTTTAACCGAACATAATCATGCATACTGTGTATATTTATACACACCTACATACCTGTCTATTTGTTTATCCATATACAGACATACAATTTATCCCGTCAATGTGCTTTTCCCATCATGTTAAGTAAAGAGTAGGCAGTGTACCACCATCATCACCTCTTTCTTTTTGATCTTGTCCTCAACAGTTCGCTTTCCAAAGCTGAGCTTTGTTTGATTAAATCTTTTCATTTTCTCCCTCTCTTTCCCCCTCTCTCTCTCTCTGTCTGTGAAGAAAGCAAACACGGTCAACTGTTACGTGAATAACGGCCTCTGCTATAGTTGCAATGGAAAAGAGGGGGCTTCATTTCAACATGAATTTCAACCATTTACACGTCATTGACGATTTATCAGTCACAGACATGCAACGTGCCAGCAGTTGACTTGTGTGATTTACACTGTTCCTGAAGTACTGCCTGACAATAGGCTCTTTGCACAAGCTCTACTACTTCCTGAAATTCTACAGGCATTTTTATTTCCTGTCCTGTACTATTGGATGGAAGTGATTAATCAGGTGTGCGGCACAATGGTATAGGACAGGAAATAAGGATGCCTGTAGAATTTCAGGAAGTAGTGGAACTTGTGCAAAGCAAAGAGCCTATTGCTTGGCAACACCAAACGCCCAGTGTATGAGAAAATAAATATGATAGATTTTTTTGTCGCACTGCTGTTTGTGCATGTGCGCAGGTACACCGCTTTGCTAATGTTAACGTGGGTTAAGAATAGCCTACAATTAGCTAGCCACGTTGTGACGGCTATAGGTACCTGGATCTGGAGGACAAAAGAAGGGAGCAGAGTTCAAGGACTATGCAAACACCTTCCCAGTCCAGTCCGCCTCCTCCTGCTGTTGGCTGTAGCCCTGGTTCTGGACCCGGACTCGGAACTGAATGGTTGATTGATCTTAAAATGACCTCATATTGGTATAATCACTGGTATGTAAGCTATGATTGGTTTGTCAAATAAAGGGAATTATTCGTTTTGGAACTTTTTTTTCTTGGGTTGACTCAATCTTATATGGGTCCCTAAATTGGGCCTCAATCATCAAAACTTTGATTATAGCTTTAGGAGAACATAATCAATCTTGCTAGAGATAAAAGCAATGGATTAAAATGTATTTAATGAGGATTGGTGCCTATTATTATTTCTCTCAGACTCAATCCTTGCAGCCCATAGATTACATGGTCTATAGGGTGTGTTAGGGTACTTGTTTTCCAAAGTATGGTACAATGAGGTCTTGGGGCGGGTAAAAGGATCCATGATCCGTTTTCATTTGCGTTTATGGCCTTCTAGCATTAACTAGTCTAGATCCTGCTGTAGCCTATTCATATCTACCTGGTTAGATTTCTATCTGATGTTGGCTAGCTAATGTTAACTGGTGGTGTTATTAGCAAGCTGGCTGGATTTGGACCTGATCCAGGGCTCTTGTTCTTGTGCATTCCATTCATTTCAATATGAGAGGTGTGAACGGCCTATTGGTGGTATTTGGCGCAGCTGCACAGCGTCATGAGTTCATTTTCATTGATGAAGCTGGATTCAATCTATCTAAAACCAGGCGTCAGGGCCCAGATGTTAAAGGACAAAGAGCTGTTGTGAATGTCCCTGGGCAGCGTGGGGGAAATATCACCTTGTGTTCCTGGAAGAAGATTCAGTGTTTTGTGGTGTGTGGGAGCAGGTCTGTGAGCTTCAAGAATGTTAAGTTGGGGGAGGGGAGAGCCCTTTCCACTAGCCCAGAGAGATAAGGAGGGGGAGGTCTTAAGATGAGGTCATTTTGGCTAAAATATGAGACTCATTGTTTTCTGACTACACATTTGTACTCTGATATCCCTGCTCTGGAGATCAGACACACCTTGTGAGCTCACAATAAAATCATTTAAACATGCCTTGGTTTACAGAATATAATTACTAGATTGTTGATAATCACCCTGCAAAAATCTACATTTGGCCTTTGAGGGCTGAAAACATTTTCAAGAGGTTCCTACATCTGCAAGGAGTTCTCCATCACCATGCCACCCTAGGTCCATCCAGTACTGCACACATGATCACGTTCTGAGGGGGCGGCAGCAGCTCAGGAGGTAGAGTAGCCGTCTGGGAGCCTCCAGTTCAATTCCAGCTATCTCCTCTGCTTCGTTGACGTGTTCTTGAGTAAGACACTAATTTATCCCAAAGAGCAGGCTAACACCAGCTGGCCACCATTGGTGAGTGAATGAGAGAAGATATTGTAAAGCGCTCTATGATTTAGAAGTGCACTCCACTCACAATGACATATCTGGTGCTCTATATAATGCAGCTGTACAGGATGGAGCAGAGCAGCCCAGGTTTGTTGTCATGTGGGATAATGTTAGTTTCCACCGGGCTGCTCTGGTCTGGGACTGGTTCACCAACCACCATACATAACTTCACAAGTGGATACACCGTTACCCCCTTACTCCCCATTCCTCAGTCCCATTGAGGAATTATTTTCACTTTGGTGTTGGAAGGTGTTGAATATTGGTTGATTTTCAGAGAAATATTGGTTTAATCTGATCCTGTTAGCTGTTCCTAATTATAATGATTGACCTCTGAGTATGACTGTAGCTGGAGCTTTCTGTAAGAAATGGTGTCCCTCTTCCATAGACTTATGAGATAAAGATGACATTCCATGGCTGGTACACTCTGTGCCAAACAGGAATTGTTGTGGTTAGCGCCAAGGCGGCGTAGGTTGACTTGACAAAACAAGGACACAGAAAGAAAGACAGTCTTATCGGAGAAGAGACGAGGGGGGGGGTGGGGGCACTCAAACCACATAAGAACCGTGCTCGAGCTCAGATGATTTGATTTGAGTCCAGACAGCATACAGACAGGTCAGCTGTACATTAGACTATATGCCATCGTCTTTTGCATGTTAAACCTTCTGTAATAAACAGCTTTTGATGTCGCTCAAATCCTGTGTTGGAGAGATTAATTTGGAATACACCTAAAGAAGGGACACTGGACTGTGTGGTATTGTGTGAGATCTGGGGCCGCAGAGCTTAATAAGGACAATAATAAAAGACAACGAAAGTCAACAAAAGACTATGAACACCAACCAGACACCTGCATGACTCTCCCTGGGAGCAATGGAAGAGGCATGCAGAGACACTGAGGTGGGGTCAGTCCAGGGTTGGATACTGAGGGGGGGTCAGTCCAGGGTTGGATACTGAGGAGGGGTCAGTCCAGGGTTGGATACTGAGGAGGGGTCAGTCCAGGGTTGGATACTGAGGGGGGGGGGTCAGTCCAGGGTTGGATACTGAGGGGGGGGGGGTCAGTCCAGGGTTGGATACTGAGGGGGGGGGGGTCAGTCCAGGGTTGGATATTGGGGGGGGGGGGGGGTCAGTCCAGGGTTGGATACTGAGGAGGGGTCAGTCCAGGGTTGGATACGGGGGGGGGGTCAGTCCAGGGTTGGATACTGAGGAGGGGTCAGTCCAGGGTTGGATACTGAGGGGGGGGGGTCAGTCCAGGGTTAGATACTGAGGAGAGGTCAGTTCAGGGTTGGATACTGAGGGGGGGTCAGTCCAGGGTTGGATACTGAGGCAGGAACACAAATGAACACACTATACAGTACCTCTCTCAGGTTATACAATGTTTATTAAAAAGGCTAATGAAAAGGTAGAGTTTAAAATACCATCCAACCAACACCAACAGTCACCAACAAATACATTTCCATCCCAGTTTGTATTCCATGTGTGGAGCGCATCCCCTGCTTTTAAAATAATCTCAAATCCAAAATGTATTCCAATCTCTAATTGCAATCTGCACTGCTATGATAACAATATTATAGCCTACAATTACTACTGTTCATCTGATAATTTATTCATGTATATTGTAAGAGATGAATGGTTGTAAACCATGAACTCAACCAGGTATATTGGAATTAATTTAAACAGTTCCCTATGCAATCACCATTTCATCAACTTCGTGTTGCAGTACTTTTTGGTTTTATTCTTTCATGTTTTTAAAGCAATTGACTTTTACCCAGAGGACAAAATTAAATCCATTCATTCACCCAACTTCCTGAACAGCATTCCATAGGCCTATAGGATAAGGCCTGCCGTATTATTCAGTTCACCAAGGATCTTCCTCATGTTCCTCTTTTCATTTTCTCCAGTAATCCAAACTCCATATCCAATTCCTATTTAGATTTTTTTATCACTGACTACGTTTACATGCACTCAATATTCGGTTTATTGTCCATATTCCGGTTATTGAAACATTAGGAATAAGGAGTTTACATGCGCAAGCAAAAAGGAATATTCCTGTATGGTAATTGTAATCATTCGGTATATTCCGAATTTAAACCAGCGATGCACGGAGAACGTCATCGCAATGAAAGTTTTTCGGCGCGTTTCTTCTTCCTGTTTAGCCCATCTCCCCAGACAGCAAAGAATGGAAACGATAGCAATATGTTTGTGGTGCGCTATAGTGCTTGCTCTCATCCAGCAACACCACTTCACACTCCTCCTCATTCACTTCCTTACTGAAAGGAAAAAACGAGAGGAAATGTTAAATGCCGGTGCTGTGACTCTCTTTCATATATTTTGAGAATGGCTAACGTTAGTTCAGCAATCTAGAACCAAGATTCCTTGCGAATAAAAAATGCGCAGAGCACAAATTCATGTTCCTTTTGGTGGGAATAAACCGATAAGCGTATACATGACTCAATATTCGGTTTGGAAAAGGAATAAACCAGGGGACTTATTCGTTTTTTTTATATTCGGAATATGCCCATATTCCGTTTATTCAAACGGTTTGTTGATGTTTACATGGCCATTGTCAATATTCCGTTTAAGCAAGGTTTATTGAGTGCATGTAAACGCACTCATTGGTTCACCCGAATAAACCAATTGCTTGTAGAATGATTACAGATCTGACTTCAGAATATTATTCCAGATTAAACTGTACAACATATTTGAGGGGTTCTTTTGCAAAAGCAAAATCTGCTTTTACTGGCCTATTAGGTATCCTAAATCATGTTGTCTGTCTCATCATATCTGTGGTGCGGTTTAAAATAGTAAGCTTATTCATCTCTTGATGGTGATGTTTTAGAACGACACCATGCAGGACAGATAGTTGGCATATTCGTAAAAACATATTACGTCATAATATGGGAGCTATATCGTGAGGGAATGGATGAAGGACTTAAAACAAACTGATTGAACACAATGATTGTGAACAATACATTGGAACATTTGGACTGAATTTGAGTATTGAATAGAGATATTATTGAAAAAGAAAAGGGCAGGAGTGCTGGGAAGTTCAGACAGGTGTGATCAAGGTGATATTTGGTCAGGAACACAAAAGACTGAGCTAGGGATCCTACCCACACGTGTAGCAGCATATCTCAATATATATCTTATATATAGCGATAGCTCAATAAAAAGGTTTAACAAGAAAACTTTTTGCCAGTTACTTTTCTTTTAACAAGATAATTGAGGTGTCTACTCTTGTGTAGGTTATGATTTGAAATGTCTTCTTTTTGGGTGGAACCTGCAAACATGGAATACAGTGAAATTCCTCCTACGATATTATCTGCTTGTCTGATTAACTATAGTATACAGTAAGATACTATGTAGCTCAAACTCATGAATCATCCGTTTGATTGTTATAAGGTGAAGTGAATACAGCGTTACAGTGTAGCCCTATTCCTATAGTTTTTTTCCAAAGACCTCCAGATCCGCCTATTACACTAGAACGCATCGCCGGATTTCAAGCACCAAAACGTGGCCCCGGACGTATCGATCTGCCTCCGGGTTCGAGCCTCATTTTGGCCTCGGTATTGTAATTGCTAGGCGCAAAGGCAGGCGAAAACTCAGAAAAACGCAGTAGTGTAATCCAGGCCTAAGGCTATGACTTCTCTCCTGTATGAACACACTGTTGTTTCTTTAACTCTCCTGACGTAGTGAAGTTCTTTCCACATTGGTCACAGTGGTATGGCTTCTCTCCTGTATGAACACGCTGGTGTTTCTTTAACTCTCCTGACGTAGTGAAGTTCTTTCCACACTGGACACAGTGGTATGGCTTCTCTCCTGTATGAACACGCTGATGTGTTTTTAAATATCCTGACGTAGTGAAGTTCTTTCCACACTGGTCACAGTGGTATGGCTTCTCTCCAGTATGAACACGCTGGTGTGTCTTTAAATGTTCTGACTGAGTGAAGTTCTTCCCACACTGTTCACAGTGGTATGGCTTCTCTCCTGTATGAACACGCTGATGTGTTTTTAAATATCCTGACGTAGTGAAGTTCTTTCCACACTGGTCACAGTGGTATGGCTTCTCTCCTGTATGAACACGCTGGTGTATCTTTAACTCTCCTGACGTAGTGAAGTTCTTTCCACACTGGTCACAGTGGTATGGCTTCTCTCCTGTATGAACACGCTGGTGTATCTTTAACTGTTCTGACGTAGTGAAGTTCTTTCCACACTGGACACAGTGGTATGGCTTCTCTCCTGTATGAACACGCTGATGTGTCTTTAACTCTCCTGACGTAGTGAAGTTCTTTCCACACTGGTCACAGTGGTATGGCTTCTCTCCTGTATGAACACGGTGGTGTGTCTTTAAATATCCTGACGTAGTGAAGTTCTTTCCACACTGGTCACAGTGGTATGGTTTCTCTCCTGTATGAACACGCTGGTGTGTCTTTAACTCTCCTGACGTAGTGAAGTTCTTTCCACACTGGTCACAGTGGTATGGCTTTTCTCCTGTATGAACACGCTGGTGTATCTTTAAATTTCCTGAGTCAGTGAAGTTCTTCCCACACTGGTCACAGTGGTATGGCTTCTCTCCTGTATGAACACGCTGGTGTATCTTTAAATGTTCTGACATAGTGAAGTTCTTCCCACACTGGTCACAGTGGTATGGCTTCTCTCCTGTATGAACACGCTGGTGTGTCTTTAACTCTCCTGACGTAGTGAAGTTCTTTCCACACTGGTCACAGTGGTATGGCTTCTCTCCTGTATGAACACGCTGGTGTGTCTTTAAATGTTCTGACCTAGTGAAGTTCTTTCCACACTGGTTACAGTGGTATATCTTCTCTCCTGTATGAACACGCTGATGTGTCTTTAACTCTCCTGACGTAGTGAAGTTCTTTCCACACTGGTCACAGTGGTATGGCTTCTCTCCTGTATGAACACGCTGGTGTATCTTTAACTGTTCTGACGTAGTGAAGTTCTTCCCACACTGGTCACAGTGGTACGGTCTTGGCTTGTCTGTGTCTCTCTTTCTCTGGGCGGGAGCTGGGGTGAGGGGGGTGTTGGAGGTGGTGATAGGGAGTGATTGAGAGGAGGAGGAGAGAATCTCTTGTCTGATCTGTCTGCTCGAGAGACGAGAGAGAGAGACGTAGAGGTTGTCATGGCTCCTCTTGAGGTGCTTGTTGAGGTAGATCTGGGAGGTGCAGGTGAATGGGCACACAGAGCAGGAGAACACCCGAGTCTGGGACAAGTCTGACATCACTCCTGGGAGAGTGAAAGAGAAAGAGACAAACATTAAAAAGGATTCTCACACCTGTATTACAAGTGCAAATATATGTATAGAGTGTTTATACGCATGTAACTAGTGGGGGGCGAAACACTACGACACCACAATTTCAGATTGAGGACAGGAGAGAGAAAGATATGCAAGAGGTTCCTCTGGCTGAGCTCGAGTGAAGGAGAGCGACAGAGGAGAGAGAGGAGTGAGAAAAAGAAAAGAGGAGAAAGGAGAGAAAACAAGCATGAATACATTGAAGCCCACGGCAATAGCTACCTTAGATAGCTAGAGTAAGCTAGCACTCCTAAAGATAAGTCAAGCTACCATGTTCCATGGCAACTAACAGCATTCCATTTTGTTCTGAGCAAGTGTGCCTGCCTAATATTGGCAATTTGCGTGCCTCACAACAGCGATTTGCACAGGCACCATTGCAGTTCATGACATAGTGCCCTCTGTATCGTTGCATCCATGAGTGTCCTGAATTTCACGCTGTATGCCCATGTCTTGCCTGCTGGCTGGCACCATGGGAAAAAGACAGGAGAGGAAGGACGGTAGAGGAGAGCTACTTGGACAGCGGTTATTATTATGACCAGCAGACCTCTTGTTCTTTCAGCTTTAAGGAAAGAGGTGGATGAGAGAGAGATGGAGAAGACAGAGGGAAGAAGAGTTGAGGACAGATACCTCTAGCGGTGCTCTTTTCTTCCCAAACGTAGTTGAAGGAGATGCTCTTGTATCTGTACTCCTGTCCGTACCAGACCAGCAGCTCCTCCCCGACAGCCAGCAGCCGACAGCAGCGAAACAGGATCCCTCCACGGTACTGAAACGCTACCAGGTTCTGCTCTTCCTCAGTACGGGCACAGTTCACATACCTGGGGGACAGTAGGTGGTTTCATAAAGAACAAACAGGTGAGGGAGGGAGAGACGGGAGGAAGGAAGGATGAAGGAAGAGAGGGAGGGAGAAAAAGTGGGTGAGATGTAGGGACTGACTGTATGGAGGGAGGAAGTGAGGGAGGGAAACTTTCAAGACTGGAGAGATGGTTTATTTTGAGTAAGAGCAGCAGAATAGATTCTGGAAATATGAGAAATGAGCATGTGTTCATATTTCTTAACCTGATTGTAATGCCTAATTATTCTACAGTTTACACATGCAAAGATGGTTGTCCTGTTTAATTGTTCATGAAGTCTTTCCCTTAACATAGCCTTTTTATTTGCATCTTATTGTTTATAGGCCTCTGGATTCATTTCTAGTTGTTTCTCTATGAACTTCCTTCTGTTAGTTCTATCACAGTCCCTTACCATCTCTGGATCCTGCTGTTTCTGTCTCTCTAGTGACATGATGTTCATATGCGCAGTTTGACTTTTTGATCAGGGGGGCAGTCAGTCCCAGCCTACTTCTAACAATATAGATTAGGCCTACTTCTATCAATATAGCCTAAGCCTACTTCTATCAATATAGCCTAGGCCTACTTCTATCAATATAGCCTAGGCCTACTTCTATCAATATAGCCTAGGCCTACTTCTATCAATATAGCCTAGGCCTACTTCTAACAATATAGATTAGGCCTACTTCTATCAATATAGCCTAAGCCTACTTCTATCAATATAGATTAGGCCTACTTCTAACAATATAGATTAGGCCTACTTCTATCAATATAGCCTAGGCCTACTTCTATCAATATAGCCTAGGCCTACTTCCATCAATATGGCCTAGGCCTACTTCCATCAATATAGCGTGAGCGCAGCCAAATAGATTCTGGAAATCTGAGAAATGAGCATTTGTTCATATTTCTTAACCTGATTGTAATGCCTAATTATTCTACAGTTTACAAGCGCAAAGTGGAGTCCATCTATTTGTAGGCATCTGGCATGACTTGCACATAGTCCTCTGTGGGAGCAGTGAAAACAAGTGCCAGGGGAATGCTCAAGTCCAAGCCATGCCAAACATGTACAAATATTGGGATTGCGATACATTTCACAGGAGAGCATATTGAGACTGGTAAGATTACACCCTGTGCTTCCCGTCTCAGTGAAGCACATTTTCACTAACACAAATCCCTATCCATCTATCCATCCATCCATCCAACTATGAATGGATAACTATCTGTATGTCTTCTATATTTTACTTCAATTCAAAGGGCTTTATTGGCATGGGAAACATACATTTACAATGCCAAAGCAAACATCCCAAAAGGTCACAGAAATGTTATGGTTGAATTGAATGAATAAGTAAGTGTAATATTTACAAATGTATTTAAATGGTAACTTTAAAGTTTGTATGTACAGTGTGTATATGTATAGTGATCAGTGCGCTGTGCAGGGACACTGATTGAAGATTTTCAATCGTGGAACCAAGCCAACCAGCTATCTGATCAATTGTGACCACAAGTCCGTATGGTAGAAGCCATAGCGCGCCACAGACTGGAAGAAGAGGAAGAGGAGTATGCCCACATGATGTACAATATCGATGATGAAAAAAAGAGTAGAGCCATACAGAGAGCAGATGGCAGTGAATGGATGCAACATTGAGTTTGAAGTAGACACTGGGGCAAGCCTGACTATAGTGAATGAGAAAACATACAGGAAGATGGGAGGGGGGAAACTCCACCATACAAGAACAAAGCTGTATATGTACACCAGAGATAGTGTAGGGGTGCTAGGCAAGATGTACACACAAGTCAGTTACAAGGGGCAGACCAGACAGTTGCCATTGATAGTGGTAAGAGGGGAGGGGCCAAATCTCTTGGGGATAAATTGGCTAGAGGCCATTAGGCTAGACTGGAGGGCCATTTTCAGACTACATACAGGTCAGCAGCAGGAGTTGAGTGAAAGGAATTCATTCCGTAGCAGATAAGTGTTGAATCTGGCTGATTTTCAAAGAAATATTGATTTAATCTGATCCTGTTAGCTATTTCTAAATTATTATGATCCACCTCTGAGTATGGCTGTAGCTGGTGTGTTCTGTAAGAAAACGGTGTCCCTCTTCCATAGACTTATGAGATAAAGATGACATTCTTAGGGCTGGTACATTCTGTGCTAAACAGCAATTGTTGTGGTTAGCACCGAGGCGGCGTAGCTTATCTTGACCAAACAAGGCCACAGAAGAGACGAGAAAGACAGTCTTATCGGAGAAGAGACGAGGGGGGGGGGGACACCCGAACCATAAGAACGTTGCAACGAGACCAATGCTTTAATTTGAGTTCAGACAGCATACAGAGAGGTCAAGTGTACATTAGACTTTATGCCATCGTCTTTTGTATGTTAACCCTTCTGGAATAAACAGCTTTTGATGTCGCTCAAATCCTGTGTTGGAGAGATTAATTTGGAATACATCAGAACAAGGAGACACTGGACTGTGTGGTATTGTGTGAGATTGGGGGCCGTCTTTTATTGTAATCAAAACACAACGCAGAGCTTAATAAGGACAATGATAAAAGACAACGAAAGTCAACACAAGGTACAGGCCATTGCAAGCGCGCCACAGCCAACTGACAAGACACAGTTGAAGTACTTCTGTCTTTATGGTCATAAAGACAGCCATGTTAGCAACCTAGGGCCCCTCGCTGCCAAGAATCGCTCTTTTATTAAAAGTCTTGGTGTCACTTTTGATACTGGTTTTAATTTTGAGCGACAAATTGGCTCTGTGGTTAAAGGCTCTTTTTTCCAGCTGAGGCTCTTATCCAAACTGAAACCGTACCTCTCTCTTAAGGACCTGGAGACCGTCATCCATGCTTTTATTTCTTCAAGATTGGACTACTGTAATGCCTTGTATGTGGGCCTTGACCAGCGGTCACTGAGGCGCCTGCAATTGGTCCAGAATGCTGCTGCACGCCTCCTGACTGGAACCAAGAAGCGGGACCACATCACACCGGTGCTGGCCTCCCTCCACTGGCTTCCTGTTCGCTTCAGGATTGATTTTAAAATCTTAATGTTTATTTTTAAGGCTCTACATGGTTTGGCCCCCCACTATCTGGCTGAACTGATTCAAGTTCGTGCGACATCTAGAACCCTGAGGTCCTCCTCCGAGACTCTTTTAATAGTCCCTAGATCGAGACTTAAGACCAAGGGTGACCGAGCTTTTGCGGTGGCTGGCCCAAAGCTCTGGAACAGCCTCCCTCCACACATTAGACACGCACAGAACCTAGGGCTCTTTAAGTCTCAGCTTAAAACGCACTTGTTTTCACTGGCTTTTGAGGCCTGATAGCCTACATCCCCTGTCCTGTTTTGTGTCCTACATCCCCTGTCCTGTTTTGTGTCCTGTCCTTTTATTGTTCTGTGATTATGTGCACTTTATTCTGTTTTTTTGTTTTAGTTTATTTTATATATTGTACAGCATTTTGGTGCAACTTCGGTTGATTTTAAACGTGCTTTATAAATAAAGTTGACCTTGACCTTGACCTTGTATCTTGTCTTTACACTTACAGCACACATGCTGCACAAATGATGACCTTAATTGTATGACACTTGTTTTGTAAAATGCACAAGGGTATCTCTAACTTGGCTAGACTGTGGATGTGGTGACTAGTCCAGGCCAGTCAGCATGGTATAAGCTGCATACAGGTGAGCAGAAGCTGAAACGCTTGTTCCTTGGCTAGGCCCAAGGCAGCTTGCCAGCAGGGTCAGGCCTGTGCCGGGAGGTCAGTACATTAGAACCCCCTTAGGCGGGCTGTATGTATCCTAGGTTCTCAAACTTATATTTGTGGTATAGAAAGGTAGAACTTGCTTGGTTGGTTATGCAAGTGTGTGTGTGTGTGGTGCTGTTGATTTTCCTCCACACATCTCTCAGCCATATGTTTCCCCTATGTTGATCTGAAAATGGTGATAGGGATTAAATTAGGTTGCTAAGAGAACTGCTAGTCACCAGAAGCATTCAAGAACATAACCTGTGCTGGAATACTAGTGTATGAACAAATCAATACAAGTAGAGCAAGCACATCTACTGACAGGCTGGCTGAATGACTGGAAGACTGACTTGGGACCTCCACTGAGGACATCCCAGTCCTGGCTATGGATCAGTAGTGATGCTCCCCTGCCCCTATAGTCCAGGCATTTTATGACATAACCTTGAACAAATTGCAACAGAAATTAATTAACAACTGTTTTAGTGTCATACATATGTTCTTTATAACATATCAGTTAGTCCCCCAAAATCCCAGTGGTGGAAAGTAATGAAAAATGCAGATGGAAGGTATGTGACAAATATACCAATTTCCAATTTTCGCCTATGTAAAAGAAAAAGGTTTATGCATGTTTTCTTGTCTGATGTCCACACAACACTGTCCCCAATCAACCAGAAACTATATAGGATGCATCACAGTGCATATACAGAAATATATTTTTAATTCAATTGGCATTTGGTGAAGAGAAAAGGGGTGAATCTCACATATTGCAACAGAAAATCTGACATTAATCAAATAGCTTAAGAGTCTAGAACCCTGGAGAGGACAGTCTACAACCCTGGAGAACAGTCTACAGCCCTGTAGAGAACAGTAGAACCCTGGAGACAGTCTACAGCCCTGTAGAGAACAGTAGAACCCTGGAGAGGACAGTCTGAGACGTAGAACCGTCCATAGCAGTGGACTACCTAATCACACGCGCGAGGGGGTAACATACAGGCGAAATCGCAGACACTTACTCAAGGTACCTAAAAATGAAGACAGTACTGAAGACACAAATGCAGAGGGCGCTAGTGGAGGGTCACCGGTGTGTGACACGCCCATACGTGAGTGTGGTGAAAACATAGACATAGAGAGGAGGTTGGGTAGACAGACCAAAGCGCCAAAGAGACTCATTGAGGAAATGTGATGGGGCAGTAATGAGGTGATGGGAGCTTGGTGATATGAGGTGATGGGACAGTAACAAGAGTTTGTTTTTGTTTGTCATGTTATGTTATTATTTTATTCTCTACAGTTGTAATTGTTACAGGCTCTGAAACTGTTAATTGAGGGTTAAAGCTGAAACACTGTTTGGCGTTTAAGAGAAATTGTTTATGTTTCCAGACACTGTAAACATAGTTCTTGACAGGAGAGATGTGTCATACGTGATGACATCACGGACGTCAAGGTTGATCGAGGCAGTGATGCGGGAGCCAGCGAGAGTGATGGCCGCCTGTAATGGGAGCTGTGAATAAAAGTATAGCCGTATGCACACTGTTGTCTGGTTCCATTATTAAGTGTTAGCAGCCGAACACAACACTAGCTAGGTTTTAAGTGGATTAATTGGAAGGCTACAACATATTGACATCATGTTCATACAAATCAAAACATTCACTGATTTTGTGTTTTGTGGATGGGTGTATTGCTGTTTTGAAATAAATCATTTTCATCTGGATATGTTTCACTAATAGGATAAAGATGATCACTTAGAATAACTTTGTATTGACTGGTAATGGCTCTACACTTTCAGTATCCAAGTGGTTTCACACTATGGACGTGTGGGGGAGCATGTGGTGTACACTAAGAGAATGGTATTGACCTGAATGCTTCAGGTGGTTCACATTCATTTGGGGATTTATGGGTTTTGTGTTCATATAAGAGCAGTTAAAACAGATCAGTCAAATTTGGCCTTGAACACTATAAAACGGGGGCTCATTTTAGACCTAGAACCCGGGTAACCCAGGTGAGTTGTGGCTGTGGGTGTGTATGGGGATGTTTTCCATCTGCTGGATGAACATAATATTGTCTTACCCATTCATTTCCTATAGCGGGTCATTTTACCCATTCAATTCCTATGGCGGGTCATTTTAAACCCAGAACAGCACCCTGATCAGCTTGGTCTCACACTACAACAGATTCAGCTTCATCAAGGTGATCAATATTTCATCTGCAACATGCATTTTCAAGTTGGCCATATAGAACTGCTAAACTAAAAAAGGACACATTCAACAATTGTACATGCTGACGAAATGCATCACAGGCAGAGGTCTGTGCTCTCTGAGCGCTATTCTAGTTATTGTCATGTTTCTGTAACACTATTTAACTGGCCACCCGAAGACCTTCATCAACATGCAATGATAGCAGTCAACCACATAGTGGCGGTGTTGCACAGAGCTCAGCTAGGAGACCTCAAACTGCAAGCAGAGGATGCAGATTATCAGATTATAAACACTATGAAGAGTGAAGATGTTCTTGTGAAACTCACACAGACCTAGGCCTGGTCTCCTACTGGTACACTGGGCTCCTCCAGATACACTGGTCTCTAGTGGTACACTGCACTCACAGAAATATTTAAGCCTAACTTTTAAGATTTATGTAATTTAATTGCATGACAAATTTCCATGAATTTGCTTTTGGTAGTTTTAACATAAATGTACCTAATAAACTTTACATGATGCATATTTGTCAGTGTAATAAAACCTATTTATTTGAAATGCATAATAATCAGATTATGTATTCAAAATACATAACGTATATTTGTTTGAAATGCATAATAATCAGGTTATCTATTCAAGATTAATAATATATTTGTTTGAAATACATAATAATGAGGCTTATGCAATAAACCTAATTAAATCAAAATGCATCACATTTATGTAATTTTTTGATTAACACCCAATGGATTTAACATTCTTTTCCATTCACTTCATATCTAACAATTTCAGTTACATCAGTAGAATTTCCCCCAGTCGCTCACATACGTTTCTGTTGTCGTGAGGTGAACCATAACCCTTACTGTACATATTTTGTTGTGTTTTGAATCTGTGACTTCCTGTACACAGCAGCTCAATGTAAATCAGGCTTTATACCATATTTCCATACAGCAAATGTGCTTGTTATGGTCTGTGGGCACAGCTTCAGAACTATGTAGCCAGGTGACCGTTAGGACGGCAGGCCAGTGAAGAACTGGCTACTCAGACAGGGACGCAAACCCCAACAAGATCCCCACTATGATGTCATCGGCCATGGAGAGGAAGCCATGAGGATGGAGGAGCATGTCTGTGAGACAGAGAGAGAGAGAGAGAGAGGGAAAGAGACGTTACAGACGTGCTAGGGACATACTAGACGTTTCAATCACACACACAGACACAAACAAACACACACACACACACACAGACACAAACAAACACACACACAAACAAACAAACACACATACACACACATGCACATCATTGATTGATTGATAATTTCCTTAATAAGTCTGTACAGAAGTCTAGTGTTCACCTGTTTGTAGACCTCCTTGCCAACCCCATAACTGAGCATGTACTGAGATAGAAGAGAAATGAGGGGGGTGGGTTTAATCAACGGAAGATAAAAGATTGTGCCCCTTTCTTTGTCACCATAGGGAACTCTCCTTTATACTGTTTATTGAGAGAGAGAAAGAGACAGAAAGAGAGAGAGACAGAGATGATGCTGCCAGCTAAGGTTGCTGCTCCTACAGTATGTGTGTGTTTGTGTGTGTCCATGTGTGTGTGAGTGTGTATCAGTCTATGAGTGTGTGTGCATGTGTGTGTGTCTGTCTGTGTGTGTGTGTGTTTGTGTGTGTCCATGTGTGTGTGAGTGTGTATCAGTCAATGTGTGTGTGTGTGCATGTGTCTGTCTGTGTGTGTGTGTGTGTTGGCCTTTGTGGATGTGTCTGTTGGTGTCTATGTGAGTGTGTGTGTATGTGTGAGTGTGTGTGTGTGTGTGTATTGATAGATGGCTCACTGTGAAGCTCATCCCCTGACAGCGTCCCTGCTGCTTGGCCTTTCCGGGCAGAAGCAGGAGTTTGGGATGATTCCCCCAGTCCTCATAGCTGAACAGGCTGCAGAACTTGAACTGTGGAAGAGAAAACAAGGCACACACACACAGCGGCTTGTCACACAGCCAATCAGAACACACATACCTGCTGATGCATGTTTGTGATAAGAACCCTGTTAGACGACTGGTGTCTGGTGACTAGTGAGCCAGTCTTGTCTTGTTATTGTTCTGTTTGGTGCGCCAGACCTCAGATAATTTGAGGCCCTAATATTAGCTAGACAAATATTTGTCAAAGAATCATGTTATTGACATGTCACACAACAAAATACATGATTATATCTGATGAAGGGCCAAAAAGCCTTGTATGTACGGCACTACAATATCATATAAATTCAACAAATTAATCAGAGACTATGAATCGTGTCAACATTAATATTCCTGCTACATTGGCGAAGCACTTAATTGTACCCTAACTTACGCCTGATGTAATTTGCACACACAAACATACACAGACTGGACGTTCACACCGATTTGGGGGGGGGGGGGCACACAATACATTTCACACTACATCTACCATGTCATGAAAATGTCATTTTTTAAATCATGAACATTAGAGATTTATTGAGCAAGAATGTGCAGTGAATATGAGGAGAGCATGGCTGGCTTCAGAGTTCATTTCAGAGTTCATTTCAAGTAAAAAATTATGAATGTCGCAGCTTATTTACACTGTAGCAATCCTGGATGAACATATTAGTAGGCCTACATACTGTGATGGGAATGAGTTGTGGGACTCTGGACTGAGCATGGATTCACTGATTGACTGAATTGAACACAGGTGGGACTGATTGAGATGTAAGCAGACAACATGCTTGTCAGATGAAGAGATGTAAACAAAATGAAGAAACAGTAACAGCTACAAATAAATACATAAATAAGTTTTAAAAAATCATGTCACAGCACAATGCCTGAGTATGTACTGTACATGTATTAGCATTTTTATTCTGCATCCCCCCTGGGCTTGAACTCTTGTTGAGTTACCTGCCATGTGAGAAGCCATAGATGGTTTCATACTGACTTAAGCAATCACAAGGGCTGCATGTAACTGTCACAGGTGCATTGAGGTTTCAGCAGTTTTCACAAAACCAAAGACTAAACAATAAAACCAAGGTATACACTCGACAAGTGAAGAAGAAAAGACAGAGCTTATAAACTTACAGACTTACAAGATGGCACCGGAAACACCAGGGACTATGCACAGCTACAGCAAATGGAACAGACAAAGAACAAGATGGGAGCTACTGTACATGTAGGCTAGAAATACTGTACACATACTAACGAGGCAGATGGAAACCAATCAAACAATCAGTGGCACAGGTCTCTCAATCAGAGACAATTTAGCCAGTTGTAGTCCTAGGTCCGCTATTGGGGCAGAGTTGCCAACAACAACAAGTACTGTACACATGTAAACATGTTGTCCCCCACCCATTATGCATGTTCCCTTGTGGTATCAAGCCCCCTGCTTCTCATTAGGCATTTTTATACAGAGATCCCACTTTATTGCCCTGTAGAAGACCCCTCAATTTTCCAAGTGTGTATCTCTGCAGGCCCAGAGACTTCCAGGGGGCGGGTCAACTGTCAATCAATTTCTTCTTTGGCCAATCAGAGACTGACAATCGTCTTGTCAATCAAAAACTCATTTAGCCTGAAACGGTTGTCAATCACTTTTTAATTTGGCGAATCGCCTTTCTCTTAGGAGAAGGGGCATGGTGGAAATGACGCTAGCTAGTTAGCTAGCTGTCTACATTGACTTAGTTTGCTAGCTTGCTAGTTACGTAGACCTAATGCAATTTGTTATGGAGTTAGATTGACTGGATTACATGACTGTGTGTGAGAGAGAAATTATATTTTTAATGCAAATCATGTAGCTTGAAAGACGTAATCCATCAACCTCCCTGATGAAAGCCTTACCAAGACTCCCCTTGGTATTCTCTTAGTAGGCCTATGATCAATGTAATGGCTTGTGGGTAGAGGCTAGCAATGGTCTACACTAGCCCAGGGGCAGGGGAGCATCACTAGCCTACTGATCCATAGCCAGGACTGGGATGCCCTCAGTGGAGGTCCCAAGTCAGTCTTCCAGTCATTCAGCCAGCCTGTCAGTAGATGTGCTCTACTTGTATTGATTTGTTCATACACTAGTATTCCAGCACGGGTTATGTTCTTGAATGCTTCTGGTGACTAGCAGTTCTCTTAGCAACCTAATTTAATCCCTATCAGTTTTCAAATCCACATAGGGGAAACATATGGCTGAGAGAGGAGTGTGGAGGAAATTCAACAGTACCACACACACACACACACACTTGCATAACCAACCAAGCAAGTTCTACCTTTCTATACCACAAATATAAGTTTGAGAACCTAGGATACATACAGCCCGCCTAAGGGGGTTCTAATGTACTGACCTCCCGGCACAGGCCTGACCCTGCTGGCAAGCTGCCTTGGTCCTAGCCAAGGAACAAGCGTTTCAGCTTCCGCTCACCTGTATGCAGCTTATACCATGCTGACTGGCCTGGACTAGTCACCACATCCACAGTCTAGCCAAGTTAGAGATACCCTTGTGCATTTTACAAAACAAGTGTCATACAATTAAGGTCATCATTTGTGCAGCATGTGTGCTGTAAGTGTAAAGACAAGATACAGATTATTTTCTCCAGGTTTTATTGAATAGCTTGTAGACCACACTGAAAAACTGGGCTGAAAGTTCAGTTGTACAAGGCGGACCTGGGAGACCATTCAGGACACCTTGTTTGGGTCGAGGCTCTGCTTAGTCTGCTGGCCCAGGTGAACCATCAAACTGGATGTACTGACGCTGAGAATGGAGACACACACGACACAGCTGGCCGACACTTCCTGCACTCTAAGAGGTTAGGGTTAGAGCTAGACTGAATGTAGGTTGGCATAAAATAATACATTTTTATTTTTAAATGGATGGAAAGATGCTGCCCATGCCTAGATCTTTATGTCTGTTCTCACCCACTGAGGTCCCATCACCAAACGTGAAGCCTCGGATACAATAATAAAACAGGGGCAGACAATGAAAGATAGAGAGAGACAGACAGATAGATATGTCTGTCTACACCATCTATTAGAAACATGAGACTAGCTCCTCCTGTCACCTCTCTCCCAGCCTGGCCTCCTCCACTCTGATGTCCATGCTGGTCTCCTCCTGTCACCTCTCCTCCTGTCTTTTGTCCATGTTGGTCTCCTCCTGTCACCTCTCCTCCACTGTGGTGTCCATTTTCATCTCCTGTCCACAAATTAACAAAACATAAACATAAGCTATAAACACACACACCCCCACCCACCCATCCATCCATCCATCCACATTCTTTTTTTTAAACTTGCCAGGATCTAACTTAATGTAGTGTCTCTTTGGCTAACATCAGGTGTCTCACCTCTCATCTCTATGTCCTCTCCTCCTGTCCCCTCTCTTCCACTCTCTTGTACCTCTTGGTTTCCTGTCAACAAATTATATATTTTCAACCGAACATAATCATGCATACTGTGTATTTATACACACCTACATACCTGTCTATTTGTTTATCTATATACAGACATACAATTTATCCCGTCAATGTGCTTTTCCCATCATGTTAAGTAAAGAGTAGGCAGTGTACCACCATCATCACCTCTTTCTTTTTGATCTTGTCCTCAACAGTTCGCTTTCCAAAGCTGAGCTTTGTTGGAAATGGAAAAGAGGGGGCTTCATTTCAACATGAATTTCAACCATTTACACGTCATTGACGATTTATCAGTCACAGACGTGCCAGCAGTTGACTTGTGTGATTTAAACTGTTCCTGAAGTACTGTCTGACAATAGGCTCTTTGCACAAGCTCTACTACTTCCTGAAATTCTACAGGCATTTTTATTTCCTGTCCTGTACTATTGGATGGAAGTGATTAATCAGGTGTGTGGCTCAATGGTATAGGACAGGGAATAAGGATGCCTGTAGAATTTCAGGAAGTAGTGGAACTTGTGCAAAGCAAAGAGCCTATTGCTTGGCAACACCAAACGCCCAGTGTATGAGAAAATAAATATGATAGATTTCTTTGTAGCACTGCTGTTTGTGCATGTGCGCAGGTACACCGCTTTGCTAATGTTAACGTGGGTCAAGAATAGCCTACAATTAGCTAGCCACGTTGTGACGGCTATAGGTACCTGGATCTGGAGGAGAAAAGAAGGGAGCAGAGTTCAAGGACTATGCAAACACCTTCCCAGTCCAGTCCGCCTCCTCCTGCTGTTGGCTGTAGCCCTGGTTCTGGACCCGGACTCGGAACTGAATGGTTGATTGATCTTAAAATGACCTCATATTGGTATAATCCCTGGTATGTAGACCATGATTGGTTTGTCAAATAAAGGGAATTATTCGTTTTGTTTTTTCTTGGGTGGACTCAATCTTATTTGGGTCCCTAAATTGGGCCTCAGTCATCAAAAATTTGATTATAGCTTTAGGAGAGCATAATCAATCTTGCTAGAGATAAAAGCAATGAATTAAAATTGATTTAATAAGGATGTGTGCCTATTATTATTTCTCTCAGACTCAATAGCTGCAGCCCATAGATTACATGTTCTATAGGGTGTGTTAGGGTACTTATTTTCCAAAGTATGGTAAAATGAGCACTTGCGTTTTCATTTGCGTTTATGGTCTAACGTTACGACTAGTCAAGATCCTGCAATAGCCTATTCATATCTACCTGGTTAGATTTCTATCTGAAGTTGGCTAGCTTATGTTAACTGGTGGTGTTATTAGCAAGCTGGCTGGATTTGGACCTGATCCAGGGCTCTTGTTCTTGTGCATTCCATTCATTTCAATACGAGAGGTGTGAACGGTCTATTGGTGGTATTTGGCTCAGCTGCACTGCGTCATGAGTTCATTTTCATTGATGAAGCTGGATTCAATCTATCTAAAACCAGGCGTCGGGGCCCAGATGTTACAGGACAAAGAGCTGTTGTGAATGTCCCTGGGCAGCGTGGGGGAAATATCAACTTGTGTTCCTGGAAGAAGAATCAGTGTTTTGTGGTGTGTGGAAGCAGGTCTGTGAGCTTCAAGAATGTTAAGTTGGGGGAGGGGGAGAGCCCTTTCCACTAGCCCAGAGAGATAAGAAGGTCGTCTTAAGATGAGGTCATTTTGGCTGAAGTATGAGACTCATTGTTTTCTGACCACACATTTGTACTCTGATATCCCTGCTCTGGAGATCAGACATACCTTGTGAGCTCACAATAAAATCATTTAAACATGCCTTAGTTTACGGAATATAATTACTAGATTGATTATCAACCTGCAAAAACCTAGATATGGCCTTTGAGGGCTGAAAACATTTTCAAGAGGTTCCTACATCTGCAAGGAGTTCTCCATCACCATGCCACCCTAGGTCCATCCAGTACTGCACACATGATCACGTTTTGAGGGGGCGGCAGCAGCTCAGAAGGTAGAGTAGCCGTCTGGGAGCCTCCAGTTCAATTCCAGCTATCTCCTCTGCTTCATTGACGTGTTCTTGAGTAAGACACTAATTTATCCCAAAGAGCAGGCTAACACCAGCTGGCCACCATTGGTGAGTGAATGAGAGAAGTTATTGTAAAGCGCTCTATGCTTTAGAAGTGCACTCCACTCACAATGACATATCTGGTGCTCTATATAATGCAGTTGTACAGGATGGAGCAGAGCAGCCCAGGTTTGTTGTCATGTGGGATAATGTTAGTTTCCACCGGGCTGCTCTGGTCTGGGACTGGTTCACCAACCACCATACATAACTTCACAGGTGGATACACCGTTACGCCCTTACTCCCCATTCCTCAGTCCCATTGAGGAATTATTTTCACTTTGGCGTTGGAAGGTTTATGAACACCAACCATATACCCGCATGACTCTCCCTGGGAGCAATGGAAGAGGCATGCAGAGACACTGAGGGAGGGTCAGTCCAGGGTTGGATACTGAGGCGTGGGGGGGGGGGGGGGGGGTGGTTAGTCCAGGGTTGAATACTAAGGTGGGGTCAGTCCAGGATTAATACTGAGGCGGGGTTAGTCCAGGGTTGGATACTGAGGGGGGGTCAGTCCAGGGTTGGATACTGAGGGGGGGTCAGTCCAGGGTTGGATACTGAGGCAGGGTCAGTCCAGGGTTGGATACTGAGGGGGGGTCAGTCCAGGGTTGGATACTGAGGCAGGCACACAAATGAACACACTCTCTACAGTACCTCTCTCAGGTTATACAATGTTTATTAAAAAGGTTAATGAAAAAAAAACATTCTGAAAAGTTAGGGTTAGAGTTTAAAATGCAGCTGTCCAGCCAGCCAACCAACGCCAACAGTCACAACAAATACATTTCCATCCCAGTTTGTGTTCCATGTCTGGTGCGCATCCACTGCTTTTAAAATAATCTAATAAAAAAAGATAGGCTACTTATTCCAATCTCTAATTGTAATCTCAATCTGCGCTGCTGTGATAACAATATTATAGCCTATCATTACTACTGTTCATCTTATTTATTCATGTATGTTGTAAGAGATACAGTTGTAAGCCATGAACTCAACCAGGTATATTGGAATTCATTTAAACAGTCCCTTTGCAATCACCACTTCATCTACTTTGTGTTGCAGTATTTTTTGGTTTTATTCTTTCATGTTTTTAAAGCAATTGACTTTACCCAGAGGACAAAATTAAATCCATTCATTCACCCAACTTCCTGAACAGCATTCCATAGGCCTATAGGATAAGGCCTGCCGTATTATTCAGTTCACCAAGGATCTTCCTCATGTTCCTCTTTTCATTTTCTCCAGTAATCCAAACTCCAAATCCAATTCCTATTTAGATCATTGGCTGACACCTGAATAAACCAATTGCTTGTAGAATGATAACAGATCTGATTTCAGAATATTATTACAGATTAAACTGTATTACATATTTGAGGGGTTCTTTTGCAAAAGCAAACATCTCCTTTTACTGGCCTAATAGGTAACCTAAATCATGTTTGCCCATATCTGTGGTGCGGTTTAAAATAGTAGGCTTATTCATCTCTTGATGGTGATGTTTTAGAACGACACCATGCGGGACAGACAGTTGGCATATTCGTAAAAACATTCACATACCCTGATAGATATTAATTATTATTATCAAGTCTCATCATAATACGGGAGATATAGTGAGGGAATGGATGAAGGACTTAAAACTAAATGATTGTAAGGACTATACATCGGACTGTATTTGAGTATTGAATAGAGATATTATTGAAAAAGAAAAGGGCAGGAGTGCTGGGAAGTTCAGACAGGTGTGATCAAGGTGATATTTGGTCAGGAACAGAAAAGGCTGAGCTGGGGAGTCTACCCACACGTGTAGCAGCATACCTCAATATATATCTTATATAGCTATAGCTCAATAAAAATATTGTAACTTTTTGCTAGTTACTTTTCTTTGAACAAGAGAATATTATTATTTGAGGTGTCTATTCTTATGTAGGTTATGATTTGAAGTGTCTACTTTTTGGGGGGAACATGCAAACATGGAATACAGTGAAATTCCTCCTACGATATTATCCGCTTGTCTGATTAACTATAGTATACAGTAAGATACTATGTAGCTCAAACTCGTAAATCATCTGTTTGATTGTTATAAGGTGAAGTGAACACCGAGTTACAATGTAACCCTATTCCTTTAGTTTTTTTCTCAAAGGCCTCCAGATCTGCCTATTACACTAGAATAGGCTAGGATTTCAAGCACCAAAACGTGGCACCGGACGTATCGATCTGCCTCCAGAAAAACTAAGTAGTGTCATCCAGTCCTAAGGCTATGGCTATGACTTCTCTCCTGTATGAACACACTGGTGTGTCTTTAACTCTCCTGATGTAGTGAAGTTCTTTCCACACTGGACACAGTGGTATGACTTCTCCCCTGTATGAAAACGCTGGTGTGTCTTTAAATATCCTGACGTAGTGAAGTTCTTTCCACACTGGTCACAGTGGTATGGCTTCTCTCCTGTATGAACACGCTGATGTGTCTTTAAATCTCCTGACGCAGTGAAGTTCTTTCCACACTGGTCACAGTGGTATGGCTTCTCTCCTGTATGAACACGCAGGTGTGTCTTTAAATATCCTGACGTAGTGAAGTTCTTTCCACACTGGGCACAGTGGTATGGCTTCTCTCCTGTATGAACACGCTGGTGTATCTTTAAATGTTCTGACGTAGTGAAGTTCTTTCCACACTGGTCACAGTGGTATGGCTTCTCTCCTGTATGAACACGCTGGTGTGTCTTTAAATTTTCTGATGTAGTGAAGTTCTTTCCACACTGGTCACAGTGGTATGGCTTCTCTCCTGTATGAACACGCTGGTGTATCTTTAAATCTCCTGACGTAGTGAAGTTCTTTCCACACTGGTCACAGTGGTATGGCTTCTCTCCTGTATGAACACGCTGGTGTTTCTTTAAATCTCCTGACGCAGTAAAGTTCTTTCCACACTGGTCACAGTGGTATGGCTTCTCTCCTGTATGAACACGCTGGTGTATCTTTAAATGTTCTGACGTAGTGAAGTTCTTTCCACACTGGTCACAGTGGTATGGCTTCTCTCCTGTATGAACACGCTGGTGTATCTTTAAATCTCCTGACGTAGTGAAGTTCTTTCCACACTGGACACAGTGGTATGGCTTCTCTCCTGTATGAACACGCTGATGTGTCTTTAAATCTCCTGACGTAGTGAAGTTCTTTCCACACTGGTCACAGTGGTATGGCTTCTCTCCTGTATGAACACGCTGGTGTATCTTTAAATCTCCTGACGTAGTGAAGTTCTTTCCACACTGGACACAGTGGTATGGCTTCTCTCCTGTATGAACACGCTGATGTGTCTTTAAATCTCCTGACGTAGTGAAGTTCTTTCCACACTGGTCACAGTGGTATGGCTTCTCTCCTGTATGAACACGCTGGTGTATCTTTAATTGTTCTGATGTAGTGAAGTTCTTTTCACACTGGTCACAGTGGTATGGCTTTTCTCCCGTATGAACACGCTGGTGAGTCTTTAAGTTTCCTGACTGAGTGAAGTTCTTTCCACACTGGTCACAGTGGTATGGCTTCTCTCCGGTGTGAACACGCTGGTGTGTCTTTAACTCTCCTGACGTAGTGAAGTTCTTCTCACACTGGTCACAGTGGTATGGCTTCTCTCCTGTATGAACCCGCTGGTGTGTCTTTAATTTTTCTGATGTAGTGAAGTTCTTTCCACACTGGTCACAGTGGTATGGCTTCTCTCCTGTATGAACACGCTGGTGTATCTTTAACTCTCCTGACGTAGTGAAGTTCTTCTCACACTGGTTACAGTGGTATGGCTTCTCTCCTGTATGAACACGCTGGTGTATCTTTAAGTCTCCTGACGTATTGAAGTTCTTTCCACACTGGTCACAGTGGTATGGCTTCTCTCCTGTATGAACACGCTGGTGTTTCTTTAAATGTTCTGACGTAGTGAAGTTCTTCCCACACTGTTCACAGTGGTACGGTCTTGGCTTTTCTGTGTCTCTCTGTCTCTGGGCGGGAGCTTGGGTGAGGGGGGTGTTGGAGGTGGTGATAGGGAGTGATTGAGAGGAGGAGGAGGAGAGAATCTCTGGTCTGATCTGTCTGCTCGAGAGACGAAAGAGAGAGACGTAGAGGTTGTCATGGCTCCTCTTGAGGTGCTTGTTGAGGTAGATCTGGGAGGTGTAGGTGAATGGGCACACAGAGCAGGAGAACACCCGAGTCTGTGACAAGTCTGACATCACTCCTGGGAGAGTGAATGAAAAAGAGACAAACATTAAAAAGGATTCTCACACCTGTATTACAAGTGCAAATACTGTATAGAGTGTTTATACGTATGTAACTAGGGGGGGGCGAAACACGACGACACCACAACTTCAGATTGAGGACAGGAGAGAGAAAGATATGTAAGGGGTTCCTCTGGCTGAGCTCGCGTGAAGGAGAGCGACAGAGGAGAGAGAGGAGTGAGAAAAATAAAACAGGAGAAAGGAGAGAAAACAAGCATGAATACATTGAAGCCCACGGCAATAGCTACCTTAGATAGCTAGGGTAATCTAGCACTCCTAAAGATAAGTCAAGCTACCATGTTCCATGGCAACTAACAGCATTCCATTTTGTTCTGAGCAAGTGTGCCTGCCTAATATTGGCAATTTGCGTGCCTCACAACAGCGATTTGCACAGGCACCATTGCAGTTCATGACATAGTGCCCTCTGTATCGTTGCATCCATGAGTGTCCTGAATTTCACGCTGTATGCCCATGTCTTGCCTGCTGGCTGGCACCATGGGAAAAAGACAGAGGAGAGGAAGGAAGGTAGAGGAGAGCTACTTGGACAGCGGTTATTATTATGACCAGCAGACCTCTTGTTCTTTCAGCTTTAAGGAAAGAGGTGGATGAGAGAGAGATGGAGAAGACAGAGGGAAGAAGAGTTGAGGACAGATACCTCTAGCGGTGCTCTTTTCTTCCCAGACGTAGTTGAAGGAGATGCTCTTGTATCTGTACTCCTGTCCGTACCAGACCAGCAGCTCCTTCCCGACAGCCAGCAGCCGACAGCAGCGAAACAGGATCCCTCCACGGTACTGAAACGATACCAGGTTCTGCTCTTCCTCAGTACGGGCACAGTTCACATACCTGGGGGAGATTGGGGGGAGGTTTCATAAAAAACAAACAGGTGAGGGAGGGAGAGACAGGAGGAAGGAAGGATGAAGGAAGAGAGGGAGGGAGAAAAAGTTGGTGAGATGTAGGGACTGACTGTATGGAGGGAGGAAGGGAGGGAGGGAAACTTTCAAGACTGGAGAGATGGTTGAGATGTAGGGACTGACTGTATGGAGGGAGGAAGGGAGGGAGGGAAACTTTCAAGACTGGAGAGATGGTTTATTTTGAGTGAGAGCAGCAGAATAGATTCTGGAAATATGAGAAATGAGCATGTGTTCATATTTCTTAACCTGATTGTAATGCCTAATTATTCTACAGTTTACACATGCAAAGATGGGTCCATCCCTGACACGATCTCTAAAAAGCCTGCCTATTGTTGTCTTGTTTAATTGTTCATGAAGTCTTTCCCTTAACATAGCCTTTTTATTTGCATCTCATTGTTTATAGGCCTCTGGATTAATTTCTAGTCGTTTCTCTATTAACTTCCTTCTGTTAGTTCTATCACAGTCCCTTTTCATCTCTGGATCCTGCTGTTTCTGTCTCTCTAGTGACATGATGTTCATATGCGCAGTTTGACTTTTTGATCAGGGGGGCAGTCAGTCCCAGCCTACTTCTAACAATATAGATTAGGCCTACTTCTATCAATATAGATTAGGCCTACTTCTATCAATATATATTAGGCCTTCTTCTATCAATATAGCCTAGGCCTACTTCTATCAATATAGCCTAAACCTACTTCTAACAATATAGATTAGGCCTACTTCTATCAATATAGCCTAGGCCTACTTCTAACAATATAGATTAGGCCTACTTCTATCAATATAGCCTAGGCCTACTTCTATCAATATAGCTTAGGCCTACTTCTAACAATATAGTGTGAGCGCAGCCAAATAGATTCTGGAAATCTGAGAAATGAGCATATTTCTTCACCTGATTGTAATGCCTAATTATTCTACAGTTTACACACGCAAAGTGGAGTAAGTGGAGTCCATCTATTTGTAGGCATCTGGCATGACTTGCACATAGTCCTCCGTGGGAGCAGTGAAAACAAGTGCCGGGGGAATGCTCAAGTCCAAGCCATGCCAAACTTATACAAATATTGGGATTGCGATACATTTCACAGGAGAGCATATTGAGACTGGTAAGATTACACCCTGTGCTTCCCGTCTCAGTAAAGCACATTTTCACTAACACAAATCCCTATCCATCCATCCATCCAAGTATGAATGGATAACTATCTGTATTTCTTCTATATTTTACTTCAATTCAAAGGGCTTTATTGGCATGGGAAACATACATTTACAATGCCAAAGCAAACATCCCAAAAGGTCACAGAAATGTTATGGTTGAAGTGAATGAATAAGTAAGTGTAATATTTATAAATGTATTTAAAAGGTAACTTTAAAGTTTGTATGTACAGTGTGTATATGTATAGTGATCAGTGCGGTGTGCAGGGATACTGATTGAAGATTTTCAATCGTGGAACCAAGCCAACCAGCTATCTGATCAATCCTGACCACAAGTCCGTATGGTAGAAGCCATAGCGCGCCACAGACTGGAAGAAGAGGAAGAGGAGTATGCCCACATGATGTACAATATCGATGATGAAAAAAGAGTAGAGCCATACAGAGAGCAGATGGCAGTGAATGGATGCAACATTGAGTTTGAAGTAGACACTGGGGCAAGCCTGACTATAGTGAATGAGAAAACATACAGAAAGATGGGAGGGGGGAAAATCCACCATACAAGAACAAAGCTGTATATGTACACCAGAGATAGTGTAGGGGTGCTAGGCAAGATGTACACACAAGTCAGTTACAAGGGGCAGACCAGACAGTTGCAATTGATAGTGGTAAGAGGGGAGGGGCCAAATCTCTTGGGGATAAATTGGCTAGAGGCCATTAGGCTAGACTGGAGGGCCATTTCCAGACTACATACAGGTCAGCAGCAGGAGTTGAGTGAGCTACTCTCACAACACGGAGAGGTGTTTAAGGTGAGCTGGGCAGTTTAGTGGGAGCTACAGCAAAGATCTCCGTTGACCCCGAGGCCAAGCCAAGGTATTTCAAAGCCAGGCCTCTGCCATATGCCCTCAAGGACAAAGTTGAGACAGAGTTGGTTAGATTAGAGAAGGAAGGCATCATAGAGCCTGTGAGTTTCCGAGTGGGCCGCTCCCATAGTTCCTATCCTTAAACCAGACAAAACAACTAGAATATGTGGGGACTATAAAGTTACCGTGAATCCAGTGTCTAACATAGATAACTACCCAATTCCAAAAACTGAGGACTTGTTGGCAGTACTGGGGGGGGACAGAAATTCACCAAACTAGACATGTCTCAGGCATACCAGCAACTCCCACGGGATGAAGAATCTAAGAAGTTCACAACAATTAACACCCACCGCGGTTTATACCAGTACACCAGGCTACCCTATGGGGTGTCATCAGCCCCAGGCATAGGAGAGAGAAATGTGTCTTCATGGCACCAGAGGTGGTGTACCTGGGATACAGGATCAACGAAAAAGGAATTCATTCCGTAGCAGATAAGTGTTGAATCTGGCTGATTTTCAAAGAAATATTGATTTAATCTGATCCTGTTAGCTATTTCTAAATTATTATGATCGACCTCTGAGTATGGCTGTAGCTGGTGTGTTCTGTAAGAAAACGGTGTCCCTCTTCCATAGACTTATGAGATAAAGATGACATTCTTAGGGCTGGTACATTCTGTGCTAAACAGCAATTGTTGTGGTTAGCGCCGAGGCGGCGTAGCTTATCTTGACCAAACAAGGCCACAGAAGAGACGAGAAAGACAGTCTTATCGGAGAAGAGACGAGGGGGGGACACCCGAACCATAAGAACGTTGCAACGAGACCAATGCTTTAATTTGAGTTCAGACAGCATACAGAGAGGTCAAGTGTACATTAGACTTTATGCCATCGTCTTTTGTATGTTAACCCTTCTGGAATAAACAGCTTTTTATGTCGCTCAAATCCTGTGTTGGAGAGATTAATTTGGAATACATCAGAACAAGCCGTTTTTTATAACAATCAAAACACAACGCAGAGCTTAATAAGGACAATGATAAAAGACAACGAAAGTCAACACAAGGTACAGGCCATTGCAAGCGCTCCACAGCCAACTGACCAGACACAGTTGAAGTACTTCTTGGGCTTCATGCTTAACTACAGTAGGACCCCACTAATCCGAACTTCAGAGATCCCAACCTCCCGGTCTACCGGACAGGCTTAAAAAACTTTTTTTTTTCTTTAGCCTGCTATCTGGTTTCTGGTGGGATTTTCATTAAAGTACTGTACTTAAATCTGTCATAGTAAACATGTACTGTATCCTACTGTGAATAAAAACTGAACTGTATGTAGACCTACATGTTGCCTGTAGGCTGTAGCCTATTGTCACGTTTCATTTCTTTGTTACTCTAAAGCGGGAAAATGTCGAGCACAAAACGCAAACGAGTCGTACAAAGTACTGTATTTGATCAAAGCACGCACTCAAGTGGAAATTCGTTTATTTTATTATAGGCTAGGCTATACGAGTTTATTTTGATTGCAATTTTGATGCATTTTCACGAGTAATTAAGGGTATTTTTCGGTGTCTTATGAGTCTATATGAAACAAGTATACCACTTATTGAATTTGGTGCATTTTAACATACGTTTCAGTCATCCGGACATTTCAGAGATACGAACAACCTTCGGTCCCGTTGGGTTCGGATAAGTGGGGTCCTACTGTACTACTTCCTGGTAGTCTAATAAACATGATGAATCACTTGAATGTCTTTTCGACCTTGTAATTTCTACGGAAAATGATATTTAGCTAATGTTTTGAAAACAACAAAGTTGTGTGAAACGTCACTATTATGTGCTCCACGTATTGTTGACGCAATGACGTAGTACGCGATTTTCGGGGACCACCTCAAATTTGCTCTAGAGCGCATACTAATGGTCAAAAACTACATTGGGTAACTTTAAAGGAGTAGTAAAGGGAAAACTCATGTTTAGCCCTGTTTTAAGGTTACTTATGATCATATACAAGAGTTTAACATATTTTTTGAATGATTTTCCACAGTGCTCACCCACATCCATTGTATGACCAAAACGGTGGTAGAGCAATTATCACACTTTCTCAAAAGTGCTAGTTTTGTCAACTTTTTGATCTGAACCATTGTATATGATCATAAGTAACCTTAAAACAGGGCTAAACATGATTTTTCCCTTTACTACTCCTTTAAGAAATTCCGCCAGTATCTGTTTGGTAAACACTGCACCATTGTGACAGACCACAAACCGCTGCTGGACCTCCTGGGAGAGTAAAGGCATCCCACACCTCGCCGCAGCCAGAAGGCAAAGATGGGCACTGATTTTGGCATCTTATGAATACACCTTGGAGTATAAGGAGGGCTCAAAACACGGGAACGCGGATGCACTGAGCAGGCTACCCCTGCCGATCACGTCCGCTGCCACACCACGGGAAGAAGAGGTGGTAATGCTCATGGAGCACATGAATGGCACACCATTACAGGTAACGCAGATATGGGAGGGGACCCGGCGAGACCCCATTCTGTCCAGAGTACATCAGGTGCTGCTGCAGGACTCCTGGCCCTCAGAGTACTGCAACAACCCAGAAATGCAGCCATACATAAGAAAAAAGGAGGTGAGCGTGGAGGAGGGGTGCATACTGTGGGGAAGTAGAGTGATAATCCCACCTCAAGGAAGACGAATCATGATTGAGGAGCTTCATGAAGCTCATCCGGGGGCCGGGGGGTCTCACCAATGAAGTCTTTGGCCCGCAGCTACGTATGGTGGACAATCATGGACGCGGATTTAGAGTCCGCTGTGCGGGAATGTCATGCATGTCAGTCCTACCAAGCCACCCCTGCAACAGCACCGCTACACCCGTGGGAGTGGCCAGACCAACCATGGATGAGGCTGCCTCTGGACTTCTGTGGGCCTGTATTGGGGAAGATGCTCCTCATCGTCGTAGATGCCTATTCAAAATGGATCGAGGCTCACCCAATGTCGTCTATTACTTCATCCATGACTATCGAGAGACTGAGAAGCATTTTTGCCACCCCTGCAGTGATTGTCAGTGATAATGGGCCTAGTCTGGTCAGAGTTCAAGAACTTCCTACAAAAGAATGGCATACAGCATGTCACAACAGCACCATACCACCGGTCCTCAAATGGCTGTGCAGAGCGGGCGGTGCGGGTGGTCAAGGAGGGACTCAAGAAGATGGGGGAAGGTAGTCTGGAGACAAAGCTATCCAGGTTCCTGTTCAAGTACAGATCAACCCCTCAGACCACCACAGGAGCCACGCCAGCTGAGCTGCTCATGAACCGCAGGATCAGGACTCGGCTAGATCAGGTGCGTCCCTCGCTATTTACATGTGTCTGATTCAGTCTATGTGAGGGGATACTCAGGCCAGAAGTGGATTCCGGCAACTTATAGAGAGGACCAGTCCAGTCTCTTGGAGAGTGAAAACACTGGATGGGAAACTGGTGAGACGACATCAGGATCAGATACGGCCATGTTATGATCACAACCTGGCTGACCCCTGTCTCTAAGAGGAGAGTGTTCCTGTGGACACAGCAGAGCAAGAACTAGAAAATCAGGCACACGAGGTAGTATGGGCACCGCCACAAGAAGCAGAGGATCCAGGCATACTGGTGCCGCCAGCAGAACTAGAGATTCCAGCACCAGATGCAGTGGCACCGGGTCTTCCAGACATTTGGGTTTTGGGAAATTGTTACCCAGTGAGAGTTAGACAGGCACCCACGTATCTCAAGGACTAAGTGGTAGCAGGGGCAGAATAATCCCCTCGTAGAATCAGACTAGGTTTAAGTGAATTTGTTCAGCACATAAAAGAAGGATTTTTGTAGACTATGGGGGGAGGAATGTTGTAATGTTCTGATTCATGTTGTATGTTATATTCAGTCAGGCAGTCAGGTGATATAAGGAGAAGGGCTTAATGTAGAGGGGGACCGGAAGTAACGTTCAGCAAGGAGATAACCACCAGAATGCGTAGTAATGGGGTCTGAAGTGCAGAATGCAATAAAGAGTAAATAACTTTGAGAGTGTATCATCCTTGACTTTATTACAGTAATTG
Source organism: Borostomias antarcticus (assembly GCF_949987555.1). NCBI lineage: Eukaryota > Metazoa > Chordata > Actinopteri > Stomiiformes > Stomiidae > Borostomias > Borostomias antarcticus. The sequence continues at coordinate 4,045,361 of NC_140234.1, forward strand.
TATAGCAACATGTAAACCTCAGTTGCTGGCGGTCCATCTGATGCCTGACCAGCACAGTGCAAATGTATAACTATGTGTGTGTTTATTTTATCCAGAATAAATCAGCCTTCAGCAGCAAGAAGTGGTCCAGCTATTTAATACACAATGCAGAAACACATGCGTACAACACCAAACCGGTCACATCAGCAATTTTTTTGGAGTCAGCACAGGTGGTGGCCTCTAGATTTGCTTATGAATTACGTTATACGGCCATGCTCTCCACTTAATGTCACCAGCGAATAAAAGAAGTGAACGCACGCAGCAATGACCAGCAACAGTGAAATTCACTGAAAACAGACCGCATGTCGGTATGTTCGCTTCACGCGCTTCCCTCTCAACATGGTCATACAAAACAGCTTGCTGAATTCCGAAGAGATGAATAAACTATTCTGTTTTCGATTCAAATGTGTAGCTATATGACCCTCCCCTGGACTCAAATTAAAAAGAACAGTAACCCTCTCCTGGACTCAAATTCAAAAGAACAGTAACCCTCTTGTTGAGGAATTTACATCCAAACACCTTAAACCTTTGTCCTCTCACTTCTCTTGTAATTCATCACCTCCCCCAAATATTCACATAGCTGTGCTAACATACAAAATGGCTTCCAGAAGGCCATCTGTCTACAATAGAATAACCATCCTTTGTCCCCAATTGCCGCCCTTTTTCTCATGTCACATGTCTGTACTCTTGGCCACGCCTGCCATTTCATATGATGTACAATGCAGTAGCCAATCACATCCTGGAAGGACCTTACCTGTGGTTTGACTGCATATAAGGCATCGCAGAAGACCAAACGGGCACTTCGCTGACTAAACCCCCCTTGTTGCGTTTTCAGGAAGTCCTTGCGCTCGTATGCTTTTCACAATAAACCAGACTTAACCTTTTGAACGAATCTTGGTAAATCCTTTTGACTAGATCAGTTATTTTACTATCACACTCTCCTGGACTCAAATTCAAAAACAGTCGTCTAAAGCCCCCCGCAGACCGCATCCACCACGATGTCGTACGACGGCGCACGGCGCTGTGTCCAGCTAGCCCCGCACACAGGCTGCAACATTCGACGCATTCTAGTGCACTTAAAAACATTTAAAAAAATCCCAGTTGATCAGACAATGACAAATGTCCAACAACCTCGCAATGGGTAAGTTAATCTTATAATTTCTTCAATAAAATAATGGTGATAGTAGCTAAGCTATTGTGATTGTAAAATCACTAAGTGATTTTGTATCTTTTAGAAACAATTACTTTGATGCTGTATCAGTCACATAACCGTTTTTGTGTCTGTTTCAGTAGGCAACATTGTGGCAAAACATTGTAGCTAGCCTATCTGGCACTCGCAATATTGTGCTAACGTTAGCCTAGATAACATAGTTAACGGACCTTATGTATGTATGTTATGTAACATAACGTAGTTAACAGACGTTAGTACAGGTATGTTGTGTTATGCACCAACCGCAGTGTTTGAGTGTGTTTTCAAGCAGGCAACATTTTATGGCAAAACATTGTATCTGGCACTCATAACGTAGCTAGTGCTACATAGTTAACAGACGTTAGTAGGCTAATTTGTAGCCTAACGTTTGGCTATGCATCAACCGCAGTGTTTGAGTGTCTGTTTTCAAGTAAGAAAAACATTGTAGCTAACAAGAACATCTGGTGTAGACATTAGTAATATGCACCAACCGCAGTTGATGTGTTTGTTTTCAAGTTGGCAACAGTAAGAACATAGTTAACAAATGTTAGTAGGCAAATTAGGCTATGTATAAGATATCCAAGTATAATGAACATGCCACAAATATACCTACAACATTTTAGCAGTGTAGCCTATATGCAGGTAATATTATTCTTGATTTTATTAAGACACATACAACCTTTCTCCCACACAAGCTAAATATTTACTATTAATATTGTTTTGTCCCTTTTCCTTGAGCAAAACAGATACTTGGGTGTAACAGAGGACCCAGGGATGCCTCTCCGTGACAAGCTGGCTGCATACTTCAGCTCCCCATAGGGCAGTTTGGCCTGGCAGGATGGGTGTAGGCAAACCAAGCCTACCTCTCCAGCCTACACCAACTGGCAGTCCTCCTCACCAGTCTATACCACCTGGCAGTCCTCCTCACCAGTCTATACCACCTGGCAGCTCCCTCACCAGCCTATACCACCTGGCAGTCCTCCTCACCAGCCTATACCACCTGGCATTCCTCCTTCAGCCTATACCACCTGGCTCTCCTCACAAGCCTATACCACCTGGCAGTCCCCCTCGCCAGCCTATTCATGGGTTTCAAATGTAGTCCTAGACCTGCCATATTGGGGACCAACACAGGTGTTTCAATATATCTGATTGGCTCTACTGCATAAAGTAGAGTTCTATTATGCAGTAGAACTAATTAATTCATTTGAAACACCTGTGTTGGGTCCCCAACATGGCAGGTCTAGGACTACATTTGAAACCCATTAATACTATCTGGCTCTCCTCACCAGCCTATACCATCAGGCAGTCCTCCTCACCAGCCTATACCACCTGGCAGTCCTCCTCACCAGCCTATACCACCAGGCAGTGGAGACACGCATAGCTGGGTGTTTGGCTGACATCTCTGAGTGGATGACGACACATCACCTCAAGCTCAACCTGGACAAGACTGAGCTGCTGTTCCTCCCGGGGAAGGGCTGCCCGCACCGGGACCTGGCCATCACCATTGAAGACACAGTGGTGACCCCGACTCGGACTGCGAGGAATCTGGGTGTGACCCTAGATAACCAACTGTCGTCTTCCGCACATGTCACACGCTCCTGCAGATTCATGCTCTACAACATCAGGAGGATTCGCCCTTTCCTCACTGATGAAACGGTGCAGGTACTCATCCAGGCCCTGGTCATCTCCCGCCTGGACTACTGCAACTCCCTCCTCGCTGGGGCCCCGGCGTTAGCCATTAAACCTCTGGAACTTGTCCAGAAAGCTGCTGCTCGCCTGGTGTTCAACCACCCCAAGTTCTCCCACACAACTTCCCTCCTCCGTTCCCTACACTGGCTCCCTGTAGCGGCTCGCATCCAGTTTAAAACTCTGGCGCTAACCTACAGGGCAATGAAAGGAACAGCCCCCTCCTACCTCCAGGCCATGGTCAAACCCTACACCCCCTCCCGACCGCTACGCTCTGCTACCTCGGGCGACTGGTTGCCCGGTCACTCCGAGGCCCCTGCGGTCGATCGACACGGTCATGGCTCTTCTCTGTCCTGGCCCCGCAGTGGTGGAATGAACTGCCCACTGATGTCAGGACAGAAGAGTCGCTGCCCATCTTTCGTCGCAGGCTCAAAACTCATCTCTTCAAGAAGTACTACAACAATCTTCCCTCCTAAGCACTTATTGTATTTTATTGTATTGTATTGCACTGTACTTTAGATTGCTATTCTTGAACTTTGCCTTCAGCACTAGATTATGCTCTTAGTCACTTGTTTTGGAGAGAAGATGCACTTGTGAGTTCTGGCAAGTAGTAGTACATTGGCTTTTCCTACGTTAAATGCAATTATTGTTAGTCGCTTTGGATAAAAGTGTCTGCTAAATGATTGTAATGTAATGTAAATGTAATGCAGTCCTCACCAGCCTATACCACCTGGCACCTCTGTGACAAGCTGACTGCTTTCTTCAGCTCCCCAGAGGGCAGTCTGTACTGGGGGATGGAAGGGTGTAACCAAACCAATCCCCCCTCACCCCTCCCTCACCACTACAGACACACACACACACACACACACACACACTCTCTCTCTCTCTCTCTCTCTCTCAAACACACACACACCACCACCAACACAACCAGCAGTAGTAGTATTATTAAACAATAAATTCATTATATAAATCCATGCACTCATGCCATTTTTTATTCAAAATGAACATGACTACAGTTATGCTACTATGGAAGGAATATTGATTTAGCAGTTTAGTTTTTTGGTCATAGTTCAACCCCAGGATTATTTATTATAGCTATGAACATAACACACCCATGTTATTTAATTGCACTGACTATGTCATGGACACAAACAGTCATCAGTTGGGATAAGTAGGGAAGGGATGGGGTAAGTAGATGAGGATGATACTGATAGATTACAGATAGTAATGTAAATTGTCCGTTTGGGAACCTTTACGTCTAGTGGAGTACCTAGGACTGGACTGAGGAACTGGTTTGTACTGACACTGTAAGGACAAGCGATTACAAGAATTCCAATGTACCTGTAGGCTACTCATACTTATTTTACACATAGCAAATATTATAATAGTTATAACGTTATTTTCTTATTTTATATTCTGTACAGTAGGCACCACTAGAGGGCAGTCTGGTATAGCCTACCATATAGACACAGCCTGCACCTGGGCCAATCTATAAACCGGTGTGCACCGTTTTGTTACGGTTCCCACTTTAACCCAATCAGCAGTGATTCAATCCACCACCTGAGGCCGCGTTTCCCAGATTCGCCGAACTTCTCCGCGCTACGACGCTTCTCAAGGTATACCTTGAGGTGCGCCGAGAGGCAGAGCACCGTGCCTTCCCTCACCCCGGAGGAGGAGAAGGCCCTATCAATCATCTGCCTCACAGCCTCCCAAGGCATCACTGGTGGCCTTGATTTGGAGTCTGGAGAGGGCCCCTCCAACATCCAGCCCTCAGCTGAATCACCCCAAGCCTCCCAGCCCTCAGCTGAGTCACCCCAAGCCTCCCAGCCCTCAGCTGAGTCACCCCAAGCCTCCCAGCCCTCAGCTGAATCACCCCAAGCCTCCCAGTCCTCTGAAGAGGAGACCCCAGCACGGTCAGACCGCTCCACCCCGTCGACACGCTCTCCCCCCACCCCCCATAACGTCCCCCCCCCCCGTGAGAGGCAGCTGAACACCACGGATGCGAGGTGCGACTGCAGCGAGGAGCTCCTGGAGGTGGGGAGGCAGAGGCTGGCTGTGCAGCGTGAGAGGCTGGACCTGCAGAACAGGCAGCAGGCCCTAGCAGAGGCACAGTTTGTGTGGCCCTGCATATCAGTGCCCATCATTCTGACAACTCCAGGTAGGCTAAGTGTGTATTTTGTATACTCTGTCTATTCCCACACTGCATGCATTCCATTCAGTGTCGCTAATTGAATTTTCCTCTCTTGCAGATGACGCAGATGCCAGAGACACACTGCACACACTCACCACACACACTACATACACTTACCACACACTGCACACACTCACCACACACACTACATACACTTACCACACACTGCACACACTCACCACACTACATACACTTACCACACACTCACCACACACACTTACCACACACTGCACACACACCACTGTACACTGCGCGCACACACTACATACACTCACAACACCACTCATCCTTCCTACGTGTTGCTACCTTGTCGTGGTGGGAAGGCTTGTGTGCCTCCATGACCATGAAGGCTATATAAGTGGGGGGTCACCCCCCCAGCAGGTTCAACCATGCCGGGCAGGTTCAGGGTAGAGGCCAGACGAAAAGCAACAACTGGCACTCCAGGTTGGGGGTTGGGCATGGGTCTAACAACCCCACCCCGGAAAAAGACAGCCTGTTACAGGACAAAAGTCTGAAGAACAAACCTGCCCATGTTTTTTCCCAACCAATATTAAACAAGTTCCCTTTATCCTGTATATTTGTTGTTTCTTGCCACATTACAACAGTAGAGGTTTTGAAGAAGGCACACAATATAACAAACAGCATTTGTAAGATCACTAAATACTGTGAATCTGTTAGCAAAGTACACTATACGGATAACAGTATTGGGCCACCTACACATTACACCTACAGGAACCTTCATGACATCCCATTCTAAATGAATAGGCATCATATGGAGTTGGCCCCCCCTGTGCAGCTATAACAGCCTCCACTGTTCTGGGAAGGCTTTCTACAATATTCTGGAGCGTGTGTGAGGATATTTGACTATTCATCTAGATGGCCTCATTGGATTAATCAATTCGCCAGGATATCTGTCTGACAATATATAAAGACAGACAGAAAAGTCATGTCATCAAATTATCCCTTTACATAAGAAAATGTTGTTGTTGTTCACAAAGTGGATTATATTATCTTATGGATAGTCCGTATATGTTGCTTGGCTCAATAAAAGTTTTAAAAACAACATTCCCATGATGTGTTGTGTAGGCTCCATGACATTATTTTCATCATTCAAGTTAATTGTATTTTGTGTACACTATGTGAATCGCGCAGGTAGGATAGATAGATGTGCGCTGTATTGCAACTCTCCTTTTTAAAAGTGTAATTTTGCTCTAATCGAGCTAAAACTATAACTGGATGAACGGAGCGCATCGCCAAGGGACAGCTTACGATGGGGTCAGACCGCCCTTCATAACGTATCCCTTGGCTGTGGTATACCTTGGCTTAAGAAGGTTCTGGGAAACGAATCAGCACCTAGAGGTGGACCTAACGACGTTCTTAAGAAGCACGTAGCGCCACGATGCCTTAACGATGCCTCTGGGAAACGCGGCCCAGGTCTTAATACGGCCATGATCTCCACTTAATATCACCAGAGAATAAAAGAAGTGAACGCACGCAGCAACGACCAGCAACAGAGAAATACACTGAAAACAGACCGCATGTCGGTATGTTCGCTTCACGCGCTTCCCTCTCAACATGGTCATACAAAACAGCTTGCTGAATTCCGAAAAGATGAATAAACTATTCTGTTTTCGATTCAAATGTGTATATGATCCCCTGGACTAAAAAACAAACAAACAAAAGAACAGTAACCCTCCCCTGGACTCAAATTAAAAAGAACAGTAACCCTCACCTGGACTCAAATTCAAAAACAGTCGTCTAACCCTCCCTTGTTCATTCGAAGTTCACTTCCTAAACCGAAGCCCCAAACGGCTGCGCTCTAATCTTTCAAAAATAAAAAATAACATACAACTTACCGAATTGAGGATTGTCGTAGCCTACAGTGAAAGGCTAGTGAGTAGGTTGTGATGGAAACGTTTGTTTACTCAAAAAGAATAAAGAGCTTGTCTCTTGTTTTCTTCAGATGGATAAAAAAATCTTTACAGGCGTGACAAACAATGTTCAACTGTGAAAAGTTTCCACTGCGAAAAGTTTCCAAGGTAGAGAGAGACACAAATTACGAACACAGTTTATATACACTTCGTCGTGACTGCTAGTCTTTTCAATGCTCTTAACCAATCGGTGAAAGCCGGGAACAATGACGCGTTTCACTGTTCAGACCATGGAGGTATAATATAACTGGAGACGGCATTGAAAATGGCTGCCTATTCATTTCAATGAAAGTTGCTCACCGGCGCATGAAGCCATTTGACGTAGTGGCCAAAGCCCGGTATTGCAAGTCAAATCAAGGCATGCGGCCCAAGAACCCTTATTTCCCATGTTAGTGGATGATGATAGATAGGGCTAGAAAAGGAAAACAAATTTTTTCTGGGTATCATTCAGCATCAGAGACCAATCTTATCAATATAAACTTTTAGTTTTAGGGGTTTGGGGGTTTTTGAAGCCACCAATACCTGTATTGAGCCATTTAAACATGTGCTGTGCACGAGCCTCGGGGACACGCTGGTCGCGCGTTCGTGAGTCCTGCGAGCTCGGGAAAGCACGTGACCATAGGAAGACCCGCCCTACTCTGCCTCTGATTGGATAGGAAGTCATGTAATGACGTCGCTAACATTTGCTATGCTTTTAGCAATGAAGCTTATGATCATGCTAATCAGAACGTATGTCTATGATGCAAATGATCATGACATGTGGTTACTTTAGGACATCGTTGGAAAAGATCTAGAGGGTAAGTGGGTCAATGTTGAATAACTTAGCTAACATTATCTAATGTTACATTTCTTTATATTAACATCAACTATATTGATAGGCTAGGGAGCTATGCTAACGGTAGCTAATGCTAACGGCTTAGGGTTAACGTTACGTTCGGAGGTCTCAGATGTATTTCAATTTTAACAATGTTGAGCATGATCAATGTGATGATGAATGTACTATAGCATTTGCCACATTATACATCAAATTAATCAAGCATAGTGTTATTACCTGAAGGCATTATTACCATTGCAAGTAAGCATGCCATGTATATGCCATGCCTGGAAATCAAATTAATAGTGTAATTATTCCCCATCATAGCTCATTGTACACTGATATAATCATTCTCCTTGCCTTTGCTAATACTCATCTCTTTTATCAAACTTTGTGCTAGGAAAGAAATCTGGCTGTGATTCGTCGCTAGTGCTCATCCAGGCTGTTGTCATCTCCCGCCTGGACTCCTGCAACTCCCTACTTGCTGCCATCCTGCAGCGTTGGCCATCAGACTCCTGGAGAAAGCTGCTGCTGACCTGGTGTTCAACAGCCCCATGCTCTTCCACAAAACTTCCCTACTCTGTTCTCTGCACTGGCTCCCTGCGCTGTCCCATCCAGTTTAGGACTGTGGTTCGAGCCTACAGGGCAAATGAACAGCTCCCTCCGACCTCCAGGCTGTGGTCAAGCTCTGCTGCCTTGAGGTGATTGGTTCCCCAGTTGCTCCAAGCCCCCCTACGGCAGATTGGCGTGGCCATGGCTTTTTTCTGTCCTGGCCTCACAGTGGTGGAATGAACTGTGCACTGATGTCAGAACAGAGCCAATAATACACACTGTTCATAGTGAGCCTAGTTATTATTGATTAACTTGGACTGTTTCCTCTCTCCTTGTCAGTCATTAAAATATGTTCAGTGTTTCACAATACTGATGTATAACATTTCATTATTTTGTCTCAGACCATTTCTGAAACAATCATCAGTGTCAGTATACATTTCCCTCCAATGTTATTGCTTGCCCATTTTTAACCATTTAACTACTAGACTGTACAAACGAATTGCACAACTATAGTATTTTCTAGGTATAGCCTACTTCTCCACTTTCTCTTAATGTTGGTATGAAATGGCAGTCAAACTATGCAATGATGTTCCACACTGTTTCCACCCAAATTCCCAACAAATGTGGCCACCACACTGTTCAGGACATTCACAGGTCTTGCTCTCAGGGATCGGTAAAAGAAAGGGACATGGTTCCTCCATAATGTGCTAAGGCTCTGCTTAGATCAAAGGCTTGGTCATCAGAAAATATCACAAAGACAGTGATCACAAAACAATTAAAAACATGTCACCAGTGTATGCCTTAACCCTAGTCAAATTTCTAGTATGTGTGAACCATATACATGGCAGTAAACAGATCTTGAGTCATACAAACTGGAGGATGCTTGACCCATACAAACTACTTTAACTCAATTTCAATAAACAACTTCAAAATATGGCAGACAGAAGAGCTGAGCAGACTTGGTAGATGACTGGATGATCTTACAGAGAACCAAGGGAAATTGACTGGTATTAATGCTAAGAGTAATGAGGGATGAGGTGCAGCTGGGCAGAGTGGAGACAGGTGGCAGGTGATGCAGGAGATGGGAAGGTGAGTAGGCAACAACCAAGCATGAACAGGAACTGGACCACTGGCTCCCCTTGACTGTCCAACCCATCCATCAGCGCCAGCAGAGTGGACACGATAGAGCCAGAGAGAGAGAGACAAATGCAACGCAAGGTTAGTTTAGTTCCAATCGCCCATGTGCAACATCAATCAAGTACGCAGCCAAGCTAAAGAACCGAGTTACACCAGAGGCGGAGCGAGGCGGTGGCTCCGTGACAGACAGGCCTCACCTGTGTATCTGGTCCTGTCTGCTGGAGCATACTGGGGACAGCCGGTCTATCTTGTTGAAGAAGATGAAGGAGGGTCTCATTAGGTTGACCTGGGGAGAGACCAACAAACAGCCATCACAAGCTCTCAGTCAACACTGAGGATGATGGTCAGGTGTCCTGTCCAATAATTATACCCCCCTCCCCCAACCGCCACAGTTGCCCCATTGGCTAACCTGGTCAAAGAGAAGGCAGAGCTGATTATGTGTTCTGATTCACCAACCCACTTGCTAAGGCAGTCAGCTCCTTTCCTTATAGACACCTTTGTGTTTCCCTGCCTACACTCGTTAGTCTGCACCCGCGCCACTGGGGTCTTGCCTGTACTTGGGGGACTGTAGATCAGAGCACTACACATCTGTAGGTGGGGGGGGGGGGGTTGGGGGGAGTATGTGAAAAACAGGGACTTCACAAGACAGCTCAAATTAGACAAGACAGCTTAAATACATCTGGGTCTTCATATGTTTACTGGAGCAACGTACTGTAGTGTGGTCTCACCTAGGAGGTTCTTCTATCAGGTGATCGAACACAGAGGGGTTGCTCTGCTTCCTGTTCACTGACTGAAAAAGCAATCACAGTGGGATTTAGTGACATCATTATGCACATCAGGAATTCATTATCTCATCTAGTCAGTCAAAAAATGATTTTGTCCTCACCAATAGGTGGCGCCTCATATCACTGCATTTATCTTTTAAAACAGCAAACACTATGTGTAAATAAGGTTTTAAACTTCACCAACATCATTATAAATAATCAGCCCCTATGGCTGGATACAGGCGCAGCAGAAGTCGAGGGTGACAGTACTAGGTTTTTTAGCTGGCAGGTGCCCATCAGGCTCAGTGAATATCTGGTTGAACTGGTTTAAACTCTGTCCTCAGTATTAGTACTGCCCATGTGCACAATTGATTCGCTAGCTTTTCATTGGGATAGCTGGTGGCAGTGTTCTAGAAAGGTGGGTGCGTTCCTAAGTCAGAGGACCCGGGTTTGAACCCAGTGTGGGCAAGTGTGGTGGAATCAATACACCTGTTACAATCGCAGGAATTTTATGGGAAGGAAGGGGCTTCTTTTTTCTTTTCTTTTTTAAAGGTTTTGTACCTTCAATATTAGACACTTAAGCAAACAGAAAAACACAAAACACAACTATAAAAGGCCTGGCTTGGTTTAAAGCCCACTCACCACGTCAAGGTGCAGGCCAAGAGTGGGGACACGACAATCACTAACAGACAAACCCTGACAAATACACATGTAAAGACATGTAAAGAAACACGTAAAAACATATAGACTATACATATAGGAGTAGGGAAGTTGTGTGGAAGAGCATGGGGCCGTTGAACACGGGATTAGCAGCAGCTTTCTCCAGGAGTCTGATGGCCAACGCTGCAGGATGGCAGCAAGTAGGGAGTTGCAGGAGTCCAGGCGGGAGATGACAACAGCCTGGATGAGCACTAGTGACGAATCACAGCCAGATTTCTTTCCTAGCACAAAGTTTGATAAAAGAGATGAGTATTAGCAAAGGCAAGGAGAATGATTATATCAGTGTACAATGAGCTATGATGGGGAATAATTACACTATTAATTTGATTTCCAGGCATGGCATATACATGGCATGCTTACTTGCAATGGTAATAATGCCTTCAGGTAATAACACTATGCTTGATTAATTTGATGTATAATGTGGCAAATGCTATAGTAGCAGCAGCAAGCATCAGCCCACTATAGCTAAATAATGCCAGACAAGATTACAGACTGTAATCAATGTATGAACAATGTCACATTGATCATGCTCAACATTGTTAAAATTGAAATACATCTGAGACCTCCGAACGTAACGTTAACCCTAAGCCGTTAGCATTAGCTACCGTTAGCATAGCTCCCTAGCCTATCAATATAGTTGATGTTAATATAAAGAAATGTAACATTAGATAATGTTAGCTAAGTTATTCAACATTGACCCACTTACCCTCTAGATCTTTTCCAACGATGTCCTAAAGTAACCACATGTCATGATCATTTGCATCATAGACATACGTTCTGATTAGCATGATCATAAGCTTCATTGCTAAAAGCATAGCAAATGTTAGCGACGTCATTACATGACTTCCTATCCAATCAGAGGCAGAGTAGGGCGGGTCTTCCTATGGTCACGTGCTTTCCCGAGCTCGCAGGACTCACGAACGCGCGACCAGCGCGTCCCCGAGGCTCGTGCACAGCACATGTTTAAATGGCTCAATACAGGTATTGGTGGCTTCAAAAACCCCCAAACCCCTAAAACTAAAAGTTTATATTGATAAGATTGGTCTCTGATGCTGAATGATACCCAGAAAAAAATTGTTTTCCTTTTCTAGCCCTATCTATCATCATCCACTAACATGGGAAATAAGGGTTCTTGGGCCGCATGCCGTGCAATACCGGGCTTGGCCTGAAAGCCCATGGTGGCTTCAATGCGCCAAGCTGATCCTGGGGGCTTGGTTCAGACCAAGCCCCCAGGATTCGAAATCTAAAGTGAAGGCCTATTGAACCGCGCCATCTTGGCTAGATTTGTAGTCATTTGGCTATTTCCGGTGACTTTTGTACTTGCGCAGTTGAGCTTTTCTGTCCGACGCGCGTCCACGAAAAAGTTCACCTTTATGTGAAATGTAGACGCACGTTCTCGGCTCTCCCCGCTTTGATTTAGCAATGAAAACCGGCTTGCATATTAACCTGTTTTTGTCAAATATATCCATTGGAGAAATTATTTTTTCATCCAGGCATCTTAGTTTTAACAGGTTAAATATAACGGAACATGTTTTGTTTGCTAGTAGATGGTATTCATTCCGTTCGCGATAACGTTATTGCAGCCAGGCTAAATTCCTCCAGGGAGCCAGTGACCGGCGAGTTGAAAAGCTTCACTCCCCGCCAGCAGGAGCTCTGGCCGCTGCTTCATTGTTGATAGCGGTCAGTGAATGGAGTGGCTGTATCCAGTTCTATTAATACATCCATGGTTCAGACACGGTCTAGAGCCCGCCTCCTGAGACCGGAAACTTTCGGTTTTCTGGATATGTAATTGTAATATCTTGTACTATATTACATAATCAAGGTCGGACAGCGGCGTAACCATTTACTGACGTTCACTGATATACTTTGGAGAAGTGCATTACAGGGCATGGCCATCACTGACTAACTGACACTGCACTGCTATATCTACCTAGGTGATTAACAAGTAGTAGTGCTTAGGTGAACCTCTGTTGCCACCTACTGGACATTGTTAAGAACACATAACCCAACCATAGCATATAGTACAGTAATGGTAGTGACCAGTACCATTACTATGACATTATTATTCTAACATGCATTATGCGTGACCTCTTCATTTATGTGAGGTCTTATATTGAATGTCCAGTGCTGACCATGTTCCTCCTTGTTTTCCAAAGATAAAAAGGTGCAGTCTCTTCTTGTTCTTTAGTCCTGGACCTGGATCAGGGCTACTTCTTTCCATTCATTTGAATATGAGAGGTGTGAACACAAGACTACTGACGACCACTTCAGCCAGACAATACGTAGACTAGATGGTTCCCAAGTGTGAATGTGTCTGCTCTCCATCTTCAGCGCTATTGAAAACCTGAAGGCCTCCTCATTCTAACTATAAGTGCCAACAGTCTAAATCGCCAGCAATTGAAACTGTCTTCTTAGGTACCTGGATCTGGAGGAGAAAAGAAGGGAGCAGTTCAAGGACTATGCAAACACCTTCCCAGTCCAGTCCGCCTCCTCCTGCTGTTGGCTGTAGCCCTGGTTCTGGACCCGGACTCGGAACTGAATGTTTGATTGATCTTAAAATGATCTCATATTGGTATAATCACTGGTATGTAGACTATGATTGGATGGTCAAATAAAGGGAATTATTTGTTTTGTAATTTTTTTTTCTTGGGTGGACTCAATCCTATTTGAGTTCCTAAATTGGGCCTCAATCATCAAAACTTTGATTATAGCTTTAGGAGAGCATAATCAATCTTGCTATAGATAAAAGCAATGGATTAAAATTGATTTAATAAGGATTTGTGCCTATTATTATTTCTCTCAGACTCAATCCTTGCAGCCCATAGATGAGATGTTCTATAGGGTGTGTTAGGGTACTTTCCAAAGTATGGTACAATGAGGACTTGGGGCAGGTAAAGGGATCCATGATCCGTTTTCATTTGCGTTTATGGCCTTCTAGCATTAGACTAGTCAAGATCCTGCTGTAGCCTATTCATATCTGCCTGCTTAGATTTATATCTGGTGTTGGCTAGCTAATGTTAGCTGGTGGTGTTATTAGCAAGCTGGCTGGATTTGGACCTGATCCAGGGCTCTTGTTCTTGTGCATTCCATTCATTTCAATATGAGAGGTGTGAACGGCCTATTGGTGGTATTTGGCGCAGCTGCACAGCGTCATGACCTCATTTTCATTGATGAAGCTGGATTCAATCTATCTAAAACCAGGCGTCGGGGCCCAGATGTTACAGGACAAAGAGCTGTTGTGAATGTCCCTGGGCAGCGTGGTGGAAATATCACCTTGTGTTCCTGGAAGAAGATTCAGTGTTTTGTGGTGTGTGGAAGCAGGTCTGTGAGCTTCAAGAATGTTAAGTTGGGGGAGGGGGAGAGCCCTTTCCACTAGCCCAGAGAGATAAGGAGGAGGAGGTCTTAAGATGAGGTCATTTTGGCTGAAGTATGAGTCTCATTGTTTTCTGACCACACATTTGTACTCTGATATCCCTGCTCTGGAGATCAGACATACCTTGTGAGCTCACAATAAAATCATTGAAACATGCCTCAGTTTACGGAATATAATTACTAGATTTATTATCTTTGTTGTTGGACTTCTGTGCTAGTCACGGTTTGTCCATAACAAACACCATGTTCGAACACAAGGATGCCCACAAGTACACCTGGCATCAGAACACCTTAGGCCGAAGGTCGATGATCGATTTCGTTATCGTATCATCTGATCTGAGGCCATGTGTTTTGGACACTCGGGTAAAGAGAGGGGCAGAGCTGTCCACTGATCACCATCCGGTGCCTGACCAGGACGTGGACTGAGTACTTGGACTTGGTCTCTGGACGCCATGAACGATGGCTGCCCACTGCTCCTGGCTGCCCCTGGGAGAGGTAGGCTTGGGATGTGATAAAAACAGGGAACAGTTTCCACCGGCGGCCCCCGAAAGTTGCATGTGTGTGTGTGTGCCGTGTCGCCGTTCACTATGTAATGCGTGTGTCACTGTATGGCAAAATAAAGACCCCCCCTGTCATTTTTTTAGAATCAGACCAGCAGAGTACTGTGCTAGCTTGGATGCTAGGGGGAGCAGCTATGGCTGGTGTTAGCGGACCTACAGTAGGAAGGGCCTCCTTGGCTTCTGCGGGCGCGTTTCTGCATCAGCTTACTAAATGGCAGTTCATAAGCCTTACTGGGTCATCATGGCTAGCTGAGTTGGCTAAGGCGCGTGGCGCAATGGAGGCCTCCCCTATGACAAGGAGTGATTTGATAGCATTGCTGAAAGAGCAATTTTCTCTAGTGGCTCTGTGGGTAGAGCAGAGGAAAGAGAGGGAGAGAGCAGCAATTTGAGCTTGAGGAGAAAGACAGGGAGCTTGTAGAGGAAGAGAGAGAAAGACAGTTTCAGTGGGAGCTGGGGAGGATCCAGAGTTTGTCTTCTCTGGGTTGGTGTCGGTTGCCTCCTTGTGTTGGTATCTGTTTGCTAGTGAGACTGTTTGGTAACATGCTACTCCCTGCTTTGTGCCACCCCAGGAAGTATTACAAGTTTATCCTGATGCTCATCTTTGAGGCCCTGAATACCAGAGGGAACCAAGTATATGTATGGATGCATCTGCAATTCATTTACTTTAATATTGTAGTAAGTAAGTAAGTAAGTAAGTAAGTAAGTAAGTAAGTAAGTAAGTAAGTAAGTAAGCTTTATTACTAGAGCGCTCTTCACAGCACGGATGCACAGAGTGCTTTACAGTAATAAATTAAAATGGCAATACAACTCGAGACAAAATTAAAACGACACAGAACAGAAAAGAAACAACAACATTGCGAGCAGCAAGGCGTTATAGATGGCCGAAGGCCTGCCTGAACACGTGTTCCGCTTAGATTGAGCCATTTGTTTCAATCAATCAATCAATCAAAGCTTTATTTGTATAGCGCATTTCATACCCAGAGGCAACACAATGCGCTTTACAGAGAACAAGGGAGGTGGGTATACAACCCACCCCTACATATTCCAGAGGGAAGCAAAAAAAACAGTAATCACCCGGGGGCCAGATAAGTGAGCTGTAAAAATGCTTCCCTGACCCCTTTCAACAAGGCGATCGAGCAAGCTCCTGGAGTATGTTTGTCTAACAGCTAAGAACATTTATAAAGCAATAAATTACATTAAATTACATGTTTGCTATTTGGGGGTACTTGATACTAGGTGCCACAGTGCCCATTCAAAATGTGCACACAGCTCCCTGTGGACGCTGGGTGGTTTATATCAAATTGTGCCCAATGTAAATGTGTGACACAATGACCTCAATACAGGTAGATGGCGCTCAAACCCTTCTGGAAAATCCAGCTAGAACCAGCTACAAACCTTAGCTGGTCATTAGCTGAGCCCTGTACTACGAAGCTGGATTACGGGGTTAGCGCGATAACTTCAGGTTCAAGACTGGTTCATCCGTATCACGAAGGTGGATCTCTTTTCACCGCGTTATATCGCCATTATGCTGGCGAGCTAACCTGCTCGGTGGCAGGTTAAGTTCCAGATTACGGCTCGACGCTATAAAAACACCGGTATCAACCAGTCAATACATGCGGAGAATGGCTTGTCCTTTCTTAGAGGATCCCGTGGAGCTCGGTGCGCGAATAGTTAGAGGGTCTCTAAGGAAGGCGAGAGTATTTAAGAACCGACAAAACCCATTAGAGTTTTCGGATGACTATTTATATGAAAGATACCGATTTTCGGCAGAAGGGATCATTTATATCTGTCAGCTGCTTGAGCCACATGTAGCTACAGTCAAGTCATGCGCTTACAGTCCCACAGACTGTATGTATTGCTTTGCGGTTTCTTGCTACAGGTAGCTACATGGATGCTGTCGGCGATGCAGAAAACCTGAGTAAGAACACGGTCTGTCGCGCAATACGCAAGGTGGTCGTTGCCCTTATAGCTGCTTGACGCGTTTGTGACCTTCCCAGGCCACTTGCCCATGCAGTCCATAAAAGAGGGCTTTTATGAAATGGCAGGTAAGAACCTACTTGATATAGCCTACTGTAAACCAATATGACGTTTACTGTTGTAGCCAATGCTGCCCACTCTTTGCATAGGTTTCCCCAGAGTGATCAGTGCTATAGACTGCACACATATCCCAATCTCCGCCACCCTTGGAGAAAATGAGGGGGATTATGTGAAGTCATGTCATAGCATCAGTGTGCAGGTAAAGACACTTCAGTATTTGGCCTACTCATTCCTTGATATGATTGTTGCAGGAGCTGATGAAAGTTAATTCCTTCATGGCACATATGGAAATATTCACATCAATAAATATCACCCCCACCTTCCAAATTCAATTCAATGTCATTATGAGAAAAGCACATGTACAACCAAATTAGTGTCAACAGGAGCAGCACAGAACAACTATACATCATCACATATCAAAAAAGAAACCATCATACCCCACCCCCGCACCATCAACAGTCTAGTGCAGTCCCTGTGTTCATTCAATAATAAATAGTCAGCAGACATGTAGCAGTAATTCAGTCAAATGCACATGCTACATTCACTTTTAATTCTATGGTCTTATGTTGTGAACCACAAATACTTTTGCAGATGACGTGACCACAACAGCATGATCACCAGCCTTGATGTGAAGTGGCCTGGGTCAGTGCATGACTCCCGGATCTTTAGGGAGTCTACACTGTGCCACAAGTTTGAGCAAGGTATGGCAACTGTAGCCTACATAGTGTTTCTCATGTTATTTCCCACAATGCATGTGCGATACTGACCATGGCAATATTCCTCTTCACCTTCAGGGCTTTTCAATGGAGTGCTGCTTGGGGACAGGGGGTATGCGTGCATGCCCTTCTTGATGACACCCTATCCTAACCCAGAGCCACAAAACACATTCAATGTGGCCCTTACCAAGACGAGGGTCAGGATAGAGATGGCTTTTGGGGTTCTGAAAGCCCGCTTCAGCTGCCTGCGCGGGCTCAGGGTGGCCCCAGAGAGAGCCTGACAAATTGTGTCGGCATGTGTTGTACTCCACAACATAGCTGGCATTAGGAAGGAGAGAGCCCCACCGGTCACCATGCAACCCCCTGATGTCGTGGACCCCATCACTTTGGATTACCCTACTGGCAGGGCTGTGAGAGGCCATCACCCAGCAAATTTTTGTATGAACATTGAACAGGAGGCATTTTGTGAAGTAACAACTTTTTATTGAAATGTTACTCAGATGTCCTCTCGTTGCTAGAAACAAAGAGAGAGACATGTTAGTTGAATTGTCATCCATGCCGGGAAATAAATGACGTTCTTACTGATATACCTTCTTTTCATACTCCAGTTTCTCCACCTCCAGCCTCAGTTTCTTAATCTCCAGGCTCACTTTCAGCCGCTGCTTCTCTTTTAGGAGGATGTCAGCCTCTTTCAGGCGTATGTCTACCTCCAGCTGCCACTTGTACAGGGCCCTCACATTGTCTGCTCCAACCTGAAACACAAATACACTTGGTTTAACAAGAGCAGTCCCTTGGCCAGGCTCACTTAAGATGCAACTGCAACATTTGACTACCCTGTTTGAATTAGGCTTCATACTCTACCCCTTGTGATCGCCTCAGCGGCCTATGACAATAGGGCCTGGCAGTGGAGGCCCTAGATGTGGAGGCTATGGGCTCAGGTGATGGGTAAATGGCCTCTTCCTGGAGAAGGAACATCATAGCGATGGAAGCAATTGAGTCATCTATAGATAGGGAGCACTAGAACCAATTGTGTCCCATCCCAATGCAACTCAGTTCCAGACAAATGTCCACACTCACCCTCTGTGTCAGAGCCTCCAATGCTCTCTGAGCATACAGACACTGTAGCGTCGTCTACTGGCTCCAACTGATGGGAAGAAAATATGTCAATGGTGTATTTAATACATACGTGACCACAGATTACATGCCAGTGTAGGCTATATGACAGGTTGCCTCCACTGTTACCCATGTATGGGACTGGGCTGTGTGTGTGGGTGGTGGCAGCAACACTAGAGTATCCCCATGGACTGTAGAGAAAGTTAATGCATTCTACTTCTACTACTTACAATGACTATTATTAATAAAAGTTTGCAATGAAATTGTGATTAGTTTTATTAGCAACCCTGTATTTTATTATTGAGTAATTGAAATACCTACCCTGTACATACTGTTGGGAGCTGCAACTGGCACCAGGGTCGGAGGAGACCCCCCCTTCACCCCGTCCATCACAGGGCGACCCTCGTTGTTGGAGAGGGCCAGCTCCTCAGCAGGGGTGTAGTCCTTTGGAGCAGGGCCTCCTCCAGTCTTTCTGGACTCATATTTCTTCCTATTGGCTTCAAGCAATTTAAAATGAATTGTAATTGTTCTATATGCCTTTGTACACTACAGAACATCATCCTAAAACAGTGATTTTTGTATTAAACATTACAACCATGTAGGCTGTTTATTGGAGAAATTCAAGTAGGCCTATGCCTAGGCTACTTACCGGTTTGGATTATGTTTTTATGTTTGTTCTTCACTTACTCCCATGAACGTTTTCCATTGCCAGGGTTTGCACTGAAGGTATATATAAGAATAGTCCTAACGTTACATCTATGCAACTCATTCATGTTAAGGCATGCAAACGTCACATCTAGGCCAGCATAGTGCGTTCATCATGGGGCATGTAGCAAGTTATATGGCTATTGACCAAACAGCTATATTAATTAAATGTAATATTGATAAGCCTATTAACTTACTCATTCAAACAGTCAGACAGCTTTCCTTCCTCGGTTTAGTTGCAGCAACCGTGTTACTCTTGGCCAGAATAATAATGTTTAGTCTTCATATTTCTGAATGAGCGTCTGCTCCTCTTGTGTGAAGTAGGCGGCTCTAGATCGCTCCATGTTTGTGATTGGCCAAACCGGCAAACCCCGCCTCTTTATATGTGCACGCGCGAAACTAGTTCAACACATCCAGTTAAACTTCTCGCTCGAGTAAACGAGACAACCGCAATCACGGATAAACGGAACCACGAAGGTGGTTATCAACTCGTTAACTCGACCCAGCTGATCTACTCTAGCTATGAGCGCGTGCACATATAAAGAGGCGGTGTTTGCCGGTAGATGGTTTCATACTGACTTAAGCAATCACAAGGGCTGCATGTAACTGTCACAGGTGCATTGAGGTTTCAGCATTTTTCACAAAACCAAAGACCAAACAATAAAACCAAGGTATACACTCGACATGTGTAGAAAAGACAGAGCTTATAAATTTACAGACTTACAAGATGGCACCGGAAACACCAGGGACTATGCACAGCTACAGCAAATGGAACAGACAAAGAACAAGATGGGAGCTACTGTACATGTAGGCTAGAAATACTGTACACATACTAACGAGGCAGATGGAAACCAATCAAACAATCAGTGGCACAGGTCTCTCAATCAGAGCCAATTTAGCCAGTTGTAGTCCTAGGTCCGCTATTGGGGCGGGGTTGCCAACAACAACAAGTACTGTACACATGTAAACATGTTGTCCCCCACCCATTATGCATGTTCCCTTGTGGTATCAAGCCCCCTGCTTCTCATTAGGCGTTTTTATACAGAGATCCCACTTTATTGCCCTGTAGAAGACCCCTCAATTTTCTGGCTTTGTTTGTTTATAATGAGCCAAAGAAAGACAGCATAATGTGTGATTTTATATAGCATGCCGGCAATCTGGAATCGAGAGGCATGACCCTTGGACGCAACATTCACTAGTTGTTAAACAAATCCATGCACCTGTATGGTCAAAAGTCCTATAATGAATGTTGAAATACAGACATATCTGGTGCTACTAATGTCACATTATTTGTATCAATGATTGACCAAAGTAAGCTCCCTACACACCATGGTAGAGTGAATAAGAGTACAATAACGTCTCCATCTAGTGGGCAAACAAGTCCATGCTCCTGTATGGTCTAAAGTCATATACTGTAATGAATGTTGAAATACAGACATATCTAGCTCTTCTAAACACCTCAAGCTCTACTCTCTGCAGATGTAGAAAGTACATTGTTTTAGTGACTTAGTCCTCTTGACCCCGTTCAGGGGCATAGGACGCCCACCAGAGCTCTCCATCTCCCTCTCTTCTGGGCCTGGGCATGTGCTTCCTGCCAGCTCACTCCAATGTTCTTCAGGTCTTGGAGTGTGGAGCGTCTCCAGGTTTCTTGGCCTATCCTGTTTCCTCTTTCCCTGTGGATTGCAGTCCAGGGCCTGTCTCGTGATGTTTTTGGAGTCCTTCCTAAGGGTGTGACCTATCTTAATTCCACTTTCTCCTTTTGACGGTGGTAGCTATGTCGTCCTGGTTTGTGATCCCTCACAGCTAATCATTTGTGGTCTTGATGGGCCACCATAGCTTGAGGATGTAACGCAGGCATTTGTTAACAAGAACCTGGATCTTTCTTGAGAGGCCCTCGGTTGTTTTCAACATATCGGAGCCGTAGAGAAGGACGGTCTTCACGTTGGCCCATGGATCTCAGGGAATTCCTCTTTGGTCTAGCGGTAGATGTTTGGGATGAGGAAGGTCAGCGGTTCAATCCCCTCCTCACCCACATGTTACACATAGAACCCCTGTTATGCAGGCAGGACATCAGCTGAGGGCTTGAGGTACAGATATCTTATGTCAGGAGAAACCCAGATCACCTCATTACTCATTACCCAGGTTTCAATCCACTAACATGAGAGGTTACATACAGCACTATGCAGATTAGCCTACTGACATAACACTATTCAGATTAAATGCAGCCTACTGACATACTTGCACTGTGCTGTATCTTTCCTAGATTAGATTGTTCAATACTCCAGCCTCCGATATTTAGGAGTGAGTGACAGAACCTTGGGGGCCGCCTCCCTGCTGACTTCAAAGCCCTGGTAGGAACCGAGAGAGAGAGGTAAGGTATAGGTAGGTGGGTGGGTGGGTGGGTAGGTAGGTAGGTAGGTAGGTAGGTGTAGGTAGTTAGGTAGGTAGGTAAGTAGGTAGGTGTAGTAAGGTAGGTAGGTAGGTAGGTGTAGGTAGTCAGGCAGGTAGATAGGTAAGTAGGTAGGTAGGTAGGTGTAGTTAGGTAGGTAGGTAGGTGTAGGTAGGTAGGTAGGTAGGTAGGTAGGTAGGTAGGTATTGATCCCTGAGGGGAAATTACAATGGTACAGCAGCAAGAATACAAGAAGCGCTGACAAAAACAGGCCTAGTTAAATACAAATGTACAGTAAACATATCAAAATATACAAAGGGTAAGAATGAATAAAAAAGTCTAAATAGGTTGCCTAGTAATGCAAACATATGTTGAGCCTACTGTAAATTCTGCAAAATACAACAGTTCTAGAAATCAAGCTTCAGGGTCTTGATAGTGTCCTTTTTGTATTTGTTTCTTGGATTTGAATGGAGCGTCTCTGCCCTCACACCTTATTTGATAGGTTCAGTCGTCGTTCATATTTTGTAATAATACAATTGTTATCTGTGAATCCCTGTCTCTGTGTTTCATTTATTTGAAGGCTCGTGTGTAGGAGACATTATGGCTATAGTTCCTGTGGAAGTCCCTAGGCGGCGCTGTCGCTCCACTACCACTCACTACACTGGCGCTGTCCGCAGCATCAGTGAGCAGAGACGGTGGTGAGTGGAGATGTATGACGTTAAGGCTAAAAAGTTAGCATTTCGGCCATTATGGGGTGCAGTCCAAAAATGCCCAAAACAACTCACAGAATAGTTTGTTCTAAAAGTTCAAATACATTATTGAAGATGAGCAATAGGCCTATGCTTAAAGAGCATTTCAACAAAGTTTTGTGTTGGATTGTTATTGTACATTTTGACACCAAGATTTTAATTTTTACTGCAAATGTAGAAAATTATTATTCTTATTTTCTTCTTCTTCTTCTTCTTATTGTTCTTATGATTATTACTACTACTACTACTACTATGAACTATGCTGAGTATTCCATTAACTATGTTGAGTATTCCATTATATTAATCAGCCTAGACTGTGAAAATCCACCCATTGTGATGTAACAAAAGACATCTAGGCTACATTTGCTGATGTATATAGATGTATATTTGTCTAATGGCTAAGAACATTTAAAGAACAATAAATAATATTAAATTAAATTTTCGGAGCAAGAAAGGCTAAGAGCATCAGGTCCAGGCCTAAGCCGGATGTGGACTGATGTGTGTCTGTGTGTACGTGTGTGTGTGTGTGTGTGTACTAAATACTACGATATCCACAGCTCCGCTGTGCCTGGACTACAGGGGCAGGGGAGCATCACTACTGATCCATAGCCAGAACTGGGATGCCCTCAGTGGAGGTCCCAAGTCAGTCTTCCAGTCATTCAGCCAGCCTGTCAGTAGATGTGCTCTACTTGTATTGATTTGATCATACACTAGTATTCCAGCACGGGTTATGTTCTTGAATGCTTCTGGTGACTAGCAGTTCTCTTAGCAACCTAATTTAATCCCTATCACTGTTTTCAGATCCACATAGGGGAAACATATGGCTGAGAGAGGAGTGTGGAGGAAAATCAACAGTACCACACACACACTTGCATAACCAACCAAGCAAGTTCTACCTTTCTATACCACAAATATAAGTTTGAGAACCTAGGATACATACCTACATACATGCCTAATGGGGTTCTAATGTACTGACCTCCCGGCACAGGCCTGACCCTGCTGGCAAGCTGCCTTGGTCCTAGCCAAGGAACAAGCGTTTCAGCTTCTGCTCACCTGTATGCAGCTTATACCATGCTGACTGGCCTGGACTAGTCACCACATCCACAGTCTAGCCAAGTTAGAGATACCCTTGCATTTTACAAAACAAGTGTCATACAATTAAGGTCATCATTTGTGCAGCATGTGTGCTGTAAGTGTAAAGACAAGATACAGATCATTTTCTCCAGGCTTTATTGAATAGCTTGTAGACCACACAAACACTGGGCTGACAGTTCAGTTGTACAAGGCGGACCTGGGAGACCATTCAGGACACCTTGTTTGGGTCGAGGCTCTGCTTAGTCTGCTGGCCCAGGTGAACTATCAAACTGGATGTACTGACGCTGAGAATGGAGACACACACACATGACACAGCTGGCCGACACTTCCTGCACTCTAAGAGGTTAGGGTTAGGGCTAGACTGAATGAAGGTTGGCATAAAATAATACATATTTATTTTTAAATGGATGGAAAGATGCTGCCCATGCCTAGATCCTTATGTCTATTCAGCATGTCTGTTCTCTCCCACTGAGGTCCCATCACCAAACGTGAAGCCTCGGATACAATAATAAAACAGGGGCAGACAATGAAAGATAGAGATGGACAGACAGACATGTAGACAGATAGGTTAAAAAATTAGATTAGAAAATTAGATTAGAACTCTTAGTGTTGTGATCAGACGGTACAACCAAAATGTCACCTCAGTGTAGTGATGCAGACAGAGTTATGAACACCTGCTCCTTGCTTAGAAGGAGGTTATCATCTGCCCTCTGAAACATTCAGGACCAGGGCCGTACGCAGGATTTTTGTAATACCGAGGTCATTTAGTTGTGGTGCTTCAATCTGGTGCACTTTGAGAGCAGAATTAAGAGGCTAGATCTATAAAGAACACACATCATATTGGATTAATATCATCTTTAAGAGAGCAGTGGAGGTCATCCAGAGAGGACACAACTTAAGTGAATGTTGATGAGAACACACCATCTATTAGAAACATGAGACTAGCTCCTCCTGTCACCTCTCTCCCAGCCTGGCCTCCTCCACTCTGATGTCCATGTTGGTCTCCACCTGTCACCTCTCTTCCACTGTGGTGTCCATGTTGGTCTCCTCCTGTCACCTCTCTTCCACTGTGGTGTCCATGTTGGTCTCCTCCTGTCACCTCTCTTCCACTGTGGTGTCCATTTTCATCTCCTGTCCACAAATTAACAAAACATAAGCTATAAACACACACACCCCCACCCACCCATCCATCCACATTATTTTTCAAAACTTGCCAGGATCTAATTAATGTAGTGTCTCTTTGGCTAACATCAGGTATCTCACCTCTCATCTCTATGTCCTCTCCTCCTGTCCCCTCTCTTCCACTCTCTTGTACCTCTTGGTTTCCTGTCAACAAATTATATATTTTTAACAGAACATAATCATGCATACTGTGTATATATATACACACCTACCTGTCTATTTGTTTATCTATATAAGCGGCACACCTGATTAATAACTTCCATCCAATGGTATAGGACAGGAAATAAGGATGCCTGTAGAATTTCAGGAAGTAGTGGAGCTTGTGCAAAGAGCCTAATTGCTTGGCAACACCAAACGCCCAGTGTTTACATGAGAAAATAAATATGATAGATTTATTTGTAGAAGCACTGCTCTGTTTGTGCATGTGCGCAGGTACACCGCTTTGCTAATGTTAACTTGGGTCAAGAATAGCCTACACCTAGCTAGCCACGTTGTGACGGCTAGGATCATGGATGTATTCACTAACTAGCTATTTATCTAACGAGGCATCTCAGCATCTTCGTCTACGTTCTCAAATGTGAGCATTTAGGCGCTGTCAATGTTATAACTAATTGAAAATACGTTAAAATAACTGCTTATTGTTATGTTACTTGTGTCAATCTCCCTTACCTCGAAAGACGTCCAATATGTTCGCTTGATCGTCCGCAGCTGACACTTATTAATGACAAATTAGCTTTGCGTCTCACACCCCTTCTCCTAAGAGAAAGGCGATTCGCCAAATAAAAAGTGATTCAACCGTTTCAGGCGAAATGAGTTTTTGATTGACAAGACGATTGTCGGCCTCTGATTGGCCAAAGTAGAAATTGATTGACAGTTGACCCGCCCCCTCGAAGTCTCCAGGCCTGCAGAGTCTGAACAGTGAAACGCGTCATTGTTCCCGGCTTTCACCGATTGGTTAAGAGCATTGAAAAGACTAGCAGTCACGACCAAAAGTGTATATAAATTGTGTTCGTAATTTGTGTCTCTCTCTCTCTACCTTGGAAACTTTTCACAGTTCAACACTGTTTGTCACGCCTGTAAAGATTCCCCATGCAAAGATTTTTTTTATCCATCTGAAGAAAACAAGAGACAAGCTCTTTATTCTTTTTGAGTAAACAAACGTTTCCATCACAACCTACTCACTAGCCTTTCACTGTAGGCTACGACAATCCTCAATTCGGTAAGTTGTATGTTATTTTTTATCTTTGAAAGATTAGAGCGAAGCCGTTTGGGGCTTCGGTTTAGGAAGTGAACTTCGAATGAACAAGGGAGGGTTAGACGACTGTTTTTGAATTTGAGTCCAGGAGAGGGTTACTGTTCTTTTTAATTTGAGTCCAGGAGAGGGTTACTGTTCTTTTTAATTTGAGTCCAGGGGAGGGTCATATAGCTACACATTTGAATCGAAAACAGAATAGTTCATTCATCTCTTCGGAATTCAGCAAGCTGTTTTGTATGACCATGTTGAGAGGGAAGCGCGTGAAGCGAACATACCGACATGCGGTCTGTTTTCAGTGAATTTCTCTGTTGCTGGTCGTTGCTGCGTGCGTTCACTTCTTTTATTCGCTGGTGATATTAAGTGGAGAACATGGCCGTATAACGTAATTCATAAGCAAATCTAGAGGCCACCACCTGTGCTGACTCAAAAAAAAAATGCTGATGTGACCGGTTTGGTCTTGTACGCATGTGTTTCTGCATTGTGTATGTTGGCTTTTGGCGTTCTTCTTCTTATGTTGCTCTGCGTTGTGTAATTCTTTGTAAGCCTTGATAAGAGTTGCAGCACCATCTAATTATGAACCACGATGTTGATAGCCTTCTTTGTTGTGATAGTATTGATAAAATCACCCCAACACGGGATTGGAAGCGGCGACAGATGATAGATTTATTGTACAAAGATACAATCACATGGAACACTGGGATGTTTCCCTCGTCTCTCTCTCTCCCTGCTTCTCTGGGATGTTTCCCTCGTCTCTCTCTCCCTGCTTCTCTGGGATGTTTCCCTAGTCTCTCTCTCTCCCTGCTTCTCTGGGATGTTTCCCTCGTCTCTCTCTCCCTGCTTCTCTGGGATGTTTCCCTAGTCTCTCTCCCTCCCTGCTTCTCTGGGATGTTTCCCTAGTCTCTCTCTCTCCCTGCTTCTCTGGGATGTTTCCCTCGTCTCTCTCTCTCCCTGCTTCTCTGGGATGTTTCCCTAGTCTCTCTCTCTCCCTTCTTCTCTGGGATGTTTACCTCGTCTCTCTCTCTCCCTGCTTCCCTGGGATGTTTTCCTCGTCTCTCTCCCTGCTTCTCTGGGATGTTTCCCTAGTCTCTCTCTCTCTCCCTGCTTCTCTGGGATGTTTCCCTCGTCTCTCTCTCTCCCTGCTTCTCTGGGATGTTTCCCTCGTCTCTCTCTCCCTGCTTCACTGGGATGTTTCCCTAGTCTCTCTCTCTCCCTGCTTCTCTGGGATGTTTCCCTCGTCTCTCTCTCCCTGCTTCTCTGCTGGCTGCGGCTGTGGCGCGAAGTCAAGGTCTTAGACTTCCCTCCCCGCATGGTGTTATCAGCGGGCCTGCCTGCTGGGAGCAGAGAATCTGTCCGTCCGAGTTCCCTACCGTTTCCAAATCAAAGTCTCAAGGTTTGGTTGAGACGTTAAATAGTGCTCTCTCGGCCCAGCCCCCACGCCTAAGCCTGCCCGTTTAGATGAAGCTAGATTGGTGGAGGAGTGACCATACAGATGTGTCGCCTGTCACCCTAACATGATATCTTAATCACCATTGGTTGTCAGTCTAGGTTGTGTCTGTTTAGTGTCCCATAGAGATGCGTCATTAATACCCCAGAGGAGAGGCCCCCCCTGTGGCCTAAGTGTGACCTCTTGACACCCACTACCCTGAACGGCCACAGCAGCATCAGCTGTCTCCTTCTATCCCTTCCACTGCACATTCCAGACTGTTTACATGAGCACAAAAACACACAAACAAGCATTACATTGACTTTAAGACTGGACTTTTACCTATATTCTTCAATGTATTAAATAGCTGGACCACTTCTTGCTGCTGAAGGCTGATTTATTCTGGATAGAATAAACACACACATAGTTATACATTTGCACTGAGGCTGGTCAGGCATCAGATGGACCGCCAGCAACTGAGGTTTACATGTTGCTATACAATTACTGTAATAAAGTCAAGGATGATACACTCTCAAAGTTATTTACTCTTTATTGCATTCTGCACTTCAGACTCCATTACTACGCCTTCTGGTGGTTATCTCCTTGCTGAACGTTACTTCCGGTCCCCCTCTACATTAAGCCCCTCTCCTTATATCACCTGACTGCCTGACTGAATATAACACAACATGAATCAGAACATTACAACATTCCTCCCCCCATAGTCTACAAAAATCCTTCTTTTATGTGCTGAACAAATTCACTTAAACCTAGTCTGATTCTACGAGGGGATTATTCTGCCCCTGCTACCACTTAGTCCTTGAGATACGTGGGTGCCTGTCTAACTCTCACTGGGTAACAATTTCCCAAAACCCCAATGTCTGGAGGCCCCGGTGCCACTGCATCTGGTGCTGGATTCTCTAGTTCTGCTGGCGGCACCAGTATGCCTGGATCCTCTGCTTCTTGTGGCGGTGCCCATACTACCTCGTGTGCCTGATTTTCTAGTTCTTGCTCTGCTGTGTCCACAGGAACACTCTCCTCTTAGAGACAGGGGTCAGCCAGGTTGTGATCATAACATGGCTGTATCTGATCCTGATGTCGTCTCACCAGTTTCCCATCCAGTGTTTTCACTCTCCAAGAGACTGGACCGGTCCTCTCTAAGTTGTCGGAATCCACTTCTGGCCTGAGTATCCCCTCACATAGACTGAATCAGACACTTGTAAATAGCGAGGGACGCACCTGATCTAGCCGAGTCCTGATCCTGCGGTTCATGAGCAGCTCAGCTGGCGTGGCTCCCGTGGTGGTCTGGGGGGTTGATCTGTACTTGAACAGGAACCTGGATAGCTTTGTCTCCAGACTACCTTCCCCCATCTTCTTGAGTCCCTCCTTGACCACCCGCACCGCCCGCTCTGCACAGCCATTTGAGGACGGGTGGTATGGTGCTGTTGTGACATGCTGTATGCCATTCTTTTGTAGGAAGTTCTTGAACTCTGCACTGACCAGACTAGGCCCATTATCACTGACAATCACTGCAGGGGTGGCAAAAATGCTTCTCAGTCTCTCGATTGTCATGGATGAAGTAATAGACGACATTGGGTGAGCCTCGATCCATTTTGAATAGGCATCTACGACGATGAGGAGCATTTTCCCCCAATACAGGCCCACAGAAGTCCAGAGGCAGCCTCATCCATGGTTGGTCTGGCCACTCCCACGGGTGTAGCGGTGCTGTTGCAGGGGTGGCTTGGTAGGACTGACATGCATGACATTCCCGCACAGCGGACTCTAAATCCGCGTCCATGTTTGTCCACCATACGTAGCTGCGGGCCAAAGACTTCATTGGTGAGACCCCCGGACCCCCGGATGAGCTTCATGAAGCTCCTCAATCATGATTCGTCTTCCTTGAGGTGGGATTATCACTCTACTTCCCCACAGTATGCACCCCTCCTCCACGCTCACTTCCTTTTTTCTTCTTATGTATGGCTGCATTTCTGGGTTGTTGCAGTACTCTGAGGGCCAGGAGTGCTGCAGCAGCGCCTGATGTACTCTGGACAGAATGGGGTCTCGCCGGGTCCCCTCCCATATCTGCGTTACCTGTAGTGGTGTGCCATTCATGTGCTCCATGAGCATTACCACCTCTTCTTCCCGTGGTGTGGCAGCGGACGTGATCGGCAGGGGGAGCCTGCTCAGTGCATCCGCGTTCCTGTGTTTTGAGCCCTCCTTATACTCCAAGGTGTACTCATAAGCTGCCAAAATCAGTGCCCATCTTTGCATTCTGGCTGCGGCGAGGTGTGGGATGCCTTTACTCTCCCAGGAGGTCCAGCAGCGGTTTGTGGTCTGTCACAATGGTGCAGTGTTTACCAAACAGATACTGGTGGAATTTCTTAAAGGAGTAGTAAAGGGAAAAATCATGTTTAGCCCTGTTTTAAGGTTACATATGATCATATACAATGGTTCAGATCAAAAAGTTGACAAAACTAGCACTTTTGAGAGAGTGTGATAATTGCTCTACCACCGTTTGTCATACAATGGATGTGGGTGAGCACTGTGGAAAATCATTCAAAAAATATGTTAAACTCTTGTATATGATCATAAGTAACCTTAAAACAGGGCTAAACATGATTTTTCACTTTACTACTCCTTTAAAGTTACCCAATGTAGTTTTTGACCATTAGTATGCGCTCTAGAGCAAATTTGAGGTGGTCCCCGAAAATCGCGTACTACGTCATTGTGTCAATACGTGGAGCACATAATAGTGACGTTTCACACATCTTTGTTGTTTTCAAAACATTAGCTGAATATCATTTTCCGAAGAAATTACAAGGTAGGAAAGACATTCAAGTGATTCATCATGTTTATTAGACTACAAGGAAGTAGTACAGTAGGACCCCACTTATCCGAACCCAACGGGACCGAAGGTCGTTCGTATCTCTGAAATGTCCGGATGACAAACTTATGTTAAAATGCACCAAATTCAATAAGTGGTATACTTGTTTCATATAGACTCATAATACACCGAAAAATACCCTTAATTACTTGTGAAAATGCATCAAAATTGCAATCAAATAGCCAACTAAACTCATATAGCCTAGCCTATAATAAAATAAACGAATTTCCACTTGAGTGCGTGCTTTGATCAAATACAGTACTTCGTACGACTCGTTTGCGTTTTGTACTCGACATTTTCCCGCTTTAAAGTAACAAGGAAATGAAACGTGACAATAGGCTACAGCCTACAGGCAACATGTAGGTCTACATACAGTTCAGTTTTTATTCACAGTACATGTTTACTATGATAGATTTAAGTACAGTACTGTAATGAAAATCCCACCAGTAACCAGATGGCAGGCTAAAAAAATAAAAAAAAGTTTTGTAAGCCTGTCCGGTAGACCGGGAAGTTGGGATCTCTGAAGTTGGGATTAGTGGGGTCCTACTGTAGTTAAGCATGAAGCCCAAGAAGTACTTCAACTGTGTCTGGTCAGTTGGCTGTGGAGCGCTTGCAATGGCCTGTACCTTGTGTTGACTTTTGTTGTCTTTTATCATTGTCCTTATTAAGCTCTGCGTTGTGTTTTGATTACAATAAAAGACGGCCCCCAATCTCACACAATACCACACAGTCCAGTGTCTCCTTGTTCTGATGTATTCCAAATTAATCTCTCCAACACAGGATTTGAGCGACATCAAAAGCTGTTTATTCCAGAAGGGTTAACATACAAAAGACGATGGCATAAAGTCTAATGTACACTTGACCTCTCTGTATGCTGTCTGAACTCAAATTAAAGCATTGGTCTCGTTGCAACGTTATTATGGTTCGGGTGTCCCCCCCCTCGTCTCTTCTCCAATAAGACTGTCTTTCTCGTCTCTTCTGTGGCCTTGTTTGGTCAAGATAAGCTACGCCGCCTCGGCGCTAACCACAACAATTGCTGTTTAGCACAGAATGTACCAGCCCTAAGAATGTCAACTTTATCTCATAAGTCTATGGAAGAGGAACACCGTTTTCTTACAGAACACACCAGCTACAGCCATACTCAGAGGTCGATCATAATCATTTAGAAATACCTAACAGGATCAGATTAAATCAATATTTCTTTGAAAATCAGCCAGATTCAACACTTATCTGCTACGGAATGAATTCCTTTTTCGTTGATCCTGTATCCCAGGTACACCACCTCTGGTGCCATGAAGACACATTTCTCTCTCCTATGCCTGGGGCTGATGACACCCCATAGGGTAGCCTGGTGTACTGGTATAAACCGCGGTGGGTGTTAATTGTTGTGAACTTCTTAGATTCTTCATCCCGTGGGAGTTGCTGGTATGCCTGAGACATGTCTAGTTTGGTGAATTTCTGTCCCCCCCCAGTACTGCCAACAAGTCCTCAGTTTTTGGAATTGGGTAGTTATCTATCTTAGACACTGGATTCACGGTAACTTTATAGTCCCCACATATTCTAGTTGTTTTGTCTGGTTTAAGTATAGGAACTATGGGAGCGGCCCACTCGGAAACTCACAGGCTCTATGATGCCTTCCTTCTGTAATCTAACCAACTCTGTCTCAACTTTGTCCTTGAGGGCATATGGCAGAGGCCTGGCTTTGAAATACCTTGGCTTGGCCTCGGGGTCAACAGAGATCTTTGCTGTAGCTCCCACTAAACTGCCCAGCTCACCTTAAACACCTCTCCGTGTTGTGAGAGTAGCTCACTCAACTCCTGCTGCTGACCTGTATGTAGTCTGAAAATGGCCCTCCAGTCTAGCCTAATGGCCTCTAGCCAATTTATCCCCAAGAGATTTGGCCCCTCCCCTCTTACCACTAACAATGGCAACTGTCTGGTCTGCCCCTTGTAACTGACTTGTGTGTACATCTTGCCTAGCACCCCTACACTATCTCTGGTGTACATATACAGCTTTGTTCTTGTATGGTGGAGTTTCCCCCCTCCCATCTTCCTGTATGTTTTCTCATTCACTATAGTCAGGCTTGCCCCAGTGTCTACTTCAAACTCAATGTTGCATCCATTCACTGCCATCTGCTCTCTGTATGGCTCTATTCTTTTTTCATCATCGATATTGTACATCATGTGGGCATACTCCTCTTCCTCTTCTTCCAGTCTGTGGCGCGCTATGGCTTCTACCATACGGACTTGTGGTCACGATTGATCAGATAGCTGGTTGGCTTGGTTCCTTGATTGAAAATCTTCAATCAGTATCCCTGCACACCGCACTGATCACTATACATATACACACTGTACATACAAACTTTAAAGTTACCATTTAAATACATTTGTAAATATTACACGTACTTATTCATTCAATTCAACCATAACATTTCTGTGACCTTTTGGGATGTTTGCTTTGGCATTGTAAATGTATGTTTCCCATGCCAATAAAGCCCTTTGAATTGAAGTAAAATATAGAAGACATACAGATAGTAATCCATTCATACTTGGATGGATGGATGGATAGATGGATAGGGTTTTGTGTTAGTGAAAATGTGCTTTACTGAGACGGGAAGCACAGGGTGTAATCTTACCAGTCTCAATATGCTTTCCTGGGAAATGTATCGCAATCCCAATATTTGTACATGTTTGGCATGGCTTGGACTTGAGCATTCCCCTGGCACTTGTTTTCACTGCTCCCACGGAGGACAATGTGCAAGTCATGCCAGATGCCTACAAATAGATGGACCTTGCGCGTGTAAACTGTAGAATAATTAGGCATTACAATCAGGTGAAGAAATATGAACACATGCTCATTTCTCAGATTTCCAGAATCTATTTGGCTGCGCTCACTCTATATTGTTAGAAGAAGGCCTAGGCTATATTGATAGAAGTAGGTCTAGGCTATATTGATAGAAGTAGGTCTAGGCTATATTGATAGAAGTAGGTCTAGGCTATATTGATAGAAGTAGGCCTAATCTATATAGATGGAAGTAGGCCTAGGCTTTATTGTTAGAAGTAGGCCTAATCTATATTGATAGAAGTAGGCCTAATCTATATTGATAGAAGTAGGCCTAATCTATATTGTTAGAAGTAGGCTGGGACTGACTACGTCTGGGAAGAAAAGAGCACCGCTAGAGGTATCTGTCCTCAACTCTTCTTCCCTCTGTCTTCTCCATCTCTCTCTCATCCACCTCTTTCCTTAAAGCTGAAAGAACAAGAGGTCTGCTGGTCATAATAATAACCGCTGTTCAAGTAGCTCTCCTCTACCGTCCTTCCTCTCCTCTGTCTTTTTCCCATGGCGCCAGCCAGCAGGCAAGACATGGGCATACAGCGTGAAATTCAGGACACTCATGGATGCAACGATACAGAGGGCACTATGTCATGAACTGCAATGGTGCCTGTGCAAATCGCTGTTGTGAGGCATGCAAATTGCCAATATTAGGCAGGCACACTTGCTCAGAACAAAATGGAATGCTGTTAGTTGCCATGGAACATGGTAGCTTGACTTATCTTTAGGAGTGCTAGCTTACTCTAGCTATCTAAGGTAGCTATTGCCGTGGGCTTCAATGTATTCATGCTTGTTTTTTCTCCTTTCTCCTCTTCTTTTTCTCACTCCTCTCTCTCCTCTGTCGCTCTCCTTCACTCGAGCTCAGCCAGAGGAACCTCTTGCATATCTTTCTCTCTCCTGTCCTCAATCTAAAGTTGTGGTGTCGTCGTGTTTCTCCCCCCACTAGTTACATACGTATAAACACTCTATACAGTATTTGCAATTGTAATACAGGTGTGAGAATCCTTTTTAATGTTTGTGTCTTTCTCTTTCACTCTCCCAGGAGTGATGTCAGACTTGTCCCAGACTCAGGTGTTCTCCTGCTCTGTGTGCCCATTCACCTACACCTCCCAGATCTACCTCAACAAGCACCTCAAGAGGAGCCATGACAACCTCTACGTCTCTCTCTTTCGTCTCTCGAGCAGACAGATCAGACCAGAGATTCTCTCCTCCTCCTCCTCTCAATCACTCCCTATCAACACCCCCCTCACCCCAGCTCCCGCCCAGAGACAGAGAGACACAGACAAGCCAAGACCGTACCACTGTGAACAGTGTGGGAAGAACTTCACTACGTCAGAACATTTAAAGACACACCAGCGTGTTCATACAGGAGAGAAGCCATACCACTGTGTCCAGTGTAGAAAGAACTTCACTACGTCAGGAGATTTAAAGACACACCAGCGTGTTCATACAGGAGAGAAGCCATACCACTGTGACCAGTGTGGGAAGAACTTCACTGACTCAGGAATGTTAAAGATCCACCAGCGTGTTCATACAGGAGAGAAGCCATACCACTGTGTCCAATGTGGAAAGAACTTCACTCAGTCAACAAGCTTAAAGACACACCAGCGTGTTCATACCGGAGAGAAGCCATACCACTGTGACCAGTGTGGAAATAATGTCACTACGTCAGGAGATTTAAAGAAACACCAGCGTGTTCATACAGGAGAGAAACCATACCACTGTGAGCAGTGTGGAAAGAACTTCAATAAGTCTGAAAATTTAAAGAGACACCAGCGTTTTCATACAGGAGAGAAGCCATACCACTGTGACCAGTGTGGGAAGAACTTCACTGACTCAGGAATGTTAAAGATCCACCAGCGTGTTCATACAGGAGAGAAGCCATACCATTGTGACCAGTGTGGAAAGAACTTCACTACGTCAGGAGATTTAAAGACACACCAGCGTGTTCATACAGGAGAGAAGCCATATCACTGTGACCAGTGTGGAAAGAACTTCACTACGTCAGGAAATTTAAAGACACATCAGCGTGTTCATACCGGAGAGAAGCCATACCACTGTGACCAGTGTGGAAAGACCTTCACTACGTCAGGAGATTTAAAGAAACACCAGCGTGTTCATACCGGAGAGAAGCCATACCACTGTGACCAGTGTGGAAAGAACTTCACTAGGTCAGGAGATTTAAAGAAACACCAGCGTGTTCATACAGGAGAGAAGCCATACCACTGTGACCAGTGTGGAAAGAACTTCACTACGTCAGGAGAGTTAAAGACACATCAGCGTGTTCATACAGGAGAGAAGCCATACCACTGTGACCAGTGTGGAAAGAACTTCACAGCGTCAGGAGAATTAAAGACACATCAGCGTGTTCATACTGGAGAGAAGCCATACCACTGTGACCAGTGTGGAAAGAACTTCACTACGTCAGGAGATTTAAAGAAACACCAGCGTGTTCATACAGGAGAGAAGCCATACCACTGTGACCAGTGTGGAAAGAACTTCACTACGTCAGAATATTTAAAGACACATCAGCGTTTTCATACAGGGGAGAAGCCATACCACTGTGTCCAGTGTGGAAAGAACTTCACTACGTCAGGAGAGTTAAAGACACACCAGTGTGTTCATACAGGAGAGAAGTCATAGCCTTAGGCCTGGATTACACTACTGTGTTTTTCTGAGTTTTCGCCTAGCAATTACAATACCGAGGCCAAAATGAGGCTCGAACCCGGAGGCAGATCGATACGTCCGGGGCCACGTTTTGGTGCTTGAAATCCGGCGATGCGTTCTAGTGTAATAGGCGGATCTGGAGGTCTTTGGAAAAAAACTATAGGAATAGGGCTACACTGTAACACTGTATTCACTTCTTATAACAATCAAACGGATGATTCATGAGTTTGAGCTTCATAGTATCTTACTGTATACTATAGTTAATCAGACAAGCAGATAATATCGTAGGAGGAATTTAACTGTATTCCATGTTTGCAGGTTCCACCCAAAAAGAAGACATTTCAAATCATAACCTACACAAGAGTAGACACCTCAATTATCTTGTTAAAAGAAAAGTAACTAGCAAAAAGTTCTTGTTAAACCTTTTTATTGAGCTATCGCTATATAAGATATACATTGAGATATGCCGCTACACGTGTGGGTAGGATCCCTAGCTCAGTCTTTTGTGTTCCCGACAAACAGCAACTTGATCACACCTGTCTGAACTTCCCAGCACTCCTGCCCTTTTCTTTTTCAATAATATCTCTATTCAATACTCAAATTCAGTCCAAATGTTCCAATGTATTGTTCACAATCATTGTGTACAATCAGTTTGTTTTAAGTCCTTCATCCATTCCCTCACGATATAGCTCCCATATTATGACGTAATATGTTTTTACGAATATGCGAACTGTCTGTCCCGCATGGTGTCGTTCTAAAACATCACCATCAAGAGATGAATAAGCCTACTATTTTAAACCGCACCACAGATATGAGCAAACGTGATTTAGGGTACCTAATAGGTCAGTAAAAGCAGATGTTTGCTTTTGCAAAAGAACCCCTCAAATATGTTGTACAGTTTAATCTGGAATAATATTCTGAAGTCAGATCTGTAATCATTCTACAAGCAATTGGTTTATTCGGGTGAACCAATGAGTGCATTTACATGCACTCAATAAACCTTGCTTAAACGGAATATTGACAATGGCCATGTAAACATCAATAAACCGTTTGAATAAACGGAATATGGGCATATTCCGAATATTAAAAAAACGAATAAGTCCCCCGGTTTATTCCTTTTCCAAACCGAATATTGAGTCATGTATACGCCTATCGGTTTATTCCCACCAAAAGGAACATGAATTTGTGCTCTGCTTATGTTTTAGATTGCTGAACTAACGTTAGCCATTCTCAAAATGCAATACAAATCTATAGTATATTTCATAGGTAGGCCTACAGTTTATTTTATTCTGCAAAATCAAGTCTGTTATGTCTAAACAAACTAGTTTTGTACTGACTATTCTATTTGTTGCTGCTGTTTTGATTGTATTTCTGCTTTTTATGTTCTCTCCTGTTCTGTGATTGTATTTATGTATTTCCCACCAATCCTAGCTGCGAATCTTCATCCAAAGGGCCCGGGGGGCTCTGGTGTGAACGAGTGGCATATGAAAGAGAGCCACAGCACCGGCGTTTAACATTTCCTCTCGTTTTTTCCTTTCAGTAAGGAAGTGAATGAGGAGGAGTGTGAAGTGGTGTTGCTGGATGAGAGCAAGCACTATAGCGCACCACAAACATATTGCTATAGTTTCCATTCTTTGCTGTCTGGGGAGATGGGCTTAACAGGAAGAAGAAACGCGCCGAAAAACTTTCATTGCGATAACGTTCTCCGTGCGTCGCTGGTTTAAATTCGGAATATACCGAATGATTACAATTACCATACAGGAATATTCCTTTTTGCTTGCGCATGTAAACTCCTTATTCCTAATGTTTCAATAACTGGAATATGGACAATAAACCGAATATTGAGTGCATGTAAGCGTAGTCAGTGATAAAAAATCTAAATAGAAATTGGATATGGAGTTTGGATTACTGGAGAAAATGAAAAGAGGAACATGAGGAAGGTCCTTGGTGAACTGAATAATACGGCAGGCCTTATCCTATAGGCCTATGGAATGCTGTTCAGGAAGTTGGGTGAATGAATGGATTTAATTTTGTCCTCTCGGTAAAAGTCAATTGCTTTAAAAACATGAAAGAATAAAACCAAAAAGTACTGCAACACGAAGTAGATGAAATGGTGATTGCATAGGGAACTGTTTAAATTAATTCCAATATACCTGGTTGAGTTCATGGTTTACAACCATTCATCTCTTACAATATACATGAATAAATTATCAGATGAACAGTAGTAATGGTAGGCTATAATATTGTTATCACAGCAGTGCAGATTGCAATTAGAGATTAGAATAAGTAGAGTATGTTTTTGGATTTGAGATTATTTTAAAAGCAGGGGATGCGCTCCACACATGGAATACAAACTGGGATGGAAATGTATTTGTTGGTGATTGTTTTTTCATTAGCCTTTTTAATAAACATTGTATAACCTGAGAGAGGTACTGTAGAGTGTGTTCATTTGTGTTCCTGCCTCAGTATCCAACCCTGGACTGACCCGTCAGTATCTAACCCTGGACTGACCCCCCCTCAGTGTCTCTGCATGCCTCTTCCATTGCTCCCAGGGAGAGTCATGCGGGTATATGGTTGGTGTTCATAGACCTTCCAACGCCAAGCTGAAAAGAATTAGATTATTATTATTATTATTAATTATAATTAGGAACAGCTAACAGGATCAGATTAAACCAATATTTCTCTGAAAATCAACCAATATTCAACACCTTCCAACACCGTGAAAATAATTCCTCAATGGGACTGAGGAATGGGGAGTAAGGGGGTAACGGTGTATCCACCTAGGAAGTTATGTATGGTGGTTGGTGAACCAGTCCCAGACCAGAGCAGCCCGGTGGAAACTAACATTATCCCACATGACAACAAACCTGGGCTGCTCTGCTCCATCCTGTACAACTGCATTATATAGAGCACCAGATATGTCATTGTGAGTGGAGTGCACTTCTAAAGCATAGAGCGCTTTACAATATCTTCTCTCATTCACTCACCAATGGTGGCCAGCTGGTGTTAGCCTGCTCTTTGGGATAAATTAGTGTCTTACTCAAGAACACGTCAACGAAGCAGAGCAGATAGCTGGAATTGAACTGGAGGCTCCCAGACGGCTACTCTACCTCCTGAGCTGCTGCTGCCCCCTCAAAACGTGATCATGTGTGCAGTACTGGATGGACCTAGGGTGGCATGGTGACGGAGAACTCCTTGCAGATGTAGGAACCTCTTGAAAATGTTCAGCTCTCAAAGGCCATATCTAGGTTTTTGCAGGGTGATAATCAATCTATTAATTATATTCCCTAAACTAAGGCATGTTTAAATGATTTTATTGTGAGCTCACAAGGTATGTCTGATCTCCAGAGCAGGGATATCAGAATACAAATGTGTGGTCAGAAAACAATGAGTCTCATACTTCAGCCAAAATGACCTCATCTTAAGACCTCCTCCTC
The DNA here is from genome assembly GCF_949987555.1 of Borostomias antarcticus. Taxonomy (NCBI): domain Eukaryota; kingdom Metazoa; phylum Chordata; class Actinopteri; order Stomiiformes; family Stomiidae; genus Borostomias; species Borostomias antarcticus. Next base: position 4,084,797 of record NC_140234.1, read on the forward strand.
CTTATCTCTCTGGGCTAGTGGAAAGGGCTCTCCCCCTCCCCCAACTAAACATTCTTGAAGCTCACAGACCTGCTCCCACACACCACAAAACACTGATTCTTCTTCCAGGAACACAAGGTGATATTTCCCCCACGCTGCCCAGGGACATTCACAACAGCTCTTTGTCCTGTAACATCTGGGCCCTGACGCCTGGTTTTAGATAGATTGAATCCAGCTTCATCAATGAAAATGAACTCATGACTGTGCAGCTGAGCCAAATACCACCAATAGGCCGTTCACACCTCTCATATTGAAATGAATTGAATGCACAAGAACAAGAGCCCTGGATCAGGTCCAAATCCAGCCAGTTTGCTAATAACACCACCAGTTAACATTAGCTAGCCAACTTCAGATAGAAATCTAACCAGGTAGATATGAATAGGCTACAGCAGGATCTAGACTAGTCTAATGCTAGAAGGCCATAAACGCAAATGAAAACAGATCATGGATCCTTTTACCCGCCCCAAGACCTCATTGTACCATACTTTGGAAAACAAGTACCCTAACACACCCTGTAGAACATCTCATCTATGGGCTGCAAGGATTGAGTCTGAGAGAGATAATAATAGGCACCAATCCTCATTAAATACATTTTAATCCATTGCTTTTATCTCTAGCAAGATTGATTGCTATTTTAATCCATTGCTTTTAACTCTAGCAAGATTGATTATGCTCTCCTAAAGCTATAATCAAAGTTTTGATGATTGAGGCCCAATTTAGGAACCCAAATAGGATTGAGTCCACCCAAGAAAAAAATGTTCCGAAACTAATAATTCCCTTTATTTGACAAACCAATCATAGCCTACATACCAGTGATTATACCAATATGAGGTCATTTTAAGATCAATCAACCATTCAGTTCCGAGTCCGGTTCCAGAACCAGGGCTACAGCCAACAGCAGGAGGAGGCGGACTGGACTGGGAAGGTGTTTGCATAGTCCTTGAACTCTGCTCCCTTCTTTTCTCCTCCAGATCCAGGTACCTATAGCCGTCACAACGTGGCTAGATAATTGTAGGCTATTCTTGACCCACGTTAACATTAGCAAAGGGTGTACCTGCGCACATGCACAAACAGAGCAGTGCTACAAAGAAATCTATCCTATTTATTTTCTCATACACTGGGCGTTTGGTGTTGCCAAGCAATAGGCTCTTTGCTTTGCACAAGTTCCACTACTTATCTAAACAGTCTGTGTTTGTACATCACATGAGAGAATGTCACCCTTGGCCTAGGGAACATGTAAATCTGTCAGGTGGAGACACGTCCCCTGCCTAGAACCCCCCTTGAGTATCAACGTGACCCCTGGCGTGACCTCCTTCTCCAGAAACCCTCGGGCGGTCACACAGGAGTCACACACAACAAATTAGAAACAGCTTACAGTGTTAAGATTGACATTTCTTGATAACAGCCAGCTCCATACATTTTCATCAGTATGTAGGGCTACTAATATGTTCATCCAGGATTGCTACAGTGTAAATAAGCTGCGACATTTATCATTTTTTACTTAGATCAATAAATCTCTAATGTTCATGATTTAAAAAATGACATTTTTATGACATGGTTGATGTAGTGTGAAATGTATTGTGTGCCAGAAACAACCACAAACAACCTCAGATCACAACACCAGATTTAACTTTTCTCCATTTCCATGGTGGCCTGCTATACACTGTCGAACAGTGTCACAATATGGATTAGAGCAGGGGTTCCCAACCTTTCTTCCCCAGAGCCCCCCACTTACACCTGATGGAATTTGCCCCCCCCCCAAATCGGTGTGAACGTCCAGTCTGTGTATGTTTGTGTGTGCAAATTACATCAGGAGTAAGTTAGGGTACAATTAAGTGCTTCGCCAATGTAGCAAGAATATTAATGTTGACACGATTCATAGTCTCTGATTAATTTGTTGAATTTATATGATATTGTAGTGCCGTACATACAAGGCTTTTTGGCCCTTCATCAGATATAATCATGTATTTTGCTGTGTGACATGTCAATAACATGATTCTTTGACAAATATTTGTCTAGCTAATATTAGGGCCTCAAATTATCTGAGGTCTGGCGCACCAAACAGAACAATAACAAGACAAGACTGGCTCACTAGTCACCAGACACCAGTCGTCTAACAGTGTTCTTATCACAAACATGCATCAGCAGGTATGTGTGTTCTGATTGGCTGTGTGACAAGCCGCTGTGTGTGTGTGCCTTGTTTTCTCTTCCACAGTTCAAGTTCTGCAGCCTGTTCAGCTATGAGGACTGGGGGAATCATCCCAAACTCCTGCTTCTGCCCGGAAAGGCCAAGCAGCAGGGACACTGTCAGGGGATGAGCTTCACAGTGAGCCATCTATCAATACACACACACACACACACACACACACACACACACAAACACTCACATAGACACCAACAGACACACACACACACACACGCCAAAACACACACACACACACACACAGACAGACACACACATGCACACACACACATACTGTAGACTGATACACACTCACACAAACATGGACACACACAAACACACACATACTGTAGGAGCAGCAACCTTAGCTGGCAGCATCATCTCTGTCTCTCTCTGTCTGTCTCTTTCTCTCTCTCAATAAACAGTATAAAGGAGAGTTCCCTATGGTGACAAAGAAAGGGGCACCATCTTTTATCTTCCGTTGATTAAACCCACCCCCCTCATTTCTCTTCTATCTCAGTACATGCTCAGTTATGGGGTTGGCAAGGAGGTCTACAAACAGGTGAACACTAGACTTCTGTACAGACTTATTAAGGAAATTATCAATCAATCAATGATGTGCATGTGTGTGTATGTGTGTTTGTTTGTGTGTGTGTGTGTTTGTTTGTGTCTGTGTGTGTGATTGAAACGTCTAGTATGTCCCTAGCACGCTGTAACGTCTCTCTCTCTGTCTCTCTCTCCCTCTCTCTCTCTCTCTCTCTCTCTGTCTCACAGACATGCTCCTCCATCCTCATGGCTTCCTCTCCATGGCCGATGACATCATAGTGGGGATCTTGTTGGGGTTTGCGTCCCTGTCTGAGTAGCCAGTTCTTCACTGGCCTGCCGTCCTAACGGTCACCTGGCTACATTGTTCTGAAGCTGTGCCCACAGACCATAACAAGCACATTTGCTCTATGGAAATATGGTATAAAGCCTGATTTACATTGAGCTGCTGTGTACAGGAAGTCACAGATTCAAAACACAACAAAATATGTACAGTAAGGGTTATGGTTCACCTCACGATAACAGAAACGTATGTGAGAGACTGGGGGAAATTCTACTGATGTAACTGAAATTGTTAGATATGAAGTGAATGGAAAAGAATGTTAAATCCATTGGGTGTTAATCAAAAAATTACATATGTGATGCATTTTAATTTAATTAGGTTTATTGCATAAGCCTCATTATTATGTATTTCAAACAAATATATTATTAATGTTGAATAGATAACCTGATTATTATGCATTTCAAACAAATATACGTTATGTATTTTGAATACATAATCTGATTATTATGCATTTAAAGCAAATAGACTTTATTTATACTGAATACATAAACCTGGTGATTATGCATTTCAAATAAATAGGTTTTATTACACTGACAAATATGCATAATGTAAAGTTTATTAGGTAGGCCTACATTTATGTTAAAACTACCTAAAGCAAATTCATGGAAATTTGTCATGCAATTAAATTACATAAATCTTAAAAGTTAGGCTTAAATATTTCTGTGAGTGCAGTGTACCAGTAGAGACCAGTGTATCTGGAGGAGCCCAGTGTACCAGTAGGAGACCAGGCCTAGGTCTGTGTGAGTTTCAGAAGAACATCTTCACTCTTCATAGTGTTTATAATCTGATAATCTGCATCCTCTGCTTGCAGTTTGAGGTCTCCTAGCTGAGCTCTGTGCAACACCGCCACTATGTGGTTGACTGCTATCATTGCATGTTGATGAAGGTCTTCGGGTGGCCAGTTAAATAGTGTTACAGAAACATGACAATAACTAGAATAGCACTCAGAGAGCACAGACCTCTGCCTGTGATGCATTTCGTCAGCATGTACAGTTCTTTTTTAGTTTAGCAGTTCTATATGGCCAACTTGAAAATGCATGTTGCAGATGAAATATTGATCACCTTGATGAAGCTGAATCTGTTGTAGTGTGAGACCAAGCTGATCAGGATGCTGTTCTGGGTTTAAAATGACCCGCCATAGGAATTGAATGGGTAAAATGACCCGCTATTGGAAATGAATGGGTAAGACAATATTATGTTCATCCAGCAGATGGAAAACATTCCCATACACACCCACAGCCACAACTCACCTGGGTTACCCAGGTTCTAGGTCTAAAATGAGCCCCCGTTTTATAGTGTTCAAGGCCAAATTTGACTGATCTGTTTTAACTGCTCTTATATGAACACAAAATCCATAAATCCCCAAATGAATGTGAACCACCTGAAGCATTCAGGTCAATACCATTCTCTTAGTGTACACCACATGCTCCCCCACACGTCCATAGTGTGAAACCACTTGGATACTGAAAGTGTAGAGCCATTACCAGTCAATATAAAGTTATTCTAAGTGATCATCTTTATCCTATTAGTGAAACATATCCAGATGAAAATGATTTATTTCTAAACAGCAATACACCCATCCACAAAACACAAAATCAGTGAATGTTTTGATTTGTATGAACATGATGTCAATATGTTGTAGCCTTCCAATTAATCCAATGAAAACCTAGCTAGCTAGCTACATTACAATATATTACAGTCATTTAGCTGACACTTATCCAAAGATACTTACAATAATTGCATTTAAAGTAGTTGCCAGAACTCACAAGTGCATCACCTTTCTAAAACAAGTGACTAAGAGCATAATCTAGTGCTGAAGGCAAAGTGAAGAATAGCAAACTAAAAATAGAATAGGTGCTTGGTACAGTACTACTCCTGGTCGTACTGTACCTCTTGAAGAGGTCTGTTTTGAGCCTGCAGCGAAAGATGGGCTGCAACTCTACTGTCCTGACGTCAGTGGGTAGTTCATTCCACCACTGTGGGGCCTGGACAGAGAAGAGCCGTGACCGCGTCATTTGACTACAGGGGCCTCGCAGTGACGGGGCAACCAGTCCTCCCGAGGTAGCAGAGTGTAGTGGTCAGGCGGGAGTGTAGGGTTTGATCATGGCCTGGAGGTAGGAGGGAGCTGTTCCTTTCATTGCCCAGCAGGCTAGTACCAGAGTTTTAAACTGGATGTAAGCTGCTACAGGGAGTCAGTGTAGAGAACGGAGAAGGGAGGTTGTGTGAAAAAACTTGGGGGGTTGAAATCCAGGCACAGAGCAGCTTTCTGGACAAGTTCCAGGGGTTTAATGGTTTAAGGTGAATCTTCGCCCCAGTTTGAAGTCCAGAGCGCTCTGGAGCAGGTTTTCATCAAGGACCTCACTGTGCATTGCTGCATTCATCTTTCCCTCCATCTTGACTAGTCTTCCAGTTCCTGCCGCTGAAAAACATCACCACAGCATGATGCTGCCACCACCATGCTTCACTGTACGGATAGTATTAGCCAGGTGATGAGTGGTGCCTCGTTTCCTCTAGACATGAAACTTGGCATTCAGGCCAAAGCGTTCAATCTTGGTTCCATCAGACCAGAGTTTATTTGTTTCTCATGGTCTGAGAGTCCTTTAGGTGTCTTTTGGTAAACTCAAAGTGGGCTGTCATGTGCCTTTTACTGAGGAGTGGCTTCAGTCTGGCCACTCTACCATAAAGGCCTGATTGGTGGAGTGCTACAGAGATGGTCGTCCTTCTGGAAGGTTCTCCCATCTCCATAGAGGAACGCTGGAGCTCTGTCAGAGTGACCATCGGGTTCTTGGTCACCTCCCTGACCAAGGCCCTTCTCCCCTGATTGCTCAGTTTGGCCAGGCGGCCAGCTCTAGGAAGAGTCCTGGTGGTTCCAACTTGTTCCATTTACAAATGATGGAGACGACTGTGCTTGTTGGGACCTTCATCAATGCTGCAGAGATTTTTTTCTGTACCCTTCCCCAGATCTGTGCCTCGATACAATCCTGTCTCTGAGTTCTACAGACAATTCCTTTGACTTCATGGCTTGGTTTGTGCTCTGACATGCACTGTCATCTGTGGGACCTCATATATACAGGTGGCTGCCTTTCCAAATCATGTCCAATCAGTTTAATTTACCACAGATGGACTCCAATTAAGTTGTAGAAACATCTCAAGGATGATCAGTGGATCATCACTTAAAGCTGCTGCTCGCCTCGTGTTCAACCACCCAAGTTCTCCCACAAACTTCCCTTCTCTGTTCTCTACACTGGCTCCTTGTAGCAGCTTGCATCCAGACTCTGGGACTATCCTATAGGGCAATGAATTAAATAGCTCTCTCCTACCTCCAGGCCATAGTCAAACCCTACACTCCCTCCCAACCACTATGCTGTGTTACCTTGGGGTGAGTGGTTGCCTTCTCACTCCGAGGCTCCAGCGGTCGATCGACACGGTCACGGCTCTTAACTGTCCTGGCCCTGCAGTGATGTAATGAACTGCCCACTGACATCAGGACAGCAGAGTCGCTGCCCATCTTTTGCCGCAGGCTCAAAACTCACTTCTTCAAGAGATACAGTAGTACCACCATCCTCCCTCTTAGGCGCCTATTATATTTTTTGTTTGCTATTCTTGCACTTTGCCTTCAGCACGAGACTATGCACTAGTCACTTGTATTAGAAAGGAGATGCACTTGTGAGTTCTGGCAAGTAGTGCATTGGCTTTTCCTACGTTAAATGAAATTATTGTAAGTCGTTTTTTAGAAAAGTGTCTGCTAAGTGAGTGTAATGTAAAGTAATATAATGTTTACTTCCCAAATTAAATGCATTTGAACATTAGATCTCTGTGGTTATCCCCTACTAGTTTTTCTCTTGTTCACTTTCCTGTGAGTTCTTGGTGGCCAATGAGCTGTTTTTGAGCATTGATCTCTTCCTTCAACCTTAATAAACAGACAGAAACTCTCATTACCATCACATCATTTGGCAAGAATTGAGAAAGTGCATCCAGATGCATTTGCTCCTACCCAAGTATCTCCCTCTCTGTGGAGGTGAGTAAGCGCTCCAAGGTGCTGTTTTTGAGCTCTGTCTGTATCAGCCTTTTCTTTAGACTGTCTCTCTCACTCAGTCTGAATGTGTCCAGGCGTTCTGCCTCTCTCCCCTGTTTTTGATGGGAATTAATCTCTTCCTTCAACCTTAATAAACAGACAGAAACTCTCATTACCATCACATCATTTGGCAAGAATTGAGAAAGTGCATCCAGATGCATTTGCTCCTACCCGAGTATCTCCCTCTCTGTGGAGACAAGTAAGCGCTCCAAGGTGCTGTTTTTGAGCTCTGTCTGTATCAGCCTTTTCTTTAGACCGTCTCTCTCCCTGAGTCTGAATGTTTCCAGGCTCTCCACCTCTCTCCCCTGTTTTTGATGGGCATTGATCTCATCCTTCAGCCTTAATAAACAGACAAAAACTCTCATTACCATCAAATCATTTGGCAAGAATTAAGAAGATGCATCCACATGCATTTGCTCCTACCCAAGTATCTCTCTCTCTGTGGAGACAAGTGAGCGCTGCAGATTGCTGTTCTGGATCTCTGTGTGCAACAGACTTTCTTTCAGACCGTCTCTCTCCTCCCTCAGTCTGAATGTCTCCAGGTGCTCTGCTGCTCTCCCCTGTTTTTGAGCATTGATCTCTTCCTTCAACCTTAATAAACAGACAGAAACTCTCATTACCATCAAATCATTTGGCAAGATTTGGCAAGAATTGAGAAGATGCATCCACATTTGCTCCTACCCAAGTATCTCTCTCTCTGTGGAGACAAGTGAGCGCTGCAGTCTGAATGTCAACAGGCGCTCTGCCTCTCTCCCCTGTTTTTGATGGACATTGATCTCTTCCTTCAACCTTAATAAACAGACAAACTCGCATTACCATCAAATCATTTGACAAGAATTGAGAAGGTGCATCCAGGTGCAGGGCCGTCTGGATTATATGAGAGGCCCTGTGCGAAATAGGCATTGCGAGCCCCCCCCCGACACGCCTCTGTCTCCCCCCGAAACGCCCCCCCCCGACACTGAGTCGCGGCAGCGCTAGAATGAAAATAAAGTTCCTGCCTGCCGTGAGGCCCTCTAAAGAGCGAGGCCCGGGGCGACCGCCACCTTTCACCCCCCCCTGGCGGCGGCCCTGTCCAGATGCATTTGCTCCTACCCAAGAATCTCCCTCTCTGTGGAGACAAGTGAGCTCTGTAGGTTGCTGTTCTGGATCTTTGTCTGTATCAGACTTTTCTTTAGACCGTCTCTCTGCTCCCTCAGTCTGAGTATTTCCAGGCGCTCCGCTGCTCTCCCCTGTTTTTGAGCATTGATCTCTTCCTTCAACCTTAATAAACAGACAGAAACTCTCATTATCATCACATCATTTGGCAAGAATTGAGAAGGTGCATCCACATGCATTTGCTCCTACCCAAGTATCTCTCTCTCTGTGGAGGTGAGTGAGCGCTCCAAGTTGCTGTTTTTGAGCTCTGTGTGGATCAGACTTTTCTTTAGACCGTCTCTCTCCTCCCTCAGTCTGAGTGTCTCCCGGTGGGCCACCTCTCTCCCCAGGTGATCAGCAACCCGGGACGTCTCCAGGCCTCGCAATCTCTCCACCTCTCTCTCCAGACCTCCCAGTCTCTCCACCCCTCTCTCCAGACCTCCCAGTCTCTCCACCTCTCTCTCCAGACCTCCCGGTCTCTCCACCTCTCTCTCCAGACCTCCCGGTCTCTCCACCTCTCTCTCCAGACCTCCCAGTCTCTCCACCCCTCTCTCCAGACCTCCCAGTCTCTCCACCCCTCTCTCCAGGCCTCGCAGCCTCTCACTGAGCGCTCTGTTCTCCTTATACTGTGGGAAGACACACAAGCTTTCCATGTGACACAGCAAAACTCCCTGGCTTTGTTCCAAATCGCATACTTCTTCTTTTTACTGTTAGTACGTATTACAGCTGCCCTTATGAAGTATGTACTTTGAATGCAGTATGCAAGCAAAACAGCTGGCTAACTAATTTCGCCAGTAAAATAGCTGTTAAAGTCCACATATTGCTATAATCAGAGAGACATATATAGAATACAAACATATATTGCACAATCAGACATCAAATTACATGTAAAAACGTCAACAAACACTTTATAATAATTAAATTCTTGTAGTCAACGTTATATATACTAGCTACTCAGCTAACACTGGCACATTTACTATGAGTGCTCATTTACTAAAATGTTCCTAAAATTATTGATTGGTGTGCATTGTCCCTGTAAAAAAATAAACTGAATAAACTGAAACTATGCCGCCATGTTGTGACGTCAACTCGGGGCTCAAAATAATACCAAGTTCCCGATTTGTTATCCTGAGTTGGACGAGCGTTCAATTCGTTTTTCACAAGTTGGAGTTCCTGAGTCCCGAGTTGTCTTGAATGCACCAATAGTAGGCTAGTTCATTTAGGTAGGCCCCTAGTAGGCTATTTTAAGTAGGCTAGTGATTGTGGTGCTTTCTTTACTTGGTGGTAGGATTGTACGGTTGTAGTGATGTAGTATTTTAAAAAAGGTTTGTAATATTTCCTGTCATCGTGCTCTGTTGTGTACGTGGGAGATCAGTTGAACTTTGAAAATTTCTTGGCGGTTAATATCATTTCATTAGTTTTTTTTTTTTTTTTTTCTTTTTTTACCTCTCTACCTCTCAAATCAAGATTCAGCTTGGGTACAAATATGTTAACTTAGCTCCTAATAAACATCCATATTCACAGCCACAGCGCTCACCTGCTCATTGATCCTGCGCTGCAGCTGCATGATCCTCTTGCTCTTGGCAACATCCAGCTTCCTGAGGCGCTTCTCCCGCCTCCTCCTGCCCATGACGCGACGGACGCAGCTCTGTCGCAGGACCACGGACGCCACAATTCATTGTTTTAAGGTTCAAAATATTGAAATGAAAAGACAAGAATCTCCCAAAGTAAGGTTAAGATACAGCTGGCTCACCTGAACGTTCAGGGCCTTCTCTTGTTTTTGGAGGAGCTGCTTCAGGGTGTCCTGCTGGTGTTTCTCTGTGTTGAGGGGCAGGTCGTGGCGGTGCTTCTCTGTGTTGAGGGGCAGGTCGTGGCGGTGCTTCTCTGTGTTGAGAGGCAGGTCGTGGCGCTCCAGATGGCTGTTGATCAACTTGCTAAATGCAAGGCTCACATTTTGTCCTGCTCTCAGGGTGCATCTCCACGACAACTTAAGGACGATACTAGTGATGACCTCTAAGACTATGTCCTTGAAAGCGGTCCATTCCGGCACGACAAAAGGGAGCAAGTCCAAATACCCTTCACAAAAAAGTATGTAGAGCAGACCGGCCACGTACAGCTGGGAGAAGGGAACCCGATGCCTTCCATGCACCACCTCTCTGATTCTCAGGAGGATGCTGCTCCATGGAAGCTTGAAAACCTTGGTAGTCATGACCTTGATGACTATGATCCGAAGAATGATCCAAGGCAACGCTCTTAACCTGGACCCTGGCCTCCATTTCACTGCCATGACAGAGCTGTGCATGTCCTGTGTTGTGTACGCCTGTGCCTCCAGAGATCCTATAGACACAGAATGAGGGAATTAGTGACAAAGTGCACATAAATGAAGGCTAGCATATCTCAACACTTTCAAAATGTTTGGACATAACACATACCGTTACATACTCCAGCAGGAACTGCTAGATTAGTCCCTCTAACAAGGTCCTTCTGGAGACTGAGTAGTGGAAATGTAGCATTGCCCACCTGTGACTCCAGAGATCCTATACACACAGAATGAGTTCATTAGCGACAATGTGCACATACATTAAGGTTTGCACATCTCAAGACAAGAAAAATATTTGGACAGAACACATACCGCCAACTACCCCAGCAGGAAGCTCTAGAGCAGAATCGAGGGTATCGTGATGGCTCCCATCCTGTATTAATCAAAGAAGCATTTTAGTGGCACTTTTCATGTAGTTGACATTAATTGGTCCATTAATAACCAACTAGGCATAATAATCAACTTCACCTACCTTTCTGTCGAACATCACGCCATCAATTCAACATTCAATTTAGAGGTCCAAAACTCTATCACTCTATCACTATCACTGAGATCGTCTTCTCAGACTGCTTTTAGAAAGCAACTGAGGGACTATTTAATACTGACATAATAATATAATTTATCATTTTGATCCTTGCAACTATATTCAGTTCTATGTTGGTTGTTTTTTTGTCACTCCCATTCATTTGTATTCCTTTTTTTCCCATTACTTTTGGTCTCTTTTTTGTCCCTCTGTTTTGTGCTAGCCTACAGGGCAATGGAAGGAACAGCTCCATCCTACATGCATCAGGCACGACATGCCTCATACCTCATAACTGAGGGTTGCCAGGTTGGAGGGGGGCTCCTCCTCTACAGCTGGCACCGTGGAAAATCCATCCTGCACAGTGTCTGGCGTGAACTGCTCCGAAAGGACATCATCTGTGGCCTCCACTGGCTGTATAGGAAAAAAAACTGTAATCACAGACTACATTTCCCATCTCCCATTGGGGTTATCAGAACTGTTGTGATGAGACTGATTCATGATGATAATGACAATGATGCCAGATTAACTGAACTTCTTCTACAATATCAATATTTCGGTAATGATATTGGGGGACTAATGCTGTTGTGTAATTGACCAATGTTGCATACTGTACGTCATTGCTGAATACGTACAGCCTAGAGCTACAGGACCTAATGGAAATGTAAACACCAGCAAGCGAGACAACAGACACATGGGGGTATTCCAGGACGTTCAAAAAACTCTGAGTCTAACCCTGAAGTCTGACTGCATTCTGCACTGTACCAGCAGACCCAGACCACTGGTACCAGCAGCTGGACCGAAGAGATGCCTGAGCAGAGCCTCCTGGTAGAGCAGAGCCTCCTGGTTCCAGAGACGTGTGCTCTCTGCTAATCCCCATCCTCTGAGGAGCCTCTACACACACCACGTCTCTCCTCTGACTGTCTACACACACACCACGTCTCTCCTCTGTCTCTACAAACACACCATGTCTCTCCTCTGTCTTTCTCTTTCTACACACACACATCACGTCTCTCCTCTGTCTCTACACACACCACGTCTCTCCTCTGTATGTCTCTACACACACCACGTCTCTCCTCTGTCTCTACACACACCACGTCTCTCCTCTGACTGTCTACACACACACCTCTGACTGTCTACACACACACCATGTCTCTCCTCTGTCTCTACAAACACACCATGTCTCTCCTCTGTCTCTACCCACACCACGTCTCTCCTCTGTATGTCTCTACACACACAAACCACGTCTCTCCTCTGTATGTCTCTACACAAACACCACGTCTCTGCTCTGTCTCTACAGAAACCATATCTCTGCTCTGTCTCCCTACAAACACACCATGTCTCTCCTCTGTCTCTCTCTCTACACACACACACCACGTCTCTCCTCTGTATGTCTCCACACAGACCACGTCTCTGTCTATACGCTTATTTCCCGTGGCCGCCATATTGGTCGAGTCTGACGTAGCCTAATCAGATGGGAGAATGCAGAAGTGCCCGTTGACTCCAATGTTAAAAGTTCATTATAAAAACACCACTTCAAGAACCAAAATAGTCAAAATAACAGGCTGAATACACTAATGGAATTACAAACTCATCATTACTAAACTCCGATTGTTTTTCCCTGCCATAGTTTTCGCGTTAGTAAATACATGGAAGTGAATGAGCCATAGTGAGCGGTCAGCTGCATTCACTTCCATGTTTCCCAGAGCCTTCGTAGCCAAGGTATACCTTGACCTAAGAAGGCTCTGGGAAACGCATCGCCACCTAGAGGGGGACCTCTCTAGAGGGGGACCGTTCTTACGATGAATGTTGCGCTACGATGCCTCTGGGAAACGCACCCCTGGTGAGAAACAGTAGGCCTACACTGACTACGCTAAATGCTTTGGATAAAAGGGTCTGCTAAATGACTGTAATGTAATGTACTGTAATGTAGACTAAATGTAATTGCATTGTAGTTACTACTATAACAGCCGCGAGTGTAGCCTACAGACCTAACGGAGAATAGCCAGTTTGCGCGCTGTGCGCATGCGTGCTGGAGCAAGTGGTGAAGCTATTTCGTTTCTAAAGACGTTTCTAAAGATCATATTAAAGAGGCATGTGAAAAACCACAACAAGCCACAAATAGCGATTCAGAAAGACAGATTGATGAAAACAACCGTTTCGCGGCAGAAAATAGAATTTTTAGAAGCTGCATTCTCAGTGCCCCGTCCGCAGCCATTACATGGATTTGGCTCGCGCTGGATTTTAAATTTCTTCTACAGACCTCCGAAATACACCAAAGTTATCTCGGTGAATCAAACGTCTTATAATATGACGGAATGAATATGTAAATAAGGTCCAGGTTGTCAAAAACGAGCATTCTCCTTTAACTACTATGTTCACTCTGCTGTCACGGTTGCAGGGTAGTTAATTTCAACTTTAGTAAAAGTGATAGCTACCAACATTTCAGATACAAATTCAGAATTATCCATACACCCACATTAGCTATCATAGGCCTACTTACATCCCCATCCCATACGTCTGTCTCAGAAGTTTGAGAGTTAAACGCCGTGTCAAAGATCTTCACAGCCTCTCCCTCAACATCACTGACCGTCTCGTAGATTGAATTAAAATGAATATGTTGTGAAAATAGAAATATTGTGAAAACAACTACACGAGCTAATCTAGACATGCTGCTGGCGTTATCCGAATGTGCTTGGGCAGGTAGAAGTTGACACTCATAAGCTAATAGATTTCTTTTGTTACATCGGCAAATGTAGCCTCGATGTCTTTTGTTACATCACAATGGGTGGATTTTCACAGTCTGATTAATATAATGGAATACTCAACATAGTTAATGGAACACTCAGCATAGTTCATATATGAATACACTAATACACTAGTAGTAGTAGTAGTAATAATAATAATAACAATAAGAAGAAGAAGAAGAAGAAAATAAGAATAATAATTTTCTACATTTGCAGTAAAAATGAAAATCGTGGTGTCAAAATGTACAATAACACTCCAACACAAAACTTTGTTGAAATGCTCTTTAAGCATAGGCCTATTGCTCATCTTCAATAATGTATTTGAACTTTTAGAACAAAACTATTCTGTGAGTTATTTTGGTTTGTTTGGACTGCAGCCCACAATGGCAGAAATGCTAACTTTTTAGCCTTAACGTCATACATCTCCACTCACCACCGTCTCTGCTCACTGATGCTGCGGACAGCGCCAGTGTAGTGAGTGGTAGTGGAGCGACAGCGCCGCCTAGGGACTTCCACAGGAACTATAGCCATAATGTTTCCTACACACGAGCCTTCAACTAAATGAAGCACAGAGACAGGGATTCACAGATAACAATTTTATTATTACAAAATATGAACGACGACTGAACCTATCAAATAAAGTGTGAGGGCAGAGATGCTCCATTCAAATCCAAGAAACGAATACAAAAAGGACACTATCAAGACCCTGAAGCTTGATTTCTAGAAATGTTGTATTTTGCACAATTTACAGTAGGCTCAACATATGTTTGCATTACTAGGCAACCTATTTAAACTTGTTTATTCATTCTTACCCTTTCTATATTTTGATATGTTTACTGTACATTTGTATTTAACTACACCTGTTTTTGTCAGCTGTAGGTGTTACCTACCTTCCTACCTAAATACCTACCTAACTACCTACCTACCTACCTACCTAAATACCTACCTACCTACCTACACCTACCTACCTACAGTACCTAAATACCTACCTAACTACCTACACCTACCTACCTACTAGAGTAACTACCTGCTGTCAGCTAACCCCCCCCCCCATTTCCCAGGATATACTGCTCTCTCTCTCTCTCTCTCTCTCTCTCTCTCTCTCTCTCTCTCTCTCTCTCGGTTCCTACCAGGACTTTGAAGTCAGCAGGGAGGCGGCCCCCAAGGTTCTGTCACTCACTCCTAAATGTCGGAGGCTGGAGTATTGAACAATCTAATCTAGGAAAGATACAGCACAGTGCAAGTATGTCAGTAGGCTGCATTTAATCTGAATAGTGTTATGTCAGTAGGCTAATCTGCATAGTACTGTATGTAACCTCTCATGTTAGTGGATTGAAACCTGGGTAATGAGTAATGAGGTGATCTGGGTTTCTCCTGACATAAGATATCTGTACCTCAAGCCCTCAGCTGATGTCCTGCCTGCATAACAGGGGTTCTATGTGTAACATGTGGGTGAGGTGGGGATTGAACCGCTGACCTTCCTCATCCCAAACATCTACCGCTAGACCAAAGAGGAATTCCCTGAGATCCATGGGCCAACGTGAAGACCGTCCTTCTCTACGGCTCCGATATGTTGAAAACAACCGAGGGCCTCTCAAGAAAGATCCAGGTTCTTGTTACCAAATGCCTGCGTTACATCCTCAAGCTATGGTGGCCCATCAAGACCAAAAATGATTAGCTGTGAGGGATCACAAACCAGCACGACATAGCTACCACCGTCAAAAGGAGAAAGGGGAATTAAGATAGGTCACACCCTTACGAAGGACTCAAATAACATCACGAGACAGGACCTGGACTGCAATCCACAGGGAAAGAGGAAACAGGATAGGCCAAGAAACCTGGAGACGCTCCACACTCCAAGACCTGAAGAACATTGGAGTGAGCTGGCAGGAAGCACATGCCCAGGCCCAGAAGAGAGGGAGATGGAGAGCTCTGGTGGGCGTCCTATGCCCCTGAACGGGGTCAAGAAGACTAAGTCACTAAAACAATGTACTTTCTACATCTGCAGAGAGTAGAGCTTGAGGTGTTTAGTAGAGCTAGATATGTCTGTATTTCAACATTCATTACAGTATATGACTTTAGACCATACAGGAGCATGGACTTGTTTGCCCACTAGATGGAGACGTTATTGTACTCTTTTTCACTCTACCATGGTGTGTAGGGAGCTTACTTTGGTCAATCATTGATACAAATAATGTGACATTAGTAGCACCAGATATGTCTGTATTTCAACATTCATTATAGGACTTTTGACCATACAGGTGCATGGATTTGTTTAACAACTAGTGAATGTTGCGTCCAAGGGTCATGCCTTTCGATTCAAGATTGCCGGCATGCTATATAAAATCCCACATTATGCTGTCTTTCTTTGGTTCATTATAAACAAACAAAGACAGAAAATTGAGGGGTCTTCTACAGGGCAATAAAGTGGGATCTCTGTATAAAAACGCCTAATGAGAAGCAGGGGGCTTGATACCACAAGGGAACATGCATAATGGGTGGGGGACAACATGTTTACATGTGTACAGTACTTGTTGTTGTTGGCAACCCCGCCCCAATAGCGGACCTAGGACTACAACTGGCTAAATTGGCTCTGATTGAGAGACCTGTGCCACTGATTGTTTGATTGGTTTCCATCTGCCTCGTTAGTATGTGTACAGTATTTCTAGCCTACATGTACAGTAGCTCCCATCTTGTTCTTTGTCTGTTCCATTTGCTGTAGCTGTGCATAGTCCCTGGTGTTTCCGGTGCCATCTTGTAAGTCTGTAAGTTTATAAGCTCTGTCTTTTCTTCTTCACTTGTCGAGTGTATACCTTGGTTTTATTGTTTAGTCTTTGGTTTTGTGAAAACTGCTGAAACCTCAATGCACCTGTGACAGTTATGTAACCGTACAGGTTATGCTAAAGACCCTTGAGTACACAGCAAGAGGCGGCGATATATATTTCTCACAATAATTTTATTGGCAATTCCTTTAAGGACACATTTCCCACCATAGGGATGAACACAATATCACAACAATATAAAATCAGCTTATAAAACAGGGTGGTCAGGCGGCACTAATCCTGGGCACTATGCTTTAGTGAGACAATACGGTTGGGACCAATTGGGCTCCCCCTAATGGAGAGTTCGAGTAATGCTACTATTTAATACACTACACACGGTAAACCACAGCCACCCGTATCACTGCAAAAGGTATCACTACAATACACGGTAACACGTACCACTACAAATACACTGCACACGGTAAACCACAGCCACCCGTATCACTGCAAAAGGTATCACTACCATACACGGCAACACGTACCACTACAAATCCACTGCGTATAAGACGGCCAACGAAAAGGGGCCGAGCACTCAAGATGGGGTATGGGGTACACTGTACCCAATAAGGCATGCGACACTACACACTACACAACGATATACTGGTCTTACAACTATAATAGTACCTAGAAGCGGGCAGCCGAGACTAGGCTTCCAACCAGAACCCTGCTAAAAACACTATCACCCATAAAAAGAACTACAACCTATTTGTAGAGGATAGTTCGTGTGGCGCCACCCATCCAAAACCCAACCCACGGCCTCGTCCAATCGGGGGAGGGATGAGAGGGAATTCCCGTCTTCGATGACGTCACTCGATCTTGCGCCTCTCAATGGGAGTCCCGGGAGCGAGGCATTCACGTTAGGCGTCCGTGGGTAGGCGTGGGTCGTTCCCACCGTCCTCGCTCGTAGCTCCGCGATGGTAGGCTGGTCCGTTGCGCTGCGGGCAAGAGGAGGGGAAAGGCAGAATCAGCCGCCGGACACACTACAGTCACAAACACTGGCGTTGCTCAATTCGCACACGAGCAGTGGTAAGCAAGACTTCCCTTTGCTGTGGTGAATTGAGGGCGTTGTATGCTGAATCTCTCGCCGATCACCCCGCTGCACGGTCGGCTGGCCCAGTCCGGTGCGCGCTTTACTGCGTGAAATGCGTGCGTTGTATCTCAATCTCCGGTGCCGTTCGGTGTAGGATGGTAGACCCGTCCCCGTCATTCGAGTCCTCAGGTACGTGGAAGAAACGTCAGCTTCCGTTAGAACGGAAGCACCGGCATTTGTACTCTCCCAATCATGGGGGTGATTGAGAACACCTGTGGAGAAGCAGGTAGACGTGCACACACACTCATTCACACAACTCCACTCTGACACACCCACTCATTCATACCAGTCATTCTACCCCGCTTCATTCGCCCCCCCTTTAACCGTGCTCGTCCCGAGCACGACTATAGTCAGTGTGTCTCAACCCTTAAAGTATAAACCGTGGTGGGGGTTTGCCACGATTGGGGCGGAGTGAATACCGCTGCGAATCGCCTTGGTCTGCCCCTAGTTGGTGCTCTGGGGCCTCCTGAGGCTGGGCAGTTGGGGCAGTCGGAGCTGATGCCATTGCTGGAGGGAAGGGTGGTCCTTGGATTGGCCTCGGTTGTCCAGATGTACGGCCGTGTTGAGGCGGAGCAGGTGGCTGCGGCTGGACCATCCACCTGCATGGCCAAATGGGCTGCGGTTGTCCATGTTGAGCACGTTCCGGATTACTCGCTGGAAGGTTCATACCCTGGTCGCCCCTCGTCGGCGCATCTCCTGGGCACGGCCTTAAGTTGTTGCGGTGGATGGTTCGGATGGGGCCGTCCTTCCCTTCTGGCCGTAGGGAGAAGACTGGGCGATCCGGTAGTTGGGAGACCACCACAAAAGGTGTTGGGAGCCACCGGGGGGCCAACTTCCCTTGGGCTTGGCGGCGAAAGTTCCTAATCAACACCCTCTCTCCTGGTAGCAGTGGCAAGCTCCGTGCGTTCCGGTTGTAGTTCTCCTCGTTCCAGTTATTACGCCGCTCGACGTTGTTGCGAACCGTGGCATAGGCTTGCAGGAGGGCTTGATGATGTCCTTTGACCCACCCGTCCAGGTCGTCTCTCTGTTGGGGCGGCGCGACTTCATGGAGCATGTCCACTGGAAGTCTGGCGTGACGGCCGAAGACGACGTAGTGGGGCGTCATGCCTGTGCTTGCATGGGTGGTATTGTTGAAGGCTGGCAAGAGTGCAGGTAGCTGGGCTGGCCACTGGGCTTGGTGCTTGGCTTCGATTGTGCTCAGTAGCGAGAGAAGTGTGCGGTTGAGCCTTTCGCAGGCCCCGTTGCCCTGCGGATGGTAGGGGGTCGTTCGTACCTTCTGGCAGCCATACATCGCACAGAGTTGCTGCATCAGGGCCGACTCAAATGCTCCCCCCCGGTCCGTGAGAATGCGTTCGGGACAGCCGAAGGGGAGGATGAGCGCAGTCCAGAGGGCTTTCACCGTAGTAGGAGCCGTCTGGTCCTTCGTGGGGACTGCCAGCGCGTAGCGAGAGAACAGATCTGTGATGACCAGAATATATTGGTAAGTGTCGGCAGGCCTTCCTAGGGTCAGGTAATCTATAGCTACAGTCTCGAAGGGATAGCTAGATGGAATGGAGCACAGAGGTGCCTTTGGCTGCGCACCCGCTTTTCCTACCACACAAGTGATGCACTCCGCCGACCAAGCCCGGGCATTTCTGCTCATACCTGTCCAGTAGAATCTCCTCCTTAGTAATGACATCATTCGGTCACCGTTTGGATGGCCTGCCGCCTTGTGGTAATCCTCCCACAGGGCACGAGCTTGGGATTCCGGGACAACGATCTGTTTCACTGGAGTGCCCGTGTCTGGCTCAGTCACGTGTCTCACCAGGATCCCCTCACAAAGCTCCAGGTGGGCCCATTCGCGGAGTAGGCAGCGGAGCTGGGGGGACAAAGTAGAACGATCAATAGGTGTGGGGGGCTCACCTTCGGTTATCCCGGCATGGAGAAGCCGGAAGTCGGGGTCCCCCATCTGTCGCTCCCTCCATAGCTCCAGCTCAGAGGATCGGCCCATGGTGGCCTGTACAACGGCGCCCGTCGTCTCCCCTGGTAGTCGTGACAAGATGTCAGCATTTTGATTCTTCGTCCCAGGTCGGTACCGGATCTCATACGAGTAGTTGGCCAGTTCGGCTGCCCATCGCTGTTCAGTTGCTCCCAGCCTCGCTGTTTCGAGATGGACCAATGGGTTGTTGTCGGTGAATATGGTGACCTGCGCACCCCACAGATAATCCTTGAACTTTTCAGTGACTGCCCACTTCAGCGCCAACAACTCTAACTTGAAGGAGCTGTAGTTTTGGTCATTGCGTTCGGCGGGGTGGAGACTACGACTTGCATATGCAATAACCCTCTCTGTCCCATCTTGGACCTGGGACAGGACAGCCCCGAGACCATCCAGGCTAGCGTCTGTGTACAGCCGGAATGGGAGATGGAAGTCTGCGAAAGCCAGGATGGGGGCGCTGAGGAGGGCCTGCTTCAACTTGTCGAAGGCCACCTGACAATCGTTCGTCCAGTGGATGGAGGCTGACGGCCTATTGGCTTGGCCTTGGAGGAGCTGGTGGAGTGGGGCTGCTATCTTGGAAAATCCCTGGATGAATCGTCGGTAGTAGCCCGCAAAGCCAAGAAAGGATCGCACCTGCTTGACTGTGGTAGGTGGTGTCCAGTCGCGGACAACAGCGGCCTTGTCGGGATCCGTTGCCACCCCCTGGCTACTGACTATATGTCCAAGGTAAGCCACCTTCTTCTGGAACAAGTGGCACTTGCGTGGCTGAAGCTTTAAGCCGTGGTCGTCGAGACGAGCGAATACTTGTTCCAAGTGTTGCAGGTGTGCAGTGAAGCTGGGGGAGTAGACGATCACATCATCAAGGTAGATGAGAAGATGGTCGTAGACCTGGGCCCCCAAGCAGGGCTGCATGAGCCTCTGAAAAGTGGCCGGGGCGTTGCAGAGGCCGAATGGCATCCTGTCAAATTGGTAGAGGCCGAAGGGCGTTGTGAAGGCGGTCTTCTCCTGATCTTCTGTCGCCACCTCCACCTGCCAATATCCGCTAGCCAAATCGAGGGTTGAATACCATTCCGACTTGGACAGGCTTGTGAGTGACTCTTCAATTCGTGGCAGTGGGAAGGAGTCTTTGTGGGTCACTGCGTTTAGTTTGCGGTAATCAACGCAGAATCTCCAAGACCCATCCTTCTTCCGGGCGAGGACCACTGGGGCAGCCCACGGACTCGAGCTCTCCCTCACGACCCCACCGTCCAGCATACCCTGCAGCAGTGATCGAAGTTCCGGGTAGAGACTTGGGGGAACAGGGCGGTAGCGTTCCCGTATCGGGGGAGCTGTGCCAGTCGGGATCTGGTGAGTGATGATCGCTGTCCTCCCAAAATCTTCATCGTGTGTGGCAAATACGTGCGACCACTTCCGTAGCAGGACTTCCAGCTGGGCTTGCTGATCCCCATCCAGGCCGTCGCCCTTTAGAGCCAGGGCTGGGTGGTCCTCACTCGGGGTCTGTGCAGTGTGCTGGACGTCCACCTCAATCGCCTGGGGGCCAGCGCTGCGCAACGTCAGGGTCGTCCTCCCCCTGATCTCGTGCGGGTCGATTTGGGTAACGGTGGCTAGGGGGCACCGTTGGGGCAGTTCAAGGGGGAAAGGGTTCGGGTTGCAGATGCGTAGGGGGACTCTCCCCCCTCGGGTCCAGGCCAGTGACCTAGCCACCCGCCATTCACGACCGTAGCCGTCCAGATCCTCCAGTAGAACCGGGCAATCCGCCAGGCCAGCAGCTTGTGGTACCTGGGCCCAGATAATTGTCTCCGTTGAGGGAGGCAGCATCACTGGGGGCTGTCGCTGTAGTCTGGCCACCCCCTGTAGTTCCACTCGAGTGGTTGAGGCCTCTGCCCTCTGGCAGGCCGCAAAGGCCACGTCCCACAACTTCTCTGCAGAGGGGGAGAAGATTGATTTAAAGGCTGCAACCCCTGGGTGCCCACCCTGAAAAATACTGGCCCAGCAATCTGTTACCACATTCATCCCCAGCAACCCATACTCCGTATTGATGCAGTCGTCTCGAACAATAACCACCCCCTTTTCCTTCACCTCTATACCCCCAATGATGAAATCAAGTACAGCATAACCCACGTAAGGGATGTTAAGTCCATTGGCTGCTTTCAAGGCCAGCCATGATATGCGGTCAGGGTCGCTTATGCATTCCCCTCCAAAGTGCCGCTGAAATAACGTTTGGCTCATGAGTGTGACTTGTGAACCAGTGTCAAGGATGCATGGAATCGTCTTACCCTGGATAGTCACTTCAATTTCCGGGCATCTTCCTACCATGGCGGGCCTTTGTGGGGGCACAATCGGGGGCCCCTCCCGGTTCACTTGCCCTGTTGTGACCGGGGTTGCCAAAAATCCTGTTGTGGCTGCCGGCGAGGGCAGAACCGTTGAATGTGTCCTGCTTCCCCGCAGTCACGGCAGATTGCACGGCCTTGGCCGTCCCACTGGTAGTGGGATAGCCCCGGAGGCGCCGACTCCAGGCGCTGACGTTGGGGGTTGTTCGGTTGCCTGCGCCAGGGTGGTTGAGGGGCTGCAGCGGCGGTTGGAGGTGTGGTGAGTTGTGCCGTGCTCAGGCGTTCCTGCAGCTCGTCTACCACAGACTTACTCAGGAGGGCCATCTGTTCTTTAAGCTCTTGGCGCAGCTCTTGGCGCAGCTCTGTCCGCAAGTCTTCCTTGATCTGCTGCCACTCAGGAGTTGTTGGTGGGGCTCTCCTAGATGCAGGGGCAAAAACGGGGCAGGCTTGAGCTTCTTCAGATCCTCCTAACTCTCGTTCTAATGCTCTTGCCTCCCGACAAGCCTCTGTGAAGGTGGTCGTCGAGTTCCTCCTGAGCTGCCGCTGTAGCTCTTGCTTCATGGGTACGGGTCTCAGACCCATGACGAATTGAGTCCGTAGTAGCTCGTCGTCCGACCCCTGGTGTGGGTCTTGCGCTCTCCAACTGTGGTGCAGTTCCCGCAGCCGGAGGGTGAATGCCTTCACTTCCTCTCCAGGTTCTTGTTTGCAGTTAAAGAACTTTACTCGCAGCTGTGCTACCGACTTCTGTCCCCCATATAGCTTCTCTAGCTCCTCTAAGATCTTAACATCAGTGTTGCGCTCCTCTACAACCAACAGCGCCACCTCTCTTTTGGCATCTCCATCTAAGGCGCTCAACACAAAATCGACCCTTTGCTGTGCATTTAGCCCCTGGGCTCGAATACATGCTGCAATCTGACTTTTCCACTCTGGAAACCTTGATGACTCTCTTCCGTCAAACTTGGGCACCCAAGGCCCACCCATAAACCAAGGCATAACTACTGCTCCCTGGGGCTGCCCGCCAGCATCGTCAACGTCAACCATCTTGCTATGTAGGTCAAGGATCCTGCCGACAACGCCAAAAATGTAACCGTACAGGTTATGCTAAAGACCCTTGAGTACACAGCAAGAGGAGGCGATATATATTTCTCACAATAATTTTATTGGCAATTCCTTTAAGGACACATTTCCCACCATAGGGATGAACACAATATCACAACAATATAAAATCAGCTTATAAAACAGGGTGGTCAGGCGGCACTAATCCTGGGCACTATGCTTTAGTGAGACAATACGGTTGGGACCAATTGGGCTCCCCCTAATGGAGAGTTCGAGTAATGCTACTATTTAATACACTACACACGGTAAACCACAGCCACCCGTATCACTGCAAAAGGTATCACTACAATACACGGTAACACGTACCACTACAAATACACTGCACACGGTAAACCACAGCCACCCGTATCACTGCAAAAGGTATCACTACCATACACGGCAACACGTACCACTACAAATCCACTGCGTATAAGACGGCCAACGAAAAGGGGCCGAGCACTCAAGATGGGGTATGGGGTACACTGTACCCAATAAGGCATGCGACACTACACACTACACAACGATATACTGGTCTTACAACTATAATAGTACCTAGAAGCGGGCAGCCGAGACTAGGCTTCCAACCAGAACCCTGCTAAAAACACTATCACCCATAAAAAGAACTACAACCTATTTGTAGAGGATAGTTCGTGTGGCGCCACCCATCCAAAACCCAACCCACGGCCTCGTCCAATCGGGGGAGGGATGAGAGGGAATTCCCGTCTTCGATGACGTCACTCGATCTTGCGCCTCTCAATGGGAGTCCCGGGAGCGAGGCATTCACGTTAGGCGTCCGTGGGTAGGCGTGGGTCGTTCCCACCGTCCTCGCTCGTAGCTCCGCGATGGTAGGCTGGTCCGTTGCGCTGCGGGCAAGAGGAGGGGAAAGGCAGAATCAGCCGCCGGACACACTACAGTCACAAACACTGGCGTTGCTCAATTCGCACACGAGCAGTGGTAAGCAAGACTTCCCTTTGCTGTGGTGAATTGAGGGCGTTGTATGCTGAATCTCTCGCCGATCACCCCGCTGCACGGTCGGCTGGCCCAGTCCGGTGCGCGCTTTACTGCGTGAAATGCGTGCGTTGTATCTCAATCTCCGGTGCCGTTCGGTGTAGGATGGTAGACCCGTCCCCGTCATTCGAGTCCTCAGGTACGTGGAAGAAACGTCAGCTTCCGGTAGAACGGAAGCACCGGCATTTGTACTCTCCCAATCATGGGTGTGATTGAGAACACCTGTGGAGAAGCAGGTAGACGTGCACCAAGCCCCCAGGATTCGAAATCTAAAGTGAAGGCCTATTGAACCGCGCCATCTTGGCTAGATTTGTAGTCATTTGGCTATTTCCGGTGACTTTTGACTTGCGCAGTTGAGCTTTTCTGTCCGACGCGCGTCCACGAAAAAGTTCACCTTTATGTGAAATGTAGACGCACGTTCCCGGCTCTCTCGGCTCTCCCCGCTTTGATTTAGCAATGAAAACCGGCTTGCATATTAACCTGTTTTTGTAAAATATATCCATTGGAGAAATTATTTTTTCATCCAGGCATCTTAGTTTTAACAGGTTAAATATAACGGAACATGTTTTGTTTGCTAGTAGATGGTATTCATTCCGTTCGCGATAACGTTATTGCAGCCAGGCTAAATTCCTCCAGGGAGCCAGTGACCGGCGAGTTGAAGAGCTTCACTCCCCGCCAGCAGGAGCTTTGGCCGCGGCTACCGCATCTCGGATAACCCGCTGAGTTCGTGGCTGCTATTTCACATTCGCCCTTGATCAATCCCAATACCGATCCATGGTAATAATGAATCAATCGTTCAGATCAGATCGGCAGTGCTGCATGCATGTTACAACATCATTGTTAGCTTTATTAACATAACCATAGCCTACATTTATCTCTCTTAACGTTAGGCTATCCATCTTACACCAGTCGGCCATTCGATAGCTAGAAGCAGTACCAACGTTGACTGAAAACACCCAAACTCAGTGTATCGTTTCATCTTCATGCTACACATCAACTCCTTTACATTGTATGTGAATAAATTCCTGTTATTCTAAAAATATCCCATTTCTGTCCATTCCTGGAAAAGGCTAATAATTGCTGTCAAATGATCACTCCAGTTTATCACCGTATCCCACTACCATTTCAACTATGCACAGGAGGTTGTCTTGTGGTCATTTTCATTAAAAAATGATTAGCCTGATCAGTTTGTTGTATGTATTAAGCCCTTTTTGAGCGGTATGCTTGTATTAATAGCTTATAGCTTGCCATACTCACCAACCTTGGGACCTCAGAAATAGGGAGCATTTCCAAACCAAATTGCGGGGGGGGGGGGCATTAAAAGCATTACAAATTAGACATTAAAAGCATTAAAACGAAATGTGAAACATTATATATATATATATATGTGTGTATGGAGCAATTGTTTTTAATGTCCGACTTTTGTCTGTGCTGTTCAGTAAATGTGCATCTGTCCTAATTTATTGTAGCCTATCTACTACACAACCTAGTTCAAATTTATGAATCTCCCGCGGAAGTCAGGAGGGTTGGCAAGTAGGCTATGGTCACTGCTCCCCAGTAAAATGTAATAATTGAGGGGTTACTTACAGTACAAAAAAGGTTGTTAAAGGAAGTTGCTTTGGCCTACACCTCCTCTGGATTGCAACTTCAACTGACAAAGCATTATTTTTTAATAAGAACAGCTCAAATAAATCAGTGTGTTATTTTTATGTGATGATGAACATACTGCTGTTGCTCTTTTTTTTTGTTAGTTTAGTATATGTCACGTGATAGTGGGAGAATCAATGGCCAGCTACTGAAGTAGCACCTCTCATCAATACTCCCAGAATCCAGTGAACTAGGTATCCCCCTTTACCACACAACAGGCAGACCAAACGATTAGTGAATAAAACTCTGATCTTTATTACATCAATATAAATATACAATTCATAATTACACATTTAAGATAGGGGCCCTAAGGGATGCCTATATCTCGGCCTGGGGCTACTTCATCAGACAACCTCTCCTGGACATGGCTACCCACTACAATCTCTGCCCTGGTCAAACAGGTGAGTACACTCCAAACACAATACCTAGTTAACAAGGGCCTAGCAGGCAACACACTAAAAATGGTACACGGGGGACAGGGGTAAGTCTGGGGAGCTAGGACACTACAGTGCTCCTGCCAGGGCGCTACAGAGGGCCGGAATTCCACAGACAGTAAAAATCAAAACGGTGACTTCACTACAATAGGCTATCATTTCACATGCTAGAGGTTACTCCACTACAAACGGTGTCTGGGGTGGATAGACTACACTGAGTCCTCTAGCAGGCACTTGGTCTAGCGTCACACCTCCCTATGCTACCCCCCCCCCTCATTAAATACAAGGTAAAATAGCCTACTAGGCCTACACAGAAAGCAAGTCGGTGACGCACTCCAAAGCATTCACTCGTGTATGGGGGCAGTTGGACCTAGCGGTCACCACTCTGGAGGTAGGCTATATCTGTCTGTAGTCCTCAGAATCCTGACTATGCCCTCTTCCTTTTAGGCCAATAAAACGGGAACGACTATGGAACAGTCTTGAACAAAGATTTGGGAGATAAATGTTTAGTTCAAGTACACCGGGGCCAGGCCGGGAGATTTTCCCTCCACTCCCGGGTGGCCCAAACTCAAGTGTAGGCTATCACTGGTCACTCACGTCTCTGTCGTGTGGTGGCTATTGCGCACGCATCCAATTGCTTAGCCTCTGCTCCTGGGGTGATTGCTGGTTTCCTTGGGTAGGCTACTTATCCAACAATGAACACAAACGGCAAATTGAGTACGTAGTCCTCACGGACCTGGTACCTGTGGAAGGCTGCACACCTGGCTCCACTCATACAATCACCACTCATGCAATCACCCACCATTCATCATTCACTCAGCACATATACCCCAGCCCGTGACACTCTCCCCCCCTTTCCTCAATGGCCGTCCCGGCCATTACAACTGTCTGAACCGTAAGGGCCGCATACCAAAGTTACTACGCCGAGACCGGCGGTGTCCAATAGGTGGTTCCTGAACAATGGCCAGCTCCTCTTCCTGAACAGACTACTCAGGTCTTCTACCAGACCGGGACCATCTAGAATAGCTTCCTGGTCCATACTCAACCTATCTGGGCTTGGGGGTATACCTACAGGTTCGGCCTGCTCGGCCAGAGGGGGCCCGATGGCTAGGGCTGATTCGAGCTGGTTGACAGGGGGTACCTCACAGGGAGGGGAGGATGCTTCTTGAACAGCTGGTTCGGGGGTAGGCAGAGGGAACAAGGGGAAGGCCGGGCCATGGGATTCTAGGGGCTCATTCGACAAGACTGGCTCTCCTTGGTCTTCTGCAGGGGCCTGGATACCCACCGGGCAGGGGCGTAGGTTGTTGCGGTGGAGGGTACGGACAGGACCCTCACGCCCCTCAGGGCGAATGATATATACGGGTTGGTCGGGTCGTGGTTGCCCAACCACCACCTGGGGTTTCGGGACCCATCTGGGAGCCAGCTTCCCTTGGGCACGGCGCCGGAAGTTCCGCACCAGAACTCGTTCCCCTGGCAGTAAAGGCAGTGTCCGAGCCCCTTGGTCATGCCGTGCCTGGTCCCAGGCCTGCCGTCTGGCAGCATTAGTCTTTACTCTGGCATAGGCGGCCATCAACTGTCGATGGTGGCTCTGGACCCACCCTTCCACTGTGTCCCTCTGTTGGGGGGGTGATACCTCGTGCAGCATATCGACAGGTAGCCTGGCATGGCGGCCAAACAAGACAAAGTGAGGAGTCATACCTGTGCTGGCGTGGGTGGCGTTGTTATAGGCCTGGACCAGGAAAGGCAGCTGGTGGTGCCACTGGGGCTGAACCTCTGGGTCTAGGGAGCTCAACAGGGCAATCAATGTCTGGTTGAACCTTTCGCAGGCCCCGTTCCCCTGGGGGTGATAAGGTGTAGTGCGGCTCTTCACACAGCCGTACATATCACACAACTGCTGCATTAGGTGGGACTCGAAGGCGGCCCCCTGGTCTGTCAAAAACCGCTCAGGGCATCCAAAGGGCTGGATCAGGGCTGACCAAAGAGCCTTCACCGTACTCATCGCCGTCTGGTCTTTGGTGGGCACTGCGAAAGCATAACGGGAGAACAGGTCGGTGATTACCAAGATGTACGGGTATGTATCGTTCGGACGGCCTAGAGCTAAATAGTCCAGCCCCACCACCTCAAAGGGATAACTACTTTGGATTGATTTCAGCGGCGCACGTGGCTCGGGGCCCGCCTTGCTCACGGTGCACGTTGAGCACTCTGCAGTCCAGGCCCGCACCTCCTTACCCATCCCAGGCCAGAAAAACCGTCGGCGGAGGATGGATAGCACCTTCTCTGAGCTAGAATGGCCGGCTGCCTGATGGTACTCTCTCCAAAGGGCCTGGGTTCGGTCAGCCGGCACGACCAGTTGATGGACTAGTGTCTGGGTGTCAGGCTCTTCCATGCTCCGTACCAAGAGGATGCTCAACCGCCCCCACTCCTGCAACAGATAACGGATAGACAGAGGTGCTTGGCAACGAATATTCGGCGGGGGTGGCTTACCGGATTCCAACCAGAGACAGACCTGTTGTAAGCCTGGGTCCTGTCGTTGCCACAACCCCCAGGTATTAGTACCCGGGCCGGCCGAGTCCATAGCCACGTCTTCCCTCGTTCCGTCCTCCAAGTGGACCGGTGCACCAACCACCTGGACCACCGCACTCATGGTCCCAGGCAGCCTGGACAGCAGGTCAGCATTCTGGTTTGTGGTACCTGGACGATATTTAAGCACGTAGGAATAGTTAGCAAGCTGAGCCACCCACCTCTGCTCATGTGCTCCCAACCGAGCCGTATCCAAATGCACCAAGGGATTGTTATCAGTGTAGATGGTGATCTGTGCCCCCCAGAGATAGTCTTTAAACTTCTCTGTCACCGCCCACTTCAGTGCCAGGAGTTCCAACTTGAACGAGCTGTAATTCTGATCATTTTTCTCTGTGGGAGACAGACTGCGGCTGGCATATGCAATGACCCGTTCTTGGCCCTCCTGCACTTGTGACAGTACTGCCCCCAAGCCGCCCAAGCTGGCATCAGTGTATAGCTTGAAGGGTTGGGTGAAGTCGGCGAATGCCAGGATTGGGGTCTCCAGCAGCTTCTGCTTCAATTGGTCAAAAGCCTGCTGGCAGGCTGGAGTCCACGCCACTGGGGCAGAGGAGCGGATGGTGACGCCTTGGGATACCTGGTGCAAGGGGCCGGCAATCCGGCTGAAGCCCCGAATAAACCGTCGGTAGTACCCTACAAACCCCTAGAAGGAGCGCACCTGCTTCACAGTGGTGGGGATCGGCCAGCCCCTGACAGCCCGGGTCTTTTCGGGGTCTGTGGCAACCCCTCGTCCACTCACTAGGTGGCCCAGGTAAGAGACCTCCCTCCGAAACAACCGGCACTTCCCAGGCTGAAGCTTGAGGCCATGATCCTGGAGGCGTTGGAACACCCGCTCTAGGTGGTCTAGGTGACTCTCGAAATCAGGAGAATAAACAATCACATCGTCAAGGTAAATGAGCAGGTGGTCGTGTACTTGCCCTCCTAGGCACCGTTGCATGAGCCTCTGGAAAGTAGCTGGCGCATTACACAGTCCAAAGGGCATCCTCTCGAACTGATAGAGGCCTAATGGTGTAGTAAAGGCTGTTTTCTCTTGGTCTTTGGGACACATCTCCACTTGCCAGTAGCCACTATGGAGATCGAGGGTGCTGTACCACGCTGCCTGCTTCAAGCTGGTCAGGGACTCCTCAATTCGGGGTAGGGGGAAAGCGTCCTTATGGGTGACCGCATTCAGCTTGCGGTAATCGACGCAAAACCGCCAGGATCCGTCCTTCTTGCGCACTAGGACCACTGGTGCAGCCCAGGGACTGGAGCTCTCCCGTACTACCTTGTTGTCAATCATGGTCTGCAGCAGTGTCCGTAATTCAGCGTACAGGTTAGGCGGGACTGGCCGGTACCGCTCGCGGATGGGGGGGGCTCCTCTTGTTGGGATCTGATGCTGGACCACCCCAGTGCGCCCAAAATCTTCCTCATGGGCAGCAAAGACATGTGTCCAGCGCTGCAGTAGGGCAGTCAGTTGCTGTTGTTGCTCTGTGGTGAGCCCCTCCCCCTCCAGTTCCAGTGCTGGGTGGCCAGCCGTCGAGGTTCCCTTCACAGGCCGTACATCGACCTCCACGATCCCTGGCTCAGTGTCTCTCAACACCAACTGGTTTGCCCCATGGATCTGCTGGGGGTCCACTAGGGACACGGTGGCCAGCGCCTGCTTCTGGGGGATCTGCACAGGATAGAGGTGTGGGTTACATATACGGAGGGGCACCTTACCTCCGCGAGCCCAGCTCAAGGTTCGGCCCACTCGCCAATGACGTTCCCCATCTTCCGGGTCTCCCAGGAGGTCCTCCACCAGAACAGGGCTGTTGCTGCGGCCCAGGGCCTGGGGTACGCAGGCCCAGACCACGATTTCGGACTTAGGGGGCACGTGTACAGGGGCCTGCCTCGAAAGTTTGGCCACCCCTCTGGTTTCCTCCTCTGGGAGGGTTCCCTGCACCCGCTGGCAGAGGGCGAACGCCTTCTCCCACGCCTTTCGTGCAGCGGCAGGGACGGTTGACTTGAATGCCTCTTGGCCGGGGTGGCCCTTCTGGAACAGACCCTCCCAGCACTCAGAGATCACATTCATGCCCAGTAGTCCATATTCTGTGCTAATACACTCATCTTTAACAATCATGACACCCCGGCCAGGTACCTCAATGCCTCCGACGGTGAAGTCCAACATGGCATAACCTACGAAGGGGATCTGCAGTCCATTGGCGGCTCGGAGGGTCAACCAGGGGAGGTCTTCAGCACCCTGGACCCCTTCACCCCCGAAGTAGCGCTGGAACAGCGACTGGCTGAATAAAGTCACTTGAGAGCCAGTGTCCAGTATACAGGGCACACTTTTACCACGTATAATGACCTCAACTTCAGGGCAACGGCCCACTATGGCCGGTGTCTCTAGGGCTGCCGCCGAGTCCCTCGCCCCAGTCACTCGCCCTGCTGTGACCGGGAACGCCGAAAACCCTGGGAAGAGGCTGACCTGCGGGGGCAGAAACGTTGGAGGTGTCCCGCCTCGCCACAGTCCCGGCAGATGGGGCGGCCCTGGTCATCCCACCGGAAGTCACTGGGTTTACGACTGCCCTGTTGTCGGCGTTGGCCAAACGGTGGTGCGCCAGTTGGTCGATTCCATTGAGGTGCTGGCGGCTGGCCCGGCTGGGGGAGTGAGAGTTGGCCCCGGATCTCGTCGATGATCGTCTTACTCAACTGAGTTACTTGGTCCTGGAGTTCCTGTTTCAACTCTGCTCTAAGAGAGTCCTTGAGTTGTTGGAGGCTGGATGGGGATGGTGCTCTAGGAGTGGGGGGCGGGGCTGTCGGCATGGCCCGAGCTTGACAGGCCACCACTTCTTTTGCCGTAGCCTGTTCCTCCCCTTCCAGAAATCGGGCCTCAGTGCGAGCAGCGTCAAAAGTCATACCAGGTGTTCGCCGTAGGAGGCGCTGTAACTCCCGTTTCACAAGACTATCTCTCAGTCCTCTGGAAAATTGTGACCGCAGGGCTCCTTCTGCAGTGCCAGCATGCTCTGGGGCCCTTGTCTGCCATCTATGAAAACAGTCACGGAGACGGAGGGTGAAGTCATCAATGCTCTCCCCCTCTGCCTGTTTACAACTAAAGTACTCCTCTTGCAGTGTCTCTGTTGAGCGGTGGTCCCCATACTTCCTAGCTAGAGCTTTTAACATCCCTTCATCAGAGTCCCTAACTTCTTGGGGAAGTAGTACCGCTTCCCTATGGGCTTGGCCATCTAGAGCACTTAAGAGGAAATCTACTTTCTGCTGTGAAGTCAAAACCTGTGCCCGCAGAAAAGACTCTACCTGCGCCTTCCACTGGCTAAACTTGACTACTCCTCCCTCTCCACTAAATTTTGGGACCCATGAGGCTCCCATAAACCAAGGCATCATAACTGCACTCATGGCTGGGTGATTTAGGGGCGGGGGAACTACCACAGGGTCTGAACCTGAACTATGGGAAACTACATTCTGATCCTGATCCTGATCGGAGGCAGACATGTTGTGGGTGTTGGGGGATCCTGCCGACAACGCCAAAAATGTCACGTGACAAACGGCAAATTGAGTACGTAGTCCTCACGGATCACTTGGGTACGTTGTCCGGTTTAGGTGAGAAGACTGTTTGAGTAACCTACGGGCCCGTCTCCGAACTCCAATCAGTCCACCCTGCCGTCCAGTCCTCGTTTAGTTAGGCGTATGTCTCTGCCGGCGCGTACCCTGTCCGTTCTCCTAGTCCAGCCGGTCCTCTCCCCTCTTCAAACAGCCTCCAGCCAATCACCTGGTACCTGTGGAAGGCTGCACACCTGGCTCCACTCATACAATCACCACTCATGCAATCACCCACCATTCATCATTCACTCAGCACATATACCCCAGCCCGTGACATATACATAGGCTAAGTACATTTTTGCACCATGACATATTTGTTGCCATCACATTGTTCATTAATTTCACTGTTCTTCCTCATCCCTTTCCCACCCCCTCCTCCTCTCCCTCTTCTCATCCTCCCCAGCCAAACCACTCAGTGGGTCTGTTCTGTGCTCTCATTTTACATATTGTGGATGTAGCTGTCCCAGTGTATGACCCACATGTGCTCCATGGCTCGTAATGTGCTCCATGGCCATGCGTCCCCACATTGTTTTGTTTTTTATTATATTTTTTATTATCATCTTTTTTATTATTATAAATAAATACTTTAAAACTACCACTGAAGCTGTCTGTGCAAATTACAGTAGGCTAGGTATTTAACTATTACATTACTACAGCTGCTAAAGGCACATATTGTAGTGTTTCCAAACAAATTTTCTTAAACTATTGGAGACTTGGAAATAACAACTAGGCCTACATGAAGACTTTCACAGTTTCAGACTGCTGTAACCATTAAAGTTTGGAGTAGGCTGCATAAGCTTACACTTAACAATGCACACACACAAAACGCTCAAAAAGGGCTTAATACATACAACAAACTGATCAGGCTAATCATTTTTTAATGAAAATGACCACAAGACAACATCCTGTGCATAGCTGAAATGGTAGTGGGATACGGTGATAAACTGGAGTGATCTTTTGACAGCAATTATTAGCCTTTTCCAAGAATGGACAGAAATGGGATATTTTTAGAATAACAGGAATTTATTCACATACAATGTAAAGGAGTTGATGTGTAGCATGAAGATGAAACGATACACTGAGTTTGGGTGTTTTCAGTCAACGTTGGCGTTCACCGCTTCCAGCTATCGAATGGCCGACTGGTGTAAGATGGATAGCCTAACGTTAGAGAGATAAATGTAGGCTATGGTTATGTTAATAAAGGTAACAATGATGTTGTAACATGCATGCAGCACTGCCGATCTGATCTGAACGATTGATTCATTGTTACCATGGATCGGTATTGGGATTGATCAAGGGCGAGTGTGAAATAGCAGCCACGAACTCAGCGGGTTATCCGAGATGCGGTAGCGGCAGCCAAAGCTCCTGCTGGCGGGGAGTGAACCTCTTCAACTCGCCTGTCACTGGCTCCCTGGAGGAATTTAGCCTGGCTGCAATAACGTTATCGCGAACGGAATGAATACCATCTACTAGCAAACAAAACATGTTCAATTATATTTAACCTGTTAAAACTAAGATGCCAGGATCAAAAAATAATTTCTCCAATTGATATATTTGACAAAAACAGGTTAATATGCAAGCCGGTTTTCATTGCTAAATCAAAGCGGGGAGAGCCGAGAGAGCCGGGAACGTGCGTCTACATTTCAGATAAATGTGAACTTTTTCGTGGACGCGCGTCGGCCAGAGAAGCTCAACTGCGCAAGTCAAAAGTCACCGGAAATAGCCAAGTGACTACAAATCTAGCCAAGATGGCGCGGTTCAATAGGCCTTCACTTTAGATTTCGAATCCTGGGGGCTTGGTTGGGATGGAAACGTTTGTTTACTCAAAAAGAATAAAGAGCTTGTCTCTTGTTTTCTTCAGATGGATAAAAAAAATATTTGCAATGGGGAATCTTTACAGGCGTGACAAACAATGTTCAACTGTGAAAAGTTTCCAAGGTAGAGAGAGACACAAATTACGAACAC
Source organism: Borostomias antarcticus (assembly GCF_949987555.1). Classification (NCBI taxonomy): domain Eukaryota; kingdom Metazoa; phylum Chordata; class Actinopteri; order Stomiiformes; family Stomiidae; genus Borostomias; species Borostomias antarcticus. Next base: position 4,119,219 of record NC_140234.1, read on the forward strand.
AATTTATATACACTTTTGGTCGTGACTGCTAGTCTTTTCAATGCTCTTAACCAATCGGTGAAAGCCGGGAACAATGACGCGTTTCACTGTCCAGACCCGGTCTAGAGCCCGCCTCCTGAGACCGGAAACTTTCGGTTTTCTGGATATCTAATTGTACTATTTTGTACTATATTACATAATCAAGGTCGGACAGCGGCGTAACCATTTACTGACGTTCACTGATATACTTTGGAGAAGTGCATTACAGGGCATGGCCATCACTGACTAACTGACACTGCACTGCTATATCTACCTAGGTGATTAACAAGTAGTAGTGCTTAGGTGAACCTCTGTTGCCACCTACTGGACATTGTTAAGAACACATAACCCAACCATAGCATATAGTACAGTAATGGTAGTGACCAGTTCTGACATTACTATGACATTATTATTCTGACATGCATTATGCGTGACCTCTTCATTTATTTAAGGCCTTTCTGAATGTCCAGTGCTGACCATGTTCCTCCTTGTTTTCCAAAGATAAAAAGGTGCAGTCTCTTCTTGTTCTTTAGTCCTGGACCTGGATCAGGGCTACTTCTTTCCATTCATTTGAATATGAGAGGTGTGAACACAAGACTACTGACGACCACTTCAGCCAGACAATACGTAGACTAGATGGTTCCCAAGTGTGAATGTGTCTGCTCTCCATCTTCAGCGCTATTGAAAACCTGAAGGCCTCCTCATTCTAACTATAAGTGCTAACAGTCTAAATCACCAGCAACTGAAACTGTCTTCTTAGGTACCTGGATCTGGAGGAGAAAAGAAGGGAGCAGAGTTCAAGGACTATGCAAACACCTTCCCAGTCCAGTCCGCCTCCTCCTGCTGTTGGCTGTAGCCCTGGTTCTGGACCCGTACTCGGAACTGAATGGTTGATTGATCTTAAAATGACCTCATATTGGTATAATCACTGGTATGTAGACTATGATTGGTTTGTCAAATAAAGGGAATTATTTGTTTTGTTTTTTCTTGGGTGGACTCAATCCTATTTGGGTCCCTAAATTGGTCCTGTAACATCTGGGCCCCGACGCCTGGTTTTAGATAGATTGAATCCAGCTTCATCAATGAAAATGAACTCATGACGCAGTGCAGCTGCGCCAAATACCACCAATAGGGCGTTCACACCTCTCATATTGAAATGAATGGAATGCACTGGAAGAAGAATCAGTGTTTTGTGGTGTGTGGAAGCAGGTCTGTGAGCTTCAAGAATGTTAAGTTGGGGGAGGGGGAGAGCCCTTTCCACTAGCCCAGAGAGATAAGGAGGAGGAGGTCTTAAGATGAGGTCATTTTTGCTGAAGTATGAGACTCATTGTTTTCTGACCACACCTTTGTACTCTGATATCCCTGCTCAGACATACCTTGTGAGCTCACAATAAAATAATTTAAACATGCCTTGGTTTACAGAATTTAATTACTAGATTGTTGATAATCACCCTGCAAAAATCTACATTTGGCCTTTGAGGGCTGAAAACATTTTCAAGAGGTTCCTACATCTGCAAGGAGTTCTCCATCACCATGCCACCCTAGGTCCATCCAGTACTGCACTCATGATCACGTTTTGAGGGGGCGGCAGCAGCTCAGGAGGTAGAGTATCCGTCTGGGAGCCTCCAGTTCAATTCCAGCTATCTCCTCTGCTTCGTTGACGTGTTCTTGAGTAAGACACTAATTTATCCCAAAGAGCAGGCTAACACCAGCTGGCCACCATTGGTGAGTGAATGAGAGAAGATAATTGTAAAGCGCTCTATGCATTAGAAGTGCACTCCACTCACAATGACATATCTGGTGCTCTATATAATGCAGTTGTACAGGATGGAGCAGAGCAGCCCAGGTTTGTTGTCATGTGGGATAATGTTAGTTTCCACCGGGCTGCTCTGGTCTGGGACTGGTTCACCAACCACCATACATAACTTCACAGGTGGATACACCGTTACCCCCTTACTCCCCATTCCTCAGTCCCATTGAGGAATTATTTTCACTTTGGTGTTGGAAGGTGTTGAATATTGGTTGATTTTCAGAGAAATATTGGTTTAATCTGATCCTGTTAGCTGTTCCTAATTATAATGATTGACCTCTGAGTATGGCTGTAGATGGAGCTTTCTGTAAGAAATGGTGACCCTCTTCCATAGACTTATGAGATAAAGATGACATTCCATGGCTGGTACACTCTGTGCCAAACAGCAATTGTTGTGGTTAGCGCCAAGGCGGCGTAGGTTGACTTGACAAAACAAGGCCACAGAAGAGACCAGAAAGACTGTCTTATCGGAGAAGACACGAGGGGGGGGGTGGGGGCACTCAAACCACATAAGAACCGTGCTCAAGCTCAGATGATTTGATTTGAGTCCAGACAGCATACAGACAGGTCAGCTGTACATTAGACTATATGCCATCGTCTTTTGTATGTTAAACCTTCTGTAATAAACAGCTTTTGATGTCGCTCAAATCCTGTGTTGGAGAGATTCATTTGGAATACACCTAAAGAAGGGACACTGGACTGTGTGGTATTGTGTGAGATCTGGGGCCGTCTTTTATTGTAATCAAAACACAACGCAGAGCTTAATAAGGACAATAATAAAAGACAACAAAAGTCAACAAAGGTCTATGAACACCAACCAGACACCTGCATGACTCTCCCTGGGAGCAATGGAAGAGGCATGCAGAGACACTGAGGTGGGGTCAGTCCAGGGTTGGATACTGAGGGGGGGTCAGTCCAGGGTTGGATACTGAGGAGGGGTCAGTCCAGGGTTGGATACTGAGGAGGGGTCAGTCCAGGGTTGGATACTGAGGAGGGGTCAGTCCAGGGTTGGATACTGAGGGGTCAGTCCAGGGTTGGATATTGAGGGGGGGGTCAGTCCAGGGTTGGATACTGAGGAGGGGTCAGTCCTGGGTTGGATACTGAGGGGGGGTCAGTCCAGGGTTGGATACTGAGGCATGAACACAAATGAACACACTCTACAGTACCTCTCTCAGGTTATACAATGTTTATTAAAAAGGCTAATGGAAAAAAAAAAAAAGTTTAAAATACCATCCAACCAACGCCAACAGTCACCAACAAATACATTTCCATCCCAGTTTGTATTCCATGTTTGGAGCGCATCCCCTGCCTTTAAAATAATCTCAAATCCAAAAAGATACTCTACATATACCAATCTCTAATTGCAATCTGCACTGCTGTGATAACAATATTATAGCCTACCATTACTACTGTTCATCTGATCATTTATTCATGTATATTGTAAGAGATGAATGGTTGTAAACCATTAACTCAACCAGGTATATTGGAATTAATTTAAACAGCTTCCTATGCAATCACCATTTCATCTACTTCGTGTTGCAGTACCTTTTGGTTTTATTCTTTCATATTTTTTAAGCAATTTACTTTTATCCAGAGGACAAAATTAAATCCATTCATTCACCCAACTTCCTGAACAGCATTCCATAGGCCTATAGGATAAGGCCTGCCGTATTATTCAGTTCACCAAGGATCTTCCTCATGTTCCTCTTTTCATTTTCTCCAGTAATCCAATCTCCATATCCAATTCCTATTTAGATTTTTTATCACTGACTACGTTTACATGCACTCAATATTCGGTTTATTGTCCATATTCCGGTTATTGAAACATTAGGAATAAGGAGTTTACATGCGCAAGCAAAAAGGAATATTCCTGTATGGTAATTGTAATCATTCGGTATATTCCGAATTTAAACCAGCGACGCACGGAGAACGTCATCGCAATGAAAGTTTTTCGGCGTGTTTCTTCTTCCTGTTTAGCCCATCTCCCCAGACAGCAAAGAATGGAAACGATAGCAATATGTTTGTGGTGCGCTATAGTGCTTGCTCTCATCCAGCAACACCACTTCACACTCCTCCTCATTCACTTCCTTACTGAAAGGATAATACGAGAGGAAATGTTAAATGCCGGTGCTGTGGCTCTCTTTCATATGCCACTCGTTCACACCAGAGCCCCCCGGGCCCTTTGGATGAAGATTCGCAGCTAGGATTGGTGAGAAATACATAAATACAATCACAGAAGAGGAGAGAACATAACAAGCAGAAATACAATCAAAACAGCAGCAACAAATAGAAGTCAGTACAAAACTAGTTTGTTTAGACATAACAGAATTGATTTTGCAGAATAAAATAAACTGTAGGCCTACCTATGAAATATACTATAGACTTGTGTTGTATTGCATTTTGAGAATGGCTAACGTTAGTTCAGCAATCTAGAACCAAGATTCCTTGCGAATAAAACATGCGCAGAGCACAAATTCATGTTCCTTTTGGTGGGAATAAACCGATAAGCGTATACATGACTCAATATTCGGTTTGGAAAAGGAATAAACCAGGGGACTTATTCGTTTTTTTAATATTCGGAATATGCCCATATTCCGTTTATTCAAACGGTTTATTGATGTTTACATGGCCATTGTCAATATTCCGTTCAAGCAAGGTTTATTGAGTGCATGTAAACGCACTCAGTGGTTCACCCGAATAAACCAATTGCTTGTAGAATGATTACAGATCTGACTTCAGAATATTATTCCAGATTAAACTGTACAACATATTTGAGGGATTCTTTTGCAAAAGCAAACATCTGCTTTTACTGGCCTATTAGGTACCCTAAATCATGTTTGCCCATATCTGTGGTGCGGTTTAAAATAGTAGGCTTATTCATCTCTTGATGGTGATGTTTTAGAACGACACCATGCGGAACAGACAGTTGGCATATTCGTAAAAACATATTACGTCATAATATGGGAGCTATATCGTGAGGGAATGGATGAAGGACTTAAAACAAACTGATTGTACACAATTATTGTGAACAATACATTGGAACATTTGGACTGTAGTTGAGTATTGAATAGAGATATTATTGAAAAAGAAAAGGGCAGGAGTGCTGGGAAGTTCAGACAGGTGTGATCAAGGTGATATTTGGTCAGGAACACAAAAGACTGAGCTAGGGATCCTACCCACACGTGTAGCGGCATATCTCAATATATATCTTATATAGCTCACCATCTTATAAAACTCACCTCTTTGTCACAGACGATCTATAATTTATGTCCTTGTCTTGTGTCTTAAATGTAGTTTCATTTTGTGTCTCTGCAGTCCTTTGTTTTTGTTTGTCTCTTTTTGTACCCGGGCTGCGCCCCGGGCTGATGTAACAGTTGGTTGGGGGGCGCATTATAAATAAAAATAACATAACATAACATAACTTAGCGATAGCTCAATAAAAAGGTTTAACAAGAAAACTTTTTGCTAGTTACTTTTCTTTTAACAAGATAATTGAGGTGTCTACTCTTGTGTAGGTTATGATTTGAAATGTCTTTTTTTGGGGAGAACATGTAAACATGGAACACAGTTAAATTCCTCCTACGATATTATCTGCTTGTCTGATTAACTATAGTATACAGTAAGATACTATGTAGCTCAAACTCATGAATCATCTGTTTGATTGTTATAAGGTGAAGTGAACACAGAGTTACAGTGTAGCCCTATTCCTATAGTTTTTTTCCAAAGGCCTCCAGATCTGCCCATTACACTAGAACGCATCACCGGATTTCAAGCACCAAAACGTAGCCCCGGATGTATCGATCTGCCTCCAGGTTCGAGCCTCATTTTGGCCTCAGTAGTGTAACTGCTAGGCGCAGAGGTAGGTGAAAAAGCAGTAGTGTAATCCAGGCCTAAGGCTATAGCTATGGCTTCTCTCCTGTATGAACACGCTGGTGTGTCTTTAAGTGTGTTGACTGAGTGAAGTTCTTTCCACACTGGTCACAGTGGTATGGCTTCTCTCCTGTATGAACACGCTGGTGTGTCTTTAACTCTCCTGAGTCAGTGAAGTTCTTCCCACACTGGTCACAGTGGTATGGCTTCTCTCCTGTATGAACACGCTGGTGTGTCTTTAAATTTTCTGACCTAGTGAAGTTCTTTCCACACTGGTCACAGTGGTATGGCTTCTCTCCTGTATGAACACGCTGGTGTGTCTTTAACTCTCCTGACGCAGTGAAGTTCTTTCCACACTGGTCACAGTGGTATGGCTTATCTCCTGTGTGAACACGCTGGTGTATCTTTAAGCCACCTGACGTAGTGAAGTTCTTTCCACACTGGACACATTGGTATAGCTTCTCTCCTGTATGAACACGCTGGTGTGTCTTTAAATATCCTGACGTAGTGAAGTTCTTTCCACACTGGTCACAGTGGTATGGCTTATCTCCTGTATGAACACGCTGGTGCTTCTTTAAATGTTCTGACGTAGTGAAGTTCTTCCCACAATGGACACAGTGGTATGGCTTCTCTCCTGTATGAACACGCTGGTGTATCTTTAAATCTCCTGACGTAGTGAAGTTCTTTCCACACTGGTCACAGTGGTATGGCTTCTCTCCTGTATGAAAACGCTGGTGTATCTTTAAATGTTCTGATGTAGTGAAGTTCTTTCCACACTGGACACAGTGGTATGGCTTTTCTCCTGTATGAACACGCTGGTGTATCTTTAACTTTCCTGAGTCAGTGAAGTTCTTCCCACACTGGTCACAGTGGTATGGCTTCTCTCCTGTATGAACACGCTGGTGTGTCTTTAAATTTTCTGACCTAGTGAAGTTCTTTCCACACTGGTCACAGTGGTATGGCTTCTCTCCTGTATGAACACGCTGGTGTGTCTTTAAATTTTCTGACCTAGTGAAGTTCTTTCCACACTGGTCACAGTGGTATGGCTTCTCTCCTGTATGAACACGCTGGTGTGTCTTTAAATTTTCTGACCTAGTGAAGTTCTTTCCACACTGGTCACAGTGGTATGGCTTCTCTCCTGTATGAACACGCTGGTGTGTCTTTAACACTCCTGACGTAGTGAAGTTCGCTCCACACTGGTCACAGTGGTATGGCTTCTCTCCTGTATGAACACGCTGGTGACTCTTTAAATGTTCTGACTTAGTGAAGTTCTTCCCACACAGGTCACAGTGGTATGGCTTCTCTCCTGTATGAACACGTTGGTGTGTCTTTAAATTTCCTGACCTAGTGAAGTTCTTCCCACACTGTTCACAGTGGTATGGCTTCTCTCCTGTATGAACATGCTGGTGTGTCTTTAACTCTCCTGACGTAGTGAAGTTCGCTCCACACTGGTCACAGTGGTATGGCTTCTCTCCTGTATGAACACGCTGGTGTTTCTTTAAATGTTCTGACTTAGTGAAGTTCTTCCCACACTGTTCACAGTGGTACGGTCTTGGCTTGTCTGTGTCTCTCTGTCTCTGGGCAGTAGCTGGGGTGAGGGGGGTGTTGGAGGTGGTGATAGGGAGTGATTGAGAGGAGGAGGAGGAGGAGGAGAGAATCTCTGGTCTGATCTGTCTGCTCGAGAGACGAGAGAGAGAGACGTAGAGGTTGTCATGGCTCCTCTTGAGGTGCTTGTTGAGGTAGATCTGGGAGGTGCAGGTGAATGGGCACACAGAGCAGGAGAACACCTGAGTCTGGGACAAGTCTGACATCACTCCTGGGAGAGTGAAAGAGAAAGAGACAAACATTAAAAAGGATTCTCACACCTGTATTACAAGTGCAAATACTGTATAGTGTTCATACGTAGCTAGTTGGGGGGAAACAAAACGACACCAGAACTTCAGATTGAGGACAGGAGAGAGAAAGATATGCAAGAGGTTCCTCTGGCTGAGAGAGAGAGAGGGAGAGTGAAAGCAGGATGATGCATTACATCTTAAATGGTGTTGAGAGACTCGCGTTGATGTATCTGATTGGCGAGAGAACATTTACGCTGAATTATTAACTATGGGAAATTTTAAACTTTAAAACATGTAAATAATGTAATGTAATGCGTCATCCCCAACATGGGCGGCAGCAGTGAGTAGGCAAAACAAAGGGGAGAGTGCCGAATCGCCGGTAGAAGAAGACAGTCGATGCGCTGTGGATATTAGCCATTTAAGTGTACAAATTTGCCTTTTATTTGAAAGGTGGGGGCATACAAACTGTAGCCACCTAGGAGAAAAGGCTGTCATCTGTTCCAACAATGTTTTTACTTTGGTGAGTAACGAAACGGTTTTGTCTGTAGACTCGGACGAGCGGGCCGAGGAAGCGCATTCATAGGTCAATTGCTTTGAGAGTAACAGGGCGTTGGATATCTGTTGGATATCGCCCTGGACCAGGTCTATATACGGCCATGCTCTCCACTTAATATCACCAGCGAATAAAAGAAGTGAACGCACGCAGCAACGACCAGCAACAGAGAAATTCACTGAAAACAGACCGCATGTCGGTATGTTCGCTTCACGCGTTTCCCTCTCAGCATGGTCATACAAAACAGCTTGCTGAATTCCGAAAAGATGAATAAACTATTCTGTTTTCGATTCAAATGTGTATATGATCCCCTGGACTACAAAACAAACAAACAAAAAAACAGTAACCCTCTCCTGGACTCAAATTCAAAAACAGTCGTCTAACCCTCCCTTGGACATTCGAAGTTCACTTCCTAAACCGAAGCCCCAAACGGCTGCGCTCTAATCTTTCAAAAATCAAAAATAACATACAACTTACCGAATTGAGGATTGTCGTAGCCTACAGTGAAAGGCTAGTGAGTAGGTTGTGATGGAAACGTTTGTTTACTCAAAAAGAATAAAGTGCTTGTCTCTTGTTTTCTTCAGATGGATAAAACAAATCTTTGCAATGGGGAATCTTTACAGGCGTGACAAACAGTGTTCGACTGTGAAGAGTTTCCAAGGTAGAGATAGAGAAAAATTACGAACACAATTTATATACACTTTTGGTCGTGACTGCTAGTCTTTTCAATGCTCTTAACCAATCGGTGAAAGCCGGGAACAATGACGCGTTTCACTATTCAGACCCGGTCTAGAGCCCGCCTCCTGAGACCAGAAACTACCTGACGCCCTTTTCTGGATATGTAATTGTAATATCTTGTACTATATTACATAATCAAGGTCGGACAGCGGCGTAACCATTCACTGACATTTACTGATATACTTTGGAGAAGTGCATTACAGGGCATGGCCATCACTGACTAACTGACACTGCACTGCTATATCTACCTAGGTGATTAACAAGTAGTAGTGCTTAGGTGAACCTCTGTTGCCACCTACTGGACATTGTTAAGAACACATAACCCAACCATAGCATATAGTACAGTAATGGTAGTGACCAGTTCTGACATTACTATGACATTATTATTCTCACATGCATTATGCGTGACCCCTTCATTTATGTGAGGTCTTATATTGAATGTCCAGTGCTGACCATGTTCCTCCTTGTTTTCCAAAGATAAAAAGGTGCAGTCTCTTCTTGTTCTTTAGTCCTGGACCTGGATCAGGGCTACTTCTTTCCATTCATTTGAATATGAGAGGTGTGAACACAAGACTACTGACGACCACTTCAGCCAGACAATACGTAGACTAGATGGTTCCCAAGTGTGAATGTGTCTGCTCTCCATCTTCAGCGCTATTGAAAACCTGAATTCCTCCTCATTCTGACTATAAGTGCCAACAGTCTAAATCACCAGCAATTGAAACTGTCTTCTTAGGTACCTGGATCTGGAGGAGAAAAGAAGGGAGCAGTTCAAGGACTATGCAAACACCTTCCCAGTCCAGTCCGCCTCCCCCTGCTGTTGGCTGTAGCCCTGGTTCAGGACCCGGACTCGGAACTGAATGTTTGATTGATCTTAAAATGATCTCATATTGGTATAATCACTGGTATGTAGGCTATGATTGGATTGTCAAATAAAGGGAATTATTTGTTTTGTAATTTGTTTTTCTTGGGTGGACTCAATCCTATTTGAGTTCCTAAATTGGGCCTCAATCATCAAAACTTTGATTATAGCTTTAGGAGAGCATAATCAATCTTGCTATAGATAAAAGCAATGGATTAAAATTGATTTAATAAGGATTTGTGCCTATTATTATTTCTCTCAGACTCAATCCTTGCAGCCCATAGATGAGATGTTCTATAGGGTGTGTTAGGGTACTTTCCAAAGTATGGTACAATGAGGTCTTGGGGCAGGTAAAGGGATCCATGATCCGTTTTCATTTGCGTTTATGGCCTTCTGGCATTAGACTAGTCAAGATCCTGCTGTAGCCTATTCATATCTGCCTGCTTAGATTTATATCTGGTGTTGGCTAGCTAATGTTAGCTGGTGGTGTTATTAGCAAGCTGGCTGGATTTGGACCTGATCCAGGGCTCTTGTTCTTGTGCATTCCATTCATTTCAATATGAGAGGTGTGAACGGCCTATTGGTGGTATTTGGCGCAGCTGCACAGCGTCATGACCTCATTTTCATTGATGAAGCTGGATTCAATCTATCTAAAACCAGGCGTCGGGGCCCAGATGTTACAGGACAAAGAGCTGTTGTGAATGTCCCTGGGCAGCGTGGGGGAAATATCACCTTGTGTTCCTGGAAGAAGAATCAGTGTTTTGTGGTGTGTGGAAGCAGGTCTGTGAGCTTCAAGAATGTTAAGTTGGGGGAGGGGGAGAGCCCTTTCCACTAGCCCAGAGAGATAAGGAGGAGGAGGTCTTAAGATGAGGTCATTTTGGCTGAAGTATGAGTCTCATTGTTTTCTGACCACACATTTGTACTCTGATATCCCTGCTCTGGAGATCAGACATACCTTGTGAGCTCACAATAAAATCATTTAAACATGCCTCAGTTTACGGAATATAATTACTAGATTTATTATCTTTGTTGTTGGACTTCTGTGCTAGTCACGGTTTGTCCATAACAAACATCATGTTCGAACACAAGGATGCCCACAAGTACACCTGGCATCAGAACACCTTAGGCCGAAGGTCGATGATCGATTTCGTTATCGTATCATCTGATCTGAGGCCATGTGCCATGTATGTAGACTATGATTGGTTTGTCAAATAAAGGGAATTATTCGTTTTGTAAATTCTTCTAGCGCTGCCACGACTCAGAGCCGTGTCGGGGGGGGGGGGGGGGGGGGGCTGGCGTTTCGGAGGGGAGACAGAGGCGTGTCGAGGGGGGGGGGGCGTTTCGGGGGGTAGACAGAGCCATCTCTGGGGGGGGCTCGCAATGCCTATTTCGCACAGGGCCTCTCATATATCCCAGTCGGCCCTGCAGCCCGATGCACCTTCTCAATTCTTGTCAAATGACTTGATGATAATGAGAGTTTGTCTGTTTATTAAGGTTGAAGGAAGAGATCAATGCCCATCAAAAACAGGGGAGAGAGGCAGAGCGCCTGGAGACATTCAGACTGAGGGAGGAGAGAGACGGCCTGAAAGAAAGTCTGATACACACAGAGATCCAGAACAACATCCTGCAGAGCTCACTTGTCTCCACAGAGAGAGAGATACTTGGGTAGGAGCAAATGTGGATGCATCTTCTCAATTCTTGTCAAATGATTTGATGGTAATGAGAGTTTCTGTCTGTTTATTAAGGTTGAAGGAAGAGATCAATGCTCAAAAACAGCTCATTGGCCACCAAGAACTCACAGGAAAGTGAACAAGAGAAAAACTAGTAGGGGATAACCAGAGAGATCTAATGTTCAAATGCATTTAATTTGGGAAGTAAACATTATATTACATTACACTCACTTAGCTGACACTTTTATAAAAAAAAAAACATTTAACGTAGGAAAAGCCAATTTACTATTTGCCAGAACTCACAAGTGCATCTCCTTTCTAAAACAAGTGACTAGTGCATAGTCTCGTGCTGAAGGCAAAGTGCAGAATAGCAAACTAAAAATATAATAGGCGCCTAAGAGGGAGGATTGTGGTACTACTGTATCTCTTGAAGAAGTGAGTTTTGAGCCTGCGGCAAAAGATGGGCAGCGACTCTGCTGTCCTGATGTCAGTGGGCAGTTCATTACATCACTGCAGGGCCAGGACAGTTAAGAGCCGTGACCATGTCCATCTACCGCTGGAGCCTCGGAGTGAGAAGGCAACCACTCACCCCAAGGTAACACAGCATAGTGGTTGGGAGGGAGTGTAGGGTTTGACTATGGCCTGGAGGTAGGAGAGAGCTGTTTAATTCATTGCCCGATAGGATAGTCCCAGAGTCTGGATGCAAGCTGCTACAGGGAACCAGTGTAGAGAACAGAGAAGGGAAGTTTGTGGGAGAATTTGGGTGGTTGAACACCAGGCGAGCAGCAGCTTTCTGGACAAGTTCCAGGGGTTTAATGGCCGAGGCAAGTAGGGAGGGGCCTAGATGAGCACCTCGGTACATGCATTTTCCCTTTACTACTCCTTTAATATAGTGATAGTATACATCTTATAGTAGAAGAATGAGGAAAAACAAAAAATTGATGAGTGGAAGAATTTTTTTTTTTTTAAAGCTTTTTTGTAGCGTCTCCACTTAAGTTTTTTTGTAAAGCCTAGTTTTTGTTTTTATTTCAGTCAAAAAGTAAAAAAAATTAATCGTTTTAAAACTAAAAGTTTATATATTCTCACACCTAGTTTTCATTTTTTCGTTAGTTTTCGTTAACTATAATAACCTTGATCCAGGCCCTTCTCATCTCCCGCCTGGATTACTGCAACTCCCTCCTTGCTGGGGCCATGGCGTTAGCCATTAAACCCGTGGAACTTGTCCAGAAAGCTGCTCTGTGCCTGGACTTCAACCACCCCAAGTTTTTTCACACAACCTCCCTTCTCCGTTCTCTACACTGACTCCTTGTAGCAGCTTATATCCAGTTTAAAACTCTGGTACTAGCCTGCTGGGCAATGAAAGGAACAGCTCCCTCCTACCTCCAGGCCATGATCAAACCCTACACTCCCGCCTGACCACTACACTCTGCTACCTCGGGAGGACTGGTTGCCCCGTCACTGCGAGGCCCCTGTAGTCAAATGACGCGGTCACGGCTCTTCTCTGTCCTGGCCCCACAGTGGTGGAATGAACTACCCACTGACGTCAGGACAGTAGAGTCGCAGCCCATCTTTCGCTGCAGGCTCAAAACACACCTCTTCAAGAGGTACAGTACTACCAGGAGTAGTACTGTACCAAGCACCTATTCTATTTTTAGTTTGCTATTCTTCACTTTGCCTTCAGCTCCAGATTATGCTCTTAGTCCCTTGTTTTAGAAAGGTGATGCACTTGTGAGTTCTGGCAACTACTTTAAATGCAATTATTGTAAGTATCTTTGGATAAGTGTCAGCTAAATGACTGTAATATATTGTAATGTAGCTAGCTAGCTAGGTTTTAAGTGGATTAATTGGAAGGCTACAACATATTGACATCATGTTCATACAAATCAAAACATTTGCTGATTTTGTGTTTATTGGATGGGTGTATTGCTGTTTTGAAATAAATCATTTTCATCTGGATATGTTTCACTAATAGGATAAAGATGATCACTTAGAATAACTTTGTATTGACTGGTAATGGCTCTACACTTTCAGTATCCAAGTGGTTTCACACTATGGACGTGTGGGGGAGCATGTGGTGTACACTAAGAGAATGGTATTGACCTGAATGCTTCAGGTGGTTCACATTCATTTGGGGATTTATGGGTTTTGTGTTCATATAAGAGCAGTTAAAACAGATCAGTCAATTTTGGCCTTGAACACTATTAAACGGGGGCTCATTTTAGACCTCGAACCCGGGTAACCCAGGTGAGTTGTGGCTGTGGGGGTGTATGGGGATGTTTTCCATCTGCTGTATGAACATAATATTGTCTTACCCATTCATTTCCTATAGCGGGTCATTTTACCCATTCAATTCCTATGGCGGGTCATTTTAAACCCAGAACAGCACCCTGATCAGCTTGGTCTCACACTGCAACAGATTCAGCTTCATCAAGGTGATCAATATTTCATCTGCAACATGCATTTTCAAGTTGGCCATATAGAACTGCTAAACTAAAAAAGAACTGTACATGCTGACGAAATGCATCACAGGCAGAGGTCTGTGCTCTCTGAGTGCTATTCTAGTTATTGTCATGTTTCTGTAACACTATTTAACTGGCCACCCGAAGACCTTCATCAACATGCAATGATAGCGGTCAACCACATAGTGGCGGTGTTGCACAGAGCTCAGCTAGGAGACCTCAAACTGCAAGCAGAGGATGCAGATTATCAGATTATAAACACTATGAAGAGTGGAGATGTTCTTCTGAAACACAGACCTAGGCCTGATTAATCATTTTAACTCTATTCACCTGTTTTCTTTATTATGTTGGAGATACTGTATCTATCTGTGGGTTCACTTTCAAACGAACACTTCTGAAGATGGAAACACCAGCCTCTCCATGTCCTTTTTAATCTGATGATCACCTGTTGTGACCTTAATTGACTTCTGCTTCATTCCTTTGGGTTTAGGAATGTCTCATGACATATTTTAGATATGAAGACATTTAAGTTATGAGGAACTGCTTATCTCTACATTATAGCTTATCTAATGATCATTACTTATCATATCTAACCTTAACTCCTCCCACTGCTGCTTGGACCAGTGGGTCCAGTTTGTTACATTCCTCATAGGGCTTCTGTTAGTGTGTTTTGGCTACTGTACTGTTCACATTTCTCCTAATTCCACTGGATTAAACATTGATATTCGTAAATAAATACATTGAGTGTTCCATAAAGTACGTTTTTAACATATGGATGGAGTTAATGTTTAACATTTTGTGCTTGTGCCTATTGTACTGTAAGTGGGGTACTGGGGTGCTGAGAAAATGTATTTGGTCCAGCATTAAGCTACTACAGTAGATAGGCCGTGTATCATACCAAAATATAAACTACACACATGTAGGAAGACAAAATACCGATATTATTTGGTCACTTTAGGTGGTACCGAATCTGGAAAGGCCCCTGGACTAAATGGTTAGTTTGTAAACTGCCTGATCAGCCTTTTCTATCCATTTTGCATCTTTCAGAATGGCATATTATGCAAATTAATTGATTACTACTTCTAGCTACTTTTGGGAGAACCAACAGCTACTTCCCTTACAGAGGAGCTGGCAACACTGCACTTAGCACCCCGATATCAGTCAGTCTTTCATTGTTCATGGTGTTGCACACTGAAATGTATCGATTTCAGTGCAGAAAAGTTGGCATCAGCTGTGCTTAGAGATAGGGCCATGGCAGGGTCTTGAAGACAACAACTTGTTAAAGAACGTAGTGTCTGGAGTACTCGGGTATCTGTTGTGCAAGTGGGAGGAGCACAGTCAGGGATGAAAATTAACTTTTTGGCTCACCTGCCAAGGGGACTGGTAGATGAAAAAATCCGCCGGCCAAGTATATTTTTTACCGGCCAAAATAATAAATTGCCTTTTTTGTCACATTATACATCTGTTTCAGTACTTTTCATTCAGATAATAGTATTATGTTGAATACATGCTTAAGAAAGAGGCCAAAGTACAATTTCAAATAAAGTAGTTTAATTCGATGCCTAGAAACATTGCAATTCATAGAAATTCAAATATTCATTTCCATTCACTTCCACGGTGTAGAATTATCCATAACTAGCTAACCCTACACAAATATGAGATATAAATGATCCAAGCCTTCACCTCATGGTCTTTATGTGTTTATGAACAAAATACATATACTGTAACATATTCACAGCCTGTCATCATGTAAAGTTAAACCTGAGCTTTGGTTTGGTTATACCAAAACTGATTTATTACTAGCTAAAGACAACTGTTATGACAACATTACAGCACCTTATCTCTGCCTCAGCAAACGTTTACGAGACCTAACGTTATAGCTAAATACGTACAGCTCTGACTAGCTGCACCACCAGCTAGCACTAACATTACAGTTTACAGGCATTTAGTAGGACGCAAACTAAACTATTATCATTGATACAATTCTGTACTGAAAAATAATTGTCGGTCAACATATTGTATTCCCTATTGTTCAATAACTTCAATCTTACTTCTGCTTAATCAAAATTCCCGCTGTTGCCGACAGTCGATGCTCGATGTGCTGTGAGCTGCTGAGCTCGCGAGGCCCTCGCTGGGTCACAGAGGGAGGGAGGGAGGGGGGGAAGTAGGCTACTGTACATTGAGGGGGGGAAGTAGGCTACTGTACATTGTTGATTGGATAGCTTGCTGAACGCAGCTGTCAACCAGGCCTGAATTCCCAACCGTTTTGCTTTCGCAAGTTGTGAATGGTAATTAAAAACTACAGTTTTCACTCTGTATTATTTTTGGTAGGGACAATTCGTGTTTCCGTGGCTTTGGTATGGACATGTCCATATAGCGTCCATACCTAAAACTACGCCTATGGCTGGATGACCAGTGAAGTCAGTCAAGGAGGAACCAGTACCGTCTTCAGAGTTTATAAGCTACATGACAAGCGATCAAAGACATCCCTTCTGAGAAACAGTGTCTTGGTATGCTATGGAAGCCCAGAGACAGGATGGTACACATCTACTGTAGGTGTTGACTGAAGCGCGCGTCCTCTGAGGTAAATGGGAACGATTTCTGTGCGCGAGTAGCCTCGCGTCACCAGTCTCTCCTAGTGCGCGAGGCTCCGCAACAGTCATGTGACTGAAAACTTTATTTGGTGCAGCGGGGGAGCAACACACAACAAACAGAACGCCGGTCTATGGCATGGATGTGGCGACATCGCACGCATACTTTATTACATGACTCTATTGGTACAAACATTTACTCGCCAGCGTGGCGGATAGCCTCCGAAATTTAGTCGCCAAATGGAAATTTTACCCGCCATTGGCGGGTGTTAATTTTCAGCCCTGCCTGCAGCCCATAGATTACATGTTCTATAGGGTGTGTTAGGGTACTTATTTTCCAAAGTATGGTACAATGAGGTCTTGGGGCGGGTAAAAGGATCCATGATACGTTTCCATTTGCGTTTAACGTTCTAACGTTAGACTAGTCAAGATCCTGCAGTAGCCTATTCATATCTGCCTGGTTAGATTTATATCTGGTGTTGGCTAGCTAATGTTAGCTGGTGGTGTTATTAGCAAGCTGGCTGGATTTGGACCTGATCCAGGGCTCTTGTTCTTGTGCATTCCATTCATTTCAATATGAGGTGTGAACGGCCTATTGGTGGCATTTGGCGCAGCTCATGAGTTCATTTTCATTGATGAAGCTGGATTCAATCTATCTAAAACCAGGCGTCAGGGCCCAGATGTTACAGGACAAAGAGCTGTTGTGAATGTCCCTGGGCAGCGTGGGGGAAATATCACCTTGTGTTCCTGGAAGAAGAATCAGTGTTTTGTGGTGTGTGGAAGCAGGTCTGTGAGCTTCAAGAATGTTAAGTTGGGGGAGGGGGAGCCCTTTCCACTAGCCCAGAGAGATAAGGAGGAGGAGGTCTTAAGATGAGGCCATTTTGGCTGAAGTATGAGACTCATTGTTTTCTGACCACACATTTGTACTCTGATATCCCTGCTCTGGAGATCAGACATACCTTGTGAGCTCACAATAAAATAATTAAAACATGCCTTAGTTTACAGAATATAATTACTAGATTGATTATCACCCTGCAAAAACCTAGATGGCCTTTGAGGGCTGAAAACATTTTCAAGAGGTTCCTACATCTGCAAGGAGTTCTCCATCACCATGCCACCCTAGGTCCATCCAGTACTGCACACATGATCACGTTCTGAGGGGGCGGCAGCAGCTCAGGAGGTAGAGTAGCCGTCTGGGAGCCTCCAGTTCAATTCCAGCCATCTCCTCTGCTTCGTTGACGTGTTCTTGAGTAAGACACTAATTTATCCCAAAGAGCAGGCTAACACCAGCTGGCCACCATTGGTGAGTGAATGAGAGAAGATATTGTAAAGCGCTCTATGCTTTAGAAGTGTACTCCACTCACAATGACATATCTGGTGCTCTATATAATGCAGTTGTACAGGATGGAGCAGAGCAGCCCAGGTTTGTTGTCATGTGGGATAATGTTAGTTTCTGGTCTGGGACTGGTTCACCAACCACCATACATAACTTCACAGGTGGATACACCGTTACCCCCTTACTCCCCATTCCTCAGTCCCATTGAGGAATTATTTTCACTTTGGTGTTGGAAGGTGTTTAATATTGGTTGATTTTCAGAGAAATATTGGTTTAATCTGATCCTGTTAGCTGTTCCTAATTATAATGATTGACCTCTGAGTATGGCTGTAGCTGTAGCTTTCTGTAAGAAATGGTGACCCTCTTCCATAGACTTATGAGATAAAGATGACATTCCATGGCTGGTACACTCTGTGCCAAACAGCAATTGTTGTGGTTAGCGCCAAGGAGGCGTAGGTTGACTTGACAAAACAAGGCCACAGAAGAGACCAGAAAGACAGTCTTATCGGAGAAGAGACGAGGGGGGGGGTGGGGGCACTCAAACCACATAAGAACCGGGACACTGGACTGTGTGGTATTGTGTGAGATCTGGGGCCGTCTTTTATTGTAATCAAAACACAACGCAGAGCTTAATAAGGACAATAATAAAAGACAACGAAAGTCAACAAAGGTCTATGAACACCAACCAGACACCTGCATGACTCTCCCAGGGAGCAATGGAAGAGGCATGCAGAGACACTGAGGTGGGGTCAGTCCAGGGTTGGATACTGAGGTGGGGTCAGTCCAGGGTTGGATACTGAGGAGGGGTCAGTCCAGGGTTGGATACTGAGGAGGGGTCAGTCCAGGGTTGGATACTGAGGTGGGGTCAGTCCAGGGTTGGATACTGAGGGGGGGGGGGGGGTGGTTAGTCCAGGGTTGGATACTAAGGTGGGGTCAGTCCAGGGTTGGATACTGAGGTGGGGTCAGTCCAGGGTTGGATATTGGGGGGGGGTCAGTCCAGGTTTAGATACTGAGGCAGGCACACAAATGAACACACTCTCTACAGTACCTCTCTCAGGTTACACAATGTTTATTAAAAAGGCTAATGAAAAAAAAACATTCTGAAAAGGTAGGGTTAGAGTTTAAAATGCAGCTGTCCAGCCATCCAACCAACGCCAACAGTCACAACAAATACATTTCCATCCCAGTTTGTGTTCCATGTCTGGTGCGCATCCACTGCTTTTAAAATAATCTCAAATCCAAAAAGTTAGGCTACTTATTCCAATCTAGATCCAATCTTCCAAAGAGATACAGTTGTAAGCCATGAACTCAACCAGGTATATTGGAATTCATTTAAACATTTGCAATCACCATTTCATCTACTTTGTGTTGCAGTATTTTTTGTTTTGTTCTTTCATGATTTTAAAGCAATCGACTTTGACCAAGAGGACTAAATTAAGTCCATCCATTCACCCAACGTCATCCTTGAGCGCAGCATTCCATAGGCCTATAGGATAAGGCCTGCCGTATTATTCAGTTCACCAAGGATCTTCCTCAAGTTCCTCTTTTCATTTTCTCCAGTAATCCAAACTCCATATCCAATTCCTATTTAGATCATTGGCTCACACCTGAATAAACCAATTGCTTGTAGAATGATTACAGACCTGATTTCAGAATATTATTCCAGATTAAACTGTATAACATATTTGAGGGGTTATTTTGCAAAAGCAAATATCTCCTTTTACTTGCCTAATAGGTACCCTAAATCATGTTTGCCCATATCTGTGGTGCGGTTTAAAATAGTAGGCTTATTCATCTCTTGATGGTGATGTTTTAGAACGACATCAAGCAGGACAGACAGTTGGCATATTCGTAAAAACATTCACATACCCTGATAGATATTAATTATTATTATCAAGTCTCATCATAATACGGGAGATATCGTGAGGGAATGGATGAAGGACTTAACACTAAATGATTGTAAGGACTATATATTGGAACATTTGGACTGTATTTGAGTATTGAATAGAGATATTATTGAAAAAGAAAAGGGCAGGAGTGCTGGGAAGTTCAGACAGGTGTGATCAAGGTGATATTTGGTCAGGAACAGAAAAGGCTGAGCTGGGGAGTCTACACACACGTGTAGCAGCATACCTCAATATATATCTTATATAGCTATAGCTCAATAAAAATATTGTAACTTTTTGCAAGTTACTTTTCTTTGAAAAAGAGAATATTATTATTTGAGGTGTCTATTCTTATGTAGGTTATGATTTGAAGTGTCTACTTTTTGGGCGGAACATGTAAACATGGAATACAGTGAAATTCCTCCTACGATATTATCCGGTTGTCTGATTAACTATAGTATACAGTAAGATACTATGTAGCTCAAACTCGTAAATCATCTGTTTGATTGTTATAAGGTGAAGTGAACACAGAGTTACAATGTAACCCTATTCCTTTAGTTTTTTTTTCTCAAAAGTCCTAAGGCTATGGCTTCTCTCCTGTATGAACACACTGGTGTGTCTTTAACTCTCCTGACCTAGTGAAGTTCTTTCCACACTGGACACAGTGGTATGGCTTCTCCCCTGTATGAAAACGCTGATGTGTCTTTAAATCTCCTGACGCAGTGAAGTTCTTTCCACACTGGTCACAGTGGTATGGCTTCTCTCCTGTATGAAAACGCTGGTGTTTCTTTAAATCTCCTGACGCAGTGAAGTTCTTTCCACACTGGACACAGTGGTATGGCTTCTCTCCTGTATGAACACGCTGGTGTGTCTTTAAATATCCTGAAGTAGTGAAGTTCTTTCCACACTGGTCACAGTGGTATGGCTTCTCTCCGGTGTGAACACGCTGGTGTGTCTTTAAATCTCCTGACGTAGTGAAGTTCTTTCTACACTGGACACAGTGGTATGGCTTCTCTCCTGTATGAACACGCTGGTGTATCTTTAACTCTCCTGACGTAGTGAAGTTCTTTCCACACTGGTCACAGTGGTATGGCTTCTCTCCTGTATGAACACGCTGGTGTATCTTTAACTTTCCTAATTCATTGAAGTTCTTCCCACACTGGTCACAGTGGTATGGCTTTTCTCCTGTATGAAAACGCTGGTGTATCTTTAACTTTCCTAATTCATTGAAGTTCTTCCCACACTGGACACAGTGGTATGGCTTCTCTCCTGTATGAACACGCTGGTGTGTCTTTAAATATCCTGAAGTAGTGAAGTTCTTTCCACACTGGTCACAGTGGTATGGCTTCTCTCCTGTATGAACACGCTGGTGTGTCTTTAAATATCCTGAAGTAGTGAAGTTCTTTCCACACTGGTCACAGTGGTATGGCTTCTCTCCTGTATGAACACGCTGGTGTATCTTTAACTTTCCTAATTCATTGAAGTTCTTCCCACACTGGACACAGTGGTATGGCTTCTCTCCTGAATGAACACGCTGGTGTGTCTTTAAATATCCTGAAGTAGTGAAGTTCTTTCCACACTGGTCACAGTGGTATGGCTTCTCTCCGGTGTGAACACGCTGGTGTGTCTTTAAATCTCCTGACGTAGTGAAGTTCTTTCTACACTGGACACAGTGGTATGGCTTCTCTCCTGTATGAACACGCTGGTGTATCTTTAACTCTCCTGACGTAGTGAAGTTCTTTCCACACTGGTCACAGTGGTATGGCTTCTCTCCTGTATGAGCACGCTGGTGTATCTTTAACTTTCCTAATTCATTGAAGTTCTTCCCACACTGGTCACAGTGGTATGGCTTTTCTCCTGTATGAAAATGCTGGTGTATCTTTAACTTTCCTAATTCATTGAAGTTCTTCCCACACTGGACACAGTGGTATGGCTTCTCTCCTGTATGAACACGCTGGTGTGTCTTTAAATATCCTGAAGTAGTGAAGTTCTTTCCACACTGGTCACAGTGGTATGGCTTCTCTCCTGTATGAACACGCTGGTGTGTCTTTAAATATCCTGAAGTAGTGAAGTTCTTTCCACACTGGTCACAGTGGTATGGCTTCTCTCCGGTGTGAACACGCTGGTGTGTCTTTAAATCTCCTGACGTAGTGAAGTTCTTTCTACACTGGACACAGTGGTATGGCTTCTCTCCTGTATGAACACGCTGGTGTATCTTTAACTCTCCTGACGTAGTGAAGTTCTTTCCACACTGGTCACAGTGGTATGGCTTCTGTCCTGTATGAACACGCTGGTGTATCTTTAACTTTCCTAATTCATTGAAGTTCTTCCCACACTGGTCACAGTGGTATGGCTTTTCTCCTGTATGAAAACGCTGGTGTATCTTTAACTTTCCTAATTCATTGAAGTTCTTCCCACACTGGACACAGTGGTATGGCTTCTCTCCTGTATGAACACGCTGGTGTGTCTTTAAATATCCTGAAGTAGTGAAGTTCTTTCCACACTGGTCACAGTGGTATGGCTTCTCTCCTGTATGAACACGCTGGTGTATCTTTAACTTTCCTAATTCATTGAAGTTCTTCCCACACTGGTCACAGTGGTATGGCTTCTCTCCTGTATGAACACGCTGGTGTGTCTTTAAATATCCTGAAGTAGTGAAGTTCTTTCCACACTGGTCACAGTGGTATGGCTTCTCTCCGGTGTGAACACGCTGGTGTGTCTTTAAATCTCCTGACGTAGTGAAGTTCTTTCTACACTGGACACAGTGGTATGGCTTCTCTCCTGTATGAACACGCTGGTGTATCTTTAACTCTCCTGACGTAGTGAAGTTCTTTCCACACTGGTCACAGTGGTATGGCTTCTCTCCTGTATGAACACGCTGGTGTATCTTTAACTTTCCTAATTCATTGAAGTTCTTCCCACACTGGTCACAGTGGTATGGCTTTTCTCCTGTATGAAAACGCTGGTGTATCTTTAACTTTCCTAATTCATTGAAGTTCTTCCCACACTGGACACAGTGGTATGGCTTCTCTCCTGTATGAACACGCTGGTGTGTCTTTAAATATCCTGAAGTAGTGAAGTTCTTTCCACACTGGTCACAGTGGTATGGCTTCTCTCCTGTATGAACACGCTGGTGTGTCTTTAAATTTTCCGACGTAGTGAAGTTCTTTCCACACTGGTCACAGTGGTATGGCTTCTCTCCTGTATGAACACGCTGGTGTGTCTTTAACTCTCCTGACGTAGTGAAGTTCTTTCCACACTGGTGACAGTGGTATGACTTCTCTCCCGTATGAACACGCTGGTGTGTCTTTAAGTTTCCTGACTCAGTGAAGTTCTTTCCACACTGGTCACAGTGGTATGGCTTCTCTCCTGTATGAACACGCTGGTGTTTCTTTAAATGATCTGACGTAGTGAAGTTCTTCCCACACTGTTCACAGTGGTACGGTCTTGGCTTGTCTGTGTCTCTCTGTCTCTGGGCGGGAGCTGGGGTGAGGGGGGTGTTGGAGGTGGTGATAGGGAGTGATTGAGAGGAGGAGGAGGAGAGAATCTCTGGTCTGATCTGTCTGCTCGAGAGACGAAAGAGAGAGACGTAGAGGTTGTCATGGCTCCTCTTGAGGTGCTTGTTGAGGTAGATCTGGGAGGTGTAGGTGAATGGGCACACAGAGCAGGAGAACACCCGAGTCTGGGACAAGTCTGACATCACTCCTGGGAGAGTGAAAGAGAAAGAGACAAACATTAAAAAGGATTCTCACACCTGTATTACAAGTGCAAATACTGTATAGAGTGTTTATACGTATGTAACTAGTGGGGGGCGAAACACGACAACACCACAACTTCGGATTGAGGACAGGAGAGAGAAAGATATGTAAGAGGTTCCTCTGGCTGAGCTCGAGTGAAGGAGAGCGACAGAGGAGAGAGAGGAGTGAGATAAAGAGGAGAAAGGAGAGAAAACAAGCATGAATACATTGAAGCCCACGGCAATAGCTACCTTAGATACCTAGAGTAAGCTAGCACTCCTAAAGATAAGTCAAGCTACCATGTTCCATGGCAACTAACAGCATTCCATTTTGTTCTGAGCAAGTGTGCCTGCCTAATATTGGCAATTTGCGTGCCTCACAACAGCGATTTGCACAGGCACCATTGCAGTTCATGACATAGTGCCCTCTGTATCGTTGCATCCATGAGTGTCCTGAATTTCACGCTGTATGCCCATGTCTTGCCTGCTGGCTGGCACCATGGGAAAAAGACAGAGGAGAGGAAGGACGTTAGAGGAGAGCTACTTGGACAGCGGTTATTATTATGACCAGCAGACCTCTTGTTCGTTCAGCTTTAAGGAAAGAGGTGGATGAGAGAGAGATGGAGAAGACAGAGGGAAGACGAGTTGAGGACAGATACCTCTAGCGGTGCTCTTTTCTTCCCAGACGTAGTTGAAGGCGATGCTCTTGTATCTGTACTCCTGTCCGTACCAGACCAGCAGCTCCTACCCGACAACCAGCAGCCAACAGCAGCGAAACAGGATCCCTCCACGGTACTGAAACGCTACCAGGTTCTGCTCTTCCTCAGTACGGGCACAGTTCACATACCTGGGGGAGAGAGGGGGTGGTTTCATAAGAACAAACAGGTGAGGGAGGGACAGACGGGAGGAAGGAAGGATGAAGGAAGAGAGGGAGGGAGAAAAAGTGGGTGAGATATAGGGACTGACTGTATGGAGGAAGGAAGGGAGGGAGGGAAACTTTCAAGACTGGAGAGATGGTTTATTTGGAGTGAGAGCAGAAGAATAGATTCTGGAAATATGAGAAATGAGCATGTGTTCATATTTCTTCACCTGATTGTAATGCCTAATTATTCTACAGTTTACACATGCAAAGATGGGTCCATCCCTGACACGATCTCTGAAAAGCCTTCCTATTGTTGTACTGTTTAATTGTTCATGAAGTCTTTCCCTTAACATAGCCTTTTTATTTGCATCTCATCGTTTATAGGCCTCTGGATTCATTTCTAGTTGCTTCTCTATGAACTTCCTTCTGTTAGTTCTACCACAGTCCCTTACCATCTCTGGATCCTGCTGTTTCTGTCTCTCTAGTGACATGATGTTCATATGCGCAGTTTGACTTTTTGATCAGGGGGGCAGTCAGTCCCAGCCTACTTCTAACAATATAGATTAGGCCTACTTCTATCAATATAGCCTAGACCTACTTCTAACAATATAGCCTAGGCCTACTTCTAACAATATAGATTAGGCCTACTTCTAACAATATAGATTAGGCCTACTTCTATCAATATAGCCTAGGCCTACTTCTATCAATATAGCCTAGACCTACTTCTAACAATATAGCCTAGGCCTACTTCTAACAATATAGATTAGGCCTACTTCTAACAATATAGATTAGGCCTACTTCTATCAATATAGCCTAGGCCTACTTCTAACAATATAGCCTAGGCCTACTTCTTACAATAAAGATTAGGCCTACTTCTATCAATATAGCCTAGGCCTACTTCTAACAATATAGATTAGGACTACTTCTATCAATATAGATTAGGCCTACTTCTATCAATATAGATTAGGCCTACTTCTAACAATATAGATTAGGCCTACTTCTAACAATATAGATTAGGCCTACTTCTAACAATATAGATTAGGCCTACTTCTATCAATATAGCCTAGGCCTACTTATAACAATATAGCGTGAGCGCAGCCAAATAGATTCTGGAAATCTGAGAAATGAGCATGTGTTCATATTTCTTCACCTGATTGTAATGCCTAATTATTCTCCAGTTTACACGCGCAAAGTGGAGTCCATCTATTTGTAGGCATCTGGCATGACTTGCACAAAGTCCTCCGTGGGAGCAGTGAAAACAAGTGCCAGGGGAATGCTCAAGTCCAAGCCATGCCAAACATGTACAAATATTGGGATTGCGATACATTTCACAGGAGAGCATATTGAGACTGGTAAGATTACACCCTGTGCTTCCCGTCTCAGTAAAGCACATTTTCACTAACACAAATCCCTATCCATCTATCCATCCATCCATCCAAGTATGAATGGATAACTATCTGTATGACTTCTATATTTTATTTCAATTCAAAGGGCTTTATTGGCATGGGAAACATACATTTACAATGCCAAAGCAAACATCCCAAAAGGTCACAGAAATGTTATGGTTGAATTGAATGAATAAGTAAGTGTAATATTTACAAATGTATTTAAATGGTAAGTTTGTATGTACAGTGTGTATAGTGATCAGTGCGGTGTGCAGGGATACTGATTGAAGATTTTCAATCGTGGAACCAAGCCAACCAGCTATCTGATCAATCGTGACCACAAGTCCGTATGGTAGAAGCCATAGCGCGCCACAGACTGGAAGAAGAGGAAGAGGAGTATGCCCACATGATGTACAATATCGATGATGAAAAAAGAGTAGAGCCATACAGAGAGCAGATGGCAGTGAATGGATGCACCATTATGTTTGAAGTAGACACTGGGGCAAGCCTGACTATAGTGAATGAGAAAACATACAGGAAGATGGGAGGGGGGAAACTCCACCATACAAGAACAAAGCTGTATATGTACACCAGAGATAGTGTAGGGGTGCTAGGCAAGATGTACACACAAGTCAGTTACAAGGGGCAGACCAGACAGTTGCCATTGATAGTGGTAAGAGGGGAGGGGCCAAATCTCTTGGGGATAAATTGGCTAGAGGCCATTAGGCTAGACTGGAGGGCAATTTTCAGACTACATACAGGTCAGCAGCAGGAGTTGAGTGAAAGGAATTCATTCCGTAGCAGATAAGTGTTGAATCTGGCTGATTTTCAAAGAAATATTGATTTAATCTGATCCTGTTAGCTATTTCTAAATTATTATGATCCACCTCTGAGTATGGCTGTAGCTGGTGTGTTCTGTAAGAAAACGGTGTCCCTCTTCCATAGACTTATGAGATAAAGATGACATTCTTAGGGCTGGTACATTCTGTGCTAAACAGCAATTGTTGTGGTTAGCACCGAGGCGGCGTAGCTTATCTTGACCAAACAAGGCCACAGAAGAGACGAGAAAGACAGTCTTATCGGAGAAGAGACGAGGGGGGGGGGACACCCGAACCATAAGAACGTTGCAACGAGACCAATGCTTTAATTTGAGTTCAGACAGCATACAGAGAGGTCAAGTGTACATTAGACTTTATGCCATCGTCTTTTGTATGTTAACCCTTCTGGAATAAACAGCTTTTGATGTCGCTCAAATCCTGTGTTGGAGAGATTAATTTGGAATACATCAGAACAAGGAGACACTGGACTGTGTGGTATTGTGTGAGATTGGGGGCCGTCTTTTATTGTAATCAAAACACAACGCAGAGCTTAATAAGGACAATGATAAAAGACAACGAAAGTCAACACAAGGTACAGGCCATTGCAAGCGCGCCACAGCCAACTGACAAGACACAGTTGAAGTACTTCTGTCTTTATGGTCATAAAGACAGCCATGTTAGCAACCTAGGGCCCCTCGCTGCCAAGAATCGCTCTTTTATTAAAAGTCTTGGTGTCACTTTTGATACTGGTTTTAATTTTGAGCGACAAATTGGCTCTGTGGTTAAAGGCTCTTTTTTCCAGCTGAGGCTCTTATCCAAACTGAAACCGTACCTCTCTCTTAAGGACCTGGAGACCGTCATCCATGCTTTTATTTCTTCAAGATTGGACTACTGTAATGCCTTGTATGTGGGCCTTGACCAGCGGTCACTGAGGCGCCTGCAATTGGTCCAGAATGCTGCTGCACGCCTCCTGACTGGAACCAAGAAGCGGGACCACATCACACCGGTGCTGGCCTCCCTCCACTGGCTTCCTGTTCGCTTCAGGATTGATTTTAAAATCTTAATGTTTATTTTTAAGGCTCTACATGGTTTGGCCCCCCACTATCTGGCTGAACTGATTCAAGTTCGTGCGACATCTAGAACCCTGAGGTCCTCCTCCGAGACTCTTTTAATAGTCCCTAGATCGAGACTTAAGACCAAGGGTGACCGAGCTTTTGCGGTGGCTGGCCCAAAGCTCTGGAACAGCCTCCCTCCACACATTAGACACGCACAGAACCTAGGGCTCTTTAAGTCTCAGCTTAAAACGCACTTGTTTTCACTGGCTTTTGAGGCCTGATAGCCTACATCCCCTGTCCTGTTTTGTGTCCTACATCCCCTGTCCTGTTTTGTGTCCTACATCCCCTGTCCTGTTTTGTGTCCTGTCCTTTTATTGTTCTGTGATTATGTGCACTTTATTCTGTTTTTTGTTTTAGTTTATTTTATATATTGTACAGCACTTTGGTGCAACTTCGGTTGATTTTAAACGTGCTTTTTAAATAAAGTTGACCTTGACCTTGGGCTTCATGCTTAACTACAGTAGGACCCCACTAATCCGAACTTCAGAGATCCCAACCTCCCGGTCTACCGGACAGGCTTAAAAAACTTTCTTCTTTTTTTTTGCCTGCTATCTGGTTACTGGTGGGATTTTCATTACAGTACTGTACTTAAATCTGTCATAGTAAACATGTACTGTATCCTACTGTGAATAAAAACTGAACTGTATGTAGACCTACATGTTGCCTGTAGGCTGTAGCCTATTGTCACGTTTCATTTTTTTTATTTACTCTAAAGCGGGAAAATGTCGAGCACAAAACGCAAACGAGTCGTACGAAGTACTGTATTTGATCAAAGCACGCACTCTAGTGGAAATTCGTTTATTTTATTATAGGCTAGGCTATATGAGTTAAGTTGGCTATTTGATTGCAATTTTGATGCATTTTCACAAGTAATTAAGGGTATTTATCGGTGTATTATGAGTCTATATGAAACAAGTATACCACTTATTGAATTTGGTGCATTTTAACATACGTTTCAGTCATTCGGACATTTCAGAGATACGAACGACCTTCGGTCTCGTTGGGTTCGGATAAGTGGGGTCCTACTGTACTACTTCCTTGTAGTCTAATAAACATGATGAATCACTTGAACGTAAGCATGTAACGGTATCAAAAACTCACGGTACGGTAATATCACAGTATCAAGGTCCACGGTACAGTATATCACGGTATTAAACGGTTTAAACACAAAATTTAAAGAGGAAGAAGATTTGTACTTTGGAAAAAACACCATAGCATTTATTAAACACATTTCTGATGTGTACAGTTTTTTTCTTTTAATTTAAAGTGCTTCTGCTTTCCTTACAATCACGGATCAACGATGATCCGTTGCACCACTATTCAGTAGTGATAGAGGTCTGTGGGTATAGATGGTGTGTTGAGCAGTGATAGAGGAGGTCTGTGGGTATAGATGGTGTGTTTAGCAGTGATAGAGGAGGTCTGTGGGTATAGATGGTGTGTTGAGCAGTGATAGAGGTCTGTGGGTATAGATGGTGTGTTGAGCAGTGATAGAGGTCTGTGGGTATAGATGGTGTGTTGAGCAGTGATAGAGGTCTGTGGGTATAGATGGTGTGTTGAGCAGTGATAGAGGAGGTCTGTGGGTATAGATGGTGTGTTGAGCAGTGATAGAGGAGGTCTGTGGGTATAGATGGTGTGTTGAGCAGTGATAGAGGTCTGTGGGTATAGATGGTGTGTTGAGCAGTGATAGAGGAGGTCTGTGGGTATAGATGGTGTGTTGAGCAGTGATAGAGGAGGTCTGTGGGTATAGATGGTGTGTTGAGCAGTGATAGAGGAGGTCTGTGGGTATAGATGGTGTGTTGAGCAGTGATAGAGGAGGTCTGTGGGTAGGCTATAGATGGTGTGTTGAGCAGTGATAGAGGAGGTCTGTGGGTATAGATGGTGTGTTGAGCAGTGATGGAGGTCTGTGGGTATAGATGGTGTGTTGAGCAGTGATAGAGGAGGTCTGTGGGTAGGCTATAGATGGTGTTGAGCAGTTAGAAGAAGAGGGAGAGAGGCTGAGCAGAGAGCCCAGGTCTGATCTCTGATGCTGCGCTTCTATGGCAGGAGACTGGATGAAAGAAGTTATAGGTCTAAAAAAAATAATAATAATAATAATAAATGAAAAAAAACGACAGAAGAGGAAGAGAAAGAAGAGATGAGGAAGGAGAGAATGGAAACGATGGGAGGACAAGAGGGGGGGGGGGGGGTGCAGATCTAGGCTAGATGGTTCTGACATCTAGTTACAGAAAATCCCTCTACGGTTCGCACGTGGTCCGCGGATAGGTTTATAAAAAAAATAATAAAACAAAAAAGGATGTAGGCGACGTGGTCACGTAGGGCGCATGTTCAATTCACACTAGTCAGGCGCTGCCAGCGGAAGACATGGCTAGCAGAGGAGCTCAACAACCGCTCATCACCACGGCATTTAAGCAGCACTTAGCTAAAGAATCCGACCGGGCTAAAGCTATCACAAAAGGTATTATTGGGGTGTTTATAGCTGCAGACATGAGGCCATATTCCGTTGTGCAAAACGAGGGGTTTAAACATATGCTGGATGTGCTTGAGCCACGCTATGAGATCCCGTCGCGCACCCACTTTGCTGAGAAGATCGGGCCAAATCTTTATGAGCATGAAAAGGCAAAAGTTGTCTGAATTATCCCAGGCATCCTCTGTTGCGCTCACAGACGGGTGGACCTCCAGGGCAACGGAAAGCTACGTGACTAGTGTGGATTGAACATGCGCACTACGTGACCAGTTGCTGGTTAGCTATGAGAGGCATGATCCTAGCTGACCGTTGCATCCCCCAACCTGCAGCGGAGGGTTATCAGCTGGGCTGGGACTCCGCCTCTCATCGCTAACCAGCAACTGAGCCGATTGAGCTAAAGGTGATTAGCTAGCTCGATTGTAAATTACAAATGGAATAAATATGACACCGATAAGCACACCGAAGCCAATAGTTAGCTTGATATAACTAAGGCATCTGACCAGTCCAGAACAGTGAGTTTAGCCTACGGTTTTACCGAGCCAGTCCCAAGGTTACCGCCTTGACCAAAAAATACTGCGGTTACCGTAATACGCGGTTACCGTTACATGCCTACTTGAATGTCTTTCCTACCTTGTAATTTCTTCGGAAAATGATATTTAGCTTATGTTTTGAAAACAACAAAGATGTGTGAAACGTCAGTATTATGTGCTCCACGTATTGACGCAATGACGTAGTACGCGATTTTCGGGGACCACCTCAAATTTGCTCTAGAGCGCATACTAATGGTCAAAAACTACATTGGGTAACTTTAAAGGAGTAGTAAAGGGAAAAATCATGTTTAGCCCTGTTTTAAGGTTACTTATGATCATATACAAGAGTTTAACATATTTTTTGAATGATTTTCCACAGTGCTCACCCACATCCATTGTATGACCAAAATGGTGGTAGAGCAATTATCACACTCTCTCAAAAGTGCTAGTTTTGTCAACTTTGTCAAGACGAATCATGATTGAGGAGCTTCATGAAGCTCATCCGGGGGTACGGGGGTCTCACCAATGAAGTCTTTGGCCCGCAGCTACGTATGGTGGACAAACATGGACGCGGATTTAGAGTCCGCTTTGCGGGAATGTCATGCATGTCAGTCCTACCAAGCCACCCCTGCAACAGCACCGCTACACCCGTGGGAGTGGCCAGACCAACCATGGATGAGGCTGCCTCTGGACTTCTGTGGGCCTGTATTGGGGAAGATGCTTCTTATCGTCGTAGATGCCTATTCAAAATGGATCGAGGCTCACCCAATGTCGTTTTTTACTTCATCCATGACTATCGAGAGACTGAGAAGCATTTTTGCCACCCCTGCAGTGATTGTCCTCAAATGGCTGTGCAGAGCGGGCGGTGCGGGTGGTCAAGGAGGGACTCAAGAAGATGGGGGAAGGTAGTCTGGAGACAAAGCTATCCAGGTTCCTGTTCAAGTACAGATCAACCCCCCAGACCACCACAGGAGCCACGCCAGCTGAGCTGCTCATGAACCGCAGGATAAGGACTCGGCTAGATCAGGTGCGTCCCTCGCTATTTACAAGTGTCTGATTCAGTCTATGTGAGGGGATACTCAGGCCAGAAGTGGATTCCGGCAACTTATAGAGAAGACCGG
Organism: Borostomias antarcticus; assembly: GCF_949987555.1. Taxonomy (NCBI): domain Eukaryota; kingdom Metazoa; phylum Chordata; class Actinopteri; order Stomiiformes; family Stomiidae; genus Borostomias; species Borostomias antarcticus. Next base: position 4,150,878 of record NC_140234.1, read on the forward strand.
TCCAGTCTCTTGGAGAGTGAAAACACTGGATGGGAAACTGGTGAGACGACATCAGGATCAGATACGGCCATGTTATGATCACAACCTGGCTGACCCCCGTCTCTAAGAGGAGAGTGTTCCTGTGGACACAGCAGAGGAAGAACTAGAAAATCAGGCACACAAGGTAGTATGGGCACCGCCACAAGAAGCAGAGGATCCAGGCATACTGGTGCCGCCAGCAGAACTAGAGAATCCAGCACCAGATGCAGTGGCACCGGGGCCTCCAGACATTGGGGTTTTGGGAAATTGTTACCCAGTGAGAATTAGACAGGCACCCACGTATCTCAAGGACTAAGTGGTAGCAGGGGCAGAATAATCCCCTCGTAGAATCAGACTAGGTTTAAGTGAATTTGTTCAGCACATAAAAGAAGGATTTTTGTAGAATAAGGGGGGAGGAATGTTGTAATGTTCTGATTCATGTTGTATGTTATATTCAGTCAGGCAGTCAGGTGATATAAGGAGAGGGGCTTAATGTAGAGGGGGACCGGAAGTAACGTTCAGCAAGGAGATAACCACCAGAAGGCGTAGTAATGGAGTCTGAAGTGCAGAATGCAATAAAGAGTAAATAACTTTGAGAGTGTATCATCCTTGACTTTATTACAGTAATTGTATAGCAACATGTAAACCTCAGTTGCTGGCGGTCCATCTGATGCCTGACCAGCCTAAGTGCAAATGTATAACTATGTGTGTGTTTATTCTATCGAGAATAAATCAGCCTTCAGCAGCAAGAAGTGGTCCAGCTATTTAATACATTGAAGAATATGGTTAAAAGTCCAGTCTTAAAGTCAATGTAATGCTTGTTTTTGTGCTCATGTAAACAGCCTGGAATGTGAAGTGGAAGGGATAGAAGGAGACAGCTGATGCTGCTGTGGCCGTTCAGGGTAGTGGGTGTCAAGAGGTCACACTTAGGCCACAGGGGGGGCCTCTCCTCTGGGGTATTTATGGCCCAGTCCCAATCCCCCCCTAAACCCTCAAGCCCTGAGCCCTCACAGACTTATTGACGTCACCTGGTGAAGTGGTTGAGTGCGAGTGGCTGCAAGGGCTCGAATTGGTATAAAAGGGAATGGGACAGCACTTGGGACATCACATTACATTGACATGAAAACATATTTCTTACTATTGTGGGTGTGGGGCGTTTTATCAAATTTTCAATTTTACATGTTTTTCTTGTAGGCCTTCATGTAAATTAATTTTGGGCTTTGTCAAATCCCCTTTACCTTATCCGAACTCTGTGTTACCCTCAAAACATATCTGTTCAACTTGTTGAAATCATTTCATTTTGTGGTGATATGCGAACTACATTACTGCCTGTGATTCTTGTTTGTGATGAATCCAAGAGTATTAACTTAAGAATGATAATACGCATTCCTGCACCTCACAACTCTTTCCATATTCATGTTGGAAATCTCAATTCAAAGAACCCTGCACCGAAATGGGTGATTAATGTCATACTGTTTTTAACTGGGAAATCATATGATTTAGAGCAACAGAAATCAATGTAATTTATAACCGTAGCCTACATATTTTTACACAAATCACATTATACAAACCCATGGGGTTAATAACCCATACTTAAAAATAATGAAACCAAAATAATTATAAGGCTACTTGTGCAGATAAGCAAGTCCAGCTGAAAACATGAAAACATATTTTGTTTTGTAACGTGAACATTAGGGTTGGTTGATCTGTCCGTGCTTGTTTATTGGCTGTTCTTCAGGTGACCCCATGTTTCACGTCACAACGATATGAACTGTGGGTAATTCCCTTAGGCGAAGTATGCAAAAGTGCAGACTTACGGTAAGGGGGCATAAAGGGCTCAAAATGTCTGCCAGAGAGCCCTCATGCACTTGCCGATTTGACATTGGGACACCCCTAAGCCCTCGCGGACTTCGCGGGAGCGCGCCCTTAAGTCTGTGAGTCTGCAAGGGTGGACATTGGGACTGGGCCAATGACACATCTCTATGGGACACTAAACAGACACAACCTAGACTGACAACCAATGGTGATTAAGATATCAAGTTAGGGTGACAGGCGACACATCTGTATGGTCACTCCTCCACCAATCTAGCTTCACCTAAACGGGCAGGCTTAGGCGTGGGGGCTGGGCCGAGAGAGCACTATTTAACGTCTCAACCAAACCTTGAGACTTTGATTTGGAAACGGTAGGCAACTCGGACGGACAGATTCGCTGCTCCCAGCAGAGAGACACGTTGGCCCAGTCCCAATGTCCACCCTTTCAGACTCACAGACTTAAGGGCGCGCTCCCGCGAAGTCCGCGAGGGCTTAGGGGTGTCCCAATGTCAAATCGGCAAGTGCATGAGGGCTCTCTGGCAGACATTTTGAGCCCTTTATGGCCCCTTACCGTAAGTCTGCACTTCTGCAGACTTCGCCTAAGGGAATTACCCACAGTTCATATCGTTGTGACGTGAAACACGGGGTTACCTGAGGAACAGCCAATAAACAAGCACGGACAGATCAACCAACCCTAATGTTCACGTTACAAACGTTACAAAACAAAATATGTTTTCATGTTTTCAGCTGGACTTGCTTATCTGCACAAGTAACCTTATAATTATTTTGGTTTCATTATTTTTAAGTATGGGTTATTAACCCCATGGGTTTGTATAATGTGATGTGTAAAAATATCTAGGCTACGGTTATAAATTACATCGATTTCTGTTGCTCTAAATCATATGATTTCCCAGTTAAAAGCAGTATGACATTAATCACCCATTTCGGTGCAGTGTTCTTTGAATTGAGATTTCCAACATGAATATGGAAAGAGTTGTGAGGTGCAGGAATGTGTATACATAATATATTATCATTCTTAAGTAAATACTTTTGGATTCATCACAAACAAGAATCACAGGCAATAATATAGTTCGCATATCACCACAAAATGAAATGATTTCAACAAGTTGAACAGACATGTTTTGAGGGTAACAGAGTTCGGATAATGTAAAGGGGATTTGACAAAGCCCAAAATTAATTTACATGAAGGCCTACAAGAAAAACATGTAAAATTGAAAATTTGATAAAAAAGCCCCACACCCACAGTAGTAAGAAATGTGTTTTCACGTCAATGTAATGTGATGTCGCAAGTGCTGTCCCATTCCCTTTTATACCAATTCGAGCCCTTGCAGCCTCTCGCACTCAACCACTTTACCAGGTGACGTCAATAAGTCTGTGAGGGCTCAGGGCTTGAGGGTTTAGGGGGGACATTGGGACTGGGCCGCTGATAACACCATGCGGGGAGGGAAGTCTAAGACCTTGACTTCGCGCCACAGCCGCAGCCAGCAGAGAAGCAGGGAGAGAGAGACGAGGGAAACATCCCAGAGAAGCAGGGAGAGAGAGAGACTAGGGAAACATCCCAGTGAAGCAGGGAGAGAGAGAGACGAGGGAAACATCCCAGAGAAGCAGGGAGAGAGAGAGACGAGGGAAACATCCCAGAGAAGCAGGGAGAGAGAGAGACGAGGGAAACATCCCAGAGAAGCAGGGAGAGAGAGACGAGGGAAACATCCCAGAGAAGCAGGGAGAGAGAGAGACTAGGGAAACATCCCAGAGAAGCAGGGAGAGAGAGACGAGGGAAACATCCCAGAGAAGCAGGGAGAGAGAGAGACGAGGGAAACATCCCAGAGAAGCAGGGAGAGAGAGAGACGAGGGAAACATCCCAGAGAAGCAGGGAGAGAGAGAGACGAGGGAAACATCCCAGAGAAGAAGGGAGAGAGAGAGACGAGGGAAACATCCCAGAGAAGCAGGGAGAGAGAGAGACGAGGGAAACATCCCAGAGAAGAAGGGAGAGAGAGAGACGAGGGAAACATCCCAGAGAAGAAGGGAGAGAGAGAGACGAGGGAAACATCCCAGAGAAGCAGGGAGAGAGAGAGACTAGGGAAACATCCCAGAGAAGCAGGGAGAGACAGAGACGAGGGAAACATCCCAGAGAAGAGAGAGAGAGAGAGACTAGGGAAACATCCCAGAGAAGAAGGGAGAGAGAGAGACGAGGGAAACATCCCAGTGTTCCATGTGATTGTATCTTTGTACAATAAATCTATCATCTGTCGCCGCTTCCAATCCCGTGTTGGGTGATTTTATCAATACTATCACAACAAAGAAGGCTATCAACATCGTGGTTCATAATTAGATGGTGCTGCAACTCTTTATCAAGGCTTACAAAGAATTACACAAAGCAGAGCAACATAAGAAGAAGAACGCCAAAAGCCAACATACACAATGCAGAAACACATGCGTACAAGACCAAACCCGTCACATCAGCAATTTTTTTTGAGTCAGCACAGGTGGTGGCCTCTAGATTTGCTTATGAATTACGTTATACGGCCATGCTCTCCACTTAATATCACCAGCGAATAAAAGAAGTGAACGCACGCAGCAACGACCAGCAACAGAGAAATACACTGAAAACAGACCGCATGTCGGTATGTTCGCTTCACGCGCTTCCCTCTCAACATGGTCATACAAAACAGCTTGCTGAATTCCGAAAAGATGAATAAACTATTCTGTTTTCGATTCAAATGTGTAGCTATATGACCCTCCCCTGGACTCAAATTAAAAAGAACAGTAACCCTCCCCTGGACTCAAATTAAAAAGAACAGTAACCCTCTCCTGGACTCAAATTCAAAAACAGTCGTCTAACCCTCCCTTGGACATTCGAAGTTCACTTCCTAAACCGAAGCCCCAAACGGCTTCGCTCTAATCTTTCAAAAATAAAAAATAACATACAACTTACCGAATTGAGGATTGTCGTAGCCTACAGTGAAAGGCTAGTGAGTAGGTTGTGATGGAAACGTTTGTTTACTCAAAAAGAATAAAGAGCTTGTCTCTTGTTTTCTACAGATGGATAAAGAAATCTTTGCAATGGGGAATCTTTACAGGCGTGACAAACAATGTTCAACTGTGAAAAGTTTCCAAGGTAGAGAGAGACACAAATTACGAACACAATTTAGATACACTTTTGGTCGTGACTGCTAGTCTTTTCAATGCTCTTAACCAATCGGTGAAAGCCGGGAACAATGACGCGTTTCACTGTTCAGACTCTGCAGGCCCGGAGAATTCGAGGGGGCGGGTCAACTGTCAATCAATTTCTACTTTGGCCAATCAGAGGCTGACAATCGTCTTGTCAATCAAAAACTCATTTCGCCTGAAACGGTTGAATCACTTTTTATTTGGTGAATCTTCTTTCTCTTAGGAGAAGGGGTGTGAGACGCAAAGCTCATTTGTCATTAATAAGTGTCAGCTGCGGACGATCAAGCGAACATATTGGACGTCTTTCGAGGTAAGGGAGATTGACACAAGTAACATAACAATAAGCAGTTATTTTAACGTATTTTCAATTAGTTATAACATTGACAGCGCCTAAATGCTCACATTTAAGAACGTAGACGAAGATGCTGAGATGCCTCGTTAGATAAATAGCTAGTTAGTGAATACATCCATGATCCTAGCCGTCACAACGTGGCTAGCTAGGTGTAGGCTATTCTTGACCCAAGTTAACATTAGCAAAGCGGTGTACCTGCGCACATGCACAAACAGAGCAGTGCTTCTACAAAGAAATCTATCATATTTATTTTCTCATGTAAACACTGGGCGTTTGGTGTTGCCAAGCAATTAGGCTCTTTGCACAAGCTCCACTACTTCCTGAAATTCTACAGGCATCCTTATTTCCTGTCCTATACCATTGGATGGAAGTTATTAATCAGGTGTGCCGCTTATATAGATAAACAAATAGACAGGTAGGTGTGTATACATATACACAGTATGCATGATTATGTTCTGTTAAAATATATAATTTGTTGACAGGAAACCAAGAGGTACAAGAGAGTGGAAGAGAGGGGACAGGAGGAGAGGACATAGAGATGAGAGGTGAGATACCTGATGTTAGCCAAAGAGACACTACATTAATTAGATCCTGACAAGTTTAAAAAATAATGTGGATGGGTGGGTGGATGGGGGTGTGTGTGTTTATAGCTTATGTTTATGTTTTGTTAATTTGTGGACAGGAGATGAAAATGGACACCACAGTGGAAGAGAGGTGACAGGAGGAGACCAACATGGACAAGAGTGGAAGAGAGGTGACAGGAGGAGACCAACATGGACACCACAGTGGAAGAGAGGTGACAGGAGGAGACCAACATGGACATCAGAGTGGAGGAGGCCAGGCTGGGAGAGAGGTGACAGGAGGAGCTAGTCTCATGTTTCTAATAGATGGTGTGTTCTCATCAACATTCACTTAAGTTGTGTCCTCTGGATGATCTCCACTGCTCTCAGTTAAAGATGATATTAATCCAATATGATGCATGTTGTTCTTTATAGATCTAGCCTCTTCATTTTGCTCTCAAAGTGCACCAGATTGAAGCACCATAAATAATGACCTCGGTATTACAAAAATCCTGCGTACAGCCCTGATCCTGAATGTTTCAGAGGGCAGATGATAACCTCCTTCTAATCAAGGAGCAGGTGTTCATAACTCTGTCTGCATCACTACACTGTGGTGACATTTTGGTTGTACCGTCTGATCACAACACTAAGAGTTCTCATCTAATTTCTAATTTTTTAACCTATCTGTCTACATGTCTGTCTGTCCATCTCTATCTTTCATTGTCTGCCCCTGTTTTATTATTGTATCCGAGGCTTCACGTTTGGTGATGGGACCTCAGTGGGTGAGAACAGACATGCTGAATAGACATAAAGATCTAGGCATGGGCAGCATCTTTCCATCCATTTAAAAATAAATATGTATTATTTTATGCCAACCTACATTCAGTCTAGCCCTAACCCTAACCTCTTAGAGTGCAGGAAGTGTCGGCCAGCTGTGTCATGTGTGTGTCTCCATTCTCAGCGTCAGTACATCCAGTTTGATAGTTCACCTGGGCCAGCAGACTAAGCAGAGCCTCGACCCAAACAAGGTGTCCTGAATGGTCTCCCAGGTCCGCCTTGTACAACTGAACTGTCAGCCCAGTGTTTCAGTGTGGTCTACAAGCTATTCAATAAAACCTGGAGAAAATGATCTGTATCTTGTCTTTACACTTACAGCACACATGCTGCACAAATGATGACCTTAATTGTATGACACTTGTTTTGTAAAATGCACAAGGGTATCTCTAACTTGGCTAGACTGTGGATGTGGTGACTAGTCCAGGCCAGTCAGCATGGTATAAGCTGCATACAGGTGAGCAGAAGCTTAAACGCTTGTTCCTTGGCTAGGACCAAGGCAGCTTGCCAGCAGGATCAGGCCTGTGCCGGGAGGTCAGTACATTAGAACCCCCTTAGGCGGGCTGTATGTATCCTAGGTTCTCAAACTTATATTTGTGGTATAGAAAGGTAGAACTTGCTTGGTTGGTTATGCAAGTGTGTGTGTGTGTGTGGTACTGTTGATTTTCCTCCACACTCCTCTCTCAGCCATATGTTTCCCCTATGTGGATCTGAAAACATTGATAGGGATTTAATAAGTTTGCTAAGAGAACTGCTAGTCACCAGAAGCATTCAAGAACATAACCCGTGCTGGAATACTAGTGTATGAACAAATCAATACAAGTAGAGCACATCTACTGACAGGCTGGCTGAATGACTAGAAGACTGACTTGGGACCTCCACTGAGGGCATCCCAGTCCTGGCTATGGATCATTAGGCTAGTGATGCTCCCCTGCCCCTGGGCTAGTGTAGACCATTGCAAGCCTCTACCCACAAGCCATTACATTGATCATAGGCCTACTAAGAGAATACCAAGGGGAGTCTTGGTCAGGCTTTTATCAGGAAGGTTGATGGATTACGTCTTTCAAGCTACATGATTTGCATTAAAAATATAATCTCTCTCACACACAGTCATGTTATCCAGTCAATCTAACTCCATAACAAATTGCATTAGGCCTACGTAACTAGCAAGCTAGCAAACAAAGTCAATGTAGAAAGCTAGCTAACTAGCTAGCGTCATTTCCACCATGCCCCTTCTCCTAAGAGAAAGGCGATTCGCGAAATTAAAAAGTGATTGACAACCGTTTCAGGCGAAATGAGTTTATGATTGACAAGACGATTGTCAGTCTCTGATTGGCCAAAGTAGAAATTGATTGACAGTTGACCCGCCCCCTGGAAGTCTCTGGGCCTGCAGAGATACACACTTGGAAAATTGAGGGGTCTTCTACAGGGCAATAAAGTTGGATCTCTGTATAAAAACGCCTAATGAGAAGCAGGGGGCTTGATACCACAAGGGAACATGCATAATGTGTGGGGGACAACATGTTTACATGTGTACAGTACTTGTTGTTGTTGGCAACCCCGCCCCAATAGCGGACCTAGGACTACAACTGGCTAAATTGGCTCTGATTGAGAGACCTGTGCCACTGATTGTTTGATTGGTTTCCATCTGCCTCGTTAGTATGTGTACAGTATTTCTAGCCTACATGTACAGTAGCTCCCATCTTGTTCTTTGTCTGTTCCATTTGCTGTAGCTGTGCATAGTCCCTGGTGTTTCCGGTGCCATCTTGTAAGTCTGTAAGTTTATAAGCTCTGTCTTTTCTTCTTCACTTGTCGAGTGTATACCTTGGTTTTATTGTTTAGTCTTTGGTTTTGTGAAAACTGCTGAAACCTCAGTGCACCTGTGACAGTTACATGCAGCCCTTGTGATTGCTTAAGTCAGTATGAAACCATCTATGGCTTCTCACATGGCAGGTAACTCAACAAGAGTTCAAGCCCAGGGGGGATGCAGAATAAATATGCTAATACATGTACAGTACATACTCAGGCATTGTGCTGTGACATAATTTTTTTACACTTATTTATGTATTTATTTGTAGCTGTTACTGTTTCTTCATTTTGTTTAAATCTCTTCATCTGACCAGCCTGTTGTCTGCTTACATCTCAATCAGTCCCACCTGTGTTCAATTCAGTCAATCAGTGAATCCATGCTCAGTCCAGAGTCCCACAACTCATTTCCCACAACTCATTCCCATCACAGTATGTAGGCCTACTAATATGTTCATCCAGGATTGCTACAGTGTAAATAAGCTGCGACATTTATCATTTTTTACTTAGAGCTATCTGAAGCCAGCCATGCTCTCCTCATATTCACTGCACATTCTTGCTCAATAAATCTCTAATGTTCATGATTTAAAAAATGACATTTTCATGACATGGTAGATGTAGTGTGAAATGTATTGTGTGCCAGAAACAACCACAAACTACCTCAGATCACAACACCAGATTTAACTTTTCTCCATTTCCATGGTGGCCTGCTATACACTGTCGAACAGTGTCACAATATGGATTAGAGCAGGGGTTCCCAACCTTTCTTCCCCAGAGCCCCCCACTTACACCTGATGGAATTTGCCCCCCCCCCCCCCAAATCGGTGTGAACGTCCAGTCTGTGTATGTTTGTGTGTGAAAATTACATCAGGCGTAAGTTAGGGTACAATTAAGTGCTTCGCCAATGTAGCAGGAATATTAATGTTGACACGATTCATAGTCTCTGATTAATTTGTTGAATTTATTTGATATTGTAGTGCCGTACATACAAGGCTTTTTGGCCCTTCATCAGATATAATCATGTATTTTGCTGTGTGACATGTCAATAACATGATTCTTTGACAAATATTTGTCTAGCTAATATTAGGCCCTCAAATTATCTGAGGTCTGGCGCACCAAACAGAACAATAACAAGACAAGACTGGCTCACTAGTCACCAGACACCAGTCGTCTAACAGGGTTCTTATCACAAACATGCATCAGCAGGTATGTGTGTTCTGATTGGCTGTGTGACAAGCCGCTGTGTGTGTGTGCCTTGTCTTCTCTTCCACAGTTCAAGTTCTGCAGCCTGTTCAGCTATGAGGACTGGGGGAATCATCCCAAACTCCTGCTTCTGCCCAGAAAGGCCAAGCAGCAGGGACGCTGTCAGGGGATGAGCTTCACAGTGAGCCATCTATCAATACACACACACACACACACACAAACACACACAAACACTCACATAGACACCAACAGACACACACAAACACACACGCCAAAACACACACACACAGACAGACACACACACACATGCACACACACACATAGACTGATACACACTCACACACACATGGACACACACGAACACACACATACTGTAGGAGCAGCAACCTTAGCTGGCAGCATCATCTCTGTCTCTCTCTCTGTCTGTCTCTTTCTCTCTCCCAATAAACAGTATTATGGAGAGTTCCCTATGGTGACAAAGAAACGGGCACCATCTTTTATCTTCCGTTGATTAAACCCACCCCCCTCATTTCTCTTCTATCTCAGTACATGCTCAGTTATGGGGTTGGCAAGGAGGTCTACAAACAGGTGAACACTAGACTTCTGTACAGACTTATTAAGGAAATTATCAATCAATCAATGATGTGCATGTGTGTGTATGTGTGTTTATTTGTGTGTGTGTGTGTGTGTGTTTGTTTGTGTCTGTGTGTGTGATTGAAATGTCTAGTATGTCCGTAGCACGTCTGTAATGTCTCTCTCCCTCTCTCTCTCTCTCTCTCTCTCTCCGTCTCACAGACATGCTCCTCCATCCTCATGGCTTCCTCTCCATGGCCGATGACATCATAGTGGGGATCTTGTTGGGGTTTGCGTCCCTGTCTGAGTAGCCAGTTCTTCACTGGCCTGCCGTCCTAACGGTCACCTGGCTACATAGTTCTGAAGCTGTGCCCACAGACCATAACAAGCACATTTGCTCTATGGAAATATGGTATAAAGCCTGATTTACATTGAGCTGCTGTGTACAGGAAGTCACAGATTCAAAACACAACAAAATATGTACAGTAAGGGTTATGGTTCTCCTCACGATAACAGAAACGTATGTGAGAGACTGGGGGAAATTCTACTGATGTAACTGAAATTGTTAGATATGAAGTGAATGGAAAAGAATGTTAAATCCATTGGGTGTTAATCAAAAAATTACATAAATGTGATGCATTTTGATTTAATTAGGTTTATTGCATAAGCCTCATCATTATGTATTTCAAACAAATATATTATTAATCTTGAATAGATAACCTGATTATTATGCATTTCAAACAAATATACGTTATGTATTTTGAATACATAATCTGATTATTATGCATTTAAAGCAAATATACTTTATTTATACTGAATACATAAACCTGGTGATTATGCATTTCAAATAAATAGGTTTTATTACACTGACAAATATGCATCATGTTGAGTTTATTAGGTACATTTATGTTAAAACTTCCTAAAGCAAATTCATGGAAATTTGTCATGCAATTAAATTACATAAATCTTAAAAGTTAGGCTTAAATATTTCTGTGAGTGCAGTGTACCAGTAGAGACCAGTGTATCTGGAGGAGCCCAGTGTACCAGTAGGAGACCAGGCCTAGGTCTGTGTGAGTTTCAGAAGAACATCTTCACTCTTCATAGTGTTTATAATCTGATAATCTGCATCCTCTGCTTGCAGTTTGAGGTCTCCTAGCTGAGCTCTGTGCAACACCGCCACTATGTGGTTGACTGCTATCATTGCATGTTGATGAAGGTCTTCGGGTGGCCAGTTAAATAGTGTTACAGAAACATGACAATAACTAGAATAGCGCTCAGAGAGCACAGACCTCTGCCTGTGATGCATTTCGTCAGCATGTACAGTTCTTTTTTAGTTGAGCAGTTCTATATGGCCAACTTGAAAATGCATGTTGCAGATGAAATATTGATCACCTTGATGAAGCTGAATCTGTTGTAGTGTGAGACCAAGCTGATCAGGGTGCTGTTCTGGGTTTAAAATGACCCGCCATAGGAATTGAATGGGTAAAATGACCCGCTATAGGAAATTAATGGGTAAGACAATATTATGTTCATCCAGCAGATGGAAAACATCCCCATACACACCCACAGCCACAACTCACCTGGGTTACCCGGGTTCTAGGTCTAAAATGAGCCCCCGTTTTATAGTGTTCAAGGCCAAATTTGACTGATCTGTTTTAACTGCTCTTATATGAACACAAAACCCATAAATCCCCAAATGAATGTGAACCACCTGAAGCATTCAGGTCAATACCATTCTCTTAGTGTACACCACATGCTCCCCCACACGTCCATAGTGTGAAACCACTTGAATACTGAAAGTGTAGAGCCATTACCAGTCAATACAAAGTTATTCTAAGTGATCATCTTTATCCTATTAGTGAAACATATCCAGATGAAAATGATTTATTTCAAAACAGCAATACACCCATCCACAAAACACAAAATCAGTGAATGTTTTGATTTGTATGAACATGATGTCAATATGTTGTAGCCTTCCAATTAATCCACTTAAAACCTAGCTAGTGTTGTGTTCGGCTGCTAACACTTAATAATGGAACCGGACAACAGTGTGCATACGGCTATACTTTTATTCACAGCTCCCATTACAGGCGGCCATCACTCTCGCTGGCTCCCGCATCACTGCCTCGATCAACCTTGACGTCCGTGACGTCATCACGTATGACACATCTCTCCTGTCAAGAACTATGTTTACAGTGTCTGGAAACATAAACAATTTCTCTTAAACGCCAAACAGTGTTTCAGCTTTAACCCTCAATTAACAGTTTCAGAGCCTGTAACAATTACAACTGTAGAGAATAAAATAATAACATAACATGACAAACAAAAACAAACTCTTGTTACTGTCCCATCACCTCATATCACCAAGCTCCCATCACCTCATTACTGCCCCATCACATTTCCTCAATGAGTCTATTTGGCGCTTTGGTCTGTCTACCCAACCTCCTCTCTATGTCTATGTGTTCACCACACTCACGTATGGGCGTGTCACACACCGGTGACCCTGCACTAGCGCCCTCTGCATTTGTGTCTTCAGTACTGTCTTCATTTTTAGGTACCTTGAGTAAGTGTCTGCGATTTCGCCTGTATGTTACCCCCTCGCGCGTGTGATTAGGTAGTCCACTGCTATGGACGGTTCTACGTCTCAGACTGTCCTCTCCAGGGTTCTACTGTTCTCTACAGGGCTGTAGACTGTTCTCCAGGGTTCTACTGTTCTCTACAGGGCTGTAGACTGTTCTCCAGGGTTGTAGACTGTCCTCTCCAGGGTTCTAGACTCTTAAGCTATTTAATTAATGCCAGATTTTCTGTTGCAATATGTGTGAGATTCACCCCTTTTCTCTTCACCAAATGCCAATTGAATTAAAAATATATTTCTGTATATGCACTGTGATGCATCCTATATAGTTTCTGGTTGATTGGGGACAGTGTTGTGTGGACATCAGACAAGAAAACATGCATAAACCTTTTTCTTTTACATAGGCGAAAATTGGAAATTGGTATATTTGTCACATACCTTCCATCTGCATTTTTCATTACTTTCCACCACTGGGATTTTGGGGGACTAACTGATATGTTATAAAGAACATATGTATGACACTAAAAAGGTTGAAATAATTTCTGTTGCAATTTGTTCAAGGTTATGTCATAAAATGCCTAGACTACAGGGGCAGGGGAGCATCACTACTGATCCATAGCCAGGTTTGGGATGTCCTCAGTGGAGGTCCCAAGTCAGTCTTCCAGTCATTCAGCCAGCCTGTCAGTAGATGTGCTCTACTTGTATTGATTTGTTCATACACTAGTATTCCAGCACAGGTTATGTTCTTGAATGCTTCTGGTGACTAGCAGTTCTCTTAGCAACCTAATTTAATCCCCATCACCATTTTCAGATCAACATAGGGGAAACATATGGCTGAGAGATGTGTGGAGGAAAATCAGCAGCACCACACACACACTTGCATAACCAACCAAGCAAGTTCTACCTTTCTATACCACAAATATAAGTTTGAGAACCTAGGATACATACAGCCCGCCTAAGGGGGTTCTAATGTACTGACCTCCCGGCACAGGCCTGACCCTGCTGGCAAGCTGCCTTGGTCCTAGCCAAGGAACAAGCGTTTCAGCTTCCGCTCACCTGTATGCAGCTTATACCATGCTGACTGGCCTGGACTAGTCACCACATCCACAGTCTAGCCAAGTTAGAGATACCCTTGTGCATTTGACAAAACAAGTGTCATACAATTAAGGTTATCATTTGTGCAGCATGTGTGCTGTAAGTGTAAAGACAAGATACAGATAATTTTCTCCAGGTTTTATTGAATAGCTTGTAAACCACACTGAAACACTGGGCTGACAGTTCAGTTGTACAAGGCGGACCTGGGAGACCATTCAGGACACCTTGTTTGGGTCGAGGCTCTGCTTAGTCTACTGGCCCAGGTGAACCATCAAACTGGATGTACTGACGCTGAGAATGGAGACACACACACGACACAGCTGGCCGACACTTCCTGCACTCTAAGAGGTTAGGGTTAGGGCTAGACTGAATGTAGGTTGGCATAAAATACATATTTATTTTTAAATGGATGGAAAGATGCTGCCAATGCCTAGATCTTTATGTCTATTCAGCATGTCTGTTCTCACCCACTGAGGTCCCATCACCAAACGTGAAGCCTCTGATACAATAATAAAACAGGGGCAGACAATGAAAGATAGAGATGGACAGACAGACATGTAGACAGATAGGTTAAAAATTAGAACAGTTAGCGTTGTGATCAGACGGTACAACCAAAATGTCACCTCAGTGTAGTGATGCAGACAGAATTATGAACACCTGCTCCTTGATTAGAAGGAGGTTATCATCTGCCCTCTGAAACATTCAGGACCAGGGCCGTACGCAGGATTTTTGTAATACTGAGGTCATTTAGTTGTAGTGCTTCAATCTGGTGCACTTTGAGAGCAAAATGAAGAGGCTAGATCTATAAAGAACAACACGCATCATATTGGATTAATATCATCTTTAACTGAGCAGTGGAGGTCATCCAGAGAGGACACAACTTAAGTGAATGTTGATGAGAACACACCATCTATTAGAAACATGAGACTAGCTCCTCCTGTCACCTCTCTCCCAGCCTGGCCTCCTCCACTCTGATGTCCATGTTGGTCTCCTCCTGTCACCTCTTTTCCACTGTGGTGTCCATGTTGGTCTCCTCCTGTCACCTCTCTTCCACTCTTGTCCATGTTGGTCTCCTCCTGTCACCTCTCTTCCACTGTGGTGTCCATGTTGGTCTCCTCCTGTCACCTCTCCTCCTGTCTTTTGTCCATGCTGGTCTCCTCCTGTCACCTCTCCTCCACTGTGGTGTCCATTTTCATCTCCTGTCCACAAATTAACAAAACATAAACATAAGCTATAAACACACACACACCCCCACCCACCCATCCATCCACATTATTTTTCAAAACTTGCCAGGATCTAATTAATGTAGCGTCTCTTTGGCTAACATCAGGTATCTCACCTCTCATCTCTATGTCCTCTCCTCCTGTCCCCTCTCTTCCACTCTCTTGTACCTCTTGGTTTCCTGTCAACAAATTATATATTTTTAACAGAACATAATCATGCATACTGTGTATATGTATACACACGTACCTGTCTATTTGTTTATCTATATAAGCGGCACACCTGATTAATAACTTCCATCCAATGGTATAGGACAGGAAATAAGGATGCCTGTAGAATTTCAGGAAGTAGTGGAGCTTGTGCAAAGAGCCTAATTGCTTGGCAACACCAAACGCCCAGTGTTTACATGAGAAAATAAATATGATAGATTTCTTTGTAGAAGCACTGCTCTGTTTGTGCATGTGCGCAGGTACACCGCTTTGCTAATGTTAACTTGGGTCAAGAATAGCCTACACCTAGCTAGCCACGTTGTGACGGCTAGGATCATGGATGTATTCACTAACTAGCTATTTATCTAACGTCAGGCATCTCAGCATCTTCGTCTACGTTCTTAAATGTGAGCATGTAGGCGCTGTCAATGTTATAACTAATTGAAAATACGTTAAAATAACTGCTTATTGTTATGTTACTTGTGTCAATCTCCCTTACCTCGAAAGACGTCCAATATGTTCGCTTGATCGTCCGCAGCTGACACTTATTAATGACAAATTAGCTTTGCGTCTCACACCCCTTCTCCTAAGAGAAAGAAGATTCGCCAAATAAAAAGTTATTGACAACAATTTCAGGCGAAATGAGTTTTTGATTGACAAGACGATTGTCAGCCTCTGATTGGCCAAAGTAGAAATTGATTGACAGTTGACCCGCCCCCTCGAAGTCTCCGGGCCTGCAGAGTCTGAACAGTGAAACGCGTCATTGTTCCCGGCTTTCACCGATTGGTTAAGAGCATTGAAAAGACTAGCAGTCACGACCAAAAGTGTATATAAATTGTGTTCGTAATTTGTGTCTCTCTCTACCTTGGAAACTTTTCACAGTTGAACATTGTTTGTCACGCCTGTAAAGATTCCCCATTGCAAAGATGTTTTCATCCATCTGAAGAAAACAAGAGACGAGCTCTTTATTCTTTTTGAGTAAACAAACGTTTCCATCACAACCTACTCACTAGCCTTTCACTGTAGGCTACGACAATCCTCAATTCGGTAAGTTGTATGTTATTTTTTATTTTTGAAAGATCAGAGCGAAGCCGTTTGAGGCTTCGGTTTAGGAAGTGAACTTCGAATGAACAAGGGAGGGTTAGACGACTGTTTTTGAATTTGCGTCCAGGAGAGGGTTACTGTTTTTTTTAATTTGAGTCCAGGGGAGGGTCATATAGCTACACATTTGAATCGAAAACGTGAGAAAGAATAGTTTATTCATCTTTTCGGAATTCAGCAAGCTGTTTTGTATGACCATGTTGAGAGGGAAGCGCGTGAAGCGAACATACCGACATGCGGTCTGTTTTCAGTGTATTTCTCTGTTGCTGGTCGTTGCTGCGTGCGTTCACCTCTTTTATTCGCTGGTGACATTAAGTGGAGAACATGGCCGTATAACGTAATTCATAAGCAAATCTAGAGGCCACCATCTGTGCTGACTCAAAAAAAAATGCTGATGTGACCGGTCTGGTCTTGTACGCATGTGTTTCTGCATTGTGTATGTTGGCTTTTGGCGTTCTTCTTCTGTTGCTCTGCGTTGTGTAATTCTTTGTAAGCCTTGATAAGAGTTGCAGCACCATCTAATTATGAACCACGATGTTGATAGCCTTCTTTGTTGTGATAGTATTGATAAAATCACCCCAACACGGGATTGGAAGCGGCGACAGATGATAGATTTATTGTACAAAGATACAATCACATGGAACACTGGGATGTTTCCCTCGTCTCTCTCTCTCCCTGCTTCTCTGGGATGTTTCCCTAGTCTCTCTCTCTCTCCCTGCTTCTCTGGGATGTTTCCCTCGTCTCTCTCTCTCCCTGCTTCTCTGGGATGTTTCCCTCGTCTCTCTCTCCCTGCTTCTCTGGGATGTTTCCCTAGTCTCTCTCTCTCCCTGCTTCTCTGGGAAGTTTCCCTCGTCTCTCTCTCTCCCTGCTTCTCTGCTGGCTGCGGCTGTGGCGCGAAGTCAAGGTCTTAGACTTCCCTTCCCGCATGGTGTTATCAGCGGGCCTGCCTGCTGGGAGCAGCTAATCTGTCCGTCCGAGTTGCCTACCGTTTCCAAATCAAAGTCTCAAGGTTTGGTTGAGATGTTAAATAGTGCTCTCTCGGCCCAGCCCCCACGCCTAAGCCTGCCCGTTTAGATGAAGCTAGATTGGTGGAGGAGTGACCATACAGATGTGTCGCCTGTCACCCTAACATGATATCTTAATCACCATTGGTTGTCAGTCTAGGTTGTGTCTGTTTATAGTGTCCCATAGAGATGTCATTAATACCCCAGAGGAGAGGCCCCCCCTGTGGCCTAAGTGTGACCTCTTGACACCCACTACCCTGAACGGCCACAGCAGCATCAGCTGTCTCCTTCTATCCCTTCCACTGCACATTCCAGACTGTTTACATGAGCACAAAAACACACAAACAAGCATTACATTGACTTTAAGACTGTGGACTTTTACCTATATTCTTCAATCCCTCCTGTGATTCTATACAATCGTACAGAATCATACCAATCTAGATAAAATGTCACACAGAGATACATAGGGAAATAAACACATGAATCCTTCTTTCTCCAATGTTGCCTGACCACATAACACGGACCGGCTGGCATAAGACCCTCTGTACCTGGAACCATCCTCAAAGATAACAACACTCAATATAACAAAACACCCCACCCCACCCCACCCCATGCATCATTTATTAAAAAACACACCCCTAAAAGCAAAGCAAAAACAAAGTTGACCGAAATAACACATCTGAACCTAGCATTCAGACAGGCACCTTAACAAATTAAGCATTACTGCAATCAAATCATAATCTGGGTAGAGAGACGTCTCTCGCCCTGGGCCCCTCCTGACCCTGCGGACCTGATAGCGGCGGCGCGCCTCACTGGTGCAAGCCTGAATCCGGATTCCAAGCCCACACCAGCAGCCACGCCCAACACTACCATCCCCACGGGTCCGGCCATCTCTAATAATAAGAACAGTAAAGGATTTCCCTGCAACTATTCGAACCCGGCCCCCTGGGTGAGGAACAGCGCTGATATGGAGAGAGTCAGTCCTAACCCTGATCTTATCAATGAAATTTGATCTGAAACTTCAAAACGTTATGAATGACAGTTAGCTTTACCCGTCCACTGATTGGTCAGATAAACTGTCCTGTAATGTCCCTGCTTCAGCTCTAATGAATATGTCTCAACTGCAACCTGAGGATTCACCCTTACAGTATAACTCTGCTTAACACACTTGACCACTATTGGCATGACCACTCCCTACAACCTGTGGATGAAAGGATGTGATTAGAGTGAGTGTGAGTGAACTGTGTGAAAGTGTCCCGTCTTCCACCCGACGTAGCGCTGTCCGTCCCCTCGATTTCCCATTGGAGCGGGAGTCAAGAGAGATTCTGGAGGTGGGGGCGGAGTAGCCCCCCCCCCCCCCGAAGCAGAGCCGGAGACTGATGGGTGTGTGTGGGCTGCCGACAGAAAGAGCTCAAGGTGACAGACAGCTCAGAGAGAAGCTCAGTTTGTGTTGAGTTTGTTGGTTCTCGGAGTCCTTTAGTATCTGTTGAAAGGGAGAGCAAGGCCCTTTTGATTCTGTCGCACGTCAATGGTAAGACCTGCTCTTGGGCCTGTACTGCCCCTGTAATCTCTCCTCTGTCTCTCGTGATTGTTAGTATGGCAGCTTCAGGTCAGCCTGCCCTCTCGATAACTCTGTCGTTTCCAATTTAGTTACAAGCTCCTGTTTTGCTTCCTTTAAGCATGCAGCTTTAACCCTAACCCCCTTCCCCTCACCCTACCCCGGGTCCGTATCCTCTTCCTACCCCAACCCTACCCCTGACCCCTGCCTCTACCTGGACCCAGGCACACTCACACACACACTGACATACACCAGTCCTGGGCTCAGATCCCCTTCCCCTCACCCTAACCCGGGTCCGTATCCTTTTCCTACCCCCCACCCTACCCAAACCCCTGCCTCTATCTGGGCCCAGGCACATTTATGCACACACAGACATACACCAATGTTTGCCATGTCTCTCCTATGATGTTATTAGCCTCTCTTACTCTGAAAATGTAATTTAATGTTATTTATTGCTCTATAAATGTTCTTAGCCGGTAGACAAACATACTCCAGGAGCTTGCTTGATCGCCTCGTTGAGAGGGGTCAGGGAAGAATTTTTACAGCTCACTTATCTGGCCCTCGGGTGATTACTGTTTTTTTGCTTCCCTCTGGAATATGTAGGGGTGGGATGTCTGCCCACCTCCCTTGTTCTCTGTAAAGCGCATTGTGTTGCCTCTGGGTATGAAATGCGCTATATAAATAAAGCTTTGATTGATTGATTGATGTGATGCAGGCTTTCAAATCCTGTCTCATTCTTTCTGACTGGATTTTCACCATCTGAGACTCAGATTCCGATCTGCTAAGAATCAGGGAACACCATTGCAGGCGTTCATGTGAGTCTCCGGGGAGACAAGTAGTCTTCCCCCAGGCCCTTTTGATGTCGGGTAAGGGCCATCCCCCCCTCCCCCTCTGCTTGAATATCATATTTAGCCACCTCCTCATCCTGTAACTTGATTAAGTTAAGTCTTTCCCAGATAGCCTGTGACATATCGTTACTTATTTCCCTTAAAGTGACATTGGGCGTTCTGTGTCACCTTTCTCTTGTCATTTTGGGGGGTGCTGGGCTCCCCTGCAGCATCCGAATCTGGGATCTGCTTAGGTGGACTGGGAGACATTATGGGACAGAATGTTGTGCCAAGTCCTTTAAGGAAATAAAGATGTTGAGACTTTCTGGAGACTGGGAGTGAAGTGTGTGTGTGGTAAAAAGCACCCTCAAGGTCGCCTTGAGGAATGTAAGAGATATGAAGCAAGCGATATCCCTGCCGTTGGGCTAAAGAAGAGAGGAAGCCTACCGCTCAGTGAGCGGATGAGAATGAAAGAATAAAAGTTTTGGCCCTTTATTTGTTGGGACCGAAGTGTGCGTCTACGCACCGGGTCTCGGGTCCGGTTTCAACACTTCTGGACAGCTCCTACACCGCTCGGTTTGCCAATGACACTCAAGTCGAGAATAGATAGCTGTGTGCAGTTGAAAAACTGCTGGACGTCTGTTCTACACCGCTCGGATTCTGTCCTAAAACACGCAAGCTGAGACTTAAAAAGACGTCTGATTGGGCACCTGCTCTACCACTCGGATTCTGTCGCGAGCTGAGAATTCGTCAGGTGTCTATTGGGCACCTGCTCTACCACTCGGATTCTGTCGCGAGCTGAGAATTCGTCAGGTGTCTATTGGGCACCTGCTCTACCACTCGGATTATGTCGCGAGCTGAGTATTAGTCAGGTGTCTATGTGCACATTTAATTGGAGCTCATTAGAATGCATTCAGAAATTATTGCAGGTATACCTTTATTGTTATAAATATGTCTAGACATTTAATCATAGTTTAACGTGTTGGAGGCTATGTGTGGTTTATTAGATTGGTTCTTTCTTGAGAGACAGAGCACTCACCGCCCGTTGTATGGCTCTGAATGGCTCGAAACCCAGGTCAGTTCCGGCAAGGCGTCCCCAACCATGTGGTCTGGTCTATTTGGCTGATATTTGGTTTGTGCTTGGCTCTGTCTTCAATCCGGGTCACGGCACCAAATTGTTGGCTTTTGGCGTTCTTCTTCTTCTGTTGCTCTGCGTTGTGTAATTCTTTGTAAGCCTTGATAAGAGTTGCTAGCATTACAGCTAGAATACCAGCAAGATAGCGTACACAAGCACCATCCACATCAACACAGGGGCCCTCTCTCAAGATCAACTGAATGTTAACTGCAACTTGCATTGTTGGGCGGAGGCATTTAGCCGCTACGTGGTTTTTCTAGTTGATACTGATGCTACTGAGAATCAGGGTTCCCATGGTCATCAAGACGTTAAGGAAAAATCATGGATAAGTTGTAATTTTTATTGGTAAAAATGAGTGGGAACCCTGGAGAATACACCAGCTACAGAGTAGACCTTAACAGTATACTGGCAGGGGAGGCAGGGGAGCTGCATCTATAATCTCTTGGCAAGTCACAATAAACATTTTTGTCGCAATATAAATATACAAGCATTCCAGCTAATCCCAGTGATAGGAAATGCCACTTATGCACAATTACAGGGACTTTCTCCCAGATGATCTAACATCTACCATTACACAGTGAATCTGTGGGATCATTGATGTTGCATAGTGAGATGCCCTGCACAAGATGGCTGCCACGTCGGACGTGAGTCCATTGGAATTCTACAGCACAATGGCCAGTCTAGTTTTTTATAATGTCTATGGTCTGAACAGTGAAACGCGTCATTGTTCCCGGCTTTCACCGATTGGTTAAGAGCATTGAAAAGACTAGCAGTCACGACCAAAAGTGTATATAAATTGTGTTCGTAATTTGTGTCTCTCTCTACCTTGGAAACTTTTCACAGTTGAACAGTTTGTCACGCCTGTAAAGATTCCTTTTTTATCCATCTGAAGAAAACAAAGAGACAAGCTCTTTATTCTTTTTGAGTAAACAAACGTTTCCATCACAACCTACTCACTAGCCTTTCACTGTAGGCTACGACAATCCTCAATTCGGTAAGTTGTATGTGTCTGTTTAGTGTCCCATAGAGATGCGTCATTAATACCCCAGAGGAGAGGCCCCCCCTGTGGCCTAAGTGTGACCTCTTGACACCCACTACCCTGAACGGCCACAGCAGCATCAGCTGTCTCCTTCTATCCCTTCCACGGCACATTCCAGACTGTTTACATGAGCACCAAAACACACAAACAAGCATTACATTGACTTTAAGACTGTGGACTTTTACCTATATTCTTCAATGTATTAAATAGCTGGACCACTTCTTGCTGCTGAAGGCTGATTTATTCTGGATAGAATAAACACACACATAGTTATACATTTGCACTGAGGCTGGTCAGGCATCAGATGGACCGCCAGCAACTGAGGTTTACATGTTGCTATACAATTACTGTAATAAAGTCAAGGATGATACACTGTCAAAGTTATTTACTCTTTATTGCATTCTGCACTTCAGACTCCATTACTACGCATTCTGGTGGTTATCTCCTTGCTGAACGTTACTTCCGGTCCCCCTCTACATTAAGCCCCTCTCCTTATATCACATGACTGCCTGACTGAATATAACATACAACATGAATCAGAACATTACAACATTCCTCCCCCCATAGTCTACAAAAATCCTTCTTTTATGTGCTGAACAAATTCACTTAAACCTAGTCTGATTCTACGAGGGGATTATTCTGCCCCTGCTACCACTTAGTCCTTGAGATACGTGGGTGCCTGTCTAACTCTCACTGGGTAACAATTTCCCAAAACCCCAATGTCTGGAGGCCCCGGTGCCACTGCATCTGGTGCTGGATTCTCTAGTTCTGCTGGCGGCACCAGTATGCCTGGATCCTCTGCTTCTTGTGGCGGTGCCCATACTACCTCGTTTGCCTGATTTTCTAGTTCTTGCTCTGCTGTGTCCACAGGAACACTCTCCTCTTAGAGACAGGGGTCAGCCAGGTTGTGATCATAACATGGCCGTATCTGATCCTGATGTCGTCTCACCAGTTTCCCATCCAGTGTTTTCACTCTCCAAGAGACTGGACCGGTCCTCTCTATAAGTTGCCGGAATCCACTTCTGGCCTGAGTATCCCCTCACATAGACTGAATCAGACACTTGTAAATAGCGAGGGACGCACCTGATCTAGCCGAGTCCTGATACTGCGGTTCATGAGCAGCTCAGCTGGCGTGGCTCCCGTGGTGGTCTGGGGGGTTGATCTGTACTTGAACAGGAACCTGGATCGCATTGTCACCAGACTACCTTCCCCCATCTTCTTGAGTCCCTCCTTGACCACCCGCACCGCCCGCTCTGCACAGCCATTTGAGGACGGGTGGTATGGTGCTGTTGTGACATGCTGTATGCCATTCTTTTGTAGGAAGTTCTTGAACTCTGCACTGACCAGACTAGGCCCATTATCACTGACAATCACTGCAGGGGTGGCAAAAATGCTTTTCAGTCTCTCGATAGTCATGGATTAAGTAATAGACGACATTGGGTGAGCCTCGATCCATTTTGAATAGGCATCTACAACGATGAGGAGCATCTTCCCCAATACAGGCCCACAGAAGTCCAGAGGCAGCCTCATCCATGGTTGGTCTGGCCACTCCCACGGGTGTAGCGGTGCTGTTGCAGGGGTGGCTTGGTAGGACTGACATGCATGACGTTCCCGCACAGCGGACTCTAAATCCGCGTCCATGTTTGTCCACCATACGTAGCTGCGGGCCAAAGACTTCATTGGTGAGACCCCCGGATGAGCTTCATGAAGCTCCTCAATCATGATTCGTCTTCCTTGAGGTGGGATTATCACTACTTCCCCACAGTATGCACCCCTCCTCCACGCTCACCTCCTTTTTTCTTCTTATGTATGGCTGCATTTCTGGGTTGTTGCAGTACTCTGAGGGCCAGAAGTCCTGCAGCAGAGCCTGATGTACTCTCGACAGAAGGGGGTCACGCCAGGTCCCCTCCCATATCTGCGTTACCTGTAATGGTGTGCCATTCATGTGCTCCATGAGCATTACCACCTCTTCTTCCCATGGTGTGGCAGCGGACGTGATCGGCAGGGGGAGCCTGCTCAGTGCATCCGCGTTCCCGTGTTTTGAGCCCTCCTTATACTCCAAGGTGTATTCATAAGATGCCAAAATCAGTGCCCATCTTTGCCTTCTGGCTGCGGCGAGGTGTGGCCGGTGGTGTGCCTTTACTCTCCCAGGAGGTCCAGCAGCGGTTTGTGGTCTGTCACAATGGTGCAGTGTTTACCAAACAGATACTGGCGGAATTTCTTAAAGGAGTAGTAAAGGGAAAAATCATGTTTAGCCCTGTTTTAAGGTTACTTATGATCATATACAATGGTTCAGATCAAAAAGTTGACAAAACTAGCACTTTTGAGAAAGTGTGATAATTGCTCTACCACCGTTTTGGTCATACAATGGATGTGGGTGAGCACTGTGGAAAATCATTCAAAAAATATGTTAAACTCTTGTATATGATCATAAGTAACCTTAAAACAGGGCTAAACATGAGTTTTCCCTTTACTACTCCTTTAAAGTTACCCAATGTAGTTTTTGACCATTAGTATGCGCTCTAGAGCAAATTTGAGGTGGTCCCCGAAAATCGCGTACTACGTCATTGCGTCAACAATACGTGGAGCACATAATAGTGACGTTTCACACATCTTTGTTGTTTTCAAAACATTAGCTAAATATCATTTTCCGAAGAAATTACAAGGTCGAAAAGACATTCAAGTGATTCATCATGTTTATTAGACTACAAGGAAGTAGTACAGTAGGACCCCACTAATCCGAACCCAACAGGACCGAAGGTTGTTCGTATCTCTGAAATGTCCGGATGACTGAAACGTATGTTAAAATGCACCAAATTCAATAAGTGGTATACTTGTTTCATATAGACTCATAATACACCGAAAAATACCCTTAATTACTCGTGAAAATGCATCAAAATTGCAATCAAAATAAACTCGTATAGCCTAGCCTATAATAAAATAAACGAATTTCCACTTGAGTGCGTGCTTTGATCAAATACAGTGCTTCGTACGACTCGTTTGCCTTTTGTGCTCGACATTTTCCCGCTTTAGAGTAACAAAGAAATGAAACGTGACAATAGGCTACAGCCTACAGGCAACATGTAGGTCTACATACAGTTCAGTTTTTATTCACAGTAGGATACAGTACATGTTTACTATGACAGATTTAAGTACAGTACTTTAATGAAAATCCCACCAGTAACCAGATAGCAGGCTAAAAAAAAAAAGTAAGTTTTTTAAGCCTGTCCGGTAGACCGGGAGGTTGGGATCTCTGAAGTTCGGATTAGTGGGGTCCTACTGTAGTTAAGCATGAAGCCCAAGGAGTACTTAAACTGTGTCTGGTCAGTTGGCTGTGGAGCGCTTGCAATGGCCTGTACCTTGTGTTGACTTTCGTTGTCTTTTATCATTGTCCTTATTAAGCTCTGCGTTGTGTTTTGATTGTTATAAAAAACGGCTTGTTCTGATGTATTCCAAATTAATCTCTCCAACACAGGATTTGAGCGACATCAAAAGCTGTTTATTCCAGAAGGGTTAACATACAAAAGACGATGGCATAAAGTCTAATGTACACTTGACCTCTCTGTATGCTGTCTGAACTCAAATTAAAGCATTGGTCTCGTTGCAACGTTCTTATGGTTCGGGTGTCCCCCCCCCTCGTCTCTTCTCCGATAAGACTGTCTTTCTCGTCTCTTCTGTGGCCTTGTTTGGTCAAGATAAGCTACGCCGCCTCGGCGCTAACCACAACAATTGCTGTTTAGCACAGAATGTACCAGCCCTAAGAATGTCATCTTTATCTCATAAGTCTATGGAAGAGGGACACCGTTTTCTTACAGAACACACCAGCTACAGCCATACTCAGAGGTCGATCCTAATAATTTAGAAATAGCTAACAGGATCAGATTAAATCAATATTTCTTTGAAAATCAGCCAGATTCAACACTTATCTGCTACGGAATGAATTCCTTTTTCGTTGATCCCGTATCCCAGGTACACCACCTCTGGTGCCATGAAGACACATTTCTCTCTCCTATGCCTGGGTCTGATGACACTCCATAGGGTAGCCTGGTGTACTGGTATAAACGGCGGTGGGTGTTAATTGTTGTGAACTTCTTAGATTCTTCATCCCGTGGGAGTTGCTGGTATGCCTGAGACATGTCTAGTTTGGTGAATTTCTGTCCCCCCCCAGTACTGCCAACAAGTCCTCAGTTTTTGGAATTGGGTAGTTATCTATCTTAGACACTGGATTCACGGTAACTTTATAGTCCCCACATATTCTAGTTGTTTTGTCTGGTTTAAGGATAGGAACTATGGGAGCGGCCCACTCGGAAACTCACAGGCTCTATGATGCCTTCCTTCTCTAATCTAACCAACTCTGTCTCAACTTTGTCCTTGAGGGCATATGGCAGAGGCCTGGCTTTGAAATACCTTGGCTTGGCCTCGGGGTCAACAGAGATCTTTGCTGTAGCTCCCACTAAACTGCCCAGCTCACCTTAAACACCTCTCCATGTTGTGAGAGTAGCTCACTCAACTACTGCTGCTGACCTGTATGTAGTCTGAAAATGGCCCTCCAGTCTAGCCTAATGGCCTCTAGCCAATTTATCCCCAAGATATTTGGCCCCTCCCCTCTTACCACTATCAATGGCAACTGTCTGGTCTGCCCCTTGTAACTGACTTGTGTGTACATCTTGCCTAGCACCCCTACACTATCTCTGGTGTACATATACAGCTTTGTTCTTGTATGGTGGAGTTTCCCCCCTCCCATCTTCCTGTATGTTTTCTCATTCACTATAGTCAGGCTTGCCCCAGTGTCTACTTCAAACTCAATGTTTAATCCATTCACTGCCATCTGCTCTCTGTATGGCTGTACTCTTTTTTCATCATCGATATTGTACATCATGTGGGAATACTCCTCTTCCTCTTCTTCCAGTCTGTGGCGCGCTATGGCTTCTACCATACGGACTTGTGGTCACGATTGATCAGATAGCTGGTTGGCTTGGTTCCACGATTGAAAATCTTCAATCAGTATCCCTGCACAGCGCACTGATCACTATACATATACACACTGTACATACAAACTTTAAAGTTACCATTTAAATACATTTGTAAATATTACAATTACTTATTCATTCAATTCAACCATAACATTTCTGTGACCTTTTGGGATGTTTGCTTTGGCATTGTATATGTATGTTTCCCATGCCAATAAAGCCATTTGAATTGAAGTAAAATATAGAAGACATGCAGATAGTTATCCATTTATACTTGGATGGATGGATGGATAGATGGATAGGGATTTGTGTTAGTGAAAATGTGCTTTACTGAGATGGGAAACACAGGTTGTAACCTTACCAGTCTCAATATGCTCTCCTGTGAAATGTATCACAATCCCAATATTTGTACATGTTTGGCATGGCTTGGACTTGAGCATTCCCCTGGCACTTGTTTTCACTACTCCCACGGAGGACTATGTGCAAGTCATGCCAGATGCCTACAAATAGATGGACTCCACTTTGCGTACAGTGTAAACTGTAGAATAATTAGGCATTACAATCAGGTGAAGAAATATGAACACATGCTCATTTCTCAGATTTCCAGAATCTATTTGGCTGCGCTCACGCTATATTGTTATAAGTAGGCCTAGGCTATATTGATAGAAGTAGGCCTAGGCTATATTGATAGAAGTAGGCCTAGGCTATATTGATAGAAGTAGGCCTAATCTATAGTGTTAGAAGTAGGCCTAAGATATAGTGTTAGAAGTAGGCCTTATCGATAGTGTTAGAAGTAGGCCTAATCGATAGTGATAGAAGTAGGCCTAGACTATAGTGATAGAAGTAGGCCTAGGCTATAGTGATAGAAGTAGGCCTAATCTATAGTGTTAGAAGTAGGCCTAGGCTATAGTGTTAGAAGTAGGCCTAGGCTATAGTGTTAGAAGTAGGCCTAGGCTATAGTGATAGAAGTAGGCCTAAGCTATAGTGTTAGAAGTAGGCCTAAGCTATAGTGTTAGAAGTAGGCCTAATCTATAGTGTTAGAAGTAGGCCTAATCTATAGTGATAGAAGTAGGCCTAGACTATAGTGATAGAAGTAGGCCTAGGCTATAGTGATAGAAGTAGGCCTAATCTATATTGTTAGAAGTAGGCCTAGGCTATATTGATAGAAGTAGGCCTAGGCTATATTGATAGAAGTAGGCCTAATCTATATTGATAGAAGTAGGCTGGGACTGACTGCCCCCCAATCAAAAAGTCAAACTGCGCATATGAACATCATGTCACTAGAGAGACAGAAACAGCAGGATCCAGAGATGGTAAGGGACTGTGATAGAACTAACAGAAGGAAGTTCATAGAGAAGCAACTAGAAAACCAGAGGCCTATAAACAATGAGATGCAAATAAAAAGGCTATGTTAAGGAAAGACTTCATGAACAATTAAACAGGACAACAAAAGGCAGGCTTTTCAGAGATCGTGTCAGGGCCCATCTTTGTATGTGTAAACTGTAGAATAATTAGGCATTACAATCAGGTTAAGAAATATAAACACATGCTCATTTCTCATATTTCCAGAATCTATTCTGCTGCTCTCACTCAAAATAAACCATCTCTCCAGTCTTGAAAGTTTCCCTCCCTCCCTTCCTCCCTCCATACAGTCAGTCCCTACATCTCACCCACTTTTTCTCCCTCCCTCTCTTCTTTCTTCCTTCCTTCCTCCCGTCTCTCCCTCCCTCACCTGTTTGTTCTTATGAAACCACCCCCTCTCTCCCCCAGGTATGTGAACTGTGCCCGTACTGAGGAAGAGCAGAACCTGGTAGCGTTTCAGTACCGTGGAGGGATCCTGTTTCGCTGCTGTCGGCTGCTGGCTGTCGGGGAGGAGCTGCTGGTCTGGTACGGACAGGAGTACAGATACAAGAGCATCTCCTTCAACTACGTCTGGGAAGAAAAGAGCACCGCTAGAGGTATCTGTCCTCAACTCTTCTTCCCTCTGTCTTCTCCATCTCTCTCTCATCCACCTCTTTCCTTAAAGCTGAAAGAACAAGAGGTCTGCTGGTCATAATAATAACCGCTGTCCAAGTAGCTCTCCTCTACCATCCTTCCTCTCCTCTGTCTTTTTCCCATGGTGCCAGCCAGCAGGCAAGACATGGGCATACAGCGTGAAATTCAGGACACTCATGGATGCAACGATACAGAGGGCACTATGTCATGAACTGCAATGGTGCCTGTGCAAATCGCTGTTGTGAGGCACGCAAATTGCCAATATTAGGCAGGCACACTTGCTCAGAACAAAATGGAATGCTGTGAGTTGCCATGGAACATGGTAGCTTGACTTATCTTTAGGAGTGCTAGCTTACTCTAGCTATCTAAGGTAGCTATTGCCGTGGGCTTCAATGTATTCATGCTTGTTTTCTTTCCTTTCTCCTCTTTTCTTTTTCTCAGTCCTCTCTCTCCTCTGTCGCTCTCCTTCACTCGAGCTCAGCCAGAGGAACCTCTTACATATCTTTCTCTCTCCTGTCCTCAATCTGAAGTTGTGGTGTCGTCGTGTTTCGCCCCCCACTAGTTACATACGTATAAACACTCTATACAGTATTTGCACTTGTAATACAGGTGTGAGAATCCTTTTTAAAGTTTGTCTCTTTCTCTTTCACTCTCCCAGGAGTGATGTCAGACTTGTCCCAGACTCAGGTGTTCTCCTGCTCTGTGTGCCCATTCACCTACACCTCCCAGATCTACCTCAACAAGCACCTCAAGAGGAGCCATGACAACCTCTACGTCTCTCTCTCTCGTCTCTCGAGCAGACAGATCAGACCAGAGATTCTCTCCTTCTCCTCCTCGCAATCACTCCCTATCACCACCTCCAACACCCCCCTCACCCCAGCTCCCGCCGAGAGACAGAGAGACACAGACAAGCCAAGACCGTACCACTGTGAACAGTGTGGACAGAACTTCAATACGTCAGAACATAAGAAACACCAGTGTGTTCATACAGGAGAGAAGCCATACCACTGTGACCAGTGTGGAAAGAAATTTACTGCGTCAGGAAATTTAAAGAAACACCAGCGTGTTCATACAGGAGAGAAGCCATACCACTGTGACCAGTGTGGAAAGAACTTCACTGACTCAGGAAAGTTAAAGATACACCAGCGTGTTCATACAGGAGAAAAGCCATACCACTGTGACCAGTGTGGGAAGAACTTCACTGACTCAGGAAAGTTAAAGATACACCAGCGTGTTCATACAGGAGAAAAGCCATACCACTGTGACCAGTGTGGAAAGAACTTCACTAAGTCAGAACATTTAAAGCAACACCAGCGTGTTCATACAGGAGAGAAGCCATACCACTGTGACCAGTGTGGGAAGAACTTCACTGACTCAGGAAAGTTAAAGATACACCAGCGTGTTCATACAGGAGAAAAGCCATACCACTGTGACCAGTGTGGAAAGAACTTCACTAGGTCAGAACATTTAAAGACACACCAGCGTTTTCATACAGGAGAGAAGCCATACCACTGTGACCAGTGTGGAAAGAACTTCACTAGGTCAGGAAATTTAAAGACACACCAGTGTGTTCATACAGGAGAGAAGCTATACCACTGTGACCAGTGTGGAAAGAACTTCACTACGTCAGGAGAGTTAAAGACACACCAGCGTGTTCATACAGGAGAGAAGCCATACCACTGTGACCAGTGTGGAAAGAACTTCACTAGGTCAGAACATTTAAAGACACACCAGCGTGTCCATACAGGAGAGAAGCCATACCACTGTGACCAGTGTGGGAAGAACTTCACTGACTCAGGAAAGTTAAAGATACACCAGCGTGTTCATACAGGAGAAAAGCCATACCACTGTGACCAGTGTGGGAAGAACTTCACTGACTCAGGAAAGTTAAAGATACACCAGCGTGTTCATACAGGAGAAAAGCCATACCACTGTGACCAGTGTGGAAAGAACTTCACTAGGTCAGAACATTTAAAGACACACCAGCGTTTTCATACAGGAGAGAAGCCATACCACTGTGACCAGTGTGGAAAGAACTTCACTAGGTCAGAACATTTAAAGACACACCAGCGTGTCCATACAGGAGAGAAGCCATACCACTGTGACCAGTGTGGGAAGAACTTCACTGACTCAGGAAAGTTAAAGATACACCAGCGTGTTCATACAGGAGAAGAGCCATACCACTGTGACCAGTGTGGGAAGAACTTCACTGACTCAGGAAAGTTAAAGATACACCAGCGTGTTCATACAGGAGAAAAGCCATACCACTGTGACCAGTGTGGAAAGAACTTCACTAGGTCAGAACCTTTAAAGACACACCAGCGTGTTCATACAGGAAAGAAGCCATACCACTGTGACCAGTGTGGAAAGAACTTCACTATGTCAGGAGAGTTAAAGACATCAGCGTGCTCATACAGGAGAGAAGCCATACCACTGTGACCAGTGTGGAAATAACTTCACTAGGTCAGAAAATTTAAAGACACCAGCGTGTTCATACAGGAGAGAAGCCATACCACTGTGACCAGTGTGGAAAGAACTTCACTGCGTCAGAACATTTAAAGACACACCAGCGTGTTCATACAGGAGAGAAGCCATATCACTGTGACCAGTGTGGAAAGAATTTCAGTACGTCAGAAAATTTAAAGACACCAGCGTGTTCATACAGGAGAGAAGCCATACCACTGTGACCAGTGTGGAAAGAACTTCACTGCGTCAGAACATTTAAAGACACACCAGCGTGTTCATACAGGAGAGAAGCCATACCACTGTGACCAGTGTGGGAAGAACTTCACTAGGTCAGGAGAGTTAAAGAAACACCAGCGTGTTCATACAGGAGAGAAGCCATACCACTGTGACCAGTGTGGGAAGAACTTCACTTTGTCAGGAGAGTTAAAGAAACACCAGCGTGTTCATACAGGAGAGAAGCCATAGCCTTAGGCCTGGATTACACTACTGCGTTTTTCTGAGTTTTCACCTGCCTTTGCGCCTAGCATTTACAATACCGAGGCGAAAATGAGGCTCGAACCCAGAGGCAGATCGATACATCCGGGGACACGTTTTGGTGCTTGAAATCCGGAGATGCGTTCTAGTGTAATAGGCAGATCTGGAGGCCTTTGGAAAAAAACTATAGGAATAGGGCTACACTGTAGCGCTGTATTCACTTCACCTTATAACAATCAAACAGATGATTTACGAGTTTAAACTACATAGTATCTTACTGTATACTATAGTTAATCAGACAAGCAGATAATATCGTACGAGGAATTTCACTGTGTTCCCCCCAAAAAGTAGACACTTCAAATCATAACCTACATAAGAATAGGCATCTGAAATAATTATATTCTCCCGTTCAAAGAAAAGTAACTACCAAAAAGTTTAAACATTTTTATTGAGCTATAGCTATACAAGATATATATTGCGATATGCTGCTATACAGATGTGGGAAGTTAGAAATGTAACTTGCTGCAGCATTTCACGTCACGGTATTTGGCAGGGAAATCTCGTGGGATTTCAGACGGGTGTTATTTCGTTTTAGTGATGCACCACCGCCAGGTGGCGTCTTTGAGTAGATTTAGCAGGCTGGGCTCAGTGTTTTTCTCCTATAGTCTACGAATGAAGCATCATTAAATTTCACATTCTTTAATTTAAATGCTCTGTTGTAAAGCACTTTGAGCTGAATTTATCTGTATGAAAGGGGCTATACAAATAACGTTTAATTGTTATTATTACCTTGTTCTCAAACACATGTTTTCTCCATCTCGATGTAATTTAATTATTACACCTATAATATATCTAGGCCTACAGTAGTGATGAATCTCTTCGTCTCTTATTATTGTCCTTGATTAGCTCTGCGTTGTGTTTTGTTGTTTCCGATAAAAGACGGACCCCCAATCTCTCTATTTGTACCACACAGTCCAGTTTCCTTTCTCAGGTGTTCAAATGAATCTCTCCAACACGGGATTTGAGCCTCAGCAAAAGCGATTTATTCCAGAAGGTTTTACATACAAAAGACAATGGCATGCCTAATGGACAGTTGACCTCTCTGTATGCTGTCTGAACCCAAATCAAAGTATTGGTCTCGTTGCAACGTTCTTATGTGGTTGGAGTGTCCCCCCTCCCTCGTCTCTTCTCCGATAAGACTGTTTCTCTGGTCTCTGCTGTGGCCTTGCTTCGGCGCCCAGGCCTTTATCTCTAACCACAACAATGGTGTTTATCCCAGAATGTACCAAACATAAGATGTCTTTATCTCATAAGTCTATGGAAGAGGGGCACTTCTTACCGAAAACTCAAAACGACAGCCATACTCAGAGGTCAATCATCATAATTAGGAAATAGCTAACAGGATCATATTAAAAGGCATTTCTCTGAAAATCACCAATATTCAACAATCCCCCCTAAGATTATACGTGAACACGCAGAATCATAATGATCAAGAGAAATGTTGACATCCAAAACCTGAACAGCCATTATGCAGAAAGAAAAAGAATAACTGAACAGAAAAACGTGTTTAAGATAAACAGATGAACAGTTACATAATATCCCAATCGTGTGCTTCCTCTAGCAAGATTACAATTTCAAAGGAAAACAAAATAACTATCTATTAGGTTACTTCATGTATGAACCCAACATCCATACAGGTACACCCTATATAGAATAGCCTCACGTGTCCCTTAGACTATTCCTACAGAAAACCTGTTGGCACTGGATCTCATCTCCAGTCTACTGACGTACGAACGTGACCTCCCTCCGGAACATGCCCTGCTAAGGATACAGGAGTTGATTATCCGCAATGGTGAAACAGCATGTCCGCCTTAATTTCTTACACTGCCTTCCGCATGCTAGACATCTCCTCATTAATCAAACCCTAAGCATCAGTTGTTCTGTTGGACAACGTCCCAAATGCCACTGCAAGTTTCTCAATGTCCGTCACTAATAATTCGACCCCCACGCTATGCGCGAAAAAGAAAAGCAAACTATCTTTCTAGACCCCATGTGAGTGAGTATGCCGTCCACAACCCCCGCCCTAGTCTCTCTCCTAGTACGGCGGATTTCAGAATGTTGAATCGGTTTTTCTCCCACTATCCCTTTAACCTCCTACCGCTGAGTCCTGCAATCCTGATGGTTAACCACCCCTGGCAAGGTAACCCCAAACAAACAGGAACCCGTCCAGTTCCTTGGTAGGACCGTCTAGGCCGTTTCCCCCAAACCCAGTAGACCCCCCTAGGGTGCAAGTTCCATCTACCACATTTCGGAGCAGTACAAAGCCTAGTATGCAGACACTGGCTGTGCCCCACATTCCCTGCTCCTCTCTCTCTCTGTAGACAAAACAACCCTGGGTTTTCTGCGGAAGAGAAACTGGTGAACTGATCTGAGCCCACTTTTGCGGTCCTAACCCCACGTTCTCTGTAGGTCCCTCCAGAGTGGAATCTAACCATCATCTGAACAATCCCTCTTTCTAATTCAGCGTCTGCTACTTCCCTGGAACAGTTGATGTATCGTAGCATTAAAGTAGAGTTAAAGGGGTGTGCCATTTGAGGCACTCCGCTCGCTTGGGAGTCTGGGATCTGCATACACACAAAACATGATGAAGCATTCTTCACTGACGTAGCTACCTCCTAAGCCCAATTTCAAAGCAAGGTTTTCCACGGCTGACTGTGTTAGTCTAACCATGGAAAGCCACAGGATGATAAGACACAAACCCTTCCTGATAGCAACTTGAAACCTAGTCTGTTAGTTCGAAATCGAAGTGTCTTCTCCCCGAGAGATGATCTTTAATTGCTGTGTGTATCTCTGCTGTGAAAGGAAAACTACTCCAGATCCGAGTGTCCCCGACCCAGAAATAAATGACCTTTTTAACAAAATACACGTCCCAATACCCCTGTCTCCGTTTGAATGAGTATCTCTCAAGTGCAACCTGGAGTTTTTATTCACAGTATGACAATAACCTACACCCTCCACGTCCTGTCCCTGACCAGCACGTCAAGCTGTGAATGGAAGATGTGGTTATTGTGTGGTGTGAAAGTTCAAATGTCCCGTCTTGGTCTGTTGACGTCTCCACCCGGAGTAGTGTAGTCCTCCCTGCTGAACTCCAGCACACGTTGATCACCGTGTCCCAAGTCAACCCGGAAGTCCTTCTCTCCAACTCCACCTGTTAGCACAGAAAAACACAAGAAAACTGCGGCAGTATCATGTATTCCAAAACTCAGTTCGTAACAGCATATATCTCTCACTCACTCTCTCATTCAGACCAGACCTAGAGATTATGGTTTCACAAAATTCTCAATTTTAGCATAACTTATCTCTAGAAAAACCCCCCTCTCCACTCCAGACTGTGACCCTCCGAGAAGGTCCGTTCTAAGCCTGCCTGTGGTCTTAACACCCATTCTCCTGTCCCTTTAGCAGCGCTACAGTCATCCGAGCAGTGGGCACAGGTATAGAGCATTACGTCGTAATTCTCTAAGTTGTCGTCTTCATCCCGAGTCGGCCCCCACCACTAGACGTATGGTTCTTTAGCTCAAGGACTCTGCTCGAACAACAGCTGCCACGGCTGTCCCTAGTTTTGGGGTGCTAAGCCTGAACGCTATTCTACCCGATGTTTTTAAGTCTGGAGTGGTTGACTCTTCAATTTATCTGATGCAGTACTACAAGGGTGTGTTTGCTTTGAGGTGTACTCAGTCTACTCTGTCTCTGGTGGTGCAACCACCTTGCATTGGCTGGCATGAACCCAGTTGGGTTTCCCTACTACCTTAACTGCTGTGTGGGTGATGAGCCAGATCTGATAAGGCTCCTCCCACTTTGCATCTAATTTCTCTTCTTTGAAAAAATCCTTTATCATTACGTACCGGCCTGGGATTAGAGCCTGTCTCCCCTCGGAGATCTCGCTCCCTGCTGCCAGCACCTGTTTGTGGGCCCTGGCCACAGCCATGCTCAATTACTCACAGTAACCACTCAACGCCTCACTAGTGAGATGAACATCTGCCTGCCACAGATGACCTCGAAAGGGCTAAGGCCCATCTCCTGATTGTGTTGCTCGAATGGAGCAAAGCACGAGACTCAAAGCGTCGGGCCAAATCACGCCCTCCTGATGACTTTGTGAGTCTCCCCTTGATGACATGGTTCATCCTTTCAGTCTGAGTCCACTGCTCTGAGGATGATAAGAACAGTGAAGTGAATCTGTGTTGCCAGATAAGGGAGCAACCGTTGTGGTGCTACCAATTTCTGACCTTGTCGCCACACTCGTCTGAGTTCATATCTGCCCCATTCTCCATCCATATACACACCTCCCCCCTCTCAGTCTCTACCTGTATCACCTTGTAGTCAGTGACAGTATCAATCTGATACGGGGGTGCAGGTTGAGCTGAGGACAAATGGCTAGTATGGTATCTCTGTCACGAGCTGTTTGTTTAAATGTCTATGTCTCTGTTTGTGATATTCTCTGCCCTAAATAAATGACCTGTTCCTGCATAATCTGAGCTTTGCCCAGACTGGCCTTGTGGCCCTGCTCATAAAGATGTGTCAACAGGACCTTGAGGTCTTGTTCGTGCTCTGACTCAGTCGCACTGGCCAAGAGAATATCATCCACTTTGTCTTTTTGTCTTTTGCCCAGATTGGCAAATTTGCTAAATCAGGTTTTGTTACCTGGTTTAGATTCCATCTAACCTTCCCTTGTTGAAACTGAAGGGAGGAATTAATTTGTGTCAGCACATCAAGCCCCAAAACCTTCTCTTTACCCATATCGGCTCTCCTCCTGCCCCATCATGCACTTCCTGTTTAGTTAGTTTACTGTCAGTTCCTGATAGGCACTGAGGAGGAAGTCAAGTTGTCTGCGCCCCTTCAAGGACCCCCTGATATACCGGTCTTTGAAACCTTCAGTCTGTATCAGGACTCCTTTAGGACGCGGAGCGACGGCTCAACTAAAAATGGGGAGGCAAGGAGGAAGGGAGAGGTGAGGGCTGAGAGGAGGAGGGGAGAGATGTGGAGGCCGTGCGTGTCGTCACTGCCACTGGAGAAGGAGGGGGAGGGGTACAGGCCTCCGCTGAGTGTTACCTCGACTCAAACTCCATGAGAGTGTCCTTTGACCTTAATCACTGTCACCTTTTGGCAGGCTGATGGCCTCCCTGAGCTCCCTAACCAACTCTCCCTTTCTTAATGGGCGTCCCTAAACGCTGACAGGAAACCTCTCTGTTTCCAACGCTCTCCAAAGTCATGCCATGTGCATACCGACTGACTACATGGATGTTTGCAGTCTTGCCCTTTAAGTGGAAAGTGATGGGAGACATTTCGCGTAGGTGATTACGCAACACCTGATGATAGGTGTTTGGGAAGCTGTGTAAACCCAATTGGCGTTCAAATGAACTGATATTGATCTTCATCAATATTGAAAGCTGTCCCCGGTTGCACCTCTTCTGCAAGAGGGACGCTAAGCCTTGTGTCATGTTGATGACTGAAACCCAATTGGTGTTCAGATTTCAAGGCACTGAAAATGGTGGACCGGTCTCCACCAGGGGCTCTATCTTATCCCCATACTCATTGGCCACTCTGTAGTTCACACAGAGGCGCCATTCACCTGAAGGTTTCAACACAGGCCACGCTGGGCTTTTGGAGGCCCTGTGAGTTTCTTCAGAAACCTTCTATCACTTCTGTCTTTTGTAACAGAACGGCCTTGGCCACGGAGTGGCATCAGCTTCTGAATAATGGGGGAGCCGTGTGAGGGTGAAAGCTGTTCTCTGAGCTTCTGCTCCCACAAAAATGACAGCGTTCTCGTTTGTCATCCCTAGCTCTGAATGGGATCTGTGGAGCTCTGGCTTTCTCCTCCACTCTCCTGACCTTGGTGGTGATTGCTTTAGTTAGAATGTCACCGACCAACGGGTGACTGGCCTGAGCCATGTTCACATCACCTATATCGCATGGATATTTTACACTAACCGACCAGCATTCTAGATTGTCATCTGCACCGACAGTAACACCCCCCGGTCGTAGGGGGCGCCAGGTTGAAACAGCTGGTGGGAGTGTTACATCTACAGTACGATCCCTCCTCTCTCTCCTGAGCTTGTGAGGAGGGGGCGGAAAACTTGGGCTCCTCCTTTACACTCTCGTCATTTCTGTCCTCATCTAACAGCATTGTCAGCCCCGCCCCCCTCGAGTGGGACGGGCTCACTTTGGTAAGATGAGACAGACCTCCGACCGCCATTGACGGTGTTCTATCTCCTCCTCCGACTCTCCTCCTAAGCCTACTCTGCTCTCATTGATAGTCAAGCGACTGGCTGACTGTAGTTTAGCTCTGTGGCTGTGTAAAGGAGGGGCTGAGTCGGGAGTGAGAAATAACGGCTCCAGCACCCCGCTGGAGCAGATAAGCTCTTGGTTCACACAGTATGATTTTATCACAGTGACCTGACCAAACCGCTTCCCTAGACTGTGCATAAATAAATACACACCTAGAATCCATGGGCGACAATGCACATACATCACACACTTCCCTAGACTATATATCATGTACATCTAGAATCCATGTGCGACAATACACATACATCACACACCCAACCAACACCCCGGTCTTTCACGGGGGCCCTCTCAAGGACTGCGCAATCCTTAGAAGTGAAATACCCTCCACCGATCTCTCGCCATGGACGGGCAACCCCAGGGTGATAACCCTGCTGGTCTTCCTTAAGAAAATCTTAAGGGCCTTATACACCTGTACACAGTATTTCATGCGATAGGCACCCCAGGATGTACAAATATCCTGCTGGTCTACTTTAAGGCAATTCCCTGTCTCCCACAGGCTGTCCTTAAAGGTCACATACCCATACCTAAAACACATGCAAGCACCGTTAGGTATCTAGGATGTACAAATATCCGACATGTAGCTACATATAGACATACACAGGTATCTAGCATTCCAAACATCAGACATGTAGCTACATATAGACATACATTCACATCCAGCACTGGTTTTGTTTTACGTGTTGAGAGATTATGTGTGGCATTCTTAGATTTACTGATTGGTTCTTTTAGGATCGGGACATCCAACCCACTCACCCGTTGTAGTTTTTGGTCTCTGAGGCGGATCAGGTCACAGCTGGCTGACTGCTGACTGTCTGCTCGACCAGTCTTTGGGCTTGTCCAGGTTTTGGATGTCCGATCCGGGTCACGGCACCAATTGATGAATCTCTTCGTCTCTTATTATTGTCCTTGATTAGCTCTGCGTTGTGTTTTGTTGTTTCCGATAAAAGACGGACCCCCAATCTCTCTATTTGTACCACACAGTCCAGTTTCCTTTCTCAGGTGTTCAAATGAATCTCTCCAACACGGGATTTGAGCCTCAGCAAAAGCGATTTATTCCAGAAGGTTTTACATACAAAAGACAATGGCATGCCTAATGGACAGTTGACCTCTCTGTATGCTGTCTGAACCCAAATCAAAGTATTGGTCTCGTTGCAACGTTCTTATGTGGTTGGAGTGTCCCCCCTCCCTCGTCTCTTCTCCGATAAGACTGTTTCTCTGGTCTCTGCTGTGGCCTTGCTTCGGCGCCCAGGCCTTTATCTCTAACCACAACAATGGTGTTTATCCCAGAATGTACCAAACATAAGATGTCTTTATCTCATAAGTCTATGGAAGAGGGGCACTTCTTACCGAAAACTCAAAACGACAGCCATACTCAGAGGTCAATCATCATAATTAGGAAATAGCTAACAGGATCATATTAAAAGGCATTTCTCTGAAAATCACCAATATTCAACAGTAGCCTATCTATCAGTAGGCCTATCAGTAGCCTTTTTTGCAAATAAATAAAAACAAAAACACAACATTGACCAACGGCATCTTATTTCATTCAAAATGTTGTGCGTGTATCGTGGTGCCCACAGGTGCCCCTGTGTCTGAAATGAAATGAATTCAATAGGGCAAGCCTTAAGTTGTAGCCTAGGCTACAGTACAATCACAAGACGCATAGGCCTAGCCTATCGTAAAAAGCGTTGCGTTCTCATAGGCCTATATTAACTTAGATAATTATTAATTATGCTCAGGTCATAATGTCCGTTAAAAATAATTCCCTCTAAGCAGAATTTGAATTGTATTAAAATAGGCTAAAATTAAATTTCCACATATTCTGATTCCTTCTAGGTCTATATAAACAAAAACATTTTTCTAATGTGTAGCCTATAGGCTACTGCGATGAACAAAACAGCCACAATGTAGCCTGCTTAGCGAGCGAGAGGGCAGTCTACCATAAAGTGTATA
This sequence comes from Borostomias antarcticus, assembly GCF_949987555.1. Taxonomy (NCBI): domain Eukaryota; kingdom Metazoa; phylum Chordata; class Actinopteri; order Stomiiformes; family Stomiidae; genus Borostomias; species Borostomias antarcticus. Next base: position 4,191,189 of record NC_140234.1, read on the forward strand.
ACCATAATGTAATATATCTAGACTACATGCATTGTGGTATTTCTTTATATAGCCAATTGTTTCTCAATAAACAGTTATGTCATCCTCTGAGTCCGAATGTAGGCTAATAGACCGGCAGCTCTAAATGCCTTCCCAATCAATGAGACATGGTTGTAAAAATGATGTTTTATTGATGAAAAGGGTAAAACTGAGAGTCATTGCATTGATCGATGCAGTCCGCTACCAGCAAACACTGAAAATACAGGTCCTCCAGCGAACCTGGACTAGACTATTGTAATCCCCCCCCCCCCCCCCAAAATTATTTTATATTCAAATAAACTGGATGAACCGGTTTCCTAGCCCTGGATTGTGGGAGGGGGGTAGCCTGCGTTAGCGGGTGCTTTGCCATGACCGGCCATTGAATTCGCTAGTTTGATTGATAGATGGATGGATTAACGTCCAAAGTAGATTGTGCAAGTATTGTATAGGCCCATGTGTAAGAGATGAATGGCTGTAACCATGAACTCAGCCAGAGGTAGGCCCTACTGTAGATTATCAGCATTATCACCAGTCTCAATTTATGTCTCAATTTATGTGTTGCCATTCATTTAAACCACCATCTCATCTAGACTACTTCTGTTGCTGCATTTTTACATTTATGCTTTCATGATTTTAGAGCGCAATAAACATTTTCCAGGATTCCAAAAAGTCCATCCATTCATCCAACTTTGTGCTGCGCGCAGCGCAGGCTGGTAGCCTACTGTCAAGGATCACGACTGATGCACTCCCTTAACACGTCTCGCATCTCCAGACCATCAAGAGAATTTGAATATGAAAGACCTTGGAATTCCAGGAGTCAAGGCCGTTTCAGACGGGGAGCGAGATTCTGCCTGCGTTCTCGCTCGGAGCGGGGGACGCACGCGTCCTGCGCGCAGCGGGGAAAGCTGACTACAATTCAGCTCTTGTCGCGGGCGGGCGCGCAGCCTAGTTCCATGAGAACACTCCTCGGTCCAATTCTGTATAGTAGATCAGCCTGTGTACTTTCAACGAATGTATTATTAGACATAATATCATAATAACCAACATAATCACCTCCTGAGCTGCCTGCCTGATGGTCTCAGGGCTAAAGAGACCGCGCGTCGTTTTCCTCACCCTATTGGCATGCTATCAATGAAAGAAAATACATTGTAAATAAACATGGTTTTAGGCTATTGTTTTTATGATAACGTCATTGTAAACGAAAGTAGCCTATAGCCTATAATCCAATTGACTGGAACCAGGGGGTTTGACAAAAGTTATGAGGCAAAATAATTTGTCTTGACTGCATTCAAGATGTATCTTTCACATTAAAATTGCATACAAAGCTGGGAATGCTAAGAAAATTGCATATGTTTGCAAACTAAAACAAGTGAACACAATTTTACAATCGAAAATGCTTATGAGACCATTATTTTACTTATATGGGGCAAAAGTGGTTTCTCTTCCTGCTTCTGCCTAAGCCCTCCACAATACCACAACACAACGGTGTCATGTTTTACCGAAGGAGAAGTGAAGAAGACGGTAGCAGTAGCTAAAGCAGTTAGCTAATGTTAAGATCATTTCTCTAGCTGCTTTGCTGCTAATGCGAGTTTGTCTCCGTTCCTGCCCGAGAAACAGAACCATTTCAAACACATCTCTGGTCATCTCCGTAAGCCATCTTACTCGCCATGTTCCATATGAGAACACTCAGCCTAATGTATTAAACTTCTACTTGTCCCGACAGTTAACAGATATAGACCCGGCGACAGTTACAGAGATAGAAACTATAAATAGAAATGCTTTGTTCGTAATAATTAAATTACAACCAGACAGAGAACAAGGAGTTTGAGAACGGTAGGCTCATCTAATGTGCGAGATGAGCTACAGCAATGGGTCAATGAGTGGTAATACTGCGCCCCTATGGGCAGGCGAGCGGTGGTGCGGAATGACGTAAAGCGCCTGTTAGAATACCGCGGGTCAAGTTACATTCTTATGTTCCCACATCTGTATGTGTGGGTAGACTCCCCAGCTCAGCCTTTTGTGTTTATTTTTCAATAATATCTCTATTCAATACTCAAAAACAGTCCAAATGTTCTGATATATTGTTCCTACAATCAGTTTGTTTTAAGTCCTTCATCCATTCCTTCACGATATCTCCCAAATTATGATGAGACTTGAATATTACAAGATGTATTGAATTTGTTCTTCAGCAGTCCTGACGCAGAAGTTTGTGCTTGTGAATAAATATTAGGATGTGTGACTTTTTTTTACGAATATGCCAACTGTCTGTCCCGCATGGTGTCGTTCTAAAACATCACCATCAAGAGATGAATAAGCCTACTATTTTAAACCGCACCACAGATATGGGCAAACATGATTTAGGGTACCTATTAGGCCAGTAAAAGGAGATGTTTGCTTTTGCAAAAGAACCCCTCAAATATTTTATACAGTTTAATCTGAAATAATATTCTGAAATCAGATCTGTAATCATTCTACAAGCAATTGGTTTATTCAGGTGTGAGCCAATGATCAAAATAGGAATTGGATATGGAGTTTGGATTACTGGAGAAAATGAAAAGAGGAACTTGAGGAAGATCCTTGGTGAACTGAATAATACGGCAGGCCTTATCCTATAGGCCTATGGAATGCTGCGCTCAAGGATGACGTTGGGTGAATGGATGGACTTAATTTCGTCCTCTTGGTAAAAGTCGATTGCTTTAAAAACATGAAAGAATAAAACAAAAAATACTGCAACACAAAGTAGATGAAATGGTGATTGCAAAGGGACTGTTTAAATAAATTCCAATATACCTGGTTGAGTTCATGGCTTACAACTGTATCTCTTTGGAAGATTGGATCTAGATTGGAATAAGTAGCCTAACTTTTTGGATTTGAGATTATTTTAAAAGCAGTGGATGCGCACCAGACATGGAACACAAACTGGGATGGAAATGTATTTGTTGTGACTGTTGGCGTTGGTTGGATGGCTGGACAGCTGCATTTTAAACTCTAACCCTAACATTTCATTAGCCTTTTTAATAAACATTGTGTAACCTGAGAGAGGTACTGTAGAGAGTGTGTTCATTTGTGTGCCTGCCTCAATATCCAACCCTGGACTGACCCCCCCTCAGTATCCAACCCTGGACTGACCCCACCTCAGCATCCAACCCTGGACTGACCCTGCCTCAGGATCCAACCCTGGACTGACCCCCCCTCAGTATCCAACCCTGGACTGACCCCACCTCAGTATCCAACCCTGGACTGACCCCAACTTAGTATCCAACCCTGGACTAACCCCCCCCCTCAGGATCCAACCCTGGACTGACCCCACCTCAGTATCCAACCCTGGACTGACACCACCTCAGTATCCAACCCTGGACTGACCCCTCCTCAGTATCCAACCCTGGACTGATCCCCCCTCAGTGTCTCTGCATGCCTCTTCCATTGCTCCCAGGGAGAGTCATGCGGGTATATGGTTGGTGTTCTTAAATCTTCCAACGCCAAAGTGTAAATAATTCCTCAATGGGACTGAGGAATGGGGAGTAAGGGGGTAACGGTATATCCACCTGTGAAGTTATGTATGGTGGTTGGTGAACCAGTCCCTGACCAGAGCAGCCCGGTGGAAACTAACATTATCCCACATGACAACAAACCTGGGCTGCTCTGCTCCATCCTGTACAACTGCTTTATATAGAGTACCAGATATGTCATTGTGAGTGGAGTGCACTTCTAAAGCATAGAGCGCTTTACAATATCTTCTCTCATTCACTCACCAATGGTGGCCAGCTGGTGTTAGCTTGCTCTTTGGGATAAATTAGTGTCTTACCCAAGAACACGTCAACGAAGCAGAGGAGATAGCTGGAATTGAACTGGAGGCTCCCAGACGGCTACTCTACCTCCTGAGCTGCTGCCGCCCCCTCAAAACGTGATCATGTGTGCAGTACTGGATGGACCTAGGGTGGCATGGTGATGGAGAACTCGCAGATGTAGGAACCTCTTGAAAATGTTTTCAGCCCTCAAAGGCCATATCTAGGTTTTTGCAGGGTGATAATCAATCTAGTAATTATATTCCGTAAACTAAGGCATGTTTAAATGATTTTATTCTGAGCTCACAAGGTATGTCTGATATCAGAGTACAAATGTGTGGTCAGAAAACAATGAGTCTCATACTTCAGCCAAAATGACCTCATCTTAAGACCTCCTCCTCCTTATCTCTCTGGGCTAGTGCACTGTAAAAAGTGAACATGGGCTGTCATTCATGTAAGGAGTGATTTCAATTTGAACTGACCCAATATAACTATGTTTCTGTCTTTTCTTTGGTTTAAGTATTGTTATCACTTTCATTCAATTTAAATCAAGGCCTCATTGGTTTAAAGTGCTTAACTGACTTTGAATCAAACAGCAAATTTTCACTCAGGCGCAAACGTTGCATGTCACGTGATTAGTGACGTAGCCAAAGTTCAAGTTCAATTTTTCCGCCATCTTCCTTTCTCGCATGAAGAGGCAAGACACACCACGGGAGAGATGAGCAAAAGAAATCGGTAAAAAAAATATAACATGACTGTTGAATAGCTAATATGTTTACATTACATTTACACGCAGATGGGATTTTGATTTGACTAATAACTGTTAAATGAACTTAACGTCATAATTTATCACACAACGTCGTCGATACTTTCTTAGCTTACGTTGGCTCGCTAACGTGAGACCGTTATGCTAGCTAGCTGATGTCTCTTCGTTGTCCGTGAATGCTACAGTCAGGGATGTTATTCACTTGATGATTATGTTCGCCACTCGTATGGTTCCTCGATGCATTTCTTGTGCCAGGTAACATTTGCTAATTAGTTAGTAATTTTAAGCACACGACGTGTAACGTTAGGCCATTGTAAAAGGATTTAGCTAGTGCTAGCTAACGTTACCATCCGGGACTGTTTGCTATGGCGTCGACATGCTGACAGGTTTGCTAACTTGGGGTTATAATTTTATATCATGTCGTTTTTGATGTATGCTACAGCAATGTTATTTATTATTATTGCCATTCTTAAGGCCCCTGACCTCCGCACCACACAATGCATTTCTTGTGATGGCTAACTCATATTAGCTAGCCATTCGGCGTACACGTATAGGCTCGGTCTGGCACGTGTAGCTAACGCCACCATAAATGTGCCTGAGTTGCATTAAGGCAGGCTGGAAGTCTTGGGGGGGGGGGGGGTAGACGGTGAATGTGTGGGAAAGACGGTGGTGTTTCAATGGAAAACACTGGAGTCTTTCTTTATGTATGTTACTTTGCTATTATTAATAAATGGCTCCCTTTCTTGTAGGCCTGCCTGAGGTGATTGCACGTATGCACTGTCAAAAGCTGCACATTTTAAGGGGTAAGTGGTTTTTCTTGATTTATAGTTGAGTATCAAGTGTAAGGTTATGTTCATAACCTTTTCATATAAGAAAAGGTATTCTTTCTTCATCACCTGTGATGGGGAGTTTCATTTTATGCAACTGAATCCAAAGGGGAATTCGAGGTGTCAAAGCAAATGTGTGTGGTAGTAGAATACATGGGACGTCTTATATATCATTCAAAATATGGTAATATTCTGTGTGTTATGAAAGAAAAATATAAATTTCAAATAGTCCTCAATTTGCCAAATTTTGTAAATGTGGTGTCTGGTGGCCTTACTGCGCAGTATTCATTAGCAGACAGCACCGTTTGAAGTGATTGGTGACTCATGCTTGGATTTAAAATCAACTGTTTGGTTCAGAATGAATGAACTACTGCAATCACCGCTTATTGCCAAAAGGTGGCGCCAAAGACAATGAAACTCAAATACTTGATTACCAGTTCAAATAAAACTTGCCTAATATCAATTGCAGAATTGTATCACAATATTATATAATCATGAGGACTCCACAGAAAGATTATATTTTGTAATATATATTTATGAATTGTGTTTTCTATATCACCCCATACCAACAATCCAAATGTAATTTGGGTCTTTTATGCCCCACCCCTCTCCCCCTCTACAGTAATCAACTGAATGTGGAAATGTAAAGACTGTGGTGTCACTAAATCACGAAGATCAGAACTTCTAAAGCATTACAAACTTCAGCATAGGCATTTTGGACGCCGCCATGCTTACCCTTGCACATATTCAACCTGTCCTTGTTCTTTTACTTCTTGGAATGCCCTTAAGAGCCATTTGTCAAGAAGCCACCCTCGACTGAACCCACAAAAAGATCAGCTGACAACTTTGAGATGCCTTTTGTGTGAATACAAGCAAATTTCAACTGTTAAAGACTATGTGCGGCACTTAGGGCAGCATCTGAAAAGCCACGAGACTGTTAACTGTATTTTTCAAAGTTGCTCGTACAAAACTAATGTTTATGGATCATTCAGGACTCATAGGTCCAGAAATCACAGGTCATCCTCTGTAAGCGATTTAAAGCCTGGAATTGCTGTGAGGGTACAACCAATCCACCATTCCTCTGAAGACAGTAATTCCGATGAATCACATGAGGATATTTCAGAGGATGAACTAACTACTTCTGTCCACGGCAAACACGATACTGAATACTTGTCCAATACGATAGAGCGCAAAATTGCTTCAGTGTTATTGAAATTAGAGCATGTTTTCCTGGTCCCTAGTGTGGCTATTGATGACCTTTTGCAGGAGCTGCACTATTTGATCAGCATAGTTTCTGTCCCTGTCACCTATAACACTATAATCCAGTTACTGCAGGAACGTAATTGCCAAGTTGACATAGCAGTTGTCCAGGAGTTGGCCTCTGTGCTGTGTAAGTCAAATCCCATTCAAACTGCAGTTGGAGATTAAGGTCCCCTTTCTACATCTTGGAAACGAAAGGCATACTACAAAAATAATTTCAGTGTTGTAGAACCCTTGGAGTATGTGCTTGACAGAAAGAATAGAAGGTCATTCCAGTATGTTCCAATACTCAAGTCATTGCAGCAGATTCTTAGTTGCCAGCCAATACTAGATAAATCCATACATTTGAAATCTTGTCATAGAGGGGGTGATGGACTGAAATATACATGCTTTTTTGATTCACTCAACTTTCAGCAGAATGTATTGCTCTCTAATGAGACTGCTATTTCAGTGATATTGTATGTGGACGAATTTGAGATTTGTAACCCCCTTGGCACGTCCAGGAAAACACAAGATCTTGGGTGTTTATTGGATATTAGGTAATTTACCTCCAGGGTCCCACTCATCCCTGTCTGCCATACATTTAGCTGCTTTGATCAACAGCAATGATGTAAAGCATTATGGATATGAAAAAGTGCTGGAACCTCTGGTAGATGATCTTGTCACGTTGGAGCAACATGGAGTTTTCATCTCTAAGCTGGGGAAGACGATAAAGGGCACTGTTCAGTGTATTGTTGCTGATAATCTTGGTGCACATAGCATTGCAGGATTTGTGGAGAATTTCTCAGGGACATATGTGTGTAGATTCTGTACAGCAGAGAGTCAAGAATTTCAGACTAAAGAAGTTAGATCAGGAGCATTTTGTCTGAGAACCGAGGGAATTCATGCTGCTCATCTAAAGGCTACCAGAGAAAAAGAAGTGCCCCATTTTGGTGTGAAAGGGGGTTGTTTGTTATCACAGAGATTATCATACTTTAATGTGACAACAGGTTTTCCCCCTGACATAGTGCACGATCTCTTTGAGGGAATTGTCCCTGTTGAGATAGCAGTGTGTTTGGCTGTCTTTGTAAGTAAAAAATATTTTACATTGGGCAACTTAAACAAAGCAATACAAACTTTTCCTTTTAAATGGAGTGACAAAACAAATCGTCCCTATCCTGTACCACTCGCATATTCAACAAAGAAAAGGATCGGTGGGAATGCACACGAAAACTGGAGCCTAGTGAGATTTTTACCTCTTTTGATTGGAGACAAGGTGCCTGCTAATGATCCTGCCTGGCTAGTCCTGAATGATTTGAAAGACATTGTAGACCTTGTTGTCGCACCTTTTCACACCAAAGAATCTATAGCTTATTTGGATAGTAAAATATCTGAACACAGGCTGAGATTGCAAGAGGTTTTCCCTGACCGAAGAATTCTTCCCAAACACCACTATTTGGAGCACTATCCGCAGCTCATTGAGCAGTTTGGTCCCCTGGTTGCACTATGGACGATGCGTTTTGAGGCAAAACACAGCTTCTTTAAAAGGGTTGTGCGTCGCACAAACTGCTTCAAAAATGTGCTCTTATCATTGTCACAGAGGCATCAATTTCACATGGCACATCAGCTGCACCTGTACAGCTTCCCCACACCAACTCTGGAAGTTAAAAATGTTTCCTCCATTCCCATCGATGTTCTGAATGAGGAAATATCACATGCTGTGAGACAGAAGCACCCAAACCTGGATCTTTTGTGTATGGCAAAAGATGTGACTTATGAAGGCTTTAACTACAAGAATGGCATGATCATTTCACATGGGGAGCTTGCAGGTCTGCCAGAGTTTTGTGAGATCATTCAGATGATTGTTCTCCAAGAGAAGCCACTTTTTGTTGTCAGACGGCTTGATGCGTGGTACACTGAACATTACAGAGCCTATATCCTGACATCATCTGCTAGGGGAATTCAACTGCTTGAACACCATAGTCTTACAGACCCATATCCACTGGCTGACTACACGATTCGAGGGAGGCGCCTTGTGGTTCCAAAAAGATATATACACGTATAAGGTTATGACCAATTTTATTATAACCAGGTTTATGATTAAAAATGTGAGATTATACAGTGGAAATTACTCTGAACTCAATTTATTTGATTACTGGCATTACTGCATACATGATCTTAAATAGGCTTTTCATTACTTAACCTTATTCTCTTTCCCTCTCCTGCAGAATTTCACTCGTAGCTCCAAAACAGCAACTTCAACTGTGACCTTTTATCAGCCTTCTGAAGGTAGTGTCTTGGTATATACAAATATGTTCTGTATATACTGCTACTACAGAAAGCCAGTCTGACTTGAAGTAATCTTATTCTCTCTCCGTTCCTGCCACCCCTCCCTCTCTCTCCCTCCATCCCTCCTTATCCTCCTCCCTTTCCTCCAGAATTTCACTCCAAGCTCAATAAGTTAGCAACTTCCTTCTGTGACCATAAGTCAGCTTTCTGAAGGTAAATATATATATTGTGTATATACTGCTTCTACAGAAAGCCAGTCTGACATCAAGTAATCTTATTCTCTTTCTCTCTCTCCTGCAGAATTTCACTCAGCTCCAAGACGGCAACTTCAACTGTGACCTTTTATCAGCATTCTGAAGGTTGGGTCTTGCAGAAAAATGTTCTGTATATACTGCTACTACAGAAAGCCAGTAATCTTATTATCTCTCCATTCCTGTCCTCTCTCTTTCTCTCTCCTCTCTTTTCTCCAGAATTTCACTCCAAGCTCAATAAGTTAGCAACTTCCCTCTGCAACCTTTTATTTTGTCAGCCACTTTCTGAAGGTAGATATGGCCCTAGCGGAGGCAAAGTTTGTGTGGCCCTCCATATCAGTGCCCATCATTCTGCCAACTCCAGGTAGGCTAAGTGTGTATTTTGTATACTCTGTCTATTCCCACACTGCATGCATTCCATTCAGTGTCGCTAATTGAATTTTCCTCCCTTGCAGATGATGCAGATGCCAGAGACACACTGCACACACTCACCACACACACTACATACACTTACCACACACTGCACACACACTACATACACTTACCACACACTGCACACACTCACCACACACACTACATACACTTACCACACACTCACCACACACACTTACCACACACTGCACACACACCACTGTACACTGCGCGCACACACTACATACACTCACAACACCACTCATCCTTCCTACGTGTTGCTACCTTGTCGTGGTGGGAAGGCTTGTGTGCCTCCATGACCATGAAGGCTATATTGGTGGGGGGTCACCCCCCCAGCAGGTTCAACCATGCCGGGCAGGTTCAGGGTAGAGGCCAGACGAACTGGCCCTCCAGGTTGGGGGTTGGGCATGGGTCTAACAACCCCACCCCGGAAAAAGACAGCCTGTTACAGGACAAAAGTCTGAAGAACAAACCTGCCCATGTTTTTTCCCAACCAATATTAAACAAGTTCCCTTTATCCTGTATATTTGTTGTTTCTTGCCACATTACAACAGTAGAGGTTTTGAAGAAGGCACACAATATAACAAACAGCATTTGTAAGATCACTAAATACTGTGAATCTGTTAGCAAAGTACACTATACGGATAACAGTATTGGGCCACCTACACATTACACCTACAGGAACCTTCATGACATCCCATTCTAAATGAATAGGCATCATATGGAGTTGGTCCCCCCTGTGCAGCTATAACAGCCTCCACTGTTCTGGGAAGGCTTTCTACAATATTCTGGAGCGTGTGTGAGGATATTTGACTATTCATCTAGATGGCCTCATTGGATTAATCAATTCGCCAGGATATCTGTCTGACAATATATAAAGACAGCCAGAAAAGTCATGTCATCAAATTATCCCTTTACATAAGAAAATGTTGTTGTTCACAAAGTGGATAATATTAGGCTATGGATAGTCCGTATATGTTGCTTGGCTCAATAAAAGTTTTATAAACAACATTCCCATGATGTGTTGTGTAGGCTCCATGGCATTATTTTCATCATTCAAGTTAATTGTATGTTGTGTACACTAATGATGTGAATCGCGCAGGTAGGATAGATAGATGTGCGCTGTATTGCAACTCTCCTTTTTAAAAGTGTAATTTTGCTCTAATCGAGCTAAAACTATAACGGGATGAACGGAGCGCATCGCCAAGGGACAGCTTACGATGGGGTCCGACCGCCCTTCATAACGTATCCCTTGGCTGTGGTATACCTTGGCTTAAGAAGGCTCTGGGAAACGAATCGCCACCTAGAGGTGGACCTAACGACGTTCTTAAGAAGCACGTAGCGCTACGATGCCTTAACGATGCCTCTGGGAAACGCGGCCCAGGTCTATATACGACCATGAACTCCACTTAATATCACCAGCGAATAAAAGAAGTGAACGCACGCAGCAACGACCAGCAACAGCGAAATTCACTGAAAACAGACCGCATGTCGGTATGTTCGCTTCACGCGCTTCCCTCTCAACATGGTCATACAAAACAGCTTGCTGAATTCCGAAAAGATGAATAAACTATTCTGTTTTCGATTCAAATGTGTAGCTATATGACCCTCCCCTGGACTCAAATTAAAAAGGAACAGTTACCCTCTCCTGGACTCAAATTAAAAAGAACAGTAACCCTCTCCTGGACTCAAATTCAAAAACAGTCGTCTAACCCTCCCTTGGACTTTCGAAGTTCACTTCCTAAACCGAAGCCCCAAACGGCTGCGCCCTAATCTTTAAAAAATAAAAAATAACATACAACTTACCGAATTGAGGATTGTCGTAGCCTACAGTGAAAGGCTAGTGAGTAGGTTGTGATGGAAACGTTTGTTTACTCAAAAAGAATAAAGAGCTTGTCTCTTGTTTTCTTCAGATGGATAAAAAAATATTTGCAATGGGGAATCTTTACAGGCGTGACAAACAATGTTCAACTGTGAAATGTTTCCACTGCGAAAAGTTTCCAAGGTAGAGAGAGACACAAATGACGACCACAATTTATATACACTTTTGGTCGTGACTGCTAGTCTTTTCAATGCTCTTAACCAATCGGTGAAAGCCGGGAACAATGACGCGTTTCACTGTTCAGACCATAGACATTTTTGCATAAAGAACTAGACTGGCCATTGTGCTGTAGAATTCCAATGGACTCACGTCCGACGTGGCAGCCATCTTGTGCAGGGCATCTCACTATGTGACGTCAATGATCCCACAGATTCACTGTGTAATGGTAGATGTTAGATCATCTGGGAGAAAGTCCCTGTAATTGTGCATAAGTGGCATTTTCTATCACTGGGATTAGCTGGAATGCTTGTATATTTATATTGCGACAAAAATGTTTTTTATTGTGACTTGCCAAGAGATTATAGATGCAGCCCCCCTGCCTCCCCCGCCAGTATACTGTTAAGGTCTACTCTGTATCTGGTGTATTCTCCAGGGTTCCCACTAATTTTTACCAATACAAATTACAACTTTTCCATGATTTTGACTTAACGTCTTGATGACCATGGGAACCCTGATTCTCAGTAGCACCAGTATCAACTAGAAAAACCACGTAGCGGCTAAATGCCTCCGCCCAACAATGCAAGTTGCAGTTAACATTCAGTTGGTCTTGAGAGAGGGCCCCTGTGTTGATGTGGATGGTGCTTGTGTACGCTAGCTTGCTGGTATTCTAGCTGTAATGCTAGCTGACACTAATGCTAGCTAGCATTACAGCTAGAATAGCTGTATCTAATTAGCATTAGATAGCTAGCATTAGCTAGCTGGCGCTAGCTTTATTGTTAGCGTTAGCATTAGCTAGCTAGTGTTAGTATTCAAAAGTGCCTTTTGTTTGACCTGACCTTTGACATTTGAATACCAAAATCTAATCCAAATAATCTAATTAAATCCAACTGGCAAGGCTCCGAACCGGTTCGAGGAACGGAAACGAAAACCGAAAACGAACGGTATTTTATGAGGAACAGAAACAAGAACGAAAACAAAATGGTCTTTAATTGTTCCAGAACAGAAACGTTAATTTGAAATCTTTAAAACCGGTTAATAACGTTATTTTTTCGTTCTTTGTAATAGGCCTATAAAGCTTAAAATAAAAAAAATTTAAAAGAAGAAAATAAAAAAAAAGCGGAGCCTTTTATGGCCGAATAGGCAAAATTGAATTTATTACATTTGTAGCCTACATCTTGTCCTGTTTTTGCAATGTAGCCTAGGCCCCTAAATCTGTTATTTCACAGTCGGGATCTTAAATGCTTTCTTAGCGAAATGAAGAGATTGAGATATTACAAACACACCATAGCCTAGTTCAGACGTTTATGGTATGGTTAGAGATTATTAGCGTGTGGATACAGTCGTAGCCTATACCATATAGGCCTAGTGCCGTCTGAATAGGCCACGAGTAGGCCTAACGAAGCGCTCCGTTTAATGGCTATAACTTCCAGTCAGGTAAGGGCTTTTTATCGGCCTAGTGATCAAGAGATAGGCCTATTAAATGTTTTGCACTAAATTATATTTGCTGTCTTATAGGCATACAAGCAGCAGCAGTCTGGTGGATGTCTCTGAAATGTGTATCGCCACAAGATAATATTTTTGTTTGCTATCTCAACTCAACTCAAATTTGATTTATAGAGCACATTTAAAAACCACTGTGGTCGAGCCAAAGTGCTGTACAGGTAGGTGGCAAGACATAAGTTAATACATAATAAATAAATGACAAAACATTATAAAACAAAATAAAAACAAACAATAGGCCTACAGGCACAGAATAAAATAGCTTGCAGCAGCAGCAATATTTTTTAAAAGGATGATGAGCTATCATGATGACTAATGATAGACCTGCACATTGTTTACGGTGTGGATTAAGGGCATACGGAAATAGGACTAATGTTGCGTATTTCTTGTAAGATAATCAACAAGGCTTCACTACAGCACACATCACCAAGGCTAATATTGTTGGCAATAAGGCCACCACAACCCTAGACTTGTTGATTATACCTTACAAGAAATACTGTAGGCCTATAGTCTTAATAGGTTAACACCCCCGGAACGGTGAACGGAACGTTATTTTTCGTTCTTAACCGGTTCAGGAACGCTACGCTGGTGGCGGAACACGAGAACGGAAACGTTAAATATGCTGGTTCTGCTCGGAGCGAACCGATTGAAAAATAATTTCGTTTTTAAGCCCTGCCAACTGGACATTTTGGCCAAATATGTACAAATTCTGTCAAGCCGTTCTTGAGATATCATGTTCAGCAGGCCAAAAACACCTTTTGTGATGTCAGTGACCCTTGACCTTTGACCCCCACAATGTAATCAGTTAATCCTTGAGTCCAACTGGACATTTTACCTAAATATGAACAAATTCTGTTAAACCGCAAAATACAAGTTTGACAATTAGCTATATGAGGGACTATCTCTATATACCCGCATAAAACAAGTCAAGATACTACATTATATAAAACTGTGTTAATAGTCGATGTGAGTGGAATAAATTATGTTATCTGTGTAATGTTAGCTAAGGGCAGCGTAGACTAGTCTGTTATCCTAACCAGTTAGCTATGCAATTTAATTGTGAGATAAGTAAATAATTACCATTACAATACCCATATTAGGCTACCATTCTCTTCCCGCAAACGCCTGAGTATTCATAAAACCTTAAAAGGCTAGTCTAACTGTATTTAGGCTGATACTTAAATATAATCAGAGTCACTAGTCACTTACCGAACAAAACGACAAGCAGCTCTGAAGCCCAACAGTAACATGTTCCAAATGATGCCCTGCGTAACATGGCGGTCTCGTCGGACGAGTCTAAAGGGGGCGTGGCCAGTCTAGTTCTTTATAATGTCTATGGTTCAGACCTGGTCTAGAGCCTGCCTCCTGAGACCGGAAACTACCTGACGCCCTTTTCTGGATATGTAATTGTAATATCTTGTACTATATTACATAATCAAGGTCGGACAGCGGCGTAACCATTTACTGACGTTTACTGATATACTTTGGAGAAGTGCATTACAGGGCATGGCCATCACTGACTAACTGACACTGCACTGCTATATCTACCTAGGTGATTAACAAGTAGTAGTGCTTAGGTGAACCTCTGTTGCCACCTACTGGACATTGTTAAGAACACATAACCCAACCATAGCATATAGTACAGTAATGGTAGTGACCAGTTCTGACATTACTATGACATTATTATTCTGACATGCATTATGCGTGACCTCTTCATTTATGTGAGGTCTTATATTGAATGTCCAGTGCTGACCATGTTCCTCCTTGTTTTCCACAGATAAAAGGCGCAGTCTCTTCTTGTTCTTTAGTCCTGGACCTGGATCAGGGCTACTTCTTTCCATTCATTTGAATATGAGAGGTGTGAACACAAGACTACTGACGACCACTTCAGCCAGACAATACGTAGACTAGATGGTTCCCAAGTGTGAATGTGTCTGCTCTCCATCTTCAGCGCTATTGAAAACCTGAATTCCTCCTCATTCTAACTATAAGTGCCAACAGTCTAAATCACCAGCAATTGAAACTGTTTTCTTAGGTACCTGGATCTGGAGGAGAAAAGAAGGGAGCAGAGTTCAAGGACTATGCAAACACCTTCCCAGTCCAGTCCGCCTCCTCCTGCTGTTGGCTGTAGCCCTGGTTCTGGACCCGGACTCGGAACTGAATGTTTGATTGATCTTAAAATGTCTCATATTGGTATAATCACTGGTTTGTAGGCTATGATTGGTTTGTCAAATAAAGGGAATTATTTGTTTTGTAAATTTATTTTCTTGGGTGGACTCAATCCTATTTGAGTTCCTAAATTGGGCCTCAATCATCAAAACTTTGATTATAGCTTTAGGAGAGCATAATCAATCTTGCTATAGATAAAAGCAATGGATTAAAATTGATTTAATAAGGATTTGTGCCTATTATTATTTCTCTCAGACTCAATCCTTGCAGCCCATAGATGAGATGTTCTATAGCATGGGTGTCAAACTTTGGCCCGCGGGCCAGATTTGGCCCGCAGTGTAATTATATTTGGCCCGCGAGGCAATACCAAATGACTACTAGAGCTGGCCCGCCAGTATTATACAGCGCATTCACTGCTTATACTACAAATCCCATAATGCTCTGCTGTTGTTTTGGCCCGCAGTGTAATTATATTTGGCCCGCGAGGCAATACCAAATGACTACTAGAGCTGGCCCGCCAGTATTATACAGCGCATTCACTGCTTATACTACAAATCCCATAATGCTCTGCTGTTGTTTTGGCGCGTCAATCAAGACAGGACCCAGAAACGCCCTCTCTTCCGTGACAGTAGTCATAGCAATCTCATACTACAACTGTAACCGTGTTACCCCTTCTTAAAAATGGTGAAAAGAAAGGCAGAAAACAGAAGCTTTCTGGACAGGTGGGAGGCAGAATATCTGTTTACATATGTAAAAGATAGACCTGTTTGCCTTGTTTGTGGAGCCAACGTGGCTATAACTAAGGAGTACAACATTAGATGACACTGAAACGAAACACCACGACAAGGACCTGGACATGATTCATTTATTATTGTGATTTTATTTTTAAATTTAATAGCCTGTGAAAAAAGTTTATTTTGATATTTAAATCAGAAGGCTGCAAATAGAAAAGAGGCATACGATTTTTATTTACATTTTATTTTATAAATGAATGCCATTGATGTGTTTTTTATTTGAAATTTGATTTTGCATGTCTGCACTATTAAGTTATATATTGTATGGTAATAAGTGTTGCTTGTTCCATATTCAATGTTAAAGCAAAACTTGTTTGGGTCCATATTAAAATTTTCATTTGTTCAATGTTGGCCCGCGACTTTGTTCAAGTTTTAAATTTTGGCCCACTGTGTATTTGAGTTTGACACCCCTGTTCTATAGGGTGTGTTAGGGTACTTTCCAAAGTATGGTACAATGAGGACTTGGGGCAGGTAAAGGGATCCATGATCCGTTTTCATTTGCGTTTATGGCCTTCTGGCATTAGACTAGTCAAGATCCTGCTGTAGCCTATTCATATCTGCCTGCTTAGATTTATATCTGGTGTTGGCTAGCTAATGTTAGCTGGTGGTGTTATTAGCAAGCTGGCTGGATTTGGACCTGATCCAGGGCTCTTGTTCTTGTGCATTCCATTCATTTCAATATGAGAGGTGTGAACGGCCTATTGGTGGTATTTGGCGCAGCTGCACAGCGTCATGACCTCATTTTCATTGATGAAGCTGGATTCAATCTATCTGAAACCAGGCGTCGGGGCCCAGATGTTACAGGTCAAAGAGCTGTTGTGAATGTCCTTGGGCAGCATGGTGGAAATATCACCTTGTGTTCCTGGAAGAAGATTCAGTGTTTTGTGGTGTGTGGAAGCAGGTCTGTGAGCTTCAAGAATGTTAAGTTGGGGGAGGGGGAGAGCCCTTTCCACTAGCCCAGAGAGATAAGGAGGAGGAGGTCTTAAGATGAGGTCATTTTGGCTGAAGTATGAGTCTCATTGTTTTCTGACCACACATTTGTACTCTGATATCCCTGCTCTGGAGATCAGACATACCTTGTGAGCTCACAATAAAATCATTGAAACATGCCTCAGTTTACGGAATATAATTACTAGATTTATTATCTTTGTTGTTGGACTTCTGTGCTAGTCACGGTTTGTCCATAACAAACACCATGTTCGAACACAAGGATGCCCACAAGTACACCTGGCATCAGAACACCTTAGGCCGAAGGTCGATGATCGATTTCGTTATCGTATCATCTGATCTGAGGCCATGTGTTTTGGACACTCGGGTAAAGAGAGGGGCAGAGCTGTCCACTGATCACCATCCGGTGCCTGACCAGGACGTGGACTGAGTACTTGGACTTGGTCTCCGGGCGCCATGAACGATGGCTGCCCACTGCTCCTGGCTGCCCCTGGGAGAGGTAGGCTTGGGATGTGATAAAAACAGGGAACAGTTTCCACCGGCGGCCCCCGAAAGTTGCATGTGTGTGTGCCGTGTCACCGTTCACTCTGTAATGCGTGTGTCACTGTATGGCAAAATAAAGACCCCCCCCTGTTTTTTTTTTTGGAACATGAGTTCAGTGGATGGCTCTCTCAGGGCCTGGGGAAGAGCGTTCCAGAGTCTTGGCGCCATCGCCTCAAATGCTCTGTCACCCTGGGTTTTATTCTGGTCCGGGGCACCGCCAGGAGACCCTGGTCGGATGACCTCAGAGACTGTGAAAAGGTTCCAATGTAGAGAGAGAGACAAATTACGAACACAATTTATATACACTTTTGGTCGTGACTGCTAGTCTTTTCAATGCTCTTAACCAATCGGTGAAAGCCGGGAACAATGACGCATTTCACTGTTCAGACCCGGTCTAGAGCCCGCCTCCTGAGACCGGAAACTACCTGACGCCTTTTTCTGGATATGTAATTGTAATATCTTGTACTATATTACATAATCAAGGTCGGACAGCGGAGTAACCATTTACTGACATTTACTGATATACTTTGGAGAAGTGCATTACAGGGCATGGCCATCACTGACTAACTGACACTGCACTGCTATATCTACCTAGGTGATTAACAAGTAGTAGTGCTTAGGTGAACCTCTGTTGCCACCTACTGGACATTGTTAAGAACACATAACCCAACCATAGCATATAGTACAGTAATGGTAGTGACCAGTTCTGACATTACTATGACATTATTATTCTGACATGCATTATGCGTGACCTCTTCATTTATGTGAGGTCTTATATTGAATGTCCAGTGCTGACCATGTTCCTCCTTGTTTTCCACAGATAAAAAGGCGCAGTCTCTTCTTGTTCTTTAGTCCTGGACCTGGATCAGGGCTACTTCTTTCCATTCATTTGAATATGAGAGGTGTGAACACAAGACTACTGACGACCACTTCAGCCAGACAATACGTAGACTAGATGGTCCCCAAGTGTGAATGTGTCTGCTCTCCATCTTCAGCGCTATTGAAAAGCTGAATTCCTCCTCATTCTATCTATAAGTGCCAACAGTCTAAATCACCAGCAACTGAAACTGTCTTCTTAGGTACCTGGATCTGGAGGAGAAAAGAAGGGAGCAGTTCAAGGACTATGCAAACACCTTCCCAGTCGAGTCCGCCTCCCCCTGCTGTTGGCTGTAGCCCTGGTTCTGGACCCGGCCTCGGAACAGAATGTTTGATTGATCTTAAAATGACCTCATATTGGTATGATAACTTGTATGTAGGCTATGATTGGTTTGTCAAGGGAATTATTCGTTTTGTAAAAACAAATTCTTGGGTGGACTCAATCCTATTTGTGTCCCTAGATTGGGCCTCAATAATCAAAAGTTTGATTATAGCTTTAGGAGAGCATAATCAATCTTGGTATAGATAAAAGCTACGGATTAAAATTGATTTAATAAGTATTTGTGCCTATTATTATTTCTCTCAGACTTAATTCTTGCAGCCCATAGATGAGATGTTCTATAGGGTGTGTTAGGGTACTTTCCAAAGTATGGTAAAATGAGGACTTGGGGCAGGTAAAGGGATCCATGATCCGTTTTCATTTGCGTTTATGGCCTTCTGGCATTAGACTAGTCAAGATCCTGCTGTAGCCTATTCATAACTACCTGGTTAGATTTATATCTGGTGTTGGCTAGCTAATGTTAACTGGTGGTGTTATTAGCAAGCTGGCTGGATTTGGACCTGATCCAGGGCTCTTGTTCTTGTGCTTTCCATTCATTTCAATATGAGAGGTGTGAACAGCCTATTGGTGGTATTTGGCTCAGCTGCACAGCGTCATGAGTTCATTTTCATTGATGAAGCTGGATTCAATCTATCTAAAACCAGGCGTCGGGGCCCAGATGTTACAGGACAAAGAGCTGTTGTAAATGTCCCTGGGCAGCGTGGGGGAAATATCACCTTGTGTTCCTGGAAGAAGATTCAGTGTTTTGTGGTGTGTGGAAGCAGGTCTGTGAGCTTCAAGAATGTTAAGTTGGGGGAGGGGGAGAGCCCTTTCCACTAGCCCAGAGAGATAAGGAGGAGGTCTTAAGATGAGGTCATTTTGGCTGAAGTATGAGACTCATTCTTTTCTGACCACACATTTGTACTCTGATATCCCTGCTCTGGAGATCAGACATACCTTGTGAGCTCACAATAAAATAATTTAAACATGCCTCAGTTTACGGAATATAATTACTAGATTTATTATCTTTGTTGTTGGACTTCTGTGCTAGTCACGGTTTGTCCATAACAAACACCATGTTCGAACACAAGGATGCCCACAAGTACACCTGGCATCAGAACACCTTAGGCCGAAGGTCGATGATCGATTTCGTTATCGTATCATCTGATCTGAGGCCATGTAAGTAGACAATGATTGGTTTGTCAAATAAAGGGAATTATTCGTTTTGTAAATTTTTCTAGCGCTGCCACGACTCAGAGCCGTGTCGGGGGGGGGGGGGGGGGGGGGGCTGGCGTTTCGGAGGGGAGACAGAGGCGTGTCGAGGGGGGGGGGGGCGTTTCGGGGGGTAGACAGAGCCATCTCTGGGGGGGGCTCGCAATGCCTATTTCGCACAGGGCCTCTCATATATCCCAGACGGCCCTGCACCCCGATGCACCTTCTCAATTCTTGTCAAATGACTTGATGATAATGAGAGTTTGTCTGTTTATTAAGGTTAAAGGAAGAGATCAATGTCCATCAAAAACAGGGGAGAGAGGCGGATCGCCTGTTGACATTCAGACTGAGGGAGGAGAGAGACGGTCTGAAAGAAAGTCTGTTACACACAGAGATCCAGAACAGCATCCTGCAGAGCTCACTTGTCTCCACAGAGAGAGAGATACTTGGATAGGAGCAAATGTGGATGCATCTTCTCAATTCTTGTCAAATGATTTGATGGTAATGAGAGTTTCTGTCTGTTTATTAAGGTTGAAGGAAGAGATTAATGCCCATCAAAAACAGGGGAGAGAGGCAGAACGCCTGGACACATTCAGACTGAGGGAGAGAGACAGTCTAAAGAAAAGGCTGATACAGACAGAGCTCAAAAACAGCACCTTGGAGCGCTCACTTGTCTCCACAGAGAGAGAGATACTTGGGTAGGAGCAAATGCATCTGGATGCACTTTCTCAATTCTTGCCAAATGATGTGATGGTAATGAGAGTTTCTGTGTGTTTATTAAGGTTGAAGGAAGAGATCAATGCTCAAAAACAGCTCATTGGCCACCAAGAACTCACAGGAAAGTGAACAAGAGACAAACTAGTAGGGGATAACCACAGAGATCTAATGTTCAAATGCATTTAATTTGGGAAGTAAACATTATATTACATTACACTCACTTAGCTGACACTTTTATTAAAAAAAATTCATTTAACGTAGGAAAAGTGACTAAGTGCATAGTCTCGTGCTGAAGGCAAAGTGCAGAATAGCAAACTAAAAATATAATAGGCGCCTAAGAGGGAGGATCGTGGTACTACTGTATCTCTTGAAGAAGTGAGTTTTGAGCCTGCGGCAAAAGATGGGCAGCGACTCTGCTGTCCTGATGTCAGTGGGCAGTTCATTACATCACTGCAGGGCCAGGACAGTTAAGAGCGGTGACCGTGTCCATCGACCGCTGGAGCCTCGGAGTGAGAAGGCAACCACTCACCCCAAGGTAACACAGCATAGTGGTTGGGAGGGAGTGTAGGGTTTGACTATGGCCTGGAGGTAGGAGAGAGCTGTTTAATTCATTGCCCTATAGGATAGTCCCAGAGTCTGGATGCAAGCTGCTACAAGGAGCCAGTGTAGAGAACAGAGAAGGGAAGTTTGTGGAAGAACTTGGGTGGTTGAACACCAGGCGAGCAGCAGCTTTCTGGACAAGTTCCAGGGGTTTAATGGCCGAGGCAGGGCTGCCCCAGCAAGAGGGAGTTGCACTAGTCCAAACGCGAGATGACAGGGGCCTAGATGAGCACCTCGCTACATGCATTTTCCCTTTACTACTCCTTTAATATAGTGATAGTATACATCTTATAGTAGAAGAATGAGGAAAAATGCTATTTTGTAGTGTCTCCACTTAAGTTTTTTTGTAAAGCCTAGTTTTTATTTTTATTTGAGTCAAAAAGTAAAAAAAAATAATCGTTTTAAAACTAAAAGTTTATATATTCTCACACCTAGTTTTCATTTTTTCGTTAGTTTTCGTTAACTATAATAACCTTGATCCAGGCCCTTCTCATCTCCCGCCTGGATTACTGCAACTCCCTCCTTGCTGGGGCCATGGCGTTAGCCATTAAACCCGTGGAATTTGTCCAGTAAGCTGCTCTGTGCCTGGACTTCAACCACCCCAAGTTTTTTCACACAACCTCCCTTCTCCGTTCTCTACACTGACTCCCTGTAGCAGCTGACATCCAGTTTAAAACTCTGGTACTAGCCTGCTGGGCAATGAAAGGAACAGCTCCCTCCTACCTCCAGGCCATGATCAAACCCTACACTCCAGCCTGACCACTACACTCTGCTACCTCGGGAGGACTGGTTGCCCCGTCACTGCGAGGCCCCTGTAGTCAAATGACGCGGTCACGGCTCTTCTCTGTCCTGGCCCCACAGTGGTGGGATGAACTACCCACTGACATCAGGACAGTAGAGTCGCAGCCCATCTTTCGCTGCAGGCTCAAAACAGACCTCTTCAAGAGGTACAGTACTACCAGGAGTAGTACTGTACCAAGCACCTATTCTATTTTTAGTTTGCTAATCTTCACTTTGCCTTCAGCACCAGATTATGCTCTTAGTCACTTGTTTTAGAAAGGTGATGCACTTGTGAGTTCTGGCAACTACTTTAAATGCAATTATTGTAAGTATCTTTGGATAAGTGTCAGCTAAATGACTGTAATATATTGTAATGTAGCTAGCTAGCTAGGTTTTAAGTGGATTAATTGGAAGGCTACAACATATTGACATCATGTTCATACAAATCAAAACATTTGCTGATTTTGTGTTTTGTGGATGGGTGTATTGCTGTTTTGAAATAAATCATTTTTCATCTGGATATGTTTCACTAATAGGATAAAGATGATCACTTAGAATAACTTTGTATTGACTGGTAATGGCTCTACACTTTCAGTATCCAAGTGGTTTCACACTATGGACGTGTGGGGGAGCATGTGGTGTACACTAAGAGAATGGTATTGACCTGAATGCTTCAGGTGGTTCACATTCATTTGGGGATTTATGGGTTTTGTGTTCATATAAGAGCAGTTAAAACAGATCAGTCAAATTTGGCCTTGAACACTATAAAACGGGGGCTCATTTTAGACCTAGAACCCGGGTAACCCAGGTGAGTTGTGGCTGTGGGTGTGTATGGGGATGTTTTCCATCTGCTGGATGAACATAATATTGTCTTACCCATTCATTCCCTATAGCGGGTCATTTTACCCATTCAATTCCTATGGCGGGTCATTTTAAACCCAGAACAGCACCCTGATCAGCTTGATCTCACACTACAACAGATTCAGCTTCATCAAGGTGATCAATATTTCATCTGCAACATGCATTTTCAAGTTGGCCATATAGAACTGCTAAATTAAAAAAGAACTGTACATGCTGACGAAATGCATCACAGGCAGAGGTCTGTGCTCTCTGAGCGCTATTCTAGTTATTGTCATGTTTCTGTAACACTATTTAACTGGCCACCCGAAGACCTTCATCAACATGCAATGATAGAAGTCAACCACATAGTGGCGGTGTTGCACAGAGCTCAGCTAGGAGACCTCAAACTGCAAGCAGAGGATGCAGATTATCAGATTATAAACACTATGAAGAGTGAAGATGTTCTTCTGAAACACAGACCGAGGCCTGATTAATCATTTTAACTCTATTCACCTGTTCTCTTTATTATGTTGGAGATACTGTATCTATCTGTGGGTTCACTTTCAAACGAACACTTCTGAAGATGGAAACACCAGCCTCTCCATGTCCTTTTTAATCTGATGATCACCTGTTGTGACCTTAATTGACATCTGCTTCATTCCTTTGGGTTTAGGAATGTCTCATGACATATTTTAGATATGAAGACATTTTAGGTATGAGGAACTGCTTATCTCTACATTATAGCTTATCTAATGATCATTACTTATCATATCTAACCTTAACTCCTCGCACTGCTGCTTGGACCAGTGGGTCCAGTTTGTTACATTCCTCATAGGGCTTCTGTTAGTGTGTTTTGGCTACTGTACTGTTCACATTTCTCCTGATTCCACTGGATTAAACATTGATATTTGTAAATCAATACATTGAGTGTTCGATAAAGTATGTTTTTAACATATGGATGGAGTTAATGTTTAACATTTAGTGCTAGTGCCTATTGTACTGTAAGTGGGGTACTGGGGTGCTGAGAAAATGTAGGCTATTTGGTCCAGCATTAAGCTACTACAGTAGATAGGCCATGTATCATACCAAAATATAAACTACACACATGTAGGAAGACAAAATACCGATATTATTTGGTCACTTTAGGTGGTACCGAATCTGGATAGGCCCCTGGACTAAATGGTTAGTTTGTAAACTGCCTGATCAGCCTTTTCTATCCATTTTGCATCTTTCAGAATGGCATATTATGCAAATTAATTGATTACTACTTCTAGCTACTTTTGGGAGAACCAACAGCTACTTCCCTTACAGAGGAGCTGGCAACACTGCACTTAGCACCCCGATATCAGTCAGTCTTTCATTGTTCATGGTGTTGCGCACTGAAATGTATCGATTTCAGTGCAGAAAAGTTGGCATCCGCTGTGCTTAGAGACAGGGCCATGGCAGGGTCTTGAAGACAACAACTTGTTAAAGAACGTAGTGTCTGGAGTACTCGGGTATCTGTTGTGCAAGGGGGAGGAGCACAGTCAGGGATGAAAATTAACTTTTTGGCTCACCTGCCAAGGGGACTGGTAGATGAAAAAATCCGCCGGCCAAGTATATTTTTTACAGGCCAAAATAATAAATTGCCTTTTTTGTCACATTATACATCTGTTTCAGTTCTTTTCATTCAGATAATAGTATTATGTTGAATACATGCTTAAGGAAGAGGCCAAAGTAAAATTTCAAATAAAGTAGTTTAATTCGATGCCTAGAAACATTGCAATTCATAGAAATTCAAATATTCATTTCCATTCACTTCCACGGTGTAGAATTATCCATAACTAGCTAACCCTACACAAATATGAGATATAAATGATCCAAGCCTTCACCTCATGGTCTTTATGTGTTTATGAACAAAATACATATACTGTAACATATTCACAGCCTGTCATCATGTAAAGTTAAACCTGAGCTTTGGTTTGGTTATACCAAAACTGATTTATTACTAGCTAAAGACAACTGTTATGACAACATTACAGCACCTTATCTCTGCCTCAGCAAACGTTTACGAGACCTAACGTTATAGCTAATACGTACAGCTCTGACTACCCTACTAACACAGTGGGTTGCAGCAACGTTGCACATAAGTTGTACTTAGGTAAGTTGCAACGTTACCATCAGGCGATGTTGTGACAACGTCCATCTAAGGTCGAAAATAACTTTACCCTCCTAAGTCTAATTAGACTTTTCTGCAACGTTGCAGAAACATTTGCAATATGGGTCCCTGCAACGTCATTAAATAAACGTTGCAGTGACGTTGGATTAAAGTCCTATTAGGCTAGGATTGCTATCGGGCTATCCCGTGACGTCACTGCTTGCTGGTTCACAAGTAGGCAGGATTCTTTGCCAAACTGCTCCTGTCTTTTTTAATTTTTTTAAATTTTCGCTTATATCCTTCATATTGTACTGTATGTTGAGGTTAATAACGCATCTTAGAAATGTTATTGATTGTATATTTCCCTGTTTGTTATAAATTGAATGCTTTTTCATTAATTAAAAAAAAGTCTAACTTTTCGGTGTCGACCAAGATATCATTTTTCAAAAGACGTATCGAGAAAACCCATTCATTCTCTCGGCATTATGGAACGCTTCCACTAGGGGGCGATGAGATCACTTTCCCTCCCTATAGATGGGTTCGCCGCCTACGTCACAGCAGAGCGAGCACGAGGCCTCTGGGTAAAAAGGAACGAGCGAACGAGGAACAAACTCGCTAGCTACTCGTTTCATGTAGCTAATTAT
The DNA here is from genome assembly GCF_949987555.1 of Borostomias antarcticus. Lineage (NCBI taxonomy): Eukaryota > Metazoa > Chordata > Actinopteri > Stomiiformes > Stomiidae > Borostomias > Borostomias antarcticus. Next base: position 4,216,916 of record NC_140234.1, read on the forward strand.
GCCTCAAAGCTGCTGTGCTGTGAACTGTACAAACAGAAAAGGACAAGATGATGGCCTCAGATTCTTCAGCATCCCCTCGAGATGTCCCCCTTTTCAGAGGAACCGTCGAAAGCTGTGGTTTAGAGCCATAAAGAGAGCAGATTGGGGACCAACAAACACAGTGTGGTGCGAACTTCAGATCTGGTAAGTTATACCAGTTACCTCAGGGTTTTTTTCTCATCAAATTACATTGATTTGACCATTGGTTTAGCTATTTATTTGTTTACTTACCGGTAATATAAGATTTAAGTAAACAGAAGTAACTCATAACCTGCACGCTAAACTAAGTTCAGGAATTGGAAGCCTAATGCTAGCTAGCTAACGTTAGCTAATGCTAGCTAGCACGCTACCTAATGCTAGCTAGCACGCTACCTAGTGTTAGCTAGCTAAGTCAAGGCCCGAACTTGGCTAACGTTTAGACAATATTGCAAATACTCTGACAAACTATTGCACCTATAAAACCTTTTTTCTGTGACTGCTGGCTTTGTGTTCGCCGCGAACATTTGCAGAAACATAAGCGAACGGTCTGAGCTGGTAGTTTGTGTTAGGTGACGTTGAACACTAAAATGGCCGCTGGACTGAGGGAAGTGTGAATTGTTTGTTCATCACAAATCTTAGGCTAATATTACATAGGCAACAGTGAAGGCGAAGCCAAGATAATGCTTTATATATTTCCATTTATCTGGAAAGTGGGAGACTGAGAACAATGCCACCCACGAGGTAACCGCGGTATCATAGACAATAGCGTTAGCTCGAAACAAAGATGGAGGCAGCTTTGTTTGCCACATTAGTAAGATCATCCATCCCCAATCCCGGACCAGTGCCGCCAGGTTCACTGTCACCCTCGCCTGGCAGGGGCACACGCTCTCCGTCCCTGCTCTCATCGACTCCGGTGCTGACGAGAGCTTCGTGGACGTCCAGTTCGCCCACAAAGCGGCGCTCCCCATCTCCCCTCTGGAGAGGCCCCTCTCGGCCTTCGCTCTGGATGGCCATCCCATGGGTCCCATTACTCACCGGACCCTGCCCCTCACCCTCACAGCCTCGGGAAACCACGTGGAGAACATCCGCCCCTTCGTCATCCACTCTCCCGACGCTCCGTTCATCCTAGGAAGGCCCTGGCTGGAACTCCATACCCCTCATGTCTGCTGGAGCTCGGGGCACATCCTCAGCTGGAGCACCGCCTGCCACGCCCGCTGCCTCCGAGCTGCTCAGACCTCCACTCGGGTTGACCGGCCCCGTCCCGCTCCTCCGGACCTCTCCACGGTCCCTTCAATGTACCACGACCTCGGAGAGGCCTTCAGTAAGGAGCGCGCCCGCACACTCCCCCCTCATCGACCCTACGACTGCGCCATCGAGCTCCACCCTGGCGCCCCTCTCCCAGCCAGTCGTCTCTACAACCTCTCCCTCCCGGAGAAAGCAGCCATGGACACCTACATCTCCGAGTGCTTGGCCGAGGGTCTCATCCGACCATCTCGATCCCAGGTGGCAGCGGGGTTCTTCTTCGTCAAGAAGAAGGGAGGAGATCTGAGGCCGTGCATCGACTACAGGCTGCTCAATAACATCACGGTTAAGAATAAATATCCACTCCCCCTCATGAGCTCCAACTTCGAACCCCTCATCGGTGCCACCATCTTCACCAAGTTGGATCTCAGGAACGCTTATCACCTGGTGCGTATCCGTGAGGGGGACGAATGGAAGACCGCCTTCAAGACCTCCCGTGGCCACTACGAGTACCTCGTCATGCCCTTCGGCCTCACCAACGCCCCCGCCGTCTTCCAGGCGCTGATGAACGACGTGCTCAGGGACATGCTGGATGTCTTTGTGGTCCTTTACCTGGACGACATCCTGGTATTCTCCAGGAGCGCTGAGGAGCACGTCCAGCATGTCCGCATGGTCATCCAGCGTCTCCGGGAGAACCGCCTATATATCAAGGCGGAGAAGTGCACTTTTCACTCCTCGTCAGTGGAGTTCCTGGGGCTCATTGTGGAGGGAGGCCTGACGCGACCCGACCCCCGCAAGATCAAGACCGTGGTCGAATGGCCTCAACCCACGACCCGGAGGCAACTTCAGAGCTTCCTTGGCTTCGCCAACTTTTACCGCCGTTTCATACGGGACTACAGCCGGGTAGCAGCTCCCCTCACCCACCTCACCTCATCCCTGCGTCCGTTCGTCTGGACACCGGCTGCCAGCGCTGCCTTCTCCGCGCTCAAGAAGTGCTTCACCACCGCCCCGGTCCTTCTCCATCCTGACCCCTCCAGGCAGTTCGTGGTCGAAGTAGACGCATCGGACACAGGCATCGGTGCTGTTCTGTCCCAGCGGTCAGGGGAGGACCAGAAGTTGCACCCCTGTGCCTTCCTCTCCCGCCGGTTCACCCCAGCAGAGGTGAATTACGACATCGGGAACAGGGAGTTGTTGGCGGTGGTGGGGGCCTTGGAGGAGTGGCGCCACTGGCTTGAGGGCGCCGAACACACCACCCTCGTCTGGTCAGACCATAAGAACCTGACCTTCATCCGGGCGGCCAAGCGCCTCAACTCCCGCCAGGCGCGGTGGTCCCAGTTCCTCGGGAGGTTTGATTTTACCCTCACCTTCCGGCCCGGCTCCCGCAACGCCAAGGCCGACGCGCTGTCCCGCCTCCACGCGCCCGAGGCGCCCCCCGCGGAGCCTGAGTCCATCCTGCCGGTCTCGCGTGTCATAGGGGTGGTCACAATGAACATCGAGGCAGTGGTGAGGCAGGCCCAACGCGCCCAACCCAGTCCGGCCAACGTTCCTCCTCGCAGGCTCTTCGTGCCTGACTCGGTCCGGTCCCGGGTGCTCCAGTGGGGCCATGCCAGCCGGTTTGCGTGCCATCCCGGGGTTCACCGCACCTTCTCCTTCCTGAGCCGACGGTTCTGGTGGCCCTCCATGAGGTCCGACGTCCGGGAGTTTGTGGTCGCCTGTCCCGTCTGCTCCCGCAGCAAGGCGTCCCACCAGCCCCCGGCTGGCCTCCTGCGTCCTCTCCCGGTCCCCAGCCGCCCCTGGTCCCACATCGCCCTGGACTTCATCACCGGTCTTCCCCCCTCCAGGGGCAACACGGTCATCCTCACCGTGGTGGACCGGTTCTCCAAGGCGGTCCATCTGGTGGCGCTCCCCAAGCTCCCGTCCTCTGCGGAGACAGCTGAACTCCTCGTCCAACATGTCTACCGGCTCCACGGTCTCCCCGGAGACATTGTCTCGGACCGTGGGCCTCAATTCACCTCCCAGGTCTGGAGGGCCTTCTGCAAGGAGATCAGCGCCACCATCAGCCTCTCCTCTGGCTACCACCCGCAGACCAACGGCCAGGCCGAACGGGCCAACCAGAGCCTGGAGTCCGCTCTCCGCTGTGTGTCGGCTCTCCACCCCACCTCCTGGAGCAAGGACCTACCCTGGGTCGAATACTCCCTCAATGCCCTGACCAGCGCTGCCACTGGCAGGTCTCCGTTCGAGTCATCCCTCGGGTACCAGCCCCCGCTGTTCTCTCTCCAGGAGTCGGAGGCCTCCGTCCCCTCCGTCCAGGCCCACCTCAGCCGCTGTCGCCGTGTCTGGAGGGAGGTCCGCAGGGCCCTGCTCCGCTCCAACGAGCGCTCCTGCCGCGGGGCCAACCGCCGCCGCACTCCTGCTCCGGCGTATCGGCCCGGTCAACGTGTCTACCTCTCCACTGCTGATCTTCCGCTCCAGGTCCCCTCCAGGAAGCTGGCTCCGCGCTTCGTTGGGCCCTTCGAGATCGACCGTGTCCTGAACCCGGCTGCGGTACGTCTTAAGCTCCCTGCTTCCATGCGGGTACACCCTGTATTCCATGTGTCCAAGATCAAACCTGTCTCCTCGAGTCCTCTCATGCCTTCTGCCCCAGCTCCTCCGCCTCCCCAGATGGTCGATGGGCATCCCCAGTGGACGGTTCGGCGGCTGCTGAAGGTGCGCCGCCGGGGTCGGGGGTTCCAATACCTGGTGGAGTGGGAGGGGTACGGCCCCGAGGAGTGCAGCTGGATCTCCAGGCAGCTCATTATGGACCCGTCTCTCCTCCGGGACTTCTACCGGGCACATCCTGACGCCCCCGGTCGGTCGCCAGGTGGCTCCCCTCGGGGGGGGGGTCCTGTTACGGCTCGCATGCCTTCGCCTCCACAACCGCCTCCCTCTCTCCCCTCTGGGCCCGCTGCGCGCTCGGGGCGTCCTACGCGCTCTGCCGCACGGCGCATCAGCCCGGGCATACAACGCTCTGACTCTCCGGAGTTTCCCCCCACTGCCGGGCGTTCCCCGTCTCCGGCCAGCTCCGCGGACTCGGCAGTCTCCTCCCTCTCCGGTGACGAAGAGTCGGATCCCGACATGCCCAGCACATCGGCCCGTGCGCAAAGACAAGAACGGCGCGCTCGTCTCCGACGATGACGCAGGCGCGGCTCTACTCACCGGTTTCCAATTATCATCACCACACCTGTCCCTCGTTCTGCAATCACCTTCAACCTCTACAAGAACCTGGTCTACACTCCACTCATCGCCAGATCTTACCATAATACTCTTGTGGTAAAGTATAGCCTAGCCTACAATCTCCTTACCCGTATTTTGTAGTGTTTTTTTCCGTTCCCCGTTTGTGATTACTCTCACTCACCCTGCCTCCCCTCCTCATCTCTCCAGTTCCTGCCTGACCCACGTCTGTACGATTACCCCGCTCCTGCCTGACCATCGCCTGTACGACCCCGCTCCTGCCTGACCATCGCCTGTACGACAACGCTCCTGCCTGACCATCGCCTGTACGACAACCCCGCTCCTGCCTGAACATCGCCTGTACGACAACCCCGCTCCTGCCTGACCATCGCCTGTACGACAACCCCGCTCCTGCCTGACCATCGCCTGTACGACAACCCCGCTCCTGCCTGACCATCGCCTGTACGACTACCACGCTCCTGCCTGACCATCGGCTGTACGACTACCACATCCCCCTTTGTGATCTTATTAAATCACCCCTCCGGGCTTTACCGTTCCTTGCCTCCTCCTTTCCTGTTGCGCCTGGGTCCCAAAACCGAACTCTAACACAGATGTTACAGGACAAAGAGCTGTTGTGAATGTCCCTGGGCAGCGTGGGGGAAATATCACCTTGTGTTCCTGGAAGAAGAATCAGTGTTTTGTGGTGTGTGGGAGCAGGTCTGTGAGCTTCAAGAATGTTAAGTTGGGGGAGGGGGAGAGCCCTTTCCACTAGCCCAGAGAGATAAGGAGGAGGAGGTCTTAAGATGAGGTCATTCTTGCTGAAGTATGAGACTCATTGTTTTCTGACCACACATTTGTACTCTGATATCCCTGCTCAGACATACCTTGTGAGCTCACAATTAAATCATTTAAACATGCCTTGGTTTACAGAATATAATTACTAGATTGTTGATAATCACCCTGCAAAAATCTACATTTGGCCTTTGAGGGCTGAAAACATTTTCAAGAGGTTCCTACATCTGCAAGGAGTTCTCCATCACCATGCCACCCTAGGTCCATCCAGTACTGCACACATGATCACGTTCTGAGGGGGCGGCAGCAGCTCAGGAGGTAGAGTAGCCGTCTGGTAGCCTCCAGTTCAATTCCAGCTATCTCCTCTGCTTCGTTGACGTGTTCTTGAGTAAGACACTAATTTATCCCAAAGAGCAGGCTAACACCAGCTGGCCACCATTGGTGAGTGAATGAGAGAAGATATTGTAAAGCGCTCTATGCTTTAGAAGTGCACTCCACTCACAATGACATATCTGGTGCTCTATATAATGCAGTTGTACAGGATGAAGCAGAGCAGCCCAGGTTTGTTGTCATGTGGGATAATGTTAGTTTCCACCGGGCTGCTCTGGTCTGGGACTGGTTCACCAACTACCATACATAACTTCACAGGTGGATACACCGTTACCCCCTTACTCCCCATTCCTCAGTACCATTGAGGAATTATTTTCACTTTGGCGTTGGAAGGTTTATGAACACCAACCATATACCCGCATGACTCTCCCTGGGAGCAATGGAAGAGGCATGCAGAGACACTGAGGTGGGGTCAGTCCAGGGTTGGATACTGAGGGGGGGTCAGTCCAGGGTTGGATACTGAGGGGGGGTCAGTCCAGGGTTGGATACTGAGGGGGGGTCAGTCCAGGGTTGGATACTGAGGGGGGGTCAGTCCAGGGTTGGATACTGAGGCAGGGTCAGTCCAGGGTTGGATACTGAGGGGGGGTCAGTCCAGGGTTGGATACTGAGGGGGGGTCAGTCCAGGGTTGGATACTGAGGGGGGGTCAGTCCAGGGTTGGATACTGAGGGGGGGGTCAGTCCAGGGTTGGATACTGAGGCAGGGTCAGTCCAGGGTTGGATACTGAGGGGGGGTCAGTCCAGGGTTGGATACTGAGGGGGGGTCAGTCCAGGGTTGGATACTGAGGGGGGGTCAGTCCAGGGTTGGATACTGAGGGGGGGTCAGTCCAGGGTTGGATACTGAGGGGGGGTCAGTCCAGGGTTGGATACTGAGGCAGGGTCAGTCCAGGGTTGGATACTGAGGCAGGCACACAAATGAACACACTCTCTACAGTACCTCTCTCAGGTTATACAATGTTTATTAAAAAGGTTAATGAAAAAAAAAACATTCTGAAAAGTTAGGGTTAGAGTTTAAAATGCAGCTGTCCAGCTATCCAACCAACGCCAACAGTCACAACAAATACATTTCCATCCCAGTTTGTGTTCCATGTCTGGTGCGCATCCACTGCTTTTAAAATAATCTAATAAAAAAAGATAGGCTACTTATTCCAATCTCTAATTGTAATCTCAATCTGCGCTGCTGTGATAACAATATTATAGCCTATCATTACTACTGTTCATGTTATTTATTCATGTATGTTGTAAGAGATACAGTTGTAAGCCATGAACTCAACCAGGTATATTGGAATTCATTTAAACAGTCCCTTTGCAATCACCACTTCATCTACTTTGTGTTGCAGTATTTTTTGGTTTTATTCTTTCATGTTTTTAAAGCAATTGACTTTACCCAGAGGACAAAATTAAATCCATTCATTCACCCAACTTCCTGAACAGCATTCCATAGGCCTATAGGATAAGGCCTGCCGTATTATTCAGTTCACCAAGGATCTTCCTCATGTTCCTCTTTTCATTTTCTCCAGTAATCCAAACTCCATATCCAATTCCTATTTTGATCATTGGCTCACACCTGAATAAACCAATTGCTTGTAGAATGATTACAGATCTGATTTCAGAATATTATTACAGATTAAACTGTATTACATATTTGAGGGGTTCTTTTGCAAAAGCAAACATCTCCTTTTACTGGCCTAATAGGTAACCTAAATCATGTTTGCCCATATCTGTGGTGCGGTTTAAAATAGTAGGCTTATTCATCTCTTGATGGTGATGTTTTAGAACGACACCATGCGGGACAGACAGTTGGCATATTCGTAAAAACATTCACATACCCTGATAGATATTAATTATTATTATCAAGTCTCATCATAATACGGGAGATATCGTGAGGGAATGGATGAAGGACTTAAAACTAAATGATTGTAAGGACTATATATCGGAACATTTGGACTGTATTTGAGTATTGAATAGAGATATTATTGAAAAAGAAAAGGGCAGGAGTGCTGGGAAGTTCAGACAGGTGTGATCAAGGTGATATTTGGTCAGGAACAGAAAAGGCTGAGCTGGGGAGTCTACCCACACGTGTAGCAGCATACCTCAATATATATCTTATATAGCTATAGCTCAATAAAAATATTGTAACTTTTTGCTAGTTACTTTTCTTTGAACAAGAGAATATTATTATTTGAGGTGTCTATTCTTATGTAGGTTATGATTTGAAGTGTCTACTTTTTGAGGGGAACATGTAAACATGGAATACAGTGAAATTCCTCCTACGATATTATCCGCTTGTCTGATTAACCCTATTCCTTTAGTTTTTTTCTCAAAGGCCTCCAGATCTGCCTATTACACTAGAACGCATCTCCGGATTTCAAGCACCAAAACGTGGCACCGGACGTATCGATCTGCCTCCAGAAAAACTAAGTAGTGTAATCCAGTCCTAAGGCTATGGCTATGACTTCTCTCCTGTATGAACACACTGGTGTGTCTTTAACTCTCCTGATGTAGTGAAGTTCTTTCCACACTGGACACAGTGGTATGGCTTCTCCCCTGTATGAAAACGCTGGTGTGTCTTTAAATATCCTGACGTAGTGAAGTTCTTTCCACACTGGTCACAGTGGTATGGCTTCTGTCCTGTATGAACACGCTGATGTGTCTTTAAATCTCCTGACGCAGTGAAGTTCTTTCCACACTGGTCACAGTGGTATGGCTTCTCTCCTGTATGAACACGCTGGTGTGTCTTTAAATTTCCTGACCCAGTAAAGTTCTTTCCACACTGGTCACAGTGGTATGGCTTCTCTCCTGTATGAACACGCTGGTGTGTCTTTAAATTTTCTGATGTAGTGAAGTTCTTTCCACACTGGTCACAGTGGTATGGCTTCTCTCCTGTATGAACACGCTGGTGTATCTTTAAATGTTCTGACGTAGTGAAGTTCTTTCCACACTGGTCACAGTGGTATGGCTTCTCTCCTGTATGAACACGCTGGTGTGTCTTTAAATTTTCTGATGTAGTGAAGTTCTTTCCACACTGGTCACAGTGGTATGGCTTCTCTCCTGTATGAACACGCTGGTGTATCTTTAAACCTCCTGACGTAGTGTAGTTCTTTCCACACTGGTCACAGTGGTATGGCTTCTCTCCTGTATGAACACGCTGGTGTTTCTTTAAATCTCCTGACGCAGTAAAGTTCTTTCCACACTGGTCACAGTGGTATGGCTTCTCTCCTGTATGAACACGCTGGTGTATCTTTAAATGTTCTGACGTAGTGAAGTTCTTTCCACACTGGTCACAGTGGTATGGCTTCTCTCCTGTATGAACACGCTGGTGTGTCTTTAAATTTTCTGATGTAGTGAAGTTCTTTCCACACTGGTCACAGTGGTATGGCTTCTCTCCTGTATGAACACGCTGGTGTATCTTTAAATCTCCTGACGTAGTGAAGTTCTTTCCACACTGGACACAGTGGTATGGCTTCTCTCCTGTATGAACACGCTGATGTGTCTTTAAATCTCCTGACGTAGTGAAGTTCTTTCCACACTGGTATGGCTTCTCTCCTGTATGAACACGCTGGTGTATCTTTAATTGTTCTGATGTAGTGAAGTTCTTTGCACACTGGTCACAGTGGTATGGCTTCTCTCCTGTATGAACACGCTGGTGTTTCTTTAAATTTCCTGACGTAGTGAAGTTCTTTTCACACTGGTCACAGTGGTATGGCTTTTCTCCTGTATGAACACGCTGGTGTGTCTTTAACTCTCCTGACGTAGTGAAGTTCTTTCTACACTGGACACAGTGGTATGGCTTCTCTCCTGTATGAACACGCTGGTGTGTCTTTAACTCTCCTGACGTAGTGAAGTTCTTCTCACACTGGTCACAGTGGTATGGCTTCTCTCCTGTATGAACCCGCTGGTGTGTCTTTAATTTTTCTGATGTAGTGAAGTTCTTTCCACACTGGTCACAGTGGTATGGCTTCTCTCCTGTATGAACACGCTGGTGTGTCTTTAAATGTCCTGACGTAGTGAAGTTCTTCCCACACTGGTCACAGTGGTATGGCTTCTCTCCTGTATGAACACGCTGGTGTTTCTTTAAATTTCCTGACGTAGTGAAGTTCTTTTCACACTGGACACAGTGGTATGGCTTTTCTCCTGTATGAACACGCTGGTGTGTCTTTAACTCTCCTGACATAGTGAAGTTCTTCCCACACTGGTCACAGTGGTATGGCTTCTCTCCTGTATGAACCACCCGCTGGTGTGTCTTTAATTTTTCTGACATAGTGAAGTTCTTTCCACACTGGTCACAGTGGTATGGCTTCTCTCCTGTATGAACACGCTGGTGTTTCTTTAAATGTTCTGACGTAGTGAAGTTCTTCCCACACTGTTCACAGTGGTACGGTCTTAGCTTTTCTGTGTCTCTCTGTCTCTGGGCGGGAGCTGGGGTGAGGGGAATGTTGGAGGTGGTGATAGGGAGTGATTGAGAGGAGGAGGAGGAGAGAATCTCTGGTCTGATCTGTCTGCTCGAGAGACGAAAGAGAGAGACGTAGAGGTTGTCATGGCTCCTCTTGAGGTGCTTGTTGAGGTAGATCTGGGAGGTGTAGGTGAATGGGCACACAGAGCAGGAGAACACCCGAGTCTGTGACAAGTCTGACATCACTCCTGGGAGAGTGAATGAAAAAGAGACAAACATTAAAAAGGATTCTCACACCTGTATTACAAGTGCAAATACTGTATAGAGTGTTTATACGTATGTAACTAGGGGGGGGCGAAACACGACGACACCACAACTTCAGATTGAGGACAGGAGAGAGAAAGATATGTAAGAGGTTCCTCTGGCTGAGCTCGCGTGAAGGAGAGCGACAGAGGAGAGAGAGGAGTGAGAAAAAGAAAAGAGGAGAAAGGAGAGAAAACAAGCATGAATACATTGAAGCCCACGGCAATAGCTACCTTAGATAGCTAGGGTAATCTAGCACTCCTAAAGATAAGTCAAGCTACCATGTTCCATGACAACTAACAGCATTCCATTTTGTTCTGAGCAAGTGTGCCTGCCTAATATTGGCAATTTGCGTGCCTCACAACAGCGATTTGCACAGGCACCATTGCAGTTCATGACATAGTGCCCTCTGTATCGTTGCATCCATGAGTCTCCTGAATTTCACGCTGTATGCCCATGTCTTGACTGCTGGCTGGCACCATGGGAAAAAGACAGAGGAGAGGAAGGAAGGTAGAGGAGAGCTACTTGGACAGCGGTTATTATTATGACCAGCAGACCTCTTGTTCTTTCAGCTTTAAGGAAAGAGGTGGATGAGAGAGAGATGGAGAAGACAGAGGGAAGAAGAGTTGAGGACAGATACCTCTAGCGGTGCTCTTTTCTTCCCAGACGTAGTTGAAGGAGATGCTCTTGTATCTGTAATCCTGTCCGTACCAGACCAGCAGCTCCTCCCCGACAGCCAGCAGCCGACAGCAGCGAAACAGGATCCCTACACGGTACTGAAACGATACCAGGTTCTGCTCTTCCTCAGTACGGGCACAGTTCACATACCTGGGGGAGATTGGGGGGTGGTTTCATAAAAAACAAACAGGTGAGGGAGGGAGAGACAGGAGGAAGGAAGGATGAAGGAAGAGAGGGAGGGAGAAAAAGTGGGTGAGATGTAGGGACTGACTGTATGTATGGAGGGAGGAAGGGAGGGAGGGAAACTTTCAAGACTGGAGAGATGGTTGAGATGTAGGGACTGACTGTATGGAGGGAGGAAGGGAGGGAGGGAAACTTTCAAGACTGGAGAGATGGTTTATTTTGAGTGAGAGCAGCATAATAGATTCTGGAAATATGAGAAATGAGCATGTGTTCATATTTCTTAACCTGATTGTAATGCCTAATTATTCTACAGTTTACACACGCAAAGTGGAGTCCATCTATTTGTAGGCATCTGGCATGACTTGCACATAGTCCTCCGTGGGAGCAGTGAAAACAAGTGCCGGGGGAATGCTCAAGTCCAAGCCATGCCAAACTTATACAAATATTGGGATTGCGATACATTTCACAGGAGAGCATATTGAGACTGGTAAGATTACACCCTGTGCTTCCCGTCTCAGTAAAGCACATTTTCACTAACACAAATCCCTATCCATCCATCCATCCAAGTATGAATGGATAACTATCTGTATTTCTTCTATATTTTACTTCAATTCAAAGGGCTTTATTGGCATGTGAAACATACATTTACAATGCCAAAGCAAACATCCCAAAAGGTCACAGAAATTTTATGGTTGAAGTGAATGAATAAGTAAGTGTAATATTTACAAATGTATTTAAAAGGTAACTTTAAAGTTTGTATGTACAGTGTGTATATGTATAGTGATCAGTGCGGTGTGCAGGGATACTGATTGAAGATTTTCAATCTTGGAACCAAGCCAACCAGCTATCTGATCAATCCTGACCACAAGTCCGTATGGTAGAAGCCATAGCGCGCCACAGACTGGAAGAAGAGGAAGAGGAGTATGCCCACATGATGTACAATATCGATGATGAAAAAAGAGTAGAGCCATACAGAGAGCAGATGGCAGTGAATGGATGCAACATTGAGTTTGAAGTAGACACTGGGGCAAGCCTGACTATAGTGAATGAGAAAACATACAGGAAGATGGGAGGGGGGAAACTCCACCATACAAGAACAAAGCTGTATATGTACACCAGAGATAGTGTAGGGGTGCTAGGCAAGATGTACACACAAGTCAGTTACAAGGGGAAGACCAGACAGTTGCCATTGATAGTGGTAAGAGGGGAGGGGCCAAATCTCTTGGGGATAAATTGGCTAGAGGCCATTAGGCTAGACTGGAGGGCCATTTTCAGACTACATACAGGTCAGCAGCAGGAGTTGAGTGAGCTACTTTCACAACACGGAGAGGTGTTTAAGGTGAGCTGGGCAGTTTAGTGGGAGCTACAGCAAAGATCTCTATTGACCCCGAGGCCAAGCCAAGGTATTTCAAAGCCAGGCCTCTGCCATATGCCCTCAAGGACAAAGTTGAGACAGAGTTGGTTAGATTAGAGAAGGAAGGCATCATAGAGCCTGTGAGTTTCCGAGTGGGCCGCTCCCATAGTTCCTATACTTAAACCAGACAAAACAACTAGAATATGTGGGGACTATAAAGTTACCGTGAATCCAGTGTCTAAGATAGATAACTACCCAATTCCAAAAACTGAGGACTTGTTGGCAGTACTGGGGGGAGGACAGAAATTCACCAAACTAGACATGTCTCAGGCATACCAGCAACTCCCACGGGATGAAGAATCTAAGAAGTTCACAACAATTAACACCCACCGCGGTTTATACCAGTACACCAGGCTACCCTATGGAGTGTCATCAGCCCCAGGCATAGGAGAGAGAAATGTGTCTTCATGGCACCAGAGGTGGTGTACCTGGGATACAGGATCAACGAAAAAGGAATTCATTCCGTAGCAGATAAGTGTTGAATCTGGCTGATTTTCAAAGAAATATTGATTTAATCTGATCCTGTTAGCTATTTCTAAATGATTATGATCGACCTCTGAGTATGGCTGTAGCTGGTGTGTTCTGTAAGAAAACGGTGTCCCTCTTCCATAGACTTATGAGATTAAGATGACATTCTTAGGGCTGGTACATTCTGTGCTAAACAGCAATTGTTGTGGTTAGCGCCGAGGCGGCGTAGCTTATCTTGACCAAACAAGGCCACAGAAGAGACGAGAAAGACAGTCTTATCGGAGAAGAGACGAGGGGGGGGGGACACCCGAACCATAAGAACGTTGCAACGAGACCAATGCTTTCATTTGAGTTCAGACAGCATACAGAGAGGTCAAGTGTACATTAGACTTTATGCCATCGTCTTTTGTATGTTAACCCTTCTGGAATAAACAGCTTTTGATGTCGCTCAAATCCTGTGTTGGAGAGATTAATTTGGAATACATCAGAACAAGCCGTTTTTTATAACAATCAAAACACAACGCAGAGCTTAATAAGGACAATGATAAAAGACAACGAAAGTCAACACAAGGTACAGGCCATTGCAAGCGCTCCACAGCCAACTGACCAGACACAGTTGAAGTACTCCTAGGACTCCACTAATCCGAACTTCAGAGATCCCAACCTCCCGGTCTACCGGACAGGCTTAAAAAACTCTTTTTTTTTTTTTTAGCCTGCTATCTGGTTTCTGGTGGGATTTTCATTAAAGTACTGTACTTAAATCTGTCATAGTGAACATGTACTGTATCCTACTGTGAATAAAAACTGAACTGTATGTAGACCTACATGTTGCCTGTAGGCTGTAGCCTATTGTCACGTTTCATTTCTTTGTTACTCTAAAGCGGGAAAATGTCGAGCACAAAACGCAAACGGGTCGTACGAAGTACTGTATTTGATCAAAGCACGCACTCAAGTGGAAATTCGTTTATTTTATTATAGGCTAGGCTATACGAGTTTATTTTGATTGCAATTTTGATGCATTTTCACGAGTAATTAAGGGTATTTTTCGGTGTATTATGAGTCTATATGAAACAAGTATACCACTTATTGAATTTGGTGCATTTTAACATACGTTTCAGTCATCCGGACATTTCAGAGATACGAACAACCTTCGGTCCCGTTGGGTTCGGATAAGTGGGGTCCTACTGTACTACTTCCTGGTAGTCTAATAAACAGGATGAATCACTTGAATGTCTTTTCGACCTTGTAATTTCTTCGGAAAATGATATTTAGCTAATGTTTTGAAAACAACAAAGTTGTGTGAAACGTCACTATTATGTGCTCCACGTATTGTTGACGCAATGACGTAGTACGCGATTTTCGGGGACCACCTCAAATTTGCTCTAGAGCGCATACTAATGGTCAAAAACTACATTGGGTAACTTTAAAGGAGTAGTAAAGGGAAAACTCATGTTTAGCCCTGTTTTAAGGTTACTTATGATCATATACAAGAGTTTAACATATTTTTTGAATGATTTTCCACAGTGCTCACCCACATCCATTGTATGACCAAAACGGTGGTAGAGCAATTATCACACTTTCTCAAAAGTGCTAGTTTTGTCAACTTTTTGTTCTGAACCATTGTATATGATCATAAGTAACCTTAAAACAGGGCTAAACATGATTTTTCCCTTTACTACTCCTTTAAGAAATTCCGCCAGTATCTGTTTGGTAAACACTGCACCATTGTGACAGACCACAAACCGCTGCTGGACCTCCTGGGAGAGTAAAGGCATCCCACACCTCGCTGCAGCCAGAAGGCAAAGATGGGCACTGATTTTGGCATCTTATGAATACACCTTGGAGTATAAGGAGGGCTCAAAACACGGGAACGCGGATGCACTGAGCAGGCTCCCCCTGCCGATCACGTCCGCTGCCACACCACGGGAAGAAGAGGTGGTTATGCTCATGGAGCACATGAATGGCACACCATTACAGGTAACGCAGATATGGGAGGGGACCCGGCGAGACCCCATTCTGTCCAGAGTACATCAGGTGCTGCTGCAGGACTCCTGGCCCTCAGAGTACTGCAACAACCCAGAAATGCAGCCATACATAAGAAGAAAAAAGGAGGTGAGCGTGGAGGAGGGGTGCATACTGTGGGGAAGTAGAGTGATAATCCTAACACAAGGAAGACGAATCATGATTGAGGAGCTTCATGAAGCTCATCGGGGGGCCGGGGGGTCTCACCAATGAAGTCTTTGGCCCGCAGCTACGTATGGTGGACAAACATGGACGCGGATTTAGAGTCCGCTGTGCGGGAATGTCATGCATGTCAGTCCTACCAAGCCAAACCTGCAACAGCACCGCTACACCCGTGGGAGTGGCCAGACCAACCATGGATGAGGCTGCCTCTGGACTTCTGTGGGCCTGTATTGGTGAAGATGCTCCTCATCGTCGTAGATGCCTATTCAAAATGGATCGAGGCTCACCCAATGTCGTCTATTACTTCATCCATGACTATCGAGAGACTGAGAAGCATTTTTGCCACCCCTGCAGTGATTGTCAGTGATAATGGGCCTAGTCTGGTCAGTGCAGAGTTCAAGAACTTCCTACAAAAGAATGGCATACAGCATGTCACAACAGCACCATACCACCCGTCCTCAAATGGCTGTGCAGAGCGGGCGGTGCGGGTGGTCAAGGAGGGACTCAAGAAGATGGGGGAAGGTAGTCTGGAGACAAAGCTATCCAGGTTCCTGTTCAAGTACAGATCAACCCCCCAGACCACCACGGGAGCCACGCCAGCTGAGCTGCTCATGAACCGCAGGATCAGGACTCGGCTAGATCAGGTGCGTCCCTCGCTATTGACAAGTGTCTGATTCAGTCTATGTGAGGGGATACTCAGGCCAGAAGTGGATTCCGGCAACTTATAGAGAGGACCGGTCCAGTCTCTTGGAGAGTGAAAACACTGGATGGGAAACTGGTGAGACGACATCAGGATCAGATACGGCCATGTTATGATCACAACCTGGCTGACCCCTGTCTCTAAGAGGAGAGTGTTCCTGTGGACACAGCAGAGCAAGAACTAGAAAATCAGGCACACGAGGTAGTATGGGCACCGCCGCAAGAAGCAGAGGATCCAGGCATACTGGTGTCGCCAGCAGAACTAGAGAATCCAGCACCAGATGCAGTGGCACCGGGGCCTCCAGACATTGGGGTTTTGGGAAATTGTTACCCAGTGAGAGTTAGACAGGCACCCACGTATCTCAAGGACTAAGTGGTAGCAGGGGCAGAATAATCCCCTCGTAGAATCAGACTAGGTTTAAGTGAATTTGTTCAGCACATAAAAGAAGGATTTTTGTAGACTATGGGGGGAGGAATGTTGTAATGTTCTGATTCATGTTGTATGTTATATTCAGTCAGGCAGTCAGGTGATATAAGGAGAGGGGCTTAATGTAGAGGGGGACCGGAAGTAACGTTCAGCAAGGAGATAACCACCAGAATGCGTAGTAATGGGGTCTGAAGTGCAGAATGCAATAAAGAGTAAATAACTTTGAGAGTGTATCATTCTTGACTTTATTACAGTAATTGTATAGCAACATGTAAACCTCAGTTGCTGGCGGTCCATCTGATGCCTGACCAGCCTCAGTGCAAATGTATAACTATGTGTGTGTTTATTCTATCCAGAATAAATCAGCCTTCAGCAGCAAGAAATGGTCCAGCCATTTAATACATTGAAGAATATAGGTAAAAGTCCACAGTCTTAAAGTCAATGTAATGCTTGTTTGTGTGTTTTGGTGCTCATGTAAACAGTCTGGAATGTGCAGTGGAAGGGATAGAAGGAGACAGCTGATGCTGCTGTGGCCGTTCAGGGTAGTGGGTGTCAAGAGGTCACACTTAGGCCACAGGGGGGGCCTCTCCTCTGGGGTATTAATGACACATCTCTATGGGACACTAAACAGACACATACAACTTACCGAATTGAGGATTGTCGTAGCCTACAGTGAAAGGCTAGTGAGTAGGTTGTGATGGAAACGTTTGTTTACTCAAAAAGAATAAAGAGCTTGTCTCTTGTTTTCTTCAGATGGATAAAAAAATCTTTGCAATGGGGAATCTTTACAGGCGTGACAAACTGTTCAACTGTGAAAAGTTTCCAAGGTAGAGAGAGACACAAATTACGAACACAATTTATATACACTTTTGGTCGTGACTGCTAGTCTTTTCAATGCTCTTAACCAATCGGTGAAAGCCGGGAACAATGACGCGTTTCACTGTTCAGACAATAGACATTATAAAAAACTAGACTGGCCATTGTGCTGTAGAATTCCAATGGACTCACGTCCGACGTGGCAGCCATCTTGTGCAGGGCATCTCACTATGCGACGTCAATGATCCCACAGATTCACTGTGTAATGGTAGATGTTAGATCATCTGAGAGAAAGTCCCTGTAATTGTGCATAAGTGGCATTTCCTATCACTAGGATTAGCTGGAATGCTTGTATATTTATATTGTGACAAAAATGTTTATTGTGACTTGCCAAGAGATTATAGATGCAGCCCCCCTGCCTCCCCTGCCAGTATACTGTTAAGGTCTACTCTGTAGCTGGTGTATTCTCCAGGGTTCCCACTCATTTTTACCAATAAAAATTACAACTTTTCCATGATTTTTCCTTAACGTCTTGATGACCATGGGAACCCTGATTCTCAGTAGCATCAGTATCAACTAGAAAAACCACGTAGCGGCTAAATGCCTCCGCCCAACAATGCAAGTTGCAGTTAACATTCAGTTGATCTTGAGAGAGGGCCCCTGTGTTGATGTGGATGGTGCTTGTGTACGCTAGCTTGCTGGTATTCTAGCTGTAATGCTAGCAACTCTTATCAAGGCTTACAAAGAATTACACAACGCAGAGCAACAGAAGAAGAAGGCCAAAAGCCAACAATTTGGTGCCGTGACCCGGATTGAAGACAGAGCCGAACACCAACAATTTGGTGCCGTGACCCGGGTGAAGACAGAGCCAAGCACAAACCGAATATCAGCCAAATAGACCAGACCACACGGTGGGGGACGCCTTGCCGGAACTGACCTGGGTTTCGAGCCATTCAGAGCCATACAACGGGCGGTGAGTGCTCTGTCTCTCAAGAAAGAACCAATCTAATAAACCACACACATAGCCTCCAACACGTTAAACTATGATTAAATGTCTAGACATATTTATAACAATAAAGGTATACCTGCAATAATTTCTGAATGCATTCTAATGAGCTCCAATTAAATGTGCACATAGACACCTGACTAATTCTCAGCTCGCGACATAATCCGAGTGGTAGAGCAGGTGCCCAATAGACACCTGACTAATTCTCAGCTCGCGACAGAATCCGAGTGGTAGAGCAGGTGCCCAATAGACACCTGACGAATTCTCAGCTCGCGACAGAATCCGAGTGGTAGAGCAGGTGCCCAATCAGACGTCTTTTTAAGTCTCAGCTTGCGTGTTTTAGGACAGAATCCGAGCGGTGTAGAACAGACGTCCAGCAGTTTTTCAACTGCACACAGCTATCTATTCTCGAGTGTCATTGGCAAACCGAGCGGTGTAGGAGCTGTCCAGAAGTGTTGAAACCGGACCCGAGACCCGGTGCGTAGACGCACACTTCGGTCACAACAAATAAAGGGCCAAAACTTTTATTCTTTCATTCTCATCCGCTCACTGAGCGGTAGGCTTCCTCTCTCTTCTTTAGCCCAACGGCAGGGATATCGCTTGCTTCATATCTCTTACATTCCTCAAGGCGACCTTGAGGGTGCTTTTTACCACACACACACTTCACTCCCAGTCTCCAGAAAGTCTCAACATCTTTATTTCCTTAAAGGACTTGGCACAACATTCTGTTCCATAATGTCTCCCAGTCCACCTAAGCAGATCCCAGATTCGGATGCTGCGGGGGAGCCCAGCACCCCCCAAAATGACAAGAGAAAGGTGACACAGAACGCCCAATGTCACTTTAAGGGAAATAAGTAACGACATGTCACAGGCTATCTGGGAAAGGCTTAACTTAATCAAGTAACAGGATGAGGTGGTGGCTAAATATGATATTCAAGCAGAGGGGGAGGGGGGATGGCCCTTACCCGACATCAAAAGGGCCTGGGGGAAGACTACTTGTCTCCCCGGAGACTCACATGAACGCCTGCAATGGTGTTCCCTGATTCTTAGCAGATCAGAATCTGAGTCTCAGATGGAGAAAATCCAGTCAGAAAGAATGAGACAGGATTTGAAAGCCCGCATCACATGCTTAAAGGAAGCAAAACAGGAGCTTGTAACTAAATTGGAAACGACAGAGTTATCGAGAGGGCAGGCTGACCTGAAGCTGCCATACTAACAATCACGAGAGACAGAGGAGAGATTACAGGGGCAGTACAGGCCCAAGAGCAGGTCTTACCATTGACGTGCGACAGAATCAAAAGGGCCTTGCTCTCCCTTTCAACAGATACTAAAGGACTCCGAGAACCAACAAACTCAACACAAACTGAGCTTCTCTCTGAGCTGTCTGTCACCTTGAGCTCTTTCTGTCGGCAGCCCACACACCCATCAGTCTCCGGCTCTGCTTCGGTGGGGGGGGCTACTCGGCCCCCACCTCCAGAATCTCTTTTGACTCCCGCTCCAATGGGAACATCCTTCCCTAGGGTCAAAGGCCCCCTCCGGTTACAACACAAGTTCCAAACATCAATCTGGGTGGGGCTCGTAGGAGATCCTCTCTTAGGACTTGACGTCCTGACTCAAATTAACTCATCTCTTGAATTCTAAGGGGGAAAAATCTGACTCACAAAACTGAGACGAATGACTAAACCGGACCTAACCCGGCATCCCCTATGGGCAAAAGACAAAAATGATTGTGGACTTCTGAAAATGGACCCGGTCACCTACACAAGCAGGCCGCCACCATGCACTCGTCAATATCCACTCTCTCCCCAAGCAATCGAGGGGATAAAACGACTCCTCAAAATCTTTGAAGAACGGGGAGTCCTGAAGAAAGCCCGCAGCGCCTCCAACAGCCCGCAGCGCCTCCAACAGCCTGGCATGGCCGGTCTTGAAACCTTCGGGAGAATGGCGCCTCTGCGTGGACTACAGAGTGGCAAACGAGTACGTGGACAAATTGGCGCCCCTAGTGGCGGACCCGTCCACCATCTTCAGTGCCCTAGACCCAGAGCACAAATGGTTCACTGTCATAGACATGACACAAGGCTTCTACAGTGTGCCTCTAGCAGAGGAGGTGCAGCCGTGGACAGCCTTCACCATCGATGGAGAACTGATTGAGGCGATCCGCCTCCCACAAGAACTGACGGTGCTGAAGGTCAAGGGCCACACGCGTGGTGATACCGCTGACAGCCAAGGGAACGCTTTGGCGGACCAAGCAGGCCAGAATGCGGCCCGAAATCAAGAACCCAGTCCAAAACATCTGTCACCAGTCCAAATGACTCCACCCTATCAGATTGATACCATCACTCCACTGCCCCCATCATCCCCAGAGCAGTGGTCAGATAGAACACATGAATCGCGTCATCAAGGAGAGGCTCACCAAGTATCACCAGGAGGGTGTGCCTTGGCCAGACACTTTGAACATCGTTCTTTGCTCCATTCGAGCAACACACAACAGAGAAACGGGCCTCAGTCCGTTCAAGGTCGTCTGTGGGAGACCAATGTCACTCCCCAGAGCCATCGACCTCAGAAAAGCAGACATTCATCTCACAAGTGACTCATTGATCGGTTACTGTGAGAGGTTGAGTGTGGCACTAGCCAGAGCTCATCTCCAAGTGCGTATGGCATGGAGTGATGTCCCAGAAGGAGGGCACACTCTGATCCCAGGCCAGTACGTCATGATCAAAAAGATCAAAGAGAGATATTAGACGCAAAGTGGGATGGGCCGCACCAGGTATTGCTCATCACCAACACTACAGTCAAGGTAGCAGCCAAACCAAATTGGATTCATGCTAGCCAATGCAAGGTGGTTGAACCACCGCCCTCTGAGGATTAGAACCACCACAGGTCATGACACTCAGGTTGAGACACTCTCAGGGAACTCAGGACGTAGACTATCATCAAATAACATCAGTGGCCTAACACTTCAAAAGTCAGGGACAACGATGGCAGTGTTGTTCGAACAGAGCCCTTGAGCTAAAGAATCATGCGTCTTAGGCATGAGGGCAAACTCGGGGTGAAGAACGCATTTTGGGGCATTCTCTGAAATATCCCAATATGTGCCACTGTTCAATGACTGTAGTTCTGCTGAAAGGGACAGAAATGAGTGTTAGGGCCTTAGTAAGAGCGTAGATCCTGAGGCGAGAAGCCAAAGTCTGACAGTGTTTCATGATAATTAATCCTTTATTTTCATCTTTCATCAGGGCATTATAACCAATATACCTTGTAGAACGTCTGATACTGTGATAGTTCCTTTTTGTTTCCTGTACCACAGATGGAGTTGGAGAAGGCCTTCCGGTTTACTCTGGACGCGAGTGATCACGTGCAGCACCTCGAGGGGACGGACAGCGCTACCTCGGGTGGAAGACGGGACACTTTCACACAGTTCACTCACACTCACTCTAATCACATCCTTTCATCCACAGGTTGTAGGGAGTGGTCATGCCAATAGTGGTCAAGTGTGTTAAGCAGAGTTATACTGTAAGGGTGAATCCTCAGGTTGCAGTTGAGACATATTCATTAGAGCTGAAGCAGGGACATTACAGGACAGTTTATCTGACCAATCAGTGGACGGGTAAAGCTAACTGTCATTCATAACGTTTTGAAGTTTCAGATCAAATTTCATTGATAAGATCAGGGTTAGGACTGACTCTCTCCATATCAGCGCTGTTCCTCACCCAGGGGGCCGGGTTCAAATAGTTGCAGGGAAATCCTTTACTGTTCTTATTATTAGAGATGGCCGGACCCGTGGGGATGGTAGTGTTGGGCGTGGCTGCTGGTGTGGGCTTGGAATCCGGATTCAGGCTTGCACCAGTGAGGCGCGCCGCCGCTATCAGGTCCGCAGGGTCAGGAGGGGCCCAGGGCGAGAGACTACGTCTCTCTACCCAGATTATGATTTGATTGCAGTAATGCTTAATTTGTTAAGGTGCCTGTCTGAATGCTAGGTTCCGATATGTTATTTCGGTCAACTTTGTTTTTGCTTTGCTTTTAGGGGTGTGTTTTTTAATAAATGATGCATGGGGTGGGGTGTTTTGTTTTGTTATATTGAGTGTTGTTATCTTGGAGGATGGTTCCAGGTACAGAGGGTCTTAAGCCAGCCGGTCCGTGTTACGTGGTCAGGCAACATTGGAGAAAGAGGATGCATGTGTTTATTTCCCTATGTATCTCTGTGTGACATTTTATCTAGATTGGTATGATTCTGTACGATTGTATAGAATCACAGGAGGGATTGAAGAATATAGGTAAAAGTCCACAGTCTTAAAGTCAATGTAATGCTTGTTTGTGTGTTTTTGTGCTCATGTAAACAGTCTGGAATGTGCAGTGGAAGGGATAGAAGGAGACAGCTGATGCTGCTGTGGCCGTTCAGGGTAGTGGGTGTCAAGAGGTCACACTTAGGCCACAGGGGGGGCCTCTCCTCTGGGGTATTAATAACACATCTCTATGGGACACTATAAACAGACACAACCTAGACTGACAACCAATGGTGATTAAGATATCATGTTAGGGTGACAGGCGACACATCTGTATGGTCACTCCTCCACCAATCTAGCTTCATCTAAACGGGCAGGCTTAGGCGTGGGGGCTGGGCCGAGAGAGCACTATTTAACGTCTCAAGCAAACCTTGAGACTTTGATTTGGAAAGTCATTGCAGAAACACATGCGTACAAGACCAAACCGGTCACATCAGCAAATTTTTTTGAGTCAGCACAGGTGGTGGCCTCTAGATTTGCTTATGAATTACGTTATACGGCCATGTTCTCCACTTAATGTCACCAGCGAATAAAAGAAGTGAACGCACGCAGCAACGACCAGCAACAGCGAAATACACTGAAAACAGACCGCATGTCGGTATGTTCGCTTCACGCGCTTCCCTCTCAACATGGTCATACAAAACAGCTTGCTGAATTCAGAAAAGATGAATAAACTATTCTGTTTTAGATTCAAATGTGTAGCTATATGACCCTCCCCTGGACTCAAATTAAAAAGAACAGTAACCCTCTCCTGGACTCAAATTCAAAAACAGTCGTCTAACCCTCCCTTGTTCATTCGAAGTTCACTTCCTAAACCGAAGCCCCAAACGGCTTCGCTCTAATCTTTCAAAAATAAAAAATAACATACAACTTACCGAATTGAGGATTGTCGTAGCCTACAGTGAAAGGCTAGTGAGTAGGTTGTGATGGAAACGTTTCTTTACTCAAAAAGAATAAAGAGCTTGACTCTTGTTTTCTTCAGATGAATGAAAAAATCTTTGCAATAGTTACTCTTTACAGGCGTGACAAACAGTGTTTGACTGTGAAAAGTTTCCAAGGTAGAGAGAGACACAAATTACGAACACAATTTATATACACTTTTGGTCGTGACTGCTAGTCTTTTCAATGCTCTTAACCAATCGGTGAAGGCCGGGAACAATGACGCGTTTCACTGTTCAGACTCTGCAGGCCCGGAGACTTCGAGGGGGCGGGTCAACTGTCAATCAATTTCTACTTTGGCCAATCAGAGGCTGACAATCGTCTTGTCAATCAAAAACTCATTTCGCCTGAAACGGTTGAATCACTTTTTATTTGGCGAATCTTCTTTCTCTTAGGAGAAGGGGTGTGAGACGCAAAGCTAATTTGTCATTAATAAGTGTCAGCTGCGGACGATCAAGCGAACATATTGGACGTATTTCGAGGTAAGGGAGATTGACACAAGTAACATAACAATAAGCAGTTATTTTAACAATTTTCAATTAGTTATAACATTGACAGCGCCTAAATGCTCACATTTAAGAACGTAGACGAAGATGCTGAGATGCCTAACGTTAGCTAGATAGCTAGTTAGTGAATACATCCATGATCCTAGCCGTCACAACGTGGCTAGCTAGGTGTAGGCTATTCTTGACCCAAGTTAACATTAGCAAAGCGGTGTACCTGCGCACATGCACAAACAGAGCAGTGCTTCTACAAATAAATCTATCATATTTATTTTCTCATGTAAACACTGGGCGTTTGGTGTTGCCAAGCAATTAGGCTCTTTGCACAAGCGCCACTACTTCCTGAAATTCTACAGGCATCCTTATTTCCTGTCCTATACGATTGGATGGAAGTTATTAATCAGGTGTGTCGCTTATATAGATAAACAAATAGACAGGTAGGTGTGTATATATATACACAGTATGCATGATTTTGTTCTGTTAAAAATATATAATTTGTTGACAGGAAACCAAGAGGTACAAGAGAGTGGATGAGAGGGGACAGGAGGAGAGGACATAGAGATGAGAGTTGAGATACCTGATGTTAGCCAAAGAGACACTACATTAATTAGATCCTGGCAAGTTTAAAAAATAATGTGGATGGATGGGTGGGTGGGGGTGTGTGTGTTTATAGCTTATGTTTATGTTTTGGTAATTTGTGGACAGGAGATGAAAATGGACACCACAGTGGAGGAGAGGTGACAGGAGGAGACCAACATGGACACCACAGTGGAAGAGAGGTGACAGGAGGAGACCAACATGGACAAGAGTGGAAGAGAGGTGACAGGAGGAGACCAACATGGACATCAGAGTGGAGGAGAGGTGACAGGAGGAGACCAACATGGACAAAAGACAGGAGCAGAGGTGACAGAAGGAGACCCGCATGGACATCAGTGGAGGAGCCAGGCTGGGAGAGAGGTGACAGGAGGAGCTAGTCTCATGTTTCTAATAGATGGTGTGTTCTCATCAACATTCACTTAAGTTGTCCTCTCTGGATGACCTCCACTGCTCTCAGTTAAAGATGATATTAATCCAATATGATGCGTGTTGTTCTTTATAGATGTAGCCTCTTCATTTTGCTCTCAAAGTGCACCAGATTGAAGCACCACAACTAAATGACCTTGGTATTACAAAAATCCTGCGTACAGCCCTGGTCCTGAATGTTTCAGAGGGCAGATGATAACCTCCTTCTAATCAAGGAGCAGGTGTTCATAACTCTGTCTGCATCACTACACTGTGGTGACATTTTGGTTGTACCGTCTGATCACAACACTAAGAGTTCTAATCTGATTTTTTAACCTATCTGTCTACATGTCTGTCTGTCCATCTCTATCTTTCATTGTCTGCCCCTGTTTTATTATTGTATCAGAGGCTTCACGTTTGGTGATGGGACCTCAGTGGGTGAGAACAGACATGCTGAATAGACATAAAGATCTAGGCATGGGCAGCATCTTTCCATCCATTTAAAAATAAATATGTATTTTATGCCAACCTACATTCAGTCTAACCCTAACCTCTTAGAGTGCAGGAAGTGTCGGCCAGCTGTGTCATGTCTGTGTGTCTCCATTCTCAGCGTCAGTACATCCAGTTTGATAGTTCACCTGGGCCAGTAGACTAAGCAGAGCCTCGACCCAAACAAGGTGTCCTGAATGGTCTCCCAGGTCCGCCTTGTACAACTGAACTGTCAGCGTAGTGTTTCAGTGTGGTCTACAAGCTATTCAATAAAACCTGGAGAAAATTATCTGTATCTTGTCTTTACACTTACAGCACACATGCTGCACAAATGATAACCTTAATTGTATGACACTTGTTTTGTCAAATGCACAAGGGTATCTCTAACTTGGCTAGACTGTGGATGTGGTGACTAGTCCAGGTCAGTCAGCATGGTATAAGCTGCATACAGGTGAGCAGAAGCTGAAACGCTTGTTCCTTGGCTAGGCCCAAGGCAGCTTGCCAGCAGGGTCAGGCCTGTGCCGGGAGGTCAGTACATTAGAACCCCCTTAGGCGGGCTGTATGTATCCTAGGTTCTCAAACTTATATTTGTGGTATAGAAAGGTAGAACTTGCTTGGTTGATTATGTATGTGTGTGTGTGTGTGTGTGTGTGGTACTGTTGATTTTCCTCCACACATCTCTCAGCCATATGTTTCCCCTATGTGGATCTGAAAACAGTGATAGGGATTAAATTAGGTTGCTAAAAGAACTGCTAGTCACCAGAAGCATTCAAGAACATAACCCGTGCTGGAATACTAGTGTATGAACAAATCAATACAAGTAGAGCACATCTACTGACAGGCTGGCTGAATGACTAGAAGACTTACTTGGGACCTCCACTGAGGACATCCCAGTCCTGGCTATGGATCAGTAGTGATGCTCCCCTGCCCCTGTAGTCCAGGCATTTTATGACATAACCTTGAACAAATTGCAACAGAAATTATTTCAACTGTTGTAGTGTCATACATATGTTCTTTATAACATATCAGTAAGTCCCCCAAAATCCCAGTGGTGGAAAGTAATGAAAAATGCAGATGGAAGGTATGTGACAAATATACCAATTTCCAATTTTCGCCTATGTAAAAGAAAAAGGTTTATGCATGTTTTCTTGTCTGATGTCCACACAACACTGTCCCCAATCAACCAGAAACTATATAGGATGCATCACAGTGGATATACAGAAATATATTTTTAATTCTATTGGCATTTGGTGAAGAGAAAAGGGGTGAATCTCACATATTGCAACAGAAAATCTGAATCAAATAGCTTAAGAGTCTAGAACCCTGGAGAGGACAGTCTACAACCCTGGAGAACAGTCTACAGCCCTGTAGAGAACAGTAGAACCCTGGAGAACAGTCTACAGCCCTGTAGAGAACAGTAGAACCCTGGAGAGGACAGTCTGAGACGTAGAACCGTCCATAGCAGTGGACTACCTAATCACACGCGCGAGGGGGGTAACATACAGGCGAAATCGCAGACACTTACTCAAGGTACCTAAAAATGAAGACAGTACTGAAGACACAAATGCAGAGGGCGCTATAGCAGGGTCACCGGTGTGTGACACGCCCATACGTGAGTGTGGTGAACACATAGACATAGAGAGGAGGTTGGGTAGACAGACCAAAGCGCCAAAGAGACTCATTGAGGAAATGTGATGGGGCAGTAATGAGGTGATGGGAGCTTGGTGATATGAGGTGATGGGACAGTAACAAGAGTTTGTTTTTGTTTGTCATGTTATGTTATTATTTTATTCTCTACAGTTGTAATTGTTACAGGCTCTGAAACTGTTAATTGAGGGTTAAAGCTGAAACACTGTTTGGCGTTTAAGAGAAATTGTTTATGTTTCCAGACACTGTAAACATAGTTCTTGACAGGAGAGATGTGTCATACGTGATGACGTCACGGACGTCAAGGTTGATCGAGGCAGTGATGCGGGAGCCAGCGAGAGTGATGGCCGCCTGTAATGGGAGCTGTGAATAAAAGTATAGCCGTATGCACACTGTTGTCCGGTTCCATTATTAAGTGTTAGCAGCCGAACACAACACTAGCTAGGTTTTAAGTGGATTAATTGGAAGGCTACAACATATTGACATCATGTTCATACAAATCAAAACATTCACTGATTTTGTGTTTTGTGGATGGGTGTATTGCTGTTTTGAAATAAATCATTTTAATCTGGATATGTTTCACTAATAGGATAAAGATGATCACTTAGAATAACTTTGTATTGACTGGTAATGGCTCTACACTTTCAGTATCCAAGTGGTTTCACACTATGGACGTGTGGGGGAGCATGTGGTGTACACTAAGAGAATGGTATTGACCTGAATGCTTCAGGTGGTTCACATTCATTTGGGGATTTATGGGTTTTGTGTTCATATAAGAGCAGTTAAAACAGATCAGTCAATTTTGGCCTTGAACACTATAAAACGGGGGCTCATTTTAGACCTAGAACC
Source organism: Borostomias antarcticus (assembly GCF_949987555.1). Lineage (NCBI taxonomy): Eukaryota > Metazoa > Chordata > Actinopteri > Stomiiformes > Stomiidae > Borostomias > Borostomias antarcticus. The sequence continues at coordinate 4,244,848 of NC_140234.1, forward strand.
CGGGTAACCCAGGTGAGTTGTGGCTGTGGGTGTGTATGGGGATGTTTTCCATCTGCTGGATGAACATAATATTGTCTTACCCATTCATTTCCTATAGCGGGTCATTTTACCCATTCAATTCCTATGGCGGGTCATTTTAAACCCAGAACAGCACCCTGATCAGCTTGGTCTCACACTGCAACAGATTCAGCTTCATCAAGGTGATCAATATTTCATCTGCAACATGCATTTTCAAGTTGGCCATATAGAACTGCTAAACTAAAAAAGAACTGTACATGCTGACGAAATGCATCACAGGCAGAGGTCTGTGCTCTCTGAGCGCTATTCTAGTTATTGTCATGTTTCTGTAACACTATTTAACTGGCCACCCGAAGACCTTCATCAACATGCAATGATAGCAGTCAACCACATAGTGGCGGTGTTGAACAGAGCTCAGCTAGGAGACCTCAAACTGCAAGCAGAGGATGCAGATTATCAGATTATAAACACTATGAAGAGTGAAGATGTTCTTCTGAAACTCACACAGACCTAGGCCTGGTCTCCTACTGGTACACTGGGATCCTCCAGATACACTGGTCTCTAGTGGTACACTGCACTCACAGAAATATGTAAGCCTAACTTTTAAGATTTATGTAATTTAATTGCATGACAAATTTCCATGAATTTGCTTTAGGTAGTTTTAACATAAATGTACCTAATAAACTTTACATGATGCATATTTGTCAGTGTAATAAAACCTATTTATTTGAAATGCATAATCACCAGGTTTATGTATTCAGTATAAATAAAGTATATTTGCTTTAAATGCATAATAATCAGATTATGTATTCAAAATACATAACGTATATATTTGTTTGAAATGCATAATAATCAGGTTATCTATTCAAGATTAATAATATATTTGTTTGAAATACATAATAATGAGGCTTATGCAATAAACCTAATTAAATCAAAATGCATCACATTTATGTAATTCTTTGATTAACACCCAATGGATTTAACATTCTTTTCCATTCACTTCATATCTAACAATTTCAGTTACATCAGTAGAATTTCCCCCAGTCTCTCACATACGTTTCTGTTATCGTGAGGTGAACCATAACCCTTACTGTACATATTTTGTTGTGTTTTGAATCTGTGACTTCCTGTACACAGCAGCTCAATGTAAATCAGGCTTTATACCATATTTCCATACAGCAAATGTGCTTGTTATGGTCTGTGGGCACAGCTTCAGAACTATGTAGCCAGGTGACCGTTAGGACGGCAGGCCAGTGAAGAACTGGCTACTCAGACAGGGACGCAAACCCCAACAAGATCCCCACTATGATGTCATCGGCCATGGAGAGGAAGCCATGAGGATGGAGGAGCATGTCTGTGAGACAGAGAGAGAGAGAGAGAGAGAGAGAGAGAGGGAGAGAGAGATACGTTACAGACGTGCTAGGGACATACTAGACGTTTCAATCACACACACAGACACAAACAAACACACACACACACACAAACACACATACACACACATGCACATCATTGATTGATTGATAATTTCCTTAATAAGTCTGTACAGAAGTCTAGTGTTCACCTGTTTGTAGACCTCCTTGCCAACCCCATAACTGAGCATGTACTGAGATAGAAGAGAAATGAGGGGGGTGGGTTTAATCAACGGAAGATAAAAGATGGTGCCCCTTTCTTTGTCACCATAGGGAACTCTCCTTTATACTGTTTTTTGAGAGAGAGAAAGAGACAGACAGAGAGAGAGACAGAGATGATGCTGCCAGCTAAGCTTGCTGCTCCTACAGTATGTGTGTGTTTGTGTGTGTCCATGTGTGTGTGTGAGTGTGTATCAGTCTATGTGTGTGTGTGCATGTGTGTGTGTCTGTCTGTGTGTGTGTCAGTCTGTGTGTGTGTGTGTGTGTGTGTGTGGGTGTGTGTTGGCCTGTGTGTGTGTGTCTGTTGGTGTCTATGTGAGTGTTTGTGTGTGTGTGTGTGTGTGTGTGTGTATTGATAGATGGCTCACTGTGAAGCTCATCCCCTGACAGCGTCCCTGCTGCTTGGCCTTTCCAGGCAGAAGCAGGAGTTTGGGATGATTCCCCCAGTCCTCATAGCTGAACAGGCTGCAGAACTTGAACTGTGGAAGAGAAAACAAGGCACACACACACAGCGGCTTGTCACACAGCCAATCAGAACACACATACCTGCTGATGCATGTTTGTGATAAGAACCCTGTTAGACGACTGGTGTCTGGTGACTAGTGAGCCAGTCTTGTCTTGTTATTGTTCTGTTTGGTGCACCAGACCTCAGATAATTTGAGGCCCTAATATTAGCTAGACAAATATTTGTCAAAGAATCATGTTATTGACATGTCACACAGCAAAATACATGATTATATCCGATGAAGGGCCAAAAAGCCTTGTATGTACGGCACTACAATATAATATAAATTCAACAAATTAATCAGAGACTATGAATCGTGTCAACATTAATATTCCTGCTACATTGGCGAAGCACTTAATTGTACCTTAACTTACGCCTGATGTAATTTGCACACACAAACATACACAGACTGGACGTTCACACCGATTTGGGGGGGGGGGGGGGAATTCCATCAGGTGTAAGTGGGGGGCTCTGGGGAAGAAAGGTTGGGAACCCCTGCTCTAATCCATATTGTGACACTGTTCGACAGTGTATAGCAGGCCACCATGGAAATGGAGAAAAGTTAAATCTGGTGTTGTGATCTGAGGTTGTTTGTGGTTGTTTCTGGCACACAATACATTTCACACTACATCTACCATGTCATGAAAATGTCATTTTTTAAATCATGAACATTAGAGATTTATTGAGCAAGAATGTGCAGTGAATATGAGGAGAGGCTGGCTTCAGATAGCGCTAAGTAAAAAATGATAAATGTCGCAGCTTATTTACACTGTAGCAATCCTGGATGAACATATTAGTAGGCCTACATACTGTGATGGGAATGAGTTGTGGGACTCTGGACTGAGCATGGATTCACTGATTGACTGAATTGAACACAGGTGGGACTGATTGAGATGTAAGCAGACAACAGGCTGGTCAGATGAAGAGATGTAAACAAAATGAAGAAACAGTAACAGCTACAAATAAATACATAAATACGTTTTAAAAAATCATGTCACAGCACAATGCCTGAGTATGTACTATACATGTATTAGCATATTTATTCTGCATCCCCCCTGGGCTTGAACTTTTGTTGAGTTACCTGCCATGTGAGAAGCCATAGATGGTTTCATACTGACTTAAGCAATCACAAGGGCTGCATGTAACTGTCACAGGTGCATTGAGGTTTCAGCAGTTTTCACAAAACCAAAGACTAAACAATAAAACCACGGTATACACTCGACAAGTGAAGAAGAAAAGACAGAGCTTATAAACTTACAGACTTACAAGATGGCACCGGAAACACCAGGGACTATGCACAGCTACAGCAAATGGAACAGACAAAGAACAAGATGGGAGCTACTGTACATGTAGGCTAGAAATACTGTACACATACTAACGAGGCAGATGGAAACCAACCAAACAATCAGTGGCAGAGGTCTCTCAATCAGAGCCAATTTAGCCAGTTGTAGTCCTAGGTCCGCTATTGGGGCGGGGTTGCCAACAACAACAAGTACTGTACACATGTAAACATGTTGTCCCCCACCCATTATGCATGTTCCCTTGTGGTATCAAGCCCCCTGCTTCTCATTAGGCGTTTTTATACAGAGATCCCACTTTATTGCCCTGTAGAAGACCCCTCAATTTTCCAAGTGTGTATCTCTGCAGGCCCAGAGACTTCCAGGGGGCGGGTCAACTGTCAATCAATTTCTAATTTGGCCAATCAGAGACTGACAATCGTCTTGTCAATCAAAAACTCATTTCGCCTGAAACGGTTGTCAATCACTTTTCAATTTGGCGAATCGCCTTTCTCTTAGGAGAAGGGGCATGGTGGAAATGACGCTAGCTAGTTAGCTAGCTGTCTACATTGACTTAGTTTGCTAGCTTGCTAGTTACGTAGGCCTAATGCAATTTGTTATGGAGTTAGATTGACTGGATTACATGACTGTGTGAGAGAGATTACATTTTTAATGCAAATCATGTAGCTTGAAAGACGTAATCCATCAACCTCCCTCATAAAAGCCTTACCAAGACTCCCCTTGGTATTCTCTTAGTAGGCCTATGATCAATGTAATGGCTTGTGGGTAGAGGCTAGCAATGGTCTACACTAGCCCAGGGGCAAGGGAGCATCACTAGCCTACTGATCCATATCCAGGACTGGGATACCCTCAGTGGAGGTCCCAAGTCAGTCTTCCAGTCATTCAGCCAGCCTGTCAGTAGATGTACTCTACTTGTATTGATTTGTTCATACAATAGTATTCCAGCACGGGTTATGTTCTTGAATGCTTCTGGTGACTAGCAGTTCTCTTAGCAACCTAATTTAATCCCTATCACTGTTTTCAGATCCACATAGGGGAAACATATGGCTGAGAGAGGAGTGTGGAGGAAAAACAAGAGTACCACACACACACACACACTTGCATAACCAAGCAAGCAGGTTCTACCTTTCTATACCACAAATATAAGTTTGAGAACCTAGGATACATACAGCCCGCCTAAGGGGGTTCTAATGTACTGACCTCCCGGCACAGGCCTGACCCTGCTGGCAAGCTGCCTTGGGCCTAGCCAAGGAACAAGCGTTTCAGCTTCTGCTCACCTGTATGCAGCTTATACCATGCTGACTGGCCTGGACTAGTCACCACATCCACAGTCTAGCCAAGTTAGAGATACCCTTGTGCATTTTACAAAACAAGTGTCATACAATTAAGGTCATCAATTGTGCAGCATGTGTGCTGTAAGTGTAAAGACAAGATACAGATCATTTTCTCCAGGTTTTATTGAATAGCTTGAAGACCACACTGAAACACTGGGCTGACAGTTCAGTTGTACAAGGCGGACCTGGGAGACCATTCAGGACACCTTGTTTGGGTCGAGGCTCTGCTTAGTCTGCTGGCCCAGGTGAACCATCAAACTGGATGTACTGACGCTGAGAATGGAGACACACACACATGACACAGCTGGCCGACACTTCCTGCACTCTAAGAGGTTAGGGTTAGGGCTAGACTGAATGTAGGTTGGCATAAAATAATACATTTTTATTTTTAAATGGATGGAAAGATGATGCCCATGCCTAGATCTTTATGTCTATTCAGCATGTCTGTTCTCACCCACTGAGGTCCCATCACCAAACGTGAAGCCTCGGATACAATAATAAAACAGGGGCAGACAATGAAAGATAGAGAGAGACAGACAGATAGATATGTAGACAGATAGGTTAAAAATTAGAACAGTTAGTGTTGTGATCAGACGGTACAACCAAAATGTCACCTCAGTATAGTGATGCAGACAGAATTATGAACACCTGCTCCTTGCTTAGAAGGAGGTTATCATCTGCCCTCTGAAACATTCGGGACCAGGGCCGTACGCAGGATTTTTGTAATAGCGAGGTCATTTAGTTGTGGTGCTTCAATCTAGTTCACTTTGACAGCAGAATTAAGAGGCTAGATCTATAAAGAACAACACACATCATATTGGATTAATATCATCTTTAAATGAGAGCAGTGGAGGTCATCCAGAGAGGACACAACTTAAGTGAATGTTGATGAGAACACACCATCTATTAGAAACATGAGACTAGCTCCTCCTGTCACCTCTCTCCCAGCCTGGCCTCCTCCACTCTGATGTCCATGCTGGTCTCCTCCTGTCACCTCTCCTCCTGTCTTAAGTCCATGTTGGTCTCCTCCTGTCACCTCTCCTCCTGTCTTTTGTCCATGTTGGTCTCCTCCTGTCACCTCTCCTCCACTGTGGTGTCCATTTTCATCTCCTGTCCACAAATTAACAAAACATAAACATAAGCTATAAACACACACACACACACACCCATCCATCCATCCATCCATCCATCCATCCATCCATCCATCCATCCATCCATCCATCCATCCATCCATCCATCCATCCATCCATCCATCCATCCATCCATCCATCCATCCATCCATCCATCCATCCATCCATCCATCCATCCATCCATCCATCCATCCATCCATCCATCCATCCATCCACATTATTTTTTAATCTTGCCAGGATCTAACTTAATGTAGTGTCTCTTTGGCCAACATCAGGTATCTCACCTCTCATCTCTATGTCCTCTCCTCCTGTCCCCTCTCTTCCACTCTCTTGTACCTCTTGGTTTCCTGTCAACAAATTATATATATTTTTAACCAAACATAATCATGCATACTGTGTATATTTATACACACCTACATACCTGTCTATTTGTTTATCTATATACAGACATACAATTTATCCCGTCAATGTGCTTTTCCCATCATGTTAAGTAAAGAGTAGGCAGTGTACCACCATCATCACCTCTTTCTTTTTGATCTTGTCCTCAACAGTTCGCTTTCCAAAGCTGAGCTTTGTTTGATGAAATCTTTTCTTCTTCTCCCTCTCTTTCCCCCTCTCTCTCTCTCTGTCAGTGAAGAAAGCAAACACGGTCAACTGTTATGTGAATAACGGCCTCTGCTATAGTTGCAATGGAAAACAGTGGGCTTCATTTCAACATGAATTTCAACCATTTACACGTCATTGACGATTTATCAGTCACAGACATGCAACGTGCCAGCAGTTGACTTGTGTGATTTACACTGTTCCTGAAGTAATGTCTGACAATAGGCTCTTTGCACAAGCTCTACTACTTCCTGAAATTCTACAGGCATTTTCATTTCCTGTCCTGTACTATTGGATGGAAGTGATTAATCAGGTGTGCGGCACAATGGTATAGGACAGGAAATAAGGATGCCTGTAGAATTTCAGGACGTAGTGGAACTTGTGCAAAGCAAAGAGCCTATTGCTTGGCAACACCAAACGCCCAGTGTATGAGAAAATAAATATGATAGATTTCTTTGTAGCACTGCTGTTTGTGCATGTGCGCAGGTACACCGCTTTGCTAATGTTAACGTGGGTCAAGAATAGCCTACAATTAGCTAGCCACGTTGTGACAGCTTTAGGTACCTGGATCTGGAGGAGAAAAGAAGGGAGCAGAGTTCAAGGACTATGCAAACACCTTCCCAGTCCAGTCCGCCTCCCCCTGCTGTTGGCTGTAGCCCTGGTTCTGGACCGGACTCGGAACTGAATGTTTGATTGATCTTAAAATGACCTCATATTGGTATAATCACTGGTATGTAGACTATGATTGGTTTGTCAAATAAAGGGAATTATTCGTTTTGTTTTTTCTTGGGTGGACTCAATCTTATTTGGGTCCCTAAATTGGGCCTCAGTCATCAAAACTTTGATTATAGCTTTAGGAGAGCATAATCAATCTTGCTAGAGATAAAAGCAATGAATTAAAATGGATTTAATGAGGATTTGTGCCTATTATTATTTCTCTCAGACTCAATAGCTGCAGCCCATAGATTACATGTTCTATAGGGTGTGTTAGGGTACTTATTTTCCAAAGTATGGTAAAATGAGCACTTGCGTTTTCATTTGCGTTCATGGTCTTCTAACGTTAGACTAGTCTAGATCCTGCTGTAGCCTATTCATATCTGCCTGGTTAGATTTATATCTGGTGTTGGCTAGCTAATGTTAGCTGGTGGTGTTATTAGCAAGCTGGCTGGATTTGGACCTGATCCAGGGCTCTTGTTCTTGTGCATTCCATTCATTTCAATATGAGAGGTGTGAACGGCCTATTGGTGGTATTTGGCGCAGCTGCACTGCGTCATGACCTCATTTTCATTGATGAAGCTGGATTCAATCTATCTAAAACCAGGCGTCGGGGCCCAGATGTTACAGGACAAAGAGCTGTTGTGAATGTCCCTGGGCAGCGTGGTGGAAATATCACCTTGTGTTCCTGGAAGAAGATTCAGTGTTTTGTGGTGTGTGGAAGCAGGTCTGTGAGCTTCAGAATGTTAAGTTGGGGGAGGGGGAGAGCCCTTTCCACTAGCCCAGAGAGATAAGGAGGAGGTCTTAAGATGAGGTCATTTTGGCTGAAGTATGAGACTCATTGTTTTCTGACCACACATTTGTACTCTGATATCCCTGCTCAGACATACCTTGTGAGCTCACAATAAAATCATTTAAACATGCCTTAGTTTACGGAATATAATTACTAGATTGATTATCACCCTGCAAAAACCTAGATATGGCCTTTGAGGGCTGAAAACATTTTCAAGAGGTTCCTACATCTGCAAGGAGTTTTCAATCACCATGCCACCCTAGGTCCATCCAGTACTGCACACATGATCACGTTCTGAGGGGGCGGCAGCAGCTCAGGAGGTAGAGTTGCCGTCTGGGAGCCTCTAGTTCAATTCCAGCTATCTCCTCTGCTTCGTTGACGTGTTCTTGAGTAAGACACTAATTTATCCCAAAGAGCAGGCTTACACCAGCTGGCCACCATTGGTGAGTGAATGAGAGAAGATATTGTAAAGCGCTCTATGCTTTAGAAGTGCACTCCACTCACAATGACATATCTGGTGCTCTATATAATGCAGTTGTACAGGATGGAGCAGAGCAGCCCAGGTTTGTTGTCATGTGGGATAATGTTAGTTTCCACCGGGCTGCTCTGGTCTGGGACTGGTTCACCAACCACCATACATAACTTCACAGGTGGATACACCGTTACCCCCTTACTCCCCATTCCTCAGTCCCATTGAGGAATTATTTTCACTTTGGTGTTGGAAGGTGTTTAATATTGGTTGATTTTCAGAGAAATATTGGTTTAGTCTGATCCTGTTAGCTGTTCCTAATTATAATGATTGACCTCTGAGTATGGCTGTAGCTGGAGCTTTCTGTAAGAAATGGTGACCCTCTTCCATAGACTTATGAGATAAAGATGACATTCCATGGCTGGTACACTCTGTGCCAAACAGCAATTGTTGTGGTTAGCGCCAAGGCGGCGTAGGTTGACTTGACAAAACAAGGCCACAGAAGAGACCAGAAAGACAGTCTTATCGGAGAAGAGACGAGGGGGGGTGGGGGCAAACCACATAAGAACCGGGACACTGGACTGTGTGGTATTGTGTGAGATCTGGGGCCGTCTTTTATTGTAATCAAAACACAACGCAGAGCTTAATAAGGACAATAATAAAAGACAACGAAAGTCAACAAAGGTCTATGAACACCAACCAGACACCTGCATGACTCTCCCTGGGAGCAATGGAAGAGGCATGCAGAGACACTGAGGTGGGGTCAGTCCAGGGTTGGATACTGAGGAGGGGTCAGTCCAGGGTTGGATCCTGAGGGGGGTCAGTCCAGGGTTGGATACTGAGGTGGGGTCAGTCCAGGGTTGGATACTGAGGGGGGGGGGGGGGGGGGGGTGGTTAGTCCAGGGTTGGATACTAAGGTGGGGTCAGTCCAGGGTTGGATACTGAGGTGGGGTCAGTCCAGGGTTGGATATTGGAGGGGGGTCAGTCCAGGGTTGGATGCTGAGGTGGGGTCAGTCCAGGGTTGGATATTGGGGGGGGTCAGTCCAGGTTTAGATACTGAGGCAGGCACACAAATGAACACACTCTCTACAGTACCTCTCTCAGGTTACACAATGTTTATTAAAAAGGCTAATGAAAAAAAAAACATTCTGAAAAGGTAGGGTTAGAGTTTAAAATGCAGCTGTCCAGCCATCCAACCAACGCCAACAGTCACAACAAATACATTTCCATCCCAGTTTGTGTTCCATGTCTGCTGCGCATCCACTGCTTTTAAAATAATCTCGAATCCAAAACGTTAGGCTACTTATTCCAATCTAGATCCAATCTTCCAAAGAGATACAGTTGTAAGCCATGAACTCAACCAGGTATATTGGAATTCATTTAAACAGTCCCTTTGCAATCACCATTCCATCTACTTTGTGTTGCAGTATTTTTTGTTTTATTCTTTCATGTTTTTAAAGCAATCGACTTTGACCAAGAGGACGAAATTAAGTCCATCCATTCACCCAACGTCATCCTTGAGCGCAGCATTCCATAGGCCTATAGGATAAGGCCTGCCGTATTATTCAGTTCACCAAGGATCTTCCTCAAGTTCCTCTTTTCATTTTCTCCAGTAATCCAAACTCCATATCCAATTCCTATTCCCCAGAATATTATTCCAGATAAAACTGTATAACGTATTTGAGGGTTTCTTTTGCAAAAGCAAACATCTCCTTTTACTGGCCTAATAGGTAACCTAAATCATGTTTGCCCATATCTGTGGTGTGGTTTAAAATAGTAGGGCTTATTCATCTCTTGATGGTGATGTTTTAGAACGACACCATGCGGGACAGACAGCTGGCATTTTCGTAAAAACATTCACATACCCTGATAGATATTAATTATTATTATCAAGTCTCATCATAATACGGGAGATATCGTGAGGGAATGGATGAAGGACTTAAAACTAAATGATTGTAAGGACTATATATCAGAACATTTGGACTGTATTTGAGTATTGAATAGAGATATTATTGAAAAAGAAAAGGGCAGGAGTGCTGGGAAGTTCAGACAGGTGTGATCAAGGTGATATTTGGTCAGGAACAGGAAAGGCTGAGCTGGGGAGTCTACCCACACGTGTAGCAGCATACCTCAATATATATCTTATATAGCTATAGCTCAATAAAAATATTGTAACTTTTTGCTAGTTACTTTTCTTTGAACAAGAGAATATTATTATTTGAGGTGTCTATTCTTATGTAGGTTATGATTTGAAGTGTCTACTTTTTGGGGGGAACATGTAAACATGAAATACAGTGAAATTCCTCCTACGATATTATCCGCTTGTCTGATTAACTATAGTATACAGTAAGACACTATGTAGTTCAAACTCGTAAATCATCTGTTTGATTGTTATAAGGTGAAGTGAACACAGAGTTACAATGTAACCCTATTCCTATAGTTTTTTTTTCCAAAGGCCTCCGGATCTGCCTATTACACTAGAACGCATCTCCGGATTTCAAGCACCAAAACGTGGCCCCGGACGTATCGATCTGCCTCCAGAAAAACTCAGTAGTGTAATCCAGTCCTAAGGCTATGACTTCTCTCCTGTATGAACACACTGGTGTGTCTTTAACTCTCCTGACGTAGTGAAGTTCTTTCCACACTGGACACAGTGGTATGGCTTCTCTACTGTATGAACACGCTGATGTGTCTTTAAATCTCCTGACGTAGTGAAGTTCTTTCCACACTGGTATGGCTTCTCTCCTGTATGAACACGTTGATGTGTCTTTAAATCTCCTGACGTAGTGAAGTTCTTTCCACACTGGTCACAGTGGTATGGCTTCTCTCCTGTATGAACACATTGATGTGTCTTTAAATCTCCTGACTTAGTGAAGTTCTTTCCACACTGGTCACAGTGGTATGGCTTCTCTCCTGTATGAACACGCTGGTGTGTCTTTAAATGTTCTGACCTAGTGAAGTTCTTTCCACACTGGACACAGTGGTATGGCTTCTTTCCTGTATGAACACGCTGGTGTTGCTTTAACTCTCCTGACGTAGTGAAGTTCTTTCCACACTGGACACAGTGGTATGGCTTCTCTCCTGTATGAACACGCTGGTGTTTCTTTAAATGTTCTGACGTAGTGAAGTTCTTTCCACACTGGTCACAGTGTTATGGCTTCTCTCCTGTATGAACACGCTGGTGTGTCTTTAAGCTTGTTGACTGAGTGAAGTTCTTTCCACATTGGTCACAGTGGTATGGCTTCTCTCCTGTATGAACACGCTGGTGTATCTTTAAATCTCCTGACGTTGTTAAGTTCTTTCCACACTGGTCACAGTGGTATGGCTTCTCTCCAGTATGAACACGCTGGTGTGTCTTTAAATTTCCTGACATAGTGAAGTTCTTCCCACACTGTTCACAGTGGTATGGCTTCTTTCCTGTATGAACACGCTGATGTGTCTTTAAATCTCCTGACGCAGTGAAGTTCTTTCCACACTGGTCACAGTGGTATGGCTTCTCTCCTGTATGAACACGCTGGTGTGTCTTTAAATGTTCTGACCTAGTGAAGTTCTTTCCACACTGGACACAGTGGTATGGCTTCTCTCCTGTATGAACACGCTGGTGTTTCTTTAACGCTCCTGACGTAGTGAAGTTCTTTCCACACTGGACACAGTGGTATGGCTTCTCTCCTGTATGAACACGCTGGTGTGTCTTTAAATTTCCTGACACAGTAAAGTTCTCTCCACACTGGTCACAGTGGTATGGCTTCTCTCCTGTATGAACACGCTGGTGTACCTTTAAAAGTTCTGACGTAATGAAGTTATTTCCACACTGGACACAGTGGTATGGCTTCTCTCCTGTATGAACACGCTGGTGTGTCTTTAAATTTCCTGACACAGTAAAGTTCTTTCCACACTGGTCACAGTGGTATGGCTTCTCTCCTGTATGAACACGCTGGTGTATCTTTAAAAGTTCTGACCTAATGAAGTTCTTTCCACACTGGACACAGTGGTATGGCTTCTCTCCTGTATGAACACGCTGGTGTCTCTTTAAATGTTCTGACGTAGTGAAGTTCTTCCCACACTGTTCACAGTGGTACGGTCTTGGCTTGTCTGTGTCTCTCTGTCTCTGGGCGGGAGCTGGGGTGAGGGGGGTGTTGGAGGTGGTGATAGGGATTGATTGAGAGGAGGAGTAGAGAATCTCTGGTCTGATCTGTCTGCTCGAGAGACGAGAGAGAGAGACGAAGAGGTTGTAATGGCTCCTCTTGAGGTGCTTGTTGAGGTAGATCTGGGAGGTGTAGGTGAATGGGCACACAGAGCAGGAGAACACCTGAGTCTGGGACAAGTCTGACATCACTCCTGGGAGAGTGAAAGAGAAAGAGACAAACATTAAAAGGGATTCTCACACCTGTATTACAAGTGCAAATACTGTATAGAGTGTTTATACGTATGTAACTAGTGGGGGGTGAAACACGACGACACCACAACTTCAGATTGAGGACAGGAGAGAGAAAGATATGTTAGAGGTTCCTCTGGCTGAGCTCGAGTGAAGGAGAGCGACAGCGGAGAGAGAGGAGTGAGAAAAAGAAAAGAGGAGAAAGGAGAGAAAACAAGCATGAATACATTGAAGCCCACGGCAATAGCTACCTTAGATAGCTAGAGTAAGCTAGCACTCCTAAAGATAAGTCAAGCTACCATGTTCCATGGCAACTAACAGCATTCCATTTTGTTCTGAGCTAGTGTGCCTGCCTAATATTGGCAATTTGCGTGCCTCACAACAGCGATTTGCACAGGCACCATTGCAGTTCATGACATAGTGCCCTCTGTATCGTTGCATGCATGAGTGTCCTGAATTTCACGCTGTATGCCCATGTCTTGCCTGCTGGCTGGCACCATGGGAAAAAGACAGAGGAGAGGAAGGACGGTAGAGGAGAGCTACTTGGACAGCGGTTATTATTATGACCAGCAGATCTCTTGTTCTCTCAGCTTTAAGGAAAGAGGTGGATGAGAGAGAGATGGAGAAGACAGAGGGAAGAAGAGTTGAGGACAGATACCTCTAGCGGTGCTCTTTTCTTCCCAGACGTAGTTGAAGGAGATGCTCTTGTATCTGTACTCCTGTCCGTACCAGACCAGCAGCTCCTCCCCGACAGCCAGCAGCCGACAGCAGCGAAACAGGATCCCTCCACGGTACTGAAACGCTCTCAGGTTCTGCTCTTCCTCAGTACGGGCACAGTTCACATACCTGGGGGAGAGAGGGGGTGGTTTCATAAGAACAAACAGGTGAGGGAGGGAGAGACAGGAGGAAGGAAGGATGAAGGAAGAGAGGGAGGGAGAAAAAGTGGGTGAGATGTAGGGACTGACTGTATGGAGGGAGGAAGGGAGGGAGGGAAACTTTCAAGACTGGAGAGATGGTTTATTTTGAGTGAGAGCAGCAGAATAGATTCTGGAAATATGAGAAATGAGCATGTGTTCATATTTCTTCACCTGATTGTAATGCCTAATTATTCTACAGTTTACACATGCAAAGATCATCAAAGATGACACGATCTCTAAAAAGCCTGCCTATTGTTGTCCTGTTTAATTGTTCATGAAGTCTTTCCCTTAACATAGCCTTTTTATTTGCATCTGATTGTTTTTAGGCCTCTGGATTCATTTCTAGTTGCTTCTCTATGAACTTCCTTCTGTTAGTTCTACCACAGTCCCTTACCATCTCTGGATCCTGCTGTTTCTTTCTCTCTAGTGACACGATGTTCATATGCGCAGTTTGACTTTTTGATCAGGGGGGCAGTCAGTCCCAGCCTACTTCTATCAATATAGCCTAGGCCTACTTCTATCAATATAGCCTAGGCCTACTTCTAACAATATAGCCTAGGCCTACTTCTAACAATATAGATTAGGCCTACTTCTATCAATATAGCCTAGGCCTACTTCTATCAATATAGCCTAGGCCTACTTCTAACAATATAGATTAGGCCTACTTCTATCAATATAGCCTAGGCCTACTTCTATCAATATAGCCTAGGCCTGCTTCTATCAATATAGCCTAGGCCTACTTCTAACAATATAGATTAGGCCTACTTCAATCAATATAGCCTAGACCTACTTCTATCAATATAGCCTAGGCCTACTTCTATCAATATAGCCTAGGCCTACTTCTAATAATATCGATTAGGCCTACTTCTATCAATATAGCCTAGGCCTACTTCTAACAATATAGCCTAGACCTACTTCTATCAATATAGCCTAGGCCTACTTCTAACAATATAGCCTAGGCCTACTTCTAACAATATAGCCTAGACCTACCTCTATCAATATAGCCTAGGCCTACTTCTATCAATATAGCCTCAGCCTACTTCTATCAATATAGCCTCGGCCTACATCTATCAATATAGCCTAGGACTACTTCTAACAATATAGCCTAGGCCTGCTTCTAACAATATAGCCTAGGCCTACTTCTAACAATATAGCCTAGGCCTACTTCTAACAATATAGCGTGAGCGCAGCCAAATAGATTCTGGAAATCTGAGAAATGAGCATGTGTTCATATTTCTTCACCTGATTGTTATGCCTTATTATTCTACAGTTTACACGCGCAAAGTGGAGTCCATCTATTTGTAGGCATCTGGCATGACTTGCACACGGTCCTCCGTGGGAGCAGTGAAAACAAGTGCCAGGGGAATGCTCAAGCTATCATCAAGCTATACCAGCTATCTGATCAATCGTGACCACAAGTCCGTATGGTAGAAGCCATAGCGCGCCACAGACTGGAAGAAGAGGAAGAGGAGTATGCCCACATGATGTACAATATCGATGATGAAAAAAGAGTAGAGTCACACAGAGAGCAGATGGCAGTGAATGGAAGCAACATTGAGTTTGAAGTAGACACTGGGGCAAGCCTGACTATAGTGAATGAGAAAACATACAGGAAGATGGGAGGGGGGAAACTCCACCATACAAGAACAAAGCTGTATATGTACACCAGAGATAGTGTAGGGGTGCTAGGCAAGATCTACACACAAGTCAGTTACAAGGGGCAGACCAGACAGTTGCCATTGATAGTGGTAAGAGGGGAGGGGCCAAATCTCTTGGGGATAAATTGGCTAGAGGCCATTAGGCTAGACTGGAGGGCCATTTTCAGACTACATACAGGTCAGCAGCAGGAGTTGAGTGAGCTACTCTCACAACACGGAGAGGTGTTTAAGGTGAGCTGGGCAGTTTAGTGGGAGCTACAGCAAAGATCTCTGTTGACCCCGAGGCCAAGCCAAGGTATTTCAAAGCCAGGCCTCTGCCATATGCCCTCAAGGACAAAGTTGAGACAGAGTTGGTTAGATTAGAGAAGGAAGGCATCATAGAGCCTGTGAGTTTCCGAGTGGGCCGCTCCCATAGTTCCTATACTTAAACCAGACAAAACAACTAGAATATGTGGGGACTATAAAGTTACCGTGAATCCAGTGTCTAAGATAGATAACTACCCAATTCCAAAAACTGAGGACTTGTTGGCAGTACTGGGGGGGGGACAGAAATTCACCAAACTAGACATGTCTCAGGCATACTAGCAACTCCCACGGGATGAAGAATGTAAGAAGTTCACAACAATTATCACCCACCGCGGTTTATACCAGTACACCAGGCTACCCTATGGGGTGTCATCAGCCCCAGGCATAGGAGAGAGAAATGTGTCTTCATGGCACCAGAGGTGGTGTACCTGGGATACAGGATCAACGAAAAAGGAATTCATTCCGTAGCAGATAAGTGTTGAATCTGGCTGATTTTCAAAGAAATATTGATTTAATTTGATCCTGTTAGCTATTTCTAAATTATTATGATCGACCTCTGAGTATGGCTGTAGCTGGTGTGTTCTGTAAGAAAACGGTGTCCCTCTTCCATAGACTTATTGTTACGGCTCGCATGCCCTCGCCTCCACAACTGCCTCCCTCTCTCCCCTCTGGGCCCGCTGCGCGCTCGGGGCGTCCTACGCGCTCTACCGCACGTCGCATCGGCCCGGGCATACAACGCTCTGACTCTCCGGAGTTTCCCCCCACTGCCGGGCGTTCCCCGTCTCCGGCCAGCTCCGCGGACTCGGCAGTCTCCTCCCTCTCCGGTGACGAAGAGTCGGATCCCGACATGCCCAGCACATCGGCCCGTGCGCAAAGACAAGAACGGCGCGCTCGTCTCCGACGATGACGCGGGCGCGGCTCTACTCACCGGTTTCCATTTATCATCACCACACCTGTCCCTCGTTCTGCAATCACCTTCAACCTCTACAAGAACCTGGTCTACACTCCACTCATCGCCAGATCTTACCATAACCCACATGTGGTAAAGTATAGCCTAGCCTACAATCTCCTTACCCGTATTTTGTAGTGTTTTTTCCCGTTCCCCGTTTGTGATTACTATCACTCACCCTACCTCTCCTCCTCGTCTCTCCAGTTCCTGCCTGACCCACGCCTGTACGATTACCCCGCTCCTGCCTGACCCACGCCTGTACGACAACCCTGCTCCTGCCTGACCCACGCCTGTACGACAACCACGCTCCTGCCTGACCATCGCCTGTACGACAACCCCGCTCCTGCCTGACCATCGCCTGTACGACTACCACGCTCCTGCCTGACCATCGGCTGTACGACTACCACGTCCCCCTTTGTGTTATCTCATTAAATCGCCCCTCCGGGCTTTACCGTCCCTTGCCTCCTCCTTTCCTGTTGCGCCTGGGTCCCTAACCAAACCCTCACAGTAAGATCTGGCCAGTTTGGACCCAGCCAACATGGAGGAGAGACCTGCACCTCCCGGACTACTCCAAGCCCTCCCACAGACCCAAGCTGTGCAATTGCAGCAGGTATCCGCCCAACAGCAAGCCCAGGACGAGCGACTGAGGGGCCTCGCTACTCTGGTCTGCACCCTGTCCGACCAGGTCACCGCGCTCAGTGCCCGCCTGGCTCCGTTCCTGAACCCCACCGCTCCACCAAACCGGGAGCCCCATCTCGCCTCTCCGGCCCCCTACGACGGGACGTTCACCCTCTGCCGGGAGTTCCTCATGCAGTGTGAGTACGTGTTTGACCTCCAGCCAAGTATGTACTCCACTGCGTCGGCTCGGATAGCCTACATCGCCAACCTAACCACGGGACGGGCTCGCCGTTGGGTCATGGCGGGTCGCGAGGGCGCAGCTGCCTACATGCAGGACTACACTGCCTTCGTGGCTGAATTCAGGACCGTGTTTGACCACGACGTCCACGGACAGGACGCGGACGCTGCTCTCTCCGCCCTCACCCAGGGTCCCAGTTCCGTAGCGGACTACGCCACGGAGTTCCGCATCCTCGCTGCCCGTTGCCCCTGGAACGAGTCTGCCCTGTACAGCGCTTTCCGACGGGGCCTAGGGGAGACCATGAAGGACAGCCTGGCTGGAAGAGACAGACCAGCGACCCTGAACCAACTCGTCTCCCTCTCCATAGCCATTGACGAGCGCCACCGGGAACGCAGGCGCGAGTGGGCGCACCAACACCACAGCGCACCCAGACCGTCTCCACCTCCTTCTACCGGCCTCTCTCGGCCTGCCCCGGCCTCCCTCGCCCCCCCAAACACCGCTGGAAAGGAACCCATGCAACTGGGTTGGACCCGACTGACCCCTGCAGAGCGTGAGCACCGGAAACAGGACGGACTGTGCATATACTGCGCTAGCCCAGCGCACGCCGTCGACTCCTGTCCCTCTGCACCTCCCAGGGCGGCAAAAAGAGTAGGCTCACTCGCCAGGGGGTACCGAGTAAGCCGGCTCATCCATCCCCAATCCCGGACCCGTGCCGCCAGGTTCACTGTCACCCTCGCCTGGCAGGGGCACACGCTCTCCGTCCCTGCCCTCATCGACTCCGGTGCCGACGAGAGCTTCGTGGACGTCCAGTTCGCCCACAAAGCGGCGCTCCCTCTCTCCCCTCTGGAGAGGCCCCTCTCAGCTTTCGCCCTGGATGGCCATCCCATGGGCCCCATCACGCACCGGACCCTGCCCCTCACCCTCACAGTCTCGGGAAACCACGTGGAGGACATCCGCCCCTTCGTCATCCACTCTCCCGACGCTCCATTCATCCTAGGGAGGCCCTGGCTGGAACTCCACACCCCTCATGTCTGCTGGAGCTCGGGGCACATCCTCAGCTGGAGCACCACCTGCCACGCCCGCTGCCTCCGAGCTGCTCAGACCTCCACTCGGGTTGACCGGTCCCGTCCCGCTCCTCCGGACCTCTCCACGGTCCCTTCGATGTACCACGACCTCGGAGAGGCCTTCAGTAAGGAGCGCGCCCGCACACTCCCCCCTCATCGACCTTACGACTGCGCCATCGAGCTCCACCCTGGCGCCCCTCTCCCAGCCAGTCGTCTCTACAACCTCTCCCTCCCGGAGAAAGCAGCCATGGACACCTACATCTCCGAGTGCTTGGCCGAGGGTCTCATCCGACCATCTCGATCCCAGGTGGCAGCGGGGTTCTTCTTCGTTAAGAAGAAGGGAGGAGATCTGAGGCCGTGCATCGACTACAGGCTGCTCAACAACATCACGGTCAAGAACAAATATCCACTCCCCCTCATGAGCTCCAACTTCGAACCCCTCATCGGTGCCACCATCTTCACCAAGTTGGACCTCAGGAACGCTTATCACCTGGTGCGTATCCGTGAGGGGGACGAATGGAAGACCGCCTTCAAGACCTCCCGTGGACACTACGAGTACCTCGTCATGCCCTTCGGCCTCACCAACGCCCCCGCCGTCTTCCAGGCGCTTATGAATGACGTGCTCAGGGACATGCTGGACGTTTTTGTGGTCCTCTACCTGGACGACATCCTGGTATTCTCCAGGAGCGCTGAGGAGCACGTCCAACACGTCCGCATGGTCATCCAGCGTCTCCGGGAGAACCGCCTGTATATTAAGGCGGAGAAGTGCACCTTTCACTCCTCATCAGTGGAGTTCCTGGGGCTCATTGTGGAGGGAGGCCTGACGCGACCCGACCCCCGCAAGATCAAGACCGTGGTCGAATGGCCTCCACCCACGACCCGGAGGCAACTTCAGAGCTTCCTTGGCTTCGCTAACTTTTACCGCCGTTTCATACGGGACTACAGCCGGGTAGCAGCTCCCCTCACCCACCTCACCTCATCCCTGCGTCCGTTCGTCTGGACACCGGCTGCCAGCGCTGCCTTCTCCGCGCTCAAGGAGTGCTTCACCACCGCCCCGGTCCTTCTCCATCCTGACCCCTCCAGGCAGTTCGTGGTCGAGGTGGACGCATCGGACACAGGCATCGGTGCTGTTCTGTCCCAGCGGTCAGTGGAGGACCAGAAGTTGCATCCCTGTGCCTTCCTCTCCCGCCGGTTCACCCCAGCTGAGGTGAATTACGACATCGGGAACAGGGAGTTGTTGGCGGTGGTGGGGGCCTTGGAGGAGTGGCGCCACTGGCTTGAGGGCGCCGAACACACCACCCTCGTCTGGTCAGACCACAAGAACCTGACCTTCATCCGGGCGGCCAAGCGCCTCAACTCCCGCCAGGCGCGGTGGTCCCAGTTCCTCGGGAGGTTTGATTTTACCCTCACCTTCCGGCCCGGCTCCCGCAACGCCAAGGCCGACGCGCTGTCCCGCCTCCACGCGCCCGAGGCGCCCCCCGCGGAGCCTGAGGGCATCCTGCCGGTCTCGCGTGTCATAGGGGTGGTCACCATGAACATCGAGGCAGTGGTGAGGCAGGCCCAGCGCGCCCAACCCAGTCCGGCCAACGTTCCTCCTCGCCGGCTCTTCGTGCCTGACTCGGTCCGGTCCCGGGTGCTCCAGTGGGGCCATGCCAGCCGGTTTGCGTGCCATCCCGGGGTTCACCGCACCCTCTCCTTCCTGAGCCGACGGTTCTGGTGGCCCTCCATGAGGTCCGACGTCCGGGAGTTTGTGGTCGCCTGTCCCGTCTGCTCTCGCAGCAAGGCGTCCCACCAGCCCCCGGCTGGCCTCCTGCGTCCTCTCCCGGTCCCCAGCCGTCCCTGGTCCCACATCGCCCTGGACTTCATCACCGGTCTTCCCCCCTCCGGGGGCAACACGGTCATCCTCACCGTGGTGGACCGGTTCTCCAAGGCGGTCCATCTGGTGGCGCTCCCCAAGCTCCCGTCCTCTGCGGAGACAGCTGAGCTCCTCGTCCAGCATGTCTACCGGCTCCACGGTCTCCCCGGAGACATTGTCTCGGACCGTGGGCCTCAATTCACCTCCCAGGTCTGGAGGGCCTTCTGCAAGGAGATCGGCGCCACCATCAGCCTCTCCTCTGGCTACCACCCGCAGACCAACGGCCAGGCCGAACGGGCCAACCAGAGCCTGGAGTCCGCTCTCCGCTGTGTGTCGGCTCTCCACCCCACCTCCTGGAGCAAGGACCTACCCTGGGTCGAATACTCCCTCAATGCCCTGACCAGCGCTGCCACGGGCAGGTCTCCGTTCGAGTCATCCCTCGGGTACCAGCCCCCGCTGTTCTCTCTCCAGGAGTCGGAGGCCTCCGTCCCCTCCGTCCAGGCCCACCTCAGCCGCTGTCGCCGTGTCTGGAGGGAGGTCCGCAGGGCCCTGCTCCGCTCCAACGAGCGTTCCTGCCGCGGGGCCAACCGCCGCCGCACTCCTGCTCCGGCGTATCGGCCCGGTCAACGTGTCTACCTCTCCACCGCTGATCTTCCGCTCCAGGTCCCCTCCAGGAAGCTGGCTCCGCGCTTCGTTGGGCCCTTCGAGATCGACCGTGTCCTGAACCCAGCTGCGGTACGCCTTAAGCTCCCTGCTTCCATGCGGGTACACCCTGTGTTCCACGTGTCCAAGGTCAAGCCTGTCTCCTCGAGTCCCCTCATGCCTTCTGCCCCGGCTCCTCCGCCTCCCCAGATGGTCGACGGGCATCCCCAGTGGACGGTTCGGCGGCTGCTGAAGGTGCGCCGCCGGGGTCGGGGTTTCCAATACCTGGCGGATTGGGAGGAGTGCAGCTGGATCTCCAGGAAGCTCATTATGGACCCGTCTCTCCTCCGGGACTTCTACCGGGCCCATCCTGACGCCCCCGGTCGGTCGCCAGGTGGCTCCCCTCGGGGGGGGGGGGTCCTGTTACGGCTCGCATGCCCTCGCCTCCACAACCGCCTCCCTCTCTCCCCTCTGGGCCCGCTGCGCGCTCGGGGCGTCCTACGCGCTCTACCGCACGTCGCATCGGCCCGGGCATACAACGCTCTGACTCTCCGGAGTTTCCCCCCACTGCCGGGCGTTCCCCGTCTCCGGCCAGCTCCGCGGACTCGGCAGTCTCCTCCCTCTCCGGTGACGAAGAGTCGGATCCCGACATGCCCAGCACATCGGCCCGTGCGCAAAGACAAGAACGGCGCGCTCGTCTCCGACGATGACGCGGGCGCGGCTCTACTCACCGGTTTCCATTTATCATCACCACACCTGTCCCTCGTTCTGCAATCACCTTCAACCTCTACAAGAACCTGGTCTACACTCCACTCATCACCAGATCTTACCATAACCCACATGTGGTAAAGTATAGCCTAGCCTACAATCTCCTTACCCGTATTTTGTAGTGTTTTTTCCCGTTCCCCGTTTGTGATTACTATCACTCACCCCACCTCTCCTCCTCGTCTCTCCAGTTCCTGCCTGACCCACGCCTGTACGATTACCCCGCTCCTGCCTGACCCACGCCTGTACGACAACCCTGCTCCTGCCTGACCCACGCCTGTACGACAACCACGCTCCTGCCTGACCATCGCCTGTACGACAACCCCGCTCCTGCCTGACCATCGCCTGTACGACTACCACGCTCCTGCCTGACCATCGGCTGTACGACTACCACGTCCCCCTTTGTGTTATCTCATTAAATCGCCCCTCCGGGCTTTACCGTCCCTTGCCTCCTCCTTTCCTGTTGCGCCTGGGTCCCTAACCAAACCCTCACACTTATGAGATAAAGATGACATTCTTAGGGCTGGTACATTCTGTGCTAAACAGCAATTGTTGTGGTTAGCGCCGAGGCGGCGTAGCTTATCTTGACCAAACAAGGACACAGAAGAGACGAGAAAGACAGTCTTATCGGAGAAGAGACAAGGGGGGGCGGGACACCCGAACCATAAGAACGTTGCAACGAGACCAATGCTTTAAGGGGAGACACGGTAGGTGAAAACATCGTTTTTCAACGCCCTGGTCAAATTTGAGATTTTGTGCTAGTTTGCTTCCATAACATGTCTTCTTTCATACTAGTGGAAATAAAACATCAAAAATACGCATTTAGATGTTTATTTTACTTCATTTAGTCTGTTTGCGTCTGTAGATTCTTCCTAAAATCACCAAAAGTTAGCATTTTTTCGCAACGAACCACAGCGCCGCCGTCTTTTGGATCCGTTAATGTGATATATCGATGGATAGATCTCTCTCTCTAGCCTGATGTTATCGCAACCAAACCTGATAGTTTCATTTGTATCAGCAACCAATCGTGGAAATACAAAGGCGGGTTTGATGCTAAACGTGAAATCTCATTGGCTGTTGTTGATTTCTGAGAACGTGATTGGTTCAGCGCGTCATGTGACACGTTTCCATTTCCTGATATCTAATCCAAATAATGCCGTCTGTAAAGCGTTCTAAACGTAATAAGCAACAATGACAACAGTGTTTGCCCGCAAGGTTGAACAGAAAACAAGAGAAACTAAATGGAAAGGTTTACATTTATGAGATATAAAGTGCCTATTCGCGCAAGTTGTCATTAGCCGGTGCTAGCATGTCCAGTGAGCAGCAGAGAGATGCGGCGCGTTTGAATGAGCTGATAACTGGGTTGATTTGTCCTAATTGTGCAGGGACTGGTCTTAAAATTAACATAGATCCTCAGAATAGTGGGTTCTGTAGTACTTTGCTCTTAGAGTGCAGTCTTTGTGAGAAATGGCTATCGCAAAAGTGTCTACACATCGACTCGGCTTCATGATACAACTAGGAATGATGTTGCATTTGATGTCAATGAGAGGATGGTCCTCTTAGCAAACGAGTTAGGGTTGGGGTATGCAGCTCTCCAAAAGATTAGTAAAGTGTTGGATCCCAGGGCTTCATCTGAAAACGTATCAGAAACATGACAAGAGGGTGACAGGTAGGCTATTGAAACGTGTTCCCTCTCTCTCTCTCTCTCTCTCTCTCTCTCTCTCTCTCTCTCTCTCTCTCTCTCTCTCTCTAGCCAATATCAGAAGCCTATACATATGCACAGTAGTCTCTCTACCTGTGGCATATCTACATGCATCCATAAACTGACCAAATAAACTGTTTTAATTTCAGTTGCTGAAATAGAGAGGTCTGGAGTCCTTTCACAGAAGCAGAGAGCAGATTAGGCAGGCATATGCAGATGTGGACCCAGAGGTAGGTAAGCTGACTGCCAATAAATGCAAAATGTTACAAAATTATTACAGTTATTGAGAATTATTACAATAATTCTCAATAACCAGCGTTCAGTGGACAACATGAAGGCGGCAATATGGGGTAGTCCGCTTCACTGATGACAACCCCACGCGCACCAGGAACATATTGTGGTTTTAGGACAGTTTTGGGGACTGCAGCTGAGTGGGTTCTACAGACCAGCTGCTTAGAACAGTTTTGTGAACTGCAGCTGAGTGGGTTCTACAAACCAGCTGCCTAGAACAGTTTTGTGGATAGCTAGTGTGGTGCCATCTGAGGAGTGACTCTGTAGACCTATGACGGCGTAGCTTGATGTCTCCTATGGTGTTGCTTTTGACGATGGTTATATCACTTGTTTGTTTGGCAATCTATATTTAGCTTCTATTGGTGTTTACCCTGCATTGTTTACCACATCTTGTCCTGTGTATTTATGAATCAGCTTACTCTTCATGTTCATTCATTCATTCATTCATTCATGTTTTCTCCATGTAAAACGCTTAAAAAACACAAAAAGCTAGATAATCTGTTTTCTCATGCATGTCCTCGTCAAATGTGTCTATCTTTGTCCATGATCTATTTAACAAAATAATACAAGCTTTCTAAAAGGGAATGTTCTCTTCCCTACTAACATTGTCTCGTCTCTAGTCTCGTCTTACTAACATCCCACTCGTGGGCTGTACCTTGACGTGGTGAGTGGGCTTCCAACTAAACAGGTCTTACTTCTCTATACAAAATGTCTACTCCTGGACTATTTTGAATCCACAACATGCTGTGTTATTCAGTTTTCAGTTTCTATGTGTTTTCAGATGTTGTGTAATGTTGTTACTAATGATGTGATTGGATATTGTGTTTGTAAATATTGGTTTACAATGCAAATGTATGGTTTTTTACAATACAAATTTTCAAAGCCCGTTTTCTCAAAATGAGTTATTTATCATCTTAGGGACATCAAAACCACCACTTGAGTAGCACCTACATACACCTAACTTTCCAGTTTTGTTCCAATCCATATTCTGAGAGTTTGTCCAAGGGGGATTTTTTAAATTTCATTCATAGCCTGATTTATATAACAGTTTATCCCTAAAACATGGCGAAAATTGGTCTTTTTATGACTGTTGACAGTATTTTCTGATTTCTGAAGTGAAGAAAAGAGATATCAAAAATCCCCCTTGGACAAAGTTTGAATAGGGATATGTGAACAAAATGAAACAAGAATTTTGAATCTGGCTTGAACCAGTTAAAAAAATTGATTTCCCAAAATTATGCAAATTGGCGCATATTTAGCGCATATAATGCCTAATTTGCATATTTATCCATAAGATTTCAGAAAACTTGTAATACAAAAAAGATGCTCCTTAATGTACCTAACAAACTGGGGGAGTTTGATGGTGATACCTATTAAGGCTTTTTTTTTTCCTATTCACCTGGGGTGTCTCCCCTTAATTTGAGTTCAGACAGCATACAGAGAGGTCAAGTGTACATTAGACTTTATGCCATCGTCTTTTGTATGTTAACCCTTCTGGAATAAACAGCTTTTGATGTCGCTCAAATCCTGTGTTGGAGAGATTAATTTGGAATACATCAGGACAAGGAGACACTGGACTGTGTGGTATTGTGTGAGATCGGGGGCCGTCTTTTATTGTAATCAAAACACAACGCAGAGCTTAATAAGGACAATGATAAAAGACAACGAAAGTCAACACAAGGTACAGGCCATTGCAAGCGCTCTACAGCCAACTGACCAGACACAGTTGAAGTACTTCTTGGGCTTCATGCTTAACTACAGTAGGACCCCACTAATCCCAACTTCAGAGATCCCAACCTCCCGGTTTACCGGACAGGCTTAAAAAACTTTCTTTTTTTTTTAGCCTGCTATCTGGTTACTGGTGGGATTTTCATTACAGTACTGTACTTAAATCTGTCATAGTAAACATGTACTGTATCCTACTGTGAATAAAAACTGAACTGTATGTAGACCTACATGTTGCCTGTAGGCTGTAGCCTATTGTCACGTTTCATTTCTTTGTTACTCTAAAGCGGGAAAATGTCGAGCACAAAACGCAAACGAGTCGTACGAAGTACTGTATTTGATCAAAGCACGCACTCAAGTGGAAATTCGTTTATTTTATTATAGGCTAGGCTATATGAGTTTAGTTGGCTATTTGATTGCAATTTTGATGCATTTTCACAAGTAATTAAGGGTATTTATCGGTGTATTATGAGTCTATATGAAACAAGTATGCCACTTATTGAATTTGGTGCATTTTAACATACGTTTTAGTCATCCGGACATTTCAGAGATACGAACGACCTTCGGTCCCGTTGGGTTCGGATAAGTGGGGTCCTACTGTACTACTTCCTTGTAGTCTAATAAACATGATGAATCACTTGAATGTCTTTCCTACCTTGTAATTTCTTCGGAAAATGATATTTAGCTAATGTTTTGAAAACAACAAAGATGTGGGAAACGTCACTATTGTGTGCTCCACGTATTGACGCAATGACGTAGTATGCGATTTTCAGGGACATCCTCAAATTTGCTCTAGAGCGCATACTAATGGTCAAAAACTACATTGGGTAACTTTAAAGGAGTAGTAAGGGGGAAAATCATGTTTAGCCCTGCTTTAAGGTTACTTATGATCATATACAAGATTTTAACATATTTTTTGAATGATTTTCCACAGTGCTCACCCACATCCATTGTATGACCAAAACGGTGGTAGAGCAATTATCCCACTTTCTCAAAAGTGCTAGTTTTGTCTACTTTTTGATCTGAACCATTGTATATGATCATAAGTAACCTTAAAACGGGGCTAATCATGATTTTTCCCTTTACTACTCCTTTAAGAAATTCCACCAGTATCTGTTTGGGAAACACTGCACCATTGTGACAGACCACAAACCGCTGCAGGACCTCCTGGGAGAGTAAAGGCATCCCACACCTCGCCGCAGCCAGAATTCAAAGATGGGCACTGATTTTGGCAGCTTATGAGTACACCTTGGAGTATAAGGAGGGCTCAAAACACGGGAACGCGGATGCACTGAGCTGGCTCCCCCTGCCGATCACGTCCGCTGCCACACCACGGGAAGAAGAGGTGGTAATGCTCATGGAGCACATGAATGGCACACCACTACAGGTAACGCAGATATGGGAGGGGACCCGGCGAGACCCCATTCTGTCCAGAGTACATCAGGCGCTGCTGCAGGACTCCTGGCCCTCAGAGTACTGCAACAACCCAGAAATGCAGCCATACATAAAAAGAAAAAAGGAAGTGAGCGTGGAGGAGGGGTGCATACTGTGGGGAAGTAGAGTGATAATCCCACCTCAAGGAAGACGAATCATGATTGAGGAGCTTCATGAAGCTCATCAGGGGGTCCGGGGGTCTCACCAATGAAGTCTTTGGCCCGCAGCTACGTATGGTGGACAAACATGGACGCGGATTTAGAGTCCGCTGTGCGGGAATGTCATGCATGTCAGTCCTACCAAGCCACCCCTGCAACAGCACCGCTACACCCGTGGGAGTGGCCAGACCAACCATGGATGGAAGATGCTCCTCATCGTCGGAGATGCCTATTCAAAATGGATCGAGGCTCACCCAATGTCGTCTATTACTTCATCCATGACTATCGAGAGACTGAGAAGCATTTTTGCCACCCCTGCAGTGATTGTCAGTGATAATGGGCCTAGTCTGGTCAGTGCAGAGTTCAAGAACTTCCTACAAAAGAATGGCATACAGCATGTCACAACAGCACCATACCACCCGTCCTCAAATGGCTGTGCAGAGCGGGCGGTGCGGGTGGTCAAGGAGGGACTCAAGAAGATAGGGGAAGGTAGTGTGTAGACAAAGCTATCCAGGTTCCTGTTCAAGTACAGATCAACCCCCCAGACCACCACGGGAGCCACGCCAGCTGAGCTGCTCATGAACCGCAGGATCAGGACTCGGCTAGATCAGGTGCGTCCCTCGCTATTTACAAGTGTCTGATTCAGTCTATGTGAGGGGATACTCAGGCCAGAAGTGGATTCCGGCAACTTATAGAGAGGACCGGTCCAGTCTCTTGGAGAGTGAAAACACTGGATGGGAAACTGGTGAGACGACAACAGGATCAGATACGGCCATGTTATGATCACAACCTGGCTGACCCCTGTCTCTAAGAGGAGAGTGTTCCTGTGGACACAGCAGAGCAAGAACTAGAAAATCAGGCACACGAGGTAGTATGGGCACCGCCACAAGAAGCAGAGGATCCAGGCATACTGATGCCGCCAGCAGAACTAGAGAATCCAGCACCAGATGCAGTGGCACCGGGGCCTCCAGACATTGGGGTTTTGGGAAATTGTTACCCAGTGAGAGTTAGACAGGCACCCACGTATCTCAAGGATTAAGTGGTAGCAGGGGCAGAATAATCCCCTCGTAGAATCAGACTAGGTTTAAGTGAATTTGTTCAGCACATAAAAGAAGGATTTTTGTAGACTATGGGGGGAGGAATGTTGTAATGTTCTGATTCATGTTGTATGTTATATTCAGTCAGGCAGTCAGGTGATATAAGGAGAGGGGCTTAATGTAGAAGGGGACCGGAAGTAACGTTCAGCAAGGAGATAACCACCAGAATGCGTAGTAATGGGGTCTGAAGTGCAGAATGCAATAAAGAGTAAATAACTTTGAGAGTGTATCATCCTTGACTTTATTACAGTAATTGTATAGCAACATGTAAACCTCAGTTGCTGGCGGTCCATCTGATGCCTGACCAGCCTCAGTGCAAATGTATAACTATGTGTGTGTTTATTCTATCCAGAATAAATCAGCCTTCAGCAGCAAGACGTGGTCCAGCTATTTAATACATTGAAGAATATAGGTAAAAGTCCACAGTCTTAAAGTCAATGTAATGCTCGTTTGTGTGTTTTTGTGCTCATGTAAACAGCCTGGAATGTGCAGTGGAAGGGATAGAAGGAGACAGCTGATGCTGCTGTGGCCGTTCAGGGTAGTGGGTGTCAAGAGGTCACACTTAGGCCACAGGGGGGGCCTCTCCTCTGGGGTATTAATGACATCTCTATGGGACACTAAACAGACACAACCTAGACTGACAACCAATGGTGATTAAGATATCAAGTTAGGGTGACAGGCGACACATCTGTATGGTCACTCCTCCACCAATCTAGCTTCACCTAAACGGGCAGGCTTAGGCGTGGGGGCTGGGCCGAGAGAGCACTATTTAACGTCTCAACCAAACCTTGAGACTTTGATTTGGAAACGGTAGGAAACTCGGACGGACAGATTAGCTGCTCCCAGCAGGCAGGCCCGCTGATAACACCATGCGGGGAGGGAAGTCTAAGACCTTGACTTCGCGCCACAGCCGCAGCCAGCAGAGAAGCAGGGAGAGAGAGAGACGAGGGAAACATCCCAGAGAAGCAGGGAGAGAGAGAGACTAGGGAAACATCCCAGAGAAGTAGGGAGAGAGAGACTAGGAAAACATCCCAGAGAAGCAGGGAGAGAGAGAGACTAGGGAAACATCCCAGAGAAGCAGGGAGAGAGAGAGACTAGGAAAACATCCCAGAGAAGAGAGAGAGAGAGAGAGAGAGAGAGAGACGAGGGAAACATCCCAGTGAAGCAGGGAGAGAGAGAGACGAGGGAAACATCCCAGAGAAGCAGGGAGAGAGAGAGACTAGGGAAACATCCCAGAGAAGCAGGGAGAGAGAGACGAGGGAAACCTCCCAGAGAAGCAGGGAGAGAGAGAGACTAGGGAAACATCCCAGTGTTCCATGTGATTGTATCATTCTTTGTACAATAAATCTATCATCTGTCGCCGCTTCCAATCCCTTGTTGGGGTCATTTTATCAATACTATCACAACAAAGAAGGCTATCAACATCGTGGTTCATAATTAGATGGTGCTGCAACTCTTATCAAGGCTTACAAAGAATTACACAACGCAGAGCAACAGAAGAAGAACGCCAAAAGCCAACATACACAATGCAGAAACACATGCGTACAAGACCAAACCGGTCACATCAGCATTTTTTTTTGAGTCAGCACAGGTGGTGGCCTCTAGATTTGCTTATGAATTACGTTATACGGCCATGTTCTCCACTTAATGTCACCAGCGAATAAAAGAAGTGAACGCACGCAGCAACGACCAGCAACAGAGAAATTCACTGAAAACAGACCGCATGTCGGTATGTTCGCTTCACGCGCTTCCCTCTCAACATGGTCATACAAAACAGCTTGCTGAATTCCGAAAAGATTAATAAACTATTCTGTTTTCGATTCAAATGTGTAGCTATATGACCCTCCCCTGGACTCAAATTAAAAAGAACAGTAACCCTCTCCTGGACTCAAATTCAAAAGAACAGTAACCCTCTCCTGGACTCAAATTCAAAAACAGTCGTCTAACCCTCCCTTGTTCATTCGAAGTTCACTTCCTAAACCGAAGCCCCAAACGGCTTCGCTCTAATCTTTCAAAAATAAACAATAACATACAACTTACCGAATTGAGGATTGTCGTAGCCTACAGTGAAAGGCTAGTGAGTAGGTTGTGATGGAAACGTTTGTTTACTCAAAAAGAATAAAGAGCTTGTCTCTTGTTTTCTTCAAATGGATAAAAAAAATCTTTGCAATGGGGAATCTTTACAGGCGTGACAAACAATGTTCAACTGTGAAAAGTTTCCAAGGTAGAGAGCAAGCCCCCAGGAATCGAAATCTAAAGTGAAGGCCTATTGAACCGCGCCATCTTGGCTAGATTTGTAGTCACTTGGCTATTTCCGGTTACTTTTGACTTGCGCAGTTGAGCTTCTCTGGCCGACGCGCGTCCACGAAAAAGTTCACATTTCTCTGAAATGTAGACGCGCGTTCCCGGCTCTCCCCGCTTTGATTTAGCAATGAAAACCGGCTTGCATATTAACCTGTTTTTGTCAAATATATCAATTGGAGAAATTATTTTTTGATCCTGGCATCTTAGTTTTAACAAGTTAAATATAATTGAACATGTTTTGTTTGCTAGTAGATGGTATTCATTCCGTTCGCGATAACGTTATTGCAGCCAGGCTAAATTCCTCCAGGGAGCCAGTGACAGGCGAGTTGAAGAGCTTCACTCCCCGCCAGCAGGAGCTCTGGCCGCGGCTACCGCATCTCGGAAAACCCGCTGAGTTCGTGGCTGCTATTTCACACTCGCCCTTGATCAATCCCAATACCGATCCATGGTAATAATGAATCAATCGTTCAGATCAGATCGGCAGTGCTGCATGCATGTTACAACATCATTGTTACCTTTATTAACATAACCATAGCCTACATTTATCTCTCTAACGTTAGGCTATCCATCACACCAGTCGGCCATTCGATAGCTGGAAGCGGTGAACGCCAACGTTGACTGAAAACACCCAAACTCAGTGTATCGTTTCATCTTCATGCTACACATCAACTCCTTTACATTGTATGTGAATAAATTCCTGTTATTCTAAAAATATCCCATTTCTGTCCATTCCTGGAAAAGGCTAATAATTGCTGTCAAATGATCACTCCAGTTTATCACCGTATCCCACTACCATTTCAACTATGCACAGGAGGTTGTCTTGTGGTCATTTTCATTAAAAAATGATTAGCCTGATCAGTTTGTTGTATGTATTAAGCCCTTTTTGAGCGGTATGCTTGTATTAATAGCTTATAGCTTGCCATACTCACCAACCTTGGGACCTCAGAAATAGGGAGCATTTCCAAACCAAATTGCGGGGGGGGGGGGGGGGGGGGGGCATTAAAAGCATTACAAATTAGACATTAAAAGCATTAAAACGAAATGTGAAACATTATATATATATATATATGTGTGTATGGAGCAATTGTTTTTAATGTCCGACTTTTGTCTGTGCTGTTCAGTAAATGTGCATCTGTCCTAATTTATTGTAGCCTATCTACTACACAACCTAGTTCAAATTTATGAATCTCCCGCGGAAGTCAGGAGGGTTGGCAAGTAGGCTATGGTCACTGCTCCCCAGTAAAATTGAATAATTGAGGGGTTACTTACAGTACAAAAAAGTACAGCATTTGTAGAACTCGGATGATACTACATAAATTGCCATGCAAAGCCAGAGACTGTTGCTTGTAGACGACAAGACTGCTGTAACCATTCAAATGTGGAGGCTACACTGCATTGAAGGTGGGTTGGCTTACTTGACACAGAACACAGAAAACGGACACCACAAAAAAGGGCTTAAAGCAGGTCCTAAACAGCAGCAGGTCTGGTTGAGGTGTGAACTGGTCTCCTAAAAATGGCTTGAGCTGTGAGGATAAGAGGAGGCACACTGTTTCTGTTATTACATTTCAATAATAGAATATGACACACAAAACACAAACCACATACATACACACATACAAAGGCCCGTCTTGGTTTAAAGCCCACTCACCAACGTCAAGGTGCAAGCCTATCGAGTGGGAACACGAGACCAATCACGAACAGGACAAACTCAGACGGGACAACACAGCATACAAATAATCGAGGAATATACACAACATCTAAATATAAGACCAAATTTTCTTAAACTATTGGAGACTTGGAAATAACAACTAGGCCTACATGAAGACTTTCACAGTTTCAGACTGCTGTAACCATTAAAGTTTGGAGTAGGCTGCATAAGCTTACACTTAACAATGCACACACACAAAACGCTCAAAAAGGGCTTAATACATACAACAAACTGATCAGGCTAATCATTTTTTAATGAAAATGACCACAAGACAACCTCCTGTGCATAGTTGAAATGGTAGTGGGATACGGTGATAAACTGGAGTGATCTTTTGACAGCAATTATTAGCCTTTTCCAAGAATGGACAGAAATGGGATATTTTTAGAATAACAGGAATTTATTCACATACAATGTAAAGGAGTTGATGTGTAGCATGAAGATGAAACGATACACTGAGTTTGGGTGTTTTCAGTCAACGTTGGCGTTCACCGCTTCCAGCTATCGAATGGCCGACTGGTGTGATGGATAGCCTAACGTTAGAGAGATAAATGTAGGCTATGGTTATGTTAATAAAGCTAACAATGATGTTGTAACATGCATGCAGCACTGCCGATCTGATCTGAACGATTGATTCATTATTACCATGGATCGGTATTGGGATTGATCAAGGGCGAATGTGAAATAGCAGCCACGAACTCAGCGGGTTTTCCGAGATGCGGTAGCCGCGGCCAGAGCTCCTGCTGGCGGGGAGTGAAGCTCTTCAACTCGCCGGTCACTGACTCCCTGGAGGAATTTAGCCTGGCTGCAATAACGTTATCGCGAACGGAATGAATACCATCTACTAGCAAACAAAACATGTTAAATTATATTTAACCTGTTAAAACTAAGATGCCAGGATCAAAAAATAATTTCTCCAATTGATATATTTGACAAAAACAGGTTAATATGCAAGCCGGTTTTCATTGCTAAATCAAAGCGGGGAGAGCCGGGAACGCGCGTCTACATTTCAGAGAAATGTGAACTTTTTCGTGGACGCGCGTCGGCCAGAGAAGCTCAACTGCGCAAGTCAAAAGTAACCGGAAATAGTCAAATGACTACAAATTTTGCCAAGATGGCGCGGTTCAATAGGGCTTCATTGTTGATAGCGGCCAGTGAATGGAGTGGCTGTATCCAGTTTATATAATACATCCATGGTAGAGAGAGACACAAATTACGAACACAATTTATATACACTTTTGGTCGTAACTGCTAGTCTTTTCAATGCTCTTAACCAATCGGTGAAAGCCGGGAACAATGACGCGTTTCACTGTTCAGACTCTGCAGGCCCGGAGACTTCGAGGGGGCGGGTCAACTGTCAATCAATTTATACTTTGGCCAATCAGAGGCTGACAATCGTCTTGTCAATCAAAAACTCATTTCGCCTGAAACGGTTGAATCACTTTTTATTTGGCGAATCTTCTTTCTCTTAGGAGAAGGGGTGTGAGACGCAAAGCTAATTTGTCATTAATAAGTGTCAGCTGCGGACGATCAAGCGAACATATTGGACGTCTTTCGAGGTAAGGGAGATTGACACAAGTAACATAACAATAAGCAGTTATTTTAACGTATTTTCAATTAGTTATAACATTGACAGCGCCTAAATGCTCACATTTAAGAACGTAGACGAAGATGCTGAGATGCCTCGTTAGATAAATAGCTAGTTAGTGAATACATCCATGATCCTAGCCGTCACAACGTGGCTAGCTAGGTGTAGGCTATTCTTGACCC
This sequence comes from Borostomias antarcticus, assembly GCF_949987555.1. NCBI lineage: Eukaryota > Metazoa > Chordata > Actinopteri > Stomiiformes > Stomiidae > Borostomias > Borostomias antarcticus. The sequence continues at coordinate 4,278,913 of NC_140234.1, forward strand.
AAGTTAACATTAGCAAAGCGGTGTACCTGCGCACATGCACAAACAGATCAGTGCTTCTACAAAGAAATCTATCATATTTATTTTCTCATGTAAACACTGGGCGTTTGGTGTTGCCAAGCAATTAGGCTCTTTGCACAAGCTCCACTACTTCCTGAAATTCTACAGGCATCCTTATTTCCTGTCCTATACCATTGGATGGAAGTTATTAATCAGGTGTGCCGCTTATATAGATAAACAAATAGACAGGTAGGTGTGTATACATATACACAGTATGCATGATTATGTTCTGTTAAATATATAATTTGTTGACAGGAAACCAAGAGGTACAAGAGAGTGGGAGAGCGGGGACAGGAGGAGAGGACATAGAGATGAGAGGTGAGATACCTGATGTTAGCCAAAGAGACACTACATTAATTAGATCCTGGCAAGATTAAAAAATAATGTGGATGGGTGGGTGGGTGGGGGGGGGGGGGGGGGTGTTTATAGTTTATGTTTATGTTTTGTTAATTTGTGGACAGGAGATGAAAATGGACACCACAGTGGAGGAGAGGTGACAGGAGGAGACCAACATGGACAAGAGTGGAAGAGAGGTGACAGGAGGAGACCAACATGGACATCAGAGTGGAGGAGAGGTGACAGGAGGAGACCAACATGGACACCACAGTGGGGGAGAGGTGACAGGAGGAGACCAGCATGGACAAAAGACAGGAGCAGAGGTGACAGAAGGAGACCAGCATGGACATCAGAGTAGAGGAGGCCAGGCTGGGAGAGAGGTGACAGGAGGAGCTAGTCTCATGTTTCTAATAGATGGTGTGTTCTCATCAACATTCACTTAAGTTGTGTCCTCTCTGGATGATCTCCACTGCTCTCAGTTAAAGATTATATTAATCCAATATGATGCGTGTTGTTCTTTATAGATCTAGCCTCTTCATTTTGCTCTCAAAGTGCACCAGATTGAAGCACCACAACTAAATGACCTTGGTATTACAAAAATCCTGCGTAGAGCCCTGGTCCTGAATGTGTCAGAGGGCAGATGATAACCTCCTTCTAATCAAGGAGCAGGTGTTCATAACTCTGTCTGCATCACTACACTGAGGTGACATTTTGGTTGTACCGTCTGATCACAACACTAAGAGTTCTAATCTAATTTTTTAACCTCATTTTTTAACCTATCTGTCTAAATGTCTGTCTGTCCATCTTTATTTTTCATTGTCTGCCCCTGTTTTATTATTGTATCAGAGGCTTCACGTTTGGTGATGGGACCTCAGTGGGTGAGAACAGACATGCTGAATAGACATAAAGATCTAGGCATGGGCAGCATCTTTCCATCCATTTAAAAATAAATATGTATTTTATGCCAACCTACATTGTCTAGCCCTAACCCTAACCTCTTAGAGTGCAGGAAGTGTCGGCCAGCTGTGTCATGTGTGTGTGTCTCCATTCTCAGCGTCAGTACATCCAGTTTGATGGTTCACCTGGGCCAGCAGACTAAGCAGAGCCTCGACCCAAACACGGTGTCCTGAATGGTCTCCCAGGTCCGCCTTGTACAACTGAACTGTCAGCCCAGTGTTTCAGTGTGGTCTACAAGCTATTCAATAAAACCTGGAGAAAATGATCTGTATCTTGTCTTTACACTTACAGCACACATGCTGCACAAATGATGACCTTAATTGTATGACACTTGTTTTGTAAAATGCACAAGGGTATCTCTAACTTGGCTGGACTGTGGATGTGGTGACTAGTCCAGGCCAGTCAGCATGGTATAAGCTGCATACAGGTGAGCGGAAGCTGAAACGCTTGTTCCTTGGCTAGGACCAAGGCAGCTTGCCAGCAGGATCAGGCCTGTGCCGGGAGGTCAGTACATTAGAACCCCCTTAGGCGGGCTGTATGTATCCTAGGTTCTCAAACGTATATTTGTGGTATAGAAAGGTAGAACTTGCTTGGTTGGTTATGCAAGTGTGTGTGTGTGTGTGTGTGTGTGTGGTACTGTTGATTTTCCTCCACACTCCTCTCTCAGCCATATGTTTCCCCTATGTGGATCTGAAAACAGTGATAGGGATTAAATTAGGTTGCTAAGACAACTGCTAGTCACCAGAAGCATTCAAGAACATAACCTGTGCTGGAATACTAGTGTATGAACAAATCAATACAAGTAGAGCACATCTACTGACAGGCTGGCTGAATGACTGGAAGACTGACTTGGGACCTCCACTGAGGGCATCCCAGTCCTGGCTATGGATCAGTAGGCTAGTGATGCTCCCCTGCCCCTGGGCTAGTGTAGACCATTGCTAGCCTCTACCCACAAGCCATTACATTGATCATAGGCCTACTAAGAGAATACAAGGGGAGTCTTGGTAAGGCTTTTATCAGGGAGGTTGATGGATTACGTCTTTCAAGCTACATGATTTGCATTAAAAATATAATCTCTCTCTCACACACAGTCATGTAATCCAGTCAATCTAACTCCATAACAAATTGCATTAGGCCTACGTAACTAGCAAGCTAGCAAACTAAGTCAATGTAGACAGCTAGCTAACTAGCTAGCGTCATTTCCACCATGCCCCTTCTCCTAAGAGAAAGGCGATTCGCCAAATTAAAAGGTGATTGACAACCGTTTCAGGTGAAATGAGTTTTTTGATTGACAAGACGATTGTCAGTCTCTGATTGGCCAAAGTAGAAATTGATTGACAGTTGACCCGCCCCCTGGAAGTCTCTGGGCCTGCAGAGATACACACTTGGAAAATTGAGGGGTCTTCTACAGGGCAATAAAGTGGGATCTCTGTATAAAAACACCTAATGAGAAGCAGGGGGCTTGATACCACAAGGGAACATGCATAATGGGTGGGGGACAACATGTTTACATGTGTACAGTACTTGTTGTTGGCAACCCCGCCCCAATAGCGGACCTAGGACTACAACTGGCTAAATTGGCTCTGATTGAGAGACCTGTGCCACTGATTGTTTGATTGGTTTCCATCTGCCTCGTTAGTATGTGTACAGTATTTCTAGCCTACATGTACAGTAGCTCCCATCTTGTTCTTTGTCTGTTCCATTTGCTGTAGCTGTGCATAGTCCCTGGTGTTTCCGGTGCCATCTTGTAAGTCTGTAAGTTCATAAGCTCTGTCTTTTCTTCTTCACTTGTCGAGTGTATACCGTGGTTTTATTGTTTAGTCTTTGGTTTTGTGAAAACTGCTGAAACCTCAATGCACCTGTGACAGTTACATGCAGCCCTTGTGATTGCTTAAGTCAGTATGAAACCATCTATGGCTTCTCACATGGCAGGTAACTCAACAAGAGTTCAAGCCCAGGGGGGATGCAGAATAACAATGCTAATACATGTACAGTACATACTCAGGCATTGTGCTGTGACATGATTTTTTAAAACTTATTTATGTATTTATCTGTAGCTGTTACTGTTTCTTCATTTTGTTTACATCTCTTCATCTGACCAGCCTGTTGTCTGCTTACATCTCAATCAGTCCCACCTGTGTTCAATTCAGTCAATCAGTGAATCCATGCTCAGTCCAGAGTCCCACAACTCATTCCCATCACAGTATGTAGGCCTACTAATATGTTCATCCAGGATTGCTACAGTGTAAATAAGCTGCGACATTCATAATTTTTTACTTAGAGCTATCTGAAGCCAGCCATGCTCTCCTCATATTCACTGCACATTCTTGCTCAATAAATCTCCAATGTTCATGATTTAAAAAATGACATTTTCATGACATGGTAGATGTAGTGTGAAATGTATTGTGTGCCAGAAACAACCACAAACAACCTCAGATCACAACACCAGATTTAACTTTTCTCCATTTCCATGGTGGCCTGCTATACACTGTCGAACAGTGTCACAATATGGATTAGAGCAGGGGTTCCCAACCTTTCTTCCCCAGAGCCCCCCACTTACACCTGATGGAATTGGCCCACCCCCCCCCCCCCAAATCGGTGTGAACGTCCAGTCTGTGTATGTTTGTGTGTGCAAATTACATCAGGCGTAAGTTAGGGTACAATTAAGTGCTTCGCCAATGTAGCAGGAATTTTAATGTTGACACGATTCATAGTCTCGGATTAATTTGTTGAATTTATATGATATTGTAGTGCCGTACATACAAGGCTTTTTGGCCCTTCATCAGATATAATCATGTATTTTGCTGTGTGACATGTCAATAACATGATTCTTTGACAAATATTTGTCTAGCTAATATTAGGGCCTCAAATTGTCTGAGGCCTGGTGCACCCCCTGCAATTGTTGGCGCCCCCCTAAGGGGGGCCTGGACCCCAGGTTGGGAAACCCTGGATTAGAGCATACTTATAGGTGACAAAGGTCATTTGGATACATTCATTAAAGGTTTATGGGCTGTTTCCCTTTGGGGAAGGCTCACACAAAACATTCATATGTTCAGTTTTAATGTTTATTGCAATGGTGATCTAATTTATCGAAATTCAGTTTTTAATACTGTTATAATAAAGATGATAAGATATGAGTAAATCTACGTATAACAGTTTTCACAGTAACATGATGATCTAAAATACTTTATTATTGAATATGGCAACATTTCAAGCATAACCTACTGTAATGATGAACGCTACTATGAGTTTAGACAACAGGGAGGAACAAGGTGCTCAAAAAGTGAGATAAACCATTAGTGTTGTTGGTGCTCTTGGATCACTGGGAATGGAGGCAATATCCAAAAACAAAAGTAGATCCAGGCACTCAGATCAGTATTCGGAAAGGAAGTGGTAATGTTAAAAAACCTTTAAAGTCGCACAGAAACAGACGTTTGAGATCATCTAACTTCCGTAGTTTTACGTATTTCCGATGCAAACAAGCTGTGAGGGTGGGACATATGTTTAGAGGAATTTTAGACAGATTCGATAGAAGGATAGCGTTGATTGATGGGTGGATGTCGTGAGATTATTGGCCTAAAATCTAAGGTACCTGATGTCGTCATTGCACGCGACCTACCGTTTTGCAGGAAGTAAGAAATTCTATACTTTGATATATGATTACAACAAAAGTGTTTAGAACAAAAGTGTTAGAACAAAAGTTGTAATTTTTTTGGCATACATTGTTGAATAGGTGAACACTGACCAATTATGTGAACCAAAATGGTACAGAATGCTTTTTTCACTTCAGTGCGACTTTAATGTATGAGGCTTACATAATTTAAAAAAGTCAACATGTTTCGACCTTGTCAGTCTTCATCAGGACATGTTGTGCGCTCAAACAAATTACCCCTTAAATACTCACTCACTACTGTGATTTTGGTTAGATTAACATCTTATTAAATGGAAGTGTGCTTTCAAACCTAAAACTTGAACCTGTACCTAAACTGAATGTCTCTAGTTGGCTGCATGGACCCAAAGCCCCAGCGCTTGATGACAATATGAGGCATCTCCTCATCTGGATTATTTAACTCAAAGTCAAAGTACGTGAGCATGAGGAAAACAAGCTGCTTCAGCTCATTGGTGGCGAAGAAACGACCAGGGCACATGCTGATTCCAGCCCCCCACGGCATGTTGTAGTACTTCAGCTTCTTCCCGCCCTTGTAGAAATAATTTTTCTTGCCCCCGTCTGGTGTGAGGAAACAGTCATATTTGAAGGTGAGCGGATCGGGGTGGATGTCTGGGTCCACCTGAACGGCAGTGTAGGGGAAGAGGGCCACCCTGTCGCCCCCCCTGAGGTGGTACTCTTGTCCGTCAGCCATCTTGAGGCTCATGTCCTGGAGCACGGCCCTGGTGAGGACGGTGGCGGCGGTCAAACGCAAGGTCTCCTCCACGGCGCTGTCCATGACGGGCATCTTCTGCAGCATGTCCCGGGTCAGGTCGATGAGCGGCCCACCACGCCTCACTTCCTGCCCGGCCTCCTTCAGCACGTCCTCCACCTCCGCCCGGACCGCCCTCATGGCGTCGGGGTGCTTCATGAGATAGAGGAGCAGCCAGAAGGCTGACGGCCCCGTGTTACCCTGGGACGCCCACAGAAGCAGGAACATGTACCTGTCTTGCATGAACTCCTGCATGCCGTGCTCCTCCCTAATCTCCTGCTGATCGCGCACCCAGCCGCTGACGTTGTCTTTGGTGCTGATCTTCTGGACCGACAGCGTGTTCCAGAACAGTCTCTTCAGACGTTCCACCTCCATCTTCTCCGACGGCAGCAGCGCCCCGTAGGCCAGCTTGGGGAACAGCTGGTCGTACTTCCGGAACTCAGAGAAGAGCTCCTCAGATTCTACTCTGTCAACTTCCTTGGCTTTCTCCAGGCTCCCCGAGGACTTGGGGGTCTCATTGCCGAAGCTAAGTAGCCCGCCCTGAAGACGATGTTGTAGCTGTAGTTGAAAAGCCTGTCCTCCATCCAGATTTCATGGTCCTCGCCTGCCCCCACACTGTGCAACATCAGATTCTGAAGGTTATTCATCATGGCATGTGTCATGACCACCAGACCATCCTCCATCAGGTGCTTGTTGCTGGATATCTGCAACATCTTGTGCTCATCTTCGATGTTGGATTGGTAACCAAACACTTTCAAAACTAGATACTTCGCAAACTCGAAAAAGTCCAGCTTTGTGCGGGCTTCTTTCACAATAGTCCCAAAGGAAAATGGATCTGTGACGAATGTGAAATAAAAGCCCCCCAGCAGCACTGTGAAAATATCCCCATGTTTCCTTTTCATTCTCTCCAGGAACTTTGCAGTATCCCTGCGAAACTCCAGGACATGGCCCAGCCAAGGAATGGGTCCCTTATCTAAGGGGGGTTCACCGGGACGCCTCTGACGGAAGGTCCCCAGGAGATAGAGTCCTCCAGTCCTCCATACTGTGTATGTTTTACTATGTGTTCTTTGTGTGTTATTGTTGTTTGACTTGTACAGCACTTTGGTCAACTTTGTTGTTTTTAAATGTGCTCTATAAATAAAATGGTATGGTATGGTAAGGAGGAAGGCTAGCAGAGCAAGCAGGAATGGCAGCAGAAAGCCCATCGTCCTCTCCTGTGCTACTCGCAGAGCTAATCTGTTCTCCAGCTCATATTCCTTTGTATTAGTCAAACAATGTGCTCCTCCCCCTTGCACAACAGATACCCGAGTACTCCAGACACTACGTTCTTTAACAAGTTGTTGTCTTCAAGACCCTGCCATGGCCCTATCTCTAAGCACAGCTGATGCCAACTTTTCTGCACTGAAATTGATACATTTCAGTGTGCAACACCATGAACAATGAAAGACTGACTGATATCGGGGTGCTAAGTGCAGTGTTGCCAGCTCCTCTGTAAGGGAAGTAGCTGTTGGTTCTCCCAAAAGTAGCTAGAAGTAGTAATCAATTAATTTGCATAATATGCCATTCTGAAAGATGCAAAATGGATAGAAAAGGCTGATCAAGCAGTTTACAAACTAACCATTTAGTCCAGGGGCCTATCCAGATTCGGTACCACCTAAAGGGACCAAATAATATCGATATTTTGTCTTCCTACATGTGTGTAGTTTATATTTTGGTATGATACACGGCCTATCTACTGTAGTAGCTTAATGCTGGACCAAATACATTTTCTCAGCACCCCAGTACCCCACTTACAGTACAATAGGCACTAGCACTAAATGTTAAACATTAACTCCATCCATATGTTAAAAACGTACTTTATGGAACACTCAATGTATTTATTTACGAATATCAATGTTTAATCCAGTGGAATTAGGAGAAATGTGAACAGTACAGTAGCCAAAACACACTAACAGAAGCCCTATGAGGAATGTAACAAACTGGACCCACTGGTCCAAGCAGCAGTGGGAGGAGTTAAGGTTAGATATGATAAGTAATGATCATTAGATAAGCTATAATGTAGAGATAAGCAGTTCCTCATACCTAAAATGTCTTCATATCTAAAATATGTCATGAGACATTCCTAAACCCAAAGGAATGAAGCAGAAGTCAATTAAGGTCACAACAGGTGATCATCAGATTAAAAAGGACATGGAGAGGCTGGTGTTTCCATCTTCAGAAGTGTTCGTTTGAAAGTGAACCCACAGATAGATACAGTATCTCCAACATAATAAAGAGAACAGGTGAATAGAGTTAAAATGATTAATCAGGCCTAGGTCTGTGTTTCAGAAGAACATCTTCACTCTTCATAGTGTTTATAATCTGATAATCTGCATCCTCTGCTTGCAGTTTGAGGTCTCCTAGCTGAGCTCTGTGCAACACCGCCACTATGCGGTTGACTGCTATCATTGCATGTTGATGAAGGTCTTCGGGTGGCCAGTTAAATAGTGTTACAGAAACATGACAATAACTAGAATAGCGCTCAGAGAGCACAGACCTCTGCCTGTGATGCATTTCGTCAGCATGTACAGTTGTTGAATGTGTGCTTTTTTAGTTTAGCAGTTCTATATGGCCAACTTGAAAATGCATGTTGCAGATGAAATATTGATCACCTTGATGAAGCTGAATCTGTTGTAGTGTGAGACCAAGCTGATCAGGGTGCTGTTCTGGGTTTAAAATGACCCGCCATAGGAATTGAATGGGTAAAATGACCCGCTATAGGAAATGAATGGGTAAGACAATATTATGTTCATCCAGCAGATGGAAAACATCCCCATACACACCCACAGCCACAACTCACCTGGGTTACCCGGGTTCTAGGTCTAAAATGAGCCCCCATTTTATAGTGTTCAAGGCCAAAATTGACTGATCTGTTTTAACTGCTCTTATATGAACACAAAACCCATAAATCCCCAAATGAATGTGAACCACCTGAAGCATTCAGGTCAATACCATTCTCTTAGTGTACACTACATGCTCCCCCACACGTCCATAGTGTGAAACCACTTGGATACTGAAAGTGTAGAGCCATTACCAGTCAATACAAAGTTATTCTAAGTGATCATCTTTATCCTATTAATGAAACATATCCAGATGAAAATGATTTATTTCAAAACAGCAATACACCCATCCACAAAACACAAAATCAGTGAATGTTTTGATTTGTATGAACATGATGTCAATATGTTGTAGCCTTCCAATTAATCCACTTAAAACCTAGCTAGTGTTGTGTTCGGCTGCTAACACTTAATAATGGAACCGGACAACAGTGTGCATACGGCTATACTTTTATTCACAGCTCCCATTACAGGCGGCCATCACTCTCGCTGGCTCCCGCATCACTGCCTCGATCAACCTTGACGTCCGTGACGTCATCACGTATGACACATCTCTCCTGTCAAGAACTATGTTTACAGTGTCTGGAAACATAAACAATTTCTCTTAAACGCCAAACAGTGTTTCAGCTTTAACCCTCAATTAACAGTTTCAGAGCCTGTAACAATTACAACTGTAGAGAATAAAATAATAACATAACATGACAAACAAAAACAAACTCTTGTTACTGTCCCATCACCTCATATCACCAAGCTCCCATCACCTCATTACTGCCCCATCACATTTCCTCAATGAGTCTCTTTGGCGCTTTGGTCTGTCTACCCAACCTCCTCTCTATGTCTATGTGTTCACCACACTCACGTATGGGCGTGTCACACACCGGTGACCCTGCACTAGCGCCCTCTGCATTTGTGTCTTCAGTACTGTCTTCATTTTTAGGTACCTTGAGTAAGTGTCTGCGATTTCGCCTGTATGTTACCCCCTCGCGCGTGTGATTAGGTAGTCCACTGCTATGGACGGTTCTACGTCTCAGACTGTCCTCTCCAGGGTTCTACTGTTCTCTACAGGGCTGTAGACTGTTCTCCAGGGTTCTACTGTTCTCTACAGGGCTGTAGACTGTTCTCCAGGGTTCTACTGTTCTCTACAGGGCTGTAGACTGTTCTCCAGGGTTCTACTGTTCTCTACAGGGCTGTAGACTGTTCTCCAGGGTTGTAGACTGTCCTCTCCAGGGTTCTAGACTCTTAAGCCATTTGATTAATGTCAGATTTTCTGTTGCAATATGTGAGATTCACCCCTTTTCTCTTCACCAAATGCCAATTGAATTAAAAATATATTTCTGTATATGCACTGTGATGCATCCTATATAGTTTCTGGTTGATTGGGGACAGTGTTGTGTGGACATCAGACAAGAAAACATGCATAAACCTTTTTCTTTTACATAGGCGAAAATTGGAAATTGGTATATTTGTCACATACCTTCCATCTGCATTTTTCATTACTTTCCACCACTGGGATTTTGGGGGACTAACTGATATGTTATAAAGAACATATGTATGACACTACAACAGTTGAAATAATTTCTGTTGCAATTTGTTCAAGGTTATGTCATAAAATGCCTGGACTACAGGGGCAGGGGAGCATCACTACTGATCCATAGCCAGGACTGGGATGTCCTCAGTGGAGGTCCCAAGTCAGTCTTCCAGTCATTCAGCCAGCCTGTCAGTAGATGTGCTCTACTTGTATTGATTTGTTCATACACTAGTATTCCAGCACAGGTTATGTTCTTGAATGCTTCTGGTGACTAGCAGTTCTCTTAGCAACCTAATTTAATCCCTATCACCATTTTCAGATCAACATAGGGGAAACATATGGCTGAGAGATGTGTGTGGAGGAAAATCAACAGCACCACACACACACACTTACATAATCAACCAAGCAAGTTCTACCTTTCTATACCACAAATATAAGTTTGAGAACCTAGGATACATACAGCCCGCCTAAGGGGGTTCTAATGTACTGACCTCCCGGCACAGGCCTGACCCTGCTGGCAAGCTGCCTTGGTCCTAGCCAAGGAACAAGCGTTTCAGCTTCCGCTCACCTGTATGCAGCTTATACCATGCTGACTGGCCTGGACTAGTCACCACATCCACAGTCTAGCCAAGTTAGAGATACCCTTGTGCATTTGACAAAACAAGTGTCATACAATTAAGGTTATCATTCGCGCAGCATGTGTGCTGTAAGTGTAAAGACAAGATACAGATCATTTTCTCCAGGTTTTATTGAATAGCTTGTAGACCACACTGAAACACTGGGCTGACAGTTCAGTTGTACAGGGCGGACCTGGGAGACCATTCAGGACACCTTGTTTGGCTCGAGGCTCTGCTTAGTCTACTGGCCCAGGTGAACCATCAAACTGGATGTACTGACGCTGAGAATGGAGACACACACACGACACAGCTGGCCGACACTTCCTGCACTCTAAGAGGTTAGGGTTAGGGCTAGACTGAATGTAGGTTGGCATAAAATACATATTTATTTTTAAATGGATGGAAAGATGCTGCCCATGCCTAGATCTTTATGTCTATTCAGCATGTCTGTTCTCACCCACTGAGGTCCCATCACCAAACGTGAAGCCTCTGATACAATAATAAAACAGGGGCAGACAATGAAAGATAGAGATGGACAGACAGACATGTAGACAGATAGGTTAAAAAATTAGATTAGAACTCTTAGTGTTGTGATCAGACGGTACAACCAAAATGTCACCTCAGTGTAGTGATGCAGACAGAATTATGAACACCTGCTCCTTGCTTAGAAGGAGGTTATCATCTGCCCTCTGAAACATTCAGGACCAGGGCCGTACGCAGGATTTTTGTAATACCAAGGTCATTTAGTTTTGGTGCTTCAATCTGGTGCACTTTGAGAGCAAAATGAAGAGGCTAGATCTATAAAGAACAACACGCATCATATTGGATTAATATCATCTTTAACTGAGAGCAGTGGAGGTCATCCAGAGAGGACACAACTTAAGTGAATGTTGATGAGAACACACCATCTATTAGAAACATGAGACTAGCTCCTCCTGTCACCTCTCTCCCAGCCTGGCCTCCTCCACTCTGATGTCCATGCTGGTCTCCTTCTGTCACCTCTGCTCCTGTCTTTTGTCCATGTTGGTGTCCTCCTGTCACCTCTCTTCCACTCTTGTCCATGTTGGTCTCCTCCTGTCACCTCTCTTCCACTGTGGTGTCCATGTTGGTCTCCTCCTGTCACCTCTCCTCCACTGTGGTGTCCATTTTCATCTCCTGTCCACAAATTAACAAAACATAAACATAAGCTATAAACACACACACCCCCACCCACTCATCCATCCACATTATTTTTTAAACTTGCCTGGATCTAATTAATGTAGTGTCTCTTTGGGTAACATCAGGTATCTCACCTCTCATCTCTATGTCCTCTCCTCCTGTCCCCTCTCTTCCACTCTCTTGTACCTCTTGGTTTCCTGTCAACAAATTATATATTTTTAACAGAACATAATCATGCATACTGTGTATATGTATACACACCTACCTGTCTATTTATTTATCTCTATAAGCGGCACACCTGATTAATAACTTCCATCCAATGGTATAGGACAGGAAATAAGGATGCCTGTAGAATTTCAGGAAGTAGTGGAGCTTGTGCAAAGAGCCTAATTGCTTGGCAACACCAAACGCCCAGTGTTTACATGAGAAAATAAATATGATAGATTTCTTTGTAGAAGCACTGCTCTGTTTGTGCATGTGCGCAGGTACACCGCTTTGCTAATGTTAACTTGGGTCAAGAATAGCCTACACCTAGCTAGCCACGTTGTGACGGCTAGGATCATGGATGTATTCACTAACTAGCTATTTATCTAACGTCAGGCATCTCAGCATCTTCGTCTACGTTCTTAAATGTGAGCATTTAGGCGCTGTCAATGTTATAACTAATTGAAAATACGTTAAAATAACTGCTTATTGTTATGTTACTTGTGTCAATCTCCCTTACCTCGAAAGACGTCCAATATGTTCGCTTGATCGTCCGCAGCTGACACTTATTAATGACAAATTAGCTTTGCGTCTCACACCCCTTCTCCTAAGAGAAAGAAGATTCGCCAAATAAAAAGTGATTCAACCGTTTCAGGCGAAATGAGTTTTTGATTGACAAGACGATTGTCAGCCTCTGATTGGCCAAAGTAGAAATTGATTGACAGTTGACCCGCCCCCTCGAAGTCTCCGCGGGCCTGCAGAGTCTGAACAGTGAAACGCGTCATTGTTCCCGGCTTTCACCGATTGGTTAAGAGCATTGAAAAGACTAGCAGTCACGACCAAAAGTGTATATAAATTGTGTTCTTAATTTGTGTCTCTCTCTACCTTGGAAACTTTTCACAGTTGAACATTGTTTGTCACGCCTGTAAAGATTCCCCATTGCAAAGATTTTTTTATCCATCTGAAGAAAACAAGAGACAAGCTCTTTATTCTTTTTGAGTAAACAAACGTTTCCATCACAACCTACTCACTAGCCTTTCACTGTAGGCTACGACAATCCTCAATTCGGTAAGTTGTATGTTATTTTTTATTTTTGAAAGATTAGAGCGAAGCCGTTTGGGGCTTCGGTTTAGGAAGTGAACTTCGAATGAACAAGGGAGGGTTAGACGACTGTTTTTGAATTTGAGTCCAGGAGAGGGTTACTGTTCTTTTTAATTTGAGTCCAGGAGAGGGTTACTGTTCTTTTGAATTTGAGTCCAGGGGAGGGTCATATAGCTACACATTTGAATCGAAAACAGAATAGTTTATTCATCTTTTCTGAATTCAGCAAGCTGTTTTGTATGACCATGTTGAGAGGGAAGCGCGTGAAGCGAACATACCGACATGCGGTCTGTTTTCAGTGTATTTCTCTGTTGCTGGTCGTTGCTGCGTGCGTTCACTTCTTTTATTCTCTGGTGATATTAAGTGGAGAACATGGCCGTATTTAGACCTGGGCCGGTTTCCCAGAGGCATCGTTAAGGCATCGTGGCGCTACGTGCTTCTTAAGAACGTCGTTAGGTCCACATCTAGGTGGCGATTCGTTTCCCAGAGCCTTCTTAGCCAAGGTATACCACAGCCAAGGGATACGTTATGAAGGGCGGTCGGACCCCATCGTAAGCTGTCCCTTGGCGATGCGCTCCGTTCATCCCGTTATAGTTTTAGTTCGATTAGAGCAAAATTACACTTTTAAAAAGGAGAGTTGCAATACAGCACACATCTATCTATCCTACCTGCGCGATTCACATCATTAGTGTACACAAAATACAATTAACTTGAATGATGAAAATAATGTCATGGAGCCTACACAACACATCATGGGAATGTTGTTTTTAAAACTTTTATTGAGCCAAGCAACATATACGGACTATCCATAGCCTAATATAATCCACTTTGTGAACAACAACAACATTTTCTTATGTAAAGGGATAATTTGATGACATGACTTTTCTGGCTGTCTTTATATATTGTCAGACAGATATCCTGGCGAATTGATTAATCCAATGAGGCCATCTAGATGAATAGTCAAATATCCTCACACACGCTCCAGAATATTGTAGAAAGCCTTCCCAGAACAGTGGAGGCTGTTATAGCTGCACAGGGGGGACCAACTCCATATGATGCCTATTCATTTAGAATGGGATGTCATGAAGGTTCCTGTAGGTGTAATGTGTAGGTGGCCCAATACTGTTGTCCTTATAGTGAACTTTGCTAACAGATTCACAGTATTTAGTGATCTTACAAATGCTGTTTGTTATATTGTGTGCCTTCTTCAAAACCTCTACTGTTGTAATGTGGCAAGAAACAACAAATATACAGGATAAAGGGAACTTGTTTAATATTGGTTGGGAAAAAACATGGGCAGGTTTGTTCTTCAGACTTTTGTCCTGTAACAGGCTGTCTTTTTCCAAGGTGGGTTGTTAGACCCATGCCCAACCCCCAACCTGGAGGGCCAGTTGTTGCTTTTCGTCTGGCCTCTACCCTGAACCTGCCCGGCATGGTTGAACCTGCTGGGGGGTGACCCCCCACCAATATAGCCTTCATGGTCATGGAGGCACGCAAGCCTTCCCACCACGACAAGGTAGCAACACGTAGGAAGGATGAGTGGTGTTGTGAGTGTATGTAGTGTGTGCGCGCAGTGTACAGTGGTGTGTGTGCAGTGTGTGGTAAGTGTGTGTGGTGAGTGTGTGCAGTGTGTGGTAAGTGTGTGGTAAGTATGTTGTGTGTGTGGTGAGTGTGTGCAGTGTGTGGTAAGTGTGTGTGTGGTGAGTGTGTGCAGTGTGTGGTGAGTGTGTGCAGTGTGTCTCTGGCATCTGCATCATCTGCAAGGGAGGAAAATTAAATTAGCGACATTGAATGGAATGCATGCAGTGTGGGAATAGACAGAGTATACAAAATACACACTTAGCCTACCTGGATTTGGCAGAATGATGGGCACTGATATGGAGGGCCACACAAACTGTGCCTCCGCTAGGGCCTGCTGCTTGTTCTGCAGGTCCAGCCTCTCACGCTGCACAGCCAGCCTCTGCCTCCCCACCTCCAGGAGCTCCTCGCTGCAGTCGCACCTCGCATCCGTGGTGTTCAGCTGCCTCTCACGGGGCGGGGGGGGACGTCATGGGGTGTGTGGGGGGTGGGGGGAGAGCGTGTCGACGGGGTGGAGCGGTCTGACCGTGCTGGGGTCTCCTCTTCAGAGGACTGGGAGGCTTGGGGTGACTCAGCTGAGGGCTGGGAGGCTTGGGGTGATTCAGCTGAGGGCTGGGAGGCTTGGGGTGACTCAGCTGAGGGCTGGGAGGCTCTGGGTGACTCAGCTGAGGACTGGGAGGCTTGGGGTGATTCAGCTGAGGGCTGGGAGGCTTGGGGTGACTCAGCTGAGGGCTGGATGTTGGAGGGGCCCTCTCCAGACTCCAAATCAAGGCCACCAGTGATGCCTTGGGAGGCTGTGAGGCCGATGATCGATAGGGCCTTCTCCTCCTCCGGGGTGAGGGAAGGCACGGTGCTCTGCCTCTCGGCGCACCTCAAGGTATACCTTGAGAAGCGTCGTAGCGCGGAGAAGTTCGGCGAATCTGGGAAACGCGGCCTCAGGTGGTGGATTGAATCACTGCTGATTGAGTTAAAGTGGGAACCATAACAAAACGGTGCACACCGGTTTATAGATTGGCCCAGGTGCAGGCTGTGTCTATATGGTAGGCTATACCAGACTGCCCTCTAGTGGTGCCTACTGTACAGAATAAAATAACGTTATAACTATTATAATATTTGCTATGTGTAAAATAAGTATGAGTAGCCTACAGGTACATTGGAATTCTTTTAATCGCTTGTCCTTACAGTGTCAGTACAAACCAGTTCCTCAGTCCAGTCCTAGGTACTCCACTAGACGTAAAGGTTCCCAAACGGACAATTTACATTACTATCTGTAATCTATCAGTATCATCCTCATCTACTTACCCCATCCCTTCCCTACTTATCCCAACCGATGACTGTTTGTGTCCATGACATAGTCAGTGCAATTAAATAACATGGGTGTGTTATGTACATAGCTATAATAAATAATCCTGGGGTTGAACTATGACCAAAAAACTAAACTGCTAAATCAATATTCCTTCCATAGTAGCATAACTGTAGTCATGTTCATTTTGAATAAAAAATGGCATGAGTGCATGGATTTATATAATGAATTTATTGTTTAGTAATACTACTACTGCTGGTGGTGGTGTGTGTGTGTGTGTGTGTGTGTGTGTGAGTGTGTGTGTGTGTGTGAGAGAGAGAGAGAGAGAGAGTGTGTGTGTGTCTGTAGTGGTGAGGGAGGGGTGAGGGGGGATTGGTTTGGTTACACCCTTCCATCCCCCAGTACAGACTGCCCTCTGGGGAGCTGAAGAAAGCAGTCAGCTTGTCACAGAGGTGCCAGGTGATATAGGCTGGTGAGGACTGCATTACATTTACATTACATTACAATCATTTAGCAGACACTTTTATCCAAAGCGACTAACAATAATTGCATTTAACGTAGGAAAAGCCAATGTACTACTACTTGCCAGAACTCACAAGTGCATCTTCTCTCTAAAACAAGTGACTAAGAGCATGATCTAGTGCTGAAGGCAAAGTTCAAGAAAAGCAATCTAAAGTACAGTGCAATACAATACAATAAAATACAATAAGTGCTTAGGAGGGAAGATTGTTGTAGTACTTCTTGAAGAGATGAGTTTTGAGCCTGCGACGAAAGATGGGCAGCGACTCTGCTGTCCTGACATCAGTGGGCAGTTCATTCCACCACTGCGGGGCCAGGACAGAGAAGAGACATGACCGTGTCGATCGACCGCAGGGGCCTCGGAGTGACGGGGCAACCAGTCGCCCCGAGGTAGCAGAGCGTAGCGGTCGGGAGGGGGTGTAGGGTTTGACCATGGTCTGGAGGTAGGAGGGGGCTGTTCCTTTCATTGCCCTGTAGGTTAGCGCCAGAGTTTTAAACTGGATGCGAGCCGCTACAGGGAGCCAGTGTAGGGAATGGAGGAGGGAAGTTGTGTGGGAGAACTTGGGGTGGTTGAACACCAGGCGAGCAGCAGCTTTCTGGACAAGTTCCAGAGGTTTAATGGCTGACGCCGGGGCCCCAGCGAGGAGGGAGTTGCAGTAGTCAAGGCGGGAGATGACCAGGGCCTGGATGAGTACCTGCACCGTTTCATCAGTGAGGAAAGGGCGAATCCTCCTGATTTTGTAGAGCATGAATCTGCAGGAGCGTGTGACATGTGCGGAAGACGACAGTTGGTTATCTAGGGTCACACCCAGATTCCTCGCAGTCCGAGTCGGGGTCACCACTGTGTCTTCAATGGTGATGGCCAGGTCCCGGTGCGGGCAGCCCTTCCCCGGGAGGAACAGCAGCTCAGTCTTGTCCAGATTGAGCTTGAGGTGATGTCGTCATCCACTCAGAGATGTCAGCCAAACACCCAGCTATGCGTGTCTCCACTGCCTGGTGGTATAGGCTGGTGAGGAGGACTGCCAGGTGGTATAGGCTGGTGAGGGGGACTGCCTGATGGTATAGGCTGGTGAGGAGAGCCAGATAGTATTAATGGGTTTCAAATGTAGTCCTAGACCTGCCATGTTGGGGACCCAACACAGGTGTTTCAAATGAATTAATTAGTTCTTCTGCATAGGATTCTATGCAGTAGAGCCAATCAGATAAATTGAAACACCTGTGTTGGTCCCTAATATGGCAGGTCTAGGACTACATTTGAAACCCATGAATAGGCTGGTGAGGGGGACTGCCAGGTGGTATAGGCTTGTGAGGAGAGCCAGGTGGTATAGGCTGAAGGAGGACTGCCAGGTGGTATAGGCAGGTGAGGAGGACTGCCAGGTGGTATAGGCTGGTGAGGGGGACTGCCAGGTGGTATAGACTGGTGAGGAGGACTGCCAGGTGGTATAGGCTGGTGAGGAGGACTGCCAGGTGGTATAGACTGGTGAGGAGGACTGCCAGGTGGTATAGGCTGGTAAGGGGGACTGCCAGGTGGTATAGACTGGTGAGGAGGACTGCCAGTTGGTGTAGGCTGGAGAGGAGGGCTTGGTTTGCCTACACCCATCCTGCCAGGCCAAACTGCCCTATGGGGAGCCGAAGTATGCAGCCAGCTTGTCACGGAGAATGTAGGCATCCCTGGGTCCTCTGTTACACAAGTATCTGTTTTGCTCAAGGAAAAGGGACAAAACAATATCAATAGTAAATATCTAGCTTGTGTGGGAGAAAGGTTGTATGTGTCTTAATAAAATCAATAATAATATTACCTGCATATAGGCTACACTGCTAAAATGTTGTAGGTATATGGCATTATGTGGCATGCTCATTATACTTGGATATCTTATACATAGTTAACAAATGTTAGTAGGCAAAGTAGGCAAATTAGGCTATGTTCTTACTGTTGCCAACTTGAAAACAAACACACCAACTGCGGTTGGTGCATATTACTAATGTCTACACCAGATGTTCTTGTTAGCTACAATGTTTTTCCTACTTGAAAACAGACACTCAAACACTGCGGTTGATGCATAGCCAAACGTTAGGCTACATATTAGCCTACTAACGTCTGTTAACTATGTAGCACTAGCTACATTATGAGTGCCAGATACAATGTTTTGCCATAAAATGTTGCCTGCTTGAAAAACGTGGTGCATAGCACAACATACCTGTACTAACGTCTGTTAACTACGTTATGTTACATAACATACATACATAAGGTCCGTTAACTATGTTATCTAGGCTAACGTTAGCACAATATTGCGAGTGCAGATAGGCTAGCTACAATGTTTTGCCACAATTGCCTACTGAAACAGACACAAAAACGGTTATGTGACTGATACAGCATCAAAGTAATTGTTTCTAAAAGATACAAAATCACTTTGTAAAACTATCACAATAGCTTAGCTACTATCACCATTATTTTATTGAAGAAATTATAAGATTAACTTACCCATTGCGAGGTTGTTGGACATTTGTCATTGTCTGATCAACTGGGATTTTTTTTTTTAATTATTTTTTTTTATTTTTAAAAGTGCACTAGAATGCGTCGAATGTCGCAGCCTGTGTGCGGGGCTAGCTGGACACAGCGCCGTGCGCCGTCATACGACATCGTGGCGGATGCGGTCTGCGGGGGGCTTTAGACGACTGTTTTTGAATTTGAGTCCAGGAGAGGGTTACTGTTCTTTTTAAGGGGAGACACCCCAGGTGAATAGGAAAAAAAAAATCCTTAATAGGTATCACCATCAAACTCCCCCAGTTTGTTAGGTACATTAAGGAGCATCTTTTTTGTATTACAAGTTTTCTGAAATCTTATGGATGAATATGCAAATTAGGCATTATATGCGCTAAATATGCGCTAATTTGCATAATTTCAGGAAATCAATTTTTTTAACTGGTTCAAGCCAGATTCAAAATTCTTGTTTCATTTTGTTCACATATCCCTATTCAAACTTTGTCCAAGGGGGATTTTTGATATCTCTTTTCTTCACTTCAGAAATCAGAAAATACTGTCAACAGTCATAAAAAGACCAATTTTCGCCATGTTTTAGGGATAAACTGTTATATAAATCAGGCTATGAATGAAATTTAAAAAATCCCCCTTTGACAAACTCTCAGAATATGGATTGGAACAAAACTGGAAAGTTAGGTGTATGTAGGTGCTACTCAAGTGGTGGTTTTGATGTCCCTAAGATGAGAAATAACTCATTTTGAGAAAACGGGCTTTGAAAATTTGTATTGTAAAAAAACATACATTTGCATTGTAAACCAATATTTACAAACACAATATCCAATCACATCATTAGTAACAACATTACACAACATCTGAAAACACATAGAAACTGAAAACTGAATAACACAGCATGTTGTGGATTCAAAATAGTCCAGGAGTAGACATTTTGTATAGAGAAGTAAGACCTGTTTAGTTGGAAGCCCACGAGTGGGATGTTAGTAAGACGAGACTAGAGACGAGACAATGTTAGTAGGGAAGAGAACATTCCCTTTTAGAAAGCTTGTATTATTTTGTTAAACAGATCATGGACAAAGATAGACACATTTGACGAGGACATGCATGAGAAAACAGATTATCTAGCTTTTTGTGTTTTTTTAAGCGTTTTACATGGAGAAAACATGAATGAATGAACATGAAGAGTAAGCTGATTCATAAATACACAGGACAAGATGTGGTAAACAATGCAGGGTAAACACCAATAGAAGCTAAATATAGATTGCCAAACAAACAAGTGATATAACCATCGTCAAAAGCAACACCATAGGAGACATCAAGCTACGCCGTCATAGGTCTACAGAGTCACTCCTCAGATGGCACCACACTAGCTATCAACAAAACTGTTCTAGGCAGCTGGTTTGTAGAACCCACTCAGCTGCAGTTCACAAAACTGTTCTAAGCAGCTGGTCTGTAGAACCCACTCAGCTGCAGTCCCCAAAACTGTCCTAAAACCACAATATGTTCCTGGTGCGCATGGGGTTGTCATCAGTGAAGCAGACTACCCCATATTGCCGCCTTCATGTTGTCCACTGAACGCTGGTTATTGAGAATTATTGTAATAATTCTCAATAACTGTAATAATTTTGTAACATTTTGCATTTATTGGCAGTCAGCTTACCTACCTCTGGGTCCACATCTGCATATGCCTGCCTAATCTGCTCTCTGCTTCTGTGAAAGGACTCCAGACCTCTCTCTATTTCAGCAACTGAAATTAAAAAAGTTTATTTGGTCAGTTAATGGATGCATGTAGATATGCCACAGGTAGAGAGACTACTGTGCATATGTATAGGCTTCTGATATTGGATAGAGAGAGAGAGGGAGAGAGAGAGGGAACACGTTTCAATAGCCTACCTGTCACCCTCTTGTCATGTTTCTGATACGTTTTCAGATGAAGCCCTGGGATCCAACACTTTACTAATCTTTTGGAGAGCTGCATACCCCAACCCTAACTCGTGCGCTAAGAGGACCATCCTCACATTGACATCAAATGCAACATCATTCCTAGTTGTATCATGAAGCCGAGTCGATGTGTAGACACTTTTGCGATAGCCATTTCTCACAAAGACTGCACTCTAAGAGCAAAGTACTACAGAACCCACTATTCTGAGGATCTATGTTAATTTTAATACCAGTTCCTGCACAATTAGGACAAATCAACCCAGTTATCAGCTCATTCAAACGCGCCGCATCTCTCTGCTGCTCACTGGACATGCTAACGCTAGCCTCATCTCCCTGCTGCTCACTGGACATGCTAGCACCGGCTAATGACAACTTGCGCGAATAGGCACTTTATATCTCATAAATTTAAACATTTCCATTTAGTTTCTCATGTTTTCTGTTCAACCTTGCGGTCAAACACTGTTGTTGTTGTTGCTTATTACGTTTAGAACGCTTTACAGACGGCATTATTTGGATTAGATATAAGGAAGTGGAAACGTGTCACATGACGCGCTGAACCAATCACGTTCTCAGAAATCAACAACAGCCAATGAGATTTCACGGTTAGCATCAAACCCGCCTTTGTATTTCCACGATTGGTTGCTGATACAAATGAAACTATCAGGTTTGGTTGCGATAACATTGTGCACGAGAGCCAGATCTTTAAAACGATACCCGGATGACCGGGATCCAGACGAAAGAAACGCTGTGAGACGTTCCGAAAAAAGGCTAACTTTTGGTGATTTTAGGAAGAATCTACAGACGCAAACAGACTAAATGAAGTAAAATAAACATCTAAATGCGTATTTTTGATGTTTTATTTCCACTAGTATGAAAGAAGACATGTTATGGAAGCAAACTAGCACAAAATCTCAAATTTGACCAGGGCGTTGAAAAACGATGTTTTCACCTACCGTGTCTCCCCTTAATTTGAGTCCAGGGGAGGGTCATATAGCTACACATTTGAATCGAAAACAGAATAGTTTATTCATCTTTTCGGAATTCAGCAAGCTGTTTTGTATGACCATGTTGAGAGGGAAGCGCGTGAAGCGAACATACCGACATGCGGTCTGTTTTCAGTGAATTTCGCTGTTGCTGGTCGTTGCTGCGTGCGTTCACTTCTTTTATTCGCTGGTGACATTAAGTGGAGAGCATGGCTGTATAACGTAATTCATAAGCAAATCTAGAGGCCACCACCTGTGCTGACTCAAAAAAAATTGCTGATGTGACCGGTCTGATCTTGTACGCATGTGTTTCTGCATTGTGTATTAAATAGCTGGACCACTTCTTGCTGCTGAAGGCTGATTTATTCTGGATAGAATAAACACACACATAGTTATACATTTGCACTGAGGCTGGTCAGGCATCAGATGGACCGCCAGCAACTGAGGTTTACATGTTGCTATACAATTACCGTAATAAAGTCAAGGATGATACACTCTCAAAGTTATTTACTCTTTATTGCATTCTGCACTTCAGACCCCATTACTACGCGTTCTGGTGGTTATCTCCTTGCTGAACGTTACTTCCGGTCCCCCTCTACATTAAGCCCCTCTCCTTATATCACCTGACTGCCTGACTGAATATAACATACAACATGAATCAGAACATTACAACATTCCTCCCCCCATAGTCTACAAAAATCCTTCTTTTATGTGCTGAACAAATTCACTTAAACCTAGTCTGATTCTACGAGGGGATTATTCTGCCCCTGCTACCACTTAGTCCTTGAGATACGTGGGTGCCTGTCTAACTCTCACTGGGTAACAATTTCCCAAAACCCCAATGTCTGGAGGCCCCTGTGCCACTGCATCTGGTGCTGGATTCTGTAGTTCTGCTGGCGGCACCAGTATGCCTGGATCCTCTGCTTCTTGTGGCGGTGCCCATACTACCTCGTGTGCCTGATTTTCTAGTTCTTGCTCTGCTGTGTCCACAGGAACACTCTCCTCTTAGAGGCAGGGGTCAGCCAGGTTGTGATCATAACATGGCTGTATCTGATCCTGATGTCGTCTCACTAGTTTCCCATCCAGTGTTTTCACTCTCCAAGAGACTGGACCGGTCCTCTCTATAAGTTGCCGGAATCCACTTCTGGCCTGAGTATCCCCTCACATGGACTGAATCAGACACTTGTAAATAGCGAGGGACGCACCTGATCTAGCCGAGTCCTGATCCTGCGGTTCATGAGCAGCTCAGCTGGCGTGGCTCCCGTGGTGGTCTGGGGGATTGATCTGTACTTGAACAGGAACCTGGATAGCTTTGTCTCCAGACTACCTTCCCCCATCTTCTTGAGTCCCTCCTTGACCACCCGCACCGCCCGCTCTGCACAGCCATTTGAGGACGGGTGGTATGGTGCTGTTGTGACATGCTGTATGCCATTCTTTTGTAGGAAGTTTTGAACTCTGCACTGACCAGACTAGGCCCATTATCACTGCAGGGGTGGCAAAAATGCTTCTCAGTCTCTCGATAGTCATGGATAAAGTAATAGACGACATTGGGTGAGCCTCGATCCATTTTGAATAGACTGAGGAGCATCTTCCCCAATACAGGCCCACAGAAGTCCAGAGGCAGCCTCATCCATGGTTGGTCTGGCCACTCCCACGGGTGTAGCGGTGCTGTTGCAGGGGTGGCTTGGTAGGACTGACATGCATGACATTCCCGCACAGCGGCTCTAAATCCGCGTCCATGTTTGTCCACCATACGTAGCTGCGGGCCAAAGACTTCATTGGTGAGACCCCCGGACCCCCGGATGAGCTTCATGAAGCTCCTCAATCATGATTTGTCTTCCTTGAGGTGGGATTATCACTCTACTTCCCCACAGTATGCACCCCTCCTCCACGCTCACTTCCTTTTTTCTTCTTATGTATGGCTGCATTTCTGGGTTGTTGCAGTACTCTGAGGGCCAGGAGTCCTGCAGCAGCGCCTGATGTACTCTGGACAGAATGGGGTCTCGCCGGGTCCCCTCCCATATCTGCGTTACCTGTAGTGGTGTGCCATTCATGTGCTCCATGAGCATTACCACCTCTTCTTCCCGTGGTGTGGCCGCGGACGTGATCGGCAGGGGGAGCCTGCTCAGTGCATCCGCGTTCCCGTGTTTTGAGCCCTCCTTATACTCCAAGGTGTACTCATAAGCTGCCAAAATCAGTGCCCATCTTTGCATTCTGGCTGCGGCGAGGTGTGGGATGCCTTTACTCTCCCAGGAGGTCCAGCAGCGGTTTGTGGTCTGTCACAATGGTGCAGTGTTTCCCAAACAGATACTGGTGGAATTTCTTAAAGGAGTAGTAAAGGGAAAAATGTTTAGCCCTGTTTTAAGGTTACTTATGATCATATACAATGGTTCAGATCAAAAAGTTGACAAAACTAGCACTTTTGAGAAAGTGTGATAATTGCTCTACCACCGTTTTGGTCACAGTAGGATACAGTACATGTTTACTATGACAGATTTAAGTACAGTACTGTAATGAAAATCCCACCAGTAACCAGATAGCAGGCTAAAAAAAAGTTTTTTAAGCCTGTCCGGTAGACCGGGAGGTTGGGATCTCTGAAGTTGGGATTAGTGGGGTCCTACTGTAGTTAAGCATGAAGCCCAAGAAGTACTTCAACTGTGTCTGGTCAGCAGTGTTGGGCAGTAACGCGTTTCTAGTAACGCGCTACAGTAATAATATTACTTTTTCCAGTAACGAGGGGTGTAGCGAGTTACTAATCACATTTCAGTAATAATATTACAGTTACTTGCCCCCAGAAAGCTCGCTACTGCTTTACTTTTGTCATAGGCCTGCTCTGTTTATTTATTTTCGTTTTACAAAGGGTGAAATAAAGTTTTGATTTCAGATTGAATAACGTTCCGCTCATATCACGTCCCGTCACATTATAACCAGGCAAGCAGCGAGCGAGCGGAGCTATTTGAACATGACGACGTTAACATTCCACGGCTGGAAATACGCACACTATTTCGATTTCCTGGAACTGAAAGACAACAAGAATGTTGTCAAGTGTAAACTGTGTGTAAGTTCTACTAAGACTCTTTCTTGTGCCAGAAACACCACCTC
Source organism: Borostomias antarcticus (assembly GCF_949987555.1). Lineage (NCBI taxonomy): Eukaryota > Metazoa > Chordata > Actinopteri > Stomiiformes > Stomiidae > Borostomias > Borostomias antarcticus. The sequence goes on from NC_140234.1 coordinate 4,304,088, forward strand.
AAATCTCCTGAAACATTTGCTACGCCAACACAGCAACATGAAGTTGGTGGAAAGAGAACCGGCCCGTGATGAGCACGCTGCAAAAGGTAGTCAATGTGGAAAGTAATATATTACATAAGTAACTAGTTACTTTTGGCTGGGAGTAATAAGTAAAGTAACGATATTACTTTTAAAAAGGGTAATGAGTAATAAGTAATATATTACATTTTTTGAGTAACGAGCCCAACACTGCTGGTCAGTTGGCTGTGGAGCGCTTGCAATGGCCTGTACCTTGTGTTGACTTTCGTTGTCTTTTATCATTGTCCTTATTAAGCTCTGCGTTGTGTTTTGATTACAATAAAAGACGGCCCCCAATCTCCCACAATACCACACAGTCCAGTGTCTCCTTGTTCTGATGTATTCCAAATTAATCTCTCCAACACAGGATTTGAGCGACATCAAAAGCTGTTTATTCCAGAAGGGTTAACATACAAAAAACGATGGCATAAAGTCTAATGTACACTTGACCTCTCTGTATGCTGTCTGAACTCAAATTAAAGCATTGGTCTCGTTGCAACGTTCTTATGGTTCGGGTGTCACCCCCCCCCCTCGTCTCTTCTCCGATAAGACTGTCTTTCTCGTCTCTTCTGTGGCCTTGTTTGGTCAAGATAAGCTACGCCGCCTCGGCGCTAACCACAACAATTGCTGTTTAGCACAGAATGTACCAGCCCTAAGGATGTCATCTTTATCTCATAAGTCTATGGAAGAGGGACACCGTTTTCTTACAGAACACACCAGCTACAGCCATACTCAGAGGTCGATCATAATAATTTAGAAATAGCTAACAGGATCAGATTAAATCAATATTTCTTTGAAAATCAGCCAGATTCAACACTTATCTGCTACGGAATGAATTCCTTTTTCGTTGATCCTGTATCCCAGGTACACCACCTCTGGTGCCATGAAGACACATTTGTCTCTCCTATGCCTGGGGCTGATGACACCCCATAGGGTAGCCTGGTGTACTGGTATAAACCGCGGTGGGTGTTCATTGTTGTGAACTTCTTAGATTCTTCATCCCGTGGGAGTTGCTGGTATGCCTGAGACATGTCTAGTTTGGTGAATTTCTGTCCCCCCCCAGTACTGCCAACAAGTCCTCAGTTTTTGGAATTGGGTAGTTATCTATCTTAGACACTGGATTCACAGTAACTTTATTGTCCCCACATATTCTAGTTGTTTTGTCTGGTTTAAGTATAGGAACTATGGGAGCGGCCCACTTGGAAACTCACAGGCCTCTATGATGCCTTCCTTCTCTAATTTAACCAACTCTGTCTCAACTTTGTCCTTGAGGGCATATGGCAGAGGCCTGGCTTTGAAATACCTTGGCTTGGCCTCGGGGTCAACAGAGATCTTTGCTGTAGCTCCCACTAAACTGCCCAGCTCACCTTAAACACCTCTCCGTGTTGTGAGAGTAGCTCACTCAACTCCTGCTGCTGACCTGTATGTAGTCTGAAAATGGCCCTCCAGTCTAGCCTAATGGCCTCTAGCCAATTTATCCCCAAGAGATTTGGCCCCTCCCCTCTTACCACTATCAATGGCAACTGTCTGGTCTGCCCCTTGTAACTGACTTGTGTGTACATCTTGCCTAGCACCCCTACACTATCTCTGGTGTACATATACAGCTTTGTTCTTGTATGGTGGAGGTTCCCCCCTCCCATCTTCCTGTATGTTTTCTCATTCACTATAGTCAGGCTTGCCCCAGTGTCTACTTCAAACTCAATGTTGCATCCATTCACTGCCATCTGCTCTCTGTATGGCTCTACTCTTTTTTTCATCATCGATATTGTACATCATGTGGGCATACTCCTCTTCCTCTTCTTCCAGTCTGTGGCGCGCTATGGCTTCTACCATACGGACTTGTGGTCACGATTGATCAGATAGCTGGTTGGCTTGGTTCCACGATTGAAAATCTTCAATCAGTATCCCTGCACACCGCACTGATCACTATACATATACACACTGTACATACAAACTTTAAAGTTACCATTTAAATACATTTGTAAATATTACACTTACTTATTCATTCAATTCAACCATAACATTTCTGTGACCTTTTGGGATGTTTGCTTTGGCATTGTAAATGTATGTTTCCCATGCCAATAAAGCCCTTTGAATTGAAGTAAAATATAGAAGACATACAGATAGTATATATGTTACGGTCAATGTGAGAAAACGGGGAATGTGAGCTTTTCCCGGTTATTGCGCACATTCCCCGACCTCGCGGGGAATGTAGGAGAAACATGTGCGTTTCTCACATCTCCCGGGTAATGTGCACATTCCCCGACCTTGCGGGAGATGTGAGAAATTGGTTAGTATTTCTCACATCTCCCGCAAGGTCGGGGATTGTGCACATTAACCGGGAAATGCTTACAATTCCCGACCTTGCGGTATATCTAGCAAAGTCCAACCGTATGCAAAACCTCTGCGCAAAGGGGTGGTGGGAGAGGGCTCGTGCGCTTAGAACGAGAGGTGCTTGACATTTTGCCCATGGTTTTCGAATACAGCATCAATTGCATTAATGGAAACATTAAATTGGGTCTAATTATACATGTGTTGAAAGTTAAGATAATTAGCCTACAAGCCGCGAGGCTACGCAACACAATAAGCAAAACAATCTCACTGTTTCACTCGTCCCACTCATCTGTTTCACTCGCCCCGCACGGCAGGGACAAGAGAAACAATGCACATCTTCTGTTCTCGGCCGTCTTGAATTGAACTGTTACACCAGAGAACGAAACTTACAACTAATAGGTTAGTAAGGACATGTACAAGTTGTTTGTCATCAAAAAATTTAATCTCCCATCTTTATTAATTTCTGTGTAAATCTGATCAAACCAAAAAGTGTTTCATTCGTCCCGGTCCTCCCCTACAGTTAATAACAGTCTGTGGTCTACCTTGAACAGTAATATAGCCTATGCTGCACACAGTGTAAGTAGTATTGGGAGGATAGGCCTACACTGGTGATCAAGTTAACAAACGCAAAAGGAACATTGCAACAACAGGAAGGTGGGAACCTCCAAAGGAACCCTACACGTTAGCTAGCCGAAAGACAGACGAAAAGACGAAAAATCTCTCACAGGTGTGCGCCAGTAGCCTAACGTTAGCCCAAGTATCGTGGGTGCCTCTTATGGTGCACACCATCGGAGGCGTCACATAAGCCCTCTCCCACCACCCGGCTGTGCAGAAGTTTTATATACGGTTGCGCTTTCCTAGATTTACCGCATGGTCGGGAATTGTAAGCATTTCCCGGTTAATGTGCACAATCTCCGACCGTACGGGAGATGTGAGAAATACTACCCAATTTCTCACATCTCCCGCAAGGTCAGGGAATGTGCACATTACCCGGGAGATGTGAGAAACGCACATGTTTCTCCTACATTCCCCGCGAGGTCGGGGAATGTGCGCAATAATCGGGAAAAGCTCACATTCCCCGTTTTCTCACATTGACCGTAACATATACATATACACACTGCACATACAAACTTTAAAGTTACCATTTAAATACATTTTTAAATATTACACTTACTTATTCATTCAATTCAACCATAACATTTCTGTGACCTTTTGGGATGTTTGCTTTGGCATTGTAAATGTATGTTTCCCATGCCAATAAAGCCCTTTGAATTGAAGTAAAATATAGAATTTGGGAGGGAGGGATTTGTGTTAGTGAAAATGTGCTTTACTGAGACGGGAAGCACAGTGTGTAATCTTACCAGTCTCAATATGCTCTCCTGTGAAGTGTATCGCAATCCCAATATTTGTACATGTTTGGCATGGCTTGGACTTGAGCATTCCTCTGGCACTTGTTTTCACTGCTCCCAGGGAGGACTATGTGCAAGTCATGCCAGATGCCTACAAATAGATGGACTCCACTTTGCGCGTGTAAACTGTAGAATAATTAGGCATTACAATCAGGTGAAGAAATATGAACACATGCTCATTTCGCAGATTTCCAGAATCTATTTGGCTGCGCTCACGCTATATTGTTATAAGTAGGCCTAGGCTATATTGTTATAAGTAGGCCTAGGCTATATTGTTATAAGTAGGCCTAGGCTATATTGTTATAAGCAGGGTTGGGGAGTAACGGATTACATGTAACGCCGTTACGTAATCAGATTACAAAAAACAGTAACTGTAATCCGTTACAATACAATTTAAAATATGTAATCTAGATTAGTTACATTTGCATAGTAACGGGGATTACAGGCGTGATTACAATCACCCCTCGCCTCATCAGTTTTACAAAATAGCTTAAAAAAAAAAAAAAAGAAGTAGGCTAGTAATACCAATTGCACGCAGCGCGCCAACAAGATTCCCACTGATGTGCTCGTTGAACCACAGCTGCCAGACAGACAGCGAGCAGCACGGGCATCATGGCAGAAATACCGCAATGTGCATTCAAATCCTGGAAATACCAGCATTTTTTTATTCATTTACCTGTCACAGAACCACAACAATATTACAGCACAGTGTAAACTATGCCTCCCAGCCAACAAAACCCTCTCGACGGCCAAGGACTCAATGTCCAACCTGAAAAAGGCATTTGCCGGTAAGTTAACGTTAGAATGTCAAATGTTAGGGTAGCTAACGTTAACCTTACTTCCACTGACAGCGAAATTAGCTAACAGTAGGCTTCTACAGTATAGCACTAATGTTCAACCAGAAAACCAGACCCAAGCGCCCATTCAGATTATTTTCACTCAATATTGCCTGTTGGTGTTATGGTGCGTTCGTTTGTGGTCGGAGGTGGCAAGTTGCAAGGGGCAAAATACCTACCTCCGACCTGTGTGCATTCGAGCTATAGCGAATGATACGATGATTATATGACATTGACACCAGCCGGCAACTGGAGGCTGAGAAACATATCCGAATTCGCGACGAGGAAGTGCGAGTTTATGCGGCGTTTTATTTAATCATTCCTAGTAGCAAGTGGCAATTTTCCACCTCCCAGTTATAAACGAACGCACCATTATTCAAGAACTATAACTAACTGGCTGGGAAAACTGGTCAGTGGGTGCTTCATCCATAATATATAAGGCTGTGTGTCCACTGGCAAGTTGTATAGCTGAATAGCGTCAATCACAGCTGCAGAAGGCATTAGAGCTGGAGTTTAGAGCTGGCTCCGACGTTTACGCCCAACATTAGCTACGTTAGCAACGAGTGTCGTGTTTTGCAGTCTGCAATTAACTAGCCAAGGCAAGATGACACGCACCCTAACCTCTTGGCATTAACACTTGCTCTAACTGGGCGGACGCTGGGCAACTGCTGTTTCGCTATGTTGTCAGCTCTAGAACACAGAAAAATAATAAAGAATGTAGGATTTCTGGTGATATACACAGTACAGTAGGACCCCACTTATCCGAACCCAACGGTTCGTTCGTATCTCTGAAATGTCCGGATGACTGAAACGTGTTAAAATGCACCAAATTCAATAGGTGGTACTTGTTTCATATAGACTCATAATAGACCAATAAATACCCTTAATTACTTGTGAAAATGCATCACAATTGCAATCAAATAGCCAACTAAACGCATACAGCCTAGCCTATAATAGGCCTACAGTTACTGTAGCCTAGAATAAAATAAACAAATTTCCACTTGAGTGCATGCTTTGATCAAATACAGTACTTTATTCTCAAATGAGGCCTAGGCTACGCTGCATCGATAGGCTACTGTATTCGCAGAAAAAAATGGTATAGCTTAAAAACAACCCAACATTAGAACAGTTAGAGCAAATGATAATCAATAAATAAATAAATGAAATGACAGACAAGTTGTCGTGTCTTAAGCTATTGCAGCCTAAAGGAAAGTCTCTAAAACAACCGATGTAGGCTAACGGCTATAGGCTGTAGGGTATTATTTAACAAACACAGTAGGCCTATTAGGCTAATCTACATGCTTACAACACGTCTGTGTTCCTGAAGTCCATTAACTGGGAACGAATAACGACTAGATGTTCCTCTGCTTCAGGTTGCTGACGCGCTTTCTGGCTACCAAAGAATGCAGCTCTCGCGCAGCAGACTCGTTTGCGTTTTGCGCTCGACATTAAAGTAACAAAGAAATTAAACGTGACAGTAGGCTACAGCCTACAGGCAACATGTAGGTCTACATACAGTTCTGTTTTTATTCACAGGATACAGTACATTAGTACATACAGTACAGTTTATTATGACAGATTTAAATGCAAGTAGGCCTACAGTACTGTAATGAAAATCCCACCAGTAACCAGATAGCAGGGTCAAGCTGCCTGTCCGGTAGACCGGGAGGTTCGGATCTCTGGATCGGATGAGTGGGGTCCTACTGTACATGTTATATCTGGTGAAATACACAGTACTGTACATGTTATATCTGGTGAAATACACAGTACATTTTATTTAAAGTAATCCAAAAGTAACTGAAAGTAATCCCTTACTTTACTTTTAAATTGTGGTAATCGGATTACGTTACAGACTACAATTTTTTTCACAAGTAACTGTAACTGTAAGGGATTGCTTTTTAAAAGTAAACTTCCCAACCCTGGTTATAAGTACGCCTAGGCTATATTGATAGAAGTAGGCCTAGGCTATATTGATAGAAGTAGGCCTAGGCTATATTGATAGAAGTAGGCCTAGGCTATATTGATAGAAGTAGGCCTAATCTATATTGTTAGAAGTAGGCTGAGACTGACTGCCCCCCTGATCAAAAAGTCAAACTGCGCATATGAACATCATGTCACTAGAGAGACAGAAACAGCAGGATCCAGAGATGGTAAGGGACTGTGATAGAACTAACAGAAGGAAGTTCATAGAGAAACAACTAGAAATGAATCCAGAGGCCTATAAACAATGAGATGCAAATAAAAAGGCTATGTTAAGGGAAAGACTTCATGAACAATTAAACAGGACAACAATAGGCAGGCTTTTCAGAGATCGTGTCAGGGATGGACCCATCTTTGCATGTGTAAACTGTAGAATAATTAGGCATTACAATCAGGTTAAGAAATATGAACACATGCTCATTTCTCATATTTCCAGAATCTATTCTGCTGCTCTCACTCAAAATAAACCATCTCTCCAGTCTTGAAAGTTTCCCTCCCTCCCTTCCTCCCTCCATACAGTCAGTCCCTACATCTCACCCACCTTTTCTCCCTCCCTCTCTTCCTTCATCCTTCCTTCCTCCCGTCTCTCCATCCCTCACCTGTTTGTTCTTATGAAACCACCCCCTCTCTCCCCCAGGTATGTGAACTGTGCCCGTACTGAGGAAGAGCAGAACCTGGTAGCGTTTCAGTACCGTGGAGGGATCCTGTTTCGCTGCTGTCGGCTGCTGGCTGTCGGGGAGGAGCTGCTGGTCTGGTACGGACAGGAGTACAGATACAAGAGCATCTCCTTCAACTACGTCTGGGAAGAAAAGAGCACCACTAGAGGTATCTGTCCTCAACTCTTCTTCCCTCTGTCTTCTCCATCTCTCTCTCATCCACCTCTTTCCTTAAAGCTGAAAGAACCAGAGGTCTGCTGGTCATAATAATAACCGCTGTCCAAGTAGCTCTCCTCTACGATCCTTCCTCTCCTCTGTCTTTTTCCCATGGTGCCAGCCAGCAGGCAAGACATGGGCATACAGCGTGAAATTCAGGACACTCATGGATGCAACGATACAGACTATGTCATGAACTGCAATGGTGCCTGTGCAAATCGCTGTTGTGAGGCACGCAAATTGCCAATATTAGGCAGGCACTTTCTCAGAACAAAATGGAATGCTGTTAGTTGCCATGGAACATGGTAGCTTGACTTATCTTTAGGAGTGCTTGCTTACTCTAGCTATCTAAGGTAGCTATTGCCGTGGGCTTCAATGTATTCATGCTTGTTTTCTCTCCTTTCTCCTCTTTTCTTTTTCTCACTCCTCTCTCTCCTCTGTCGCTCTCCTTCACTCGAGCTCAGCCAGAGGAACCTCTTACATATCTTTCTCTCTCCTGTCCTCAATCTGAAGTTGTGGTGTCGTCGTGTTTCGCCCCCCACTAGTTACATACGTATAAACACTCTATACAGTATTTGCACTTGTAATACAGGTGTGAGAATCCTTTTTAATGTTTGTCTCTTTCTCTTTCACTCTCCCAGGAGTGATGTCAGACTTGTCCCAGACTCCGGTGTTCTCCTGCTCTGTGTGCCCATTCACCTACACCTCCAAGATCTACCTCAACAAGCACCTCAAGAGGAGCCATGACAACCTCTACGTCTCTCTCTCTCGTCTCTCAAACAGACAGATCAGACCAGAGATTCTCTCCTCCTCCTGCTCTCAATCACTCCCTATCACCACCTCCAACACCCCCCTCACCCCAGCTCCCGCCCAGAGACAGAGAGACACAGACAAGCCAAGACCGTACCACTGTGAACAGTGTGGGAAGAACTTCACTACGTCAGAAAATTTAAAGACACACCAGCGTGTTCATACAGGAGAGAAGCCATACCACTGTGAACAGTGTGGAAAGAACTTCACTACGTCACAACATTTAAAGAAACACCAGCGTGTTCATACAGGAGAGAAGCCATACCACTGTGACCAGTGTGGAAAGAACTTCACTGGCTCAGAAAAGTTAAAGACACACCAGCGTGTACATACAGGAGAGAAGCCATACCACTGTGACCAGTGTGGAAAGAACTTCACTACATCAGAAAATGTAAAGACACACCAGCGTGTTCATACAGGAGAGAAGCCATACCACTGTGTCCAGTGTGGAAAGAACTTCACTACGTCAGGAGATTTAAAGACGCACCAGCGTGTTCATACAGGAGAGAAGCCATACCACTGTGACCAGTGTGGAAAGAACTTCACTACGTCAGGAGATTTAAAGACACATCAGCGTGTTCATACAGGAGAGAAGCCATACCACTGTGACCAGTGTGGAAAGAACTTCACTACGTCGGGATCTTTAAAGACACACCAGCGTGTTCATACAGGAGAGAAGCCATACCACTGTGTCTAGTGTGGAAAGAACTTCACTCAGTCAGAACATTTAAAGATACACCAGCGTGTTCATACAGGAGAGAAGCCATACCACTGTGTCCAGTGTGGAAAGAACTTCACTTCGTCAGGATATTTAAAGACACACCAGCGTGTTCATACAGGGGAGAAGCCATACCACTGTGTCCAGTGTGGAAAGAACTTCACTACGTCAGGAGACTTAAAGATACACCAGCGTGTTCATACAGGAGAGAAGCCATACCACTGTGACCAGTGTGGAAAGAACTTCACTACATCAGAAAAATTAAAGACACACCAGCGGGTTCATACAGGAGAGAAGCCATACCACTGTGTCCAGTGTGGAAAGAACTTCACTACGTCAGGATATTTAAAGAAACACCAGCGGGTTCATACAGGAGAGAAGCCATACCACTGTGACCAGTGTGGAAAGAACTTCACTACATCAGAACAATTTAAGATACACCAGCGTGTTCATACAGGCGAGAAGCCATACCACTGTGACCAGTGTGGAAAGAACTTTACTGCGTCAGGAAATTTTAAGATACACCTGCGTGTTCATACAGGAGAGAAGCCATACCACTGTGACCAGTGTGGAAAGAACTTCACTACGTCAGGATATTTAAAGAAACACCAGCGTGTTCATACAGGAGAGAAGCCATACCACTGTGACCAGTGTGGAAAGAACTTCACTACATCAGAACAATTTAAGATACACCAGCGTGTTCATACAGGAGAGAAGCCATACCACTGTGACCAGTGTGGAAAGAACTTTACTGCGTCAGGAAATTTAAAGAAACACCAGCGTGTTCATACAGGAGAGAAGTCATAGCCATAGCCTTAGGACTGGATTACACTACTGAGTTTTTCTGGAGGCAGATCGATACATCCGGGGCCACGTTTTGCTGCTTGAAATCCGGAGATGCGTTCTAGTGTAATAGGCAGATCCAGAGGCCTTTGAGAAAAAAAAACTATAGGAATAGGGTTTCATTGTAACTCTGTGTTCACTTCACCTTATAACAATCAAACAGATGATTCATGAGTTTGAGCTACATAGTGTCTTACTGTTTACTATAGTTAATCAGACAAGAGGATAATATCGTAGGAGGAATTTCACTGTATTCCATGTTTACATGGTCCCCCCAAAAAGTAGACACTTCAAATCATAACCTACATAAGAATAGACACCTCAAATAATAATATTCTCTTGTTCAAAGAAAAGTAACTAGCAAAAAGTTACAATATTTTTATTGAGCTATAGCTATATAAGATATATATTGAGGTATGCTGCTACACGTGTGGGTAGACTCCCCAGCTCAGCCTTTCCTGTTCCTGACCAAATATCACCTTGATCACACCTGTCTGAACTTCCCAGCACTCCTGCCCTTTTCTTTTTCAATAATATCTCTATTCAATACTCAAATACAGTCCAAATGTTCCGATATATAGTCCTTACAATCATTTAGTTTTAAGTCCTTCATCCATTCCCTCACGATATCTCCCGTATTATGATGAGACTTGATAATAATAATTAATATCTATCAGGGTATGTGAATGTTTTTACGAATATGCCAACTGTCTGTCCCGCATGGTGTCGTTTTAAAACATCACCATCAAGAGATGAATAAGCCTACTATTTTAAACCGCACCACAGATATGGGCAAACATGATTTAGGTTACCTATTAGGCCAGTAAAAGGTGATGTTTGCTTTTGCAAAAGAACCCCTCAAATATGTTATACAGTTTAATCTGGAATAATATTCTGAAATCAGATCTGTAATCATTCTACAAGCAATTGGTTTATTCAGGTGTGAGCCAATGATCAAAATAGGAATTGGATATGGAGTTTGGATTACTGGAGAAAATGAAAAGAGGAACTTGAGGAAGATCCTTGGTGAACTGAATAATACGGCAGGCCTTATCCTATAGGCCTATGGAATGCTGCGCTCAAGGATGACGTTGGGTGAATGGATGGACTTAACTTCGTCCCCTTGGTCAAAGTCGATTGCTTTAAAAACATGAAGGAATAGAACAAAAAATACTGCAACACAAAGTAGATGAAATGGTGATTGCAAAGGGACTGTTTAAATGAATTCCAATATACATATAAGTTCATGGCTTACAACTGTATCTCTTTGGAAGATTGGATCTAGACTGGAATAAGTAGCTTAAAAGTAAGTTTTCGGATTTGAGATTATTTTAAAAGCAGTGGATGCGCTCCAGACATGGAACACAAACTGGGATGGAAATGTATTTGTTGTGACTGTTGGCGTTGGTTGGATGGCTGGACAGCTGCATTTTAAACTCTAACCCTAACTTTTCAGAATGTTTTTTTTTCATTAACCTTTGTAATAAACATTGTGTAACCTGAGAGAGGTACTGTAGAGAGTGTGTTCATTTGTGTGCCTGCCTCAGTATCCAACCCTGGACTGACCCCCCCCTAGTATCCAACCCTGGACTGACCCTGCCTCAGTATCCAACCCTGGACTGACCCTGCCTCAGTATCCAATCCTGGACTGACACTGCCTCAGTATCCAACCCTGGACTGACCCTGCCTCAGCATCCAACCCTGGACTGACCCCCCCCCCGTTAGAAGACCATAAACGCAAATGAAAACGCAAGTGCTCATTTTACCATACTTTTGAAAATAATTACCCTAACACTATAGAACATGTAATCTATGGGCTGCAGCTATTGAGTCTGAGAGAAATAATAATAGGCACAAATCCTTATTAAATCCATTTTAATTCATTGCTTTTATCTCTAGCAAGATTGATTATGCTCTCCTAAAGCTATAATCAAAGTTTTGATGACTGATTCCCAATTTAGGGACCCAAATAAGATTGAGTCCACCCAAGAAAAAACAAAACGAATAATTCCCTTTATTTGACAAACCAATCATAGTCTACATACCAGTGATTATACCAATATGAGGTCATTTTAAGATCAATCAAACATTCAGTTCCGAGTCCGGGTCCAGAACCAGGGCTACAGCCAACAGCAGGGGGAGGCGGACTGGACTGGGAAGGTGTTTGCATAGTCCTTGAACTCTGCTCCCTTCTTTTCTCCTCCAGATCCAGGTACCTATAGCCGTCACAACGTGGCTAGCTAATTGTAGGCTATTCTTGACCCACGTTAACATTAGCAAAGCGGTGTACCTGCGCACATGCACAAACAGAGCAGTGCTACAAAGAAATCTATATATATATTTATTTTCTCATACACTGGGCGTTTGGTGTTGCCAAGCAATAGGCTCTTTGCACAAGTTCCACTACTTCCTGAAATTCTACAGGCATCCTTATTTCCTGTCCTATACCATTGGATGGAAGTGATTAATCAGGTGTGCCGCACCTGGATGATATTAATCCAATATGATGTGTGTTGTTCTTTATAGATCTAGCATCTTAATTCTGCTCTCAAAGTGCACCAGATTGAAGCACCACAACTAAATGACCTCGGTATTACAAAAATCCTGCATACGGCCCTGGTCCTGAATGTTTCAGAGGGCAGATGATAACCTCCTTCTAAGCAAGGAGCAGGTGTTCATAATTCTGTCTGCATCACTACACTGAGGTGACATTTTGGTTGTACCGTCTGATCACAACACTAACTGTTCTAATTTTTAACCTATCTGTCTACATATCTGTCTGTCTGTCTGTCTCTCTCTATCTTTCATTGTCTGCCCCTGTTTTATTATTGTATCCGAGGCTTCACGTTTGGTGATGGGACCTCAGTGGGTGAGAACAGACATGTTGAATAGACATAAAGATCTAGGCATGGGCAGCATCTTTCCATCCATTTAAAAATAAGGATGTATTATTTTATGCCAACCTACATTCAGTCTATCCCTAACCCTAACCTCTTAAGAGTGCAGGAAGTGTCGGCCAGCTGTGTCGTGTGTGTGTCTCCATTCTCAGCGTCAGTACATCCAGTTTGATAGTTCACCTGGGCCAGCAGACTAAGCAGAGCCTTGACCCAAACAAGGTGTCCTGAATGGTCTCCCAGGTCCGCCTTGTACAACTGAACTGTCAGCCCAGTGTTTCAGTGTGGTCTACAAGCTATTCAATAAAACCTGGAGAAAATGATCTGTATCGTGTCTTTACACTTACAGCACACATGCTGCACAAATGATGACCTTAATTGTATGACACTTGTTTTGTAAAATGCACAAGGGTATCTCTAACTTGGCTAGACTGTGGATGTGGTGACTAGTCCAGGCCAGTCAGCATGGTATAAGCTGCATACAGGTGAGCAGAAGCTGAAACGCTTGTTCCTTGGCTAGGACCAAGGCAGCTTGCCAGCAGGGTCAGGCCTGTGCCGGGAGGTCAGTACATTAGAACCCCCTTAGGCGGGCTGTATGTATCCTAGGTTCTCAAACTTATATTTGTGGTATAGAAAGGTAGAACTTGCTTGGTTGGTTATGCAAGTGTGTGTGTGTGTGTGTATGGTACTGTTGATTTCCCTCCACACTCCTCTCTCAGCCATATGTTTCCCCTATGTGGATCTGAAAACAGTGATAGGGATTAAATGAGGTTGCTAAGAGAACTGCTAGTCACCAGAAGCATTCAAGAACATAACCCGTGCTGGAATACTAGTGTATGAACTAATCAATACAAGTAGAGCACATCTACTGACAGGCTGGCTGAATGACTGGAAGACTGACTTGGGACCTCCACTGAGGGCATCCCAGTCCTGGCTATGGATCAGTAGGCTAGTGATGCTCCCCTGCCCCTGGGCTAGTGTAGACCATTGTTAGCCTCTACCCACAAGCCATTACATTGATCTAACTCCATAACAAATTGCATTAGGACTACGTAACTAGCAAGCTAGCAAACAAAGTCAATGTAGAAAGCTAGCTAACTAGCTAGCGTCATTTCCACCATGCCCCTTCTCCTAAGAGAAAGGCGATTCGCCAAATTAAAAAGATGATTTTCAACCGTTTCAGGCGAGTTTTTGATTGACAAGACGATTGTCAGTCTCTGATTGGCCAAAGTAGAAATTGATTGACAGTTGACCCGCCCCCTGGAAGTCTCTGGGCCTGCAGAGATACACACTTGGAAAATTTAGGGGTCTTCTACAGGGCAATAAAGTGGGATCTCTGTATAAAAACGCCTAATGAGAAGCAGGGGGCTTGATACCACAAGGGAACATGCATAATGGGTGGGGGACCACATGTTTACATGTGTACAGTACTTGTTGTTGTTGGCAACCCCGCCCCAATAGCGGACCTAGGACTACAACTGGCTGAATTGGCTCAGATTGAGAGACCTGTGCCACTGATTGTTTGATTGGTTTCCATCTGCCTCGTTAGTATGTGTACAGTATTTCTAGCCTACATGTACAGTAGCTCCCATCTTGTTCTTTGTCTGTTCCATTTGCTGTAGCTGTGCATAGTCCCTGGTGTTTCCGGTGCCATCTTGTAAGTCTGTAAGTTTAGAAGCTCTGTCTTTTCTTCTTCACTTGTCGAGTGTATACCTTGGTTTTATTGTTTGGTCTTTGGTTTTGTGAAAACTGCTGAAACCTCAATGCACCTGTGACAGTTACATGCAGCCCTTGTGATTGCTTAAGTCAGTATGAAACCATCTATGGCTTCTCACATGGCAGGTAACTCAACAAGAGTTCAAGCCCAGGGGGGATGCAGAATAAAAATGCTAATACATGTACAGTACATACTCAGGCATTATGCTGTGACATGATTTTTTAACTTATTTATGTATTTATTTGTAGCTGTTACTGTTTCTTCATTTTGTTTACATCTCTTCATCTGACCAGCCTGTTGTCTGCTTACATCTCAATCAGTCCCACCTGTGTTCAATTCAGTCAATCAGTGAATCCATGCTCAGTCCAGAGTCCCACAACTCATTCCCATCACAGTATGTAGGCCTACTAATATGTTCATCCAGGATTGCTACAGTGTAAATAAGCTGCAACATTTATCATTTTTTACTTAGAGCTATCTGAAGCCAGCCATGCTCTCCTCATATTCACTGCACATTCTTGCTCAATAAATCTCTAATGTTCATGATTTAAAAAATGACATTTTCATGACATGGTAGATGTAGCATGAAATGTATTCGCTCACACTCACAACACCAGATTTAACTTTTCTCCATTTCCATGGTGGCCTGCTATACACTGTAGAACAGTGTCACAATATGGATTAGAGCAGGGGTTCCCAACCTTTCTTCCCCTGAGCCCCCCACTTACACCTGATGGAATTCCCCCCCTCCCCCAAATCGGTGTGAACGTCCAGTCTGTGTATGTTTGTGTGTGCAAATTACATCAGGTGTGAGTTAGGGTAAAGTTAAGTGCTTCGCCAATGTAGCAGGAATATTAATGTTGATACGATTCATAGTCTCTGTTTAATTTGTTGAATTTATATGATATTGTAGTGCCGTACATAAAAGGCTTTTTGGCCCTTCATCAGATATAATCATTTATTTTGCTGTGTGACATGTCAATAACATGATTCTTTGACAAATATTTGTCTAGCTAATATTAGGGCCTCAAATTGTCTGAGGCCTGGCGCACCCCCTGCAATTGTTGGCGCCCCCCTAAGGGGGGCCTGGACCCCAGGTTGGGAAACCCTGGATTAGAGCATACTTATAGGTGACAAAGGTCATTTGGATACATTCATTAAAGGTTTATAGGCTGTTTCCCTTTGGGGAAGGCTCACACAAAACATTCATATGTTCAGTTTTAATGTTTATTGCAATGGTGATCTAATTTATCGAAATTCAGTTTTTAATACTGTTATAATAAAGATGATAAGATATGAGTAAATCTACGTATAACAGTTTTCACAGTAACATGATGATCTAAAATACTTTATTAGTGAATATGGCAACATTTCAAGCATAACCTACTGTAATGATGAACGCTACTATGAGTTTAGACAACAGGGAGGAACAAGGTGCTCAAAAAGTGAGATAAACCATTAGTGTTGTTGGTGCTCTTGGATCACTGGGAATGGAGGCAATATCCAAAAACAAAAGTAGATCCAGGCACTCAGAATAAGTATTCGGAAAGGAAGTGGTAATGTTAAAAAACCTTTAAAGTCGCACAGAAACAGACGTTTGAGATCATCTAACTTCCGTAGTTTTACGTATTTACGATGCACACAAGCTGTGAGGGTGGGACATGTGTTTAGAGGAATTTTAGACAGATTCAATAGAAGGATAGCGTTGATTGACGGGTGGATGTCGTGAGATTATTGGCCTAAAATCTAAGGTACCTGATGTCGTCATTGCACGCGACCTACCGTTTTGCAGGAAGTAAGAAATTATAAACTTGGATATACGATTACAACAAAAGTAGAATTTTGTAATTTTGTTGGCATACATCGTTGAATAGGTGAACACTATGACCAATTATGTGAACCAAAAAGGGACAGAATGCTTTCTTCACTTCAGTGCGACTTAAATGTATCAGGCTTACATAATTTAAAAAAGTCAACATGTTTCGACCTTGTCAGTCTTCATCAGGACATGTTGTGCGCTCAAACAAATTACCCCTTAAATACTCACTCACTACTGTGAGTTTGGTTAGATTAACATCTAAGTGTGCTTTCAAACCTAAAACTTGAGCCTGTACCTAAACTGAATGTCTCTAGTTGGCTGCATGGACCCAAAGCCCCAGCGCTTGATGTCAATATGAGGCATCTCCTCATCTGGATTCTTTAACTCAAAGTCAAAGTACGTGAGCATGAGGAAAACAAGCTGCTTCAGCTCATTGGTGGCGAAGAAACGACCAGGGCACATGCTGATTCCCGCCCCCCACGGCATGTTGTAGTACCTCAGCTTCTTCTCCTTTTAGAAATCATTTTTCTTGCCCCCGTCTTGTGTGAGGAAACGGTCGTATTTGAACGTGAGCGGATCGGGGTGGATGTCTGTGTCCACCTGAACGGCGGTGTAGGGGAAGAGGGCCACCCTGTCGCCCCCCCCTGAGGTGGTACTCTTGTCCGTTGGCCATCTTGAGGCTCATGTCCTGGAGCACGGCCCTGGTGAGGACGGGGGCGGCGGTCAAACGCAAGATCTCCTCCACGGCGCTGTCCATGACGGGCGTCTTCTGCAGCATGTCCCGGGTCAGGTCGATGAGCGGCCCACCACGCCTCACTTCCTGCCTGGCCTCCTTCAGCACGTCTTCCACCTCCGCCCGGACCGCCCTCATGGCGTCGGGGTGCTTCATGAGATAGAGGAGCAGCCAGAAGGCTGACGGCCCCGTGTTACCCTGGGACGCCCACAGAAGCAGGAACATGTACCTGTCTTGCATGAACTCCTGCATGCCGTGCTCCTCCCTAATCTCCTGCTGATCGCGCACCCAGCCGCTGACATTGTCTTTGGTGCTGATCTTCTGGGCCGACAGCGTGTTCCAGAACAGCCTCTTCAGACGTTCCACCTCCATCTTCTCCGACGGCAGCAGCACCCCGTAGGCCAGCTTGGGGAACAGCTGGTCGTACTTCCGGAACTCAGAGAAGAGCTCCTCAGATTCTACTCTGTCAACTTCCTTGGCTTTCTCCAGGCTCCCCGAGGACTTGGGGGTCTCATTGCCGAAGCTAAGTAGCCTGCCCTGAAGACGATGTTGTAGCTGTAGTTGAAAAGCCCGTCCTCCATCCAGATGTGATGGTCCTCGCCTGCCCCCACACTGCAACATCAGATTCTGAAGGTTATTCATCATGGCATGTGTCATGACCCCCAGACCATCCCCCATCAGGTGCTTGTTGCTGGATATCTGCAACATCTTGTGCTCATCTTCGATGTTGGATTGGTAACCAAACACTTTCAAAACTAGATACTTCGCAAACTCGAAAAAGTCCAGCTTTGTGCTGGCTTCTTTCACAATAGTCCCAAAGGAAAATGGATCTGTGACGAATGTGAAATAAAAGCTCCCCAGCAGCACTGTGAAAATATACCCATGTTTCCTTTTCATTCTCTCCAGGAACTTTGCAGTATCCCTGCGAAACTCCAGGACATGGCCCAGCCAAGGAATGGGTCCCTTATCTAAGGGGGGTTCCCCGGGACGCCTCTGACGGAAGGTCCCCAGGAGATAGAGTCTTCCAAGGAGGAAGGCTAGCAGAGCAAGCAGGAATGGCAGCAGAAAGCCCATCGTCCTCTCCTGTGCTACTCGCAGAGCTAATCTGTTCTCCAGCTCATATTCCTTTGTATTAGTCAAACACTGTGCTCCTCCCCCTTGCACAACATATACCCAAGTACTCCAGACACTACGTTCTTTAACAAGTTGTTGTCTTCAAGACCCTGCCATGGCCCTATCTCTAAGCACAGCTGATGCCAACTTTTCTGCACTGAAATGGATACATTTCAGTGCGCAACACCATGAACAATGAAAGACTGACTGATATCGGGGTGCTAAGTGCAGTGTTGCCAGCTCCTCTGTAAGGGAAGTAGCTGTTGGTTCTCCCAAAAGTAGCTAGAAGTAGTAATCAATTAATTTGCATAATATGCCATTCTGAAAGATGCAAAATGGATAGAAAAGGCTGATCAGGCAGTTTACAAACTAACCATTTAGTCCAGGGGCCTATCCAGAGTCGGTACCACCTAAAGTGACCAAATAATATCGGTATTTTGTCTTCCTACATGTGTGTAGTTTATATTTTGGTATGATACACGGCCTATCTACTGTAGTAGCTTAATGCTGGACCAAATACATTTTCTCAGCACCCCAGTACCCCGCTTACAGTACAATAGGCACTAGCACAAAATGTTAAACATTAACTCCATCCATATGTTAAAAACGTACTTTATGGAACACTCAATGTATTTATTTACGAATATCAATGTTTAATCCCGTGGAATTAGGAGAAATGTGAACAGTACAGTACCCAAAACACACTAACAGAAGCCCTATGAGGAATGTAACAAACTGGACCCACTGGTCCAAGCAGCAGTGGGAGGAGTTAAGGTAAAATATGATAAGTAATTATCATTAGATAAGCTATAATGTAGAGATAAGCAGTTCCTCATACCTAAAATGTCTTCATATCTAAAATATGTCATGAGACATTCCTAAACCCAAAGGAATGAAGCAGAAGTCAATTAAGGTCACAACAGGTGATCATCAGATTAAAAAGGACATGGAGAGGCTGGTGTTTCCATCTTCAGAAATGTTCGTTTGAAAGTGAACCCACAGATAGATACAGTATCTCCAACATAATAAAGAGAACAGGTGAATAGAGTTAAAATTATTAATCAGGCCTCGGTCTGTGTTTCAGAAGAACATCTTCACTCTTCATAGTGTTTATAATCTGATAATCTGCATCCTCTGCTTGCAGTTTGAGGTCTCCTAGCTGAGCTCTGTGCAACACCGCCACTATGTGGTTGACTGCTATCATTGCATGTTGATTAAGGTCTTCGGGTGGCCAGTTAAATAGTGTTACAGAAACATGACAATAACTAGAATAGCGCTCAGAGAGCACAGACCTCTGCCTGTGATGCATTTCGTCAGCATGTACAGTTGTTGAATGTGTGCTTTTTTAGTTTAGCAGTTCTATATGGCCAACTTGAAAATGCATGTTGCAGATGAAATATTGATCACCTTGATGAAGCTGAATCTGTTGTAGTGTGAGAACAAGCTGATCAGGGTGCTGTTCTGGGTTTAAAATGACCCGCCATAGGAATTGAATGGGTAAAATGACCCGCTATAGTGAATGAATGGGTAAAACAATATTATGTTCATCCAGCAGATGGAAAACATCCCCATACACACCCACAGCCACAACTCACCTGGGTTACCCGGGTTCTAGGTCTAAAATGAGCCCCCGTTTTATAGTGTTCAAGGCCAAATTTGACTGATCTGTTTTAACTGCTCTTATATGAACACAAAACCCATAAATCCCCAAATGAATGTGAACCACCTGAAGCATTCAGGTCAATACCATTCTCTTAGTGTACACCACATGCTCCCCCACACGTCCATAGTGTGAAACCACTTGGATACTGAAAGTGTAGAGCCATTACCAGTCAATACAAAGTTATTCTAGGTGATCATCTTTATCCTATTAGTGAAACATATCCAGATGAAAATGATTTATTTCAAAACAGCAATACACCCTTCCACAAAACACAAAATCAGCAAATGTTTTGATTTGTATGAACATGATGTCAATATGTTGTAGCCTTCCAATTAATCCACTTAAAACCTAGCTAGCTAGCTACATTACAATATATTACAGTCATTTAGCTGACACTTATCCAAAGATACTTACAATAATTGCATTTAAAGTAGTTGCCAGAACTCACAAGTGCATCACCTTTCTAAAACAAGTGACTAAGAGCATAATCTGGTGCTGAAGGCAAAGTGAAGAATAGCAAACTAAAAATAGAATAGGTGCTTTGTACAGTAATACTCCTTGTAGTACTGTACCTCTTGAAGAGGTGTGTTTTGAGCCTGCAGCGAAAGATGGGCTGCGACTCTACTGTCCTGACGTCAGTGGGTAGTTCATTCCACCACTGTGGGGCCTGGACAGAGAAGAGCTGTGACCGCGTCATTTGACTACAGGGGCCTCGCAGTGACGGGGCAACCAGTCCTCCCGAGGTAGCAGAGTGTAGTGGTCAGGCGGGAGTGTAGGGTTTGATCATGGCCTGGAGGTAGGAGGGAGCTGTTCCTTTCATTGCCCAGCAGGCTAGTACCAGAGTTTTAAACTGGATGTAAGCTGCTACAGGGAGTCAGTGTAGAGAACGGAGAAGGGAGGTTGTGTGAAAAAACTTGGGGTGGTTGAATTCCAGGCACATAGCAGCTTTCTGGACAAATTCCACGGGTTTAATGGCTAACGCCATGGCCCCAGCAAGGAGGGAGTTGCAGTAATCCAGGCGGGAGATGAGAAGGGCCTGGATCAAGGTTATTATAGTTAAAGAAAACAAACGAAAAAATGAAAACTAGGTGTGAGAATATATAAACCTTTAGTTTTAAAACGATAATTAATAATTAAGTGGAGACACTACAAAATAGCATTTTTTCTTCTACTCATCAATTTTTTGTTTTATCCTCATTCTTCTACAATAAGATGTATACTATCACTATATTAAAGGAGTAGTAAAGGGAAAATGCATGTACCGAGGTGCTCATCTAGGCCCTTGTCATCTCGCGTTTGGACTAGTGCAACTCCCTCCTTGCTGGGGCAGCCCTGCCTCGGCCATTAAACCCCTGGAACTTGTCCAGAAAGCTGCTGCTCGCCTGGTGTTCCTCTGTTCCTTCCTTCCGCTGTTCCTGGTGAACCACCCAAGTTCTCCCACAAACTTCCCTTCTCTGTTCTCTACACTGGCTCCTTGTAGCAGCTTGCATCCAGACTCTGGGACTATCCTATAGGGCAATGAATTAAACAGCTCTCTCCTACCTCCAGGCCATAGTCAAACCCTACACTCCCTCCCAACCACTATGCTGTGTTACCTTGGGGTGAGTGGTTGCCTTCTCACTCCGAGGCTCCAGCGGTCGATGGACACGGTCACGGCTCTTAACTGTCCTGGCCCTGCAGTGATGTAATGAACTGCCCACTGACATCAGGACAGCAGAGTCGCTGTCCATCTTTTGCCACAGGCTCAAAACTCACTTCTTCAAGAGATACAGTAGTACCAGGATCCTCCCTCTTAGGCGCCTATTATATTTTTAGTTTGCTATTCTGCACTTTGCCTTCAGCACGAGACTATGCACTTAGTCACTTGTTTTAGAAAGGAGATGCACTTGTGAGTTCTGGCAAGTAGTACATTGGCTTTTCCTACGTTAAATGATTTTTTTTTAAATAAAAGTGTCAGCTAAGTGAGTTTTATCCCCTACTAGTTTTTCTCTTGTTCACTTTCCTGTGAGTTCTTGGTGGCCAATGAGCTGTTTTTGAGCATTGATCTCTTCCTTCAACCTTAATAAACAGACAGAAACTCTCATTACCATCACATCATTTGGCAAGAATTGAGAAGGTGCATCCAGATGCATTTGCTCCTACCCAAGTATCTCTCTCTCTGCCCAAGTATCTCCCCCCCCCCCCCCCCCCGACACGGCTCTGAGTCGTGGCAGCGCTAGAATGAAAATAAAGTTCCTGCCTGCGGTGAGGCCCACTTAAGCGTGAGACCCAGGGGCGATCACCCCTTTCGCCCCCCCACTACTGGAGGGGGAGGCAGGGGGGCTGCATCTATAATCTCTTGGCAAGTCACAATTAAAATCGCAATATAAATATACAAGCATTCCAGCTAATCCCAGTGATAGGAAATGCCACTTATGCACATTTACAGGGACTTTCTCCCAGATGATCTAACATCTACCATTACACAGTGAATCTGTGGGATCATTGACGTCACATAGTGGGATGCCCTGCACAAGATGGCTGCCACGTCGGACGTGAGTCCATTGGAATTCTACAGCACAATGGCCAGTCTAGTTCTTTATAATGTCTATGGTCTTAACAGTGAAACGCGTCATTGTTCCCGGCTTTCACCGATTGGTTAAGAGCATTGAAAAGACTAGCAGTCACGACCTAAAGTGTATATAAATTGTGTTCGTAATTTGTTTCTCTCTCTACCTTGGAAACTTTTCACAGTTGAACATTGTTTGTCACGCCTGTAAAGATTCCGCATTGCAAAGATGTTTTTATCCATCTGAAGAAAACAAGAGACAAGCTCTTTATTAAGCTCTTAACAAACGTTTCCATCACAACCTACTCACTAGCCTTTCACTGTAGGCTACGACAATCCTCAATTCGGTAAGTTGTATGTTATTTTTTATTTTTGAAAGATTAGAGCGAAGCCGTTTGGGGCTTCGGTTTAGGAAGTGAACTTCGAATGAACAAGGGAGGGTTAGACGACTGTTTTTGAATTTGAGTCCAGGAGAGGGTTACTGTTCTTTTTAATTTGAGTCCAGGAGAGGGTTACTGTTCTTTTTAATTTGAGTCCAGGGGAGGGTCATATAGCTACACATTTGAATCGAAAACAGAATAGTTTATTCATCTTTTCTGAATTCAGCAAGCGGTTTTGTATGACCATGTTGAGAGGGAAGCGCGTGAAGCGAACATACCGACATGCGGTCTGTTTTCAGTGAATTTCTCTGTTGCTGGTCGTTGCTGCGTGCGTTCACTTCTTTTATTCGCTGGTGATATTAAGTGGAGAACATGGCCGTATAACGTAATTCATTAGCAAATCTAGAGGCCACCACCTGTGCTGACTCAAAAAAAATTGCTGATGTGACCGATCTGGTCTTGTACGCATGCGTTTCTGCATTGTGTATGTTGGCTTTTGGCGTTCTTCTTCTGTTGCTCTGCGTTGTGTAATTCTTTGTAAGCCTTGATAAGAGTTGCAGCACCATCTAATTATGAACCACGATGTTGATAGCCTTCTTTGTTGTAATAGTATTGATAAAATCACCCCAACACGGGATTGGAAGCGGCGACAGATGATAGATTTATTGTACAAAGATACAATCACATGGAACACTGGGATGTTTCCCTCGTCTCTCTCTCTCCCTGCTTCTCTGGGATGTTTCCCTAGTCTCTCTCTCTCCCTGCTTCTCTGGGATGTTTCCCTAGTCTCTCTCTCTCCCTGCTTCTCTGGGATGTTTCCCTCGTCTCTCTCTCCCTGCTTCTCTGGGATGTTTCCCTAGTCTCTCTCTCTCTCTTCTCTGGGATGTTTCCCTCGTCTCTCTCTCCCTGCTTCTCTGCTGGCTGCGGCTGTGGTGCGAAGTCAAGGTCTTAGACTTCCCTCCCCGCCATGTGTTATCAGCGGGCCTGCCTGCTGGGAGCAGCTAATCTGTCCGTCCGAGTTTCCTACCGTTTCCAAATCAAAGTCTCAAGGTTTGGTTGAGACGTTAAATAGTGCTCTCTCGGCCCAGCCCCCACGCCTAAGCCTGCCCGTTTAGGTGAAGCTAGATTGGTGGAGGAGTGACCATACAGATGTGTCGCCTGTCACCCTAACATGATATCTTAATCACCATTGGTTGTCAGTCTAGGTTGTGTCTGTTTAGTGTCCCATAGAGATGTGTCATTAATACCCCAGAGGAGAGGCCCCCCCTGTGGCCTAAGAGCGACCTCTTGACACCCACTACCCTGAACGGCCACAGCAGCATCAGCTGTCTCCTTCTATCCCTTCCACTGCACATTCCAGGCTGTTTACATGAGCACAAAAACACACAAACAAGCATTACATTGACTTTAAGACTGTGGACTTTTACCTATATTCTTCAATGTATTAAATAGCTGGACCACGTCTTGCTGCTGAAGGCTGATTTATTCTGGATAGAATAAACACACACATAGTTATACATTTGCACTGAGGCTGGTCAGGCATCAGATGGACCGCCAGCAACTGAGGTTTACATGTTGCTATACAATTACTGTAATACATTCAAGGATGATACACTTTTAAAGTTATTTACTCTTTATTGCATTCTGCTCTTTACCTATATTCTTCAATGTATTAAATAGCTGGACCACGTCTTGCTGCTGAAGGCTGATTTATTCTGGATAGAATAAACACACACATAGTTATACATTTGCACTGAGGCTGGTCAGGCATCAGATGGACCGCCAGCAACTGAGGTTTACATGTTGCTATACAATTACTGTAATAAATTCAAGGATGATACACTTTTAAAGTTATTTACTCTTTATTGCATTCTGCTCTTCAGACTCCATTACTACGCCTTCTGGTGGTTATCTCCTTGCTGAACGTTACTTCCGGTCCCCCTCTACATTAAGCCCCTCTCCTTATATCACCTGACTGCCTGACTGAATATAACACAACATGAATCAGAACATTACAACATTCCTCCCCCCATAGTCTACAAAAATCATTTTATGTGCTGAACAAATTCACTTAAACCTAGTCTGATTCTACGAGGGGATTATTCTGCCCCTGCTACCACTTAGTCCTTGAGATACGTGGGTGCCTGTCTAACTCTCACTGGGTAACAATTTCCCAAAACCCCAATGTCTGGAGGCCCCGGTGCCACTGCATCTGATGCTGAATTCTCTAGGTCTGCTGGCGGCACCAGTATGCCTGGATCCTCTGCTTCTTGTGGCGGTGCCCATACTACCTCGTGTGCCTGATTTTCTAGTCCTTGCTCTGCTGTGTCCACAGGAACACTCTCCTCTTAGAGACGGGTATCAGCCAGGTTGTGATCATAACATGGCCGTATCTGATCCTGATGTCGTCTCACCAGTTTCCCATCCAGTGTTTTCACTCTCCAAGAGACTGGACCGGTCCTCTCTATAAGTTGCCGGAATCCACTTCTGGCCTGAGTATCCCCTCACATAGACTGAATCAGACACAAGTAAATAGCGAGGGACGCACCTGATCTAGCCAAGTCCTGATCCTGCGGTTCATGAGCAACTCAGCTGGCGTGGCTCCCGTGGTGGTCTGGGGGGTTGATCTGTACTTAAACAGGAACCTGGATTGCTTTGTCTCCAGACTACCTTCCCCCTTCTTCTTGAGTCCCTCCTTGACCACCCGCACCGCCCGCTCTGCACAGCCATTTGAGGACGGGTGGTATGGTGCTGTTGTGACATGCTGTATGCCATTCTTTTGTAGGAAGTTCTTGAACTCTGCACTGACCAGACTAGGCCCATTATCACTGACAATCACTGCAGGGGTGGCAAAAATGCTTCTCAGTCTCTCGATAGTCATGGATGAAGTAAGTAAGTTTTATTTATATAGCGCCTTTCACAGCACGAATGCACAAAGCGCTTTACAATACAAATAACACATAAAAAGGGAAGAAAGAACGACATACAAAATACAATACATACAAAACACAAGGCAATTACGACATACAAAATACATTACAAGGCAGTTACAAAATACAGTACGAGGCAGTTACAGTTACCAGGGGAGGGGAGGGGGGAGGGAATTACCATACAGGCAGCCAGCCTCGACATGCAGCCATACAATCGGCGCAGCCAATAACCTGACAGCACTTTACTGTAATGAGAGAGGGGGGGGGGAGGGTGCGAAAGGAGGGGGTGGGGGAGGGCTGGGGAAGGGGTGGGTGCGTGTGGTGTGGTTTGTGTGTGTGTGTTTCTGAGTCCATGAGTTCAGTCCATGTGTGTGTGTGTGTATGTGTATGCCTGAAGGCCTCTGGCCGAGGACTCGGACGGAATGTCTTAGTGATAACAGCAGGTTGCTATGGAGACGTCCTCGATCAGCCTCAAGACCAAAAGTCAACAGGAGGAGGGCAGGGAGGAGGGGGGACGGTGCAGCGCCTCTTTAGCCTGTGAATCTTCAGGGGAGTTTGGGCGAAACGGCCTTGACGGCCGGGTGGGAGCCAAAGTAGATTAGATGTTTGGGTTAGGGAGAAGAACAACAGATTCCAATGGTCATTCCTCTCTGTAACGCTTCTCTTTATCGAGCCTGGTCCTCAACTCTGCCACGTCGCCTTGCAGGGTATCGATCTTACGGTTCAGTTCAGAAATCACCACAGGTAGATTACTCACTGCTCTGCCCAGCTCCGTTAGCATGACGTGCACCCTTTGGGCTAGAGTGACTGCCGTCTTCCCAATTCTTCGATAGACCAGGGCAAAGCTCAGTCCGAAGAGCAGATGTCCCGTTATCATTGAGGCAAATAGGTAAATGTCTTCAATGTTCTCTATGGAAAGGGGCGCAAGGCACAGAACCTGCCACTTGTCCCACACGTCCCTGGAGTAGCCCGCGGCAAAGGTCCCGTCTGGGCACATAGGTTCCCCCGGTCCTGAGTTTCTTGTTGAAAAGATTTTGTCAATTGCGTTGAGAGACCAGCTTATCAATTCCATGTTTAGATTTGAAAATCCACAGAAAAAAGAACTACAAAGTAAGGGGAGATAGAAAAAATACAAGAGCAGGAGCAAGCAAAAAAAGCGTCTGCTCTTAACGAAAGCTGGAAGGAAGTGTCGACATTGGGTGAATTAATAGACGACATTGGGTGAGCCTCGATCCATTTTGAATAGGCATCTACGACGATGAGGAGCATCTTCCCCAATACTGGCCCACAGAAGTCCAGAGGCAGCCTCATCCATGGTTGGTCTGGCCACTCCCACGGGTGTAGCGATGCTGTTGCAGGGGTGGCTTGGTAGGACTGACATGCATGACATTCCCGCACAGCGGACTCTAAATCCGCGTCCATGTTTGTCCACCATACGTAGCTGCGGGCCAAAGACTTCATTGGTGAGACCCCCGGACCCCCGGATGAGCTTCATGAAGCTCCTCAATCATGATTCGTCTTCCTTGAGGTGGGATTATAACTCTACTTCCCCACAGTATGCACCCCTCCTCCACACTCACTTCCTTTTTTCTTCTCATGTATGGTTGCATTTCTGGGTTGTTGCAGTACTCTGAGGGCCAGGAGTCCTGCAGCAGCGCCTGATGTACTCTGGACAGAATGGGGTCTCGCCGGGTCCCCTCCCATATCTGCGTTACCTGTAGTGGTGTGCCATTCATGTGCTCCATGAGCATTACCACCTCTTCTTCCCGTGGTGTGGCAGCGGACGTGATCGGCAGGGGGAGCCTGCTCAGTGCATCCGCGTTCCCGTGTTTTGAGCCCTCCTTATACTCCAAGGTGTACTCATAAGCTGCCAAAATCAGTGCCCATCTTTGCATTCTGGTCGCGGCGAGGTGTGGGATGCCTTTACTCTCCCAGGAGGTCCTGCAGCGGTTTGTGGTCTGTCACAATGGTGCAGTGTTTCCCAAACAGATACTGGTGGAATTTCTTAAAGGAGTAGTAAAGGGAAAAATCATTTTTAGCCCTGTTTTAAGGTTACTTATGATCATATACAATGGTTCAGATCAAAAAGTTGACAAAACTAGCACTTTTGAGAGTGTGATAATTGCTCTACCACCGTTTTGGTCATACAATGGATGTGGGTGAGCACTGTGGAAAATCATTCAAAAAATATGTTAAACTCTTGTATATGATCATTAGTAACCTTAAAACAGGGCTAAACATGATTTTTCCCTTTACTACTCCTTTAAAGTTACCCAATGTAGTTTTTGACAATTAGTACGCGCTCTAGAGCAAATTTGAGTTGGTCCCCGAAAATCGCGTACTACGTCATTGCGTCAATACGTGGAGCACATAATAGTGACGTTTCACACATCTTTGTTGTTTTCAAAACATTAGCTAAATATCATTTTCCGAAGAAATTACAAGGTAGGAAAGACATTCAAGTGATTCATCATGTTTATTAGACTAGAAGGAAGTAGTACAGTAGGACCCCACTTATCCGAACCCAACGGGACCGAAGGTCGTTCGTATCTCTGAAATGTCCGGATGACTGAAACATGTTAAAATGCACCAAATTCAATAAGTGGTATACTTGTTTCATATAGACTCATAATACACCGATAAATACCCTTAATTACTTGTGAAAATGCATCAAGATTGCAATCAAATAGCCAACTAAACTCATATAGCCTAGCCTATAATAAGATAACCGAATTTCCACTTGAGTGCGTGCTTTGATCAAATACAGTACTTCCTACGACTAGTTTGCGTTTTGTGCTCGACATTTTCCCGCTTTAGAGAAACAAAGAAATGAAACGTGACAATAGGCTACAGCCTACAGGCAACATGTAGGTCTACATACAGTTAAGTTTTTATTCACAGTAGGATACAGTACATGTTTACTATGACAGATTTAAGTACAGTACTGTAATGAAAATCCCACCAGTAACCAGATAGCAGGCTAAAACAAAAACAAAAAGTTTTTTAAGCCTGTCCGGTAGACCGGGAGGTTGGGATCTCTGAAGTTGGGATTAGTGGGGTCCTACTGTAGTTAAGCATGAAGCCCAAGAAGTACTTCAACTGTGTCTGGTCAGTTGGCTGTGGAGCGCTTGCAATGGCCTGTACCTTGTGTTGACTTTCGTTGTCTTTTATCATTGTCCTTATTAAGCTCTGCGTTGTGTTTTGATTACAATAAAAGACGGCCCCCAATCTCACACAATACCACACAGTCCAGTGTCTCCTTGTTCTGATGTATTCCAAATTAATCTCTCCAACACAGGATTTAAGAGACATCAAAAGCTGTTTATTCCAGAAGGGTTAACATACAAAAGATGATGGCATAAAGTCTAATGTACACTTGACCTCTCTGTATGCTGTCTGAACTCAAATTAAAGCATTGGTCTCGTTGCAACGTTCTTATGGTTCGGGTGTCCCCCCCCCTTGTCTCTTCTCCGATAAGACTGTCTTTCTCTTCTGTGGCCTTGTTTGGTCAAGATAAGCTACGCCGCCTCGGCGCTAACCACAACAATTGCTGTTTAGCACAGAATGTACCAGCCCTAAGGATGTCATCTTTATCTCATAAGTCTATGGAAGAGGGACACCGTTTTCTTACAGAACACACCAGCCACAGCCATACTCAGAGGTCGATCATAATAATTTAGAAATAGCTAACAGGATCAGATTAAATCAATATTTCTTTGAAAATCAGCCAGATTCAACACTTATCTGCTACGGAATGAATTCCTTTTTCGTTGATCCTGTATCCCAGGTACACCACCTCTGGTGCCATGAAGACACATGTCTCTCTCCTATGCCTGGGGCTGATGACACCCCATAGGGTAGCCTGGTGTACTGGTATAAACCGCGGTGGGTGTTAATTGTTGTGAACTTCTTAGATTCTTCATCCCGTGGGAGTTGCTGGTATGCCTGAGACATGTCTAGTTTGGTGAATTTCTGCCCCCCCCCCAGTACTGCCAACAAGTCCTCAGTTTTTGGAATTGGGTAGTTATCTATCTTAGACACTGGATTGACGGTAACTTTATAGTCCCCACATATTCTAGTTGTTTTGTCTGGTTTAAGTATAGGAACTATGGGAGTGGCCCACTCGGAAACTCACAGGCTCTATGATGCCTTCCTTCTCTAATCTAACCAACTCTGTCTCAACTTTGTCCTTGAGGGCATATGGCAGAGGCCTGGCTTTGAAATACCTTGGCTTGGCCTCGGGGTCAACAGAGATCTTTGCTGTAGCTCCCACTAAACTGCCCAGCTCACCTTAAACACCTCTCCGTGTTGTGAGAGTAGCTCACTCAACTCCTGCTGCTGACCTGTATGTAGTCTGAAAATGGCCCTCCAGTCTAGCCTAATGGCCTCTAGCCAATTTATCCCCAAGAGATTTGGCCCCTCCCCTCTTACCACTATCAATGGCAACTGTCTGGTCTGCCCCTTGTAACTGACTTGTGTGTACATCTTGCCTAGCACCCCTACACTATCTCTGGTGTACATATACAGCTTTGTTCTTGTATGGTGGAGTTTCCCCCCTCCCATCTTCCTGTATGTTTTCTCATTCACTATAGTCAGGCTTGCCCCAGTGTCTACTTCAAACTCAATGTTGCATCCATTCACTGCCATCTGCTCTCTGTATGGCTCTACTCTTTTTTCATCATCGATATTGTACATCATGTGGGCATACTCCTCTTCCTCTTCTTCCAGTCTGTGGCGCGCTATGGCTTCTACCATACGGACTTGTGGTCACGATTGATCAGATAGCTGGTTGGCTTGGTTCCACGATTGAAAATCTTCGATCAGTATCCCTGCACACCGCACTGATCACTATACATATACACACTGTACATACAAACTTTAAAGTTACCATTTAAATATATTTGTAAATATTACACTTACTTATTCATTCAATTCAACCATAACATTTCTGTGACCTTTTGGGATGCTTTGGTATGGTATTGTAAATGTATGTTTCCCATGCCAATAAAGCCCTTTGAATTGAAGTAAAATATAGAAGACATACAGATAGTTATCCATTCATACTTGGATGGATGGATGGATGGATGGATAGGGATTTGTGTTAGTGAAAATGTGCTTTTCTGAGACGGGAAGCACAGGGTGTAATCTTACCAGTCTCAATATGCTCTCCTGTGAAATGTATCGCAATCCCAATATTTGTACATGTTTGGCATGGCTTGGACTTGAGCATTCCCCTGGCACTTGTTTTCACTGCTCCCACGGAGGACTTTGTGCAAGTCATACCAGATGCCTACAAATAGATGGACTCCACTTTGTGCGTGTAAACTGTAGAATAATTAGGCATTACAATCAGGTGAAGAAATATGAACACATGCTCATTTCTCAGATTTCCAGAATCTATTTGGCTGCGCTCACGCTATATTGTTATAAGTAGGCCTAGGCTATATTGATAGTAGGCCTAGGCTATATTGTTAGAAGTAGGCCTAGGCTATATTGATAGTAGGCCTAGGCTATATTGATAGAAGTAGTCCTAATCTATATTGTTAGAAGTAGGCCTAATCTATATTGTTAGAAGTAGGCCTAATCTATATTGATAGAAGTAGGCCTAGGCTATATTGATAGAAGTAGGCCTAATCTATATTGTTAGAAGTAGGCCTAATCTATAGTGTTAGAAGTAGGCCTAGGCTATAGTGTTAGAAGTAGGCCTAGGCTATATTGTTAGAAGTAGGCCTAATCTATATTGATAGAAGTAGGCCTAATCTATATTGATAGAAGTAGGCCTAATCTATATTGTTAGAAGTAGGCCTAGGCTATATTGTTAGAAGTAGGCCTAATCTATATTGTTAGAAGTAGGCTGGGACTGACTTGCCCCCCTGATCAAAAAGTCAAACTGCGCATATGAACATCATGTCAAGAGACCGAAACAGCAGGATCCAGAGATGGTAAGGGACTGTGATAGAACTAACAGAAGGAAGTTCATAGAGAAGCAACTATAAATTAATCCAGAGGCCTATAAACGATGAGATGCAAATAAAAAGGCTATGTTAAGGGAAAGACTTCATGAACAATTAAACAGGACAACAATAGGCAGGCTTTTCAGAGATCATGTCAGGGATGGACCCATCTTTGCATGTGTAAACTGTAGAATAATTAGGCATTACAATCAGGTTAAGAAATATGAACACATGCTCATTTCTCATATTTCCAGGATCTATTCTGCTGCTCTCACTCAAAATAAACCATCTGTCCAGTCTTGAAAGTTTCCCTCCCTCCCTTCCTCCCTCCATACAGTCAGTCCCTACATCTCACCCACTTTTTCTCCCTCCCTCTCTTCCTTCATCTTTCCTTCCTCCCGTCTCTCCCTCCCTCACCTGTTTGTTCTTATGAAACCACCCCCTCTCTCCCCCAGGTATGTGAACTGTGCCCATACTGAGGAAGAGCAGAACCTGGTAGCGTTTCAGTACCGTGGAGGGATCCTGTTTCGCTGCTGTCGGCTGCTGGCTGTCGGGAAGGAGCTGCTGGTCTGGTACGGACAGGAGTACAGATACAAGAGCATCTCCTTCAACTACGTCTGGGAAGAAAAGAGCACCGCTAGAGGTATCTGTCCTCAACTCTTCTTCCCTCTGTCTTCTCCATCTCTCTCTCATCCACCTCTTTCCTTAAAGCTGAAAGAACAAGAGGTCTGCTGGTCATAATAATAACCGCTGTCCAAGTAGCTCTCCTCTACCGTCCTTCCTCTCCTCTGTCTTTTTCCCATGGCGCCAGCCAGCAGGCAAGACATGGGCATACAGCGTGAAATTCAGGACACTCATGGATGCAACGATACAGAAGGCACTATGTCATGAACTGCAATGGTGCCTGTGCAAATCGATGTTGTGAGGCACGCAAATTGCCAATATTAGGCAGGCACACTTGCTCAGAACAAAATGGAATGCTGTTAGTTGCCATGGAACATGGTAGCTTGACTTATCTTTAGGAGTGCTAGCTTACTCTAGCTATCTAAGGTAGCTATTGCCGTGGGCTTCAATGTATTCATGCTTGTTTTCTCTCCTTTCTCTTTTATTTTTCTCACTCCTCTCTCTCCTCTGTCGCTCTCCTTCACTCGAGCTCAGCCAGAGGAACCTCTTACATATCTTTCTCTCTCCTGTCCTCAATCTGAAGTTGTAGTGTCGTCGTGTTTTGCCCCCCACTAGTTACATACGTATAAACACTATACAGTATTTGCACTTGTAATACAGGTGTGAGAATCCTTTTTAATGTTTGTCTCTTTATCTTTCACTCTCCCAGGAGTGATGTCAGACTTGTCCCAGACTCGGGTGTTCTCCTGCTCTGTGTGCCCATTCACCTACACCTCCCAGATCTATCTCAACAAGCACCTCAAGAGGAGCCATGACAACCTCTACGTCTCTCTCTCTCGTCTCTCGAGCAGACAGATCAGACCAGAGATTCTCTCCTCCTCCTCTCAATCACTCACTATCACCACCTCCAACACCCCCCTCACCCCAGCTCCCGCCCAGAGACAGAGAGACACAGACAAGTCAAGACCGTACCACTGTGAACAGTGTGGGAAGAACTTCACTACGTCAGAACATTTAAAGAAACACCAGCGTGTTCATACAGGAGAGAAGCCATACCACTGTGACCAGTTTGGAAAGAACTTCACTACATCAGGAGAGTTAAAGAAACACCAGCGTGTTCATACAGGAGAGAAGCCATACCACTGTGACCAGTGTGGAAGGAACTTCACTACGTCAGGATATTTAAAGATACACCAGCGTGTTCATACAGGAGAGAAGCCATACCACTGTGTCCAGTGTGGAAAGAACTTCACGCAGTCAGAACATTTAAAGACACACCAGCGTGTTCATACAGGAGAGAAGCCATACCACTGTGACCAGTGTGAAAAGAACTTCACTACGCCAGGAGATTTAAAGAAACACCAGCGTGTTCATACAGGAGAGAAGCCATACCACTGTGAACAGTGTGGGAAGAACTTCCCAAATTCAGGAAATTTAAAGACACACCAACGTGTTCATACAGGAGAGAAGCCATACCACTGTGACCAGTGTGGAAAGAACTTCACTAAGTCAGAACATTTAAAGATACACCAGCGTGTTCATACAGGAGAGAAGCCATACCACTGTGACCAGTGTGAAAAGAACTTCACTACGTCAGGAGAGTTAAAGATACACCAGCGTGTTCATACAGGAGAGAAGCCATACCACTGTGACCAGTGTGGGAAGAACTTCACTGACTCAGGAAAGTTAAAGATACACCAGCGTGTTCATACAGGAGAAAAGCCATACCACTGTGACCAGTGTGAAAAGAACTTCACTACGTCAGGAGATTTAAAGAAACACCAGCGTGTTCATACAGGAGAGAAGCCATACCACTGTGACCAGTGTGGAAAGAACTTTACTGCGTCAGGAAGTTTAAAGAAACACCAGCATGTTCATACAGGAGAGAAGCCATACCACTGTGACCAGTGTGGAAAGAACTTTACTGCGTCAGGAAGTTTAAAGAAACACCAGCGTGTTCATACAGGAGAGAAGCCATACCACTGTGACCAGTGTGGAAAGAACTTCACTACGTCAGGAGACCTAAAGATACACCAGCGTGTTCATACAGGGGAGAAGCCATACCACTGTGACCAGTGTGGAAGGAACTTCACTACGTCAGGATATTTAAAGATACACCAGCGTGTTCATACAGGAGAGAAGCCATACCACTGTGTCCAGTGTGGAAAGAACTTCACGCAGTCAGAACATTTAAAGACACACCAGCGTGTTCATACAGGAGAGAAGCCATACCACTGTGACCAGTGTGGGAAGAACTTCACTGAGTCAGGACATTTAAAGAAACACCAGTGTTCATACAGGAGAGAAGCCATACCACTGTGACCAGTGTGGAAAGAACTTCACTACGTCAGGAGGGTTAAAGACACACCAGTGTGTTCATACAGGAGAGAAGTCATAGCCTTAGGCCTGGATTACACTACTGTGTTTTTCTGAGTTTTCGCCTGCCTTTGCGCCTAGCAATTACAATACCGAGGCCAAAATGAGGCTTGAACCCAGAGGCAGATCGATACGTCCGGAGCTACGTTTTGGTGATTGAAATCCGGCGATGCGTTCTAGTGTAATAGGCAGATCTGGAGGCCTTTGGAAAAAAACTATAGGAATAGGGCTACACTGTAACGCTGTATTCACTTCACCTTATAACAATCAAACGGATGATTCATGAGTTTGAGCTACATAGTATCTTACTGTATACTATAGTTAATCAGACAAGCAGATAATATCGTAGGAGGAATTTCACTGTATTCCATGTTTGCAGGTTCCACCCAAAAAGAAGACATTTCAAATCATAACCTACTCAAGAGTAGACACCTCAATTATCTTGTTAAAAGAAAAGTAACTGGCAAAAAGTTTTCTTGTTTAACCTTTTTATTGAGCTATCGCTATATATAAGATATATATTGAGATATGCTGCTACACGTGTGGGTAGGATCCCTAGCTCAGTCTTTTGTGTTCCTGACCAAATATCACCTTGATCACACCTATCTGAACTTCCCAGCACTCCTGCCCTTTTCTTTTTCAATAATATCTCTATTCAATACTCAAATACAGTCCAAATGTTCCAATGTATTGTTCACAATCATTGTGTACAATCAGTTTGTTTTAAGTCCTTCATCCATTCCCTCACGATATAGCTCCCATATTATGACGTAATATGTTTTTACGAATATGCCAACTATCTGTCCTGCATGGTGTCGTTCTAAAACATCACCATCAAGAGATGAATAAGCTTACTATTTTAAACCGCACCACAGATATGATGAGACAGACAACATGATTTAGGGTACCTAATAGGCCAGTAAAAGCAGATGTTTGCTTTTGCAAAAAAAAACTCAAATATGTTGTACAGTTTAATCTGGAATAATATTCTGAAGTCAGATCTGTAATCATTCTACAAGCAATTGGTTTATTCGGGTGAACCAATGAGTGCGTTTACATGCACTCAATAAACCTTGCTTAAACGGAATATTGACAATGGCCATGTAAACATCAACAAACCGTTTGAATAAACGGAATATGGGCATATTCCGAATATAAAAAAAACGAATAAGTCCCCTGGTTTATTCCTTTTCCAAACCGAATATTGAGTCATGTATACGCTTATCGGTTTATTCCCACCAAAAGGAACATGAATTTGTGCTCTGCGCATGTTTTATTCGCAAGGAATCTTGGTTCTAGATTGCTGAACTAACGTTAGCCATTCTCAAAATATATGAAAGAGAGCCACAGCACAGGCATTTAACATTTCCTCTCGTTTTTTCCTTTCAGTAAGGAAGTGAATAAGGAGGAGTGTGAAGTGGTGTTGCTGGATGGGAGCAAGCACTATAGCGCACCACAAACATATTGCTATCGTTTCCATTCTTTGCTGTCTGGGGAGATGGGCTAAACAGGAAGAAGAAACGCGCCGAAAAACTTTCATTGCGATGACGTTCTCCGTGCGTCGCTGGTTTAAATTCGGAATATACCGAATGATTACAATTACCATACAGGAATATTCCTTTTTGCTTGCGCATTTAAACTCCTTATTCCTAATGTTTCAATAACCGGAATATGGACAATAAAACGAATATTGAGTGCATGTAAACGTAGTCAGTGATAAAAAAAATCTAAATAGGAATTGGATATGGAGTTTGGATTACTGGAGAAAATGAAAAGAGGAACATGAGGAAGATCCTTGGTGAACTGAATAATACGGCAGGCCTTATCCTATAGGCCTATGGAATGCTGTTCAGGAAGTTGGGTGAATGAATGGATTTAATTTTGTCCTCTGGGTAAAAGTCAATTGCTTTAAAAACATGAAAGAATAAAACCAAAAAGTACTGCAACACGAAGTTGATGAAATGGTGATTGCATAGGGAACTGTTTAAATTAATTCCAATATACCTGGTTGAGTTCATGGTTTACAACCATTCATCTCATACAATATACATGAATAAATTATCAGATGAACAGTAGTAATGGTAGGCTATAATATTGTTATCATAGCAGTGCAGATTGCAATTAGAGATTGGAATAAATTTTGGATTTGAGATTATTTTAAAAGCAGGGGATGCGCTCCACACATGGAATACAAACTGGGATGGAAATGTATTTGTTGGTGACTGTTGGCGTTGGTTGGATGGTATTTTAAACTCTACCTTTTCCGAATGTTTTTTTTTCATTAGCCTTTTTAATAAACATTGTATAACCTGAGAGAGGTACTGTAGAGTGTGTTCATTTGTGTTCCTGCCTCAGTATCCAACCCTGGACTGACCCTGCCTCAGTATCCAACCCTGGACTGACCCCCCCTCAGTATCCAACCCTGGACTGACCCCTCCTCAGTATCCAACCCTGGACTGACCCCTCCTCAGTATCCAACCCTGGACTGACCCCTCCTCAGTATCCAACCCTGGACTGACCCCTCCTCAGTATCCAACCCTGGACTGACCCCTCCTCAGTATCCAACCCTGGACTGACCCCCCCTCAGTATCCAACCCTGGACTGACCCCTCAGTATCTAACCCTGGACTGACCCCTCAGTATCTAGCCCTGGACTGACCTCTCCTCACTATCCAACCCTGGACTGACCCCACCTCAGTGTCTCTGCATGCCTCTTCCATTGCTCCCAGGGAGAGTCATGCAGGTGTCTGGTTGGTGTTCATAGACCTTTGTTGACTTTCGTTGTCTTTTATTATTGTCCTTATTAAGCTCTGCGTTGTGTTTTGATTACAATAAAAGACGGCCCCAGATCTCACACAATACCACACAGTCCAGTGTCCCTTCTTTAGGTGTATTCCAAATGAATCTCTCCAACACAGGATTTGAGCGACATCAAAAGCTGTTTATTACAGAAGGTTTAACATACAAAAGACGATGGCATATAGTCTAATGTACAGCTGACCTGTCTGTATGCTGTCTGGACTCAAATCAAATCATCTGAGCTCGAGCACGGTTCTTATGTGGTTTGAGTGCCCCCAGCCCCCCCTCGTCTCTTCTCTGATAAGACTGTCTTTCTGGTCTCTTCTGTGGCCTTGTTTTGTCAAGTCAACCTACGCCGCCTTGGCGCTAACCACAACAATTGCTGTTTGGCACAGAGTGTACCAGCCATGGAATGTCATCTTTATCTCATAAGTCTATGGAAGAGGGACACCATTTCTTACAGAAAGCTCCAGCTACAGCCATACTCAGAGGTCAATCAATTATCATTAGGAACAGCTAACAGGATCAGATTAAACCAATATTTCTCTGAAAATCAACCAATATTCAACACCTTCCAACACCAAAGTGAAAATAATTCCTCAATGGGACTGAGGAATGGGGAGTAAGGGGGTAACGGTGTATCCACCTGTGAAGTTATGTATGGTGGTTGGTGAACCAGTCCCAGACCAGAGCAGCCCGGTGGAAACTAACATTATCCCACATGACAACAAACCTGGGCTGCTCTGCTCCATCCTGTACAACTCCATTATATAGAGCACCAGATATGTCATTGTGAGTGGAGTGCACTTCTCAAGCATAGAGCGCTTTACAATATCTTCTCTCATTCACTCACCAATGGTGGCCAACTGGTGTTAGCCTGCTCTTTGGGATAAATTAGTGTCTTACTCAAGAACACGTCGACGAAGCAGAGGAGATAGCTGGAATTGAACTGGAGGCTCCCAGACGGCTACTCTACCTCCTGAGCTGCTGCCGCCCCCTCAGAACGTGATCATGTGTGCAGTACTGGATGGACCTAGGGTGGCATGGTGATGGAGAACTCCTTGCAGTTGTAGGAACCTCTTGAAAATGTTTTCAGCCCTCAAAGACCATATCTAGGTTTTTGCAGGGTGATAATCTAGTAATTATATTCCGTAAACTGAGGCATGTTTAAATGAGTTTATTGTGAGCTCACAAGGTATGTCTGATCTCCAGAGCAGGGATATCAGAGTACAAATGTGTGGTCAGAAAACAATGCGTCTCATACTTCAGCAAAAATGACCATCTTAAGACCTCCTCCTTATCTCTCTGGGCTAGTGAAAAGGGCTCTCCCCCTCCCCCAACTTAACATTCTTGAAGCTCACAGACCTGCTTCCACACACCACAAAACACTGTTTCTTCTTCCAGGAACACAAGGTGATATTTCCCCCATGCTGCCCAGGGACATTCACAACAGCTCTTTGTCCTGTAACATCTGGGCCCCGACACCTGGTTTTAGATAGATTGAATCCAGCTTCATCAATGAAAATGAACTAATGACGCTGTGCAGCTGCGCCAAATACCACCAATAGGCCGTTCACACCTCTCATATTGAAATGAATGGAATGCACAAGAACAAGAGCCCTGGATCAGGTCCAAATCCAGCCAGCTTGCTAATAACACCACCAATTAACATTAACTAGCCAACTTCAGATAGAAATCTAACCAGGTAGATATGAATAGGCTACAGCAGGATCTAGACTAGTCGTAATGTTAGAAGACCATAAACGCAAATGAAAACGCAAGTGCTCATTTTACCATACTTTGGAAAATAAATACCCTAACACACCCTATAGAACATGTAATCTATGGGCTGCAGCTATTGAGTCAGAGAAATAATAATAGGCACAAATCCTTATTAAATCCATTTTAATTCATTGCTTTTATCTCTAGCAAGATTGAATATGCTCTCCTAAAGCTATAATCAAAGTTTTGATGACTGAGGCCCAATTTAGGGACCCAAATAAGATTGAGTCCACCCAAGAAAAAACAAAACGAATAATTCCCTTTATTTGACAAACCAATCATAGTCTACATACCAGTGATTATACCAATATGAGGTCATTTTAAGATCAATCAAACATTCAGTTCCGAGTCCGGGTCCAGAACCAGGGCTACAGCCAACAGCAGGGGGAGGCGGACTGGACTGGGAAGGTGTTTGCATAGTCCTTGAACTCTGCTCCCTTCTTTTCTCCTCCAGATCCAGGTACCTATAGCCGTCACAACGTGGCTAGCTAATTGTAGGCTATTCTTGACCCACGTTAAGATTAGCAAAGCGGTGTACCTGCGCACATGCACAAACAGCAGTGCTACAAAGAAATCTATCATATTTATTTTCTCATACACTGGGCGTTTGGTGTTGCCAAGCAATATGCTCTTTGCTTTGCACAAGTTCCACTACTTCCTGAAATTCTACAGGCATCCTTATTTCCTGTCCTATACCATTGTGCCGCACACCTGATTAATCACTTCCATCCAATAGTACAGGACAGGAAATAAATATGCCTGTAGAATTTCAGGAAGTAGTAGAGCTTGTGCAAAGAGCCTATTGTCAGACAGTACTTCAGGAACAGTGTAAATCACACAAGTCAACTGTTGGCACGTTGCATGTCTGTGACTGATAAATCGTCAATGACGTGTAAATGGTTGAAATTCATGTTGAAATGAAGCCCCCTCTTTTCCATTGCAACTATAGCAGAGGCCGTTATTCACATAACAGTTGACCGTGTTTGCTTTCTTCACTGACAGAGAGAGAGAGGGGGAAAGAGAGGGAGAAGATGAAAAGATTTCATCAAACAAAGTTCAGCTTTGGAAAGCGAACTGTTGAGGACAAGATCAAAAAGAAAGAGGTGATGATGGTGGTACACTGCCTACTCTTTACTTAACATGATGGGAAAAGCACACTGACGGGATACATTGTATGTCTGTATATAGATAAACAAATAGACAGGTTTGTAGGTGTGTATAAATAGACACAGTATGCATGATTATGTTCGGTTAAAAATATATAATTTGTTGACAGGAAACCAAGAGGTACAAGAGAGTGGAAGAGAGGGGACAGGAGGAGAGGATATAGAGATGAGAGGTGAGATACCTGATGTTAGCCAAAGAGACACTACATTAAGTTAGATCCTGGCCAGTTTAAAAAATAATGTGGATGGATGGATGGATGGGTGGGTGGGTGGGTGGGTGTGTGTTTATAGCTTATGTTTATGTTTTGTTAATTTGTGGACAGGAGATGAAAATGGACACCACAGTGGAGGAGAGGTGACGGGAGGAGACCAACATGGACAAAAGTATTACAAACATCCTGCGTACGTCCCTGGTCCTGAATGTTTCAGAGGGCAGATGATAACCTCCTTCTAAGCAAGGAGCAGGTGTTCATAATTCTGTCTGCATCACTACACTGAGGTGACATTTTGGTTGTACCGTCTGATCACAACACTAACTGTTCTAATTTTTAACCCATCTGTCTACATATCTGTCTGTCTCTCTCTCTCTATCTCTCATTATCTGCCCCTGTTTTATTGTTGTATCCGAGGCTTCACGTTTGGTGATGGGACCTCAGTGGGTGAGAACAGACATGCTGAATAGACATAAAGATCTAGGCATGGGCAGCATCTTTCCATCCATTTAAAAATAAATATGTATTATTTTATGCCAACCTACATTCAGTCTAGCCCTAACCCTAACCTCTTAGAGTGCAGGAAGTGTCGGCCAGCTGTGTCATGTGTGTGTGTCTCCATTCTCAGCGTCAGTACATCCAGTTTGATAGTTCACCTGGGCCAGCAGACTAAGCAGAGCCTCGACCCAAACAAGGTGTCCTGAATGGTCTCCCAGGTCCGCCTTGTACAACTGAACTGTCAGCCCAGTGTTTCAGTCTGGTCTACAAGCTATTCAATAAGACCTGGAGAAAAGTATCTGTATCTTGTCTTTACACTTACAGCACACATGCTGCACAAATGATGACCTTAATTGTATGACACTTGTTTTGTAAAATGCACAAGGGTATCTCTAACTTGGCTAGACTGTGGATGTGGTGACTAGTCCAGGCCAGTCAGCATGGTATAAGCTGCATACAGGTGAGCGGAAGCTGAAACGCTTGTTCCTTGGCTAGGCCCAAGGCAGCTTGCCAGCAGGGTCAGGCCTGTGCCGGGAGGTCAGTACATTAGAACCCCCTTAGGCGGGCTGTATGTATCCTAGGTTCTTAAACTTATATTTGTGGTATA
The DNA here is from genome assembly GCF_949987555.1 of Borostomias antarcticus. Taxonomy (NCBI): domain Eukaryota; kingdom Metazoa; phylum Chordata; class Actinopteri; order Stomiiformes; family Stomiidae; genus Borostomias; species Borostomias antarcticus. The sequence continues at coordinate 4,345,761 of NC_140234.1, forward strand.
GAAAGGTAGAACTTGCTTGGTTGTTTATGCAAGTGTGTGTGTGTGTGTGTGTGTGTGGTACTGTTGATTTTCCTCCACAATCCTCTCTCAGCCATATGTTTCCCCTATGTGGATCTGAAAACAGTGATAGGGATTAAATTAGGTTGCTAAGAGAACTGCTAGTCACCAGAAGCATTCAAGAACATAACCCGTGCTGGAATACTAGTGTATGAACAAATCAATACAAGTAGAGCACATCTACTGACAGGCTGGCTGAATGACTGGAAGACTGACTTGGGACCTCCACTGAGGGCATCCCAGTCCTGGCTATGGATCAGTAGGCTAGTGATGCTCCCCTGCCCCTGGGCTAGTGTAGACCATTGCTAGCCTCTACCCACAAGCCATTACATTGATCATAGGCCTACTAAGAGAATACAAGGGGAGTCTTGGTAAGGCTTTTATCAGGGAGGTTGATGGATTACGTCTTTCAAACTACATGATTTGCATTAAAAATATAATCTCTCTCTCACACACAGTCATGTAATCCAGTCAATCTAACTCCATAACAAATTGCATTAGGCCTACGTAACTAGCAAGCTAGCAAACTAAGTCAATGTAGACAGCTAGCTAACTAGCTAGCGTCATTTCCACCATGCCCCTTCTCCTAAGAGAAAGGCGATTCGCCAAATTAAAAGGTGATTGACAACCGTTTCAGGTGAAATGAGTTTTTTGATTGACAAGACGATTGTCAGTCTCTGATTGGCCAAAGTAGAAATTGATTGACAGTTGACCCGCCCCCTGGAAGTCTCTGGGCCTGCAGAGATACACACTTGGAAAATTGAGGGGTCTTCTACAGGGCAATAAAGTGGGATCTCTGTATAAAAACACCTAATGAGAAGCAGGGGGCTTGATACCACAAGGGAACATGCATAATGGGTGGGGGACAACATGTTTACATGTGTACAGTACTTGTTGTTGGCAACCCCGCCCCAATAGCGGACCTAGGACTACAACTGGTTAAATTGGCTCTGATTGAGAGACATGTGCCACTGATTGTTTGATTGGTTTCCATCTGCCTCGTTAGTATGTGTACAGTATTTCTAGCCTACATGTACAGTAGCTCCCATCTTGTTCTTTGTCTGTTCCATTTGCTGTAGCTGTGCATAGTCCCTGGTGTTTCCGGTGCCATCTTGTAAGTTTATTAGCTCTGTCTTTTCTTCTTCACTTGTCGAGTGTATACCTTGGTTTTATTGTTTAGTCTTTGGTTTTGTGAAAACTGCTGAAACCTCAATGCACCTGTGACAGTTACATGCAGCCCTTGTGATTGCTTAAGTCAGTATGAAACCATCTATGGCTTCTCACATGGCAGGTAACTCAACAAGAGTTCAAGCCCAGGGGGGATGCAGAATAAATATGCTAATACATGTACAGTTCATACTCAGGCATTGTGCTGTGACATGATTTTTTAAAACTTATTTATGTATTTATTTGTAGCTGTTACTGTTTCTTCATTTTGTTTAAATCTCTTCATCTGACCAGCCTGTTGTCTGCTTACATCTCAATCAGTCCCACCTGTGTTCAATTCAGTCAATCAGTGAATCCATGCTCAGTCCAGAGTCCCACAACTCATTCCCATCACAGTATGTAGGCCTATTAATATATTCATCCAGGATTGCTACAGTGTAAATAAGCTGCAACATTTATCATTTTTTACTTAGAGCTATCTGAAGCCAGCCATGCTCTCCTCATATTCACTGCACATTCTTGCTCAATAAATCTCCAATGTTCATGATTTAAAAAATGACATTTTCATGACATGGTAGATGTAGTGTGAAATGTATTGTGTGCCAGAAACAACCACAAACAACCTCAGATCACCAGATTTAACTTTTCTCCACTTCCATGGTGGCCTGCTATACACTGTCGAACAGTGTCACAATATGGATTAGAGCAGGGGTTCCCAACCTTTCTTCCCCAGAGCCCCCCACTTACACCTGATGGAATTTGCCCCCCCCCCCCCCCCCCCCCCAAATCGGTGTGAACATCCAGTCTGTGTATGTTTGTGTGTGCAAATTAATTAATTAAATTAATGTTGACACGATTCATAGTCTCTGATTAATTTGTTGAATTTATATGATATTGTAGTGCCTTACATACAAGGCTTTTTGGCCCTTCATCAGATATAATCATGTATTTTGCTGTGTGACATGTCAATAACATGATTCTTTGACAAATATTTGTCTAGCTAATATTAGGCCCTCAAATTATCTGAGGTCTGGCGCACCAAACAGAACAATAACAAGACAAGACTGGCTCACTAGTCACCAGACACCAGTCGTCTAACAGGGTTCTTATCACAAACATGCATCAGCAGGTATGTGTGTTCGGATTGGCTGTGTGACAAGCCGCTGTGTGTGTGTGCCTTGTTTTCTCTTCCACAGTTCAAGTTCTGCAGCCTGTTCAGCTATGAGGACTGGGGGAATCATCCCAAACTCCTGCTTCTGCCCGGAAAGGCCAAGCAGCAGGGACGCTGTCAGGGGATGAGCTTCACAGTGAGCCATCTATCAATACTGTCGACCTGGCCGCCAAAACCGAAGGGTCGCCTGCCTGGGGATCAACCGTCGGTGCGCCCGGTACGGGGGTGGCACCAGCAAAAGGTTCCAAGAAAAGATCAGTGAAGGCTGACAGGAGTAGTCTCCGAGATAATGCCGGTTCAAAGAGGCCTTACACCAGAATTCCTCAGAATGTCTGGGTTAAGATGTCCCCAGGGGAAAAGGCAGGTATCTTAGAGGTGAGGAACAGAGAGGCTAAGGCGAGGAAGTTATCAGAAAAGGCTGGTAAGCCTACCATTGGCCTGGTCGAAGTCAAAGAAGAACCAGGTCAGCCAACCTGGACGGCGGCTCTTGTGAGCGGCTCGCCAGATCCATTCCTGAGCTATACAGGGGAAGAAACCATGGGTCAGAGTCCAGGGCAACTGGTGATTGACCTCTCCGCTGAGGAGGCCACCGAACATGCTCAAGGAGAGACAGATGAGTGTCTTAACGCCTTGAAAGGGATGATGGCAGATCCTTTCGAATAAGTACCCTTTTGAATACAAACCTGATCTGTTGAAACATGCTGATCATATTGTGCTTTGCTACACGCTTACAGTACTTTTAAATGCAGACATGAACACACACCTACACTCAAACACCCATAAAGAACACACCTCACTCACACAGGCATTCACACACCGAGGAAGAACATATATATATATATATATACACATACACATAGACTGGAACTATACAGTTAAGATTTGAGAGAAATGTTATGTTTAGTTTTAAGTAAATGATTTGTTTGAAAGTAATGATGTGATAGAAATAATAGAACAAAGCCATAAGAATCAGTTACAGTATGTTTGGTATGGCTGTGTGTGTTTTGTTTCACAATTTGATCCTCAGATAGGCTCGCTGTGAAAGATTGAGTAAGGGGAAGCAGGATGTGGCGGTGGTGAGGAAACAGGCCGTTGCACCTCACTGGTATACTCACAAACATGGCTAAGTGCGTGAATCTCTTGTGAGAGCGCCTTTGCCCTTTGCAGGATAGAACGTTCTACCAACTTAACTGGTTTGGTTGATAAGGAAATATCGACCACAAAGTGCTAAAGATTAACTGTTGAATTTTGGGGACTTTTTAGAGGCATGTTTCCCATGTGGGAGTGTCTCTTTTGGGTTAATTGGGGACTTTCCATGACGACATGCTGGGATGGAACAAAATGGCTACGTGGTGAGGGGCTGGAGAATGAGTCACCGTTCAAGGGTATAAAAGACTGTGACCGTTAAGTCGGGGAGATGTCTCCACTGCTCGAGCGTCTACCAATTTTTTATATCTATTATATTTTTTGTTTGCTATTCTTACACTTTGCCTTCAGCACTAGACTATGCACTAGTCACTTAAGGAGATGCACTTGTGAGTTCTGGCAAGTAGTACCTTGGCTTTTCCTATGTTAAATGAAATTATTGTAAGTCGTTTTTTTATAAAAGTGTCAGCTAAGTGAGTGTAATGTAATGTAATATAATGTTTACTTCCCAAATTAAATGCATTTGAACATTAGATCTCTGTGGTTATCCCCTACTAGTTTTTCTCTTGTTCACTTTCCTGTGAGTTCTTGGTGGCCAATGAGCTGTTTTTGAGCATTGATCTCTTCCTTCAACCTTAATAAACAGACAGAAACTCTCATTACCATCACATCATTTGGCAAGAATTGAGAAAGTGCATCCAGATGCATTTGCTCCTACCCGAGTATCTCCCTCTCTGTGGAGGTGAGTAAGCGCTCCAAGGTGCTGTTTTTGAGCTCTGTCTGTATCAGCCTTTTCTTTAGACTGTCTCTCTCCCTCAGTCTGAATGTTTCCAGGCGCTCTGCCTCTCTCCCCTGTTTTTGATGGGCATTAATCTCTTCCTTCAACCTTAATAAACAGACAGAAACTCTCATTACCATCAAATCATTTGGCAAGAATTGAGAACCCCCTCCCCTCGATAAGCCTCTGTCTCCCCCCCCCCCCCCCCCCCCCCAAAACAGCTCTGAGTCGTGGCAGCGCTAGAATGAAAATAAAGTTCCTGCCCAGTACCCCACTTACAGTACAATAGGCACTAGCACTAAATGTTAAACATTAACTCCAACCATATGTTAAAAACATACTTTATGGAACACTCAATGTATTTATTTACGAATATCAATGTTTAATCCAGTGGAATTAGGAGAAATGTGAACAGTACAGTAGCCAAAACACACTAACAGAAGCTCTATGAGAAATGTAACAAACTGGACCCACTGGTCCAAGCAGCAGTGGGAGGAGTTAAGGTTAGATATGATAAGTAATGATCATTAGATAAGCTATAATGTAGAGATAAGCAGTTCCTCATACCTAAAATGTCTTCATATCTAAAATATGTCATGAGACATTCCTAAACCCAAAGGAATGAAGCAGAAGTCAATTAAGGTCACAACAGGTGATCATCAGATTAAAAAGGACATGGAGAGGCTGGTGTTTCTATCTTCAGAAGTGTTCGTTTGAAAGTGAACCCACAGATAGATACAGTATCTCCAACATAATAAAGAGAACAGGTGAATAGAGTTAAAATGATTAATCCGGCCTAGGTCTGTGTTTCAGAAGAACATCTTCACTCTTCAGTGTTTATAATCTGATAATCTGCATCCTCTGCTTGCAGTTTGAGGTCTCCTAGTTGAGCTCTGTGCAACACCGCCACTATGTGGTTGACTGCTATCATTGCATGTTGATGAAGGTCTTCGGGTGGCCAGTTAAATAGTGTTACAGAAACATGACAATAACTAGAATAGCGCTCAGAGAGCACAGACCTCTGCCTGTGATGCATTTCGTCAGCATGTACAATTGTTGAATGTGTGCTTTTTTAGTTTAGCAGTTCTATATGGCCAACTTGAAAATGCATGTTGCAGATGAAATATTGATCACCTTGATGAAGCTGAATCTGTTGTAGTGTGAGACCAAGCTGATCAGGGTGCTGTTCTGGGTTTAAAATGACCCGCCATAGGAATTGAATGGGTAAAATGACCCGCTATAGGGAATGAATGGGTAAGACAATATTATGTTCATCCAGCAGATGGAAAACATCCCCATACACACCTATAGCCACAACTCACCTGGGTTACCCGGGTTCTAGGTCTAAAATGAGCCCCCGTTTTATAGTGTTCAAGGCCAAATTTGACTGATCTGTTTTAACTGCTCTTATATGAACACAAAACCCATAATTCCCCAAATGAATGTGAACCACCTGAAGCATTCAGGTCAATACCATTCCCTTAGTGTACATCACATGCTCCCCCACACGTCCATAGTGTGAAACCACTTGGATACTGAAAGTGTAGAGCCATTACCAGTTAATACAAAGTTATTCTAAGTGATCATCTTTATCCTATTAGTGAAACATATCCAGATGAAAATGATTTATTTCAAAACAGCAATACACCCATCCACAAAACACAAAATCAGCAAATGTTTTGATTTGTATGAACATGATGTCAATATGTTGTAGCCTTCCAATTAATCCACTTAAAACCTAGCTAGCTAGCTACATTACAATATATTACAGTCATTTAGCTGACACTTATCCAAAGATACTTACAATAATTGCATTTAAAGTAGTTGCCAGAACTCACAAGTGCATCACCTTTCTAAAACAAGTGACTAAGAGCATAATCTGGTGCTGAAGGCAAAGTGAAGAATAGCAAACTAAAAATAGAATAGGTGCTTGGTACAGTACTACTCCTGGTAGTACTGTACCTCTTGAAGAGGTCTGTTTTGAGCCTGCAGCGAAAGATGGGCTGCGACTCTACTGTCCTGACCTCAGTGGGTAGTTCATTCCACCACTGTGGGGCCAGGACAGAGAAGAGCCGTGACCGCGTCATTTGACTACAGGGGCCTCGCAGTGACGGGGCAACCAGTCCTCCCGAGGTAGCAGTGTAGTGGTCAGGCGTGAGTGTAGGGTTTGATCATGGCCTGGAGGTAGGAGGGAGCTGTTCCTTTCATTGCCACGCAGGCTAGTACCAGAGTTTTAAACTGGATGTAAGCTGCTACAGGGAGTCAGTGTTTTCTCTTGTTCACTTTCCTGTGAGTTCTTGGTGGCCAATGAGCTGTTTTTGAGCATTGATCTCTTCCTTCAACCTTAATAAACAGACAGAAACTCTCATTATCATCACATCATTTGGCAAGAATTGAGAAGGTGCATCCACATGCATTTGCTCCTACCCAAGTATGTCTCTCTCTGTGGAGGTGAGTGAGCGCTCCAAGGTGCTGTTTTTGAGCTCTGTGTGGATCAGACTTTTCTTTAGACCGTCTCTCTCCTCCCTCAGTCTGAGTGTCTCCCGGTGGGCCACCTCTCTCCCCAGGCGATCAGCAACCCGGGACGTCTCCAGGCCTCGCAGTCTCTCCACCTCTCTCTCCAGACCTCCCAGTCTCTCCAGCTCTCTTGCCAGACCTCCCAGTCTCTCCACCCCTCTCTCCAGACCTCCCAGTCTCTCCACCTCTCTCTCCAGACCTCCCAGTCTCTCCACCTCTCTCTTCAGACCTCCCAGTCTCTCCACCTCTCTCTCCAGACCTCCCAGTCTCTCCACCTCTCTCTCCAGACCTCCCAGTCTCTCCACCCCTCTCTCCAGGCCTCGCAGCCTCTCACTGAGCGCTCTGTTCTCCTTATACTGTGGGAAGACACACAAGCTTTCCATGTGACACAGCAAAACTCCCTGGCTTTGTTCCAAATCGCATACTTCTTCTTTTTACTGTTAGTACGTATTACAGCTGCCCTTATGAAGTATGTACTTTGAATGCAGTATGCATACGAATGGGACATACTAGCCTACTTCAAGCTAAGTATCACAGGGGATGTAAAGGCAGGCTAGTGTGACGCGCTGTGTGACATATGGTGCGTTCAAGACAATGCAGGACTCAGGAATTCCCAAGTTGGGAATCCCGACCCCCGACGTCATTGCATTCATGACGATTTTAACGCGGGAGAAAAAAGTCAGCAACGAATCTAGCTAGCTCTGAGCTAGCAAACGTTAGCTATGTTATGTTAGCCAGCAAAACAGCTGGCTAACTAATTTCGCCAGTAAAATAGCTGTTAAAGTCCACATATTGCTATAATCAGAGAGACATATATAGAATACAAACATATATTGCACAATCAGATATCAAATTACATGTAAAAACGTCAACAAACACTTTATAATAATTAAATTCTTATAGTCAACGTTATATATACTAGCTACTCAGCTAACACTGGCACATTTACTATGAGTGCTCATTTACTAAAATGTTCCTAAAATTATTGATTGGTGTGCATTGTCCCTGTAAAAAAATAAACTGAATAAACTGAAACTATGCCGCCATGTTGTGACGTCAACTCAGGGCTCAAAATAATACCAAGTTTCCGATTTGTTATCCTGAGTTGGACGAGCGTTCAATTCGTTTTTCACAAGTTGGAGTTCCTGAGTCCTGAGTTGTCTTGAATGCATCAATAGTAGGCTAGTTCATTTAGGTAGGCCCCTAGTAGGCTATTTTAAGTAGGCTAGTGATTGTGGTACTTTCTTTACATGGTGGAAGGATTGTACTGTTGTAGTGATGTAGTATTTAAAAAAAGGTTTGTAATATTTCCTGTCATCGTGCTCTGTTGTGTACGTGGGGGATCAGTTGAACTTTGACAATTTATTGGCGGTTAATATCATTTCATTATGTTTTTTTTTTTTTTTTTTTTTTTTACCTCTCTACCTCTCAAATCAAGATCCAGCTTGGGTACAAATATGTTAACTTAGCTCCTAATAAACATCCATATTCACAGCCACAGCGCTCACCTGCTCATTGATCCTGCGCCGCAGCTGCATGATCCTCTTGCTCTTGGCAACATCCAGCTTCCTGAGGCGCTTCTCCCGCCTCCTCCTGCCCATGAGGCGACGGATGCAGCTCTGTCGCAGGACCACGGACGCCACAATTCATTGTTTTAAGGTTCAAAATATTGAAATGAAAAGACAAGAATCTCCCAAAGTGAGGTTAAGATACAGCTGGCTCACCTGAACGTTCAGGGCCTTCTCTTGTTTTTGGAGGAGCTTCTTCAGGGTGTCCTGCTGGTGTTTCTCTGTGTTGAGGGGCAGGTCGTGGCGGTGCTTCTCTGTGTTGAGGGGCAGGTCGTGGCGGTGCTTCTCTGTGTTGAGGGGCAGGTTGTGGCGCTCCAGATGGCTGTTGATCAACTTGCTAAATGCAAGGCTAACCTTTTGTCCTGCTCTCAGGGTGCATCTCCACGACAACTTAAGGACGACACTAGTGATGACCTCTAAGACTATGTCCTTGAAAGCGGTCCATTCCGGCACGACAAAAGGGAGCAAGTCCAAATACCCTTCACAAAAAAGTATGTAGAGCAGACCGGCCACGTACAGCTGGGAGAAGGGAACCCGATGCCTTCCATGCACCACCTCTCTGATTCTCAGGAGGATGCTGCTCCATGGAAGCTTGAAAACCTTGGTAGTCATGACCTTGATGACTATGATCCGAAGAATGATCCAAGGCAACGCTCTTAACCTGGACCCTGGCCTCCATTTCACTGCCATGACAGAGCTGTGCATGTCCTGTGTTGTGCACGCCTGTGCCTCCAGAGATCCTATAGACACAGAATGAGTGAATTAGTGACAAAGTGCACATAAATGAAGGCTAGCATATCTCAACACTTTCAAAATGTTTGGACATAACACATACCGTTACATACTCCAGCAGGAACTGCTAGATTAGTCCCTCTAACAAGGTCCTTCTGGAGACTCAGTAGTGGAAATGTAGCATTGCCCACCTGTGACTCCAGAGATCCTATACACACAGAATGAGTTCATTAGCGACAATGTGCACATACATTAAGGTTTGCACATCTCAAGACTTTCAAAATATTTGGACAGAACACATACCGCCAACTACCCCAGCAGGAAGCTCTAGAGCAGAATCGAGGGTATCGTGATGGCTCCCATCCTGTATTAATCAAAGAAGCATTTTAGTGGCACTTTTCCTGAAGTTGACATTAATTGGTCCATTAATAACCAACTAGGCATAATAATCAACTTCACCTACCTTTCTGTCGAACATCACGCCATCAATTCAACATTAAATTTAGAGGTCCAAAACTCTATCACTCTATCCCTATCACTGAGATCGTCTTCTCAGACAGCTTTTAGAAAGCAACTGAGGGACTATTTAATACTGACCTAATAATATAATTTATCATTTTGATCCTTGCAACTATATTCAGTTCTATGTTGGTTGTTTTTTTGTCACTCCCATTCATTTGTATTCCTTTTTTCCCTATTACTTTTGGTCTCTTTTCTGTCCCTCTGTTTTGTGCTAGCCTACAGGGCAATGGAAGGAACAGCTCCATCCTACATGCATCAGGCACGACATGCCTCATACCTCATAACTCAGGGTTGCCAGGTTGGAGGGGGGCTCCTCCTCTACAGCTGGCACCGTGGAAAATCCATCCTGCACAGTGTCTGGTCTGAACTGCTCCGAAAGGACATCATCTGTGGCCTCCACTGGCTGTATAGGAAAAAAAAAAAACTGTTATCACAGACTACATTTCCCATCTCCCATTGGGGTTATCAGAACTGTTGTGATGAGACTGATTCATGATGATAATGACAATGATGCCAGATTAACTGAACTTCTTCTACAATATCAATATTTCGGTAATGATATTGGGGGACTAATGCTGTTGTGTAATTGACCAATGTTGCATACTGTACATCATTGCTGAATACGTACAGCCTAGAGCTACAGGACCTAATGGAAATGTAAACACCAGCAAGCGAGACAACAGACACATGGGGGTATTCCAGGACGTTCAAAAAACTCTGAGTCTAACCCTGAAGTCTGACTGCATTCTAACTCCTAGCGACTGGCGAGAGACGATAACACTGCGGCATGAACCGGATCTAGTTTTGGAGTAGAGTGAAAACCAACCACTGAAAAGACATGACTGTAATGTAATGGAGGCCACTGCGGTCGATCGACGCGGTCACGGCTCTTCTCTGTCCTGGCCGCGCAATGGTGGAACGAACTGCCCACTGATGTCAGGACAGCAGAGTCGCTGCCCATCTTTCGTCGCAGCCTCAAAACTCATCTCTTCAAGAAGTACTACAACAATCCTCCCTCCTAAGCACGTATTGTATTTTATTCTATTATATTGTATTGTACTGTATTTTAGATTGCTATTCTTGCACTTTGCCTTCAGCACTAGATTATGCTCTTCGTCACTTGTTTTAGAAAGAAGATGCACTTGTGAGTTCTGGTTAGTAGTAGTACATTGGCTTTTCCTACGTTAAATGCAATTATTGTTAGTCGCTTTGTATAAAAGTGTCTGCTAAATGACTGTAATGTACTGTAATGTAATCTACAGTAACAGTGAAACCAGCGAACAGAGAAACCAGGTTCTCCCTCGAAGACAGCCTGGTGATGCAAGGTTATGTGGAACAAACTGACCACTGACGTCAGGACAGCAGAGTCGCTGCCCATCTTTCGCCACTGGCTCAAAACTGTACCAGCAGAACCACACCAGTGGTACCAGTATGTACTGTACCAGCAGACCCAGACCACTGGTACCAGCAGCTGGACCGAAGAGATGCCTGAGCAGAGCCTCCTGGTAGAGCAGAGCCTCCTGGTTCCAGAGACGTGTGCTCTCTGCTAATCCCCATCCTCTGAGGAGCCTCTACACACACCACGTCTCTCCTCTGACTGTCTACACACACACCACGTCTCTCCTCTCTCTCTACACACACCATGTCTCTCCTCTGTATGTCTCTACACACACACCACATCTCTCCTCTGTATGTCTCTACACACACACAATGTCTCTCCTCTGTATGTCTCTACACACACACCACATCTCTCCTCTGTATGTCTCTACACACACACCACATCTCTGCTCTCTCTCTACACAAACCATATCTCTGCTCTGTCTCCCTACAAACACACCATGTCTCTCCTCTGTCTCTCTCTCTACACACACACACACCACGTCTCTCCTCTGTATGTCTCTACACAGACCACGTCTCTGTCTATACGCTTATTTCCCGTGGCTGCCATATTGGTCGAGTCTGACGTAGCCTAATCAGGTGGGAGAATGCAGAAGTGCCCGTTGACTCCAATGTTAAAAGTTCATTATAAAAACACCACTTCAAGAACCAAAATAGTCAAAATAACAGGCTGAATACACTAATGGAATTACAAACTCATCATTACTAAACTCCGATTGTTTTTCCCTGCCATAGTTTTCGCGTTTGTAAATACATGGAAGTTAATGAGCCATAGCGAGCGGTCAGCTGCATTCACTTCCATGTTTCCCAGAGCCTTCGTAGCCAAGGTATACCTTGACCTAAGAAGGCTCTGGGAAACGCATCGCCACCTAGAGGGGGACCTCTCTAGAGGGGGACCGTTCTTACGATGAACGTTGCGCTACGATGCCTCTGGGAAACGCACCCCTGGTGAGTAACAGTAGGCCTACACTGACTACGCTAAATGCTTTGGATAAAAGGGTCTGCTAAATGACTGTAATGTAATGTAATGTACATTAAATGTAATCGCATTGTAGTTACTACTATAACAGCCGCAAGTGTAGCCTACAGACGTAACGGAGAATAGCACAGTTTGCGCGCTGTGCGCATGCGTGCTGGAGCAAGTGGTGAAGCTATTTCGTTTCTAAAGACGTTTCTAAAGATCATATTACAGAGGCATGTGAAAAAAGACAGATTGATGAAAACAACCGTTTAGTGGCACAAAATAGATTTTTAAGAAGCTGCATTCTCAGTGCCCCGTCCGCCGCCATTAGCCTACATGGATATACTTGGCTCGCGCTGGATTGTAAATTTCTTCTACAGACCTCCGAAATACACCAAAGTTATCTCGGTGAGTCAAACGTGTTATAATATGACGTAAATAAGGTCCAGGTTGTCAAAAACGAGCATTCTCCTTTAACTACTATGTTCACTCTGCTGTCACGGTTGCAGGGTAGTTAATTTCAACTTTAGTAAAAGTGATAGCTACCAACATTTCAGATACAAATTCAGAATTATCCATACACGCACATTAGCTATCATAGGCCTACTTACATCCCCATCCCATACGTCTGTCTCAGGAGTTTGAGAGTTAAACGCCGTGTTAAAGATCTTCACAGCCTCTCCCTCAACATCACTGACCGTCTCGTAGATTGAATTAAAATGAATATGTTGTGAAAATAGAAATATTGTGAAAACAACTACACGAGCTAATCTAGACATGCTGCTGGCGTTATCCGAATGTTCTTGGGCAGGTAAAAGTTGACACTCAGAAGCTAATAGATTTCTTTTGTTACATCAGCAAATGTAGCCTCGATGTCTTTTGTTACATCACAATGGGTGGATTTTCACAGTCTAGGCTGATTAATATAATGGAATACTCAACATAGTTAATGGAATACTCAGCATAGTTCATAGTAGTAGTAATAATAATCATAAGTACAATAATAATAATAAGAAGAAGAAGAAGAAGGAGAAAATAAGGTCAGGGTATCATCGTATAATTCCTTATTCCATAATAATTTCAAAACGAATAAACGGTAAATCGACCATAATTCTGTTTTTTGTGTCTAAACCAATAATGGAAACACCTCTTCCATAATGGCCTTTTTTTGGTTCTCGACTCGTTCCTTTTATCATTATTCCCTTTGGGACTGAAGAATGTGCGCACAGTTGTCTATCGCGGTATATTTGTTACGGTCAATGTGAGAAAACGGGGAATGTGAGCTTTTCCCGGTTATTGCGCACATTCCCCGACCTCGCGGGGAATGTAGGAGAAACATGTGCGTTTCTCACATCTCCCGGATAATGTGCACATTCCCCGACCTTGCGGGAGATGTGAGAAATTGGTTAGTATTTCTCACATCTCCCGCAAGGTCGGGGATTGTGCACATTAACCGGGAAATGCTTACAATTCCCGACCATGCGGTAAATCTAGCAAAGTCCAACCGTATGCAAAACCTCTACGCAGCCGGGTGGTGGGAGAGGGCTCGTGCGCTTAGAACGAGAGGCGCTTGACATTTTGCCCATGGTTTTCTAATACATAGCATCAATTGCATTAATGGAAACATTAAATTGGGTCTAATTATACATGTGTTGAAAGTTAAGATAATTAGCCTACAAGCTGCGAGGCTACGCAACACAATAAGCAAAACAATCTCACTGTTTCACTCGTCCCACTCCTCTGTTTCACTCGCCCCGCACGGCAGGGACAAGAGAAACAATGCACATCTTCCGTTCTCGGCCGTCTTGAATTGAACTGTTACACCACAGAACGAAACTTACAACTAATAGGTTAGTGAAGGACATGTACAAGTTGTTTGTCATCAAAAAATTTAATCTCTATCTTTATTAATTTCTGTGTAAATCTGATCAAACCAAAAAGTGTTTCATTCGTCCCGGTCCTCCCCTACAGTTAATAACAGTCTGTGGGAACCTTGAACAGTACTAATATAGCCTATGCTGCACACAGTGTAAGTAGTATTAGGAGGATAGGCCTACACTGGTGATCAAGTTAACAAATGCAAAAGGAACATTGCAACAACAGGAAGGTGGGAACCTCCAAAGGAACCCTACACGTTAGCTAGCCGAAAGACAGACGAAAAGACGAAAAATCTCTCACAGTGTGTGCCAGTAACGTTAGCCCAACTACCGTGGGTGCCTCTTATGGTGCACGCCATCTGAGGCGTCACATAAGCCCTCTCCCACCACCCGGCTGCGCAGAAGTTTTGCATACGGTTGCGCTTTCCTAGATTTACCGCAAGGTCGGGAATTGTAAGCATTTCCCGGTTAATGTGCACAATCTCCGACCGTACGGGAGATGTGAGAAATACTAACCAATTTCTCACATCTCCCGCAAGGTCGGGGAATGTGCACATTACCCGGGAGATGTGAGAAACGCACATGTTTCTCCTACATTCCCCGCGAGGTCGGGGAATGTGCGCAATAACCGGGAAAAGCTCACTTTCCCCGTTTTCTCACATTGACCGTAACATATTCATTATTTGGTTTCGAGCCGTGAAATGGATAAATGAAATCACGTGGTCTGTTGTTCACGTGGTCCAGTCTAGCAATAATGGAAAAAACACTTTCAAAATGTGGTTCCCCGTCCGTTCCTTTTATCATTATTCCTTTTGGGACTGAAGAATGTTCCCACAGTTATCTATCACTATATTCATTATTTTGTTTCGAACGGTGAAATGAATAAATGGAATCACGTGGTCTGTTGGTCACGTGGCCCAGTCTAGCTTCACGGGAAGTGAAAAAACGTGTTCAAACATTACAAAATAAAAGTCCATTGCATTGAATGGCCATCTTTCAAGGTTTAATTAACACGCATACATATATCCATATATATATATATATGGATTGATTTAATGTACACACTATTTTATTTAGTTGAAGTGTGGATTAATAGCCTGGAAATAGCAAGTGCTGTTGCCGCGCTGGTCAGTTTACTAAGTTGACCAGCAGAAGTCCCTGTTTAGCAGGGGTGTAGTGGTGACTAAATAGCCTACGTGGGTAAACTCTGAGTAGCCTAAAGAAGTGGGTTTATACAGTTTTTACATTAGTGGTGTTTAAAGAAGGGAGTAGGCCTATACTGTGGATAAAGAAATGGATAGACCCCATGAAGACCCTCCACTACACCACTGTTGTTTACCATATCTGCCAGAGCTGGTATCGATACTGTGTCGGTCTGTCATCTGTTACTATCATGGCTGCAAAATGTCCTCAAACTGATATGAGGAAATTAACTTGATAAGTCGCGCTGTCATCCTCCCCAGACACCTGTGTGTGAAATGGACCAGTGACACAGTGACATTTTTTTTTACTTAAATGCGTGCTGTACTTATGTATGGATGTTTTTATGTGAGTATAGGTGCCTCAGCATCCTGAATATGTAACAAAAATATCCCCATGAAACACAATAGATGCTGATCACTGTCCGTTTTGTTATTTTGAGTGATATAACACAACTCTCAGCTTGTGCAAGTTGAGAGGTTTGCCCATACCATGATCCCTCAGTGAAATAAGAGTTATGACCAAATTCAATCATCTTTGTGGGCATTAACAGTCAATCTTGGAACTACAGTGAAATGTAGCTGCAGGCTCCGTGATGTGCTATTATGGATATACATACCCGCTGTGTTATGTACATGCTATAGCTTTGAATAAATAATCCCGGGGGTGAGATATTAGTATATACAATACTGTTGTCTGCATTTACATGTGTGGTGATGTCATATCAATCAATCAATCAATCAAAGCTTTATTTGTATAGCGCATTTCATACCCAGAGGCAACACAATGCGCTTTACAGAGAACAAGGGAGGTGGGTATACGACCCACTCTCTACATATTCCAGAGGGAAGCAAAAAAACAGTAGTCACCCGGGGGCCAGATAAGTGAGCTGTAAAAATTCTTCCCTGACCCCTCTCAACAAGGCGATCGAGCAAGCTCCAGGAGTATGTTTGTCTACCGGCTAAGAACATTTATAAAGCAATACATTAAATTACATTTCAGAGTAGGAGAGGCTAAAAGCATCATAGGAGAGAGAACATTCTACGGACATGCTACGACATCCACACCAGACACGGGGGTACTGTATCTATCGGACTCCGGGAGGTCTGCTGGTGACAGTGGGGCATCCACTGGACCTGGTTAGAAGATAGGAGGGAGAGAGAGAGGCACTAGGGAGAAGGAAGGCAGAACAGGGTTAGTAGCACATAGAGCCAAACAGACCACACAGATATTGAAACAGGCAACCTGGGGCAAGCTCCTGGAGTATATTTGTCTAATGGCTAAGAACATTTAACAATACATTAAATTAAATTTTCAGAGCAAGAAAGGCTAAGAGCATCAGGTCCAGGCCTAAGCCGGATGTGGACTGATGTGTGTCTGTGTGTACGTGTGTGTGTGTACTAAATACTACGATATCCACAGCTCCACAGCTGACACTGGACCTGGTTAGAGGATAGGAGGGAGAGAGAGAGGCACTAGGGGAGGCAGAAAACGGTTAGTAGCACACTGAGTCATTGAAGCAACACAGCTGTCAGAACAGAACAAGCCTGTTTCAGGATAACCAGCTTCTGTACACTACTTGATATACATACATTGCATAGCAGGATAAATACCAATGTATACAGAGGATTCACATATACACTAGATATTCTGACACACTAGATATAGTGGCACTGTATACATTAGTTGAACTCATCCAGGTGCCGGCTGGCTTGTGGGAAGAAGCTCTTCCTGAGTCTGTGTTTGCCATATGTGTGTGGTACCTTTTCCCTGACCAAAGAAGAGAGAACAGTCCATTGCCTGGGTGGCTGGGATCCTTCAGGATTCTGTTGGCCTCGGTCTTGCACCTTCTAGTGTAGATGTCCGCAAGGTGGGGGAGTGGCCCCCTAAGGTACATTCAGTCGACCACACCACTCTCTGTAGGGCCTTGTGATCCTGTGTGCTGCTGCTCCAGACTGATAAATGTAGACTATATTTTATCATCAGTACATTGATAATGTGGTCTGCCCTACAGTAGGTGCTAAAAGCTACCTAGACAACTACTGTAGGTTATTGCTGGTGGAACATGTCACACAAACTAGTTCAGGAGGGTTAAACTTCCTAGGTCAGACAAATCAGATCTAAAAGACAGATCTAAAATCAGGATTGTCATCATCATCATCTTCATCCGCTTATCCAGGGTCGGGTCGCGGGGGCAGCAGCTCCAGCAGGGGGCCCCAGACATCCCTTTCCCTAGCAGCATCAACCAGCTCTGCCTGGGGAATCTTTAGCCGCTCACAGGCCAGTGCGGAGATGTAGTCCCGCCACCTAGTCCTGGGTCTACCCCGCGGCCTCCTCCCAGCCGGACACGCCTGGAACACCTCCCTAGGGAGGCGCCCAGGAGGCATCCTCACTAGATGCCCGAACCACCTCAACTGGCTCCTTTCGACGCAAAGGAGCAGCGGCTCTACTCCGAGTCTCTCCCGGATGACTGAACTTCTCACCCGATCTCTCAGGGAGACCCCAGCCACCCTCCGGAGAAAACTCATTTCGGCCGCTTGTATCCGTGATCTCGTTCTTTCGGTCATGACCCATCCTTCATGACCATAGGTGAGGGTGGGGACGAAGATAGACCGGTAGATCGAGAGCTTTGCCTTTTGGCTCAGCTCTCTTTTCGTCACAACAGTGCGGTAGAGCGACTGCAGAACCGCACTAGCTGCTCCAATTCTCCGGCCAAACTCCCTCTCCATGGTTCCCTCACTCGTGAACAAGACCCCCAGATACTTGAACTCCTTCACTTGGGGTAAGGACTCATTTCCTACTCGGAGCGGACAGGCCACCGGTTTCCTGCTGAGAACCATGGCCTCAGATTTAGAAGTGCTTATTCTCATCCCAGCCGCTTCACACTCAGTTGCGAACCTATCCAGAGAGTGCTGGAGGTCGCAGGCAGCTGATGCCATCAGGACCACATCATCTGCAAAAAGCAGTGACGTGATCCCCAGCTCACTGAACTGCAAACCCTCCTCCCCCCGGCTACGCCTCGATATCCTGTCCATGAAAATCACAAACAGGATTGGTGACAAAGCGCAGCCCTGGCGGAGGCCAACACCCACCGGAAAGGAAGACGACTTACTGCCGAGGACCCGGACACAGCTCTCGCTCTGGGTGTACAGGGATTGGATGGCCCTAAGTAGGGACCCCCTCACCCCATACTCCCGCATAACCCTCCACAAGACCTCTCGAGGGACCCGGTCGTAAGCCTTCTCCAAGTCCACAAAACACATGTAGACAGGTTGGGCAAACTCCCAAGCCCCCTCCAAGATCCTTGCGAGAGTGAAGAGCTGGTCGGTAGTTCCACGACCAGGACGAAATCCGCATTGTTCCTCTTCGATCTGAGGTTCGACTATCGGCCGGACCCTCCTTTCCAGCACCTTGGAGTAAACTTTCCCTGGGAGGCTGAGTAATGTGATGCCTCTATAATTCGCACACACCCTCTGGTCCCCTTTTTTGAATATGGGGACCACCACCCCAGTCTGCCACTCCTTCGGCACTGACCCAGACTTCCACGCAATGTTACAGAGGCGTGTCAACCAAGACAGCCCCTCTACACCCAGCGCCTTCAGCATTTCTGGACGGATCTCATCAGTCCCTGGGGCTCTGCCACTAAAATCAGGATTGGTTCTTCCTAATAACAATCCACACAGGTGCATGTATGATTGACCCAAGATATGTAGGAGCATGGAAGGATCATCACCCTACTGGTGCCTTTGCTAGTGAGCTCAAGTAGATTAGTTAAAGGTCAAGATGTAGGCTAGGGGTTATTCATGGTGGGTAGGGTCTATCAGAAGGAGCTCACATCATCCTGGGTTCTTGGGGTCTATCTTAAAGAGTAGGGGTCATCCTTGCTTGCAGGGTTTGGTGTTAGGCCTACCCTGCCTGCAGCAGCAGGATCATGAACGCCTCAAACAGGAGAACAGTTAGCTGGAGGAGCCTCTTTGCCCCAAGAAGTAGATCATGTCTGCATCTCAACTGTCCCATATTCAATGCATTCACCAAAGAACCCTGGGTATAAAGGATTCATTTAATAAAGTTGAAATTTAAAAGCAAGGCTTTGGTTTTGTGGTGGCGATGGGCTTGTTTAAAATTCCTAGATTGACTGTTAATGCCCACAAAGATGATTGAATTTGGTCATAACTCTTATTTCACTGAGGGCAAACCTCTCAACTTGCACAAGCTGAGAGTTGTGTTATATCACTCAAAATAACAAAACGGACAGTGATCGGCATTGTGTTTCATGGGGATATTTCTGTTACATATTCAGGATGCTGAGGCACCTATACTCACATAAAAACATCCATACATAAGTACAGCACGCATTGAAGTAAAACTACATATAGTGTCATCTGTGCCACTGGTCCATTTCACACACAGGTGTCTGGGGAGGATGACAGCGCGACTTATCAAGTTAATTTCCTCATATCAGTTTGAGGACATTTTGCAGCCATGATAGTAACAGATGACAGACCGACACAGTATCGATACCAGCTCTGGCAGATATGGTAAACAACAGTGGTGTAGTGGAGGGTCTTCATGGGGTCTATCCACTTCTTTATCCACAGTATAGGCCTATTCCCTTCTTTAAACACCACTAATGTAAAAACTGTAACATATACCCACTTCTTTACTCAGAGTTTACCCACGTAGGCTATTTAGTCACCACTACACCCCTGCTAAACAGGGACTTCTGCTGGTCATCTTAGTAAACTGACCAGCGCGGCAACAGCACTTGCTATTTCCAGGCTATTAATCCACACTTCAACTAAATAAAATAGTGTGTACATTAAATCAATCCATCCATATATATATATATATATATATATATATATATATATATATATATATATATATACGCTACCTGCGTGTTAATTAAACCTTGAAAGATGGCCATTCAATGCAATGGACCTTTATTTTGTAATGTTTGAAAACGTTTTTTCACTTCCCGTGAAGCTAGACTGGGCCACGTGACCAACAGAATCCGTGTATCATTCGTTCTTTTCATATTCAATTGAGAATCCAAAATCGGAGATTGAAAAAATGATTAGTTATTTCGTTATTCATTTATAAATCTGATACCAAAAACAAATAACGGTTTGTTTTTCGTACTTTCGATTTTATGCTCAAGTCAAAAATAGGAAATGAAAAAAAGGGCCACGGGCCGAACTTTTTTTTTTGATTTTGATATTTAATTTGTCCAATTTGTGTGGCCCGGAAATGATTGACTTCTTCGTGTGTTGTAGTAGGCTACTTAAAAGCTTGCAAAAAATGCGCCTAATGTTCAGTGTCTGTGAAAGAGGCAAGAAGGCCTATCGATATGGCTGCACTGGAACCATACGCAGATTTAATTAAAAACGTATTTGTAACTGGCAAGACGCATGCAGAGATTTCCACCACGCTGCAGCAGATGGGTATCCAGCGATGCTCTGAAATGAGTGTTAGAAGATTCTGTGTTCAGCACGACCTTAAGCGAAAAAGACATGTATCGGACGCAGAACTACAGGAGGCTGTGATTGGTTCAATATATGAGGTAAATTTTCATTTAGGTTTTCACATTTTATAATAGAAGTTTAGACGTTCCCGCTATTCTTACGGCGCTGCATCTTGTTTTGGGAAATTCTGCTTTCAAAACCCAACCAACCCTAATCCTATCCCTACTGTAGCCTAACTATCAAATATAAGGTATTTATGGCCCCCAGAATAGTCACTGCCTTTTATAATCTGCCTGCCTAGCTATCTTTCAAAGGTTCTTATATTTTTCTTAACAGACGGGCCCATCTTATGGCCGCAAGTTCATGACTGGTTATCTGTCTTCATTGGGAGTGCGTGCAGGAGAATGTCGGGTTGGAAAAATCCTAAGAGAGGTTCATCAGCCATACCATGAATTCCGACGTCAGGTAAGTATTCAGTGAAACAACAAGTAGGCTATATTGTTATGTAGGCTAATAATAATAATAATAATAATAATAATAAGTGCACAGTGTCCCCCACCCATGATGTATGAAGGATTTCCTTGTAAAAACGTTTTGTGAATATTGTGGACTATAATGTGACAAAGATCGGAGCCTGCATTAATTATAATATTTAAAATTTCTTCAGGGTGCACGCAATCTAAATCCTGTTCCTTATCATGCTGAATATGTGGGCCATAAACTTCACCTTGATCAAAATGAGAAGCTGGTGATGTTCGGAGTGACACATGTCGTGGCAGTTGATGGCTACAGCAGCAAAATTGTTGCTAATGCCACCATGCCAGTGAAGAACAACCTTGTGATTTATGAGGAGGTTTACAGGTGAATACATTCAGAACCAATGTTATTGTCATAATAGTTTATGTGCTATGTATATTGTCTTTTCATTGAATAATACCTTTTTCTTATTGGATCAATTACGTTCTGTGCAGCCATGTGCACATGTATACATTAGCCTATATTATATTCCAGATCTGCAGTGCTCAACCATGGAATGTGGGACCAACTCAGGGTCGACCATGGTAGGGAGTTTTACATGTGCCTGTACATGCAAGAGAAGCTGTCAAGACACAGACACAACCTCAGCAGGCCACCATACCTCCAAACAACATCAACAAGGGTGAGGTTTTTGTACTGACAAACAGTACAACTAATATAATCAAACATAAGGAAGAAAACTTTTTTCTTATTAAAAATAAGTACTGATTTTACACAGCAATTCATTTTATTTCCCTTGCTTAAGAAACTGCTCTATAATCATAATAATATTACATTTTCTGCAGTTGTATTTTCATATAATCTGAAAACATGTTTTGTGGTCAACAGAATCTTCGAGTGGAAAGGATCTGGCCCGAGGTGAACAATCGGGTGAACTACCCATTGAAACAGGCCCTGGTACACCTGCTGGACCAAGAAGTCATCAACCTGGAGGACAATATGACCAAGTTCTGCATCTCCAACCTGACATGTCAATTGAGCCAAATTGGACTAGGCAGAGTAGTGCAGTCATGGAATGCACACAGGATCCCGGGTATGCTAAGCTGAATATGTACAACACTTTAGAAACAATGGTTGTTGTTTTTTACACTCCAGTCACATACAACATAAATGTCATTGCTTTTTTAGTTATTCGTTACCATGTTTCCTTGTTTTAGGCCGTGGGATACCCAATGAACTCGCAGCAGGTGGCTGTCCAGCTAACATGTCTGAGGAGCTGCTGCCCAGTGCCCCTGTTGTGGCAGACATGTATGAACAAGAGCTGGGATCCTCGCTGACTTGGGTGTCAGTTTTTGGAACTGACCCCTTTACATCTGAGGAAGATAGATGTCATGCAGAACAGGACTTTGCGGATAACTACCCTGACATATCTCTTCTGTTTAATCATGTGGTAAACAATGACTATACTACTTTCCAAGATGCCTTGTTGTACCTCATGAATGTTACCCAAAGATATGTCTGAATAAAAGTAGCCAAACTGAAATTCTGTGGTGTTTTTTCCCCCTAATCTATCTAATATTGAGTAGGTAAACAGACTGCAATGTGTATGAGTAAGCTACTTTAGAATACCCTAATTGTATTTTTTGTTTAGAAGAATAGCCGTAATTGTGTTATTGTTTCGACTATAGCCTAATTAGCCGATGTAAAACGTAGAGCGCATTCCTGAAAGACACGCTCAACGTGGGACAAGATGGACCAAAGAAGAGAAAATTGGTGCGCTAAATAGAGGAAGGCACGCACCTTTGGAGACTGTCAGGTAACTTAGTGCAGCCTACCACGTACGAGTTTAGTATCTCGTTTGTACGACTTCATGAAAACGTGTATTTACTCCTTATAGATGCAATTTAAAAGATAATGAGGCGTTGATAGCCTGGCTTTGCCAGACCAATTCGCGTGTGCAAATTAGTGTGTAAACTCATGGTTTTTGGTCCCATCTATCTATCCTCGAAATGGCGACAGACTGACTGCGCTACCTTTCAAAGTCTTCATTTCCCTTCTTCCAACACGCAGTGCCTTTATAGCTGAGCGGGATAGTATGAATGAATGAATGATCTTTATTGTCATTTGTACAGTACTGGTACAGTACAACGAAATTTAGGAGGGGGGACTCCTGGTGCTAAAGAAAACAAAGAAGAGCTAAGGGTAAAACAAGAAAGAAAGAGCTATGTGCATTTGAGAAATATAAAGGGCTCTGTACAATAGACAATAAAACACTGTGCTGTACTCTATGCTATAGGCTACTATAAATATACTAACTATTCTTATTTCTAAACCTTATGAATAAAAACTATGCTATTCTGTGCTAAGTTATACGCTAAACTAAGGTGAGCATCTTGTAAACATGGGTTGTCAACTTTGACATATTGCATGTTCAATGCTTATTGCACTTCTCACATGGAATTACGGTAAAGTGTCATAGTAACAGATTAAAAAAATATTCACAGTTGTTTCCCAGTATTGCACGACTTATTACACAATCTAATAGCTGCCATCAATTTGTGGTTTAGATTGTCCAGAACCTAGAGCCTAGATCTTGGCTGCGTTCAGGGCCTGAATGGCCCTGGGGTAGAAGCTGAACTTCAGTCTATTTGTCCGTGCAGACATAGTTCTGAACCGCCTGCCTGAGCGCAGCCGAACAAAGTGTTCGTTTCCGGGGTGGTATGGGTCCCTGGAGATCTTGGAGGCCTTCCTGAGGCAGCGGGTGTTGTACAGCTCTTCCAGAGAGGGGAGAGGACAGCCGATGATCTTTTGGGCCGAGTTCACGACTCGCTTTCCTCTCTGCGGCTGTGCAGCTGAAGAACCACACGCAGATGCAGTAGGTGAGGATGCTCTCCACTGTACAGCGGTAGAAGGTCACAAGCAGCTCCTATATGAGGTGGTAGTTCCTGAGGACTCTCAGGAAGTAGAACCGCTGTTGTGCCTTCTTGATGGTGGCTGTGGTGTTGGTCCTCCAGGACAGGTCCTCCTGTATGTGCACCCCCAGGAAGCGGAGGGTTGAGACTCTCTCCACGCTGCCTCCATCGATGAGCAGGGGCTGGGCCTCAGATTTCTTCCTCCTGTAGTCCACGATGATCTCCTGGGTCTTAAGCTGGTTCAGCAGCAGGTTGTGAACCTTGCACAGCTTGCCCAGCTGTTCCACCTCGTCCCTGTAGGCCGTCTGGTCCCCCCCCGAGATGCAGCCCACCACGGTGGTGTCGTCTGCAGACTTTATGATGGAGTTGCTGGGGTGGACGGGGGTGAAGTCGTGGGTGTAGAGGTTGTAGAGGGTGGGACTCAGCACACAGCCCTGGGGGGACCCAGTGCTGAGTCTGAGGGCTGTGGAGGTGTGGGAGCCTACCCGCACCCACCGGGGGGGTCAGACAGGAAGTCCTTGATCCATGCGCAGATGGAGTGTGATAGTCCCAGGTCTAGTAGTTTGGTCACCAGCCTGTCACTGTAGTAGGCCTACAGTAGCTTGCAGAACTGACATTGCCGGTTCGAGTCCCGGCTAGAATGTTTGATTTAGATTGCACAGAGACCATACAGCTTTATAGCTATAGCTCTGAGAGATTATCGTGTGTGTGTGTGTGTGTGTGTGTGTGTGTGTGTGTGTGTGTGTGTGTGTGTGTGTGTGTGTTGTTGGTGCACTTATTTGAGACTGATGGTATATGTGATGTAACCATATTTGGCTAGGCTCGCCTCCTTTGTAGGCCTAAATTTCTGTGCCCTTCTGTTCAAGTCTTGTATTGTTATTGGTATATTTTTGGGTGCAACAAAAGAATTTACCTTCGGGGATAAACAAAGTTTATCTATCTATCTATCTATCTATCTATCTATCTAACTATATCTAATCGGAATGGACTCTAATAAAAAGTTCCAATCGGGATTCGAATTAGAGATCCCAGATTCACAAGCCACTGAACGATACCGCTCAGCCACAAGGGTACTGGCCGGGACAGGTGAAGTATTTTTCGCACTTACATGCTCTGCTACAGAGCTGTTTGAAGGTTTATTAAACCCCTTAAGCAATTATCATTTTTTTTGTTGGTGTATGTAACAGAGGTCCATACACGTTTTCCTATCTATCTATCTATCTATCTATCTATCTATCTATCTATCTATCTATCTATCTATCTATCTATCTATCTATCTATCTATCTATCTATCTATCTATCTATCTATCTATCTATCTATCTAATCTTACCAAGACTTATTGCATTTGCACTTTATGTAGTTTGCATAGTAACATCGGATCGTGGTCACAGTGTAGATTAACTGTTAGCACATTAATAATTGCAGCCATTCCTGAATTCAATTTATTTATTAACGATTGTAATGACAGAGGATGAGATAACAACGATATAGCCTAATGATTGACGGTTGTTCTGGAGGCACAGGTCAGTTATTATGGTGCATTCGTTTGTGGTCGGAGGTGGCAAGTCGCAAGTGGCAAAATACCTACTTCCGACCTGTGTGCATTCGAGCTATATACCATTATATCACAGTTACCTAGTTATATCTATATACCATTATATCACAGTTACCTAGTTATATCTAGTGCATTCGAGCAACTGGGGGCTGAGAAACATATCCGAATTTGCGACGAGGAAGTGCGAGTTCATGAGGTGTTTTATTTAATCATTCCTAGTAGCAAATCGCAATTTGCCACCTCCCAGTTATAAACGAACGCACCATTATATCGCGTGAACCCTAGCAGTAACGTTGACAACAACGCAGTTAGCGTGCGGTAGCAGTCACGCGCTGGCGTTCGAAAACTTTCGGTTGAGAGACAGTTCGGTACGGGACTTGGGACTAACGTAACGTTACATCGTTGGATCTTTATAATTATTATAAGGAACTTTAGCTTCTAGTTGAAGCTGGTAGAATAGGGAAGTGAGCAAAGTGCTCTTATAGATCTGTTAGTTTACAGATATCAGGGGTAGAGATCGCTTTGGGTTTGAGCTAGCAGCGCCTAGCTCTTACCAGTCTGCAGACTAGCCTACGCGTCTAGCTAGCCAGTACAAGGGCTAACTAGTTGGATTCATCGTCCAGCGGCTGTACTACCGCCGCGGGTCTGCCTTACGGCCACGGAGCTCCGTGAACAGTGCATCCATCCATCCTCCTAGCAAGATCTACCATCTCCGCCAACGCTCCCCATTTGTCCACCGTCTTTCCATCTCCATCATCCAACCAGCACAGCGCACCATCTCTCCACCCCCGGACTCTGTGGAGTCCTTCCGCTTCCTGGGCACCATCATCTCCCGGGACCTCAAGCGGGAGCTGAACATCAGCTCCCTCACCATCAGCTCCCTCACCAAGAAGGCACAACAGAGGATGTAGCCTACTTGCTGAGGCAGCTGAAGAAGTTCAACCTGCCAAAGACAATGAATACACTTCTACACCTCCATCATTGAGTCCATCCTCACCTCCTCCATCACCATCTGGTACGCTTGCTGAGAGGGTGATTGGTTGCAACCTGCCATCCCTCCAGGACCTGCATGCCTCCAGGGCCCTGAAGCGGGCAAGAAAGATCGTAGCTGACCCCTCCCACTGCGGACACAAACTCTTTGAACCACTCCCGGAGGGCAGGAGGCTGCGAAACCATCAGGACCTAAACCTCTTGGCACAAAAGCAGTTTCTAACCAACTGCAACCAGCCTCATCAACAAGGCCCGTGACCCTCACTGACTACAGCATTATTTGCACATGACTTTTGATTGTATTGTATATAGGATTACATTGCATAATAGGATCAGATTGTATTTGCTCTATTGCTTCATGTGCTATATATATACAGTATATATATATGTAT
Organism: Borostomias antarcticus; assembly: GCF_949987555.1. Classification (NCBI taxonomy): domain Eukaryota; kingdom Metazoa; phylum Chordata; class Actinopteri; order Stomiiformes; family Stomiidae; genus Borostomias; species Borostomias antarcticus. Next base: position 4,372,647 of record NC_140234.1, read on the forward strand.
ATTTTGCCCTGTCCTTTCCACTTGTCTATTGTTGTCTATTGAGTGTTATGCACCAACAGTCCAAAGCAAATTCCTAGCATGTGTGAAAACCTACCTGGCTAAATAAATCTGATTCTGAATGCCTTGTACGCGGGGTACGGGACAATGACTGTTGTAAAATGAAATAATGTACATCTTTCCTTGTGCCCTTAAATACCCCTGAACCATTTAAGTTGTATAAATGTACAAATGAAATTGTATTGCTTTTAAAACTTTATTTCCTCTACAAAAATGTTCTATAAAAGTATAAACTTTATCAGTGCATTACAATTTACAATTGTAAATCCAAGAACAAAAAAATATGCACAAATTGAGGTAGTTGCTATCGTTGCACAGTTGCTTCAAACTTGTACTGTAAACGTATATAGAAACCTTTTTATATATATATGTATGTACGAACCATTAAAACTTCAAAATTATGCAAATGTGCATACAGTACATCATTCCCAGAGAACAGTGCAAATCCATTGCTTGGACATCAGAACTGTGCAAATGTGCATACAGTACAGTACATTCCCAGAGAACACAGTGCAAACCCATTGAAACTCAAAACTACAGTATGCATACTGTATGTGCATACAGTATACATCACTCCCAGAGAACATTTCCCAGTACAGCCAAAGCATCAGAGAGTCCAGTGACTCTTTCGGTTTTTGACTCAAAATGATCCTCTCGACACTTGGGACAAGAGTTGGACGTTTTCTTCCACTCTGACACGCAGCTGGTGCAGCCAATAAGGCTTTTGCAGCATGCCGTCACCATGGGATCCACCATTGCGCCTGCACATTTGATTTAGAAAAGTTGATTCAGAAAACACTAAGAAACAGCAGTATTTGATTTCTAGAAGCAGGATGGGATTTTGGCATGGGCATTTTGAAAATCATTGCAATTGTCGGATGAAAACACACTGTGGACTCAAAAACACATTTTAAAGAGTAAAAAAATGTGGGTAGTAGAGACCAAATTATAAATTACTGACCTCTGCAGTAGAGGCATGCAAAAGCATCTCGGACTGCTGTTGCTTGAGCCTCGGTCAGGCTAACTGACCCTCCTCTGCGATTGGTGTTGGCATGGTCAATCAGTTCTTTGATTGTTGTGGACACCTCTTGCAGTCCCTGGGCTGCCAGGATCACCTCTTCAATGTTGTCCATAACGTCACCGAGGCCAGTATCATTCCGTCGACTGAAAAACATGCAAAATGTATAACAAGCTCAGCAAACAGCTAGTCATTGGTCATCTATCACTTTGTATTCAGAAGTGATATATTGCCTACTGCTACTTCCATTGGGATTTTGATTTATCTATTCAATGTTGTGTTTGAGATTCTCTATAAAGACTTCTTTATCAATGTGAGCATCTGCAGTAGCGTGTTGGAAAAAACATCTTATTGATAAAATGTTATATAAATAGTATAATAAATATTATACAAATATAATAAAATCCATAAAAATATATAACCCTACAACGCTTTTCAGATACCTCACTCTCCTCTTTTTTCCTTTGGATTCCAGGAAATTTTCTTCTGACACTGCAAAAATCTTCCTGGAAGGCGACTTCCAGTACATTGATCCTGAAAAGTAAATCAAAATTAATTAATCATGAACATGGGAGTGGTTGGCTGGTCAGGAGGCCGGGTGGTCGCTCCTGGCATATCGAAGTTTCCCTGGCAGAGGCTCCAGCTAGTGTTTTGCTCAAGGAAAACATAGAACAGCTCAATGGTACCCAATACAATGCTTACAAACACTAAAACGAGTCAGTGTAAAAATACAACAACAAAAAGTAAGTGCACTTCATACAAAGGGATTACAATACAAACACTGCAGAATGTTCAACTGTACCTTTGGTTCCTTCTGTGTCCAGAATTTTATTTCCCTGGGAATCCGTAATGATGAGTGACTCTTCACTGTTGAGGGCTTGTTTGACCTTGGCAATCATGCCCTCAACAGAGGCCTCAAACTCTGAGAACCGGACTGCCAATGTTTGGCTGGTCACCAGCTTGCCATCAACCAGCTCCGCCATGAAGATGTTCCTAAATAAATATAAACACATCATGTTTTACACATATAGCTATATTAGCTAACACAAAAATAGTTATTAGAGATTACATATACTTACAATTTGTATGATTTAGTCATCAAAAGGTGCGAGGCCAGACGCATAAATACAGCCAAGTAGCATGATGTATTAATGTGTAACTGAATGACAAAGTAACCAATTGAAAGCAGGTACTCTGATATCATCAATGTCAAATAGGATTAAACATTGTATACATATTGCACATGTCTAACTGTATGGTTAGAATTATAGCATTTACCAAAGACTTGAATGAAAGGGTATTTATTTATTGAATGGAGGGATTATTTAATATAGCCTATGTCTACTCTAACTTTGGTGTAGCTAGTGTATAAATATTGTATGACAGGTATAACATGTTCAATTCATCACCTTTGGAATGTTTTAACCGAGGCCCTTGGAGCAGGAGCCCCGGTTGCAGAACCTGCACTGGCGCTGGCTGGCCGATGGAAGGAAAATCGGTGACCATGAGCTGGGCCTGGGATTGACTGGGACTGGCTCTGGTCAGTATCGCCTTGCACCTCATAATGGGACAGGTTGCTGAGCTCCCATGTGTTGAAGGACCCACTAGGACCTGGGAAGATCGCCACGTTCGTGTGGTCTGTCAAATACAGGCTCTCGCTGTTCACCTAAAAAGAATGGCAATAATGTCAGTTTGGAGTTGGCATAGGCCACGGGTGTGATGCTGGTATAAAACAGTATTCATGTTTCGTCTCCCGTCCTTAACTCCACATCAGGCTAAATCGGTGTGAATAACGTTAGCTAGCTATAGGGTTTAGCTGCATCATCCTTACCAGTTACGTTACCAAAGGAAACTATAACATTAACGTTAGCTATCTTAAGTTGGCTAGTTCACTAAATTAGACAAAATACAGTTGCATACCTGGAAAATACGGGAGATTTTCGAAACTGTCATATCTTCCACCTTCAATGTGACACGCTTTGCTTCTCGATAGAGTATGAAGCTATCCATCTTGGTCTTGGCAGAATCACTAGCTCCCAAGTCCCAAGATCCACGTGTGGAAAAGAATGCGGGAAAAATAGACCTTACGTGACCTTCTCACACGCACGCTGGGGATGCGGCGGGGAAAAAAACAATAACTTCCGGGTCACAATAAATCGGAAATGATAAATGACAAAATCGAAGACAACAAATATCCAATTTTTTCATGTTCTATTTTTAACCCCAGAACAAAATCAAAACAACGAAAAATAGCCCGTTATTTGTTTTCTGATTTTGGATTTGTAAACGAATAATGAAATAACAGGTCGTTATTGGTTTTCTGATTTTGGATTCTAAATCGGATATGAAATGAACGAATGATACACGGATTCACCCTGACCCTTCAGCTCATTGGTGGCGAAGAAACGACCAGGGCACATGCTGATTCCAGCCCCCCACGGCATGTTGAAGTAGCCTACTTCAGCTTCTTCCCGCCCTTGTAGAAATCATTTTTCTTGCCCCCGTCTGGTGTGAGGAAACGGTCGTATTTGAACGTGAGCGGATCGGGTTGGATGTCTGGGTCCACCTGAACGGCGGTGTAGGGGAAGAGGGCCACCCTGTCACCTCCCCTGAGGTGGTACTCTTGTCCGTCGGAAGGTCCCCAGGAGATAAAGTCCTCCAAGGAGGAAGGCTAGCAGAGCAAGCAGGAATGGCAGCAGAAAGCCCATCGTCCTCTCCTGTGCTACTCGCAGAGCTAATCTGTTCTCCAGCTCATATTCCTTTGTATTAGTCAAAGACTGTGCTCAGGGCGTCAAATTAACACCCGCCACCCGCCAATGGCGGGTAAAATTTCCTAAATTTCGGAGGCTATCCGCCACGCTGGCGGGTAAATGTAAATTGTACCAATAGAGTCATGTAATAAAGTATGCGTGCGATGTCCCCACATCCATGCCATAGACCGGCGTTCTGTTTGTTGTGTGTTGCTCCCCCGCTGCACCAAATACAGTTTTCAGTCACATGACTGTTGCGGAGCCTCGCGCACTAGGAGAGACTGGTGACGCGAGGCTACTCGCGCACAGAAAATCGTTCACATTTACCTCAGAGGACGCGCGCTTCTACAGTCAACACCTACAGTAGATGTGTACCATCCTGTCTCTGGGCTTCCATAGCATACCAAGACACTGTTTCTCAGAAGGGATGTCTTTGATCGCTTGTCATGTAGCTTATAAACTCTGAAGACGGTACTGGTTCCTCCTTGACTGACTTCACTGGTCATCCAGCCATAGGCGTAGTTTTAGGTATGGACGCTATGGACATGTCCATACCAAAGCCACGGAAACACGAATTGTCCCTACCAAAAATAATACAGAGTGAAAACTGTAGTTTTTAATTACCATTCACAACTTGCGAAAGCAAAACGGTTGGGAATTAAGGCCTGGTTGACAGCTGCGTTCAGCAAGCTATCCAATCAACAATGTACAGTAGCCTACTTCCCCCCCTCCCTCCCTCAACAATGTACAGTAGCCTACTTCCCCCCTCCCTCCCTCAACAATGTACAGTAGCCTACTTCCCCCCTCCCTCCCTCCCTCTGTGACCCAGCGAGGGCCTCGCGAGCTCAGCAGCTCACAGCACATCGAGCATCGACTGTCGGCAACAGCGGGGATTTTGATTAAGCAGAAGTAAGATTGAAGTTATTGAACAATAGGGAATACAATATGTTGACCGACAATTATTTTTCTGTACGGAGTTGTATCAATGATAATAGTTTAGTTTGTGTCCTACTAAATGCCTGTAAACTGTAATGTTAGTGCTGGTGGTGCAGCTAGTCAGAGCTGTAGGCCTACGTATTAGCTATAACGTTAGGTCTCGTAAACGTTTGCTGAGGCAGAGATAAGGTGCTGTAATGTTGTCATAACAGTTGTCTTTAGCTAGTAATAAATCAGTTTTGGTATAACTGTTGCAAACTCCTAGGTTTGAGCAATGACTAGCTAGGTTCACTCGCCCACTGAATTGCATAACAGGCTAAACAAACGAGACGAGACGTCTGGTTTGTTTATGCAATTCAGTCCAAGTCCAGCGTAATTATGTTCATATTTCATATGCTACACAGAATAGGCTGTAGGCTACACGGAAAAGAGTGTTTCATGTCTGCAAGTAGTTTGATATTGTCAATCATTTCCCTTTTATGACCAGAAAAAATAAGACAAAAATGGACATTAGAATTTTTTGGGTGAAAGCAGCAGAAAGGCAGGACCTGGAGAGGCAGGCGGGAGATACATCAGGGTTACAGGTGAGATTATAGTCTGACTCAACAGATGTAGGTTTTGTGGATAAACCTTGTCATTCGTTGTCACATTGCCCAATCAGTGGCGACGGAAATTAATCTGATTCGGCCACCACCCAGATTCAATCCAGACTATGTGAAACAACAACAACCTATTGTGTCCCTACCAAAGCTCAAATCAAACATACGCCCCTGCCACCAGCTCAGGTTTAACTTTACATGATGACAGGCTGTGAATATGTTACAGTATATGTATTTTGTTCATAAACACATAAAGACCATGAGGTGAAGGCTTGGATCATTTATATCTCATATTTGTGTAGGGTTAGCTAGTTATGGATAATTCTACACCGTGGAAGTGAATGGAAATGAATATTTGAATTTCTATGAATTGCAATGTTTCTAGGCATCGAATTAAACTACTTTATTTGAATTTTTTCTTTAATCTTCCTTAAGCATGTATTCAACATAATACTATTATCTGAATGAAAAGTACTGAAACAGATGTATAATGTGACAAAAAAGGCAATTTATTATTTTGGCCGGTAAAAAATATACTTGGCCGGCGTATTTTTTCATCTACCAGTCCCCTTGGCAGGTGAGCCAAAAAGTTAATTTTCATCCCTGACTGTGCTCCTCCCCCTTGCACAACAGATACCCGAGTACTCCAGACACTACGTTCTTTAACAAGTTGTTGTCTTCAAGACCCTGCCATGGCCCTATCTCTAAGCACAGCGGATGCCAACTTGGGCTGTAGACTGTTCTCCAGGGTTCTACTGTTCTCTACAGGGCTGTAGACTGTTCTCTAGGGTTCTACTGTTCTCTACAGGGCTGTAGACTGTTCTCCAGGGTAGACTGTCCTCTCCAGGGTTCTAGACTCTTAAGCTATTTGATTAATGTCAGATTTTCTGTTGCAATATGTGAGATTCACCCCTTTTCTCTTCACCAAATGCCAATAGAATTAAAAATATATTTCTGTATATGCACTGTGATGCATCCTATATAGTTTCTGGTTGATTGGGGACAGTGTTGTGTGGACATCAGACAAGAAAACATGCATAAACCTTTTTCTTTTACATAGGCGAAAATTGGAAATTGGTATATTTGTCACATACCTTCCATCTGCATTTTTCATTACTTTCCACCACTGGGATTTTGGGGGACTAACTGATATGTTATAAAGAACATATGTATGACACTAAAACAGTTGAAATAATTTCTGTTGCAATTTGTTCAAGGTTATGTCATAAAATGCCTGGACTACAGGGGCAGGGGAGCATCACTACTGATCCATAGCCAGGACTGGGATGCCCTCAGTGGAGGTCCCAAGTCAGTCTTCCAGTCATTCAGCCAGCCTGTCAGTAGATGTGCTCTACTTGTATTGATTTGTTCCTACACTAGTATTCCAGCACGGGTTATGTTCTTGAATGCTTCTGGTGACTAGCAGTTCTCTTAGCAACCTAATTTAATCCCCATCACTGTTTTCAGATCCACATAGGGGAAACATATGGCTGAGAGAGGAGTGTGAAGGAAAATCAACAGTACCACACACACACACACACACTTGCATAACCAAGCAAGCAAGTTCTACCTTTCTATACCACAAATATAAGTTTGAGAACCTAGGAGACATACAGCCCGCCTAAGGGGGTTCTAATGTACTGACCTCCCGGCACAGGCCTGACCCTGCTGGCAAGCTGCCTTGGTCCTAGCCAAGGAACAAGCGTTTCAGCTTCTGCTCACCTGTATGCAGCTTATACCATGCTGACTGGCCTGGACTAGTCACCACATCCACAGTCTAGCCAATTTAGAGATACCCTTGTGCATTTTACAAAACAAGTGTCATACAATTAAGGTAATCATTTGTGCAGCATGTGTGCTGTAAGTGTAAACACAAGATACAGATACTTTTCTCCAGGTTTTATTGAATAGCTTGTAGACCACACTGAAACACTGGGCTGACAGTTCAGTTGTACAAGGCGGACCTGGGAGACCATTCAGGACACCTTGTTTGGGTCGAGGCTCTGCTTAGTCTGCTGGCCCAGGTGAACCATCAAACTGGATGTACTGACGCTGAGAATGGAGACACACACATATGACACAGCTGGCCGACACTTCCTGCACTCTAAGAGGTTAGGGTTAGGGCTAGACTGAATGTAGGTTGGCATAAAATAATACATATTTATTTTTAAATGGATGGAAAGATGCTGCCCATGCCAGGATCTTTATGTCTATTCAGCATGTCTGTTCTCACCCACTGAGGTCCCATCACCAAACGTGAAGCCTCGGATACAATAATAAAACAGGGGCAGACAATGAAAGATAGAGAGAGACAGACAGACAGATAGATATGTAGACAGATAGGTTAAAAATTAGAACAGTTAGTGTTGTGATCAGACGGTACAACCAAAATGTCACCTCAGTATAGTGATGCAGACAGAATTATGAACACCTGCTCCTTGCTTAGAAGGAGGTTATCATCTGCCCTCTGAAACATTCAGGACCAGGGCCGTACGCAGGATTTTTTTAATACCGAGGTAATTTAGTTGTGGTGCTTCTATCTGGTGCACTTTGAGAGCAGAATTAAGAGGCTAGATCTATAAAGAACACACATCATATTGGATTAATATCATCTTTAACTGAGAGCAGTGGAGGTCATCCAGAGAGGACACAACTTAAGTGAATGTTGATGAGAACACACCATCTATTAGAAACATGAGACTAGCTCCTCCTGTCACCTCTCCCAGCCTGGCCTCCTCCACTCTGATGTCCATGTTGGTCTCCTCCTGTCACCTCTCTTCCACTCTTGTCCATGTTGGTCTCCTCCTGTCACCTCTCTTCCACTGTGGTGTCCATGTTGGTCTCCGCCTGTCACCTCTCCTCCTGTCTTTTGTCCATGTTGGTCTCCTCCCGTCACCTCTCCTCCACTGTGGTGTCCATTTTCATCTCCTGTCCACAAATTAACAAAACATAAACATAAGCTATAAACACCCACCCACCCACCCACCCATCCATCCACATTCTTTTTCAAACTTGCCAGGATCTAACTTAATGTAGTGTCTCTTTGGCTAACATCAGGTATCTCACCTCTCATCTCTATGTCCTCTCCTCCTGTCCCCTCTCTTCCACTCTCTTGTACCTCTTGGTTTCCTGTCAACAGATTATATATTTTTAACCGAACATAATCATGCATACTGTGTATATGTATACACACGTACCTGTCTATTTGTTTATCTATATAAGCGGCACACCTGATTAATAACTTCCATCCAATGGTATAGGACATGTTAATTGATCAACTGATTGTGTGCTCCCAATTATTGATGATGAGACCCAGGTGTGCTGTGTCATGTGGCCACTGAGCCTACAGGTATATATCACCAATGCTCATGTGCAAATAAATTGATTGAGTGTTTCACCAGCATCCTGTCTCCACATTGTTTTCTTTTCTCAGTTAATGTTTTAGCCGGTATCTAGCAAGTAGTCAAGCTCTGTTTAACAGGTTATGGGCCCAGATGCGTTGGCGTTTGTGGAGAGATATCCGGCGTGAGCCATCAAGAGACAAAGTTTGTACTTCCATTTGAACGTGTGTCTCACCGTTTGGAGTACCATGAGCGAACGTTCAAGTATGAGTTCACGTTGGTCTCGTCTTGTTTTTGATGGAGACGAAAGGAACTATGAACTGTGGGAGACAAAGTTTTTGGGCCATCTGCGGTTGCAGAAGCTAAAGGACACCATTTTGAATGGGCCCGCCGAAGGTGCAGATGCAGATGCACTGGCTGAAGACACAGCAAAGAACGCGGAGGCGTATGCTGAACTGATCCAATTCCTGGATGACAAAAGTTTGTCCCTGGTCATGCGAGAGGCAGCGGATGACGGGTGTGGAGCACTCAAGATTTTGAGAGACTATTATGCAGGCAAGGGTAAGCCGCGCATTGTTAGTCTTTATACAGAACTGACCTCTCTGCAAAAGTCAATAATTGCATTTAATGTAGGAAAAGCCAATGTACTACTACTTGCCAGAACTCACAAGTGCATCTTCTTTCTAAAACAAGTGACTAAGAGCATAATCTAGTCCTGAAGGCAAAGTGCAAGAATAGCAATCTTAAATACAGTACAATGCAATATAATAGAATAAAATACAATACGTGCTTAGGAGGGAGGATTGTTGTAGTACTTCTTGAAGAGATGAGTTTTGAGGCTGTGACGAAAGATGGGCAGCGACTCTGCTGTCCTGACATCAGTGGGCAGTTCGTTCCACCACTGCGCGGCCAGGACAGAGAAGAGCCGTGACCGCGTCGATCGACCGCAGTGGCCTCCATTACATTACAGTCATGTCTTTTCAGTGGTTGGTTTCCACTCTACTCCAAAACTAGATCCGGTTCATGCCGCAGTGTTATCGTCCCTCGCCAGTCGCTAGGAGTTAGAATGCAGTCAGACTTCAGGTTTAGACTCCGAGTTTTTTGAACGTCCTGGAATACCCCCATGTGTCTGTTGTCTCGCTTGCTGGTGTTTACATTTCCATTAGGTCCTGTAGCTCTAGGCTGTACGTATTCAGCAATGATGTACAGTATGCAACATTGGTCAATTACACAACAGCATTAGTCCCCCAATATCATGACCGAAATATTGATATTGTAGAAGAAGTTCAGTTAATCTGGCATCATTGTCATTATCATCATGAATCAGTCTCATCACAACAGTTCTGATAACCCCAATGGGAGAAGGGAAATGTAGTCTGTAATAACAGTTTTTTTTTCCTATACAGTCAGTGGAGGCCACAGATGATGTCCTTTCGGAGCAGTTCAGGCCAGACACTGTGCAGGATGGATTTTCCACAGTGCCAGCTGTAGAGGAGGAGCCCCCCTCCAACCTGGCAACCCTCAGTTATGAGGTATGAGGCATGTCGTGCCTGATGCATGTAGGATGGAGCTGTTCCTTCCATTGCCCTGTAGGCTAGCACAAAACAGAGGGACAAAAAAGAGACCAAAAGTAATGGGGAAAAAAAGGAATACAAATGAATGGGAGTGACAAAAAAACAACCAACATAGAACTGAATATAGTTGCAAGGATCAAAATGATAAATTATATTATTATGTCAGTATTAAATAGTCCCTCAGTTGCTTTCTAAAAGCAGTCTGAGAAGACGATCTCAGTGATAGTGATAGAGTGATAGAGTTTTGGACCTCTAAATTTAATGTTGAATTGATGGCGTGATGTTCGACAGAAAGGTAGGTGAAGTTGATTATTATGCCTAGTTGGTTATTAATGGACCAATTAATGTCAACTTCAGGAAGAGTGCCACTAAAATGCTTCTTTGATTAATACAGGATGGGAGCCATCACGATACCCTCGATTCTGCTCTAGAGCTTCCTGCTGGAGTAGTTGGCGGTATGTGTTCTGTCCAAATATTTTGAAAGTCTTGAGATGTGCAAACCTTAATGTATGTGCACATTGATGCTAATGAACTCATTCTGTGTGTATAGGATCTCTGGAGTCACAGGTGGGCAATGCTACATTTCCACTACTGAGTCTCCAGAAGGACCTTGTTAGAGGGACTAATCTAGCAGTTCCTGCTGGAGTATGTAACGGTATGTGTTATGTCCAAACATTTTGAAAGTGTTGAGATATGCTAGCCTTCATTTATGTGCACTTTGTCACTAATTCACTCATTCTGTGTCTATAGGATCTCTGGAGGCACAGGCGTGCACAACACAGGACATGCACAGCTCTGTCATGGCAGTGAAATGGAGGCCAGGGTCCAGGTTAAGAGTGTTGCCTTGGATCATTCTTCGGATCATAGTCATCAAGGTCATGACTACCAAGGTTTTCAAGCTTCCATGGTGCAGCATCCTCCTGAGAATCAGAGAGGTGGTGCATGGAAGGCATCGGGTTCCCCTCTCCCAGCTGTACGTGGCCGGTCTGCTCTACATACTTTATTGTGAAGGGTATTTGGACTTGCTCCCTTTTGTCGTGCCGGAATGGACCGCTTTCAAGGACATAGTCTTAGAGGTCATCACTAGTATCGTCATTATGTTGTCGTGGAGATGCACCCTGAGAGCAGGACAAAAGGTGAGCCTTGCATTTAGCAAGTTGATCAACAGCCATCTGGAGCGCCACGACCTGCCCCTCAACACAGAGAAGCACCGCCACGACCTGCCCCTCAACACAGAGAAACACCAGCAGGACACCCTGAAGCAGCTCCTCCAAAAACAAGAGAAGGCCCTGAACGTTCAGGTGAGCCAGCTGTATCTTAACCTCACTTTGGGAGATTCTTGTCTTTTCATTTCAATATTTTGAACCTTAAAACAATGAATTGTGGCGTCCGTGGTCCTGCGACAGAGCTGCGTCCTTCGCCTCATGGGCAGGAGGAGGCGGGAGAAGCGCCTCAGGAAGCTGGATGTTGCCAAGAGCAAGAGGATCATGCAGCTGCAGCGCAGGATCAATGAGCAGGTGAGTGCTGTGGCTGTGAATATGGATGTTTATTAGGAGTTAAGTTAACATATTTGTACCCAAGCTGAATCTTGATTTGAGAGGTAGAGAGGTAAAAAAAAAAAAAATAAAAAAAAAAACATAATGAAATGATATTAACCGCCAAGAAATTGTCAAAGTTCAACTGATCCCCCACTTACACAACAGAGCACGATGACAGGAAATATTACAAACCTTTTTTAAAATACTACAACACTACAACAGTACAATCCTACCACCAAGTAAAGAAAGCACCACAATCACTAGCCTACTAAAAATAGCCTACTAGGGGCTTCCTAAATGAACTAGCCTACTATTTATGCATTCAAGACAACTCGGGACTCAGGAACTCCAACTTGTGAAAAACGAATTGAACGCTCGTCCAACTCAGGATTACAAATCGGGAACTTGGTATTATTTTGAGCCCTGAGTTGACGTCACAACATGGCGGCATAGTTTCAGTTTATTCAGTTTATTTTTTTACAGGGACAATGCACACCAATCAATAATTTTAGGAACATTTTAGTAAATGAGCACTCATAGTAAATGTGCCAGTGTTAGCTCAGTAGCTAGTATATATAACGTTGACTATAAGAATTCAATTATTATAAAGTGTTTGTTGACGTTTTTACATGTAATTTGATGTCTGATTGTGCAATATATGTTTGTTTTCTATATATGTCTCTCTGATTATAGCAATATGTGGACTTTAACAGCTATTTTACTGGCGAAATTAGTTAGCCAGCTGTTTTGCTGGCTAACATAACATAGCTAACGTTTGCTAGCTCAGAGCTAGCTAGTTTCGTTACTTACTTTTTTCTCCTGCGTTAAAATCGTCATGAATGCAATGACGTCGGGGGTCGGGATTCCCAACTTGGGAATTCCTGAGTCCTGCATTGTCTTGAACGCACCATATGTCCTGTCACACAGCGCGTCACACAAGTCTTTTAGCCTGCCTTTACATCCCCTATGATACTTAGCTTGAAGTAGGCTAGTATGTCCCATTCGTATGCATACTGCATTCAAAGTACATACTTCATAAGGGCAGCTGTAATACGTACTAACAGTAAAAAGAAGAAGTATGCGATTTGGAACAAAGCCAGGGAGATTTGCTGTGTCACATGGAAAGCTTGTGTGTCTTCCCACAGTATAAGGAGAACAGAGCGCTCAGTGAGAGGCTGCGAGGCCTGGAGAGAGGGGTGGAGAGACTGGGAGGTCTGGAGAGAGGGGTGGAGAGACTGGGAGGTCTGGAGAGAGAGGTGGAGAGACTGGGAGGTCTGGCAAGAGAGGTGGAGAGACTGGGAGGTCTGGAGAGAGAGGTGGAGAGACTGGGAGGTCTGGAGAGAGGGGTGGAGAGACTGGGAGGTCTGGAGAGAGAGGTGGAGAGACTGGGAGGTCTGGAGAGAGAGGTGGAGAGACTGCGAGGCCTGGAGACGTCCCGGGTTGCTGATCGCCTGGGTAGAGAGGTGGCCCACCGGGAGACACTCAGACTGAGGGAGGAGAGAGACGGTCTAAAGAAAAGTCTGATCCACACAGAGCTCAAAAACAGCACCTTGGAGCGCTCACTCACCTCCACAGAGAGAGAGATACTTGGGTAGGAGCAAATGCATGTGGATGCACCTTCTCAATTCTTCCCAAATGATGTGATGATAATGAGAGTTTCTGTCTGTTTATTAAGGTTGAAGGAAGAGATCAATGCTCAAAAACAGGGGAGAGAGGCGGAGCGCCTGGGAATACTCAGACTGAGGGAGGAGAGAGACAGTCTAAAGAAAAGTCTGATACAGACAAAGATCCAGAACAGCAACCTACAGAGCTCACTTGTCTCCACAGAGAGGGAGATACTCGGGTAGGAGCAAATGCATCTGAACAGGGCCGCCGCTAGTGGGGGGGCGAAAGGGGCAATCGCCCCTGGGCCTCGCGCTTTAGAGGGCCTCGTGGCAGGCAGGAACTTTATTTTCATTCTAGCGCTGCCACGACTCAGAGCCGTGTGGGGGGGGGGGCGTTTCGGGGGGGAGACAGAGGCGTGTCGAGGGGAGGGGGTTCTCAATTCTTGCCAAATGATTTGATGGTAATGAGAGTTTCTGTCTGTTTATTAAGGTTGAAGGAAGAGATTAATGCCCATCAAAAACAGGGGAGAGAGGCAGAGCGCCTGGACACATTCAGACTGAAGGAGAGAGACAGTCTAAAGAAAAGGCTGATACAGACAGAGCTCAAAAACAGCACCTTGGAGCGCTTACTCACCTCCACAGAGAGGGAGATACTTGGGTAGGAGCAAATGCATCTGGATGCACCTTCTCAATTCTTGCCAAATGATTTGATGGTAATGAGAGTTTCTGTCTGTTTATTAAGGTTGAAGGAAGAGATCAATGCTCAAAAACAGCTTATTGGCCACCAAGAACTCACAGGGAAGTGAACAAGAGAAAAACTAGTAGGGGATAACCACAGAGATCTAATGTTCAAATGCATTTCATTTGGGAAGTAAACATTATATTACATTACATTACACTCACTTAGCTGACACTTTTATAAAAAACGACTTACAATAATTTCATTTAACATAGGAAAAGCCAAGGTACTACTTGCCAGAACTCACAAGTGCATCTCCTTAAAGGAAAATGCTCGTTTTTGACAACCTGGACCTTATTTACGACATATTATAAGAAGTTTGACTCACCGAGATCACTTTTGTGTTGTTCGGAGGCCTGTAGAAGAAATTTAAAATCCAGCGCGAGCCAGTATATCCATGTAATGGCGTCGGACGGGGCAAAGGGAATGCAGTTTCTCAAAATCCATTTTCGGCCGCTAAACGGTTGTTTTCATCAATCAGATTGGATGAATCGACAGTTGAGATTCCTCAACGCGAGCCATTGTTGTTTTTGTTTTCAAATACGGTGTCTTTAGCCTCTGTAATATGATCTTTACACGCCTCTCCCCCACTTGCTCCAGCACGCATGCGCACAGGCCAGCGCGCAGACTGGCTATTCTCCGTCTGTAGGCTACACTCGCGGCTCACATTCTCTGCGCTACGATCGGATTGTTGGTGCCTAGAATATTGTCGTCGTCATTCGTCAGCAATGGTTCGTTTTTGCGTGTACCCAAATTGTCCAAACAAAATGACTACCTGGACAAATCTCAGCTTCCACAGGCTTCCTTTGCTCTCCACGGACGTCCGTATACTCTGGCTCAAAACGATATGGACGTCCGTCATATTCTAATTCATTTTCTAGATCCTCTAAATCTGACAAATATTCAGCCATATTGCACACAATATTCTAGGCACCAACAATCCGATCGTAGCGCAGAGAATGTGAGCGCGAGTGTAGCCTACAGACGGAGAATAGCCAGTCTGCGCGCTGGCCTGTGCGCATGCGTGCTGGAGCAAGTGGGGGAGAGGCGTGTAAAGATCATATTACAGAGGCTAAAGACACCGTATTTGAAAACAAAAACAACAATGGCTCGCGTTGAGGAATCTCAACTGTCGATTCATCCAATCTGATTGATGAAAACAACCGTTTAGCGGCCGAAAATGGATTTTGAGAAACTGCATTCCCTTTGCCCCGTCCGACGCCATTACATGGATATACTGGCTCGCGCTGGATTTTAAATTTCTTCTACAGGCCTCCGAACAACACAAAAGTGATCTCGGTGAGTCAAACTTCTTATAATATGTCGTAAATAAGGTCCAGGTTGTCAAAAACGAGCATTTTCCTTTAAGTGACTAGTGCATAGTCTAGTGCTGAAGGCAAAGTGTAAGAATAGCAAACAAAAAATATAATAGATATAAAAAATTGGTAGACGCTTGAGCAGTGGAGACATCTCCCCGACTTAACGGTCACACAGTCTTTTATACCCTTGAACGGTGACTCATTCTCCAGCCCCTCACCACGTAGCCATTTTGTTCCATCCCAGCATGTCGTCATGGAAAGTCCCCAATGAACCCAAAAGAGACACTCCCACATGGGAAACATGCCTCTAAAAAGTCCCCCAAAATTCAACAGTTAATCTTTAGCACTTTGTGGTCGATATTTCCTTATCAACCAAACCAGTTAAGTTGGTAGAACGTTCTATCCTGCAAAGGGCAAAGGCGCTCTCACAAGAGATTCACGCACTTAGCCATGTTTGTGAGTATACCAGTGAAGTGCAACGGCCTGTTTCCTCACCACCGCCACATCCTGCTTCCCCTTACTCAATCTTTCACAGCGAGCCTATCTGAGGATCAAATTGTGAAACAAAACACACACAGCCATACCAAACATACTGTAACTGATTCTTATGGCTTTGTTCTATTATTTCTATCACATCATTACTTTCAAACAAATCATTTACTTAAAACTAAACATAACATTTCTCTCAAATCTTAAATGTATAGTTCCAGTCTATGTGTATGTGTATATATATATATATGTTCTTCCTCGGTGTGTGAATGCCTGTGTGAGTGAGGTGTGTTCTTTATGGGTGTTTGAGTGTAGGTGTGTGTGTTCATGTCTGCATTTAAAAGTACTGTAAGCGTGTAGCAAAGCACAATATGATCAGCATGTTTCAACAGATCAGGTTTGTATTCAAAAGGGTACTTATTCGAAAGGATCTGCCATCATCCCTTTCAAGGCGTTAAGACACTCATCTGTCTCTCCTGGAGCATGTTCGGTGGCCTCCTCAGCGGAGAGGTCAATCACCAGTTGCCCTGGACTCTGACCCATGGTTTCTTCCCCTGTATAGCTCAGGAATGGATCTGGCGAGCCGCTCACAAGAGCCGCCGTCCAGGTTGGCTGGCCTGGTTCTTCTTTGACTTCGACCAGGCCAATGGTAGGCTTACCAGCCTTTTCTGATAACTTCCTCGCCTTAGCCTCTCTGTTCCTCACCTCTAAGATACCTGCCTTTTCCCCTGGGGACATCTTAACCCAGACATTCTGAGGAATTCTGGTGTAAGGCCTCTTTGAACCGGCATTATCTCGGAGACTACTCCTGTCAGCCTTCACTGATCTTTTCTTGGAACCTTTTGCTGGTGCCACCCCCGTACCGGGCGCACCGACGGTTGATCCCCAGGCAGGCGACCCTTCGGTTTTGGCGGCCAGGTCGACAGTATTGATAGATGGCTCACTGTGAAGCTCATCCCCTGACAGTGTCCCTGCTGCTTGGCCTTTCCGGGCAGAAGCAGGAGTTTGGGATGATTCCCCCAGTCCTCATAGCTGAACAGGCTGCAGAACTTGAACTGTGGAAGAGAAGACAAGGCACACACACACAGCGGCTTGTCACACAGCCAATCAGAACACACATACCTGCTGATGCATGTTTGTGATAAGAACCCTGTTAGACGACTGGTGTCTGGTGACTAGTGAGCCAGTCTTGTCTTGTTATTGTTCTGTTTGGTGCGCCAGACCTCAGATAATTTGAGGCCCTAATATTAGCTAGACAAATATTTGTCAAAGAATCATGTTATTGACATGTCACACAGCAAAATACATGATTATATCTGATGAAGGGCCAAAAAGCCTTGTATGTACGGCACTACAATATCAAATAAATTCAACAAATTAATCAGAGACTATGAATCGTGTCAACATGAATATTCCTGCTACATTGGCGAAGCACTTAATTGTACCCTAACTTACACCTGATGTAATTTGCACACACAAACATACGCAGACTGGACGTTCACACCGATTGAGGGGGGGGGGGGGGGGGGGGGCAATTCCATCAGGTGTAAGTGGGGGGCTCTGGGGAAGAAAGGTTGGGAACCCCTGCTCTAATCCATATTGTGACACTGTTCGACAGTGTATAGCAGGCTACCATGGAAATGGAGAAAAGTTAAATCTGGTGTTGTGATCTGAGGTTGTTTGTGGTTGTTTCTGGCACACAATACATTTCACACTACATCTACCATGTCATGAAAATGTCATTTTTTAAATCATGAACATAAGAGATTTATTGAGCAAGAATGTGCAGTGAATATGAGGAGAGCATGGCTGGCTTCAGATAGCTCTAAGTAAAAAATGATAAATGTCGCAGCTTATTTACACTGTAGCAATCCTGGATGAACATATTAGTAGGCCTACATACTGTGATGGGAATGAGTTGTGGGACTCTGGACTGAGCATGGATTCACTGATTGACTGAATTGAACACAGGTGGGACTGATTGAGATGTAAGCAGACAACAGGCTGGTCAGATGAAGAGATGTAAACAAAATGAAGAAACGGTAACAGCTACAAATAAATACATAAATAAGTTAAAAAATCATGTCACAGCATAATGCCTGAGTATGTACATGTATTGGCATTTTTATTCTGCATCCCCCCTGGGCTTGAACTGTTGTTGAGTTACCTGCCATGTGAGAAGCCATAGATGGTTTCATACTGACTTAAGCAATCACAAGGGCTGCATGTAACTGTCACAGGTGCATTGAGGTTTCAGCAGTTTTCACAAAACCAAAGACCAAACAATAAAACCAAGATATACACTCGACAAGTGAAGAAGAAAAGACAGAGCTTATAAACTTACAGACTTACAAGATGGCACCGGAAACACCAGGGACTATGCACAGCTACAGCAAATGGAACAGACAAAGAACAAGATGGGAGCTACTGTACATGTAGGCTAGAAATACTGTACACATACTAACGAGGCAGATGGAAACCAATCAAACAATCAGTGGCACAGGTCTCTCAATCAGAGCCAATTTAGCCAGTTGTAGTCCTAGGTCCGCTAATGGGGCGGGGTTGCTGTTTTGAAATAAATTATTTAATCTGGATATGTTTCACTAATAGGATAAAGATGATCACTTAGAATAACTTTGTATTGACTGGTAATGGCTCTACACTTTCAGTATCCAAGTGGTTTCACACTATGGACGTGTGGGGGAGCATGTGGTGTACACTGAGAGAATGGTATTGACCTGAATGCTTCAGGTGGTTCACATTCATTTGGGGATTTATGGGTTTTGTGTTCATATAAGAGCAGTTAAAACAGATCAGTCAATTTTGGCCTTGAACACTATAAAACGGGGGCTCATTTTAGACCTAGAACCCGGGTAACCCAGGTGAGTTGTGGCTGTGGGTGTGTATGGGGATGTTTTCCATCTGCTGGATGAACATAATATTGTCTTACCCATTCCTTTCCTATAGCGGGTCATTTTACCCATTCAATTCCTATGGCGGGTCATTTTAAACCCAGAACAGCACCCTGATCAGCTTGGTCTCACACTACAACAGATTCAGCTTCATCAAGGTGATCAATATTTCATCTGCAACATGCAGTTTCAAGTTGGCCATATAGAACTGCTAAACTAAAAAAGAACTGTACATGCTGACGAAATGCATCACAGGCAGAGGTCTGTGCTCTCTGAGCGCTATTCTAGTTATTGTCATGTTTCTGTAACACTATTTAACTGGCCACCCGAAGACCTTCATCAACATGCAATGATAGCAGTCAACCACATAGTGGCGGTGTTGCACAGAGCTCAGCTAGGAGACCTCAAACTGCAAGCATAGGATGCAGATTATCAGATTATAAACACTATGAAGAGTGGAGATGTTCTTCTGAAACACAGACCTAGGCCTGATTAATCATTTTAACTCTATTCACCTGTTCTCTTTATTATGTTGGAGATACTGTATCTATCTGTGGGTTCACTTTCAAACGAACACTTCTGAAGATGGAAACACCAGCCTCTCCATGTCCCTTTTAATCTGATGATCACCTGTTGTGACCTTAATTGACTTCTGCTTCATTCCTTTGGGTTTAGGAATGTCTCATGACATATTTTAGATATGAAGACATTTTAGGTATGAGGAACTGCTTATCTCTACATTATAGCTTATCTAATGATCATTACTTATCATATCTAACCTTAACTCCTCCCACTGCTGCTTGGACCAGTGGGTCCAGTTTGTTACATTCCTCATAGGGCTTCTGTTAGTGTGTTTTGGCTACTGTACTGTTCACATTTCTCCTAATTCCACTGGATTAAACATTGATATTCGTAAATAAATACATTGAGTGTTCCATAAAGTACGTTTTTAACATATGGATGGAGTTAATGTTTAACATTTTGTGCTAGTGCCTATTGTACTGTAAGTGGGGTACTGGGGTGCTGAGAAAATGTATTTGGTCCAGCATTAAGCTACTACAGTAGATAGGCTGTGTATCATACCAAAATATAAACTACACACATGTAGGAAGACAAAATACCGATATTATTTGGTCACTTTAGGTGGTACCGAATCTGGATAGGCCCCTGGACTAAATGGTTAGTGTGTAAACTGCCTGATCAGCCTTTTCTATCCATTTTGCATCTTTCAGAATGGCATATTATGCAAATTAATTGATTACTACTTCTAGCTACTTTTGGGAGAACCAACAGCTACTTCCCTTACAGAGGAGCTGGCAACACTGCACTTGGCACCCCGATATCAGTCAGTCTTTCATTGTTCATGGTGTTGCACACTGAAATGTATCGATTTCAGTGCAGAAAAGTTGGCATCAGCTGTGCTTAGAGATAGGGCCATGGCAGGGTCTTGAAGACAACAACTTGTTAAAGAACGTAGTGTCTGGAGTACTCGGGTATCTGTTGTGCAAGGGGGAGGAGCACAGTCAGGGATGAAATTAACTTTTTGGCTCACCTGCCAAGGGGACTGGTAGATGAAAAAATCCGCGGACCAAGTATATTTTCTACCGGCCAAAATAATAAATTCTCTTTTTGTCACATTATACATCTGTTTCAGTACTTTTCATTCAGATAATAGTATTATGTTGAATACATGCTTAAGGAAGAGGCCAAAGTAAAATTTCAAATAAAGTAGTTTAATTCGATGCCTAGAAACATTGCAATTCATAGAAATTCAAATATTCATTTCCATTCACTTCCACGGTGAAGAATTATCCATAACTAGCAAACCCTACACAAATATGAGATATAAATGATCCAAGCCTTCACCTCATGGTCTTTATGTGTTTATGAACAAAATACATATACTGTAACATATTCACAGCCTGTCATCATGTAAAGTTAAACCTGAGCTGGTTGCAGGGGCGTAGGTTTGATTTGAGCTTTGGTAGGGACACAATAGGTTGTTGTTGTTTCACTAGTCTGGATTGAATCTGGGTGGTGGCCGAATCAGATTAATTTCCGTCGCCACTGATTGGGCAATGTGACAACGAATGACAAGGTTTATCCACAAAACCTACATCTGTTGAGTCAGACTATAATCTCACCTGTAACCCTGATGTATCTCCCGCCTGCCTCTCCAGGTCCTGCCTTTCTGCTGCTTTGACCAAAACAATTCTAATGTCCATTTTTGTCTTATTTTTTCTGGTCATAAAAGGGAAATGATTGACAATATCAAACTACTTGCAGATATGAAACACTCTTTTCCGTGTAGCCTACATCCTATTCTGTGTAGCATATGAAATATGAACATAATTACGCTGGACTTGGACTGAATTGCATAAACAAACCAGACGTCTCGTCTCGTTTGTTTAGCCTGTTATGCAATTCAGTGGGCGAGTGAATCTAGCTAGTCATTGCTCAAACCTAGGAGTTTGCAACAGTTATACCAAAACTGATTTATTACTAGCTAAAGACAACTGTTATGACAACATTACAGCACCTTATCTCTGCCTCAGCAAACGTTTACGAGACCTAACGTTATAGCTAATACGTACAGCTCTGACTAGCTGCACCACCAGCACTAACATTACAGTTTACATAGGCATTTAGTAGGACGCAAACTAAACTATTATCATTGATACAACTCTGTACAGAAAAATAATTGTCGGTCAACATATTGTATTCCCTATTGTTCAATAACTTCAATCTTACTTCTGCTTAATCAAAATCCCCGCTGTTGCCGACAGTCGATGCTCGATGTGCTGTGAGCTGCTGAGCTCGCGAGGCCCTCGCTGGGTCACAGAGGGAGGGAGGGAGGGGGGGAAGTAGGCTACTGTACATTGTTGAGGAGGGAGGGGGGAAGTAGGCTACTGTACATTGAGGGGGGGAAGTAGGCTACTGAACATTGTTGAGGGAGGGAGGGGGGAAGTAGGCTACTGTACATTGTTGAGGAGGGAGGGGGGAAGTAGGCTACTGTACATTGAGGGGGGGAAGTAGGCTACTGAACATTGTTGAGGGAGGGAGGGGGGAAGTAGGCTACTGTACATTGTTGAGGAGGGAGGGGGGAAGTAGGCTACTGTACATTGAGGGGGGGAAGTAGGCTACTGAACATTGTTGAGGGAGGGAGGGGGGAAGTAGGCTACTGTACATTGTTGATTGGATAGCTTGCTGAACGCAGCTGTCAACCAGGCCTTAATTCCCAACCGTTTAGCTTTCGCAAGTTGTGAATGGTAATTAAAAACTACAGTTTTCACTCTGTATTATTTTTGGTAGGGACAATTCGTGTTTCCGTGGCTTTGGTATGGACATGTCCATAGCGTCCATACCTAAAACTACGCCTATGGCTGGATGACCAGTGAAGTCAGTCAAGGAGGAACCAGTACCGTCTTCAGAGTTTATAAGCTACATGACAAGCGATCAAAGACATCCCTTCTGAGAAACAGTGGCTTGGTATGCTATGGAAGCCCAGAGACATGGTACACATCTACTGTAGGTGTTGACTGTAGAAGCGCGCGTCCTCTGAGGTAAATGTGAACGATTTTCTGTGCGCGAGTAGCCTCGCGTCACCAGTCTCTCCTAGTGCGCGAGGCTCCGCAACAGTCATGTGACTGAAAACTTTATTTGGTGCAGCGGGGGAGCAACACACAACAAACAGAACGCCGGTCTATGGCATGGATGTGGCGACATCGCACGCATACTTTATTACATGACTCTATTGGTACAAACATTTACCCGCCAGCGTGGCGGATAGCCTCCGAAATTTAGTCGCCAAATGGAAATTTTAACCCCCCATTGGCGGGTGGCGGGTGTTAATTATCAGCCCTGAGCACAGTGTTTGACTAATACAAAGGCATATGAGCTGGAGAACAGATTAGCTCTGCGAGTAGCACAGGAGAGGACGATGGGCTTTCTGCTGCCATTCCTGCTTGCTCTGCTAGCCTTCCTCCTTGGAGGACTCTATCTCCTGGGGACCTTCCGTCAGAGGCGCCCCAGGGAACCCCCCTTAGATAAGGGACCCATTCCTTGGCTGGGCCATGTCCTGGAGTTTCGCAGGGATACTGCAAAGTTCCTAGAGAGAATGAAAAGGAAACATGGGGATATTTTCACAGTGCTGCTGGGGGGCTTTTATTTCACATTCGTCACAGATCCAAGCTGGCC
Source organism: Borostomias antarcticus (assembly GCF_949987555.1). Lineage (NCBI taxonomy): Eukaryota > Metazoa > Chordata > Actinopteri > Stomiiformes > Stomiidae > Borostomias > Borostomias antarcticus. The sequence goes on from NC_140234.1 coordinate 4,395,720, forward strand.
TACGGGGTGCTGCTGCCGTCGGAGAAGATGGAGGTGGAACGTCTGAAGAGGCTGTTCTGGAACACGCTGTCGGTCCAGAAGATCAGCACCAAAGACAACGTCAGCGGCTGGGTGCGCGATCAGCAGGAGATTAGGGAGGAGCACGGGATGCAGGAGTTCATGCAAGACAGGTACATGTTCCTGCTTCTGTGGGCGTCCCACACTCTTAGCCCGAATTAGTTGACATTACTAGAAAATTGCGTGGAAACCCGTTGCCTTAAACCACTTTAGTTTTTACACAAGGAAAAACTAAACAGGTTAAGTTGTATTAACATATAACCTTAATTGGATGCAGTTGACATATCATGTGAGTTTAAGTTTAATAAACTAACTACTTTAAGTTAAACATACTACATAAACTTATTTATCATTACTTAAAGTCATTTGTTAATATAATTAATGTATTTTCTTCTAATTTAATTATACTTTTTTGATTTTGAAGATTGCATGAAATACATTATGCTTTAATAAAAAGAACAAATCAAACAATCCATTTAAATGTTACACAATATATTTTATTTGACAATTTGAATTTGACATTGCAACCATCTAAAACTTTGCCACACATGACACAAATGACACAGCTGCATGAAAACTGGCAAGCCTCGAAAATGTGTGTCTGTGTTTGTGTGAGGATGCGTGTGTGAACTGTGTGTGTGAACATACACTTCTATTCCACTGCTATTAAATGCATTCTGCAATTAAATCAAATCTGCAAAGGATTGCAACAATCTAAAACTTTTCCAGACAACAGATGTGAATGACACATAGAGCTTCATTAAAACTGGCAAGCCTCTAAAAACGTATGTGTGTATGCGTGTGTTTGTGTGAACTGTGTGTGAACATACACTTCTTACTAATAAATGTATCTCTTTACTGTACTAACTCTACATCTACATTTCTGTACTCTACATCTTTGTGACCTGACCACTTCATACGTGTACTTATCTATAATCATAATCAAACTGTAATTGCGGCCAATCTCTTTACGTACTGTACTCTACATCTACATTCTGTACTCTACATCTTTGTGACCTGACCACTTCATATATACATGTACTTATCTATAATCAAACTGACTGCGGTTGCACGGCGCGCCGCTGGAAAAACAAAACAAAAGCAGCCATGGCTTCTTACAGTAGACTTGACAGCATTTCTTTACATTGCAAGCTGGTTTTTCAATGTTTGTAACTTAGGTTTTAGTTCACTGTGGCCCAGCGTGAGGAGTACCTGTTGGATGAACTGGAATGTGAGCTTCATCGACTTGGGGTAGTTGAGATGCAGTGCGTATGCAAGTCCAAACAGAAGGCACATAGCTTTCGGCAGGTCTTCGATGTTGTCCACCACAACTGCTCCCTCAATGATGATCTTTACCGAGGCTGGACTGAGATGCAGGGATGAGAGTGCAGCACCTTCACGCTCAACGAGGAGGATTCCAATTTCCATGTGGCGGTATGAGTCATCATCATCAGAGTCCTTCATGAGAGCAAAATTATGAGATTTCTCATTAAATAACTATCAAGCAATATAGCCTAGTCATGGGACAGTCAGACAAATCACACAGAAATGAACTAGTTAGACAGATTATATGAGTGATAAGTGGAGCAACATCCTTATTCTGTGTGACTATGCTCAGATTTTGCACACAGGGTTTATCAAAGACCGGAACTATCAATGTTGAAAATTCACGATTATGCCGTCATGGTCCTTTTAGATACTCTGAGAAAATAAGAGGTTACTTACAAAGCCAGCTTTGTAGAAGTCTGTGGTGTCCTCACCAAGGATAAGAGGAAGCCCTCTGAGCACCAGTGTCCGGATATCAGTTGGCCCTGTAGTCTTTTGGGGAGTAAAAAGACCACATAAGTTAAATAGCTAGAATGACAGAAAATGAATGGTCTCTAAGAAAGCTGAACAATCAACCACAATTTTGATTGTATTGCACAACTTTTACAGTAGTACTTTCTGTGACGTTGTCATTATATAAGCTGTGAAAAACAATGCAAGTGCATAATGGGTATGGAGTGTGTACCAACCCTGGTCTGTTGTGTAAGCTCTGTCAACAGCTTCCCAACTTTCCCTCTCTTAGACTGGAATATCTCGACCAGACGAGGACTGAGGACTGTGCTGATCGATGCCTTCGTAGAACTCCTGCTTGAGGTTCTTGCCAGCAATCCTGTTGAACTCCATGTACACCTGAAAAATACACAAAAGGCAGAATCCACAATCCAGTATTACATTTAAAGACTAAAGAGAGCTGAAAAAAAACATGAACTTTTTGTATTTGAAATGTCTTTAGTCTATTAATTAGACTCCTTGTTCCATCCCCAACCAACTACAACTGACCAATATCCCGCTCACCTAAATTCAGAAAAGATGACAAAAGGATATCCAGACATCAAACAATGGCATCAAATAATGATAACGATAAATGGATAAGGAAAAACATTTGAATCATCTCTCTCTTCAACATACCTGATCTTCTGTGAAAAGAGCAGGCCAGCGTTCCGCCATCTTGCTTATGGCAGGTCTAGACTCCACCACCTCTTTTCTTCTCAATGCAAAAGTCAGGTCCATCTTCACAAGAACCTGTAAAACAGAACATAAAAAACGCTTTAGCTCAACAACTCAGTAAAATTAACTCCATTGTTAAATGTTTCTTCTTTTTGAAAGTTACTACTATTGCATGCAACAAATCACTTATGTAATGTCAGGCTACAACTTAAACAAACACCATCGTGAATTTATATGAACACGTTAGCTAGTCACACGCCCATGCATGCAACATGTGCTAGACAGAAGAGGCAGTTGGTTCTAGCTAACGTGTTTAGATAGCTAACTTTAAAAATGCAAAATGTTAGCTAGCCTCTTCTAATGACCAACTAATGACTCGGTCCTTTGAAATGTTCGCTAAATTATGCTTAAATGCAACAAATCCCTCACGTGCAACTTTAACAGACACTCATTTGAATCTGTACATTTACCATTTGAACAGAGGTTAGCTAGTGGCTAGCTAGCTAGCTAGCTAATGCCAGCCTGGCTAATGCACATGGTGGCATGCAACAACATGTTATAGTAAACTGAATCGACAGGGGAAAACTAATGCCAGCAACACTAAGCTAACTTTAGCACTGAAAAACATTAACCAACCTCTTCTAATGACCAACTAATGAGCTGGTCTTTTGTTTGACAAGTTAGGTTATTAGCCAAGTTAATGTCAACTGCTTTAAGCTCAGATCATCCAACAAGACGCGGTAACCTTATAACATAGCATAAGCTAACGTTACTTGTTGTCATCGGAGCGGCCTTTTTTCTAATCAATTTCCCCAGAAAGATATGTATGTATTTACACACTCACCATTCCATTTGGTGTAAAAGTAAGCTAATGTCGTCGTTCAAAAGGCCACAGCTTTCTAGCGCAGCAGAAGCAGGTGGAGAGTGACTCTTCAGGGCTCGTGCTCTTGCCCCTCCCGCCCCTTACAGAAACTTAACATACTAAGTTATCTCTGCTTAACATGACCATTGCACTGCATATTTCAGCTGACTATTACAAACAACTAACTTGATTTAGTAATGAGAACTTTTTTTTACAAAACATGAAACAATAAGTAATGACCACTCAAAAGGTTAATTAAAATCAAATCCGGGTTTAGAGTGCAGGGTAACACGGGGCCGTCAGCCTTCTGGCTGCTCCTCTATCTCATGAAGCACCCCGACGCCATGAGGGTGGTCCGGGCGGAGGTGGAGGATGTGCTGAAGGAGGCCGGGCAGGAAGTGAGGCGTGGTGGGCCGCTCATCGACCTGACCCGGGACATGCTGCAGAAGACGCCCGTCATGGACAGCGCCGTGGAGGAGACCTTGCGTTTGACCGCCGCCCCCGTCCTCACCAGGGCCGTGCTCCAGGACATGAGCCTCAAGATGGCCGACGTACAAGAGTACCACCTCAGGGGGGGGGCAACAGGGTGGCCCTCTTCCCCTACACCGCCGTTCAGGTGGACCCAGACATCCACCCCGATCCGCTCACGTTCAAATATGACCGTTTCCTCACACCAGACGGGGACAAGAAAAATGATTTCTACAAGGGCGGGAAGAAGCTGAAGTACTACAACATGCTGTGGGGGGGTGGAATCAGCATGTGCCCTGGTCGTTTCTTCGCCACCAATGAGCTGAAGCAGCTTGTTTTCCTCATGCTCACATACTTTGACTTTGAGTTAAAGAATCCAGATGAGGAGATCCCGCATATTGACATCAAGCGCTGGGGCTTTGGGTCCATGCAGCCAACTAGAGACATTCAGTTTAGGTACAGGCTCAAGTTTTAGGTTTGAAAGCACACTTAGATGTTAATCTAACCAAACTCACAGTAGTGAGTGAGTATTTAAGGGGAAATTTGTTTGAGCGCAAATTCCATCAGGTGTAAGTGGGGGGCTCTGGGGAAGAAAGGTTGGGAACCCCTGCTCTAATCCATATTGTGACACTGTTCGACAGTGTATAGCAGGCCACCATGGAAATGGAGAAAAGTTAAATCTGGTGTTGTGATCTGAGGTTGTTTGTGGTTGTTTCTGGCACACAATACATTTCACACTACATCTACCATGTCATGAAAATGTCATTTTTTAAATCATGAACATTAGAGATTTATTGAGCAAGAATGTGCAGTGAATATGAGGAGAGCATGGCTGGCTTCAGATAGCTCTAAGTAAAAAATTATAAATGTTATAGCTTATTTACACTGTAGCAATCCTGGATGAACATATTAGTAGGCCTACATACTGTGATGGGAATGAGTTGTGGGACTCTGGACTGAGCATGGATTCACTGATTGACTGAATTGAACACAGGTGGGACTGATTGAGATGTAAGCAGACAATAGGCTGGTCAGATGAAGAGATGTAAACAAAATGAAGAAACAGTAACAGCTACAAATAAATACATAAATAAGTTAAAAAATCATGTCACAGCATAATGCCTGAGTATGTACATGTATTAGCATTTTTATTCTGCATCCCCCCTGGGCTTGACTCCAAGAGACTCCCCTTGGTATTCCCTTAGTAGGCCTATGATCAATGTAATGGCTTGTGGGTAGAGGCTAGCAATGGTCTACACTAGCCCAGGGGCAGGGGAGCATCACTAGCCTACTGATCCATAGCCAGGACTGGGATGCCCTCAGTGGAGGTCCCAAGTCAGTCTTCCAGTCATTCAGCCAGCCTGTCAGTAGATGTGCTCTACTTGTATTGATTTGTTCATACAATAGTATTCCAGCACGGGTTATGTTCTTGAATGCTTCTGGTGACTAGCAGTTCTCTTAGCAACCTAATTTAATCCCTATCACTGTTTTCAGATCCACATAGGGGAAACATATGGCTGAGAGAGGAGTGTGGAGGAAAATCAACAGTACCACACACACACACTTGCATAACCAACCAAGCAAGTTCTACCTTTCTATACCACAAATATAAGTTTGAGAACCTAGGATACATACAGACGGCCTAAGGGGGTTCTAATGTACTGACCTCCCGGCACAGGCCTGACCCTGCTGGCAAGCTGCCTTGGTCCTAGCCAAGGAACAAGCGTTTCAGCTTCTGCTCACCTGTATGCAGCTTATACCATGCTGACTGGCCTGGACTAGTCACCACATCCACAGTCTAGCCAAGTCAGAGATACCCTTGTGCATTTTACAAAACAAGTGTCATACAATTAAGGTCATCATTTGTGCAGCATGTGTGCTGTAAGTGTAAAGACAAGATACAGATAATTTTCTCCAGGTGTTATTGAATAGCTTGTAGACCACACTGAAACACTGGGCTGACAGTTCAGTTGTACAAGGCGGACCTGGTAGACCATTCAGGACACCTTGTTTGGGTCGAGGCTCTGCTTAGTCTGCTGGCCCAGGTGAACTATCAAACTGGATGTACTGACGCTGAGAATGGAGACACACACACATGACACGGCTGGCCGACACTTCCTGCACTCTAAGAGGTTAGGGTTAGGGCTAGACTGAATGTAGGTTGGCATAAAATAATACATATTTATTTTTAAATGGATGGAAAGATGCTGCCCATGCCTAGATCTTTATGTCTATTCAGCATGTCTGTTCTCACCCACTGAGGTCCCATCACCAAACGTGAAGCCTCGGATACAATAATAAAACAGGGGCAGACAATGAAAGATAGAGAGAGACAGACAGACAGATATGTAGACAGATAGTTTAAAAATTAGAACAGTTAGTGTTGTGATCAGACGGTACAACCAAAATGTCACCACAGTGTAGTGATGCAGACAGAATTATGAACACCTGCTCCTTGCTTAGAAGGAGGTTATCATCTGCCCTCTGAAACATTCAGGACCAGGGCCGTACGCAGGATTTTTGTAATACCGAGGTCATTTAGTTGTGGTGCTTCAATCTGGTGCACTTTGAGAGCAGAATTAAGAGGCTAGATCTATAAAGAACAACACGCATCATATTGGATTAATATCATCTTTAACTGAGAGGAGTGGAGGTCATCCAGAGAGGACACAACTTAAGTGAATGTTGATGAGAACACACCATCTATTAGAAACATGAGACTAGCTCCTCCTGTCACCTCTCTCCCAGCCTGGCCTCCTCCACTCTGATGTCCATGCTGGTCTCCTCCTGTCACCTCTCCTCCTGTCTTTTGTCCATGTTGGTCTCCTCCTGTCACCTCTCCTCCTGTCTTTTGTCCATGTTGGTCTCCTCCTGTCACCTCTCCTCCTGTCTTTTGTCCATGTTGGTCTCCTCCCGTCACCTCTCCTCCACTGTGGTGTCCATTTTCATATCCTGTCCACAAATTAACAAAACATAAACATAAGCTATAAACACACACACACCCACCCACCCACCCACCCACCCACCCACCCATCCATCCATCCATCCATCCATCCATCCATCCATCCATCCATCCACCCACCCACCCACCCACCCACCCATCCATCCATCCATCCATCCATCCATCCATCCATCCACATTATTTTTTAAACTTGCCAGGATCTAACTTAATGTAGTGTCTCTTTGGCTAACATCAGGTATCTCACCTCTCATCTCTATGTCCTCTCCTCCTGTCCCCTCTCTTCCACTCTCTTGTACCTCTTGGTTTCCTGTCAACAAATTATATATTTTTAACCGAACATAATCATGCATACTGTGTATATTTATACACACCTACATACCTATTCATGTCTATTTATTTATCTATATACAGACATACAATTTATCCCGTCAATGTGCTTTTCCCATCATGTTAAGTAAAGAGTAGGCAGTGTACCACCATCATCACCTCTTTCTTTTTGATCTTGTCCTCAACAGTTCGCGTTCCAAAGCTGAGCTTTGTTTGATGAAATATTTTCATCTTCTCCCTCTCTTTCCCCCTCTCTCTCTCTGTCAGTGAAGAAAGCAAACACGGTCAACTGTTATGTGAATAACGCCCTCTGCTATAGTTGCAATGGAAAAGAGGGGTCTTCATTTCAACATGAATTTCAACCATTTACACGTCATTGACGATTTATCAGTCACAGACATGCAACGTGCCAGCAGTTGACTTGTGTGATTTACACTGTTCCTGAAGTACTGTCTGACAATAGGCTCTTTGCACAAGCTATACTACTTCCTGAAATTCTACAGGCATATTTATTTCCTGTCCTGTACTATTGGATGGAAGTGATTAATCAGGTGTGCGGCACAATGGTATAGGACAGGAAATAAGGATGCCTGTAGAATTTTAGGAAGTAGTGGAACTTGTGCAAAGCAAAGAGCCTATTGCTTGGCAACACCAAATGCCCAGTGTATGAGAAAATAAATATGATAGATTTCTTTGTAGCACTGCTCTGTTTGTGCATGTGCGCAGGTACACCGCTTTGCTAATGTTAACGTGGGTCAAGAATAGCCTACAATTAGCTAGCCACATTGTGACGGCTATAGGTACCTGGATCTGGAGGAGAAAAGAAGGGAGCAGAGTTCAAGGATTATGCAAACACCTTCCCAGTCCAGTCCGCCTCCTCCTGCTGTTGGCTGTAGCCCTGGTTCTGGACCCGGACCTGAATGTTTGATTGATCTTAAAATGACCTCATATTGGTATAATCACTGGTATGTAGACTATGATTGGTTTGTCAAATAAAGGGAATTATTCGTTTTGTTTTTTCTTGGGTGGACTCAATCTTATTTGGGTCCCTAAATTGGGCCTCAGTTATCAAAACTTTGATTATAGCTTTAGGAGAGCATAATCAATCTTGCTAGAGATAAAAGCAATGAATTAAAATGAATTTAATAAGGATTTGGGCCTTTTATTATTTCTCTCAGACTCAATAGCTGCAGCCCATAGATTACATGTTCTATAGGGTGTGTTAGGGTACTTATTTTCCAAAGTATGGTAAAATGAGCACTTGCGTTTCATTTGCGTTCATCGTCTTCTAACGTTACGACTAGTCAAGATCCTGCAATAGCCTATTCATATCTATCTGGTTAGATTTCTATCTGAAGTTGGCTAGCTAATGTTAGCTGGTGGTGTTATTAGCAAGCTGGCTGGATTTGGACCTGATCCAGGGCTCTTGTTCTTGTGCATTCCATTCATTTCAATATGAGAGGTGTGAACGGCCTATTGGTGGTATTTGGCGCAGCTGCACAGCGTCATGACCTCATTTTCATTGATGAAGCTGGATTCAATCTATCTAAAACCAGGCGTCGGGGCCCAGATGTTACAGGACAAAGAGCTGTTGTGAATGTCCCTGGGCAGCGTGGGGGAAACATCACCTTGTGTTCCTGGAAGAAGAAACAGTGTTTTGTGGTGTGTGGAAGCAGGTCTGTGAGCTTCAAGAATGTTAAGTTGGGGGAGGGGGAGAGCCCTTTCCACTAGCCCAGAGAGATGAGGAGCATTTTTGCTGAAGTATGAGACTCATTGTTTTCTGACCACACATTTGTACTCTGATATCCCTGCTCTGGAGATCAGACATACCTTGTGAGCTCACAATAAAATCATTTAAACATGCCTTGGTTAACAGAATATAATTACTAGATTGTTGATAATCACCCTGCAAAAATCTCCATTTGGCCTTTGAGGGCTGAAAACATTTTCAAGAGGTTCCTACATCTGCAAGGAGTTGTCCATCACCATGCCACCCTAGGTCCATCCAGTACTGCACACATGATCACGTTCTGAGGGGGCGGCAGCAGCTCAGGAGGTAGAGTAGCCGTCTGGGAGACTCCAGTTCAATTCCAGCTATCTCCTCTGCTTCGTTGACGTGTTCTTGAGTAAGACACTAATTTATCCCAAAGAGCAGGCTAACACCAGCTGGCCACCATTGGTGAGTGAATGAGAGAAGATATTGTAAAGCGCTCTATGCTTTAGAAGTGCACTCCACTCACAATGACATATCTGGTGCTCTATATAATGCAGTTGTACAGGATGGAGCAGAGCAGCCCCCGGTTTGTTGTCATGTGGGATAATGTTAGTTTCCACCTGGCTGCTCTGGTCTGGGACTGGTTCACCAACCACCATACATAACTTCACAGGTGGATACACCGTTTCCCCATTCCTCAGTCCCATTGAGGAATTATTTACACTTTGGCGTTGGAAGGTTTATGAACACCAACCATATACCCGCATGACTCTCCCTGGGAGCAATGGAAGAGGCATGCAGAGACACTGAGGGGGGGGGGTCAGTCCATGGTTGGATACTGAGGGGGGGTCAGTCCAGGGTTGGATCCTGAGGGGGGGTCAGTCCAGGGTTGGTCCTGAGGGGGGGGGGGGGGGGGGGGGGTGGTTAGTCCAGGGTTGGATACTAAGGTGGGGTCAGTCCAGGGTTGGATACTGAGGTGGGGTCAGTCCAGGTTTGGATACTGAGGCAGGCACACAAATGAACACACTCTCTACAGTACCTCTCTCAGGTTACACAATGTTTATTAAAAAGGTTAATGAAAAAAAAAAAAAAACATTCTGAAAAGTTAGAGTTTAAAATAGCATCCAACCAATGCCAACAGTCACAACAAATACATTTCCATCCCAGTTTGTGTTCCATGTCTGGTGCGCATCCACTGCTTTTAAAATAATCTCAAATCCAAAAAGTTAGGCTACTTCCAATCTTCCAAAGAGATACAGTTGTAAACCATGAACTCAACCAGGTATATTGGAATTCATTTAAACAGTCCCTTTGCAATCACCATTTCATCTACTTTGTGTTGCAGTATTTTTTTTTTTATTCTTTCATGTTTTTAAAGCAATCGACTTTGACCAAGAGGACGAAATTAAGTCCATCCATTCACCCAACGTCATCCTTGAGCGCAGCATTCCATAGGCCTATAGGATAAGGCCTGCCGTATTATTCAGTTCACCAAGGATCTTCCTCAAGTTCCTCTTTTCATTTTCTCCAGTAATCCAAACTCCATATCCAATTCCTATTTTGATCATTGGCTCACACCTGAATAAACCAATTGCTTGTAGAATGATTACAGATCTGATTTCAGAATATTATTCCAGATTAAACTGTATAACATATTTGAGGGGTTCTTTTGCAAAAGCAAACATCTCATTTTACTGGCCTAATAGGTAACCTAAATCATGTTTGCCCATATCTGTGGTGCGGTTTAAAATAGTAGGCTTATTCATCTCTTGATGGTGATGTTTTAGAACGACACCATGCGGGACAGACAGTTGGCATATTCGTAAAAACATTCACATACCCTGATAGATATTAATTATTATTATCAAGTCTCATCATAATACGGGAGATATCGTGAGGGAATGGATGAAGGACTTAAAACTAAATGATTGTAAGGACTATATATCAGAACATCTGGACTGTATTTGAGTATAGAATAGAGATATTATTAAAAAAGAAAAGGGCAGGAGTGCTGGGAAGTTCAGACAGGTGTGATCAAGGTGATATTTGGTCAGGAACAGAAAAGGCTGAGCTAGGGATCCTACCCACATGTGTAGCAGCATACCTCAATATATATCTTCTATAGCGATAGCTCAATAAAAATATTGTAACTTTTTGCTAGTTACTTTTCTTTGAACAAGAGAATATTATTATTTGAGGTGTCTATTCTTATGTAGGTTATGATTTGAAGTGTCTACTTTTTGGGCGGAACATGTAAACATGGAATACAGTGAAATTCCTCCTACGATATTATCCGGTTGTCTGATTAACTATAGTATACAGTAAGACACTATGTAGCTCAAACTCGTAAATCATCTGTTTGATTGTTATAAGGTGAAGTGAACACAGTTACAATGTAACCCTATTCCTATAGTATTTTTTTCTCAAAGGCCTCCGGATCTGCCCATTACACTAGAACGCATCTCCGGATTTCAAGCACAAAAACGTGGCCCCGGACGTATCGATCTGCCTCCAGAAAACTCAGTAGTGTAATCCAGTCCCAAGGCTATGGCTATGACTTCTCTCCTGTATGAACACACTGGTGTGTCTTTAAATATCCTGACGTAGTGAAGTTCTTTCCACACTGGTCACAGTGGTATGGCTTCTCTCCTGTATGAACACGCTGGTGTTTCTTTAAAGCTCCTGACGCAGTGAAGTTCTTTCCACACTGGACACAGTGGTATGGCTTCTCTCCCGTATGAACACGCTGATGTGTCTTTAAATCTCCTGACGCAGTGAAGTCCTTTCCACACTGGTCACAGTGGTATGGCTTCTCTCCTGTATGAACACTCTGGTGTTTCTTTAAATTTCCTGACGCAGTAAAGTTCTTTCCACACTGGTCACAGTGGTATGGCTTCTCTCCTGTATGAACACGCTTGTGTTTCTTTAAATTTCCTGACTCAGTAAAGTTCTTTCCACACTGGTCACAGTGGTATGGCTTCTCTCCTGTATGAACACGCTGGTGTATCTTTAAATGTTCTGACGTAGTGAAGTACTTTCCACACTGGTCACAGTGGTATGGCTTCACTCCTGTATGAACACGCTGGTGTGTCTTTAAATCTCCTGACGCAGTGAAGTTCTTTCCACACTGGTCACAGTAGTATGGCTTCTCTCCTGTATGAACACGCTGGTGTGTCTTTAAATGTTCTGATGTAGTGAAGTTCTTTCCACACTGGTCACAGTGGTATGGCTTCTCTCCTGTATGAACACGCTGGTGTATCTTTAAATGTTCTGACGTAGTGAAGTTCTTTCCACACTGGTCACAGTGGTATGGCTTCACTCCTGTATGAACACGCTGGTGTGTCTTTAAATCTCCTGACGCAGTGAAGTTCTTTCCACACTGGTCACAGTAGTATGGCTTCTCTCCTGTATGAACACGCTGGTGTATCTTTAATTGTTCTGATGTAGTGAAGTTCTTTCCACACTGGTCACAGTGGTATGGCTTCTCTCCTGTATGAACACGCTGGTGTGTCTTTAAATTTCCTGACCTAGTGAAGTTCTTTCCACACTGGTCACAGTGGTATGGCTTTTCTCCTGTATGAACACGCTGGTGTATCTTTAACTCTCCTGACGTAGTGAAGTTCCTTCCACACTGGTCACAGTGGTATGGCTTCTCTCCTGTATGAACACACTGGTGTATCTTTAACTCTCCTGACGTAGTGAAGTTCTTCCCACACTGGTCACAGTGGTATGGCTTCTCTCCTGTATGAACACGCTGGTGTGTCTTTAAATTTTCTGATGTAGTGAAGTTCTTTCCACACTGGTCACAGTGGTATGGCGTCTCTCCTGTATGAACACGCTGGTGTGACGTAGTGAAGTTCTTCCCACACTGTTCACAGTGGTACGGTCTTGGCTTGTCTGTGTCTCTCTGTCTCTGGGCGGGAGCTGGGGTGAGGGGGGTGTTGGAGGTGGTGATAGGGAGTGATTGAGAGGAGGAGGAGGAGAGAATCTCTGGTCTGATCTGTCTGCTCGAGAGACGAAAGAGAGAGACGTAGAGGTTGTCATGGCTCCTCTTGAGGTGCTTGTTGAGGTAGATCTGGGAGGTGTAGGTGAATGGGCACACAGAGCAGGAGAACACCCGAGTCTGTGACAAGTCTGACATCACTCCTGGGAGAGTGAATGAAAAAGAGACAAACATTAAAAAGGATTCTCACACCTGTATTACAAGTGCAAATACTGTATAGAGTGTTTATATGTATGTAACTAGTGGGGGGCGAAACACGACGACACCACAACTTCAGATTGAGGACAGGAGAGAGAAAGATATGTAAGAGGTTCCTCTGGCTGAGCTCGCGTGAAGGAGAGAGAGGAGTGAGAAAAAGAAAAGAGGAGAAAGGAGAGAAAACAAGCATGAATACATTGAAGCCCACGGCAATAGCTACCTTAGATAGCTAGAGTAAGCTAGCACTCCTAAAGATAAGTCAAGCTACCATGTTCCATGGCAACTAACAGCATTCCATTTTGTTCTGAGCAGGTGTGCCTGCCTAATATTGGCAATTTGCGTGCCTCACAACAGCGATTTGCACAGGCACCATTGCAGTTCATGACATAGTGCCCTCTGTATCGTTGCATCCATGAGTGTCCTGAATTTCACGCTGTATGCCCATGTCTTGCCTGCTGGCTGGCACCATGGGAAAAAGACAGAGGAGAGGAAGGACGGTAGAGGAGAGCTACTTGGACAGCGGTTATTATTATGACCAGCAGACCTCTTGTTCTTTCAGCTTTAACCCTCTTGGCGCCAGGTTTTTTTTTTTTTTTAAACAATATTTTGACATCTAAATTTCAAAAGAGTGTGGCTTTAAAGTGGTTAGAGATAGAGACTCACTGTAAATGAGACAAATGTTGAGAATGATCCAAAGTTTATGCTGGGTCTAAATTTATCCAACTAATTTGCATATTATGATGTCATAGGGTGGCGGCCAACTTGAATTATGCCATTTTTCAAGGAAATATGGGATATTTTGAATCAATTTGAACTTATTTCAACAAATTTCCCCACCTCTGTTCATTTGTTATGTTATCCAAATATCAAATGAACAGGAAAACAGTAAATGGTAAACCAACAGTAGTAAACAAACTAATTACTATGCCACATAGTAGCATCACTCACGTAAACAGAAGGCGTCTCTTAGCCGCAGAGGCCTGTGTACCTATCTATCCAGTGTACCTATCTATCCAAGTGACACTGTTTAGTTTTTCAGAGTGTGGTACCTCTCATTGCAAGGCACAGCACACAGAGCCACCCCACACTGCCCCTGCTGTCCCCTCTCAACATAGGCCTACTCATCATTGTTTACAAAATGCAGAAATGACGGGATGATTTCAAATCTGTTCCTAGATCACTTTGCCAAATCCAGGTGTAAAAGTTGGTCAAAACTGTGCCCAGTAGTCCTCAATCTCTGATTTCTCTACCAGCCCCATGGACAAATATCATCCAAAACTTGCTCACAATTGAACCTTATGGCAGCCATTTGGCGTTTTTCCAACGCAATAATCTACTCAATTCTGCTGACTCGCTCTCTCAATAACTCTGCTCCGCTCCGCTCAACCCACAACTGAATGAACAGTAATCGTGTGTATTTATAGTAAACGTGAGAGGACAAAAACATATCTATAAATATACTGTGCTTACTGTAACTGTACAAAATCATTGTTGTGATTGGTCATAAATTGTGCGCGCGTGATTCATTTGCAGGCTGCTCTTCCTCAGAGCGGCCACGGTGTCTGAGCTGGAAATATGACGCTATCTAGTCAGAATGGCCGAGTGTCATGGAGAGGAGACTTACCCTCAGCTCTGGGGAAATCGGTTGTAACGTGAACCACGGAATGCGCAGGGCTTTGTCATCTCAATCATTCCCAAATGACCAGGAAAAGTCGCTAGATTTGTCGAGATTATTTTGTTGTACGTGGGATGTCTTATTTGTACAAACACGACGCAAAATCTCAACTTTAGATGGTAGGCTATCTTGCAATCGAACTCTCCATCCTGGTATTTTCGAGTAGTTGGAGATCCCCATCCACAGGGATAGACAAAGTAGGCTACTGCACCAGGCAAAACAACCTATCCCCATAGTTTACAACTTTGTGGTTGGACGTAAATACGGAAGTCGGCTACACAAATGGATAAACCGAAGCTTGCCAGACAGCGCAATTTGTCTACTTTTACAGGTAAAAAACCGCTCGTCTCTAGGTCAAACAGTTTAAGAAATATGCCGTCCTAAAGAACATATGGTATTTAGGAGCGCTGGCGCGCCCCGTGTATAAAATAGGGAACTCGTAATGAGATTTTCTCAAATATATTGCATTGGAAGATGGTGTCATACTGAATCGTGAGTAAAGTTATATATGTCTGCCATCTAGTGGTGGCGGGAAAACCGAGGTTTCAGCATGTAAATATCATAAAATCACTGTTTTACTCAGTAACGCAGCTTGTCGCAGAAATGCGACTTTGGCGCTAAGAGGGTTAAGGAAAGAGGTGGATGAGAGAGAGATGGAGAGAAGACAGAGGGAAGAAGAGTTGAGGACAGATACCTCTAGCGGTGCTCTTTTCTTCCCAGACGTAGTTGAAGGAGATGCTCTTGTATCTGTACTCCTGTCCGTACCAGACCAGCAGCTCCTTCCCGACAGCCAGCAGCCGACAGCAGCGAAACAGGATCCCTCCACGGTACTGAAACGCTACCAGGTTCTGCTCTTCCTCAGTACGGGCACAGTTCACATACCTGGGGGAGAGAGGGGGGTGGTTTCATAAAGAACAAAAAGGTGAGGGAGGGAGAGACGGGAGGAAGGAAAGATGAAGGAAGAGAGGGAGGGAGAAAAAGTGGGTGAGATGTAGGGACTGACTGTATGGAGGGAGGAAGGGAAACTTTCAAGACTGGAGAGATGGTTTATTTTGAGTGAGAGCAGCAAAATAGATTATGGAAATATAAGAAATGAGCATGTGTTCATATTTCTTAACCTGATTGTAATGCCTAATTATTCTACAGTTTACACATGCAAAGATGGGTCCATCCCTGACACGATCTCTGAAAAGCCTGCCTATTGTTGTCCTGTTTAATTGTTCATGAAGTCTTTCCCTTAACATAGCCTTTTTATTTGCATCTCATTGTTTATAGGCCTCTGGATTCATTTCTAGTTGCTTCTCTATGAACTTCCTTCTGTTAGTTCTATCACAGTCCCTTACCATCTCTGGATCCTGCCGTTTCTGTCTCTCTAGTGACATGATGTTCATATGCGCAGTTTGACTTTTTGATCAGGGGGGCAGTCAGTCCCAGCCTACTTCTAACAATATAGATTAGGCCTACTTCTATCAATATAGCCTAGGCCTACTTCTATCAATATAGCCTAGGCCTTCTTCTAACAATATAGATTAGGCCTACTTCTAACAATATAGATTAGGCCTACTTCTAACAATGTAGCTTAGGCCTACTTCTAACAATATATCTTAGGCCTACTTCTAACAATATAGCCTAGGCCTACTTCTATCAATATAGCCTAGGCCTTCTATCAATATAGCCTAGGCCTACTTCTATCAATATAGCCTAGGCCTACTTCTAACAATATAGATTAGGTCTACTTCCATCAATATAGCCTAGGCCTACCATCAATATAGCCTAGGCCTACTTCTAACAATATAGATTAGGCCTACTTATAACAATATAGCCTAGGCCTACTTCTAACAATATAGCGTGAGCGCAGCCAAATAGATTCTGGAAATCTGAGAAATGAGCATGTGTTCATATTTCTTCACCTGATTGTGATGCCTAATTATTCTACAGTTTACACACGCAAAGTGGAGTCCATCTATTTGTAGGCATCTGGCATGACTTGCACATAGTCCTCCGTGGGAGCAGTGAAAACAAGTGCCAGGGGAATGCTCAAGTCCAAGCCATGCCAAACATGTACAAATATTGGGATTGCGATACATTTCACAGGAGAGCATATTGAGACTAGCAAGATTACACCCTGTGCTTCCTGTCTCAGTAAAGCACATTTTCACTAACACAAATCCCTATCCATCTATCCATCCATCCATCCATCCAAGTATGAATGGATAACTATCTGTTTGTCTTCTATATTTTACTTCAATTCAAAGGGATTTATTGGCATGGAAAACATACATTTACAATACCAAAGCAAACATCCCAAAAGGTCACAGAAATGTTATGGTTGAATTGAATGAATAAGTAAGTGTAATATTTACAAATGTATTTAAATGGTAACTTTAAAGTTTGTATGTACAGTGTGTATATGTATAGTGACCAGTGCGGTGTGCAAGGATACTGATTGAAGATTTTCAATCGTGGAACCAAGCCAACCAGCTATCTGATCAATCGTGACCACAAGTCCGTATGGTAGAAGCCATAGCGCGCCACAGACTGGAAGAAGAGGAAGAGGAGTATGCCCACATGATGTACAATATCGATGATGAAAAAAGAGTAGAGCCATACAGAGAGCAGATGGCAGTGAATGGATGCAACATTGAGTTTGAAGTAGACACTGGGGCAAGCCTGACTATAGTGAATGAGAAAACATACAGGAAGATGGGAGGGGGGAAACTCCACCATACAATAACAAAGCTGTATATGTACACCAGAGATAGTGTAGGGGTGCTAGGCAAGATGTACACACAAGTCAGTTACAAGGGGCAGACCAGAAAGTTGCCATTGATAGTGGTAAGAGGGGAGCGGCCAAATCTCTTGGGGATAAATTGGCTAGAGGCCATTAGGCTAGACTGGAGGGCCATTTTCAGACTACATACAGGTCAGCAGCAGGAGTTGAGTGAGCTACTCTCACAACACGGAGAGGTGTTTAAGGTGAGCTGGGCAGTTTAGTGGGAGCTACAGCAAAGATCTCTGTTGACCCCGAGGCCAAGCCAAGGTATTCCAAAGCCAGGCCTCTGCCATATGCCCTCAAGGACAAAGTTGAGACAGAGTTGGTTAGATTAGAGAAGGAAGGCATCATAGAGCCTGTGAGTTTCCGAGTGGGCCGCCCCCTTAGTTCCTATACTTAAACCAGACAAAACAACTAGAATATGTGGGGACTATAAAGTTACCGTGAATCCAGTGTCTAAGATAGATAACGACCCAATTCCAAAAACTGAGGACTTGTTGGCAGTACTGGGGGGGGACAGAAATTCACCAAACTAGACATGTCTCAAGCATACCAGCAACTCCCACGGGATGAAGAATCTAAGAAGTTCACAACAATTAACACCCATCGAGGTTTATACCAGTACACCAGGCTACCCTATGGGGTGTCATCAGCCCCAGGCATAGGAGAGAGAAATGTGTCTTCATGGCACCACCAGGATCAACGAAAAAGGAATTCATTCTGTAGCAGATAAGTGTTGAATCTGGCTGATTTTCAAAGAAATATTGATTTAATCTGATCCTGTTAGCTATTTCTAAATTATTATGATCGACCTCTGAGTATGACTGTAGCTGGTGTGTTCTGTAAGAAAACGGTGTCCCTCTTCCATAGACTTATGAGATAAAGATGACATTCTTAGGGCTGGTACATTCTGTGCTAAACAGCAATTGTTGTGGTTAGCACCGAGGCGGCGTAGCTCATCTTGACCAAACAAGGCCACAGAAGAGACGAGAAAGACAGTCTTATCGGAGAAGAGACGAGGGGGGGGGACACCCGAACCATAAGAACGTTGCAACGAGACCAATGCTTTAATTTGAGTTCAGACAGCACACAGAGAGGTCAAGTGTACATTAGACTTTATGCCATCGTCTTTTGTATGTTAACCCTTTTGGAATAAACAGCTTTTGATGTCGCTCAAATCCTGTGTTGGAGAGATTAATTTGGAATACATCAGAACAAGGAGACACTGGACTGTGTGGTATTGTGTGAGATTGGGGGCCGTCTTTTATTGTAATCAAAAGACAACGCAGAGCTTAATAAGGACAATGATAAAAGACAACGAAAGTCAACACAAGGTACAGGCCATTGCAAGCGCTCCACAGCCAACTGACCAGACACAGTTGAAGTACTTCTTGGGCTTCATGCTTAACTACAGTAGGACCCCACTCATCCGAACTTCAGAGATCCCAACCTCCCGGTCTACCGGACAGGCTTAAAAAACTTTTATTTTTAGACTGCTATCTGGTTACTGGTGGGATTTTAATTACAGTACTGTACTTAAATCTGTCATAGTAAACATGTACTGTATCCTACTGTGAATAAAAACTGAACTGTATGTAGACCTACATGTTGCCTGTAGGCTGTAGCCTATTGTCACGTTTCATTTCTTTGTTACTCTAAAGCGGGAAAATGTCTAGCACAAAACGCAAACGAGTTGTACGAAGTACTGTATTTGATCAAAGCACGCACTCAAGTGGAAATTAGTTTATTTTATTATAGGCTAGGCTATATGAGTTTAGTTGGCTATTTGATTGTAATTTTGATGCATTTTCAAGTAATTAAGGGTATTTATCGGTGTATTATGAGTCTATATGAAACAAGTATACCACTTATCGAATTTGGTGCATTTTAACATACGTTTCAGTCATCCGGACATTTCAGAGATACGAACAACCTTCGGTCCCGTTGGGTTCGGATAAGTGGGGTCCTACTGTACTACTTCCTTGTAGTCTAATAAACATGATGAATCACTTGAATGTCTTTCCTACCTTGTAATTTCGCGGAATATTATATTTAACTAATGTTTTGAAAACAACAAAAATGTGAAACGTCACTATTATGTGCTCCACGTATTGACGCACGTAGTACTCGATTTTTGGGGACCACCTCAAATTTGCTCTAGAGCGCATACTAATGGTCAAAAACTACATTGGGTAACTTCAAAGGAGTAGTAAAGGGAAAAATCATGTTTAGCCCTGTTTTAAGGTTACTAATGATCATATACAAGAGTTTAACATATTTTTTGAATTATTTTCCACAGTGCTCAGCCACATCCATTGTATGACCAAAACAGCGGTAGAGCAATTATCACACTTTCTCAAAAGTGCTAATTTTGTCAACTTTTTGATCTGAACCATTGTATATATAAGTAACCTTAAAACAGGGCTAAACATAATATTCCCCTTTACTACTCCTTTAAGAAATGCCACCAGTATCTGTTTGGGAAACACTGCACCATTGTGACAGACCACAAACCGCTGCTGGACCTCCTGGGAGAGAGTAAAGGCATCCCACACCTCGCCGCAGACAGAAGGCAAAGATGGGCATGGATTTTGGCAGCTTATGAGTACACCTTGGAGTATAAGGAGGGCTCAAAACACGGGAACGCGGATGCACTGAGCAGGCTCCCCCTGCCGATCACGTCCGCTGCCACACCACGGGAAGAAGAGGTGGTAATGCTCATTGAGCACATGAATGGCACACCACTACAGGTAACGCAGATATGGGAGGGGACCCGGCGAGACCCCATTCTGTCCAGAGTACATCAGGCGCTGCTGCAGGACTCCTGGCCCTCAGAGTACTGCAACAACCCAGAAATGCAGCCATACATAAGAAGAAAAAAGGAAGTGAGCGTGGAGGAGGGGTGCATATTGTGGGGAAGTAGAGTGATAATCCCACCTCAAGGAAGACGAATCATGATTGAGGAGCTTCATGAAGCTCATCCGGGGGTCCGGGGGTCTCACCAATGAAGTCTTTGGCCCGCAGCTACGTATGGTGGACAAACATGGACGCGGATTTAGAGTCCGCTGTGCGGGAATGTCATGCATCTCAGTCCTACCAAGCCACCCCTGCAACAGCATCGCTACACCCGTGGGAGTGGCCAGACCAACCATGGATGAGGCTGCCTCTGGACTTCTGTGGGCCAGTATTGGGGAAGATGCTCCTCATCGTCGTAGATGCCTATTCAAAATGGATCGAGGCTCACCCAATGTCGTCTATTACTTCATCCATGACTATCGAGAGACTGAGAAGCATTTTTGCCACCCCTGCAGTGATTGTCAGTGATAATGGGCCTAGTCTGGTCAGTGCAGAGTTCAAGAACTTCCTACAAAAGAATGGCATACAGCATGTCACAACAGCACCATACCACCCGTCCTCAAATGGCTGTGCAGAGCGGGCGGTGCGGGTGGTCAAGGAGGGACTCAAGAAGGTGGGGGAAGGTAGTCTGGAGACAAAGCTATCCAGGTTCCTGTTCAAGTACAGATCAACCCCCCAGACCACCACGGGAGCCACGCCAGCTGAGCTGCTCATGAACCGCAGGATCAGGACTCGGCTAGATCAGGTGCGTCCCTCGCTATTTACAAGTGTCTGATTCAGTCTATGTGAGGGGATACTCAGGCCAGAAGTGGATTCCGGCAACTTATAGAGAGGACCGGTCCAGTCTCTTGGAGAGTGAAAACACTGGATGGGAAACTGGTGAGACGACATCAGGATCAGATACGGCCATGTTATGATCACAACCTGGCTGACCCCTGTCTCTAAGAGGAGAGTGTTCCTGTGGACACAGCAGAGCAAGAACTAGAAAAGCAGGCACACGAGGTACTATGGGCACCGCCACAAGAAGCAGAGGATCCAGGCATACTGGTGTCGCCAGCAGAACTAGAGAATCCAGCACCAGATGCAGTGGCACCGGGGGCCTCCAGACATTGGGGTTTTGGGAAATTGTTACCCAGTGAGAGTTAGACAGGCACCCACGTATCTCAAGGACTAAGTGGTAGCAGGGGCAGAATAATCCCCTCGTAGAATCAGACTAGGTTTAAGTGAATTTGTTCAGCACATAAAAGAAGGATTTTTGTAGACTATGGGGGGAGGAATGTTGTAATGTTCTGATTCATGTTGTATGTTATATTCAGTCAGGCAGTCAGGTGATAAGGAGAGGGGCTTAATGTAGAGGGGGACCGGAAGTAACGTTCAGCAAGGAGATAACCACCAGAATGCGAATGCGTAGTAATGGAGTCTGAAGTGCAGAATGCAATAAAGAGTAAATAACTTTGAGAGTGTATCATCCTTGACTTTATTACAGTAATTGTATAGCAACATGTAAACCTCAGTTGCTGGCGGTCCATCTGATGCCTTACCAGCCTCAGTGCAAATGTATAACTATGTGTGTTTATTCTATCCAGAATAAATCAGCCTTCAGCAGCAAGAAGTGGTCCAGCTATTTAATACACAATGCAGAAACACATGCGTACAAGACCAGACCGGTCACATCAGCTATTTTTTTTGAGTCAGCACAGGTGGTGGCCTCTAGATTTGCTTATGAATTACGTTGTACGGCCATGTTCTCCACTTAATGTCACCAGCGAATAAAAGAAGTGAACGCACGCAGCAACGACCAGCAACAGAGAAATTCACTGAAAACAGACCGCATGTCGGTATGTTCGCTTCACGCGCTTCCCTCTCAACATGGTCATACAAAACAGCTTGCTGAATTCCGAAAAGATGAATAAACTATTCTGTTTTTGATTCAAATGTGTAGCTATATGACCCTCCCCTGGACTCAAATTAAAAAGAACAGTAACCCTCTCCTGGACTCAAATTCAAAAACAGTCGTCTAACCCTCCCTTGGACATTCGAAGTTCACTTCCTAAACCGAAGCCCCAAACGGCTTCGCTCTAATCTTTCAAAAATAAAAAATAACATACAACTTACCGAATTGAGGATTGTCGTAGCCTACAGTGAAAGGCTAGTGAGTAGGTTGTGATGGAAACGTTTGTTTACTCAAAAAGAATAAAGAGCTTGTCTCTTGTTTTCTTCAGATGGATCAAAAAATCTTTGCAATGGGGAATCTTTACAGGCGTGACAAACAATGTTCAACTGTGAAAAGTTTCCAAGGTAGAGAGAGACACAAATTACGAACACAGTTTATATACACTTTTGGTCGTGACTGCTAGTCTTTTCAATGCTCTTAACCAATCGGTGAAAGCCGGGAACAATGACGCGTTTCACTGTTCAGACTCTGCAGGCCCGGAGACTTCGAGGGGGCGGGTCAACTGTCAATCAATTTCTACTTTGGCCAATCAGAGGCTGACAATCGTCTTGTCAATCAAAAACTCATTTCGCCTGAAACGGTTGAATCACTTTTTATTTGGCGAATCGCCTTTCTCTTAGGAGAAGGGGTGTGAGACGCAAAGCTAATTTGTCATTAATAAGTGTCAGCTGCGGACGATCAAGCGAACATATTGGACGTCTTTCGAGGTAAGGGAGATTGACACAAGTAACATAACAATAAGCAGTTATTTTAACGTATTTTCAATTAGTTATAACATTGACAGCGCCTAAATGCTCACATTTAAGAACGTAGACGAAGATGCTGAGATGCCTGACGTTAGATAAATAGCTAGTTAGTGAATACATCCATGATCCTAGCCGTCACAACGTGGCTAGCTAGGTGTAGGCTATTCTTGACCCAAGTTAACATTAGCAAAGCGGTGTACCTGCGCACATGCACAAACAGAGCAGTGCTCCTACAAAGAAATCTATCATATTTATTTTCTCATGTAAACACTGGGCGTTTGGTGTTGCCAAGCAATTAGGCTCTTTGCACAAGCTCCACTACTTCCTGAAATTCTACAGGCATCCTTATTTCCTGTCCTATACCATTGGATGGAAGTTATTAATCAGGTGTGCCGCTTATATAGATAAACAAATAGACAGGTACTTGTGTATACATATACACAGTATGCATGATTATGTTCTGTTAAAAATATATAATTTGTTGACAGGAAACCAATAGGTACAAGAGAGTGGAAGAGAGGGGACAGGAGGAGAGGACATAGAGATGAGAGGTGAGACCTGATGTTAGCCAAAGAGACACTACATTAATTAGATCCTGGCAAGTTTAAAAAATAATGTGGATGGGTGGGTGGGTGTGTGTGTTTATAGCTTATGTTTATGTTTTGTTAATTTGTGGACAGGAGATGAAAATGGACACCACAGTGGAGGAGAGGTGACAGGAGGAGACCAACATGGACACCACAGTGGAAGAGAGGTGACAGGAGGAGACCAACATGGACAAGAGTGGAAGAGAGGTGACAGGAGGAGACCAACATGGACAAAAGACAGGAGCAGAGGTGACAGAAGGACACCAGCATGGACATCAGAGTGGAGGAGGCCAGGCTGGGAGAGAGGTGTCAGGAGGAGCTAGTCTCATGTTTGTAATAGATGGTGTGTTCTCATCAACATTCACTTAAGTTGTGTCCTCTCTGGATGACCTCCACTGCTCTCAGTTAAAGATGATATTAATCCAATATGATGTGTGTTGTTCTTTATAGATCTAGCCTCTTAATTCTGCTCTCAAAGTGCACCAGTTTGAAGCACCACAACTAAATGACCTCAGTATTACAAAAATCCTGCGTACAGCCCTGGTCCTGAATGTTTCAGAGGGCAGATGATAACCTCCTTCTAATCAAGGAGCAGGTGTTCATAACTCTGTCTGCATCACTACACTGTGGTGACATTTTGGTTGTACCGTCTGATCACAACACAGAGTTCTAATCAAATTTTTTAACCTAATTTTTTAACCTATCTGTCTACATGTCTGTCTGTCCATCTCTATCTTTCATTGTCTGCCCCTGTTTTATTATTGTATCCGAGGCTTCACGTTTGGTGATGGGACCTCAGTGGGTGAGAACAGACATGCTGAATAGACATAAAGATCTAGGCATGGGCAGCATCTTTCCATCCATTTAAAAATAAATATGTATTTTATGCCAACCTACATTCAGTCTAGCCCTAACCCTAACCTCTTAGAGTGCAGGAAGTGTCGGCCAGCTGTGTCGTGTGTGTGTCTCCATTCTCAGCGTCAGTACATCCAGTTTGATGGTTCACCTGGGCCAGTAGACTAAGCAGAGCCTCGACCCAAACAAGGTGTCCTGAATGGTCTCCCAGGTCCGCCTTGTACAACTGAACTGTCAGCCCAGTGTTTCAGTGGGGTCTACAAGCTATTCAATAAAACCTGGAGAAAATTATCTGTATCTTGTCTTTACACTTACAGCACACATGCTGCACAAATGATGACCTTAATTGTATGACACTTGTTTTGTCAAATGCACAAGGGTATCTCTAACTTGGCTAGACTGTGGATGTGGTGACTAGTCCAGGCATGGTGTCAGCTGCATACAGGTGAGCGGAAGCTGAAACGCTTGTTCCTTGGCTAGGCCCAAGGCAGCTTGCCAGCAGGGTCAGGCCTGTGCCGGGAGGTCAGTACATTAGAACCCCCTTAGGCGGGCTGTATGTATCCTAGGTTCTCAAACTTATATTTGTGGTATAGAAAGGTAGAACTTGCTTGGTTGGTTATGCAAGTGTGTGTGTGGTGCTGTTGATTTTCCTCCACACATCTCTCAGCCATATGTTTCCCCTATGTTGATCTGAAAATGGTGATAGGGATTAAATTAGGTTGCTAAGAGAACTGCTAGTCACCAGATGCATTCAAGAACAACCTGTGCTGGAATACTAGTGTATGAACAAATCAATACAAGTAGAGCACATCTACTGACAGGCTGGCTGAATGACTGGAAGACTGACTTGGGACCTCCACTGAGGGCATCCCAGTCCTGGCTATGGATCAGTAGTGATGCTCCCCTGCCCCTATAGTCCAGGCATTTTATGACATAACCTTGAACAAATTGCAACAGAAATTATTTCAACTGTTTTAGTGTCATACATATGTTCTTTATAACATATCAGTTAGTCCCCCAAAATCCCAGTGGTGGAAAGTAATGAAAAATGCAGATGGAAGGTATGTGACAAATATACCAATTTCCAATTTTCGCCTATGTAAAAGAAAAAGGTTTATGCATGTTTTCTTGTCTGATGTCCACACAACACTGTCCCCAATCAACCAGAAACTATATAGGATGCATCACAGTGCATTTACAGAAATATATTTTTAATTCTATTGGCATTTGGTGAAGAGAAAAGGGGTGAATCTCACATATTGCAACAGAAAATCTGACATTAATCAAATAGCTTAAGAGTCTAGAACCCTGGAGAGGACAGTCTACAACCCTGGAGAACAGTCTACAGCCCTGTAGAGAACAGTAGAACCCTGGAGAACAGTCTACAGCCCTGTAGAGAACAGTAGAACCCTGGAGAGGACAGTCTGAGACGTAGAACCGTCCATAGCAGTGGACTACCTAATCACACGCGCGAGGGGGTAACATACAGGCGAAATCGCAGACACTTACTCAAGGTACCTAAAAATGAAGACAGTACTGAAGACACAAATGCAGAGGGCGCTAGTGCAGGGTCACCGGTGTGTGACACGCCCATACGTGAGTGTGGTGAACACATTGACATAGAGAGGAGGTTGGGTAGACAGACCAAAGCGCCAAAGAGACTCATTGAGGAAATGTGATGGGGCAGTAATGAGGTGATGGGAGCTTGGTGATATGAGGTGATGGGACAGTAACAAGAGTTTGTTTTTGTTTGTCATGTTATGTTATTATTTTATTCTCTACAGTTGTAATTGTTACAGGCTCTGAAACTGTTAATTGAGGGTTAAAGCTGAAACACTGTTTGGCGTTTAAGAGAAATTGTTTATGTTTCCAGACACTGTAAACATAGTTCTTGACAGGAGAGATGTGTCATACGTGATGACGTCACGGACGTCAAGGTTGATCGAGGCAGTGATGCGGGAGCCAGCGAGAGTGATGGCCGCCTGTAATGGGAGCTGTGAATAAAAGTATAGCCGTATGCACACTGTTGTCCGGTTCCATTATTAAGTGTTAGCAGCCGAACACAACACTAGCTAGGTTTTAAGTGGATTAATTGGAAGGCTACAACATATTGACATCATGTTCATACAAATCAAAACATTCACTGATTTTGTGTTTTGTGGATGGGTGTATTGCTGTTTTGAAATAAATCATTTTCATCTGGATATGTTTCACTAATAGGATAAAGATGATCACTTAGAATAACTTTGTATTGACTGGTAATGGCTCTACACTTTCAGTATCCAAGTGGTTTCACACTATGGACGTGTGGGGGAGCATGTGGTGTACACTAAGAGAATGGTATTGACCTGAATGCTTCAGGTGGTTCACATTCATTTGGGGATTTATGGTTTTTGTGTTCATATAAGAGCAGTTAAAACAGATCAGTCAAATTTGGCCTTGAACACTATAAAACGGGGGCTCATTTTAGACCTAGAACCCGGGTAACCCAGGTGAGTTGTGGCTGTGGGTGTGTATGGGGATGTTTTCCATCTGCTGGATGAACATAATATTGTCTTACCCATTCATTTCCAATAGCAGGTCATCTTACCCATTCAATTCCTATGGCGGGTCATTTTAAACCCAGAACAGCACCCTGATCAGCTTGGTCTCACACTACAACAGATTCAGCTTCATCAAGGTGATCAATATTTCATCTGCAACATGCATTTTCAAGTTGGCCATATAGAACTGCTAAACTAAAAAAGAACTGTACATGCTGACGAAAAGCGTCACAGGCAGAGGTCTGTGCTCTCTGAGCGCTATTCTAGTTATTGTCATGTTTCTGTAACACTATTTAACTGCCCACCCGAAGACCTTCATCAACATGCAATGATAGCAGTCAACCACATAGTGGCGGTGTTGCACAGAGCTCAGCTAGGAGACCTCAAACTGCAAGCAGAGGATGCAGATTATCAGATTATAAACACTATGAAGAGTGAAGATCTTCTTCTGAAACTCACACAGACCTAGGCCTGGTCTCCTACTGGTACACTGGGCTCCTCCAGATACACTGGTCTCTACTGGTACACTGCACTCACAGAAATATTTAAGCCTAACTTTTAAGATTTATGTAATTTAATTGCATTACAAATTTCCATGAATTTGCTTTAGGTAGTTTTAACAAAAATGTACCTAATAAACTTTACATGATGCATATTTGTCAGTTTAATAAAACCTATTTATTTGAAATGCATAATCACCAGGTTTATGTATTCAGTATAAATAAAGTATTTGCTTTAAATGCATAATAATCAGATTATGTATTCAAAATACATAACGTATATTTGTTTGAAATGCATAATAATCAGGTTATCTATTCAAGATTAATAATATATTTGTTTGAAATACATAATAATGAGGCTTATGCAATAAACCTAATTAAATCAAAATGCATCACATTTATGTAATTCTTTGATTAACACCCAATGGATTTAACATTATTTTTTATTCACTTCATATCTAACAATTTCAGTTACATCAGTAGAATTTCCCCCAGTCTCTCACATACGTTTCTGTTATCGTGAGGTGAACCATAACCCTTACTGTACATATTTTGTTGTGTTTTGAATCTGTGACTTCCTGTACACAGCAGCTCAATGTAAATCAGGCTTTATACCATATTTCCATAGAGCAAATGTGCTTGTTATGGTCTGTGGGCACAGCTTCAGAACTATGTAGCCAGGTGACCGTTAGGACGGCAGGCCAGTGAAGAACTGGCTACTCAGACAGGGACGCAAACCCCAACAAGATCCCCACTATGATGTCATCGGCCATGGAGAGGAAGCCATGAGGATGGAGGAGCATGTCTGTGAGACGGAGAGAGAGAGAGAGGGAGAGAGACATTACAGACGTGCTACGGACATACTAGACGTTTCAATCACACACACAGACACAAACAAACACACACACACACACACAAATAAACACACATACACACACATGCACATCATTGATTGATTGATAATTTCCTTAATAAGTCTGTACAGAAGTCTAGTGTTCACCTGTTTGTAGACCTCCTTGCCAACCCCATAACTGAGCATGTACTGAGATAGAAGAGAAATGAGGGGGGTGGGTTTAATCAACGGAAGATAAAAGATGGTGCCCCTTTCTTTGTCACCATAGGGAACTCTCCTTTATACTGTTTATTGGGAGAGAGAAAGAGACAGACAGAGAGAGAGACAGAGATGATGCTGCCAGCTAAGGTTGCTGCTCCTACAGTATGTGTGTGTTCGTGTGTGTCCATGTGTGTGTGAGTGTGTATCAGTCTATGTGTGTGTGTGCATGTGTGTGTGTGTCTGTCTGTGTGTGTTTTGGCGTGTGTGTTTGTGTGTGTCTGTTGGTGTCTATGTGAGTGTTTGTGTGTGTTTGTGTGTGTGTGTGTGTGTGTATTGATAGATGGCTCACTGTGAAGCTCATCCCCTGACAGCGTCCCTGCTGCTTGGCCTTTCCGGGCAGAAGGAGGAGTTTGGGATGATTCCCCCAGTCCTCATAGCTGAACAGGCTGCAGAACTTGAACTGTGGAAGAGAAAACAAGGCACACACACACAGCGGCTTGTCACACAGCCAATCAGAACACACATACCTGCTGATGCATGTTTGTGATAAGAACCCTGTTAGACGACTGGTGTCTGGTGACTAGTGAGCCAGTCTTGTCTTGTTATTGTTCTGTTTGGTGCGCCAGACCTCAGATAATTTGAGGCCCTAATATTAGCTAGACAAATATTTGTCAAAGAATCATGTTATTGACATGTCACACAGCAAAATACATGATTATATCTGATGAAGGGCCAAAAAGCCTTGTATGTACGGCACTACAATATCATATAAATTCAACAAATTAATCAGAGACTATGAATCGTGTCAACATTAATATTCCTGCTACATTGGCGAAGCACTTAATTGTACCCTAACTTACGCCTGATGTAATTTGCACACACAAACATACACAGACTGGACGTTCACACCGATTTGGGGGGGGGGGGGGGCAAATTCCATCAGGTGTAAGTGGGGGGCTCTGGGGAAGAAAGGTTGGGAACCCCTGCTCTAATCCATATTGTGACACTGTTCGACAGTGTATAGCAGGCCACCATGGAAATGGAGAAAAGTTAAATCTGGTGTTGTGATCTGAGGTTGTTTGTGGTTGTTTCTGGCACACAATACATTTCACACTAAATCTACCATGTCATTTTTTAAATCATGAACATTAGAGATTTATTGAGCAAGAATGTGCAGTGAATATGAGGAGAGCATGGCTGGCTTCAGATAGCTCTAAGTAAAAAATGATAAATGTCGCAGCTTATTTACACTGTAGCAATCCTGGATGAACATATTAGTAGGCCTACATACTGTGATGGGAATGAGTTGTGGGACTCTGGACTGAGCATGGATTCACTGATTGACTGAATTGAACACAGGTGGAACTGATTGAGATGTAAGCAGACAACAGGCTGGTCAGATGAAGAGATGTAAACAAAATGAAGAAACAGTAACAGCTACAAATAAATACATTAAGAAGTTAAAAAATCATGTCACAGCACAATGCCTGAGTATGTACTGTACATGTATTAGCATTTTTTTTCTGCATCCCCCCTGGGCTTGAACTCTTGTTGAGTTACCTGCCATGTGAGAAGACATAGATGGTTTCATACTGACTTAAGCAATCACAAGGGCTGCATGTAACTGTCACAGGTGCATTGATGTTTTAGCAGCTTTCACAAAACCAAAGACCAAACAATAAAACCAAGGTATACACTCGACAAGTGAAGAAGAAAAGACAGAGTTTATAAACTTACAGACTTACAAGATGGCACCGGAAACACCAGGGACTATGCACAGCTACAGCAAATGGAACAGACAAAGAACAAGATGGAAGCTACTGTACATGTAGGCTAGAAATACTGTACACATACTAACGAGGCAGATGGAAACCAATCAAACAATCAGTGGCACAGGTCTCTCAATCAGAGCCAATTTAGCCAGTTGTAGTCCTAGGTCCGCTATTGGGGCGGGGTTGCCAACAATAACAACAAGTACTGTACACATGTTGTCCCCCACCCATTATGCATGTTCCCTTGTGGTATCAAGCCCCCTGCTTCTCATTAGGTGTTTTTATACAGAGATCCCACTTTATTGCCCTGTAGAAGACCCCTCAATTTTCCAAGTGTGTATCTCTGCAGGCCCAGAGACTTCCAGGGGGCGGGTCAACTGTCAATCAATTTCTACTTTGGCCAATCAGAGACTGACAATTGTCTTAAGGTCAAGGTCAAGGTCAACTTTATTTATAAAGCACGTTTAAAATCAACCGAAGTTGCACCAAAGTGCTGTACAATATATAAAATAAACTAAAACAAAAAACAGAATAAAGTGCACATAATCACAGAACAATAAAAGGACAGGACACAAAACAGGACAGGGGATGTAGGCTATCAGGCCTCAAAAGCCAGTGAAAACAAGTGCGTTTTAAGCTGAGACTTAAAGAGCCCTAGGTTCTGTGCGTGTCTAATGTGTGGAGGGAGGCTGTTCCAGAGCTTTGGGCCAGCCACCGCAAAAGCTCGGTCACCCTTGGTCTTAAGTCTCGATCTAGGGACTATTAAAAGAGTCTCGGAGGAGGACCTCAGGGTTCTAGATGTCGCCCGAACTTGAATCAGTTCAGCCAGATAGTGGTGGGCCAAACCATGTAGAGCCTTAAAAATAAGCATTAAGATTTTTAAATCAATCCTGAAGCGAACAGGATGCCAGTGGAGGGAGGCCAGCACCGGTGTGATGTGGTCCCGCTTCTTGGTTCCAGTCAGGAGGCGCGCAGCAGCATTCTGGACCAATTGCAGGCGCCTCAGTGACCGCTGGTCAAGGCCCACATACAAGGCATTACAGTAGTCCAATCTTGAAGAAATAAAAGCATGGATGACTGTCTCCAGGTCCTTAAGAGAGAGGTACGGTTTCAGTTTGGATAAGAGCCTCAGCTGGAAAAAAGAGCCTTTAACCACAGAGCCAATTTGTCGCTCAAAATTAAAACCAGTATCAAAAGTGACACCAAGACTTTTAATAAAAGAGCGATTCTTGGCAGCGAGGGGCCCTAGGTTGCTAACATGGCTGTCTTTATGACCAAACAAAATAACCTCGGTCTTCCCATCATTCAGACTAAGGAAGTTTAAGTCCATCCAGGTCTTGATGTCATTTAGCGCAGATGTTACAGGCTTAAAGGAATCCTTACAGTTCAATTTCAGGGGGAGGTACAGTTGGACATCGTCAGCATAACAGTGGAAAGACACATTGTGTTTCCGTAGAATGGAACCCAGGGGCAGCATATATAAAGAAAATAATAAAGGGCCTAAGATGGATCCTTGGGGGACGCACGCAGGTGAGGGGGGCCACACTAGAGGAGAACTCACCCAGCTGGACAGAGAAGCTCCTATCAGTCAGGTAAGACTGTAGGAACATGAGAGCAGCACCTTTAATGCCAGCACACTGTTCAAGGCGGGTAAGAAGGGTCTTGTGGTCCACAGTGTCAAAGGCCGCGGTCAGATCTAGTCTTGTCTAGTCAGATCTAGTCTTGTCAATCAAAAACTCATTTCGGTTGTCAATCACTTTTTAATTTGGCGAATCGCCTTTCTCTTAGGAGAAGGGGCATGGTGGAAATGACGCTAGCTAGTTAGCTAGCTGTCTACATTGACTTAGTTTGCTAGCTTGCTAGTTACGTAGGCCTAATGCAATTTGTTATGGAGTTAGATTGACTGGATTACATGACTGTGTGTGAGAGAGAGATTATATTTTTTATGCAAATCATGTAGCCTGAATGACGTAATCCATCAACCTCCCTGATAAAAGCCTTACCAAGACTCCCCTTGGTATTCTCTTAGTAGGCCTATGATCAATGTAATGGCTTGTGGGTAGAGGCTAGCAATGGTCTACACTAGCCCTGGGGCAGGGGAGCATCACTAGCCTACTGATCCATAGCCAGGACTGGGATGCCCTCAGTGGAGGTCCCAAGTCAGTCTTCCAGTCATTCAGCCAGCCTGTCAGTAGATGTGCTCTACTTGTATTGATTTGTTCATACACTTGTATTCCAGCACGGGTTATTGTTACGTATTGTGTCTGTCCTGTGCTTTGTTACTGTTCATGTTTGTCTCCCCCAGGTGTCTGTCCATGCTGTGTGCACCCTCCCTTGTCATTCGTCCTGTCAATCATTGTCTCCTGCCATCCTCCTGGCTGCCACTGCTACCACCTGGCTGCCATCAGCAATCAACTCCCCCAATCATCTCCTGCCCAATCAGCAGGCGGCCTTCCCCCTATATATGTGTGGCTGTGTTCCCTGTTTGTTAGAGGGAGACAGAGGGGGGTATGTTGTATGTGATTGTGACTTGTTGATTGACCTTAGTTTTCTTATGTTTGACTACCTACCTTAGTTCTAGTTGTGTTTGGGTTTACTGTGATCTTGTTATCTCCCCTTGTGTTCTTCCGCTCCTGGGAGAAGGGCTTTAGGTAAGATACCCTGGGGTATACATTTTCACCACGTAGGTAACCCTCTGTTAAACACACTAGGTAAGAGTGAGCGGCTGCCACGTCTTTTTGTAGCAGGTAGGTAAGGTTCCGGTTTAGGCTTAGATAGATGGCTAGTTAGGGCCTCTAGTTCTGTTTTCAGTTAGATATTGTTAGGGTATATAGGGTAGAGGTGTAGGGAAGGTAGGGCTGTGCTTCTTCACAGTCCTTCTCCCTAGGTCCCTTATCACCTGCCCTCTGTTAATTCATTTATTTCCCCCTTTGTGGTTTTGTCGTCTTGTGGTGTTTCTGTTCATTGTCATTTGTTGTGGGCGGTAATAAATCATTTTTTAGTGACGAACGGTATCTTTGGTTTTCCCTGCCTGGTTCCATACAGCACTCCATCACCTAGTACTGTCTTGTTACATCGGCCCGGTGGGTCTAGACACAGGCTGTTGCGTTCCCCTCTCCCCCCCTAGTTATTACACCTTTACACCTTTATTATTACATCTGAGTAGGGGACGTAACAATATTGTCACACCTCGTTTTCATTTTTTCGTTAGTTTTCGTTAACTATAATAACCTTGATCCAGGCCCTTCTCATCTCCCGCCTGGATTACTGCAACTCCCTCCTTGCTGGGGCCATGGCGTTAGCCATTAAACCCGTGGAATTTGTCCAGAAAGCTGCTCTGTGCCTGGACTTCAACCACCCCAAGTTTTTTCACACAACCTCCCTTCTCCGTTCTCTACACTGACTCCCTGTAGCAGCTTAAATCGAGTTTAAAACTCTGGTACTAGCCTGCTGGGCAATGAAAGGAACAGCTCCCTCCTACCTCCAGGCCATGATCAAACCCTACACTCCCGCCTGACCACTACACTCTGCTACCTCGGGAGGACTGGTTGCCCCGTCACTGCGAGGCCCCTGTAGTCAAATGACGCGGTCACGGCTCTTCTCTGTCCTGGCCCCACAGTGGTGGAATGAACTACCCACTGACGTCAGGACAGTAGAGTCGCAGCCCATCTTTCGCTGCAGGCTCAAAACACACCTCTTCAAGAGGTACAGTACTACCAGGAGTATTACTGTACCAAGCACCTATTCTATTTTTAGTTTGCTATTCTTCACTTTGCCTTCAGCACCAGATTATGCTCTTAGTCACTTGTTTTAGAAAGGTGATGCACTTGTGAGTTCTGGCAACTACTTTAAATGCAATTATTGTTATTATTACTTTGGATAAAAGTGACAGCTAAATGACTGTAATATATTGTAATGTAGCTAGCTAGATAGGTTTTAAGTGGATTAATTGGAAGGCCACAACATATTGACATCAAAACATTTGCTAATTTTGTGTTTTGTGGATGGGTGTATTAATGTTTTGAAATAAATCATTTTCATCTGGATCTGGATTGCTGTTTTGAAATAAATTATTTCATCTGGATATGTTTCACTAATAGGATAAAGATGATCACTTAGAATAACTTTGTATTGACTGGTAATGGCTCTACACTTTCAGTATCCAAGTGGTTTCGCACTATGGACGTGTGGGGGAGCATGTGGTGTACACTAAGAGAATGGTATTGACCTGAATGCTTCAGGTGGTTCACATTCATTTAGGGATTTATGGGTTTTGTGTTCATATAAGAGCAGTTAAAACAGATCAGTCAAATTTGGCCTTGAACACTATAAAACGGGGGCTCATTTTAGACCTAGAACCCGGGTAACCCAGGTGAGTTGTGGCTGTGGGTGTGTATGGGGATGTTTTCCATCTGCTGGATGAACATAATATTGTTTTACCCATTCATTTCCTATAGCGGGTCATTTTACCCATTCAATTCCTATGGCGGGTCATTTTAAACCCAGAACAGCACCCTGATCAGCTTGGTCTCACACTACAACAGATTCAGCTTCATCAAGGTGATCAATATTTCATCTGCAACATGCATTTTCAAGTTGGCCATATAGAACTGCTAAACTAAAAAAGAACTGTACATGCTGACGAAATGCATCACAGGCAGAGGTCTGTGCTCTCTGAGCGCTATTCTAGTTATTGTCATGTTTCTGTAACACTATTTAACTGGCCACCCGAAGACCTTCATCAACATGCAATGATAGCAGTCAACCACATAGTGGCGGTGTTGCACAGAGCTCAGCTAGGAGACCTCAAACTGCAAGCAGAGGATGCAGATTATCAGATTATAAACACTATGAAGAGTGGAGATGTTCTTCTGAAACACAGACCTAGGCCTGATTAATCATTTCAACTCTATTCACCTGTTCTCTTTATTATGTTGGAGATACTGTATCTATCTGTGGGTTCACTTTCAAACGAACACTTCTGAAGATGGAAACACCAGCCTCTCCATGTCCTTTTTAATCTGATGATCACCTGTTGTGACCTTAATTGACTTCTGCTTTATTCCTTTGGGTTTAGGAATGTCTTATGACATATTTTAGATATGAAGACATTTTAGGTATGAGGAACTGCTTATCTCTACATTATAGCTTATCTAATGATCATTACTTATCATATCTAACCTTATCTCCTCCCACTGCTGCTTGGACCAGTGGGTCCAGTTTGTTACATTCCTCATAGGGCTTCTGTTAGTGTGTTTTGGCTACTGTACTGTTCACATTTCTCCTAATTCCACTGGATTAAACATTGATATTCGTAAATAAATACATTGAGTGTTCCATAAAGTACGTTTTTAACATATGGATGGAGTTAATGTTTAACATTTTGTGCTTGTGCCTATTGTACTGTAAGTGGGGTACTGGGGTGCTGAGAAAATGTATTTGGTCCAGCATTAAGCTACTACAGTAGATAGGCCGTGTATCATACCAAAATATAAACTACACACATGTAGGAAGACAAAATACCGATATTATTTGGTCACTTTAGGTGGTACCGAATCTGGATAGGCCCCTGGACTAAATGGTTAGTTTGTAAACTGCCTGATCAGCCTTTTCTATCCATTTTGCATCTTTCAGAATGGCATATTATGCAAATTAATTGATTACTACTTCTATCTACTTTTGGGAGAACCAACAGCTACTTCCCTTACAGAGGAGCTGGCAACACTGCACTTGGCACCCCGATATCAGTCAGTCTTTCATTGTTCATGGTGTTGCGCACTGAAATGTATCGATTTCAGTGCAGAAAAGTTGGCATCAGCTGTGCTTAGAGATAGGGCCATGGCAGGGTCTTGAAGACAACAACTTGTTAAAGAACGTAGTGTCTGGAGTACTCGGGTATCTGTTGTGCAAGGGGGAGGAGCACAGTCAGGGATGAAAATTAACTTTTTGGCTCACCTGCCAAGGGGACTGGTAGATGAAAAAATACGCCGGCCAAGTATATTTTTTACAGGCCAAAATAATAAATTGCCTTTTTTGTCACATTATACATCTGTTTCAGTTATTTTCATTCAGATAATAGTATTATGTTGAATACATGCTTAAGGAAGAGGCCAAAGTACAATTTCAAATAAAGTAGTTTAATTCGATGCCTAGAAACATTGCAATTCATAGAAATTCAAATATTCATTTCCATTCACTTCCACGGTGTAGAATTATCCATAACTAGATAACCCTACACAAATATGAGATATAAATGATCCAAGCCTTCACCTCATGGTCTTTATGTGTTTATGAACAAAATACATGTACTGTAACATATTCACAGCCTGTCATCATGTAAAGTTAAACCTGAGATGGATGCAGGGGCATAGGTTTGATTTGAGCTTTGGTAGGGACACAATAGGTTGTTGTTTCACGTAGTCTGGATTGCATCTGGGCCGAATCAGATTAATTTCCGTCGCCACTGATTGGGCAATGTGACAACGAATGACAAGGTTTATCCACAAAACCTACATCTGTTGAGTCAGACTATAATCTCACCTGTAACCCTGATGCATCTCCCGCCTGCCTCTCCAGGTCCTGCCTTTCTGCTGCTTTGACCCAAAAAAATCTAATGTCCATTTTTGTCTTATTTTTTCTGGTCATAAAAGGGAAATGATTGACAATATCAAACTACTTGCAGACATGAAACACTCTTTTCCGTGTAGCCTACAGCCTATTCTGTGTAGCATATGAAATATGAACATAATTACGCTGGACTTGGACTGAATTGCATAAACAAACCAGACGTCTCGTCTCGTTTGTTTAGCCTGTTATGCAATTCAGTGGGCGAGTGAACCTAGCTAGTCATTGCTCAAACCTAGGAGTTTGCAACGGTTATACCAAAACTGATTTATTACTAGCTAAAGACAACTGTTATGACAACATTACAGCACCTCATCTCTGCCTCAGAAAACGTTTACGAGACCTAACGTTATAGCTAAATACGTACAGCTCTGACTAGCTGCACCACCAGCACTAACATTACAGTTTACAGGCATTTAGTAGGACGCAAACTAAACTATTATCATTGATACAACTCTGTACAGAAAAATAATTGTCGGTCAACATATTGTATTCCCTATTGTTCAATAACTTCAATCTTACTTCTGCTTAATCAAAATCCCCGCTGTTGCCGACAGTCGATGCTCGATGTGCTGTGAGCTGCTGAGCTCGCGAGGCCTCGCTGGGTCACAGAGGGAGGGAGGGAGGGGGGGAAGTAGGCTACTGTACATTGTTGAGGGAGGGAGGGGGGAAGTAGGCTACTGTACATTGAGGGGGGAGGGAGGGGGGAAGTAGGCTACTGAACATTGTTGAGGGAGGGAGGGGGGAAGTAGGCTACTGTACATTGTTGAGGGAGGGAGGGGGGGAAGTAGGCTACTGAACATTGTTGAGGGAGGGAGGGGGGAAGTAGGCTACTGTACATTGTTGAGGGAGGGAGGGGGGAAGTAGGCTACTGAACATTGTTGAGGGAGGGAGGGGGGAAGTAGGCTACTGTACATTGAGGGGGGAGGGAGGGGGGAAGTAGGCTACTGTACATTGTTGAGGGAGGGAGGGGGGGGAGTAGGCTACTGTACATTGTTGAGGGAGGGAGGGGGGAAGTAGGCTACTGTACATTGTTGAGGGAGGGAGGGGGGAAGTAGGCTACTGAACATTGTTGAGGGAGGGAGGGGGGAAGTAGGCTACTGTACATTGAGGGGGGAGGAAGGGGGGAAGTAGGCTACTGTACATTGTTGAGGGAGGGAGGGGGGGGAGTAGGCTACTGTACATTGTTGAGGGAGGGAGGGGGGAAGTAGGCTACTGTACATTGAGGGGGGAGGGAGGGGGGGAGTAGGCTACTGTACATTGTTGATTGGATAGCTTGCTGAACGCAGCTGTCAACCAGGCCTTAATTCCCAACCGTTTTGCTTTCGCAAGTTGTGAATGGTAATTAAAAACTACAGTTTCAGTACTCTGTATTATTTTTGGTAGGGACAATTCGTGTTTCCGTGGCTTTGGTATGGACATGTCCATAGCGTCCATACCTAAAACTAGGCCTATGGCTGGATGACCAGTGAAGTCAGTCAAGGAGGAACTAGTACCGTCTTCAGAGTTTATAAACTACATGACAAGCGATCAAAGACATCCCTTCTGAGAAACAGTGTCTTGGTATGCTATGGAAGCCCAGAGACAGGATGGTACACATCTACTGTAGGTGTTGACTGTAGAAGCGCGCGTCCTCTGAGGTAAATGAACGATTTTCTGTGCGCGAGTAGCCTCGCGTCACCAGTCTCTCCTAGTGCGCGAGGCTCCGCAACAGTCATGTGACTGAAAACTTTATTTGGTGCAGCGGGGGAGCAACACACAACAAACAGAACGCCGGTCTATGGCATGGATGTGGCGACATCGCACGCATACTTTATTACATGACTCTATTGGTACAAACATTTACCCGCCAGCGTGGCGGATAGCCTCCGAAATTTAGTCGCCAAATGGAAATTTTACCCGCCATTGGCGGGTGGCGGGTGTTAATTTTCAACCCTGCCTGCAGCCCATAGATTACATGTTCTATAGGGTGTGTTAGGGTACTTATTTTCCAAAGTATGGTACAATGAGGTCTTGGGGCGGGTAAAAGGATCCATGATACGTTTTCATTTGCGTTTATGGTCTTCTAACGTTAGACTAGTTAAGATCCTGCAGTAGCCTATTCATATCTACCTGGTTAGATTTCTATCTGATGTTGGCTAGCTAATGTTAACTGGTGGTGTTATTAGCAAACTGGCTGGATTTGGACCTGATCCAGGGCTCTTGTTCTTGTGCATTCCATTCATTTCAATATGAGAGGTGTGAACGGCCTATTGGTGGCATTTGGCGCAGCTCATGAGTTCATTTTCATTGATGAAGCTGGATTCAATCTATCTAAAACCAGGCGTCAGGGCCCAGATGTTACAGGACAAAGAGCTGTTGTGAATGTCCCTGGGCAGCGTGGGGGAAATATCACCTTGTGTTCCTGGAAGAAGAATCAGTGTTTTGTGGTGTGTGGAAGCAGGTCTGTGAGCCTCAAGAATGTTAAGTTGGGGGAGGGGGGGAGCCCTTTCCACTAGCCCAGAGAGATAAGGAGGAGGTCTTAAGATGAGGTCATTTTGGCTGAAGTATGAGACTCATTGTTTTCTGACCACACATTTGTACTCTTGATATCCCTTCTCTGGAGATCAGACATACCTTGTGAGCTCACAATAAAATAATTAAAACATGCCTTAGTTTACAGAATATAATTACTAGATTGATTATCACCCTGCAAAAACCTAGATGGCCTTTGAGGGCTGAAAACATTTTCAAGAGGTTCCTACATCTGCAAGGAGTTCTCCATCACCATGCCACCCTAGGTCCATCCAGTACTGCACACATGATCACGTTCTGAGGGGGCGGCAGCAGCTCAGGAGGTAGAGTAGCCGTCTGGGAGCCTCCAGTTCAATTCCAGCTATCTCCTCTGCTTCGTTGACGTGTTCTTGAGTAAGACACTAATTTATCCCAAAGAGCAGGCTAACACCAGCTGGCCACCATTGGTGAGTGAATGAGAGAAGATATTGTAAAGCGCTCTATGCTTTAGAAGTGCACTCCACTCACAATGACATATCTGGTGCTCTATATAATGCAGTTGTACAGGATGGAGCAGAGCAGCCCAGGTTTGTTGTCATGTGGGATAATGTTAGTTTCCACCGGGCTGCTCTGGTCTGGGACTGGTTCACCAACCACCATACATAACTTCACAGGTGGATACACCGTTACCCCCTTACTCCCCATTCCTCAGTCCCATTGAGGAATTATTTTCACTTTGGTGTTGGAAGGTGTTGAATATTGGTTGATTTTCAGAGAAATATTGGTTTAATCTGATCCTGTTAGCTGTTCCTAATTATAATGATTGACCTCTGAGTATGACTGTAGCCATTCCATGGCTGGCCAAGGCGGCGTAGGTTGACTTGACAAAACAAGGCCACAGAAGAGACCAGAAAGACAGTCTTATCGGAGAAGAGACCACATAAGAACCGTGCTCGAGCTCAGATGATTTGATTTGAGTCCAGACAGCATACAGACAGGTCAGCTGTACATTAGACTATATGCCATCGTCTTTCTTTTGTATGTTAAACCTTCTGTAATAAACAGCTTTTGATGTCGCTCAAATCCTGTGTTGGAGAGATTCATTTGGAATACACCTAAAGAAGGGACACTGGAC
Organism: Borostomias antarcticus; assembly: GCF_949987555.1. Taxonomy (NCBI): domain Eukaryota; kingdom Metazoa; phylum Chordata; class Actinopteri; order Stomiiformes; family Stomiidae; genus Borostomias; species Borostomias antarcticus. Next base: position 4,436,371 of record NC_140234.1, read on the forward strand.
TGTGTGGTATTGTGTGAGATCTGGGGCCGTCTTTTATTGTAATCAAAACAACGCAGAGCTTAATAATGACAATAATAAAAGACAATGAAAGTCAACAAAGGTCTATGAACACCAACCAGACACCTGCATGACTCTCCCTGGGAGCAATGGAAGAGGCATGCAGAGACACTGAGGTGGGGTCAGTCCAGGGTTGGATACTGAGGTGGGGTCAGTCCAGGGTTGGATACTGAGGTGGGGTCAGTCCAGGGTTAGATACTGAGGTGGGGTCAGTCCAGGGTTGGATACTGAGGAGGGGTCAGTTCAGGGTTGGATATTGAGGGGGGGGGTCAGTCCAGTATGTAGCTCAAACTCGTAAATCATCTGTTTGATTGTTATAAGGTGAAGTGAATACAGCGTTACAGTGTAGCCCTATTCCTATAGTTTTTTTCCAAAGACCTCCAGATCCGCCTATTACACTAGAATGCATCGCCGGATTTCAAGCACCAAAACGTAGCCCCGGACATATCGATCTGCCTCCGGGTTCGAGCCTCATTTTGGCCTCGGTATTGTAATTGCTAGGCGCTAAGGCAGGCGAAAACTCAGAAAATCGCAGTAGTGTAATCCAGGCCTAAGGCTATAGCTATGGCTTCTCTCCTGTATGAACATGCTGGTGTGTCTTTAAGCTTCTTGACCGAGTGAAGTTCTTTCCACACAGGTCACAGTGGTATGGCTTCTCTCCTGTATGAACACGCTGGTGTATCTTTAAATCTCCTGACCCAGTGAAGTTCCTTCCACATTGGACACAGTGGTATGGCTTCTCTCCTGTATGAACATACTGGTGTTTCTTTAAATTTCCTGACGTAATGAAGTTCTTTCCACACTGGTCACAGTGGTATGGCTTCTCTCCTGTATGAACACGCTGGTGTATCTTTAACTCTCCTGACGTAGTGAAGTTCTTTCCACACTGGACACAGTGGTATGGCTTCTCTCCTGTATGAACACGCTGGTGTATCTTTAACTCTCCTGACGTAGTGAAGTTCTTTTCACACTGGTCACAGTGGTATGGCTTTTCTCCCGTATGAAAACGCTGGTGTATCTTTAACTTTCCTGATTCAGTGAAGTTCTTTCCACACTGGTCACAGTGGTATGGCTTCTCTCCTGTATGAACACGCTGGTGCGTCTTTAAATGTTCTGACGTAGTGAAGTTCTTTCCACACTGGTCACAGTGGTATGGCTTCTCTCCTGTATGAACACTCTGGTGTTTCCTTAAATTTCCTGACATAGTGAAGTTCTTCCCACACTGGTCACAGTGGTATGGCTTCTCTCCTGTATGAACACGCTGGTGTTTCTTTAAGTCTCCTGACATAGTGAAGTTCTTTCCACACTGGTCACAGTGGTATGGCTTCTCTCCTGTATGAACACGCTGGTGCGTCTTTAAATGTTCTGACATAGTGAAGTTCTTCCCACACTGGTCACAGTGGTATGGCTTCTCTCCTGTATGAACACGCTGGTGCGTCTTTAAATGTTCTGACGTAGTGAAGTTCTTTCCACACTGGTCACAGTGGTATGGCTTCTCTCCTGTATGAACACGCTGGTGTGTCTTTAAGTGTCCTGACGTACTGAAGTTCTTTCCACACTGGTCACAGTGGTATGGCTTCTCTCCTGTATGAACACGCTGGTGTGTCTTTAAGTGTCCTGACGTACTGAAGTTCTTTCCACACTGGTCACAGTGGTATGGCTTCTCTCCTGTATGAACACGCTGGTGTTTCTTTAAATTTTCCGACGTAGTGAAGTTCTTCCCACACTGTTCACAGTGATACGGTGTTGGCTTGTCTGTGTCTCTCTGTCTCTGGGCGGGAGCTGGGGTGAGGGGGGTGTTGGAGGTGGTGATAGGGAGTGATTGAGAGGAGGAGAGAATCTCTGGTCTGATCTGTCTGCTCGAGAGACGAAACAGAGAGACGTAGAGGTTGTCATGGCTCCTCTTGAGGTGCTTGTTGAGGTAGATCTGGGAGGTGTAGGTGAATGGGCACACAGAGCAGGAGAACAACTGAGTCTGGGACAAGTCTGACATCACTCCTGGGAGAGTGAAAGAGAAAGAGACAAACATTAAAAAGGATTCTCACACCTGTATTACAAGTGCAAATACTGTATAGTGTTTATACGTATGTAACTAGTGGGGGGCAAAACACGACGACATCACAACTTCAGATTGAGGACAGGAGAGAGAAAGATATGTAAGTGGTTCCTCTGGCTGAGCTCGAGTGAAGGAGAGCGACAGAGGAGAGAGAGGAGTGAGAAAAAGAAAAGAGGAGAAAGGAGAGAAAACAAGCATGAATACATTGAAGCCCACGGCAATAGCTACCTTAGATAGCTAGAGTAAGCTAGCACTCCTAAAGATAAGTCAAGCTACCATGTTCCATGGCAACTAACAGCATTCCATTTTGTTCTGAGCAAGTGTGCCTGCCTAATATTGGCAATTTGCGTGCCTCACAACAGCGATTTGCACAGGCACCATTGCAGTTCATGAAATCGTGCCCTCTGTATCGTTGCATTCATGAGTGTTCTGAATTTCACGCTGTATGCCCATGTCTTGCCTGCTGGCTGGCACCATGGGAAAAAGAGAGGAGAGGAAGGACGGTAGAGGAGAGCTACTTGGACAGCGGTTATTATTATGACCAGCAGAGCTCTTGTTCTTTCAGTTTTAAGGAAAGAGGTGGATGAGAGAGAGATGGAGAAGACAGAGGGAAGAAGAGTTGAGAACAGATACCTCTAGCGGTGCTCTTTTCTTCCCAGACGTAGTTGAAGGAGATGCTCTTGTATCTGTACTCCTGTCCGTACCAGACCAGCAACTCCTTCCCGACAGCCAGCAGCCGACAGCAGCGAAACAGGATCCCTCCACGGTACTGAAACGCTACCAGGTTCTGCTCTTCTTCAGTACGGGCACAGTTCACATACCTGGGGGAGAGAGGGGGTGGTTTCATAAGAACAAACAGGTGAGGGAGGGAGAGACAGGAGGAAGGAAGGATGAAGGAAGAGAGGGAGGGAGAAAAAGTGGGTGAGATGTAGGGACTGACTGTATGGAGGGAGGAAGGGAGGGAGGTAAACTTTCAAGACTGGAGAGATGGTTTATTTTGAGTGAGAGCAGCAGAATAGATTCTGGAAATATGAGAAATGAGCATGTGTTCATATTTCTTAACCTGATTGTAATGCCTAATTATTCTACAGTTTACACATGCAAAGATGGGTCCATCCCTGACACGATCTCTGAAAAGCCTGCCTATTGTTGTCCAGTTTAATTGTTCATGAAGTCTTTCCCTTAACATAGCCTTTTTATTTGCATCTCATTGTTTATAGGCCTCTGGATTCATTTCTAGTTGCTTCTCTATGAACTTCCTTCTGTTAGTTCTACCACAGTCCCTTACCATCTCTGGATCCTGCTGTTTCTGTTTCTCTAGTGACATGATGTTAATATGCGCAGTTTGACTTTTTGATCAGGGGGGCAGTCAGTCCCAGCCTACTTCTAACAATATAGATTAGGCCTACTTCTATCAATATAGATTAGGCCTACTTCTATCAATATAGATTAGGCCTACTATCAATATAGATTAGGCCTACTTCTAACAATATAGATTAGGCCTACTTCTAACAATATAGATTAGGCCTACTTCTATCAATATAGCCTAGGCCTACTTCTAATAATATAGCGTGAGCGCAGCCAAATAGATTCTGGAAATCTGAGAAATGAGCATGTGTTCATATTTGAATACAGCATGTCACAACAGCACCATAACACCCGTCCTCAAATGGCTGTGCAGAGCGGGCGGTGCGGGTGGTCAAGGAGGGACTCAAGAAGATGGGGGAAGGTAGTCTGGAGACAAAGCTATCCAGGTTCCTGTTCAAGTACAGATCAACCCCCCAGACCACCACGGGAGCCACGCCAGCTGAGCTGCTCATGAACCGCAGGATCAGGACTCGGCTAGATCAGGTGCGTCCCTCGCTATTTACAAGTGTCTGATTCGGTCTATGTGAGGGGATACTCAGGCCAGAAGTGGATTCCGGCAACTTATAGAGAGGACCGGTCCAGTCTCTTGGAGAGTGAAAACACTGGATGGGAAACTGGTGAGACGACATCAGGATCAGATACGGCCATGTTATGATCACAACCTGGCTGACCCCTGTCTCTAAGAGGAGAGTGTTCCTGTGGGCAGAGCAAGAACTAGAAAATCTGGCACACGAGGTAGTATGGGCACCGCCACAAGAAGCAGAGGATCCAGGCCAACTGGTGCCACCAGCAGAACTAGAGAATCCAGCACCAGATGCAGTGGCACCGGGGCCTCCAGACATTGGGGTTTTGGGAAATTGTTACCCAGTGAGAGTTAGACAGGTACCCACGTATCTCAAGGACTAAGTGGTAGCAGGGGCAGAATAATCCCCTCGTAGAATCAGACTAGGTTTAAGTGAATTTGTTCAGCACATAAAAGGATTTTTGTAGACTATGGGGGGAGGAATGTTGTAATGTTCTGATTCATGTTGTATGTTATATTCAGTCAGGCAGTCAGGTGATATAAGGAGAGGGGCTTAATGTAGAGGGGGACCGGAAGTAACGTTCAGCAAGGAGATAACCACCAGAATGCGTAGTAATGGAGTCTGAAGTGCAGAATGCAATAAAGAGTAAATAACTTTGAGAGTGTATCATCCTTGACTTTATTACAGTAATTGTATAGCAACATGTAAACCTCAGTTGTTGGCGATCCATCTGATGCCTGACCAGCCTTAGTGCAAATGTATAACTGTGTGTGTGTTTATTCTATCCAGAATAAATCAGCCTTCAGCAGCAAGAAGTGGTCCAGCTATTTAATACATTGAAGAATATAGGTAAAAGTCCAGTCTTAAAGTCAATGTAATGCTTGTTTGTGTGTTTTTGTGCTCATGTAAACAGCCTGGAATGTGCAGTGGAAGGGATAGAAGGAGACAGCTGATGCTGCTGTGGCCGTTCAGGGTAGTGGGTGTCAAGAGGTCACACTTAGGCCACAGGGGGGGCCTCTCCTCTGGGGTATTAATGACACATCTCTATGGGACACTATAAACAGACACAACCTAGACTGTCAACCAATGGTGATTAAGATATCATGTTAGGGTGACAGGCGACACATCTGTATGGTCACTCCTCCACCAATCTAGCTTCACCTAAACGGGCAGGCTTAGGCGTGGGGGCTGGGCCGAGAGAGCACTATTTAACGTCTCAACCAAACCTTGAGACTTTGATTTGGAAACGGTAGGCAACTCGGACGGACAGATTCGCTGCTCCCAGCAGGCAGGCCCGCTGATAACACCATACGGGAAGGGAAGTCTAAGACCTTGACTTCGCGCCGCAGCCGCAGCCAGCAGAGAAGCAGGGAGAGAGAGAGACTAGGGAAACATCCCAGTGTTCCATGTGATTGTATCTTTGTACAATAAATCTATCATCTGTCGCCGCTTCCAATCCCGTGTTGGGGTGATTTTATCAATACTATCACAACAAAGAAGGCTATCAACATCGTGGTTCATAATTAGATGGTGCTGCAACTCTTATCAAGGCTTACAAAGAATTACACAACGCAGAGCAACAGAAGAAGAAGAACGCCAAAAGCCAACAATTTGGTGCAGTGACCCGGATTGAAGACAGAGCCGAACATCAACAATTTGGTGCCGTGACCCGGGTGAAGACAGAGCCAAGCACAAACCGAATATCAGCCGAATAGACCAGACCACACGGTGGGGGACGCCTTGCCGGAACTGACCTGGGTTTCGAGCCATTCAGAGCCATACAACGGGCGGTGAGTGCTCTGTCTCTCAAGAAAGAACCAATCTAATAAACCACACACATAGCCTCCAACACGTTAAACTATGATTAAATGTCTAGACATATTTATAACAATAAAGGTATACCTGCAATAATTTCTGAAGGCATTCTAATGAGCTCCAATTAAATGTGCACATAAGACACCTGACTAATTCTCATCTCGCGACAGAATCCGAGTGGTAGAGCAGGTGCCCAATAGACACCTGACTAATTCTCAGCTCGCGACAGAATCCGAGTGGTAGAGCAGGTGCCCAATAGACACCTGACAAATTCTCAGCTCGCGACAGAATCCCAGTGGCAGAGCAGGTGCCCAATCAGACGTCTTTTTAAGTCTCAGCTTGCGTGTTTTAGGACAGAATCCGAGCGGTGTAGAACAGACGTCCAGCAGTTTTTCAACTGCACACAGCTATCTATTCTCGACTTGAGTGTCATTGGCAAACCGAGCGGTGTAGGAGCTGTCCAGAAGTGTTGAAACCGGACCCGAGACCCGGTGCGTAGACACACACTTCGGTCCCAACAAATAAAGGGCCAAAACTTTTATTCTTTCATTCTCATCCGCTCACTGAGCGGTAGGCTACCTCTCTCTTCTTTAGCCCAACGGCAGGGATATCGCTTGCTTCATATCTCTTACATTCCTCAAGGCGACCTTGAGGGTGCTTTTTACCACACACACTTCACTCCCAGTCTCCAGAAAGTCTCAACATCTTTATTTCCTTAAAGGACTTGGCACAACATTCTGTCCCATAATGTCTCCCAGTCCACCTAAGCAGATCCCAGATTCGGATGCTGCGGGGGAGCCCAGCACCCCCCAAAATGACAAGAGAAAGGTGACACAGAACGCCCAATGTCACTTTAAGGGAAATAAGTAACAATATGTCACAGGCTATCTGGGAAAGGCTTAACTTAATCAAGTTACAGGATGAGGTGGTGGCTAAATATGATATTCAAGCAGAGGGGGAGGGGGGATGGCCCTTACCCGACATCAAAAGGGCCTGGGGGAAGACTACTTGTCTCCCCGGAGACTCACATGAACGCCTGCAATGGTGTTCCCTGATTCTTAGCAGATCAGAATCTGAGTCTCAGATGGAGAAAATCCAGTCAGAAAGAATGAGACAGGATTTGAAAGCCCGCATCACATGCTTAAAGGAAGCAAAACAGGAGCTTGTAACTAAATTGGAAACGACAGAGTTATCGAGAGGGCAGGCTGACCTGAAGCTGCCATACTAACAATCACGAGAGACAGAGGAGAGATTACAGGGGCAGTACAGGCCCAAGAGCAGGTCTTACCATTGACGTGCGACAGAATCAAAAGGGCCCTGCTCTCCCTTTCAACAGATACTAAAGGACTCCGAGAACCAACAAACTCAACACAAACTGAGCTTCTCTCTGAGCTGTCTGTCACCTTGAGCTCTTTCTGTCGGCAGCCCACACACACCCATCAGTCTCCGGCTCTGCTTCGGGGGGGGGGCTACTCGGCCCCCACCTCCAGAATCTCTCGACTCCCGCTCCAATGGGAAATCGAGGGGACGGACAGCGCTACCTCGGGTGGAAGACGGGACACTTTCACACAGTTCACTCACACTCACCCTAATCACATCCTTTCATCCACAGGTTGTAGGGAGTGGTCATGCCAATAGTGGTCAAGTGTGTTAAGCAGAGTTATACTGTAAGGGTGAATCCTCAGGTTGCAGTTGAGACATATTCATTAGAGCTGAAGCAGGGACATTACAGGACAGTTTATCTGACCAATCAGTGGACGGGTAAAGCTAACTGTCATTCATAACGTTTTGAAGTTTCAGATCAAATTTCATTGATAAGATCAGGGTTAGGACTGACTCTCTCCATATCAGCGCTGTTCCTCACCCAGGGGGCCGGGTTCGAATAGTTGCAGGGAAATCCTTTACTGTTCTTATTATTAGAGATGGCCGGACCCGTGGGGATGGTAGTGTTGGGCGTGGCTGCTGGTGTGGGCTTGGAATCCGGATTCAGGCTTGCACCAGTGAGGCGCGCCGCCGCTATCAGGTCCGCAGGGTCAGGAGGGGCCCAGGGCGAGAGACTACGTCTCTCTACCCAGATTATGATTTGATTGCAGTAATGCTTAATTTGTTAAGGTGCCTGTCTGAATGCTAGGTTCCGATATGTTATTTCGGTCAACTTTGTTTTTGATTTGCTTTTAGGGGTGTGTTTTTTAATAAATGATGCATGGGGTGGGGTGTTTTGTTTTGTTATATTGAGTGTTGTTATCTTTGAGGATGGTTCCAGGTACAGAGGGTCTTATGCCAGCCGGTCCGTGTTACGTGGTCAGGCAACATTGGAGAAAGAAGGATGCATGTGTTTATTTCCCTATGTATCTCTGTGACATTTTATCTAGATTGGTATGATTCTGTACGATTGTATAGAATCACAGGAGGGATTGAAGAATATAGTTAAAAGTCCACAGTCTTAAAGTCAATGTAATGCTTGTTTGTGTGTTTTTGTGCTCATGTAAACAGTCTGGAATGTGCAGTGGAAGGGATAGAAGGAGACAGCTGATGCTGCTGTGGCCGTTCAGGGTAGTGGGTGTCAAGAGGTCACACTTAGGCCACAGGGGGGGCCTCTCCTCTGGGGTATTAATGACACATCTCTATGGGACACTATAAACAGACAACCTAGACTGACAACCAATGGTGATTAAGATATCATGTTAGGGTGACAGGCGACATCTGTATGGTCACTCCTCCACCAATCTAGCTTCATCTAAACGGGCAGGCTTAGGCGTGGGGGCTGGGCCGAGAGAGCACTATTTAACGTCTCAACCAAACCTTGAGACTTTGATTTGGAAACGGTAGGCAACTCGGACGGACAGATTCGCTGCTCCCAGCAGGCAGGCCCGCTGATAACACCATGCGGGGAGGGAAGTCTAAGACCTTGACTTCGCGCCACAGCCAGCAGAGAAGCAGGGAGAGAGAGAGACGAGGAAAACATCCCAGAGAAGCAGGGAGAGAGAGACGAGGGAAACATCCCAGAGAAGCAGGGAGAGAGAGAGACGAGGGAAACATCCCAGAGAAGCAGGGAGAGAGAGAGACGAGGAAAACATCCCAGAGAAGAGAGAGAGAGAGACGAGGGAAACATCCCAGAGAAGAAGGGAGAGGGAGAGACTAGGGAAACATCCAAGAGAAGAAGGGAGAGAGAGAGACTAGGGAAATATCCCAGTGTTCCATGTGATTGTATCTTTGTACAATAAATCTATCATCTGTCGCCGCTTCCAATCCCGTGTTGGGGTGATTTTATCAATACTATCACAACAAAGAAGGCTATCAACATCGTGGTTCATAATTAGATGGTGCTGCAACTCTTATCAAGGCTTACAAAGAATTACACAACGCAGAGCAACAGAAGAAGAAGAACACAAAAAGCCAACATACACAATGCAGAAACACATGCGTACAAGACCAGACCGGTCACATCAGCAATTTTTTTTGAGTCAGCACAGGTGGTGGCCTCTAGATTTGCTTATGAATTACGTTATACGGCCATGTTCTCCACTTAATGTCACCAGCGAATAAAAGAAGTGAACGCACGCAGCAACGACCAGCAACAGAGAAATTCACTGAAAACAGACCGCATGTCGGTATGTTCGCTTCACGCGCTTCCCTCTCAACATGGTCATACAAAACAGCTTGCTGAATTCCGAAAAGATGAATAAACTATTCTGTTTTCGATTCAAATGTGTAGCTATATGACCCTCCCCTGGACTCAAATTAAAAAGAACAGTAACCCTCTCCTGGACTCAAATTCAAAAACAGTCGTCTAACCCTCCCTTGTTCATTCGAAGTTCACTTCCTAAACCGAAGCCCCAAACGGCTGCGCTCTAATCTTTCAAAAATAAAAAATAACATACAACTTACCGAATTGAGGATTGTCGTAACCTACAGTGAAAGGCTAGTGAGTAGGTTGTGATGGAAAAGTTTGTTTACTCAAAAAGAATAAAGAGCTTGTCTCTTGTTTTCTTCAGATGGATGAAAAATCTTTGCAATAGGGAATCTTTACAGGCGTGACAAACAATGTTCAACTGTGAAAAGTTTCCAAGGTAGAGAGAGACACAAATTACGAACAAAATTTATATACACTTTTGGTCGTGACTGCTAGTCTTTTCAATGCTCTTAACCAATCGGTGAAAGCCGGGAACAATGACGCGTTTCACTGTTCAGACTCTGCAGGCCGGAGACTTCGAGGGGGCGGGTCAACTGTCAATCAATTTCTACTTTGGCCAATCAGAGGCTGACAATCGTCTTGTCAATCAAAAACTCATTTCGCCTGAAACGGTTGAATCACTTTGTATTTGGCGAATCGCCTTTCTCTTAGGAGAAGGGGTGTGAGACGCAAAGCTCATTTGTCATTAATAAGTGTCAGCTGCGGACGATCAAGCGAACATATTGGACGCCTTTCGAGGTAAGGGAGATTGACACAAGTAACATAACAATAAGCAGTTATTTTAACGTATTTTCAATTAGTTATAACATTGACAGCGCCTAAATGCTCACATTTAAGAACGTAGACGAAGATGCTGAGATGCCTCGTTAGATAAATAACTAGTTAGTGAATACATCCATGATCCTAGCCGTCACAACGTGGCTAGCTAGGTGTAGGCTGTTCTTGACCCAAGTTAACATTAGCAAAGCGGTGTACCTGCGCACATGCACAAACAGAGCAGTGCTTCTACAAAGAAATCTATCATATTTATTTTCTCATGTAAACACTGGGCGTTTGGTGTTGCCAAGCAATTAGGCTCTTTGCACAAGCTCCACTACTTCCTGAAATTCTACAGGCATCCTTATTTCCTGTCCTATACGATTGGATGGAAGTTATTAATCAGGTGTGCCGCTTATATAGATAAATAAATAGACAGGTAGGTGTGTATATATATACACAGTATGCATGATTATGTTCTGTTAAAAATATATAATTTGTTGACAGGAAACCAAGAGGTACAAGAGAGTGGAAGAGAGGGGACAGGAGGAGAGGACATAGAGATGAGAGGTGAGATACCTGATGTTAGCCAAAGAGACACTACATTAATTAGATCCTGGCAAGTTTAAAAAATAATGTGGATGGGTGGGTGGGGGGGGTGTGTTTATAGCTTATGTTTATGTTTTGTTAATTTGTGGACAGGAGATGAAAATGGACACCACAGTGGAGGAGAGGTGACAGGAGGAGACCAGCATGGACAAAAGACAGGAGGAGAGGTGACAGGAGGAGACCAACATGGACACCACAGTGGAAGAGAGGTGACAGGAGGAGACCAACATGGACAAGAGTGGAAGAGAGGTGACAGGAGGAGACCAACATGGACAACACAGTGGAGGAGAGGTGACAGGAGGAGACCAACATGGACACCACAGTGGAAGAGAGGTGACAGGAGGAGACCAACATGGACAAGAGTGGAAGAGAGATGACAGGAGGAGACCAACATGGACAACACAGTGGAAGAGAGGTGACAGGAGTAGACCAACATGGACAAGAGTGGAAGAGAGGTGACAGGAGGAGACCAACATGGACACCACAGTTGAAGAGAGGTGACAGGAGGAGACCAGCATGGACATCAGAGTGAAGGAGGCCAGGCTGGGAGAGAGGTGACAGGAGGAGCTAGTCTCATGTTTCTAATAGATGGTGTGTTCTCATCAACATTCACTTAAGTTGTGTCCTCTCTGGATGATCTCCACTGCTCTCAGTTAAAGATGATATTAATCCAATATGATGTGTGTTCTTTATAGATCTAGCCTCTTAATTCTGCTCTCAAAGTGCACCAGATTGAAGCACCACAACTAAATGACCTCGGTATTACAAAAATCCTGCGTACGGCCCTGGTCCTGAATGTTTCAGAGGGCAGATGATAACCTCCTTCTAAGCAAGGAGCAGGTGTTCATAATTCTGTCTGCATCACTACACTGAGGTGACATTTTGGTTGTACCGTCTGATCACGACACTAACTGTTCTAACTGTTCTAATTTTTAACCTATCTGTCTACATGTCTGTCTGTCTCTCTCTATCTTTCATTGTCTGCCCCTGTTTTATTATTGTATCTGAGGCTTCACGTTTGGTGATGGGACCTCAGTGGGTGAGAACAGACATGCTGAATAGACATAAAGATCTAGGCATGGGCAGCATCTTTCCATCCATTTAAAAATAAATATGTATTATTTTATGCCAACCTACATTCAGTCTAGCCCTAACCCTAACCTCTTAGAGTGCAGGAAGTGTCGGCCAGCTGTGTCGTGTGTGTGTGTCTCCATTCTCAGCGTCAGTACATCCAGTTTGTTGGTTCACCTGGGCCAGTAGACTAAGCAGAGCCTCGACCCAAACAAGGTGTCCTGAATGGTCTCCCAGGTCCGCCTTGTACAACTGAACTGTCAGCCCAGTGTTTCAGTGTGGTCTACAAGCTATTCAATAAAACCTGGAGAAAATTATCTGTGTCTTTACACTTACAGCACACATGCTGCACAAATGATGACCTTAATTGTATGACACTTGTTTTGTAAAATGCACAAGGGTATCTCTAACTTGGCTAGACTGTGGATGTGGTGACTAGTCCAGGCCAGTCAGCATGGTATAAGCTGCATACAGGTGAGCGGAAGCTGAAACGCTTGTTCCTTGGCTAGGACCAAGGCAGCTTGCCAGCAGGGTCAGGCCTGTGCCGGGAGGTCAGTACATTAGAACCCCCTTAGGCGGGCTGTATGTATCCTAGGTTCTCAAACTTATATTTGTGGTATAGAAAGGTAGAACTTGCTTGGTTGGTTATGCAAGTGTGTGTGTGTGGTGCTGTTGATTTTCCTCCACACATCTCTCAGCCATATGTTTCCCCTATGTTGATCTGAAAATGGTGATAGGGATTAAATTAGGTTGCTAAGAGAACTGCTAGTCACCAGAAGCATTCAAGAACATAACCCGTGCTGGAATACTAGTGTATGAACAAATCAATACAAGTAGAGCACATCTACTGACAGGCTGGCTGAATGACTGGAAGACTGACTTGGGACCTCCACTGAGGGCATCCCAGTCCTGGCTATGGATCAGTAGTGATGCTCCCCTGCCCCTGTAGTCCAGGCATTTTATGACATAACCTTGAACAAATTGCAACAGAAATTATTTCAACTGTTTTAGTGTCATACATATGTTCTTTATAACATATCAGTTAGTCCCCCAAAATCCCAGTGGTGGAAAGTAATGAAAAATGCAGATGGAAGGTATGTGACAAATATACCAATTTCCAATTTTCGCCTATGTAAAAGAAAAAGGTTTATGCATGTTTTCTTGTCTGATGTCCACACAACACTGTCCCCAATCAACCAGAAACTATATAGGATGCATCACAGTGCATATACAGAAATATATTTTTAATTCAATTGGCATTTGGTGAAGAGAAAAGGGGTGAATCTCACATATTGCAACAGAAAATCTGACATTAATCAAATAGCTTAAGAGTCTAGAACCCTGGAGAGGACAGTCTACTACCCTGGAGAACAGTCTACAGCCCTGTAGAGAACAGTAGAACCCTGGAGAACAGTCTACAGCCCTGTAGAGAACAGTAGAACCCTGGAGAACAGTCTACAGCCCTGTAGAGAACAGTAGAACCCTGGAGAACTGTCTACAGCCCTGTAGAGAACAGTAGAACCCTGGAGAGGACAGTCTGAGACGTAGAACCGTCCATAGCAGTGGACTACTGTACCTAATCACACGCGCGAGGGGGTAACATACAGGCGAAATCGCAGACACTTACTCAAGGTACCTAAAAATGAAGACTGTACTGAAGACACAAATGCAGAGGGCGCTAGTGCAGGGTCACCGGTGTGTGACACGCCCATACGTGAGTGTGGTGAACACATAGACATAGAGAGGAGGTTGGGTAGACAGACCAAAGCGCCAAAGAGACTCATTGAGGAAATGTGATGGGGCAGTAATGAGGTGATGGGAGCTTGGTGATATGAGGTGATGGGACCAGTAACAAGAGTTTGTTTTTGTTTGTCATGTTATGTTATTATTTTATTCTCTACAGTTGTAATTGTTACAGGCTCTGAAACTGTTAATTGAGGTTTAAAGCTGAAACACTGTTTGGCGTTTAAGATAAATTGTTTATGTTTCCAGACACTGTAAACATAGTTCTTGACAGGAGAGATGTGTCATACGTGATGACGTCACGGACGTCAAGGTTGATCGAGGCAGTGATGCGGGAGCCAGCGAGAGTGATGGCCGCCTGTAATGGGAGCTGTGAATAAAAGTATAGCCGTATGCACACTGTTGTCCGGTTCCATTATTAAGTGTTAGCAGCCGAACACAACACTAGCTAGGTTTTAAGTGGATTAATTGGAAGGCTACAACATATTGACATCATGTTCATACAAATCAAAACATTCACTGATTTTGTGTTTTGTGGATGGGTGTATTGCTGTTTTGAAATAAATCATTTTCATCTGGATATGTTTCACTAATAGGATAAAGATGATCACTTAGAATAACTTTGTATTGACTGGTAATGGCTCTACACTTTCAGTATCCAAGTGGTTTCACACTATGGACGTGTGGGGGAGCATGTGGTGTACACTAAGAGAATGGTATTGACCTGAATGCTTCAGGTGGTTCACATTCATTTGGGGATTTATGGGTTTTGTGTTCATATAAGAGCAGTTAAAACAGATCAGTCAAATTTGGCCTTGAACACTATAAAACGGGGGCTCATTTTAGACCTAGAACCCGGGTAACCCAGGTGAGTTGTGGCTGTGGGTGTGTATGGGGATGTTTTCCATCTGCTGGATGAACATAATATTGTCTTACCCATTCATTTCCTATAGCGGGTCATTTTTCCCATTCAATTCCTATGGCGGGTCATTTTAAACCCAGAACAGCACCCTGATCAGCTTGGTCTCACACTGCAACAGATTCAGCTTCATCAAGGTGATCAATATTTCATCTGCAACATGCATTTTCAAGTTGGCCATATAGAACTGCTAAACTAAAAAAGGACACATTCAACAATTGTACATGCTGACGAAATGCATCACAGGCAGAGGTCTGTGCTCTCTGAGCGCTATTCTAGTTATTGTCATGTTTCTGTAACACTATTTAACTGGCCACCCGAAGACCTTCATCAACATGCAATGATAGCAGTCAACCACATAGTGGCGGTGTTGCACAGAGCTCAGCTAGGAGACCTCAAACTGCAAGCAGAGGATGCAGATTATCAGATTATAAACACTATGAAGAGTGAAGATGTTCTTCTGAAACTCACACAGACCTAGGCCTGGTCTCCTACTGGTACACTGGGCTCCTCCAGATACACTGGTCTCTACTGGTACACTGCACTCACAGAAATATTTAAGCCTAACTTTTAAGATTTATGTAATTTAATTGCATGACAAATTTCCATGAATTTGCTTTTGGTAGTTTTAACATAAATGTACCTAATAAACTTTACATGATGCATATTTGTCAGTGTAATAAAACCTATTTATTTGAAATGCATAATCACCAGGTTTATGTATTCAGTATAAATAAAGTCTATTTGCTTTAAATGCATAATAATCATATTATGTATTCAAAATACATAACGTATATTTGTTTGAAATGCATAATAATCAGGTTATCTATTCAAGAAATATAATATATTTGTTTGAAATACATAATAATGAGGCTTATGCAATAAACCTAATTAAATCAAAATGCATCACATTTATGTAATTTTTTGATTAACACCCAATGGATTTAACATTATTTTCCATTCACTTCATATCTAACAATTTCAGTTACATCAGTAGAATTTCCCCCAGTCTCTCACATACGTTTCTGTTATCGTGAGGTGAACCATAACCCTTACTGTACATATTTTGTTGTGTTTTGAATCTGTGACTTCCTGTACACAGCAGCTCAATGTAAATCAGGCTTTATACCATATTTCCATACAGCAAATGTGCTTGTTATGGTCTGTGGGCACAGCTTCAGAACTATGTAGCCAGGTGACCGTTAGGACGGCAGGCCAGTGAAGAACTGGCTACTCAGACAGGGACGCAAACCCCAACAAGATCCCCACTATGATGTCATCGGCCATGGAGAGGAAGCCATGAGGATGGAGGAGCATGTCTGTGAGACAGAGAGAGAGAGAGAGAGAGGGAGAGAGAGACAGAGAGAGAGACGTTACAGATGTGCTAGGGACATACTAGACGTTTCAATCACACACACAGACACAAACAAACACACACACACAAACAAACATAATACACACACATGCACATCATTGATTGATTGCTAATTTCCTTAATAAGTCTGTACAGAAGTCTAGTGTTCACCTGTTTGTAGACCTCCTTGCCAACCCCATAATTGAGCATGTGTACTGAGATAGAAGAGAAATGAGGGGGGTGGGTTTAATCAACGGAAGATAAAAGATGGTGCCCCTTACTTTGTCACCATAGGGAACTCTCCTTTATACTGTTTATTGAGAGAGAGAAAGAGACAGACAGAGAGAGAGACAGAGATGATGCTGCCAGCTAAGGTTGCTGCTCCTACAGTATGTGTGTGTTTGTGTGTGTCCATGTGTGTGTGAGTGTGTATCAGTCTATGTGTGTGTGTGTCTGTCTGTGTGTGTGTGTGTGTGTCAGTCTGTGTGTGTGTGTGTGTGTGTGTGTGTGTGTGTGTTGGCCTGTGTGTGTGTGTCTGTTGGTGTCTATGTGAGTGTTTGTGTGTGTTTGTGTGTGTGCGTGTGTGTGTGTGTGTGTTGGCCTGTGTGTGTGTGTCTGTTGGTATCTATGTGAGTGTTTGTGTGTGTGCGTGTGTGTGTTTGTGTGTGTGTGTGTGTGTGTGTGTGTGTGTGTGTATTGATAGATGGCTCACTGTGAAGCTCATCCCCTGACAGCGTCCCTGCTGCTTGGCCTTTCCGGGCAGAAGCAGGAGTTTGGGATGATTCCCCCAGTCCTCATAGCTGAACAGGCTGCAGAACTTCACCTGTGGTGGAGGGGGGGGGGGGGGCTCTGGGGAAGAAAGGTTGGGAACCCCTGCTCTAATCCATATTGTGACACTGTTCGACAGTGTATAGCAGGCCACCATGGAAATGGAGAAAAGTTAAATCTGGTGTTGTGATCTGAGGTTGTTTGTGGTTGTTTCTGGCACACAATACATTTCACACTTCATCTACCATGTCATGCGCTCCGGGCCAGTGTAACAACTGGATGGGGAGCGTGTTACAAATGCAGTACGTATACCTATACCTATGAAAATGTCATTTTTTAAATCATGAACATTTGAGATTTATTGAGCAAGAATGTGCAGTGAATATGAGGAGAGCATGGCTGGCTTCAGATAGCTCTAAGTAAAAAATGATAAATGTCGCAGCTTATTTACACTGTAGCAATCCTGGATGAACATATTAGTAGCCCTACATACTGATGAAAATGTATGGAGCTGGCTGTTATCAAGAAATGTCAATCTTAACACTGTAAGCTGTTTCTAATTTGTTGTGTGTGACTCCTGTGTGATCGCCCGAGGGTTTCTGGAGAAGGAGGTCACGCCAGGGGGTCACGTTGATACTCAAGGGGGGTTCTAGGCAGGGGACGTGTCTCCACCTGACAGATTTACTGTACATGTTCCCTAGGCCAAGGGTGACATTCTCTCATGTGATGTACAAACACAGACTGTTTAGATAAGTAGTGGAACTTGTGCAAAGCAAAGAGCCTATTGCTTGGCAACACCAAACGCCCAGTGTATGAGAAAATAAATAGGATAGATTTCTTTGTAGCACTTCTCTGTTTGTGCATGTGCACCTTGTGTTCCTGGAAGAAGAACCAGTGTTTTGTGGTGTGTGGGAACTGGTCTGTGAGCTTCAAGAATGTTAAGTTGGGGGAGGGGGAGAGCCCTTTCCACTAGCCCAGAGAGATAAGGAGGAGGTCTTAAGATGAGGTCATTTTCGCTGAAGTATGAGACTCATTGTTTTCTGACCACACATTTGTGACAGCGGCTGGTGATTTGGTCCGCAACTCGGCAAACCCCGAAATGCGCTAGGGGGCAAAATAAATAAAAAAACGTTTTTTTTTGTTTTTTTGTTTTTTTTTGTATTACGAAAGTTGAAGTTGTGAAGAACCCACTTACTATAACAGACAACAGTTTAAGGTTCACGAAATACGTATAATTAGTCTGCAAACTAAGCTCGTTTTTAGCTGATTTCGAGTCGGGTTTGGGGGCGGGCAGATCGATTAGCATGATTTGGTTTCATTGGCTATTGCTTCCGGGTTCTCCGCCCCCCACCCTTCCCAAACAACACGTCGGCTTTGTTTACATTCAGTCCCAAGTTTAACCATGGATGCTACAGCTTTTGCTAAAGAGAAGACGGGGATGGCATCCAGGACATGGAAAGAGTTTTAAGAGCAGCTAAAACGATGGTTACGTATTGTGACCCTAGTTCTATGAGTGGAGCGGAGCCCCACAGGGCTAGCTCCTATTGGCTAGCGAAACCCAGCTAGCTACATTGACTGAAGAAAAAAACATACACGCACCTGTGTCCAACCAGGTCCGGTGCACCACTGTATAAGCGGGCTACGCCCGCACATCTGCTCCTAACCGAAATTTTCAGCGAGCAGACTGCGGGGTCAGCAAGTCTGTTCCCTGTGGGGCTCCGCTCCACTCATAGAACTAGGGTTACAATACGTAACCATCGTTCTATTCCTATTGGCATAAGCGGAGCTACACGACCGCACCATACACTCTTGCTGGCCCCAGTAAGGGAAAACCAGTCAGGACACAAGCCAGGGCTCCAAGGCGAGACCATACTAACAGTTGATCCGACCCAAGCACTGGTCCCACCCCGCCACACTCAGTCTATCACAGCCGAGGGCAAGGAGAGGTACGTGGGGCGAGAGCTGGACCAAAGCGGTTACTCCGTAACAAGCCCGTCCCAGCCTCACTCATAAACAGGAGCGGAACGTCACTAGACGGGCCTGCTCCTCCCTTAGCTGAACCGGTGAGACCTGCGTGAGTCACGTCTGCTTTCCTAGCAGGAAAAGACCCCGCGGCTCGAACCGGTTCTCCAGTAGCGGCGAGACCTGCCGTGGTCCATTCTGACTCTTTCACAGAAGACCCGGCGACTCGAGCCGAACACCTACATGAAACATCCTGTCTAACGCTGGCTCGCACCGGCGGCTGTGTTTAGCACAGATGACGCCACAGAGACAGAGGACATGGATAAAAGGTAATAACGGACAAAAGGAGACGGGGACGACCAAGTCGCCGCCACACAGATGTCCTCCACTGACACACCATTGAACAGGGCAACTGACGTGGCCACACCCCTTGTGGAGTGTGCCCGAACAGCACCAGGCAGAGGACGACCCGCAGTCACGTAAGACTGGGCGATGCCCTCACAGATCCAATGGGAGAGACGCTGTTTCGACAACGGAGAACCCACCTTCCCTGGGCCGTGGCAAACCAACAACTGGGGGGTGGTGCGGACCGCAGCCGTGCGCTGGACGTAACACGTCAACGCACGCACAGGACACAACAAATGCAGGCGGGCCTCTTCCTCGCTCGCATGAGGTGGAGGATAGAAGGCTCCCAGCTCCAAATCCTGTGCTCTATAGGCGCCCCGGACCACCTTCGGAACGAAAGATGGATCCGTGCGCAACACAGCTTTGCTCCCATCACCCGTGATGAGAAAAACTGTCAACGCCCTCAGATCACTGACCCGCTTGCCCGACGTCAGAGCAAGGAGCAGCGCGGTCTTAATCAATAGCCACTTCAGAGATATCCGCTCCATTGGTTCGAACGGCGCTTTACATAGCGCATCCAGAACCAAGAGCAAATCCCAAGGCGGCGCCGCAGCCTTACGCACAGGGCGAAGACGGCGCGTGCCGGCCAGGAAGCGTTTAACCAGGGGATGCCCGAAAACCGTAGTTTTGGCGAACCCCTCATGGCATGCGGAAATAGCACACGCATACACCTTGATAGTGGATGCCGCCAAACCGCCACCATGATCCATCAGGTGCTGAAGGAATTCCAAAATCGCCTCGACCGAGCATGACTCGGGAGCGAAGTCCCTTTCCTCACACCAACGCGCAAAAGCAGCCCATTTGCCAGAGTAAACGAAGGCAGTGGAAGCCGCGCGCGCGCTCTGAATTGTACAGATCACGGCCGGAGAGAGTCCCCTATCAGACAATCTCCGCCGTTCAAGAGCCAGGCCACCAGCGGCCGTCCCAAGACTGGAGGTGCGCAAATTGAGCCCTCCGCCTGGGACAGAGCGTTAGGCCAATGAGGGATGTGCCACGGTTCTACAGTAGTCATGGCCATCACTTCTGCATACCATCTCGCCCAGTGGCGGTCCGGCGCTATCAGTATTACCGATGCACCCTCTGACCGCACCCTGGCCAACAATGGTAAAATCAGCCCCATCGGCGGGAAAGCATACAGCAGCGCCCCCGGCCAGGGGGCATGCGCGAACGCATCCACGCCCAGCGGAGGCTGGTCCTGCTGTCTCAGAGAGAACCAGAGGGGACACTTCGCGTTCTCTCTCGAAGCAAAGAGATCCACCCCTGCTCTGCCGAACCGGGTCCAGAGCTGAGCCACTATCTGAGGATGTAGGCTCCACTCATCCGGGTGAGGCCCGCCCCGAGACATCAGGTCCGCCCCGACGTTCAGACGGCCGGCAATGTGCCGCACTGTCAGTGACCGGAGATTGACATTAGCCCATCGCCACAGCGTTACCGCCAGACGGTGAAGCGCTGGCGAGCGGACTCCCCCTTGTCGGTTGATGTAAGCTACTGTGGTCTGGTTGTCTGACCGCACCAGCACATCGCGCCCCTGTAGCAGGTGTACAAAGTGGCGCAATGCCAGTAGCACCGTCTCCAACTCCAGGAGGTTGATGTGGCGCCGTTCTCCGACGGCCCACAAACCACCTACGGCCTGGGACAGACATGTACCACCCCAGCCGCTTAGAGACGCGTCTGTGAAGACAGCGACGTGAGCCGACACCCTGCCTATTGGAACACCGTGCGCTATTACGCTCCGGTCCCTCCAATAGTCGAGGTCTGCTGACAACGACCCCGGCATTCGCACAAGGCGCCGTCTGTGCCTCACAGGGTCCAGACGAAGCCGCGCGAACCATCTCTGCACGCACCTCATGTGAAGAAGGCCCAGTGACACTACCACATGGGCGGCTGCCATGAGACCCAGAAGGCGCATGATCGACAGAACCGCGATCTTTCGAGAAGGACGGCAAACACTGAGACTCTTCTCCAGTGTTTCCCTCCTTGAATCGGATAGCCGTGCTCTCATGGCGCTCGTGTCCAGATTGATACCTAGGTAAACAATCTGACGGGCCGGCCACAGAGCACTCTTCTCCCAGTTGACTGCAAACCCCAGGTCGGTGAGATGCCTCACCACCGTGGCGGTATGCGTCAGAGCCAACAAAGGCGACGGAGCCAGTACCAGCAGGTCGTCCAGGTACGCCAGGATCCTGATGCCCTGCCGGCGCAGTGGCCTCAACGCCGCCTCCACACAATTGGAGAAGGTTCTGGGGGCGAGCGCATATCCAAACGGGAGTCTGGTATATTCGTACGCCACACCAAGGTAGGCGAAACGCAAAAACGTCCGATGCCGATGAGCTATCGGTATGTGGAAGTAAGCGTCCTTGAGGTCTATGCTGGTGCAAAAATCGCCGGGAAGGAATGCCTCCAGCATTTGTCGCACCGTAAGCATATGGAACTTCAGATTCGCCACTGTTTTGTTGAAAAGGCGGAGGTCCAAAATTGGCCTCACGCCCCCCGTCTTCTTTGGCACGAGGAAGTAGCGGGAATAAAATCCCTCGTCCCTCTGGTCTGACGGGACCACAGTTACCGCTCCCTTCGCCATCAGTTCTGCAATCTCTGCTGACAGAGCGGCAGCCTGAGCGGGACGCGGTATCACTGTCTCCACTACGCCCGTGAAGGGCGGTGGGGGGCAACAAAACTGAATGGGATACCCTTCCCGTAGAACACGCTGCAACCAGCTGTCCAGGAGACATCTCTCCTGCCAGACTGTGAAGCGGTTGGAAAGAGGTTGTGCCGGAGATCGCGGGAACAGATCGAGGAACCTGCCATAGTTCAATTTGGCCCTGACCGCCACCGGACAGCTGAGAAACTCTGCAGTCCTGGCCCAAGGCGGGCCACCCTCGAAAGGGAGATGAAAAATCCCCATTGGGAGTTCCATGTCCCTGAACAGCGCGAGGATGAATGGCATTCCTGTCAAGAAGCACTTCATTTACAAAAAGAGGAAGTGAGCCGACACC
This sequence comes from Borostomias antarcticus, assembly GCF_949987555.1. Taxonomy (NCBI): domain Eukaryota; kingdom Metazoa; phylum Chordata; class Actinopteri; order Stomiiformes; family Stomiidae; genus Borostomias; species Borostomias antarcticus. Next base: position 4,458,465 of record NC_140234.1, read on the forward strand.
GTCCGCATTGCTAACAAGCCGCCGTTGCTCATCCCATTGAGAGAAAACGGCGGAGTGTTGCAATGCGGGCAGCCCCGCCTTCTCATTTGCATGATCTGTCAAGGTGCCGTCTTTCGCAGACCGACTAGACGGGACATGAGAGGCGGGCAGTGATTTCGCGCCAACATCACACAAAGCGGCTAGGCGAAAACCATGCGACTGGTGCACGTTGTGAGATGAAGTGTGGATATCAGACACCATAGGCCTGCTCCTTTTAGCTAAAGGCCGAGCGTTGGTATCACACACACTGACGGAGCGACGCCTCGGCTGCTCATGAAAATAGCTAGCCGAGGCAGTAAACATGGAAGTATTCTCACTGACCGGTGAGCGTGAAAACTCTCTACCTGTCGAACACACAGGGAGAGGCTCGAACGCTCGGCCCGAATGAACGAACGCCGTCTGGGGGTCTAGCGCATCTTTTTCGCCGCTAAACCCCGCCAGCGGTCGGTCCCGAGAAAACTCCGAACAGGGCAGTACAGCCATAGCACTTGGCCTGGGCGCACACATCCCCTCTGTTAAAAACCCAAACGGTCTGTTTAGAACAGGGGCGGCGAGACCTGCCGTGGTCAAATCTGACTTTCTCACAGAGGACCCGGCGGCTCTAGCCGAATATATTACATTCGCTGAACCGGCGAGAGCTGCGCACATCACGTCTGCTTTCTTTGCAGGAAAAGACTCCGCGGCTCGAGTCGGTTTTCCAGCTGCGGCGAGACCTGCCATGGTCAATTCCGACTTTTTCACGGAAGACCCGGTGGCTCTAGCCGAATACATCACATCAGCTGAGCCGGCGAGCCCCGCGTGAGTCACGTCTGCTTTAGCAGGAAAAGACTCCGCTGCTCGAGCCGGTCTTCCAGCTGCGGCGAGACCTGCCGTGGTCAATTCTGACTCTTTCACAGAAGACCCAGCGGCTCTAGCCGAGGACATTACAGTAGTTGAAACGGGAGGAGATGCGGACTGCACATTACAACCAGCTTGATAACGTTGCATCGTGTTTGCTTTATTTCTGAACAGGGAAACTTGCTCACCGCCGCTCTTAACAGAGCGTGGTGTGGGCACAATACAGTCACGCATCTCCACGCACCGTCAATAGGTGCGCCTCTTCCTACCCCAAGCCGGAGGCGGAGGCGGCTTGAAGACGCCGGTCCGGTCCCGGCACCCTGGGCGGGGTAGGCAGGGGGAGGTCGCGGGGGAGGAGCCGCGTGCGCAGTCCAGGAGCCCGGGCGAGCCGGTCCATGGGCCGTAGCGGGGCGGGACCCCGTGGCAGGTTGTTTAGCCTTGTGTGTTCGCCGGCGCTTGCTCCCAGTCGCGGCAGCATCAGCCGGAGCACGCGGACGTGCCGGCACACTGCGCTCCCCCGGAGCAGCGAGGTGGCGAGCGAGGAGGAGCCGGTCCTGCTCCTGGCTGCGACACTGCTCCAGGATGTTAGACACAGCCGCCCCAAACAACCCATCCCTACTGACCGGTGAGTTGAGGAGGACACCCTTGTTTTCCTCGTGCAGACGAGTCAGGGAGAGCCATAGGTGGCGCTGCTGCACCACCGACGTGGCCATCACTCCACCCAGACAGGAGGCGGAGATTCTCACAAGCTGAGCAACGGCTCCGGCGGCTTCGGCCATCTCCGCTCTCCTGTCTTCATCCATAGAGGGGTGGGTTTGCTCCGTAGCTAGCTGGCCGATGTAAATGGCCAGCATAGCAATGGAGGAGGAGGCAGCCACGGCCTGCGCGGCCAGAGAAAAACCTTTGTCGGCCAAGGACAGGGTTGTCTTGTCCTTGACGTCCGGCATGAGAGGCTTCCTGGCCGAGCCCCAGGCGGAGGAACCAGGCACCAGGACCGCTGCAATGTCGGGTTCCAGAGGAGGAGAGCCGATAGCTGCTACGTCAGTCCAGCCAGTTACCCTCGTAGCTCTGCTGAACTGGCGAAGCGGACCTCTGATGGCCAACGGCCGCTCCCATTCAGCCTCGACGAACGCCTCCAGGTCAGGCATAGCCGGCAGGAGACGAGGAGCAGGCTGAGAGGGACGCCCGTAGCAGACGGAGCTCCACAGTGGGAGCCCCGTAGTCGCAGCAGCCTCCGGGACGGAGATACCGAGGTGATGCGCGGCTCTCTCCAGCAGCCGGGGCAGGTCGCGATCGAAGGAACCCTGCCCCGGGAAGGAGGCGCCACTAGCCGTAGTGGCTTCCGACGCAGAGAGACCCTCGTCTGCCTCGGAGAGCTCTTCCTCATCATCCGTAGGCGCGAGGGAGGTAATCGGGGCCGCTGGTTGTTGCGGGGGTGCGCCGATGTCCTCGCCGACCAGCTGGACCAGACCTTCAGTCCCCAGCGGCGGCGGAGCGAAGAAATGCGCCCGGAGCATCCTCTCCATGGGGTCCAGGAGGGCGCAGATCTCGCATGCGGGGGACGGAGCCAGACCCGCTCTGGCGTGCTGCGGCCCCAGACAGCGGAAGCAGAGGTGGTGTCCCACGTCGCTGTAGCGGGAGCCGCAGACACAGAAACGATCCGGCGGATCAATCGGCGCCGGCAGGGGGTCATCTGAGGACGCCGCCAGCTTCGCTTGGGTCCGCTGAGTAGACATCTTCTTATCTTCTTTCAGTATCAATGCGAGCTGAAAACTTCGAAGGAGCAGATGTGCGGGCGTAGCCCGCTTATACAGAGGTGCACCGGACCTGGTTGGACACAGCGTGTATGTTTTTTTCTTCAGTCAATGTAGCTAGCTGGGTTTCGCTAGCCAATAGGAGCTAGCCCTGTGGGGCGAGGCTCCACGAAATAGAACTGGCAGGAGACGGGGAACGCCCGGTAGTGAGGGGAAACTCCGGAGAGCCAGAGCGTCGCATGCCTGGCCCGAGGCGACGTGCGGTAGAGCGCGTAGGACGCCCCGAGCGCGCAGCGGGCCCAGAGGGGAGAGAGGGACACGGTTGTGGAGGCGAGGGCATGCGAGCCGTAACAGTTTGAGAGTTAAACGCCGTGTCAAAGATCTTCACAGCCTCTCCCTCAACATCACTGACCGTCTCGTAGATTGAATTAAAATGAATATGTTGTGAAAATAGAAATATTGTGAAAACAACTACACAAGCTAATCTAGACATGCTTCTGGCGTTATCCGAATGTGCTTGCAGGTAGAAGTTGACACTCATAAGCTAATAGATTTATTTTGTTACATCGGCAAATGTAGCCTAGATGTCTTTTGTTACATCACAATGGGTGGATTTTCACAGTCTAGGCTGATTAATATAATGGAATACTCAACATAGTTAATGGAATACTCAGCATAGTTCATAGTAGTAGTAGTAATAATAATAATAAGAACAATAAGAAGAAGAAGAAGAAAATAAGAATAATAATTTTCTACATTTGCAGTAAAAATGAAAATCTTGGTGTCAAAATGTACAATAACACTCCAACACAAAACTTTGTTGAAATGCTCTTTAAGCATAGGCCTATTGCTCATCTTCAATAATGTATTTGAACTTTTAGAACAAAACTATTCTGTGAGTTGTTTTGGGCATTTTTGGACTGCACCCCACAATGGCAGAAATGCTAACTTTTTAGCCTTAACGTCATACATCTCCACTCACCACCGTCTCTGCTCACTGATGCTGCGGACAGCGCCAGTGTAGTGAGTGGTAGTGGAGCGACAGCGCCGCCTAGGGACTTCCACAGGAACTATAGCCATAATGTTTCCTACATACGAGCCTTCAACTAAATGAAGCAGAGACAGGGATTCACAGATAACAATTTTATTATTACAAAATCTGAACGACGACTGAACCTATCAAATAAAGTGTGAGGGCAGAGACGCTCCATTCAAACCCAAGAAACGAATACTAAAAGGACACTATCAAGACCCTGAAGCTTGATTTCTAGAAATGTTTTATTTTGCACAATTTACAGTAGGCTCAACATATGTTTGCATTACTAGGCAACCTATTTAGACTTGTTTATTCATTCTTACCCTTTCTATATTTTGATATGTTTACTGTACATTTGTATTTAACTACACCTGTTTTTGTCAGCGCTTCTTGTATTCTTGCTGCTGTACCATTGTAATTTCCCCTCAGGGATCAATACCTACCTACCTACCTACCTACCTACCTACCTACCTACCTACCTACCTAACTACACCTACCTATCTACCTACCTACCTAACTACACCTACCTACCTACTTACCTATCTACCTACCTACCTACCTAACTACACCTACCTACCTACCTACACCTACCTACCTACCTACCTAAATACCTACCTACCTAACTACACCTACCTACCTACCTACCTACCTAAATACCTACCTACCTACCTACCTATCTACCTACCTAACTACCTACGCCTACCTACCTACCTACCTACTTAACTACCTACACCTACCTAAATACCTACCTACCTAAATACCTACTACAGTAACTACCTGCTGTCAGCTAACCCCCTCCCCCCCATTTCCCAGGATATACTGCTCTCTCTCGGTTCCTACCAGGACTTTGAAGTCAGCAGGGAGGCGGCCCCCAAGGTTCTGTCACTCACTCCTAAATGTCGGAGGCTGGAGTATTGAACAATCTAATCTAGGAAAGATACAGCACAGTGCAAGTATGTCAGTAGGCTGCATTTAATCTGAATAGTGTTATGTCAGTAGGCTAATCTGCATAGTGCTGTATGTAACCTCTCATGTTAGTGGATTGAAACCTGGGTAAAGAGTAATGAGGTGATCTGGGTTTCTCCTGACATAAGATATCTGTACCTCAAGCCCTCAGCTGATGTCCTGCCTGCATAACAGGGGTTCTATGTGTAACATGTGGGTGAGGTGGGGATTGAACCGCTGACCTTCCTCATCCCAAACATCTACCGCTAGACCAAAGAGGAATTCCCTGAGATCCATGGGCCAACGTGAAGACCGTCCTTCTCTACGGCTCCGATATGTTGAAAACAACCAAGGGCCTCTCAAGAAAGATCCAGGTTCTTGTTAACAAATGCCTGCGTTACATCCTCAAGCTATGGTGGCCCATCAAGACCACAAATGATTAGCTGTGAGGGATCACAAACCAGGACGACATAGCTACCACCGTCAAAAGGAGAAAGTGGAATTAAGATAGGTTGCACCCTTAGGAAGGACTCAAATAACATCACGAGACAGGCCCTGGACTGCAATCCACAGGGAAAGAGGAAACAGGATAGGCCAAGAAACCTGGAGACGCTCCACACTCCAAGACCTGAAGAACATTGGAGTGAGCTGGCAGGAAGCACATGCCCAGGCCCAGAAGAGAGGGAGATGGAGAGCTCTGGTGGGCGTCCTATGCCCCTGAACGGGGTCAAGAGGACTAAGTCACTAAAACAATGTACTTTCTACATCTGCAGAGAGTAGAGCTTGAGGTGTTTAGTAGAGCTAGATATGTCTGTATTTCAACATTCATTACAGTATATGACTTTAGACCATACAGGAGCATGGACTTGTTTGCCCACTAGATGGTTATTGTACTCTTATTCACTCTACCATGGTGTGTAGGGAGCTTACTTTGGTCAATCATTGATACAAATAATGTGACATTAGTAGCACCAGATATGTCTGTATTTCAACATTCATTATAGGACTTTTGACCATACAGGTGCATGGATTTGTTTAACAACTAGTGAATGTTGCGTTGTCATAAAATGCCTGGACTACAGGGGCAGGGGAGCATCACTACTGATCCATAGCCAGGACTGGGATGTCCTCAGTCGAGGTCCCAAGTCAGTCTTCTAGTCATTCAGCCAGCCTGTCAGTAGATGTGCTCTACTTGTATTGATTTGTTCATACACTAGTATTCCAGCACGGGTTATGTTCTTGAATGCTTCTGGTGACTAGCAGTTCTCTTAGCAACCTAATTTAATCCCTATCACCATTTTCAGATCCACATAGGGGAAACATATGGCTGAGAGATGTGTGGAGGAAAATCAACAGCACCCCACACACACACTTACATAATCAACCAAGCAATTTCTACCTTTCTATACCACAAATATAAGTTTGGGAACCTAGGATACATACAGCCCGCCTAAGGGGGTTCTAATGTACTGACCTCCCGGCACAGGCCTGACCCTGCTGGCAAGCTGCCTTGGTCCTAGCCAAGGAACAAGCGTTTCAGCTTCCGCTCACCTGTATGCAGCTTATACCATGCTGACTGGCCTGGACTAGTCACCACATCCACAGTCTAGCCAAGTTAGAGATACCCTTGTGCATCTGACAAAACAAGTGTCATACAAATAAGGTCATCATTTGTGCAGCATGTGTGCTGTAAGTGTAAAGACAGGATACAGATCATTTTCTCCAGGTTTTATTGAATAGGTTGTAGACCACACTGAAACACTGGGCTGACAGTTCAGTTGTACAAGGCGGACCTGGGAGACAATTCAGGACACCTTGTTTGGGTCGAGGCTCTGCTTAGTCTGCTGGCCCAGGTGAACTATCAAACTGGATGTACTGACGCTGAGAATGGAGACACACATGACACAGCTGGCCGACACTTCCTGCACTCTAAGAGGTTAGGGTTAGGGCTAGACTGAATGTAGGTTGGCATAAAATAATACATATTTATTTTTAAATGGATGGAAAGATGCTGCCCATGCCTAGATCTTTATGTCTATTCAGCATGTCTGTTCTCACCCACTGAGGTCCCATCACCAAACGTGAAGCCTCGGATACAATAATAAAACCGGGGCAGACAATGAAAGATAGAGAGAGACAGACAGACAGATATGTAGACAGATAGGTTAAAAATTAGAACAGTTAGTGTTGTGATCAGACGGTACAACCAAAATGTCACCTCAGTGTAGTGATGCAGACAGAATTATGAACACCTGCTCCTTGCTTAGAAGGAGGTTATCATCTGCCCTCTGAAACATTCAGGACCAGGGCCGTACGCAGGATTTTTGTAATACCGAGGTCATTTAGTTGTGGTGCTTCAATCTGGTGCACTGAGAGCAGAATTAAGAGGCTAGATCTATAAAGAACAACACACATCATATTGGATTAATATCATCTTTAACTGAGAGCAGTGGAGGTCATCCAGAGAGGACACAACTTAAGTGAATGTTGATGAGAACACACCATCTATTAGAAACATGAGACTAGCTCCTCCTGTCACCTCTCTCCCAGCCTGGCCTCCTCCACTCTGATGTCCATGCTGGTCTCCTTCTGTCACCTCTGCTCCTGTCTTTTGTCCATGCTGGTCTCCTCCTGTCACCTCTCCCGCACTCTCTTGTCCATGTTGGTCTCCTCCTGTCACCTCTCCTCCACTCTGATGTCCATGTTGGTCTCCTCCTGTCACCTCTCTTCCACTGTGGTGTCCATGTTGGTCTCCTCCTGTCACCTCTCCTCCACTGTGGTGTCCATTTTCATCTCCTGTCCACAAATTAACAAAACATAAACATAAGCTATAAACACACACCCACCCACCCACCCATCCACATTCTTTTTTTAACTTGCCAGGATCTAATTAATGTAGTGTCTCTTTGGCTAACATCAGGTATCTCACGTCTCATCTCTATGTCCTCTCCTCCTGTCCCCTCTCTTCCACTCTCTTGTACCTCTTGGTTTCTTGTCAACAAATTATATAGTTTTAACAGAACATAACTATGCATACTGTGTATATGTATACACACGTACCTGTCTATTTGTTTATCTATATAAGCGGCACACCTGATTAATAACTTCCATCCAATGGTATAGGACAGGAAATAAGGATGCCTGTAGAATTTCAGGAAGTAGTGGAGCTTGTGCAAAGAGCCTAATTGCTTGGCAACACCAAACGCTTAGTGTTTACATGAGAAAATAAATATGATAGATTTCTTTGTAGAAGCACTGCTCTGTTTGTGCATGTGCGCAGGTACACCGCTTTGCTAATGTTAACTTGGGTCAAGAATAGCCTACACCTAGCTAGCCACGTTGTGACGGCTAGGATCATGGATGTATTCACTAACTAGCTATTTATCTAACGAGGCATCTCAGCATCTTCGTCTACGTTCTTAAATGTGAGCATTTAGGCGCTGTCAATGTTATAACTAATTGAAAATACGTTACAATAACTGCTTATTGTTATGTTAAACTCCCTTACCTCGAAAGACGTCCAATATGTTCGCTTGATCGTCCGCAGCTGACACTTATTAATGACAAATTAGCTTTGCGTCTCACACCCCTTCTCCTCAGAGAAAGGCGATTCGCCAAATAAAAAGTGATTCAACCGTTTCAGGCGAAATGAGTTTTTGATTGACAAGACGATTGTCAGCCTCTGATTGGCCAAAGTAGAAATTGATTGACAGTTGACCCGCCCCCTCGAAGTCTCCGGGCCTGCAGAGTCTGAACAGTGATACGCGTCATTGTTCCCGGCTTTCACCGATTGGTTAAGAGCATTGAAAAGACTAGCAGTCACGACCAAAAGTGTATATAAATTGTGTTCGTAATCTGTGTCTCTCTCTACCTTGGAAACTTTTCACAGTTGAACATTGTTTGTCACGCCTGTAAAGATTCCCTATTGCAAAGATTTTTTTATCCATCTGAAGAAAACAAGAGACAAGCTCTTTATTCTTTTTGAGTAAACAAACGTTTCCATCACAACCTACTCACTAGCCTTTCACTGTAGGCTACGACAATCCTCAATTCGGTAAGTTGTATGTTATTTTTTATTTGTGAAAGATTAGAGCGAAGCCGTTTGGGGCTTCGGTTTAGGAAGTGAACTTCGAATGAACAAGGGAGGGTTAGACGACTGTTTTTGAATTTGAGTCCAGGAGAGGGTTACTGTTCTTTTTAATTTGAGTCCAGGGGAGGGTCATATAGCTACGCATTTGAATCGAAAACAGAATAGTTTATTCATCTTTTCGGAATTCAGCAAGAGAAGAGTTGCAGCACCATCTAATTATGAACCACGATGTTGATAGCCTTCTTTGTTGTGATAGTATTGATAAAATCACCCCAACACGGGATTGGAAGCGGCGACAGATGATAGATTTATTGTACAAAGATACAATCACATGGAACACTGGGATGTTTCCCTCGTCTCTCTCTCTCCCTGCTTCTGTGATGTTTCCCTAGTCTCTCTCTCTCCCTGCTTCTCTGGGATGTTTTCATAGTCTCTCTCTCTCCCTGCTTCTCTGGGATGTTTCCCTCTTCTCTCTCTCTCTCTTCTCTGGGATGTTTCCCTAGTCTCTCTCTCTCCCTGCTTCTCTGGGATGTTTCCCTCATCTCTCTCTCCCTGCTTCTCTGGGATGTTTCCCTAGTCTCTCTCTCTCCCTGCTTCTCTGGGATGTTTCCCTAGTCTCTCTCTCTCCCTGCTTCTCTGGGATGTTTCCCTCGTCTCTCTCTCTCCCTGCTTCTCTGGGATGTTTCCCTCGTCTCTCTCTCTCCCTGCTTCACTGGGATGTTTCCCTCGTCTCTCTCTCTCCCTGCTTCTCTGGGATGTTTCCCTCGTCTCTCTCTCTCCCTGCTTCTCTGGGATGTTTCCCTCGTCTCTCTCTCTCCCTTCTTCTCTGGGATGTTTCCCTAGTCTCTCTCTCTCCCTGCTTCTCTGGGATGTTTCCCTCGTCTCTCTCTCTCCCTGCTTCTCTGCTGGCTGCGGCAGTGGCGCGAAGTCAAGGTCTTAGACTTCCCTCCCCGCATGGTGTTATCAGCGGCCCAGTCCCAATGTCCCCCCTAAACCCTCAAGCCCTGAGCCCTCACAGACTTATTGACGTCACCTGGTAAAGTGGTTGAGTGCCAGAGGCTGCAAGGGCTCGAATTGGTATAAAAAGGAATGGGACAGCACTTGCGACATCACATTACATTGACGTGAAAACACATTTCTTACTACTGTGGGTGTGGGGCTTTTTTTATCAAATTATCAATTTTACATGTTTTTCTTGTAGGCCTTCATGTAAATTAATTTTGGGCTTTGTCAAATCCCCTTTACATTATCCGAACTCTGTGTTACCCTCAACATGTCTGTTCAACTTGTTGAAATCATTTCATTTTGTGGTGATATGCGAACTATATTATTGCCTGTGATTCTTGTTTGTGATGAATCCAAAAGTATTTACTTAAGAATTATAATGATAATATATTATGTATACACATTCCTGCACCTCACAACTCTTTCCATATTCATGTTGGAAATCTCAATTCAAAGAACACTGCACCGAAATGGGTGATTAATGTCATACTGCTTTTAACTGGGAAATCATATGATTTAGAGCAACATAAATCGATGTAATTTATAACCGTAGCCTAGATATTTTTTACACATCACATTATACAAACCCATGGGGTTAATAACCCATACTTAAAAATAATGAAACCAAAATAATTATAAGGTTACTTGTGCAGATAAGCAAGTCCAGCTGAAAACATGAAAACATATTTTGTTTTGTAACGTGAACATTAGGGTTGGTTGATCTGTCCGTGCTTGTTTATTGGCTGTTCTTCAGGTAACCCCGTGTTTCACGTCACAACGATATGAACTGTGGGTAATTCCCTTAGGCGAAGTCTGCAGAAGTGCAGACTTACGGTAAGGGGCCATAAAGGGCTCAAAATGTCTGCCAGAGAGCCCTCATGCACTTGCCGATTTGACATTGGGACACCCCTAAGCCCTCGCGGACTTCGCGGGAGCGCGCCCTTAAGTCTGTGAGTCTGCAAGGGTGGACATTGGGACTGGGCCAACGTGTCTCTCTGCTGGGAGCAGCGAATCTGTCTGTCCGAGTTGCCTACCGTTTCCAAATCAAAGTCTCAAGGTTTGGTTGAGACGTTAAATAGTGCTCTCTCGGCCCAGCCCCCACGCCTGCCCGTTTAGGTGAAGCTAGATTGGTGGAGGAGTGACCATACAGATGTGTCGCCTGTCACCCTAACTTGATATCTTAATCACCATTGGTTGTCAGTCTAGGTTGTGTCTGTTTAGTGTCCCATAGAGATGTGTCATTAATACCCCAGAGGAGAGGCCCCCCCTGTGGCCTAAGTGTGACCTCTTGACACCCACTACCCTGAACGGCCACAGCAGCATCAGCTGTCTCCTTCTATCCCTTCCACTGCACATTCCAGGCTGTTTACATGAGCACAAAAACACACAAACAAGCATTACATTGACTTTAAGACTGGACTTTTACCTATATTCTTCAATGTATTAAATAGCTGGACCACTTCTTGCTGCTGAAGGCTGATTTATTCTGGATAGAATAAACACACACATAGTTATACATTTGCACTGAGGCTGGTCAGGCATCAGATGGACCGCCAGCAACTGAGGTTTACATGTTGCTATACAATTACTGTAATAAAGTCAAGGATCATACACTCTCAAAGTTATTTACTCTTTATTGCATTCTGCACTTCAGACTCCATTACTACGCCTTCTGGTGGTTATCTCCTTGCTGAACGTTACTTCCGGTCCCCCTCTACATTAAGCCCCTCTCCGTATATCACCTGACTGCCTGACTGAATATAAAATACAACATTAATCAGAACATTACAACATTCCTCCCCCCATAGTCTACAAAAATCATTTTTTTATGTGCTGAACAAATTCACTTAAACCTAGTCTGATTCTACGAGGGGATTATTCTGCCCCTGCTACCACTTAGTCCTTGAGATACGTGGGTGCCTGTCTAACTCTCACTGGGTAACAATTTCCCAAAACCCCAATGTCTGGAGGCCCCGGTGCCACTGCATCTGGTGCTGGATTCTCTAGTTCTGCTGGCGGCACCAGTATGCCTGGATCCTCTGCTTCTTGTGGCGGTGCCCATACTACCTTGTGTGCCTGATTTTCTAGTTCTTGCTCTGCTGTGTCCACAGGAACACTCTCCTCTTAGAGACTGGTCAGCCAGGTTGTGATCATAACATGGCTGTATCTGATCCTGATGTCGTCTCACCAGTTTCCCATCCAGTGTTTTCACTCTCCAAGAGACTGGACCGGTCCTCTCTATAAGTTGCCGGAATCCACTTCTGGCCTGAGTATCCCCTCACATAGACTGAATCAGACACTTGTAAATAGCAAGGGACGCACCTGATCTAGCCGTGTCCTGATCCTGCGGTTCATGAGCAGCTCAGCTGGCGTGGCTCCCGTGGTGGTCTGGGGGGTTGATCTGTACTTGAACAGGAACCTGGATAGCTTTGTCTCCAGACTACCTTCCCCTATCTTCTTGAGTCCCTCCTTGACCACCCGCACCGCCCGCTCTGCACAGCCATTTGAGGACGGGTGGTATGGTGCTGTTGTGACATGCTGTATGCCATTCTTTTGTAGGATGCACTGACCAGACTAGGCCCATTATCACTGACAATCACTGCAGGGGTGGCAAAAATGCTTCTCAGTCTCTCGATAGTCATGGATGAAGTAATAAACGACATTGGGTGAGCCTCGATCCATTTTTAATAGGCATCTACGACGATGAGGAGCATCTTCCCCAATACAGGCCCACAGAAGTCCAGAGGCAGCCTCATCCATGGTTGGTCTGGCCACTCCCACGGGTGTAGCGGTGCTGTTGCAGGGGTGGCTTGGTAGGACTGACATGCATGACATTCCCGCACAGCGGACTCTAAATCCGCTTCCATTTTTGTCCACCATACGTAGCCGCGGGCCAAAGACTTCATTGGTGAGACCCCCGGACCCCCGGATGAGCTTCATGAAGCTCCTCAATCATGATTCGTCTTCCTTGAGGTGGGATTATCACTCTACTTTCCCACAGTATGCACCCCTCCTCCACGCTCACTTCCTGTTTTCTTCTTATGTATGGCTGCATTTCTGGGTTGTTGCAGTACTCTGAGGGCCAGGAGTCCTGCAGCAGCGCCTGATGTACTCTGGACAGAATGGGGTCTCGCCGGGTCCCCTCCCATATCTGCGTTACCTGTAGTGGTGTGCCATTCATGTGCTCCATGAGCATTACCACCTCTTCTTCCCGTGGTGTGGCAGCGGACGTGATCGGCAGGGGGAGCCTGCTCAGTGCATCCGCGTTCCCGTGTTTTGAGCCCTCCTTATACTCCAAGGTGTACTCATAAGCTGCCAAAATCAGTGCCCATCTTTGCGTTCTGGCTGCGGCGAGGTGTGGGATGCCTTTACTCTCCCAGGAGGTCCAGCAGCGGTTTGTGGTCTGTCACAATGGTGCAGTGTTTCCCAAACAGATACTGGTGGAATTTCTTAAAGGAGTAGTAAAGGGAAAAATCATGTTTAGCCCTGTTTTAAGGTTACTTATGATCATATACAATGGTTCAGATCAAAATTTGACAAAACTAGCACTTTTGAGAAAGTGTGATAATTGCTCTACCACCGTTTTGGTCATACAATGGATGTGGGTGAGCACTGTGGAAAATCATTCAAAAAATATGTTAAACTCTTGTATATGATCATAAGTAACCTTAAAACAGGGCTAAACATGATTTTCCCCCTTACTACTCCTTTAAAGTTACCCAATGTAGTTTTTGACCATTAGTATGCGCTCTAGAGCAAATTTGAGGTGGTCCCCGAAAATCGCATACTACATCATTGCGTCAATACGTGGAGCACATAATAGTGACGTTTCACACATCTTTGTTTTCAAAACATTAGCTAAATATAATTTTTCGAAGAAATTACAAGGTAGGAAAGACATTCAAGTGATTCATCATGTTTATTAGACTACAAGGAAGTAGTACAGTAGGACCCCACTTAAACGAACCCAACGGGACCGAAGGTTGTTCGTATCTCTGAAATGTCCGGATGACTAAAACGTATGTTAAAATGCACCAAATTCACATAATAGTGACGTTTCACACATCTTTGTTGTTTTCAAAACATTAGCTAAATATAATTTTTCGAAGAAATTACAAGGTAGGAAAGACATTCAAGTGATTCATGATGTTTATTAGACTACAAGGAAGTAGTACAGTAGGACCCCACTTAAACGAACCCAACGGGACCGAAGGTCGTTCGTATCTCTGAAATGTCCGGATGACTAAAACGTATGTTAAAATGCACCAAATTCAATAAGTGGTATACTTGTTTCATATAGACTCATAATACACCGATAAATACCCTTAATTACTTGTGAAAATGCATCAAAATTGTAATCAAATAGCCAACTAAACTCATATAGCCTAGCCTATAATAAAATAAACGAATTTCCACTTGAGTGCGTGCAAATCAAATACAGTACTTCGTACGACTCGTTTGCGTTTTGTGCTCGACATTTTCCCGCTTTAGAGTAACCAAGAAATGAAACGTGACAATAGGCTACAGCCTACAGGCAACATGTAGGTCTACATACAGTTCAGTTTTTATTCACAGTAGGATACAGTGTGTTTTGATTACAATAAAAGACGGCCCCCAATGTCTCCTTGTTCTGATGTATTCCAAATTAATCTCTCCAACACAGGATTTGAGCGACATCAAAAGCTGTTTATTCCAGAAGGGTTAACATACAAAAGACGATGGCATAAAGTCTAATGTAAACTTGACCTCTCTGTATGCTGTCTGAACTCAAATTAAAGCATTGGTCTCGTTGCAACGTTCTTATGGTTCGGGTGTCCCCCCCCCTCGTCTCTTCTCCGATAAGACTGTCTTTCTCGTCTCTTCTGTGGCCTTGTTTGGTCAAGATAAGCTACGCCGCCTCGGCGCTAACCACAACAATTGCTGTTTAGCACTTAATTTACCAGCCCTAACACCGTGTCCTAACTGCTTGCGACGCGAGCAACAGAACGCGACATCGCATACTTGCTGTCCTAACTGAAACTGTTAAATTTCCTGTTCTGTTACGTCATTTGTCTATATTCCCAACTGAAGACAGACGCCTGTCAACGCGAGCGACAGGAGGAAAATAGGAACAGGGCGAGCGTCAAAAGGGCAGTTAAAACGTTGCGCCACTTCGCGCTGCGTCGCTCGCGTCCAGTTAGGACATAACAATAGAAGACTAAGCAATGGAACGCATTTTGTCGCTGACGCTCGCGTCGCGTGTAGTTAGGACACGGTGTAAGAATGTCATCTTTATCTCATAAGTCTATGGAAGAGGGACACCGTTTTCTTACAGAACACACCAGCTACAGCCATACTCAGAGGTCGATCATAATAATTTAGAAAAAGCTAACATGATCAGATTAAATCAATATTTCTTAGAAAATCTGCCAGATTCAACACTTATCTGCTACGGAATGAATTCCTTTTTCCTTGATCCTGTATCCCAGGTACACCACCTCTGGTGCCATGAAGACATTTCTCTCTCCTATGCCTGGGGCTGATGACACCCCATAGGGTAGCCTGGTGTACTGGTATAAACCGCGGTGGGTGTTAATTGTTGTGAACTTCTTAGATTCTTCATCCCGTGGGAGTTGCTAGTATGCCTGAGACATGTCTAGTTTGGTGAATTTCTGTCCCCCCCCAGTACTGCCAACAAGTCCTCAGTTTTTGGAATGGGGTAGTTATCTATCTTAGACACTGGATTCACGGTAACTTTATAGTCCCCACATATTCTAGTTGTTTTGTCTGGTTTAAGTATAGGAACTATGGGAGCGGCCCACTCGGAAACTCACAGGCTCTATGATGCCTTCCTTCTCTAATCTAACCAACTCTGTCTCAACTTTGCCCTTGAGGGCATATGGCAGAGGCCTGGCTTTGAAATACCTTGGCTTGGCCTCGGGGTCAACAGAGATCTTTGCTGTAGCTCCCACTAAACTGCCCAGCTCACCTTAAACACCTCTCCGTGTTGTGAGAGTAGCTCACTCAACTCCTGCTTTTGACCTGTATGTAGTCTGAAAATGGCCCTCCAGTCTAGCCTAATGGCCTCTAGCCAATTTATCCCCAAGAGATTTGGCCCCTCCCCTCTTACCACTATCAATGGCAACTGTCTGGTCTGCCCCTTGTAACTGACTTGTGTGTACATCTTGCCTAGCACCCCTACACTTTCTCTGGTGTACATATACAGCTTTGTTCTTGTATGGTGGAGTTTCCCCCCTCCCATCTTCCTGTATGTTTTCTCATTCACTATAGTCAGGCTTGCCCCAGTGTCTACTTCAAACTCAATGTTGCATCCATTCACTGCCATCTGCTCTCTGTATGGCTCTACTCTTTTTTCATCATCGATATTGTTCATCATGTGGGCATACTCCTCTTCCTCTTCTTCCAGTCTGTGGCGCGCTATGGCTTCTTCCATACGGACTTGTGGTCACGATTGAATAGATAGCTGGTTGGCTTGGTTCCACGATTGAAAATCTTCAATCAGTATCCCTGCACACCGCACTGATCACTATACATATACACACTGTACATACAAACTTTAAAGTTACTATTTAAATACATTGTAAATATTACACTTACTTATTCATTCAATTGGACCATAACATTTCTGTGATCTTTTGGGATGTTTGCTTTGGCATTGTAAATGTATGTTTCCCATGCCAATAAAGCCCTTTGAATTGAAGTAAAATATAGAAGACATACAGATAGTATATAATATATAATAATAATAATATAATATCCATTCATACTTGGATGGATGGATGAATAGATGGATAGGGATTTGTGTTAGTGAAAATGTGCTTCACTGAGACGGGAAGCACAGGGTGTAATCTTACCAGTCTCAATATGCTCTCCTGTGAAATGTATCGCAATCCCAATATTTGTACATGTTTGGCATGGCTTGGACTTTAGCATTCCCCTGGCACTTGTTTTCACTGCTCCCACGGAGGACTATGTGCAAGTCATGCCAGATGCCTACAAATAGATGGACTCCACTTTGCGTGTGTAAACTGTAGAATAATTAGGCATTACAATCAGGTGAAGAAATATGAACACATGCTCATTTCTCAGATTTCCAGAATCTATTTGGCTGCGCTCACGCTATATTGATAGAAGTAGGCCTAGGCTATATTGATAGAAGTAGGCCTAGGCTATATTGTTAGAAGTAGGCCTAGGCTATATTGTTAGAAGTAGGCCTAGGCTATATTGATAGAAGTAGGCATAATCTATATTGTTAGAAGTAGGCCTAGGCTATATTGATAGAAGAAGCCTAGGCTATATTGATAGAAGTAGGCCTAGACTATATTGATAGAAGTAGGCCTAATCTATATTGTTAGAAGTAGGCTGGGACTGACTGCCCCCCTGATCATAAAGTCAAACTGCGCATATGAACATCATGTCACTAGAGAGACAGAAACAGCAGGATCCAGAGATGGTAAGGGACTGTGATAGAACTAACAGAAGGAAGTTAATAGAGAAACGACTAGAAATGAATCCAGAGGCCTATAAACAATGAGATGCAAATAAAAAGGCTATGTTAAGGGAAAGACTTCATGAACAATTAAACAAGACAACAATAGGCAGGCTTTTCAGATATCGTGTCAGGGATGGACCCATCTTTGCATGTGTAAACTGTAGAATAATTAGGCATTACAATCAGGTGAAAAAATATGAACACATGCTCATTTCTCATATTTCCAGAATCTATTCTGCTGCTCTCACTCAAAATAAACCATCTCTCCAGTCTTGAAAGTCTCCCTCCCTCCCTTCCTCCCTCCATACAGTCAGTCCCTACATCTCACCCACTTTTTCTCCCTCCCTCTCTTCCTTCATCTTTCCTTCCTCCCGTCTCTCCCTCCCTCACCTGTTTGTTCTTATGAAACCACCCCCTCTCTCCCCCAGGTATGTGAACTGTGCCCGTACTGAGGAAGAGCCGAACCTGGTAGGGTTTCAGTACTGTGGAGGGATCCTGTTTCGCGGCTGCTGGCTGTCGGGGTGGAGCTGCTGGTCTGGTACGGACAGGAGTACAGATACAAGAGCATCTCCAACTACGTCTGGGAAGAAAAGGGCACCGCTAGAGGTATCTGTCCTCAACTCTTCTTCCCTCTGTCTTCTCCATCTCTCTCTCATCCACCTCTTTCCTTAAAGCTGAAAGAACAAGAGGTCTGCTGGTCATAATAATAACCGCTGTCCAAGTAGCTCTCCTTTACCGTCCTTCCTCTCCTCTGTCTTTTTCCCATGGTGCCAGACAGCAGGCAAGACATGGGCATACAGCGTGAAATTCAGGACACTCATGCATGCAACGATACAGAGGGCACTATGTCATGAACTGCAATGGTGCCTGTGCAAATCGCTTTTGTGAGGCACGCAAATTGCCAATATTAGACAGGCACACTTGCTCAGAACAAAATGGAATGCTGTTAGTTGCCATGGAACATGGTAGCTTGACTTATCTTCAGGAGTGCTAGCTTACTCTAGCTATCTAAGGTAGCTAGGTCATAATAATAACCGCTGTCCAAGTAGCTCTCCTTTACCGTCCTTCCTCTCCTCTGTCTTTTTCCCATGGTGCCAGACAGCAGGCAAGACATGGGCATACAGCGTGAAATTCAGGACACTCATGCATGCAACGATACAGAGGGCACTATGTCATGAACTGCAATGGTGCCTGTGCAAATCGCTTTTGTGAGGCACGCAAATTGCCAATATTAGGCAGGCACACTTGCTCAGAACAAAATGGAATGCTGTTAGTTGCCATGGAACATGGTAGCTTGACTTATCTTCAGGAGTGCTAGCTTACTCTAGCTATCTAAGGTAGCTATTGCCGTGGGCTTCAATGTATTCATGCTTGTTTTCTCTCCTTTCTCCTCTTTTCTTTTTCTCACTCCTCTCTCTCCGCTGTCGCTCTCCTTCACTCGAGCTCAGCCAGAGGAACCTCTAACATATCTTTCTCTCTCCTGTCCTCAATCTGAAGTTGTGGTGTCGTCGTGTTTCGCCCCCCACTAGTTACATACGTATAAACACTCTATACAGTATTTGCACTTGTAATACAGGTGTGAGAATCCCTTTTAATGTTTGTCTCTTTCTCTTTCACTCTCACAGGAGTTATGTCAGACTTGTCACAGACTCAGGTGTTCTCCTGCTCTGTGTGCCCATTCACCTACACCTCCCAGATCTACCTCAACAAGCACCTCAAGAGGAGCCATGACAACCTCTACGTCTCTCTCTTTCGTCTCTCGAGCAGACAGATCAGACCAGAGATTCTCTCCTCCTCCTCTCAATCACTCCCTATCACCACCTCCAACACCCCCCTCACCCCAGCTCCCGCCCAGAGACAGAGAGACACAGACAAGCCAACACCGGACCACTGTGAACAGTGTGGGAAGAACTTCACTACGTCAGAAAATTTAAAGACACACCAGCGTGTTCATACAGGAGAGAAGCCATACCACTGTGACCAGTGTGGAAAGAACTTCACTACATCAGAAAATTTAAAGACACACCAGCGTGTTCATACAGGAGAGAAGCCATACCACTGTGACCAGTGTGGGAAGAACTTCACTACGTCAGGAGAGTTAAAGACACACCAGCGTGTTCATACAGGAGAGAAGCCATACCACTGTGACCAGTGTGGAAAGAACTTCACTACGGCAGGAGAGTTAAAGAAACACCAGCGTGTTCATACAGGAGAGAAGCCATATCACTGTGACCAGTGTGGAAAGAACTTCACTACGTCAGAACATTTAAAGACACATCAGCGTGTTCATACAGGAGAGAAGCCATACCACTGTGACCAGTGTGGAAAGAACTTCACTACGTCAGGAGATTTAAAGACACATCAGCGTGTTCATACAGGAGAGAAGCCATACCACTGTGACCAGTGTGGAAAGAACTTTACTGCGTCAGGAGATTTAAAGAAACACCAGCGTGTTCATACAGGAGAGAAGCCATACCACTGTGACCAGTGTGGAAAGAACTTTACTGCGTCAGGAGATTTAAAGAAACACCAGCGTGTTCATACAGGAGAGAAGCCATACCACTGTGACCAGTGTGGAAAGAACTTCACTAGGTCAGGACATTTAAAGACACACCAGCGTGTTCATACAGGAGAGAAGCCATACCACTGTGACCAGTGTGGGAAGAACTTCACTGACTCAGGAAAGTTAAATATACACCAGCGTGTTCATACGGGAGAAAAGCCATACCACTGTGACCAGTGTGGAAAGAACTTCACTACGTCAGGACATTTAAAGACACACCAGCGTGTTCATACAGGAGAGAAGCCATACCACTGTGACCAGTGTGGAAAGAACTTCACTACGTCAGGATATTTAAAGACACACCAGCGTGTTCATACAGGAGAGAAGCCATACCACTGTGACCAGTGTGGGAAGAACTTCACTGACTCAGGAAAGTTAAATATACACCAGCGTGTTCATACGGGAGAAAAGCCATACCACTGTGACCAGTGTGGGAACAACTTCACTAGGTCAGGAGAGTTAAAGATACACCAGCGTGTTCATACAGGAGAGAAGCCATACCACTGTGACCAGTGTGGGAACAACTTCACTAGGTCAGGAGAGTTAAAGATACACCAGCGTGTTCATACAGGAGAGAAGCCATACCACTGTGACCAGTGTGGAAAGAACTTCACTACGTCAGAACATTTAAAGACACACCAGCGTGTTCATACAGGAGAGAAGCCATACCACTGTGACCAGTGTGGAAAGAACTTCACTACGTCAGGAGATTTAAAGAAACACCAGCGTGTTCATACAGGAGAGAAGCCATACCACTGTGACCAGTGTGGAAAGAACTTCACTAGGTCAGAACATTTAAAGACACACCAGCGTGTTCATACAGGAGAGAAGCCATACCACTGTGACCAGTGTGGAAAGAACTTCACTACGTCAGGAGAGTTAAAGATACACCAGCGTGTTCATACAGGAGAGAAGCCATACCACTGTGACCAGTGTGGAAAGAACTTCACTACGTCAGGAGAGTTAAAGACACATCAGCGTGTTCATACAGGAGAGAAGCCATACCACTGTGACCAGTGTGGAAAGAACTTCACTACGTCAGGAGATTTAAAGACACATCAGCGTGTTCATACAGGAGAGAAGCCATACCACTGTGACCAGGGTGGAAAGAACTTCACTACGTCAGGAGATTTAAAGAAACACCAGCGTGTTCATACAGGAGAGAAGCCATACCACTGTGACCAGTGTGGAAAGAACTTCACTACGTCAGGAGATTTAAAGAAACACCAGCGTGTTCATACAGGAGAGAAGCCATAGCCTTAGGCCTGGATTACACTACTGCGTTTTTCTGAGTTTTCGCCTGCCTTTGCGCCTAGCAATTACAATACCCAGACCAAAATGAGGCTCGAACCCGGAGGCAGATCGATACGTCCGGGGCTACGTTTTGGTGCTTGAAATCCGGCGATGCGTTCTAGTGTAATAGGCGGATCTGGAGATTTTTGGAAAAAAACTATAGGAATAGGGCTACACTGTAACTCTGTATTCACTTCTTATAACAATCAAACGGATGATTCATGAGTTTGAGCTACATAGTATCTTACTGTATACTATAGTTAATCAGACAAGCAGATAATATCGTAGGAGGAATTTAACTGTATTCCATGTTTGCAGGTTCCACCCAAAAAGAAGACATTTCAAATCAACCTACACAAGAGTAGACACCTCAATTATCTTGTTAAAAGAAAAGTAACTAGCAAAAAGTTTTCTTGTTAAACCTTTTTATTGAGCTATCGCTATATAAAATATATATTGAGATGTGCCGCTACACGTGTGGGTAGACTCCCCAGCTCAGTCTTTTGTGTTCCCGACAAACGGCAACTTGATCACACCTGTCTGAACTTCCCAGCACTCCTGCCCTTTTCTTTTTCAATAATATCTCTATTCAATACTCAAATTCAGCCCAAATGTTCCAATGTATTGTTCACAATCATTGTGTACAATCAGTTTGTTTTAAGTCCTTCATCCATTCCCTCACGATATAGCTCCCATATTATTACGTAATATGTTTTTACGAATATGCCAACTATCTGTCCCGCATGGTGTCGTTCTAAAACATCACCATCTAGATGAATAAGCCTACTATTTTAAACCGCACCAGAGATATGAGCAAACATGATTTAGGTTACCTATTAGGCCAGTAAAAGGAGATGTTTGCTTTTGCAAAAGAACCCCTCATATGTTGTACAGTTTAATCTGGAATAATATTCTGAAGTCATGTGTAATCATTCTACAAGCAATTGGTTTATTCGGGTGAACCAATGAGTGCGTTTACATGCACTCAATAAACCTTGCTTAAACGGAATATTGACAATGGCCATGTAAACATCAATAAACCGTTTGAATAAACGGAATATGGGCATATTCCGAATATAAAAAAAACGAATAAGTCCCCTGGTTTATTCCTTTTCCAAACCGAATATTGAGTCATGTATACGCTCATCAGTTTATTCCCACCAAAAGGAACATGAATTTGTGCTCTGCGCATGTTTTAGATTACTGAACTAACGTTAACCATTCTCAAAATGCAATACAAAACAAATCTATAGTATATTTCATAGGTAGGCCTACAGTTTATTTTATTCTGCAAAATCAATTCTGTTATGTCTAAACAAACTAGTTTTGTACTGACTATTCTATTTGTTGCTGCTGTTTTGATTGTATTTCTGCTTGTTATGTTCTCTCCTGTTCTGTGATTGTATTTATGTATTTCCCACCAATCCTAGCTGCGAATCTTCATCCAAAGGGCCCGGGGGGCTCTGGTGTGAACGAGTGGCATATGAAAGAGAGCCACAGCACCGGCGTTTAACATTTCCTCTCGTTTTATCCTTTCAGTAAGGAAGTGAATGAGGAGGAGTGTGAAGTGGTGTTGCTGGATGAGAGCAAGCACTATAGCGCACCACAAACATATTGCTATCGTTTCCATTCTTTGCTGTCTGGGGAGATGGGCTAAACAGGAAGAAGAAACACGCCGAAAAACTTTCATTGCGATGACGTTCTCCGTGCGTCGCTGGTTTAAATTCGGAATATACCGAATGATTACAATTACCATACAGGAATATTCCTTTTTGCTTGCGCATGTAAACTCCTTATTCCTAATGTTTCAATAACCGAATATGGACAATAAACCAAATATTGAGTGCATGTAAATGTAGTCAGTGATAAAAATCTAAATAGGAATTGGATATGGAGTTTGGATTACTGGAGAAAATGAAAAGAGGAACATGAGGAAGATCCTTGGTGAACTGAATAATACGGCAGGCCTTATCCTATAGGCCTATGGAATGCTGTTCAGGACGTTGGGTGAATGAATGGATTTAATTTAGTCCTCTGGGTAAAAGTCAATTGCTTTCAAAACATGAAAGAATAAAACCAAAAAGTACTGCAACACGAAGTAGATGAAATGGTGATTGCATAGGGAACTGTTTAAATTAATTCCAATACACCTGGTTGAGTTCATGGTTTACAACCATTCATCTCTTACAATATACATGAATAAATTATCAGATGAACAGTAGTAATGGTAGGCTATAATATTGTTATCACAGCAGTGCAGAATGCAATTAGAGATTGGAATAAGTAGAGTATCTTTTTGGATTTGAGATTATTTTAAAAGCAGGGGATGCGCTCCACACATGGAATACAAACTGGGATGGAAATGTATTTGTTGGTGACTGTTGGCGTTGGTTGGATGGTATTTTAAACTCGTAACTTTTCAGAATGTTTTTTTTAATTTTTTCATTAGCCTTTTTAATAAACATTGTATAACCTGAGAGAGGTACTGTAGAGTGTGTTCATTTGTGTTCCTGCCTCAGTATCCAACCCTGGACTGACCCCCCCTCAGTATCCAACCCTGGACTGACCCCCCCCCCCCCCCAATATCCAACCCTGAACTGACCCCTCCTCACTATCCAACCCTGGACTGACCCCACCTCAGTATCCAACCCTGGACTGACCCCTCCTCAGTATCCAACCCTGGACTGACCCCCCCTCAGTATCCAAACCTGGACTGACCCCACCTCAGTGTCTCTGCATGCCTCTTCCATTGATCCCAGGGAGAGTCATGCAGGTGTCTGGTTTGTGTTCATAGACCTTTGTTGACTTTCGTTGTCTTTTATTATTGTCCTTATTAAGCTCTGCGTTGTGTTTTGATTACAATAAAAGACGGCCCCAGATCTCACACAATACCACACAGTCCAGTGTCCCTTCTTTAGGTGTATTCCAAATGAATCTCTCCAACACAGGATTTGAGCGACATCAAAAGCTGTTTATTACAGAAGGTTTAACATACAAAAGACGATGGCATATAGTCTAATGTACAGCTGACCTGTTTGTATGCTGTCTGGACTCAAATCAAATCATCTGAGCTCGAGCACGGTTCTTATGTGGTTTGAGTGCCCCCACCCCCCCCTCGTCTCTTCTCCGATAAGACTGTCTTGCTGGTCTCTTCTGTGGCCTTGTTTTGTCAAGTCAACCTACGCCGCCTTGGCGCTAACCACAACAATTGCTGTTTGGCACAGAGTGTACCAGCCATGGAATGTCATCTTTATCTCATAAGTCTATGGAAGAGAGTCACCATTTCTTACAGAAAGCTCCAGCTACAGCCATACTCAGAGGTCAATCAATATAATTAGGAACAGCTAACAGGATCAGATTACACCAATATTTCTCTGAAAATATTCAACACCTTCCAACACCAAAGTGTAAATAATTCCTCAATGGGACTGAGGAATGGGGAGTAAGGGGGTAACGGTGTATCCACCTGTGAAGTTATGTATGGTGGTTGGTGAACCAGTCCCAGACCAGAGCAGCCCGGTGGAAACTAACATTATCCCACATGACAACAAACCTGGGCTGCTCTGCTCCATCCTGTACAACTGCATTATATAGAGCACCAGATATGTCATTGTGAGTGGAGTGCACTTCTAAAGCATAGAGCGCTTTACAATATCTTTCTCATTCACTCACCAATGGTGGCCAGCTGGTGTTAGCCTGCTCTTTGGGATAAATTAGTGTCTTACTTAAGAACACGTCAACGAAGCAGAGGAGATAGCTGGAATTGAACTGGAGGCTCCCAGACGGCTACTCTACCTCCTGAGCTGCTGCCGCCCCCTCAGAACGTGATCATGTGTGCAGTACTGGATGGACCTAGGGTGGCACGGTGATGGAGAACTCCTTGCAGATGTAGGAACCTCTTGAAAATGTTTTCAGCCCTCAAAGGCCATATCTAGGTTTTTGCAGGTTGATAATCAATCTAGTAATTATATTCCGTAAACTAAGGCATGTTTAAATGATTTTATTGTGAGCTCACAAGGTATGTCTGATCTCCAGAGCAGGGATATCAGAGTACAAATGTGTGGTCAGATAACAATGAGTCTCATACTTCAGCCAAAATGACCTCATCTTAAGACCGCCTCCTCCTTATCTCTCTGGGCTAGTGGAAAGGGCTCTCCCCCTCCCCCAACTTAACATTCTTGAAGCTCACAGACCTGCTTCCACACACCACAAAACACTGATTCTTCTTCCAGGAACAGAAGGTGATATTTCCCCCACGCTGCCCAGGGACATTCACAACAGCTCTTTGTCCTGTAACATCTGGGCCCCGACGCCTGGTTTTAGATAGATTGAATCCATCCATCAATGAAAATGAACTCATGACGCAGTGCAGCTGCGCCAAATACCACCAATAGGCCGTTCACACCTCTCATATTGAAATGAATGGAATGCACAAGAACAAGAGCCCTGGATCAGGTCCAAATCCAGCCAGCTTGCTAATAACACCAGTTAACATTAGCTAGCCAACACCAGATATAAATCTAACCAGGTAGATATGAATAGGCTACAGCAGGATCTTGACTAGTCGTAAAATTAGAAGACCTTAAACGCAAATGAAAACGCAAGTGCTCATTTTACCATACTTTGGAAAATAAGTACCCTAACACACCCTATAGAACATGTAATCTATGGGCTGCAGCTATTGAGTCTGAGATAAATAATAATAGGCACAAATCCTTATTAAATCAATTTTAATTCATTGCTTTTATCTCTAGCAAGATTGATTATGCTCTCCTAAAGCTATAATCAAAGTTTTGATGACTGAGGCCCAATTTAGGGACCAAATAAGATTGAGTCCACCCAAGAAAAACAAATAATTCCCTTTATTTGACAAACCAATCATAGTCTACATACCAGTGATTATACCAATATGAGGTCATTTTAAGATCACTCAAACA
This sequence comes from Borostomias antarcticus, assembly GCF_949987555.1. Lineage (NCBI taxonomy): Eukaryota > Metazoa > Chordata > Actinopteri > Stomiiformes > Stomiidae > Borostomias > Borostomias antarcticus. The sequence goes on from NC_140234.1 coordinate 4,484,456, forward strand.
TTCAGTTCCGAGTCCGGGTCCAGATCCAGGGCTACAGCCAACAGCAGGGGGAGGCGGACTGGACTGGGAAGGTGTTTGCATAGTCCTTGAACTCTGCTCCCTTCTTTTCTCCTCCAGATTAATCACTTCCATCCAATAGTAGAGGACAGGAAATAAAAATGCCTGTAGAATTTCAGGAAGTAGTAGAGCTTGTGCAAAGAGCCTATTGTCAGACAGTACTTCAGGAACAGTGTAAATCACACAAGTCAACTGTTGGCACGTTGCATGTCTGTGACTGATAAATCGTCAATGACGTGTAAATGGTTGAAATTCATGTTGAAATGAAGCCCCCTCTTTTCCATTGCAACTATAGCAGAGGCCGTTATTCACATAACAGTTGACAGTGTTTGCTTTCTTCACTGACAGAGAGAGAGAGGGTGAAAGAGAGGGAGAAGATGAAAAGATGTCATCAAACAAAGCTCAGCTTTGGAAAGCGAACTGTTGAGGACAAGATCAAAAAGAAAGAGGTGATGATGGTGGTACACTGCCTACTCTTTACTTAACATGATGGGAAAAGCACATTGACGGGATAAATTGTATGTCTGTATATAGATAAACAAATAGATAGGTATGTAGGTGTGTATAAATATACACAGTATGCATGATTATGTTCGGTTAAAAGTATATAATTTGTTTACAGGAAACCAAGAGGTACAAGAGAGTGGAAGAGAGGGGACAGGAGGAGAGGACATAGAGATGAGAGGTGAGATACCTGATGTTAGCCAAAGAGACGCTACATTAATTAGATCCTGGCAAGTTTAAAAAATAATGTGGATGGATGGATGGGTGGATGGGTGTGTGTGTGTGTGTTTATAGCTTATGTTTATGTTTTGTTAATTTGTGGACAGGAGATGAAAATGGACACCACAGTGGAGGAGAGTTGACAGGAGGAGACCAACATGGACAAAAGACAGGAGGAGAGGTGACAGGAGGAGACCAACATGGACACCACAGTGGAGGAGTCCAGGCTGTGAGAGAGGTGACAGGAGGAGCTAGTCTCATGTTTCTAATAGATGGTGTGTTCTCATCAACATTCACTTAAGTTGTGTCCTCTCTGGATGACCTCCACTGCTCTCAGTTAAAGATGATATAATCCAATATGATGTGTGTTCTTTATAGATCTAGCCTCTTAATTCTGCTCTCAAAGTGAACCAGATTGAAGCACCACAACTAAATGACTACGGTATTACAAAAATCCTGCGTACGGCCCTGGTCCTGAATGTTTCAGAGGGCAGATGATAACCTCCTTCTAAGCAAGGAGCAGGTGTTCATAATTCTGTCTGCATCACTACACTGAGGTGACATTTTGGTTGTACCGTCTGATCACAACACTAACTGTTCTAATTTTTAACCTATCTGTCTACATATCTATCTGTCTGTCTGTCTGTCTGTCTCTATCTTTCATTGTCTGCCCCTGTTTTATTATTGTATCCGAGGCTTCACGTTTGGTGATGGGACCTCAGTGGGTGAGAACAGACATGCTGAATAGACATAAAGATCTAGGAATGGGCAGCATCTTTCCATCCATTTAAAAATAAATATGTATTATTTTATGCCAACCTACATTCAGTCTAGCCCTAACCCTAACCTCTTAGAGTGCAGGAAGTGTCGGCCAGCTGTGTTATGTGTGTGTGTCTCCATTCTCAGCGTCAGTACATCCAGTTTGATAGTTCACCTGGGCCAGCAGACTAAGCAGAGCCTCGACCCAAACAGGGTGTCCTGAATGGTCTCCCAGGTCCGCCTTGTACAACTGAACTGTCAGCCCAGTGTTTCAGTGTGGTCTACAAGCTATTCAATAAAACCTGGAGAAAATTATCTGTATCTTGTCTTTACACTTACAGCACACATGCTGCACAAATGATGATCTTTATTGTATGACACTTGTTTTGTAAAATGCAGAAGGGTATCTCTAACTTGGCTAGACTGTGGATGTGGTGACTAGTCCAGGCCAGTCAGCATGGTATAAGCTGCATACAGGTGAGCAGAAGCTTAAACGCTTGCTCCTTGGCTAGGACCAAGGCAGCTTACCAGCAGGGTCAGGCCTGTGCCGGGAGGTCAGTACATTAGAACCCCCTTAGGCGGGCTGTATGTATCCTAGGTTCTCAAACTTATATTTGTGGTATAGAAAGGTAGAACTTGCTTGGTTGGTTATGCAAGTGTGTGTGTGTGTGTGTGTGTGGTACTGTTGATTTTCCTCCACACTCCTCTCTCAGCCATATGTTTCCCCTATGTGGATCTGAAAACAGTGATAGGGATTAAATTAGGTTGCTAAGAGAACTGCTAGTCACCAGAAGCATTCAAGAACATAACCCGTGCTGGAATACTAGTGTATGAACAAATCAATACAAGTAGAGCACATCTACTGACAGGCTGGCTGAATGACTGGAAGACTGACTTGGGACCTCCACTGAGGGCATCCCAGTCCTGGCTATGGATCAGTAGGCTAGTGATGCTCCCCTGCCCCTGGGCTAGTGTAGACCATTGCTAGCCTCTACCCACAAGCCATTACATTGATCATAGGCCTACTAAGAGAATACCAAGGGGAGTCTTGGTAAGGCTTTTATCAGGGAGGTTGATGGATGCCGTCTTTCAAGCTAAATGATTTGCATTAAAAATATAATCTCTCTCTCACACACAGTCATGTAATCCAGTCAATCTAACTCCATAACAAATTGCATAAGGCCTACGTAACTAGCAAGCTAGCAAACGAAGTCAACGTAGACAGCTAGCTAACTAGCTAGCGTCATTTCCACCATGCCCCTTCTCCTAAGAGAAAGGCGATTCGCCAAATTAAAAAGTGATTGACAACCGTTTCAGGCGAAATGAGTTTTTGATTGACAAGACGATTGTCAGCCTGTGATTGGCCAAAGTAAACATTGATTGACAGTTGACCCGCCCCCTCGAAGTCTCCGGCCTGCAGAGATACACACTTGGAAAATTGAGGGGTCTTCTACAGGGCAATAAAGTGGGATCTCTGTATAAAAACGCCTAATGAGAAGCAGGGGGCTTGATACCACAAGGGAACATGCATAATGGGTGGGGGACAACATGTTTACATGTGTACAGTACTTGTTGTTGTTGGCAACACCGCCCCAATAGCGGACCTAGGACTACAACTGGCTAAATTGGCTCTGATTGAGAGACCTGTGCCACTGATTGTTTGGTGGTTTCCATCTGCCTCGTTAGTATGTGTACAGTATTTCTAGCCTACATGTACAGTAGCTCCCATCTTGTTCTTTGTCTGTTCCATTTGCTGTAGCTGTGCATAGTCCCTGGTGTTTCCGGTGCCATCTTGTAAGTCTGTAAGTTTATAAGCTCTGTCTTTTCTTCTTCACTTGTCGAGTGTATACCGTGGTTTTATTGTTTAATCTTTGGTTTTGTGAAAACTGCTGAAACCTCAATGCACCTGTGACAGTTACATGCAGCCCTTGTGATTGCTTAAGTCAGTATGAAACCATCTATGGCTTCTCACATGGCAGGTAACTCAACAAGAGTTCAAGCCCAGGGGGGATGCAGAATAAAAATGCTAATACATGTACAGTACATACTCAGGCATTGTGCTGTGACATGATTTTTTAAAACTTATTTATGTATTTATTTGTAGCTGTTACTGTTTCTTCATTTTGTTTACATCTCTTCATCTGACCAGCCTGTTGTCTGCTTACATCTCAATCAGTCCCACCTGTGTTCAATTCAGTCAATCAGTGAATCCATGCTCAGTCCAGAGTCCCACAACTCATTCCCATCACAGTATTGTTGAATCTCGTTGTCTTTTATTATTGTCCTTGATTAGCTCTGCGTTGTGTTTTCTTGTTTTCAATAAAAGACGGACCCCCAATCTCCAAATATACCACACAGTCCAGTGTCTCCTTTCTCAGATGTTCCAAATGAATCTCTCCAACACGGGATTTGAGTCTGAGCAAAAGCGGTTTATTCCAGAAGGTATAACATACAAAAGAACATGGAAATGTCTAATGCACAGATGACCTGTCTGGATGCTGGCTGAACCCAAATCGAAGCACATGCAAACTGAATAGTGGTTTTAATCCTTGGAGAAGGGGGGGTGTCCCACACCCCCCTCCGTCCTTCTTGACAAAGCTGTCTCTCTCTCTTCTCGAAATACGGCCTTGCACTGAAGATAGGATGAGGCGCCTGGCGCCCCCGTATCTAAACAGTCGGTGTTTGTAAATCACATGAGAGAATGTCACCCTTGGCCTAGGGAACATGTAAATCTGTCAGGTGGAGACACGTCCCCTGCCTAGAACCCCCCTTGAGTATCAACGTGACCCCCTGGCGTGACCTCCTTCTCCAGAAACCCTCGGGCGGTCACACAGGAGTCACACACAACAAATTAGAAACAGCTTACAGTGTTAAGATTGACATTTCTTGATAACAGCCAGCTCCATACATTTTCATCAGTATGTAGGGCTACTAATATGTTCATCCAGGATTGCTACAGTGTAAATAAGCTGCGACATTTATCATTTTTTACTTAGAGCTATCTGAAGCCAGCCATGCTCTCCTCATATTCACTGCACATTCTTGCTCAATAAATCTCTAATGTTCATGATTTAAAAAATGTCATTTTCATGACATGGTAGATGTAGTGTGAAATGTATTGTGTGCCAGAAACAACCACAAACAACCTCAGATCACAACACCAGATTTAACTTTTCTCCATTTCCATGGTGGCCTGCTATACACTGTCGAACAGTGTCACAATATGGATTAGAGCAGGGGTTCCCAACCTTTCTTCCCCAGAGCCCCCCACTTACACCTGATGGAATTTGCCCCCCCCCCCCCCCCCAAATCTTTGTGAACGTCCAGTCTGTGTATGTTTGTGTGTGCAAATTACATCAGGCGTAAGTTAGGGTACAATTAAGTGCTTCGCCAATGTAGCAGGAATATTAATGTTGACACGATTAATAGTCTCTGATTAATTTGTTGAATTTATATGATATTGTAGTGCCGTACATACAAGGCTTTTTGGCCCTTCATCAGATATAATCATGTATTTTGCTGTGTGACATGTCAATAACATGATTCTTTGACAAATATTTGTCTAGCTAATATTAGGGCCTCAAATTGTCTGAGGCCTGGCGCACCCCCTGCAATTGTTGGCGCCCCCCTCAGGGGGGCCTGGACCCCAGGTTGGGAAACCCTGGATTAGAGCATACTTATAGGTGACAAAGGTCATTTGGATACATTCATTAAGGTTTATAGGCTGTTTCCCTTTGGGGAAGGCTCACACAAAACATTCATATGTTCAGTATAAATGTTTATTGCAATGGTGATCTAATTTATCGAAATTCAGTTTTTAATACTGTTATAATAAAGATGATAAGATATGAGTAAATCTACGTATAACAGTTTTCACAGTAACATGATGATCTAAAATACTTTATTATAGAATATGGCAACATTTCAAGCATAACCTACTGTAATGATGAACGCTACTATGAGTTTAGACAACAGGGAGGAACAAGGTGCTCAAAAAGTGAGATAAACCATTAGTGTTGTTGGTGCTCTTGGATCACTGGGAATGGAGGCAATATCCAAAAACAAAAGTAGATCCAGGCACTCAGAATAAGTATTCGGAAAGGAAGTGGTAATGTTAAAAAACCTTTAAAGTCGCACAGAAACAGGCGTTTGAGATCATCTAACTTCCGTAGTTTTACGTATTTCCGATGCAAACAAGCTGTTAGGGTGGGACATATGTTTAGAGGAATTTTAGACAGATTCGATAGAAGGATAGCGTTGATTGACGGGTGGATGTCGTGAGATTATTGGCCTAAAATCTAAGGTACCTGATGTCGTCATTGCACGTGACCTACCGTTTTGCAGGAACTAAGAAATTATATACTTTGATATACGATTACAACAAAAGTAGAATTTAGTAATTTTTTTTGGCATACATCGTTGAATAGGTGAACACTATGACCAATTATGTGAACCAAAATGGGACAGAATGCTTTTTTCACTTCAGTGCGACTTTAATGTATCAGGCTTACATAATTTAAAAAAGTCAACATGTTTTGACCTTGTCAGTCTTCATCAGGACATGTTGTGCGCTCAAACAAATTACCCCTTAAATACTCACTCACTACTGTGAGTTTGGTTAGATTAACATCTAAGTGTGCTTTCAAACCTAAAACTTGAGCCTGTACCTAAACTGAATGTCTCTAGTTGGCTGCATGGACCCAAAGCCCCAGCGCTTGATGTCAATATGCGGGATCTCCTCATCTAGATTCTTTAACTCAAAGTCAAAGTACGTGAGCATGAGGAAAACAAGCTGCTTCAGCTCATTGGTGGCGAAGAAACGACCAGGGCACATGCTGATTCCAGCCCCCCACGGCATGTTGTAGTACTTCAGCTTCTTCCCGCCCTTGTAGAAATCATTTTTCTTGCCCCCGTCTGGTGTGAGGAAACGGTCATATTTGAACGTGAGCGGATCGGGGTGGATGTCTGGGTCCACCTGAACGGCGGTGTAGGGGAAGAGGGCCACCCTGTCGCCTCCCCTGAGGTGGTACTCTTGTCCGTCGGCCATCTTGAGGCTCATGTCCTGGAGCACGGCCCTGGTGAGGACGGGGGCGGCGGTCAAACGCAAGGTCTCCTCCACGGCGCTGTCCATGACAGGCGTCTTCTGCAGCATGTCCCGGGTCAGGTCGATGAGCGGGCCACCACGCCTCACTTCCTGCCCAGCCTCCTTCAGCACGTCCTCCACCTCCGCCCGGACCGCCCTCATGGCGTCGGGGTGCTTCATGAGATAGAGGAGCAGCCAGAAGGCTGACGGCCCCGTGTTACCCTGGGACGCCCACAGAAGCAGGAACATGTCCCTGTCTTGCATGAACTCCTGCATGCCGTGCTCTTCCCTAATCTCCTGCTGATCGCGCACCCAGCCGCTGACGTTGTCTTTGGTGCTGATCTTCTGGACTGACAGCGTGTTCCAGAACAGCCTCTTCAGACGTTCCACCTCCATCTTCTCCGACGGCAGCAGCACCCTGTAGGCCAGCTTGGATCTGTGACGAATGTGAAATAAAAGCCCCCCAGCAGCACTGTGAAAATATCCCCATGTTTCCTTTTCATTCTCTCCAGGAACTTTGCAGTATCCCTGCGAAACTCCAGGACATGGCCCAGCCAAGGAATGGGTCCCTTATCTAAGGGGGGTTCCCCGGGACGCCTCTGACGGAAGGTCCCCAGGAGATAGAGTCCTCCAAGGAGGAAGGCTAGCAGAGCAAGCAGGAATGGCAGCAGAAAGCCCATCGTCCTCTCCTGTGCTACTCGCAGAGCTAATCTGTTCTCCAGCTCATATTCCTTAGTTATTAGTCAAACACTGTGCTCAGGGCTGAAAATTAACACCCGCCACCCGCCAATGGCGGGTAAAATTTCCATTTGGCGACTAAATTTCGGAGGCTATCTGCCACGCTGGTGGTTAAATGTTTGTACCAATAGAGTCATGTAATAAAGTATGCGTGCGATGTCGCCACATCCATGCCATAGACCGGCGTTCTGTTTGTTGTGTGTTGCTCCCCCGCTGCACCAAATAAAGTTTTCAGTCACATGACTGTTGCGGAGCCTCGCGCACTAGGAGACACTGGTGACGCGAGGCTACTCGCGCACAGAAAATCGTTCACATTTACCTCAGAGGACGCGCGCTTCTACAGTCAACACCTACAGTAGATGTGTACCATCCTGTCTCTGGGCTTCCATAGCATACCAAGCCACTGTTTCTCAGAAGGGATGTCTTTGATCGCTTGTCATGTAGTTTATAAACTCTGAAGACGGTACTGGTTCCTCCTTGACTGACTTCACTGGTCATCCAGCCATAGGCGTAGTTTTAGGTATGGACGCTATGGACATGTCCATACCAAAGCCACGGAAACACGAATTGTCCCTACCAAAAATAATACAGAGTGAAAACTGTAGTTTTTATTTACCATTCACAACTTGCGAAAGCAAAACGGTTGGGAATTAAGGCCTGGTTGACAGCTGCGTTCAGCAAGCTATCCAATCAACAATGTACAGTAGCCTACTTCCCCCCCTCCCTCCCTCCCTCCCTCCCTCTGTGACCCAGCGAGGGCCTCGCGAGCTCAGCAGCTCACAGCACATCGAGCATCGACTGTCGGCAACAGCGGGGATTTTGATTAAGCAGAAGTAAGATTGAAGTTATTGAACAATAGGGAATACAATATGTTGACCGACAATTATTTTTCTGTACAGAGTTGTATCAATGATAATAGTTTAGTTTGCGTCCTACTAAATGCCTGTAAACTGTAATGTTAGTGCTGGTGGTGCAGCTAGTCAGAGCTGTACGTATTAGCTATAACGTTAGGTCTCGTAAACGTTTGCTGAGGCAGAGATAAGGTGTTAGGGTTTGAGGCAGGACCCAAAAGCAGACGGCAGGCAAGCAGCTCAGGTTCAAAATAAGGGTTTTAATTTCCAAATAATACCGGGAGGAAACGCAGGGGAAACACGCACTAACATTGACAATGAACCGACAGAGAACAAAGGAAACAGGAGGGCATATATACACTGGGAGAACAATCAAGGAACAATGTACAGGTGTGCAACAAGACATAACGAGACACAGGTGCAGACAATCACCCAGACAAGGACATGGAGGGATTCCAACAAGACACCAACACAAGGACACAGGAACAAGGACACAATGGAAGGGAACGGGGAACGAGGCTGGGACAGGGAAAGGGACCAGGCAGAAGCAGAGGGGGGAACTAAAGGGCCAGGAGCGGAGGGACTTGAGTGACGTGAGACTAGTGAGGGGACAGGTGTCTAGAGCTGGGGCTGGGAGGACACAAACCAACATAGAAGACAAGACAACGAACACAAGACCAAACACACACGGAGGTAGAACAAAACCAAGTGACAAAGTGTACAATAGTCTCTGGGGGTAGTGCAGGGGTAGTCACTGGGAGAGGAGGTGCTCAGGGTCCAGGAAGGTCCAGGGGGCACAGGAGCTCAGGGTCAGGAATCCAGGCCAGGATCAGGGGGTGAGCAGGGCGAACCAGGGGTCCGGGGCAGGGGCGAGGGTCTGGACTGGGAACAGGGGGTGAGCAGGGCGAACCAGGGGTCCGGGGCAGGGGCGAGGGTCTGGACCGGGAACAGGGGGTGAGCAGGGCGAACCAGGGGCCCGGGCAGGGGCGAGGGTCTAGACCGGGAGCAGGGGGTGAGCAGAACAAACCAGGGGGCAGGGGCGAGGGTCTGGACCAGGAGCAAGCAGAGTGGACCAGGGGTCCGGGGCGAACCAGGGGTCCGGGGCGAATCGGGGGTCCGGGGCGAATCGGGGGTCCGGGGCAGAAACGGGGGTCCAGACTGGGAGCAGGGGGTGAGCCGGGGCGGACCCGGCCCGAACCATAACATAAGGTGCTGTAATGTTGTCATAACAGTTGTCTTTAGCTAGTAATAAATCAGTTTTGGTATAACCAAACCAAAGCTCAGGTTTAACTTTACATGATGACAGGCTGTGAATATGTTACAGTATATGTATTTTGTTCATAAACACATAAAGACCATGAGGTGAAGGCTTGGATCATTTATATATCATATTTGTGTAGGGTTAGCTAGTTATGGATAATTCTACACCGTGGAAGTGAATGGAAATGAATATTTGAATTTCTATGAATTGCAATGTTTCTAGGTATCGAATTAAACTACTTTATTTGAAATTTTACTTTGGCCTCTTCCTTAAGCATGTATTCAACATAATACTATTATCTGAATGAAAAGTACTGAAACAGATGTATAATGTGACAAAAAAAGGCAATTTATTATTTTGGCCGGTAAAAAATATACTTGGCCGGCGGATTTTTTCATCTACCAGTCCCCTTGGCAGGTGAGCCAAAAAGTTAATTTTCAAGCCTGACTGTGCTCCTCCCCCTTGCACAACAGATACCCGAGTACTCCAGACACTATGTTCTTTAACAAGTTGTTGTCTTCAAGACCCTGCCATGGCCCTATCTCTAAGCACAGCTGATGCCAACTTTTCTGCACTGAAATCGATACATTTCAGTGCGCAACACCATGAACAATGAAAGACTGACTGATATCGGGGTGCTAAGTGCAGTGTTGCCAGCTCCTCTGTAAGGGAAGTAGCTGTTGGTTCTCCCAAAAGTAGCTAGAAGTAGTAATCAATTAATCTGCATAATATGCCATTCTGAAAGATGCTAAATGGATAGAAAAGGCTGATTAGGCAGTTTACAAACTAACCATTTAGTCCAGGGGCCTATTCAGATTCGGTACCACCTAAAGTGACCAAATAATATCGGTATTTTGTCTTCCTACATGTGTGTAGTTTATATTTTGGTATGATACACGGCCTATCTACTGTAGTAGCTTAATGCTGGACCAAATACATTTTCTCAGCACCCCAGTACCCCACTTACAGTACAATAGGCACTAGCACTAAATGTTAAACATTAACTCCATCCATATGTTAAAAACGTACTTTATGGAACACTCAATGTATTTATTTACGAATATCAATGTTTAATCCAGTGGAATTAGGAGAAATGTGAACAGTACAGTAGCCAAAACACACTTACAGAAGCCCTATGAGGAATGTAACAAACTGGACCCACTGGTCCAAGCAGCAGTGGGAAGAGTTAAGGTTAGATATGATAAGTAATGATCATTAGATAAGCTATAATGTAGAGATAAGCAGTTCCTCATACCTAAAATGTCTTCATATCTAAAATATGTCATGAGACATTCCTAAACCCAAAGGAATGAAGCAGAAGTCAATTAAGGTCACAACAGGTGATCATCAGATTAAAAAGGACATGGAGAGGCAGGTGTTTCCATCTTCAGAAGTGTTCGTTTGAAAGTGAACCCACAGATAGATACAGTATCTCCAACATAATAAAGAGAACAGGTGAATAGAGTTAAAATGATTAATCAGGCCTAGGTCTGTGTTTCAGAAGAACATCTTCACTCTTCATAGTGTTTATAATCTGATAATCTGCATCCTCTGCTTGCAGTTTGAGGTCTCCTAGCTGAGCTCTGTGCAACACCGCCACTATGTGGTTGACCGCTATCATTGCATGTTGATGAAGGTCTTCGGGTGGCCAGTTAAATAGTGTTACAGAAACATGACAATAACTAGAATAGCGCTCAGAGAGCACAGACCTCTGCCTGTGATGCATTTCGTCAGTATGTACAGTTCTTTTTTAGTTTAGCAGTTCTATATGGCCAACTTGAAAATGCATGTTGCAGATGAAATATTGATCACCTTGATGAAGCTGAATCTGTTGTAGTGTGAGACCAAGCTGATCAGGGTGCTGTTCTGGGTTTAAAATGACCCGCCATAGGAATTGAATAGGTAAAATGACCCGCTATAGGAAATGAATGGGTAAGACAATATTATGTTCATCCAGCAGATGGAAAACATCCCCATACACACCCACAGCCACAACTCACCCGGGTTACCCGGGTTCTAGGTCTAAAATGAGCCCCCGTTTTATAGTGTTCAAGGCCAAATTTGACTGATCTGTTTTAACTGCTCTTATATGAACACAAAACTCATAAATCCCCAAATGAATGTGAACCACCTGAAGCATTCAGGTCAATACCATTCTCTTAGTGTACACCACATGCTCCCCCACACGTCCATAGTGTGAAACCACTTGGATACTGAAAGTGTAGAGCCATTACCAGTCAATACAAAGTTATTCTAAGTGATCATCTTTATCCTATTAGTGAAACATCCAGATGAAAATTATTTATTTCAAAACAGCAATACACCCATCCACAAAACACAAAATCAGTGAATGTTTTGATTTGTATGAACATGATGTCAATATGTTGTAGCCTTCCAATTAATCCACTTAAAACCTAGCTAGCTAGCTACATTACAATATATTACAGTCATTTAGCTGACACTTATCCAAAGATACTTACAATAATTGCATTTAAAGTAGTTGCCAGAACTCACAAGTGCATCACCTTTCTAAAACAAGTGACTAAGAGCATAATCTAGTGCTGAAGGCAAAGTGAAGAATAGCAAACTAAAAATAGAATAGGTGCTTGGTACAGTACTACTCCTGGAAGTACTGTACCTCTTGTTGAAGAGGTCTGTTTTGAGCCTGCAGCGAAAGATGGGCTGCGACTCTACTGTCCTGACGTCAGTGGGTAGTTCATTCTACCACTGTGGGGCCTGGACAGAGAAGAGCTGTGACCGCGTCATTTGACTACAGGGGCCTCGCAGTGACGGGGCAACCAGTCCTCCCGAGGTAGCAGAGTGTAGTGGTCAGGCGGGAGTGTAGGGTTTGATCATGGCCTGGAGGTAGGAGGGAGCTGTTCCTTTCATTGCCCAGCAGGCTAGTACCAGAGTTTTAAACTGGATGTAAGCTGCTACAGGGAGTCAGTGTAGAGAACGGAGAAGGGAGGTTGTGTGAAAAAACTTGGGGTGGTTGAAGTCCAGGCACAGAGCAGCTTTCTGGACAAATTCCACGGGTTTAATGGCTAACGCCATGGCCCCAGCAAGGAGGGAGTTGCAGTAATCCAGGCGGGAGATGAGAAGGGCCTGGATCAAGGTTATTATAGTTAACGAAAGCTAACGAAAAAATGAAAACTAGGTGTGATTAACTTTTTTTAACTTTTTGACTGAAATAAAAATAAAAACTAGGCTTTACAAAAAAACTTAAGTGGAGACATTACAAAATAGCATTTTTTCTTCCACTCATCAATTTTTTGTTTTTTCCTCATTCTTCTACTATAAGATGTATATTATCACTATATTAAAGGAGTAGTAAAGGGAAAATGCATGTACCGAGGTGCTCATCTAGGCCCTTGTCATCTCGCGTTTGGACTAGTGCAACTCCCTCCTTGCTGGGGCAGCCCTGCCTCGGCCATTAAACCCCTGGAACTTGTCCAGAAAGCTGCTGCTCGCCTGGTGTTCAACCACCCAAGTTCTTCCACAAACTTCCCTTCTCTGTTCTCTACACTGGCTCCTTGTAGCAGCTTGCATCCAGACTCTGGGACTATCCTATAGGGCAATGAATTAAACAGCTCTCTCCTACCTCCAGGCCATAGTCAAACCCTACACTCCCTCCCAACCACTATGCTGTGTTACCTTGGGGTGAGTGGTTGCCTTCTCACTCCGAGGCTCCAGCGGTCGATGGACAAGGTCACGGCTCTTAACTGTCCTGGCCCTGTAGTGATGTAATGAACTGCCCACTGACATCAGGACAGCAGAGTCGCTGCCCATCTTTTGCCACAGGCTCAAAACTCACTTCTTCAAGAGATACAGTAGTACCACGATCCTCCCTCTTAGGCGCCTATTATATTTTTAGTTTGCTGATCTGCACTTTGCCTTCAGCACGAGACTATGCACTAGTCACTTGTTTTAGAAAGGAGATGCAATTGTGAGTTCTGGCAAGTAGTACATTGGCTTTTCCTACATTAAATGATTTTTTTTTTATAAAAGTGTCAGCTAAGTGAGTGTAATGCAATGTAATATAATCTTTACTTCCCAAATTAAATGCATTTGAACATTAGATCTCTGTGGTTATCCCCCTACTAGTTTTTCTCTTGTTCACTTTCCTGTGAGTTCTTGGTGGCCAATGAGCTGTTTTTGAGCATTGATCTCTTCCTTCAACCTTAATAAACAGACAGAAACTCTCATTACCATCACATCATTTGGCAAGAATTGAGAAGATGCATCCACATTTGCTCCTACCCAAGTATCTCTCTCTCTATGGAGACAAGTGAGCTCTGCAGGATGTTGTTCTGGATGTCTGTGTGTAACAGACTTTCTTTCAGGCCGTCTCTCTCCTCCCTCAGTCTGAATGTCTCCAGGCGCTCTGCCTCTCTCCCCTGTTTTTGATGGACATTGATCTCTTCCTTCAACCTTAATAAACAGACAAACTCTCATTATCATCAAGTCATTTGACAAGAATTGAGAAGGTGCATCCAGGTGCAGGGCCGTCTGGGATATATGAGAGGCCCTGTGCGAAATAGGCATTGCGAGCCCCCCCCCCCAGAGATGGCTCTGTCTACCCCCCGAAACGCCCCCCCCCCCCCCCCCCCCCGACACAGCTCTGAGTCGTGGCAGCGCTAGAAAAATTTACAAAACGAATAATTCCCTTTATTTGACAAACCAATCATTGTCTACATACATGGCACATGTCCTCAGATCAGATGACACGATAACGAAATCGATCATCGACCTTCGGCCTAAGGTGTTCTGATGCCAGGTGTACTTGTGGGCATCCTTGTGTTCGAACATGGTGTTTGTTATGGACAAACCGTGACTAGCACAGAAGTCCAACAACAAAGATAATAAATCTAGTAATTATATTCCGTAAACTGAGGCATGTTTAAATTATTTTATTGTGAGCTCACAAGGTATGTCTGATCTCCAGAGCAGGGATATCAGAGTACAAATGTGTGGTCAGAAAACAATGAGTCTCATACTTCAGCCAAAATGACCTCATCTTAAGACCTCCTCCTCCTTATCTCTCTGGGCTAGTGGAAAGGGCTCTCCCCCTCCCCCAACTTAACATTCTTGAAGCTCACAGACCTGCTCCCACACACCACAAAACACTGATTCTTCTTCCAGGAACACAAGGTGATATTTCCCCCACGCTGCCTAGGGACATTCACAACAGCTCTTTGTCCTGTAACATCTGGGCCCCGACGCCTGGTTTTAGATAGATTGAATCCAGCTTCATCAATTAAAATGAACTCATGACGCAGTGCAGCTGCGCCAAATACCACCAATAGGCCGTTCACACCTCTCATATTGAAATGAATGGAATGCACAAGAACAAGAGCCCTGGATCAGGTCCAAATCCAGCCAGCTTGCTAATAACACCACCAGCTAACATTAACTAGCCAACTTCAGATAGAAATCTAACCAGCTATGGTTGGGTTATGTGTTCTTAACAATGTCCAGTAGGTAGCAACAGAGGTTCACCTAAGCACTACTACTTGTTAATCACCTAGGTAGATATAGCAGTGCAGTGTCAGTTAGTCAGTGATGGCCATGCCCTGTAATGCACTTCTCCAAAGTATATCAGTAAACGTCAGTAAATGGTTACGCCGCTGTCCGACCTTGATTATGTAATATAGTACAAGATATTACAATTACATATCCAGAAAAGGGCGTCAGGTAGTTTCCGGTCCCAGTAGGCGGGCTCTAGACCGGGTCTGAACCATAGACATTATAAAGAACTAGACTGGCCACGCCCCCTTTAGACTCGTCCGACGAGACCGCCATGTTACGCAGGGCATCATTTGGAACATGTTACTGTTGGGCTTCAGAGCTGCTTGTCGTTTTGTTTGGTAAGTGACTAGTGACTCTTATTATATTTTAGTATCAGCCTAAATACAGTTAGACTAGCCTTTTAAGGTTTTATACTCAGGCGTTTGCGGGAAGAGAATGGTAGCCTAATATGGGTATAGGCTCAGTGCACCAGCTCCACTACTTCCTGAAAGTCACTTGGCATCTTTATTTCCTGTCCTATATGATTGGATTAAGTGATTAATCAGGTGTGAGGCAGACCCAGCGCACACCTGATTAATCACTTAATCCAATTATATAGGACAGCCAATAAAGATGCCAAATGACTTTCAGGAAGTAGTGGAGCTGGTGCACAGAGCCTATTGTAATGGTAATTATTTACTTATCTCACAATTAAATTGCATAGCTAACTGGTTAGGATAACAGACTAGTCTAGCTGCCCTAAGCTAACATTACACAGATAACATAATTTATTCCACTCACATCGACTATTAACACAGTTTTATATAATGTAGTATCTTGACTTGTTTTATGCGGGTATATAGAGATAGTGCCTCATATAGCTAATTGTCAAACTTGTATTTTGCGGTTTAACAGAATTTGTTCATATTTAGGTAAAATGTCCAGTTGGACTCAAGGATTAACTGATTACATTGTGGGGGTCAAAGGTCAAGGGTCACTGACATCACAAAAGGTGTTTTCGGCCTGCTGAACATGATATCTCAAGAACGGCTTGACAGAATTTGTACATATTCGGCCAAAATGTCCAGTTGGCAGGGCTTAAAAACGAAATTATTTTTCAATCGGTTCGCTCCGAGCAGAACCAGCATATTTAACGTTTCCGTTCTCGTGTTCCGCCACCAGCGTAGCGTTCCTGAACCGGTTAAGAACGAAAAATAACGTTCCGTTCACCGTTCCGGGGGTGTTAACCTATTAAGACTCTATAGGCCTACAGTATTTCTTGTAAGGTATAATCAACAAGTCTAGGGTTGTGGTGGCCTTATTGCCAACAATATTAGCCTTGGTGATGTGTGCTGTAGTGAAGCCTTGTTGATTATCTTACAAGAAATACGCAACATTAGTCCTATTCCCGTATGCCCTTAATCCACACCGTAAACAATGTGCAGGTCTATCATTAGTCATCAGGATAGCTCATCATCCTTTAAAAAAATATTGCTGCTGCTGCAAGCTATTTTATTCTGTGCCTGTAGGCCTATTGTTTGTTTTTATTTTGTTTTATAATGTTTTGTCATTTATTTATTATGTATTAACTTATGTCTTGCCACCTACCTGTACAGCACTTTGGCTCGACCACAGTCGTTTTTAAATGTGCTCTATAAATCAAATTTGAGTTGAGTTGAGATAGCAAACAAAAATATTCTCTTGTGGCGATACACATTTCAGAGACATCCACCAGACTGCTGCTGCTTGTATGCCTATAAGACAGCAAATATAATTTAGTGCAAAACATTTAATAGGCCTATCTCTTGATCACTAGGCCGATAAAAAGCCCTTGCCTGACTGGAAGTTATAGCCATTAAACGGAGCGCTTCGTTAGGCCTACTCGTGGCCTATTCAGACGGCACTAGGCCTATATGGTATAGGCTACGACTGTATCCACACGCTAATAATCTCTAACCATACCATAAACGTCTAAACTAGGCTATAGTGTGCTTGTAATATCTCAATCTCTTCATTTCGCTAAGAAAGCATTTAAGATCCCGACTGTGAAATAACAGATTTAGGGGCCTAGGCTACATTACAAAAACAGGACAAGATGTAGGCTACAAATGTAATAAATTCAATTTTGCCTATTCAGCCATAAAAGGCTCAGCTTTTTTGTTTATTTTCTTCTTTAAAAAAAAATTTATTTTAAGCTTTATAGGCCTACTACAAAGAACGAAGAAATAACGTTATTAACCGGTTTGAAAGATTTCAAATTAACGTTTCTGTTCTGGAACAATTAAAGACCATTTTGTTTTCGTTCTTGTTTCTGTTCCTCATAAAATACCGTTCGTTTTCGGTTTTCGTTTCCGTTCCTCGAACCGGTTCGGAGCCTTGCCAGTTGGATTTAATTAGATTATTTGGATTAGATTTTGGTATTCAAATGTCAAAGGTCAGGTCAAACAAAAGGCACTTTTGAATACTAACACTAGCTAGCTAATGCTAACGCTAACAATAAAGCTAGCGCCAGCTAGCTAATGCTAGCTATCTAATGCTAATTAGATACAGCTATTCTAGCTGTAATGCTAGCTAGCATTAGTGTCAGCTAGCATTACAGCTAGAATACCAGCAAGCTAGCGTACACAAGCACCATCCACATCAACACAGGGGCCCTCTCTCAAGACCAACTGAATGTTAACTGCAACTTGCATCGTTGGGCGGAGGCATTTAGCCGCTACGTGGTTTTTCTAGTTGATACTGGTTCTACTGAGAATCAGGGTTCCCATGGTCATCAAGACGTTAAGTCAAAATCATGGAAAAGTTGTAATTTGTATTGGTAAAAATTAGTGGGAACCCTGGAGAATACACCAGATACAGAGTAGACCTTAACAGTATACTGGCGGGGGAGGCAGGGGGGCTGCATCTATAATCTCTTGGCAAGTCACAATAAAAAACATTTTTGTCGCAATATAAATATACAAGCATTCCAGCTAATCCCAGTGATAGAAAATGCCACTTATGCACAATTACAGGGACTTTCTCCCAGATGATCTAACATCTACCATTACACAGTGAATCTGTGGGATCATTGACGTCGCATAGTGAGATGCCCTGCACAAGATGGCTGCCACGTCGGACGTGAGTCCATTGGAATTCTACAGCACAATGGCCAGTCTAGTTCTTTATAATGTCTATGGTCTGAACAGTGAAACGCGTCATTGTTCCCGGCTTTCACCGATTGGTTAAGAGCATTGAAAAGACTAGCAGTCACGACCAAAAGTGTATATAAACTGTGGTCGTCATTTGTGTCTCTCTCTACCTTGGAAACTTTTCACAGTTGAACATTGTTTGTCACGCCTGTAAAGATTCCCCATTGCAAAGATTTTTTTATCCATCTGAAGAAAACAAGAGACAAGCTCTTTATTCTTTTTGAGTAAACAAACGTTTCCATCACAACCTACTCACTAGCCTTTCACTGTAGGCTACGACAATCCTCAATTCGGTAAGTTGTATGTTATTTTTTATTTTTGAAAGATTAGAGCGAAGCCGTTTGGGGCTTCGGTTTAGGAAGTGAACTTCGAATGAACAAGGGAGGGTTAGACGACTGTTTTTGAATTTGAGTCCAGGTGAGGGTTACTGTTCTTTTTAATTTGAGTCCAGGAGAGGGTAACTGTTCCTTTTTAATTTGAGTCCAGGGGAGGGTCATATAGCTACACATTTGAATCGAAAACAGAATAGTTTATTCATCTTTTCGGAATTCAGCAAGCTGTTTTGTATGACCATGTTGAGAGGGAAGCGCGTGAAGCGAACATACCGACATGCGGTCTGTTTTCAGTGAATTTCTCTGTTGCTGGTCGTTGCTGCGTGCGTTCACTTCTTTTATTCTCTGGTGATATTAAGTGGAGATCATGGCCGTATATAGACCAGGGCCGTGTTTCCCAGAGGCATCGTTAAGGCATCGTGGCGCTACGTGCTTCTTAAGAACGTCGTTAGGTCCACATCTAGGTGGCGATTCGTTTCCCAGAGCCTTCTTAAGCCAAGGTACACCACAGCCAAGGGATACGTTATGAAGGGCGGTCGGACCCCATCGTAAGCTGTCCCTTGGCGATGCGCTCCGTTCATCCCGTTATAGTTTTAGTTCGATTAGAGCAAAATTACACTTTTAAAAAGGAGAGTTGCAATACAGCACACATCTATCTATCCTACCTGCGCGATTCACATCATTAGTGTACACAAAATACAATTAACTTGAATGATGAAAATAATGTCATGGAGCCTACACAACACATCATGGGAATGTTGTTTTTAAAACTTTTATTGAGCCAAGCAACATATACGGACTATCCATAGCCTAATATAATCCACTCCTCCACTTTGTGAACAACAACAACATTTTCTTATGTAAAGGGATAATTTGATGACATGACTTTTCTGGCTGTCTTTATATATTGTCAGACAGATATCCTGACGAATTGATTAATCCAATGAGGCCATCTAGATGAATAGTCAAATATCCTCACACACGCTCCAGAATATTGTAGAAAGCCTTCCCAGAACAGTGGAGGCTGTTATAGCTGCACAGGGGGGACCAACTCCATATGATGCCTATTCATTTAGAATGGGATGTCATGAAGGTTCCTGTAGGTGTAATGTGTAGGTGGCCCAATACTGTTATCCGTATAGTGTACTTTGCTAACAGATTCACAGTATTTAGTGATGTTTGTTATATTGTGTGCCTTCTTCAAAACCTCTACTGTTGTAATGTAGCAAGAAACAACAAATATACAGGATAAAGGGAACTTGTTTAATATTGGTTGGGAAAAAACATGGGCAGGTTTGTTCTTCAGACTTTTGTCCTGTAACAGGCTGTCTTTTTCCGGGGTGGGGTTGTTAGTCCCATGCCCAACCCCCAACCTGGAGGGCCAGTTGTTGCTTTTCGTCTGGCCTCTACCCTGAACCTGCCCGGCATGGTTGAACCTGCTGGGGGGGTGACCCCCCACCAATATAGCCTTCATGGTCATGGAGGCACACAAGCCTTCCCACCACGACAAGGTAGCAACACGTAGGAAGGATGAGTGGTGTTGTGAGTGTATGTAGTGTGTGCGTGCAGTGTACAGTGGTGTGTGTGCAGTGTGTGTGTAGTGTGTGTGGTGAGTGTGTGGTAAGTGTATGTAGTGTGTGTGGTGAGTGTGTGCAGTATGGGGTATGGGGTAAGTGTATGTAGTGTGTGTGGTGAGTGTGTGCAGTGTGTCTCTGGCATCTGCATCATCTGCAAGGGAGGAAAATTCAATTAGCGACATTGAATGGAATGCATGCAGTGTGGGAATAGACAGATTATACAAAATACACACTTAGCCTACCTGGAGTTGGCAGAATGATGGGCACTGATATGGAGGGCCACACAAACTGTGCCTCCACTAGGGCCTGCTGCCTGTTCTGCAGGTCCAGCCTCTCACGCTGCACAGCCAGCCTCTGCCTCCCCACCTCCAGGAGCTCCTCGCTGCAGTCGCACCTCGCATCCGTGGTGTTCAGCTGCCTCTCGCGGGGGGGGGAGGTCATGGGGGGTGTGGGGGGAGAGCGTGTCGACAGGGTGGAGCGGTCTGACCGTGCTGGGGTCTCCTCTTCAGAGGACTGGGAGGCTTGGGGTGACTCAGCTGAGGGCTGGGAGGCTTGGGGTGATTCAGCTGAGGGCTGGATGTTGGAGGGGCCCTCTCCAGACTCCAAATCGAGGCCACCAGTGATGCCTTGGGAGGCTGTGAGGCCGATGATCGATAGGGCCTTCTCCTCCTCCGGGGTGAGGGAAGGCACGGTGCTCTGCCTCTCGGCGCACCTCAAGGTATACCTTGAGAAGCGTCGCAGCGCGGAGAAGTTCGGCGAATCTGGGAAACGCGGCCTCAGGTGGTGGATTGAATCACTGCTGATTGGGTTAAAGTGGGAACCGTAACAAAACGGTGCACACCGGTTTATAGATTGGCCCAGGTGCAGGCTGTGTCTATATGGTAGGCTATACCAGACTGCCCTCTAGTGGTGCCTACTGTACAGAATAAAATAACGTTATAACTATTATAATATTTGCTATGTGTAAAATAAGTATGAGTAGCCTACAGGTACATTGGAATTCTTGTAATCGCTTGTCCTTACAGTGTCGGTACAAACCAGTACGTAGACGTAAAGGTTCCCAAACTGACAATTTACATTACTATCTGTAATCTATCAGTATCATCCTCATCTACTTACCCCATTGCTTCCCTACTTATCCCATCCGATGACTGTTTGTGTCCATGACATAGTCACTGCAATTAAATAACATGGGTGTGTTATGTACATAGCAAGAATAAATAATCCTGGGGTTGAACTATGACCAAAAAACTAAACTGCTAAATCAATACTCCTTCCATAGTAGCATAACTGTAGTCATGTTCATTTTGAATAAAAAATGGCATGAGTGCATGTATTTATGTAATGAATTTATTGTTTAATAATACTACTACTAGTGGTGGTGTGTGTGTGTGTGTGTGTGTGTGTGTGTGTGTGTGTGTGTGTGTGTGTGTGTGTGTGTGTGTGTGTGGACTGCATTACATTTACATTACATTACAATCATTTAGCAGACACTTTTATCCAAAGCGACTAACAATAATTGCATTTAACGTAGGAAAAGCCAATGTACTACTACTTGCCAGAACTCACAAGTGCATCTTCTCTCTAAAACAAGTGACTAAGAGCATAATCTAGTGCTGAAGGCAAAGTTCAAGAATAGCAATCTAAAGTACAGTGCAATACAATACAATAAAATACAATAAGTGCTTAGGAGGGAGGATTGTTGTAGTACTTCTTGAAGAGATGAGTTTTGAGCCTGCGACGAAAGATGGGCAGCGACTCTGCTGTCCTGACATCAGTGGGCAGTTCATTCCACCACTGCGGGGCCAGGACAGAGAAGAGCCATGACCGTGTCGATCGACCGCAGGGGCCTCGGGAACCAGTCGCCCCGAGGTAGCAGAGCGTAGCGGTCGGGAGGAGGTGTAGGGTTTGACCATGGCCTGGAGGTAGGAGGGGGCTGTTCCTTTCATTGCCCTGTAGGTGAGCGCCAGAGTTTAAAACTGGATGTGAGCCGCTACAGGGAGCCAGTGTAGGGAACGGAGGAGGGAAGTTGTGTGGGAGAACTTGGGGTGGTTGAACACCAGGCGAGCAGCAGCTTTCTGGACAAGTTCCAGAGGTTTAATGGCTGACGCTGGGGCCCCAGCGAGGTGGCAGTTGCAGTAGTCCAGGCGGGAGATGACCAGGGCCTGGATGAGTACCTGCACCGTTTCATCAGTGAGGAAAGGGCGAATCCTCCTGATGTTGTAGAGCATGAATCTGCAGGAGCGTGTGATGGATGTGACATGTGCGGAAGACGACAGTTGGTTATCTAGGGTCACAACCAGATTCCTCGCAGTCCGAGTCGGGGTCACCACTGTGTCTTCAATGGTGATGGCCAGGTACCGGTGCGGGCAGCCCTTCCCCGGAAGGAACAGCAGCTCAGTCTTGTCCAGATTGAGCTTGAGTTGATGTGTCATCATCCACTCCGAGCTATGCGTGTCTCCACTGCCTGGTGGTATAGGCTGGTGAGGAGAGCCAGATAGTATTAATGGGTTTCAAATGTAGTCCTAGAATTGCCATGTTGGGGACCCAACACAGGTGTTTCAAATGAATGAATTAGTTCTACTGCATAGGATTCTATGCAGTCGAGCCAATCGGATAAATTGAAACACCTGCGTTGGTCCCCAATATGGCAGGTCTAGGACTACATTTGAAACCCATGAATAGGCTGGTGAGGAGGACTGCCAGGTGGTATAGGCTGGTGAGGGACTGCCAGGTGGTATAGGCTGGTGAGGAGGACTGCCAGGTGGTATAGACTGAAGGAGGACTGCCAGGTGGTATAGACTGAAGGAGGACTGCCAGGTGGTATAGGCTGGTGAGGGGGACTGCCAGGTGCTATAGGCTGGTGAGAGGGACTGCCAGGTGGTGTAGGCTGGAGAGGAGGGCTTGGTTTGCCTACACCCATCCTGCCAGGCCAAACTGCCCTCTGGGGAGCTGAAGTATGCAGCCAGCTTGTCACAGAGAATGTAGGCATCCCTGGGTCCTCTGTTACACCCAAGTATCTGTTTTGCTCAAGGAAAAGGGACAAAACGATATCAATAGTAAATATTTAGCTTGTTTGGGAGAAAGGTTGTATGTGTCTTAATAAAATCAAGAATAATATTACCAGCATATAGGCTACACTGCTAAAATGTTGTAGGTATATGGCATTATGTGGCATGCTCATTGATACTTGCATATCTTATACATAGCCTTATTTGCCTACTAACATTTGTTAACTATGTTCTTACTGTTGCCAACTTGAAAACAAACACACCAACTGCGGTTGGTGCATATTACTAATCTGTTCACCAAATGTTCTTGTTAGCTACAATGTTTTTTCTACTTGAAAACAGACACTCAAACACTGCGGTTGATGCATAGCCAAACGTTAGTCTACATATTAGCCTACTAACGTCTGTTAACTATGTAGCACTAGCTACGTTATGAGTGCCAGATACAATGTTTTGCCATAAAATGTTGCCTGCTTGAAAACACACTCAAACACTGCGGTTGGTGCATAACACAACGTTACATAGCCTATACTAACGTCTGTTAACTACGTTATGTTACATAACATACATACATAAGGTTTGTTAACTATGTTATCTAGACTAACGTTAGCACAATGTTGCGAGTGCCAGATAGGCTAGCTACAATGTTTTGCCACAATGTTGCCTACTGAAACAGAAACAAAATACAAAATCACTTGTAAGGCTATAGCTTAGCTACTATCACCATTATTTTATTGAAGAAATTATAAGATTAACTTACCCATTGCGAGGTTGTTGGCCATTTGTCATTTACTGATCAATTGGGATTTGTTTTTTTAAAGTGCACTAGAAAATGCGTCGAATGTCGCAGCCTGTGTGCGGGGCTAGCCGGACACAGCGCCGTGCGCCGTCGTACGACATCGTGGCGGATGCGGTCTGCGGGGGGCTTCAGACGACTTTTTGAATTTGAGTCCAGGAGAGGGTTACTGTTCTTTTTAATTTGAGTCCAGGGGAGGGTCATATAGCTACACATTTGAATCAAAAACAGAATAGTTTATTCATCTTTTCTGAATTCTAAAAGCTGTTTTGTATGACCATGTTGAAAGGGAAGCGCATGAAGCGAACATACCGACATGCGGTCTGTTTTCAGTGAATTTCGCTGTTGCTGGTCGTTGCTGCGTGCGTTCACTTCTTTTATTCGCTGGTGACATTAAGTGGAGAGCATGGCCGTATAACGTAATTCATAAGCAAATCTAGAGGCCACCACCTGTGCTGACTCAAAAAAAATTGCTGATTTGACCGGTCTGGTCTTGTACGCATGTGTTTCTGCATTGTGTATTAAATAGCTGGACCACTTCTTGCTGCTGAAGGCTGATTTATTCTGGATAGAATAAACACACACATAGTTATACATTTGCACTGAGGCTGGTCAGGCATCAGATTGACCGCCAGCAACTGAGGTTTACATGTTGCTATACAATTACTGTAATAAAGTCAAGGATGATACACTCTCAAAGTTATTTACTCTTTATTGCATTCTGCACTTCAGACTCCATTACTACGCATTCTGGTGGTTATCTCCTTGCTGAACGTTAGTTCCGGTCCCCCTCTACATTAAGCCCCTCTCCTTATATCACCTGACTGCCTGACTGAATATAACATACAACATGAATCAGAACATTACAACATTCCTCCCCCCATAGTCTACAAAAATCCTTCTTTTATGTGCTGAACAAATTCACTTAAACCTAGTCTGATTCTACGAGGGGATTATTCTGCCCCTGCTACCACTTAGTCCTTGAGATACGTGGGTGCCTGTCTAACTCTCACTGGGTAACAATTTCCCAAAACCCCAATGTCTGGAGGCCCCGGTGCCACTGCATCTGGTGCTGGATTCTCTAGTTCTGCTGGCGGCACCAGTATGCCTGGATCCTCTGCTTCTTGTGGCGGTGCCCATACTACCTTGTGTGCCTGCTTTTCTAGTTCTTGCTCTGCTGTGTCCACAGGAACACTCTCCTCTTAGAGACAGGGGTCAGCCAGGTTGTGATCATAACATGGCCGTATCTGATCCTGATGTCGTCTCACCAGTTTCCCATCCAGTGTTTTCACTCTCCAAGAGACTGGACCGGTCCTCTCTATAAGTTGCCGGAATCCACTTCTGGCCTGAGTATCCCCTCACATAGACTGAATCAGACACTTGTAAATAGCGAGGGACGCACCTGATCTAGCCGAGTCCTGATCCTGCGGTTCATGAGCAGCTCAGCTGGCGTGGCTCCCGTGGTGGTCTGGGGGGTTGATCTGTACTTGAACAGGTACCTGAATAGCTTTGTCTCCAGACTACCTTCCCCCATCTTCTTGAGTCCCTCCTTGACCACCCGCACCGCCCGCTCTGCACAGCCATTTGAGGACGGGTGGTATGGTGCTGTTGTGACATGCTGTATGTCATTCTTTTGTAGGAAGTTCTTGAACTCTGCACTGACCAGACTAGGCCCATTATCACTGACAATCAGGGGTGGCAAAAATGCTTCTCAGTCTCTCGATAGTCATGGATGAAGTAAGTAAGTAAGTTTTATTTATATAGCGCCTTTCACAGCACGAATGCACAAAGCGCTTTACAATACAAATAACACATAAAAAGGGAAGAAAGAGCGACATACAAAATACAATACATACAAAACACAAGGCAATTACGACATACAAAATATATTACAAGGCAGTTACAAAATACAGTACGAGGCAGTTACAGTTACCAGGGGAGGGGAGGGGGGAGGGATTACCATACAGGCAGCCAGCCTCGACATGCAGCCATACAATCGGCGCGGCCAATAACCTGACAGCACTGTACTGTAATGAGAGAGGGGGGGGGGGGGGTGCGAAAGGAGGGGATGGGGTGGGGGAGGGCTGGGGAAGGGGTGGGTGCGTGTGGTGTGGTTTGTGTGTGTGTGTTTCTGAGTGAGTTCAGTCCATGTGTGTGTGTGTGTGTGTATGTGTATGCCGGAAGGCCTCTGGCCGAGGACTCTGACGGAATGTCTTAGCGATAACAGCAGGTTGCTATGGAGACGTCCTCGATCCTCAAGACCAAAAGTCAGCAGGGGGAGGGCAGGGAGGAGGGGGGACGGTGCAGCGCCTCTTTAGCCTGTGAATCTTCAGGGGAGTTTGGGCGAAACGGCCTTGACGGCCGGGTGGGAGCCAAAGTAGATTAGATGTTTGGGTTAGGGAGAAGAACAACAGATTCCAATGGTCATTCCTCTCTGTAACGCTTCTCTTTATCGAGCCTGATCTTCAACTCTGCCACGTCGCCTTGCTCAGTCTGAAGAGCAGATGTCCTGTTATCATTAAGGCAAATAGGTAAATGTCTTCGTTGAGTGCAGGAAGTGTCGGCCAGCTGTGTCGTGTGTGTGTCTCCATTCTCAGCGTCAGTACATCCAGTTTGATGGTTCACCTGGGCCAGTAGACTAAGCAGAGCCTCGACCCAAACAAGGTGTCCTGAATGGTCTCCCAGGGGGGCGGAAAATGAATGGGTAAGACAATATACCCATTGTCTTACCCATTCATTTTCGGCTGTAGCTCAGACAAGGTAAGACAATATACCCATTGTCTTACCCATTCATTTTCGGCCGTAGCTCAGTTAGTAGAGTGGGTCGTTCAATGATCGAAGGGTCAGTGGTTCGAATCCCAGCTCCAACTGTCCACATGTCGAAGTGTCCTTGAGCAAGACGCCTAACCCCAAAATTGCTCCCAATGAGCAGGTTAGCACCTTGCATGGCAGCTACCGCCATTGGTGTGTGAATGTGTCTGTGAATGGGTGAATGAGAGGCCATTGTAAAGCGCTTTGAGTGCCGCTAAGGTGGAAAAGCGCTATATAAGTGCAGTCCATTTACCATTTACCATTTTACCAGGTCCGCCTTGTACAACTGAACTGTCAGCCCAGTGTTCCAGTGTGGTCTACAAGCTATTCAATAAAACCTGGAGAAAATTATCTGTATCTTGTCTTTACACTTACAGCACACATGCTGCACAAATGATAACCTTAATTGTATGACACTTGTTTTGTCAAATGCACAAGGGTATCTCTAACTTGGCTAGACTGTGGATGTGGTGACTAGTCCAGGCCAGTCAGCATGGTATAAGCTGCATACAGGTGAGCGGAAGCTGAAACGCTTTTTCCTTGGCTAGGACCAAGGCAGCTTGCCAGCAGGGTCAGGCCTGTGCTGGGAGGTCAGTACATTAGAACCCCCTAAGCGGGCTGTATGTATCCTAGGTTCTCAAACTTATATTTGTGGTATAGAAAGGTAGAACTTGCTTGGTTGATTATGTAAGTGTGTGTGTGGGGGGTGCTGTTGATTTTCCTCCACACTCCTCTCTCAGCCATATGTTTCCCCTATGTGGATCTGAAAACAGTGATGGGGATTAAATTAGGTTGCTAAGAGAACTGCTAGTCACCAGAAGCATTCAAGAACATAACCCGTGCTTGAATACTAGTGTATGAACAAATCAATACAAGTAGAGCACATCTACTGACAGGCTGGCTGAATGACTAGAAGACTGACTTGGGACCTCCACTGAGGACATCCCAGTCCTGGCTATGGATCAGTAGTGATGCTCCCCTGCCCCTGTAGTCCAGGCATTTTATGACATAACCTTGAACAAATTGCAACAGAAATTATTTCAACTGTTGTAGTGTCATACATATGTTCTTTATAACATATCAGTAAGTCCCCCAAAATCCCAGTGGTGGAAAGTAATGAAAAATGCAGATGGAAGAGCCATATGGGAGGCTTGTCCCTGTCCAGATGGACTTACCACCAGCTCCACAAGAACTTCTTAAGATCATCAGATGCACCTGCAAGACAGACTGCAGCAGCCTGAGGTGCACATGCAAGAAACATGGTCTTGAGTGTTCTGTTGCATGTAGCAGCTGTAAAGGATCAGGGTGTGCAAATTCACATCAGGCGGCATGTGATGATGAAGATGATGATGAATGCAAGTTATTATTATTATTATTATCATCCTGCTCATGTTCTCTTCTCTCCTGAAGTGGACCCTCTAATCGTGTGTGTGTGTGTGTGTGTGTGCGCGCGCACGCGCGTGTGATTTTCTCCCACAGGTATCTGAAGTGGACCCTCTAGCACCTGGCTGCTCTGCTATGGACGGTTCTACGTCTCAGACTGTCCTCTCCAGGGTTCTACTGTTCTCTACAGGGCTGTAGACTGTTCTCCAGGGTTCTACTGTTCTCTACAGGGCTGTAGACTGTTCTCCAGGGTTGTAGACTGTCCTCTCCAGGGTTCTAGACTCTTGAGCTATTTGATTAATACACGTCAGATTTTCTGTTGCAATATTTGTGAGATTCACCCCTTTTCTCTTCACCAAATGCCAATAGAATTAAAAATATATTTCTGTATATACACTGTGATGCATCCTATATAGTTTCTGGTTGATTGGGGACAGTGTTGTGTGGACATCAGACAATAAACATGCATAAACCTTTTTCTTTTACATAGGCGAAAATTGGAAATTGGTATATTTGTCACATACTTTCCATCTGCATTTTTCATTACTTTCCACCACTGGGATTTTGGGGGACTAACTGATATGTTATAAAGAACATATGTATGACACTAAAACAGTTGAAATAATTTATGTTGCAATTTGTTCAAGGTTATGTCATAAAATCAATCAATCAATCAATCAAAGCTTTATTTGTATAGCGCATTTCATACCCAGAGGCAACACAATGCGCTTTACAGAGAACAAGGGAGGTGGGCATACGACCCACCCCTACATATTCCAGAGGGAAGCAAAAAAACAGTAATCACCCGGGGGGCCAGATAAGTGAGCTGTAAAAATTCTTCCCTGACCCCTCTCAACAAGGCGATCGAGCAAGCTCCAGGAGTATGTTTGTCTACCGGCTAAGAACATTTATAAAGCAATACATTACATTAAATTACATTTCAGAGTGAGAGAGGCTAAAAGCATCATAGGAGAGAGAATATTCTACGGACATGCTACATCATCCACAGCAGACACAGGGGTATCTATCGGACTTCGGGAGGTCTGCTGGTGACAGTGGGGCATCCACTGGACCTGGTTAGAAGATAGGAGGGAGAGAGAGAGGCACTAGGGAGAGGGAAGGCAGAGGGAACGCAGAGCAGGGTTAGTAGCACATAGAGCCAGGGCCGGCCCGAGGCATAGGCGAAATAGGCGGTCGCCTAGGGCGCCAAATGGCCAAGGGGCGCCTGGCCAAGGAGCACCAAAAAAAAAAAAAAAAAAAATTATTTTTTATTTTTATTAAAATAATTTCATTCCGTAATCCCTACTGTCTCTATTACGCTTCGCAATGCGGTGCGGCGCCTCCGCCCAGCGCCGGGCGCCTCCCCCGTTAACAAATCGCGCAGCAGCACCCCCCCCCCCCCCCCCCGTTAACAAATCGCGCAGCAGCACCTCCCCCCCCCCCCCCCGTCAACAAATCGCGCAGCAGCACCCACCCCCCCCCCTCCCCCGTCAACAAATCGCGCAGCAGCAGCACCCCCCCCCCCCCCCCCCCCCCGTCAACAAATCGCGCAGCAGCATATTTGTCTAATGGCTAAGAACATTTAAAGAACAATAAATAATATTAAATTAAATTTTCCGAGCAAGAAAGGCTAAGAGCATCAGGTCCAGGCCTAAGCCGGATGTGGACTGATGTGTGTCTGTGTGTACGTGTGTGTGTACTAAATACTACGATATCCACAGCTCCGCTGTGCCTGGACTACAGGGGCAGGGGAACATCACTACTGATCCATAGCCAGGACTGGGATGTCCTCAGTGGAGGTCCCAAGTCAGTCTTCTAGTCATTCAGCCAGCCTATCAGTAGATGTGCTCTACTTGTATTGATTTGTTCATACACTAGTATTCCAGCACGGGTTATGTTCTTGAATGCTTCTGGTGACTAGCAGTTCTCTTAGCAACCTAATTTAATCCCTATCACCATTTTCAGATCCACATAGGGGAAACATATGGCTGAGAGATGTGTGGAGGAAAATCAACAGCATCCCACACACACACACACACACTTACATAATCAACCAAGCAAGTTCTACCTTTCTATACCACAAATATAAGTTTGAGAACCTAGGATACATACAGCCCGCCTAAGGGGGTTCTAATGTACTGACCTCCCGGCACAGGCCTGACCCTGCTCGCAAGCTGCCTTGGTCCTAGCCAAGGAACAAGCGTTTCAGCTTCCGCTCACCTGTATGCAGCTTATACCATGCTGACTGACCTGGACTAGTCACCACATCCACAGTCTAGCCAAGTTAGAGATACCCTTGTGCATTTTACAAAACAAGTGTCATACAATTAAGGTTATCATTTGTGCAGCATGTGTGCTGTAAGTGTAAAGACAAGATATAGATCATTTTCTCCTGGTTTTATTGAATAGCTTGTAGACCACACTGAAACACTGGGCTGACAGTTCAGTTGTACAAGGCGGACCTGGGAGACCATTCAGGACACCTTGTTTGGGTCGAGGCTCTGCTTAGTCTGCTTGCCCAGGTGAACTATCAAACTGGATGTACTGACGCTGAGAATGGAGACACACACACATGACACAACTGGCCGACACGTCATGCACTCTAAGAGGTTAGGGTTAGGGCTAGACTGAATGTAGGTTGGCATAAAATAATACATATTTATTTTTAAATGGATGGAAAGATGCTGCCCATGCCTAGATCTTTATGTCTTTTCAGCATGTCTGTTCTCACCCACTGAGGTCCCATCACCAAACGTGAAGCCTCGGATACAATAATAAAACAGGGGCAGACAATGAAAGATAGAGAGAGACAGACAGACAGATAGATATGTAGACAGATAGGTTAAAAATTAGAACAGTTAGTGTTGTGATCAGACGGTACAACCAAAATGTCCCCTCAGTATAGTGATGCAGACAGAATTATGAACACCTGCTCCTTGCTTAGAAGGAGGTTATCATCTGCCCTCTGAAACATTCAGGACCAGGGCCGTACGCAGGATTTTTGTAATACCGAGGTAATTTAGTTGTGGTGCTTCAATCTGGTGCACTTTGAGAGCAGAATTAAGAGGCTAGATCTATAAAGAACAACACACATCATATTGGATTAATATCATCTTTAACTGAGAGCAGTGGAGGTCATCCAGAGAGGACACAACTTAAGTGAATGTTGATGAGAACACACCATCTATTAGAAACATGAGACTAGCTCCTCCTGTCACCTCTCTCCCAGCCTGGCCTCCTCCACTCTGATGTCCATGTTGGTTTCCTCCTGTCACCTCTGCTCCTGTCTTTTGTCCATGTTGGTCTCCTCCTGTCACCTCTCCTCCACTGGGGTGTCCATTTTCATCTCTTGTCCACAAATTAACAAAACATAAACATAAGCTATAAACACACACCCACCCACCCATCCACCCACCCACCCACCCATCCATCCATCCATCCATCCACATTATTTTTTAAACTTGCCAGGATCTAACTTAATGTAGTGTCTCTTTGGCTAACATCAGGTATCTCACCTCTCATCTCTATGTCCTCTCCTCCTGTCCCCTCTCTTCCACTCTCTTGTACCTCTTGGTTTCCTGTCAACAAATTATATATTTTTAACCGAACATAATCATGCATACTGTGTATATTTATACACACCTACATACCTGTCTATTGGTTTATCTATATACAGACATACAATTTATCCCGTCAATGTGCTTTTCCCATAATGTTAAGTAAAGAGTAGGCAGTGTACCACCATCATCACCTCTTTCTTTTTGATCTTGTCCTCAACAGTTCGCTTTCCAAAGCTGAGCTTTGTTTGATGAAATCTTTTCATCTTCTCCCTCTCTTTCCCCCTCTCTCTCTCTGTCAGTGAAGAAAGCAAACACGGTCAACTGTTATGTGAATAACGGCCTCTGCTATAGTTGCAATGGAAAAGAGGGGGCTTCATTTCAACATGAATTTCAACCATTTACACGTCATTGACGATTTATCAGTCACAGACATGCAACGTGCCAGCAGTTGACTTGTGTGATTCACACTGTTCCTGAAGTACTGTCTGACAATAGGCTCTTTGCACAAGCTCTACTACTTCCTGAAATTCTACAGGCATATTTATTTCCTGTCCTCTACTATTGGATGGAAGTGATTAATCAGGTGTGCGGCACAATGGTATAGGACAGGAAATAAGGATGCCTGTAGAATTTCAGGAAGTAGTGGAACTTGTGCAAAGCAAAGAGCCTATTGCTTGGCAACACCAAACGCCCAGTGTATGAAAAAATAAATATGATATAAACATGATGACTCTACTGGACTATAGAATCACTGCCAAACTCCCGACATGCTGCTGAGGAAATACCCTACTAACACAGTACGTAAAACTGACGGGACACATTGGTGTAATTGTGGTAATTTTGCGACGTCACCAGCAGCGGACCTAGCTGACACCTAGCTGACACTTGCCTTTTCAGTCGCAAAATAACCAAAATAGCCGTCCTCAAGTACACTGTAAGGGAACGTAGCTGCCACTGCTGCTTAAATCCGTAACTACGATGTAATGAAATAACGTGACAATGTGGTTAGATCACAGTCCCAATCTGACTTTATTGGAAATGTGTCACAGTGGGTCAGAACATTTGTAAATTACTTAGGTTTTAAAATAAATTTTGAAGTCATACAGTTACAGAATTGTAATAATGAGGAGAAATCCTGCATGTCTGTTTTGTGTGTAATTTCTCATTTACAGTTAATATTAACACTAAAGATTTGCAGTCTAGGCCTAATAAAAAGAATGATAAAAAATATGCCTATGAATAAAGTCCTAATTTTGCAACCTAAATGTGAGCAATGAACGCTGAGCATTGAACGTAGAATGCAAGGCATTGGGCTACTTTACAATTGAAGAACTAGACAAACAAGTTACACACTCTGTGCCAGTAGGTGGCGGTATGCACATTAAAGTTGTTTGCGATCCGCCACTAAACCCAGCGAAGAAGAAGAAGAACGAGAACGGTAAACTTCCGCCGTTTGAAACAGAAGAAAGACCAACATGCTGTCTCCCCGCGACAACACAGATCATGTAAGTATCTCAATTTCAATGTATTTTGGTATCGTCCCAGATAAAACACCAACGTTATGTGCAAGCTACCCTATTGTAATGATTATCTATATGGAGATGCTATCTTTTTCCAATGTTAGCTAACTAGCTAGCCAGCTAACGTGATTAGCCTTTTTCTGTACATGGCTAGCTAAGTAGCCTACGTAAAATTACTCTCGCAATTATTGTTAAAACGTTCGCTTTTGTGTAATTGTAGCTTAAATTATAATGTTGGCTTGGCAACGTGAGAATATTTCAGTTGTGTACACTATAACTTTTATGAAGTGTTGTTGTGGGCCATTGTTTCCTAATAACAGGCTCGCGCGAGCTCCTGCACGTTCGTACTGTTTCATCGCTTGGAATAAAATGCGATAATTAGCTTACTCATTGATTTCGCATTAACCCACGACACCGTTAGTATGTGTTTGTTTTTAGGCATTCATTTTTCCGATTTTAACGTTAACAGCATACTAGAAGCCCCAACAACGGAGCTAGGCTAGCTAGCAGGATTTGTTATAGCAGCCATCTTGGCTTTTGGCACGTGGTCCTGTGGAGTGTTCATGTCAGCCAACGAGAGGGTCACCCACCCACTCTCTCTCTCTCTCCCTCTCTCCCCTCCCATGCTCTCAGTTGCCAACCTCCCAGTTCTTGTTTGAACTGAGCAAGAAGCAGGTGAGCGGGGCAGGAAGAGGCGCTAAGACGGGGACAGGCGTGGCCAGGGGCAGTCCTGGGACAGCACCACAGGCTCTGTGAGTCTTGTTCAGTTGAATGCCCTCATGAGTATTAACAGAAGAGCACCATATACATATGCACACATACACTCTAACATGTCGCTCTCTCCTCAGCTCAGCCCAATGGTCTCTGATGGTTCTGTCTGGCCAGCCCTTAGGTGGAGAAACACCTGATCATCAATATAGGCAGGCACACGTAAGTACAAATGCACATACGTTTCCATAGACGGGATAAACAAATGGGGATATTGATATTGAGTTAATGTTAGCGGTAGACATGTGAGATTCATAAGACGCATCACTGACGCCAGTGACGCCACAATATCAGGGAAATTGAGCAATTGCTTCCCTGTAGTGCAAACTTGCAAGATTCGCTCAGTTATTAACCCTTCTTGCCTTTTTTGTTGTTGGTTTTCTCTCTCCTCCTTCCTCTCTGTGCAGTTCTCCTGTGTGCTGAGCCGCTATCCCATGTATTGCCACTGCTGACAGGGTAGAGCTCAGCCCCATGCAGAAGTGAGTGATGAGGAGAGGTAAGATCATTTTCCCGTTTTTTTTCCCTCCAGTTTTAGGAACCGTCTCAAGAATGTGTTCCCCACTTTTATGCCTTTAAATCAGGGTTGGAGTATTCCAGGTGTGTGGCCATGGCCATGAACACCAGTAGAGGAGGGAACCAAGTGTCTCATTCTCTCTCCACAGTTGTGTGGTTGTAACCCCCCACTAGCTACATATTCATTCAATCTTTATTTAACCTCGTGAATCAATTGAGAGTAAGCTCTCATTTACAATGACGTATAATCACTCTATATTTGAACTTGTACTACAGGTGAGATAATCCTTTTTAATGGTCTCTCTCATTGCTGTGCAAGACTTGGGTGTTCTCCTGCTCTGAGTGCCCATTCTCCTATACCTCCCAGATCTACCTCCACAAGCACATCAAGAGGAGCCATGACAACCTCTGTCTCTGCTGAGGAACACACAGAGCATTATGAAGTAGCCAGTGCCTTGGCGAAGGTGTTTGAGCAGCAGTCATCAATGGATTAACTCCCAAGACACAAGGAAGAGACAGCGCAACACACGCTATGACTCCAGTGACGAAGGTAATATAATAAAGTGCATTCAACAGTCCCAAAAGAGTACTACTTGAGTTGACTAATCTGAGCTAATTTACCTCTACTATATGTTCCAGTGCCCAGGCAGCATGCATCAGTGTTTAGCACCTGCTCACACGACTCTGTTTCCTGCTCATCCCTTTATCCTCTGGTTTTCAGGTAGTTCTCTGATGCCATCGCCTGTGAGACCAACAGCTCCAGCAGGGTTGCCATCAAGCTCTGCAGATGCTGGTATGCTGAATTTTGTGAACTACTTCATGCTGCATGTAGGGATATACTTTGAGCTGAATAT
Organism: Borostomias antarcticus; assembly: GCF_949987555.1. Taxonomy (NCBI): domain Eukaryota; kingdom Metazoa; phylum Chordata; class Actinopteri; order Stomiiformes; family Stomiidae; genus Borostomias; species Borostomias antarcticus. Next base: position 4,519,752 of record NC_140234.1, read on the forward strand.
CCATTATGGGACCGTACAATTACTTATAGCCACATCTGTGTTTAATATCCAGACTTCCAGAGGATGATGTGTCAGCAGTTCTCCAGCGTCATGCAGAGTCTGAGGGAGATGGCACAGACAATGATGAGGCTGGAGCAGAGACTGGAGCAGAGACTGTCCGGCGAGTCTGCAGACAGCTATCGGGGAGCAGTACTGGATGACCTGCACCCTGCTAAAACGGAGGAGGAGCTGCTGGTCTTGGAGGAGCAGCTGAAGGACAAGGATCATCAAAGGAAGATGGTGAGTAACTTCAAGGCAGAACTTTGTTCCTTATTTTTGCAGAGAAGTGTTAAGGAAATGTAAAAGTAAATGATTGTCTTTATGTTTTGCAGACACGATATCTGAGTTCCATTGGCGGCAAAGATCTGCCAGATGTGGTCCGGCGGGTGCTGTCAGCCATTGCCATACACAGTGTGGTGTGTCTACAGCGTCCATGGGAAGAGGGGGAAGAAGCCTCTGAAGAATATGACCCTCTACAATGTCATATTACGTAAGGGATTGTTCATATTTTCGCAAAATAATACATTGTCCTTGCTTCATGCCATGTGCATTGAAACCATTCCCTTTTTGGTTAAAAGGTGCAGTTATGGCCTGTAAGCCAAGCACCACTGTGACGGAGGTGTCTGCCCAGCTGCAGGAGATGCTGAAACATGCCCCTGCTCGATGCAAAAAGGTATGTGATGTCAGGCAGTTAATTTTCTCGTATCCAGTGACATGGCACGCTTCCAATGAACGTATGCGACTTGCTTTTACAGCCATTTCATTATGTCCTTAGGCATCTGCTCCAGCCCAGCTGACCTCCCCAGCCCAGCCCCTGACCGCAGCTCCAGCCCTGACCACAGTGGAGTATTCAGATGAGGATGACCTCTTCTGCCCAGACCCTCGATTCAGATGTGGGTGACCCCCAGCCCGTCTCCCTAAACCTGCCTTTCCAGCCTGCCAGGATGGATGCCTTTTTTGTAAATAGTTTTTGTAAATTTTAACCTTTTTTTTGTGGGATACAACGGTCTGTTCCCGGTCTGCCTGCCACAGAATGCGCACTGTTTCATTTTTGTTTTTAGAACTTTTGCAATTGTCAGATAATGGGTTGCTAGCCAGAGCTTGTACATGCTTTTTTTTGCTTTTCTGGCTATGCGTAATGTGACAGACCGTAAACCTCATCCTTGTAAATATGTATACTTTTAATTTGTAATGTACTTTGTGTAATAAAATGTTCTAAACTGTTCAGTCTTATATTGGTTTGTATCATAATGCTTGCTGCTATATCCCCATATAGCATTAATTCGTTTTTGTACTGGTAAATGCTAAATATAGCCAGTGGTACTGCAAATGCTAAATATAGCCAGTGGTCAGGGTTTAGTAAGTAAGTGACCATATTTGCACCGTGCGAAAAAGACGTGCAGACCAAGTCATATAAATACCTGTAAATCTAGTGTCAGCCAAGTGAGTTTATTACGGAAGTTCCTGCCCACGTTTTTTGCACGCGGCCGCACCGTATTTGCACCGTGCGAAAAAGACGTGCAGACCAAGTCATATAAATACCTGTTAATCTAGTGTCAGCCAAGTGAGTTTATAACGGAGGTTCCTGCCCACGTGATCACGTGCGTTCTTTGCACGCGGCCGCAACTTCGGAATGACGTGTCGTTCTTACGTAGCGGCTACTAAACGGCAGATCTCGCGTTTCCGTAAATGGCCGCGTAATTTCCGCACGCGGCGCACACGAATCGTCACCTATAGCGGCCGTATGTCGAACGTTTGCGCAACCTGCGTGTGTTAGTAGGGTAGTTACTTGTTCAAATGTTTGGTGACATTTATGTTACTCACTATTGAGATGGAAGTGTTTGACTGTTGTTGTTTAAGTGATCTGTTAGTGGTTTTCTCTCCCCTACTTTTACATCTTAAGTGGTTGTTATTTACCTAAACAGTAAAATAAACACAAGAAAATTAAATGCATGGATCATTATTTATACTGCATGGACATTTGTGATATTTGTTAATTAATTAGCTCTTTTCCCCCTTCACCCCCCCCCCCTCCTCTTCTCCATCCTTCTCCTCCCTCTATACTTCTCTCCCTCCCTCACTCCCTCCCTCCTCATCTCATCAGGATTCTTTACAGCAGCCAATTTGTGTATTTTCCGGGATATCATGCATTTCACATACTTTCTCAAAACATTCTGTAGGCATATAGAAGCTGCGTGTTCTAATGGATGTTGCGGGATAGCCAAGCACATATTAGAACATCTGTGCCAAGTCCCGGCATATCCAAGGCCCCGTGCGTCATGGCCTATATAATCCAGCTATATGTGCCTGTATCGAGGTCTTGTATGGGGTCCATGGATGGGTTTCATGTGATTCGATAATTATAGCTACAAACATGATGATTCGGCAAATCAATAATCTAACTTGCTGCCGTATTACTCGGTTCACCACGGATCTTTCAAACGTAAAGTTCCTTTCCAGTAATCCAAACTCCATATCCAATTCCTGTTTAGATTTTTGTTTGATCATAGAGTGCGTTCACATGCACACTAATACGCCGATCATAACCCGATAATGGTAATAATGTGATTATTGAAATGGTCTTGTGAACGCCTTTATCTGATTTCCAAAATCGGGGTAAAGTCTTAATCGGCGTTTTCAAAACCCGATAAAGACCCCTGGATTTTTACCCAATCTTTCGATTCTTTGAAGCATGTGAACACCTTAATCAGCTTTCTTGCAGGTTTTGGAAACTGCGCATGTCAGGAGGACGGTGCATTTGTTTTGATTTTACAGCGCGCGCGGCGCTGGTGAACCTTTAGCTAACGTTACACGGAAAGACCGGGGAAACACCTCAGCTAACCCTCTTTGGTTTCGTCATGGCTGTCCGAGCAACAAAATCCCAGCATTTTTGGTCAGAAGAGGAGACACGATTTCTAGTCTGTCAACTAAAAGATCTTAATATTCTGAAATATATAGATGGGCGAAAACATCGTAACGGAGAGCTGTTCAAATTGGTGGCCGAAACCATGAAGGACGCAGGCTTCATTCGGACCATAGAGCAAATTAGATGCAGGTGGAAAGGATTGAAGCAGGCATATTACAAAACAAAGAGCCACAACAACACCAGTGGAAGTGATCCTGCTTCTTGCCCTTTCTACGACGAATTAAGTGAGCTGTTAGGGAGCCGTACGATGGCCAATACCGTTGCAACAGGAGTGGACGTCGGTCTTGATGAGAACCCAGCAGAACACGAGCAGGCGACACCTTCAACACCCTCACCAAACTCCGGTGAGTAGGCCCAACTCTTCATAACTTTAATTCTCTTAACCAATACGTAAAATGTCTTGCTAGCTAGCCAAAGTCTGCTATATCTAAGTGTTATTGTTAACCATCTCATAGGTCAACCCTAAGATAAAGGAAACAAGTTGAATTTATATTAATTAGATGTATAACTAGAAGCCTATACATCCAATGGTAGTAATAATTTCCATGCCGTAAGAAATTGGGCATTATTGATTTTAATATCACCACTTCTCTCTGGTACACAGTTAGCCAGTGTTGTCACCTACTATGTAACCAGGTATACTATTGTGAAATTTGAACCGGGTTTTGGATATATGCTTACCAGCCATATCCCCCTACTAACCACGGAGAAAACTCAATTTGCTTCCTCCCTATGGGATTCGGCCATATTCTCCTATCTGGCAAGACCGGGGTTTGAACCCCGGCCCCGGTAAGCATCAAATTGGCAAGGCAACATGTTAGACCACTGTGCCACCAGACCCCTACAGCCAATGCATTAGACCACTACACCACCAGACCCCTACAGCCAACGCATTAGACCACTACACCACCAGACCCCTACAGCCAACGCATTAGACCACTACACCACCAGACCCCTACAGCCAACGCATTAGACCACTACACCACCAGACCCCTACAGCCAACGCATTAGAACACTAACGTTACACACCGGAGAGGGGACTGTATTTCTTTTAAACAACATGTCCAGTAATGTAACGTTAGTGTATGTGAAATGTGGCATCAGTACGATCTGTGACACATACCTGTCAGTATGTCTTCGCTGATGAAAGATTCTCTCTCCCCTTTGAAACAGTTCAGCTCACATTACACTGTTCAGCTCACAGATTAACGTTACCACCTGAGTGAAATAAAAAAAAATGATACAAACACGTTGCATAATTTTATACTATTGACCTGTAAATTCGAAAATTATCTTGCCTACTAGCTAAGCATAGTATTTGCCTAAAACAATATTCACTACTATAACGTTAATCGGTTAGTGGGCTTCAGAAACCGAATGTCAGCCGTGTTACCGTGCACTCACACAGGGAACGACTTGGGCGACTCAGGTCGCTGAGACCGCGTGCATCGCGTCGCCAGCTCCCCGGCAGACAAACACGGCAGCCGCCGGGGGGGCGGATACTCGTATTCAGTCCTGCTGAATTCCTGTACCAGCCGCCATTGCTGGGATTTTAGAACATGTTTTAAACCACTTTGATGTTCATATTATTACGTTTTAATAATTTTTCATGCCTGAAATTGCCACCATAGAATCCCAATCTGTGGAAGCTTTCTCCAAATTACACCTGTATCTACGAGTTTAGATTGACGATTTAGATAGGCATTTTCTATGGTGTTTCCATGACAATGAAAATTGGAGAAGGTAGAAAATGATATGATAGTCTCCCCTACTCTGATTCACCTAGCTCAAACTGGCGTTGGTATAGCTTATTAACAACACGGCAGGCCTTCCTACTATTTCTGCTACTCTTTTTCATGAGTATTTTTTTCTTGTCTCGGTAACGTTACCGGTAATCCGACAGCCTGATCTGCTATTGGTTGCCGCTTCGGCGATGTCGCTGCTTATTTGCATAGAGTTGACTTCTGCTCAACTTCTAATCTGCGCTCGTTCACTGGCATCGCGCCGCTCGCTGCCGCCGAAGCCTCCGACGCCCTATATCGCCAGCTTCCATTGAGAATGAATGACAGAGCGCGGCCAGCTGTCATTCATTCTCAATGGAAGCTGGCGATATAGGGCGTCGGAGGCTTCGGCGGCAGCGAGCGGCGCGATGCCAGTGAACGAGCGCAGATTAGAAGTTGAGCAGAAGTCAACTCTATGCAAATAAGCAGCGACATCGCCGAAGCGGCAACCAATAGCAGATCAGGCTGTCGGATTACCGGTAACGTTACCGAGACAAGAAAAAAATACTCATGAAAAAGAGTAGCAGAAATAGTAGGAAGGCCTGCAGTTTTGTTAATAAGATAAATACCAACGCCAGTTTGAGCTAGGTGAATCAGAGTAGGCTAGTAGGGTAGGCTATCAGATCATTTTCTACCTTCTCAAATTATCGTTGTCATGGAAACGCCATAGAAAATGCCTATCTCAATCGTCAATCTAAACTCGTGGATACAGGCGTAATTTGGAGAAAGCTTCCACATATTGGGATTCTATGGTGGCAGTTTCAGGCGTGAAAAATTATTAAAACGTAATAATATGAGCCTCAAAGTGGTTTAAAACACGTTTTAAAATCCCAGCAATGGCGGCCGGGACAGGAATTCAGCCGGACCTAACACGAGTATCCGCCCCATGATCCACTCCCCCGGCGGCTGCCGCGTTTGCCTGCCGGGGAGCTGGCGACTCAATGCACGCGGTCTCAGCGACCTGTGTCTCCCAAGTCGCTCCCTGTGTGAGTGCACGGTTACTGTAGCTAAGATACCAACTAACGTTAGCTAACGTTAGGCCAGTTCCACAATGAATATCACTGACTAACTTGCCCGCCTGCAGGCTAGCTAGCTAGCTAGTAACCTAGCTAACTACTGCACAACGTCAAGATAAGATGCAGTTAACGTGCTAGCCAGTAACATAGCCAAATATTTAGCTACATTACTGGAGAAAAAAAACCATTTTGTCTTAGCTAGCGAAGATTAGTGCTAACGTTAGCTAGCGGATGGGTTGCTAGCTCAACAAATCGGAATTCAGGCTAGCTAGCTAGCTCGCTAGTCAAGTTAGCTAGCCTAGCTAGGCCACTCAAGCTTGCGCAAATAATTCGCCTTGACTTGACGTTAATGGTAAAAGCAGTTAACTTGGTTAAATAAATGTCTTAGCTACTGCTATAACGACAATTTCATATTGGCTAACGTTACCTATTCGGGCTGGCTCCTGCGTCCTGGGAAGGAATAGCTCTCAACCAACCTAGCTTGGTGCACACGGCACACTGCACACGACGACGATGGACGTTCTTAAATGAGAAAAGTGACTAGTTAAGAGATAATGACCACCCATCTTTTAATCCTAACACTGAATACCGGTAGTATATTTTAGCTACTTCTAAAAGCATGTTATATGAATAAGACTGTTGAACTTTCATATTAACTAACGTTATTAATTATTAGTTTCATTGCTGGCTTCTTACCACTGAACTCACCTGCTCAACAAATGACTGCATGCATGTCCAAGCATGTCCAACGGTCCACTGCACGAGGCGCCCAAAATGCATGGCACTGAAGATTCGTGAAAGATTCGCAAATATCGTGAAAGCCAAAGACTTTCTAATGAGTAAAATCTATCAAATTTCTGCATCTTCCCCATTTCTGGTAAAATTCATGTAATTCTAATAAATGTATCGAAGCAAATTTTATTCAACCAAAATTTAGTAAAATGCAATTAGTAAATTATTTACATTTCTTGAATTCAGCTCAATTCCATGTCAAACAATACATAGTCTTTTTTATTACATAAATATTACTAGTAGTTATTTATTAAATATTAATTAATGCTAATCCCACTTTTTACAGTGTATGCCTGAGACATGTCTAGTTTGGTGAATTTCTGTCCTCCCCCCAGTACTGCCAACAAGTCCTCAGTTTTTGGAATTGGGTAGTTATCTATCTTAGACACTGGATTCATGGTAACTTTATAGTCCCCACATATTCTAGTTTAGTCTGGTTTAAGTATAGGAACTATGGGAGCGGCCCACTCGGAAACTCACAGGCTCTATGATGCCTTCCTTCTCTAATCTAACCAACTCTGTCTCAACTTTGTCCTTGAGGGCGTATGGCAGAGGCCTGGCTTTGAAATACCTTGGCTTGGCCTCGGGGTCAACAGAGATCTTTGCTATAGCTCCCACTAAACTGCCCAGCTCACCTTGAACACCTCTCCGTGTTGTGGGAGTAGCTCACTCAACTTCTGCTGCTGACCTGTATGTAGTCTGAAAATGGCCCTCCAGTCTAGCCTAATGGCCTCTAGCCAATTTATCCCCAAGAGATTTGGCCCCTCCCCTCTTACCACTATCAATGGCAACTGTCTGGTCTGCCCCTTGTAACTGACTTGTGTGTACATCTTGCCTAGCACCCCTACACTATCTCTGGTGTACATATACAGCTTTGTTCTTGTATGGTGGAGTTTCCCCCCTCCCATCTTCCTGTATGTTTTCTCATTCACTATAGTCAGGCTTGCCCCAGTGTCTACTTCAAACTCAATGTTGCATCCATTCACTGCCATCTGCTCTCTGCATGGCTCTACTCTTTTTTCATCATCGATATTGTACATCATGTGGGCATACTCCTCTTCCTCTTTTTCCAGTCTGTGGCGCGCTATGGCTTCTACCATACGGACTTGTGGTCACGATTGATCAGATAGCTGGTTGGCTTGGTTCCACGATTGAAAATCTTCAATCAGTATCCCTGCACACCGCACTGATCACTATACATATACACACTGTACATACAAACTTTATAGTTACCATTTAAATACATTTGTAAATATTACACTTACTTATTCATTCAATTCAACCATAACATTTCTGTGACCTTTTGGGATGTTTGCTTTGGCATTGTAAATGTATGTTTCCCATGCCAATAAAGCCCTTTGAATTGAAGTAAAATATAGAAGACATACAGATAGTTATCCATTCATACTTGGATGGATGGATGGATAGATGGATAGGGATTTGTGTTAGTGAAAATGTGCTCTACTGAGACGGGAAGCACAGGGTGTAATCTTACCAGTCTCAATATGCTCTCCTGTGAAATGTATCGCAATCCCAATATTTGTACATGTTTGGCATGGCTTGGACTTGAGCATTCCCCTGGCACTTGTTTTCACTGCTCCCACGGAGGACTATGTGCAAGTCATGCCAGATGCCTACAAATAGATGGACTCCACTTTGCGCGTGTAAACTGTTGAATAATTAGGCATTACAATCAGGTGAAGAAATATGAACACATGCTCATTTCTCAGATTTCCAGAATCTATTTGGCTGCGCTCACGCTATATTGTTAGAAGTAGGCCTAGGCTATATTGTTATAAGTAGGCCTAGGCTATATTGATAGAAGTAGGCCTAGGCTATATTGTTAGAAATAGGCCTAGGCTATATTGATAGAAGTAGGCTGGGACTGACTGCCCCCCTGATCAAAAAGTCAAACTGCGCATATGAACATCATGTCACTAGAGAGACAGAAACAGCAGGATCCCGAGATGGTAAGGGACTGTGATAGAACTAACAGAAGGAAGTTCATAGAGAAGCAACTAGAAATGAATCCAGAGGCCTATAAACAATGAGATGCAAATAAAAAGGCTATGTTAAGGGAAAGACTTCATGAATAATTAAACAGGAGAACAATAGGCAGGCTTTTCAGAGATCGTGTCAGGGATGGACCCATCTTTGCATGTGTAAACTGTAGAATAATTAGGCATTACAATCAGGTTAAGAAATATGAACACATGCTCATTTCTCATATTTCCAGAATCTATTCTGCTGCTCTCACTCCAAATAAACCATCTGTCCAGTCTTGAAAGTTTCCCTCCCTCCCTTCCTCCCTCCATACAGTCAGTCCCTACATCTCACCCACTTGGTTTTCTCCCTCCCTCTCTTCCTTCATCTTTCCTTCCTCCCGTCTCTCCCTCCCTCACCTGTTTGTTCTTATGAAACCACCCCCTCTCTCCCCCAGGTATGTGAACTGTGCCCGTACTGAGGAAGAGCAGAACCTGGTAGCGTTTCAGTACCGTGGAGGGATCCTGTTTCGCTGCTGTTGGCTGCTGGCTGTCGGGTAGGAGCTGCTGGTCTGGTACGGACAGGAGTACAGATACAAGAGCATCTCCTTCAACTACGTCTGGGAAGAAAAGGGCACCGCTAGAGGTATCTGTCCTCAACTCTTCTTCCCTCTGTCTTCTCCATCTCTCTCTCATCCACCTCTTTCCTTAAAGCTGAAAGAACAAGAGGTCTGCTGGTCATAATAATAATAACCGCTGTCCAAGTAGCTCTCCTCTACCGTCCTTCCTCTCCTCTGTCTTTTTCCGATGGTGCCAGCCAGCAGGCAAGACATGGGCATACAGCGTGAAATTCAGGACACTCATGGATGCAACGATACAGAGGGCACTATGTCATGAACTGCAATGGTGCCTGTGCAAATCGCTGTTGTGAGGCACGCAAATTGCCAATATTAGGCAGGCACACTTGCTCAGAACAAAATGGAATGCTGTTAGTTGCCATGGTACATGGTAGCTTGACTTATCTTTAGGAGTGCTAGCTTACTCTAGCTATCTAAGGTAGCTATTGCCGTGGGCTTCCATGTATTCATGCTAGTTTTCTCTCCTTTCTCCTCTTTTCTTTTTCTCACTCCTTTCTCTCCTCTGTCGCTCTCCTTCACTCTAGTTCAGCCAGAGGAACCTCTTACATATCTTTCTCTCTCCTGTCCTCAATCTGAAGTTGTGGTGTCGTCTTGTTTCGCCCCCCACTAGTTACATACGTATAAACACTCTATACAGTATTTGCACTTGTAATACAGGTGTGAGAATCCTTTTTAATGTTCGTCTCTTTCACTCTCCCAGGAGTGATGTCAGACTTGTCCCAGACTCAGGTGTTCTCCTGCTCTGTGTGCCCATTCACCTACACATCCCAGATCGACCTCAACAAGCACCTCAAGAGGAGCCATGACAACCTCTACGTCTCTCTCTTTTGTCTCTCGAGCAGACGGATCAGACCAGAGATTCTCTCCTCCTCCTCCTCTCAGTCACTCCCTATCACCACCCCCCTCACCCCAACTCCTGCCCAGAGACAGAGAGACACAGACAAGCCAAGACCATACCACTGTGAACAGTGTGGGAAGAACTTCACTACATCAGAACATTTAAAGAAACACCAGCGTGTTCATACAGGAGAGAAGCCATACCACTGTGACCAGTCTGGAAAGAACCTCACTACGTCAGGAGACTTAAAGACACACCAGCGTGTTCATACAGGAGAGAAGCCATACCACTGTGACCAGTGTGGAAAGAACTTCACTGCGTCAGGATATTTAAAGACACATCAGCGTGTTCATACAGGAGAGAAGCCATACCACTGTGACCAGTGTGGGAAGAACTTCACTACGTCAGGAGAGTTAAAGATACACCAGCGTGTTCATACAGGAGAGAAGCCATACCACTGTGACCAGTGTGGGAAGAACTTCACTACGTCAGGAGAGTTAAAGATACACCAGCGTGTTCATACAGGAGAGAAGCCATACCACTGTGTCCAGTGTGGGAAGAACTTCACTGACTCAGGAAAGTTAAAGATACACCAGCGTGTTCATAAAGGAGAGAAGCCATACCACTGTGACCAGTGTGGGAATAATTTCACTACGTCAGGTGATTTAAAGAGACACCAGCGTGTTCATACAGGGGAGAAGCCATACCACTGTGACCAGTGTGGGAAGAACTTCACTCGGTCAACAAGCTTAAAGACACACCAGCGTGTTCATACAGGAGAGAAGCCATACCACTGTGACCAGTGTGGAAAGAACTTCACTACGTCAGGAGAGTTAAAGACACATCAGCGTGTTCATACAGGAGAGAAGCCATACCACTGTGTCCAGTGTAGAAAGAACTTCACTACGTCAGGAGATTTAAAGATACACCAGCGTGTTCATAAAGGACAGAAGCCATACCACTGTGACCAGTGTGGAAATAATTTCACTACGTCAGGAAATTTAAAGACACACCAGCGTGTTCATACAGGAGAGAAGCCATACCACTGTGACCAGTGTGGGAAGAACTTCACTCGGTCAACAAGCTTAAAGACACACCAGCGTGTTCATACAGGAGAGAAGCCATACCACTGTGACCAGTGTGGAAAGAACTTCACTACGTCAGGAGAGTTAAAGACACACCAGCGTGTTCATACAGGAGAGAAGCCATACCACTGTGACCAGTGTGGAAAGAACTTCACTACGTCAAGAGAGTTAAAGACACACCAGCGTGTTCATACAGGAGAGAAGCCATACCACTGTGACCAGTGTGGAAAGAACTTCACTACGTCAGGAGAGTTAAAGACACACCAGCGTGTTCATACAGGAGAGAAGCCATACCACTGTGACCAGTGTGGAAAGAACTTCACTCAGTCAACACACTTAAAGACACACCAGCGTGTTCATACAGGAGAGAAGCCATACCACTGTGACCAGTGTGGGAAGAACTTCACTACGTCAAGAGAGTTAAAGACACACCAGCGTGTTCATACAGGAGAGAAGCCATACCACTGTGAATAGTGTGGAAAGAACTTTATTAAAACGGACCATCTCAGGAAACACCAGCGTGTTCATACAGGAGAGAACCCATAGCCCTAGCCTTAGGCCTGGATTACACTACTGCTTTTTCACCTACCTCTGCGCCTAGCAGTTACACTACTGAGGCCAAAATGAGGAGGCAGATCGATACATCCGGGGCTACGTTTTGGTGCTTGAAATCCGGCGATGCGTTTTAGTGTAATAGGCAGATCTGGAGGCCTTTGGAAAAAAACTATAGGAATAGAGCTACACTGTAACTCTGTATTCACTTCACCTTATAACAATCAAACAGATGATTTACGAGTTTGAGCTACATAGTATCTTACTTTATACTATAGTTAATCAGACAAGCAGATAATATCGTAGGAGGAATTTAACTGTATTCCATGTTTGCAGGGTTCACCCAAAAAGAAGACATTACAAATCATAACCTACACAAGAGTAGACACCTCAATTATCTTGTTAAAAGAAAAGTAACTGGCAAAACGTTTCTTGTTAAACCTTTTTATTGAGCTATCGCTATATAAGATATATATTGAGATATGCCGCTACACGTATGGGTAGGATCCCTAGCTCAGTCTTCTGTGTTCCTGACAAACAGCAACTTCATCACACCTGTCTGAACTTCCCAGCACTCCTGCCCTTTTCTTTTTCAATAATATCTCTATTCAATACTCAAATTCAGTCCAAATGTTCCAATGTATTGTTCACAATCATTGTGTACAATCAGTTTGTTTTAAGTCCTTCATCTATTCCCTCACCATATAGCTCCCATATTATGATGTAATATGTTTTTACGAATATGCAAACTATCTGTCCCGCATGGTCGTTCTAAAACTTCACCATCGAGATGAATAAGCCTACTATTTTAAACCGCACCACAGATATGAGCAAACATGATTTAGGGTACCTATTAGGCCAGTAAAAGCAGATGTTTGCTTTTGCAAAAGAACCCCTCAAATATGTTGTACAGTTTAATCTGGAATAATATTCTGAAGTCAGATCTGTAATCATTCTACAAGCAATTGGTTTATTCGGGTGAACCAATGAGTGCGTTTACATGCACTCAATAAACCTTGCTTAAACGGAATATTGACAATGGCCATGTAAACATCAATAAACCGTTTGAATAAACGGAATATGGGCATATTCCGAATATAAAAAAAACGAATAAGTCCCCTGGTTTATTCCTTTTCCAAACCGAATATTGAGTCATGTATACGCTTATCGGTTTATTCCCACCAAAAGGAACATGAATTTGTGCTCTGCGCATGTTTTATTCGCAAGGAATCTTGGTTCTAGATTGCTGAACTAACGTAGCCATTCTCAAAATGCAATACAACACAAATCTATAGTATATTTCATAGGTAGGCCTACAGTTTATTTTATTCAGCAAAATCAATTATGTTATGTCTAAACAAACTAGTTTTGTACTGACTATTCTATTTGTTGCTGCTGTTTTGATTCTATTTCTGCTTATGTTCTCTCCGGTTCTGTGATTGTATTTATGTATCTCAGTATCCAACCCTGGACTGACCCCTCCTCAGTATCCAACCCTGGACTGACCCCCCCGTCAGTATCCAACCCTTGACTGACCCCTCCTCAGTATCCAACCCTGGACTGACCCTGCCTCAGTATCCAACCCTGGACTGACCCCACCTCAGTATCCAACCCTGGACTGACCCCTCCTCAGTATCCAACCCTGGACTGACCCCACCTCAGTATCCAACCCTGGACTGACCCCACCTCAGTGTCTCTGCATGCCTCTTCTATTGCTCCCAGGGAGAGTCATGCAGGTGTCTGGTTGGTGTTCATAGACCTTTGTTGACTTTCGTTGTCTTTTATTATTGTCCTTATTAAGCTCTGCGTTGTGTTTTGATTACAATAAAAGACGGCCCCAGATCTCACACAATACCACACAGTCCAGTGTCCCTTCTTTAGGTGTATTCCAAATGAATCTCTCCAACACAGGATTTGAGCGACATCAAAAGCTATATATTACAGAAGGTTTAACAACATACAAAAGACGATGGGATATAGTCTAATGTACAGCTGACCTGTCTGTATGCTGTCTGGACTCAAATCAAATCATCTGAGCTCGAGCACGGTTCTTATGTGGTTTGAGTGCCCCCACCCCCCCCCTCGTCTCCTCTCCGATAAAATCTTTCTGGTCTCTTTTCTGTGGCCTTGTTTTGTCAAGTCAACCTACGCCGCCTTGGCGCTAACCACAACAATTGCTGTTTGGCACAGAGTGTACCAGCCATGGAATGTCATCTTTATCTCATAAGTCTATGGAAGAGGGACACCATTTCTTACAGAAAGCTCCAGCTACAGCCATACTCAGAGGTCAATCATTATAATTGGGAACAGCTAACAGGATCAGATTAAACCAATATTTCTCTGAAAATCAACCAATATTCAACACCTTCCAACACCGTGAAAATAATTCCTCAATGGGACTGAGGAATGGGGAGTAAGGGGGTCACGGTGTATCCACCTGTGAAGTTATGTATGGTGGTTGGTGAACCAGTCCCAGACCAGAGCAGCCCGGTGGAAACTCACATTATCCCACATGACAACAAACCTGGGCTGCTCTGCTCCATCCTGTACAACTGCATTATATAGAGCACCAGATATGTCATTGTGAGTGGAGTGCACTTCTAAAGCATAGAGCGCTTTACAATATCTTCTCTCATTCACTCACCAATGGTGGCCAGCTGGTGTTAACCTGCTCTTTGGGATAAATTAGTGTCTTACTCAAGAACACGTCAACGAAGCAGAGGAGAGAGCTGGAATTGAACTGGAGGCTCCCAGACGGCTACTCTACCTCCTGAGCTGCTGCCGCCCCCTCAGAACATGATCATGTGTGCAGTACTGGATGGACCTAGGGTGGCATGGTGAGGGAGAACTCCTTGCAGATGTAGGAACTTCTTGAAAATGTTTTCAGCCCTCAAAGGCCAAATGTAGATTTTTGCATGGTGATTATCAACAATCTAGTAATTATATTCTGTTAACCAAGGCATGTTTAAATGATTTTACTGTGAGCTCACAAGGTAGGTCTGATCTCCAGAGCAGGGATATCAGAGTACAAATGTGTGGTCAGAAAACAATGAGTCTCATACTTCAGCCAAAATGACCTCATCTTAAGACCTCCTCCTCCTTATCTCTCTGGGCTAGTGGAAAGGGCTCTCCCCCTCCCCCAACTTAACATTCTTGAAGCTCACAGACCTGCTTCCACACACCACAAAACACTGTTTCTTCTTCCAGGAACACAAGGTGATATTTCCCCCACGCTGCCCAGGGACATTCACAACAGCTCTTTGTCCTGTAACATCTGGGCCCGACGCCTGGTTTTAGATAGATTGAATCCAGCTTCATCAATGAAAATGAGGTCATGACGCTGTGCAGCTGCGCCAAATACCACCAATAGGCCGTTCACACCTCTCATATTGAAATGAATGGAATGCACAAAAACAAGAGCCCTGGATGAGGTCCAAATCCAACCAGCTTGCTAATAACACCACCAGTTAACATTAGCTAGCCAACATCAGATAGAAATCTAACCAGGTAGATATGAATAGGCTATTGCAGGATCTTGACTAGTCGTAACGTTAGAAGACCATAAACGCAAATGAAAACGCAAGTGCTCATTTTACCATACTTTGGAAAATAAGTACCCTAACACACCCTATAGAACATGTAATCTATGGGCTGCAGTTATTGAGTCTGAGAGAAATAATAATGGGCACAAATCCTTATTAAATCCATTTTAATTCATTGCTTTTATCTCTAGCAAGATTGATTATGTTCTTCTAAAGCTATAATCAAAGTTTTGATGACCGAGGCCCAATTTAGGGACCCAAATAAGATTGAGTCCACCCAAGAAAAAACAAAACGAATAATTCCCTTTATTTGACAAACCAATCATAGTCTTCATACCAGTGATTATACCAATATGAGGTCATTTTAAGATCAATCAAACATTCAGTTCCGGGTCCAGAACCAGGGCTACAGCCAACAGCAGGGGGAGGACCAAGACAACAGGCCAGTTGTTTCTTGGCTAGGACCAAGGCAGCTTGCCAGCAGGGTCAGGCCTGTGCCGGGAGGTCAGTACATTAGAACCCCCTTAGGCGGGCTGTATGTATCCTAGGTTCTCAAACTTATATTTGTGGTATAGAAAAGTAGAACTTGCTTGGTTGGTTATGTGTGACTATATTCAAGTTAGGGACATCCTGAGGCACCCCCCATCAACTTGTTTTGTTTTTGCATTGTTTATGTACTGGGATACTGTTGTTTTATTCACTTGCAATTGAGATATTCATGTGCATTCATCACTTGTGATTTCAATAGATTCATTATGGCTAGAACGAGTTATGCTCCCAAGGGCACAGTAGAGGGCAGCAGTGGGCCTTGGGTACAGGTCAGGACGTCAGTGCGCGCGGACGTTCAGTTCTCCCAGAGGCAGCGTAGAGAATGCGTGACTGCTGCGTGAATGATGTGTGCCACGTTTTGTATTTTGCAGTACTCTGCCGAGATAAAGAAGACATAAAAATCCATGCATGCCTGGAACTCCATTCTTAAATGTCCAAGTGTGCAACAGTTATGCAAGTGTGTGTGTGTGGGTACTGTTGATTTTCCTCCACACTCCTCTCTCAGCCATATGTTTCCCCTATGTGGATCTGAAAACAGTGATAGGGATTAAATTAGGTTGCTAAGAGAACTGCTAGTCACCAGAAGCATTCAAGAACATAACCCGTGCTGGAATACTAGTGTATGAACAAATCAATACAAGTAGAGCACATCTACTGACAGGCTGGCTGAATGACTGGAAGACTGACTTGGGACCTCCACTGAGGGCATCCCAGTCCTGGCTATGGATCAGTAGGCTAGTGATGCTCCCCTGCCCCTGGGCTAGTGTAGACCATTGCTAGCCTCTACCCACAAGCCATTACATTGATCATAGGCCTACTAAGAGAATACCAAGGGGAGTTTTATCAGGGAGGTTGATGGATAACGTCTTTCAAGCTACATTATTTGCATTAAAAATATAATCTCTCTCTCACACACAGTCATGTAATCCAGTCAATCTAACTCCAAAACAAAATGCATTAGGCCTACGTAACTAGCAAGCTAGCAAACAAAGTCAATGTAGACAGCTAGCTAACCAGCTAGCGTAATTTCCACCATGCCCCTTCTCCTAAGAGAAAGGCGATTCGCCAAATTAAAAAGTGATTGACAACCGTTTCAGGCGAAATTAGTTTTTGATTGACAAGACGATTGTCAGTCTCTGATTGGCCAAAGTAGAAATTGATTGACAGTTGACCCGCCCCCTGGAAGTCTCTGGGCCTGCAGAGATACACACTTGGAAAATTGAGGGGTCTTCCACAGGGCAATAAAGTGGGATCTCTGTATAAAAACGCCTAATGAGAAGCAGGGGGCTTGATACCACAAGGGAACATGCATAATGGGTGGGGGACAACATGTTTACATGTGTACAGTACTTGTCGTTGTTGGCAACCCCGCCCCAATAGCGGACCTAGGACTACAACTGGCTAAATTGGCTCTGATTGAGAGACCTGTGCCACTGATTGTTTGATTGATTTCCATCTGCCTCGTTAGTATGTGTACAGTATTTCTAGCCTACATGTACAGTAGCTCCCATCTTGTTCTTTGTCTGTTCCATTTGCTGTAGCTGTGCATAGTCCCTGGTGTTTCCGGTGCCATCTTGTAAGTCTGTAAGTTTAGAAGCTCTGTCTTTTCTTCTTCACTTGTCGAGTGTATACCGTGGTTTTATTGTTTGGTCTTTGGTTTTGTGAAAACTACTGAAACCTCAATGCACCTGTGACAGTTACATGCAGCCCTTGTGATTGCTTAAGTCAGTATGAAACCATCTATGGCTTCTCACATGGCAGGTAACTCAACAAGAGTTCAAGCCCAGGGGGGATGCAGAATAAAAATGCTAATACATGTACATACTCAGGCATTATGCTGTGACATGATTTTTTAACTTATTTATGTATTTATTTGTAGCTGTTACTGTTTCTTCATTTTTTTTACATCTCTTCATCTGACCAGCCTGTTGTCTGCTTACATCTCAATCAGTCCCACCTGTGTTCAATTCAGTCAATCAGTGAATCCATGCTCAGTCCAGAGTCCCACAACTCATTCCCATCACAGTATGTAGGCCTACTAATATGTTCATCCAGGATTGCTACAGTGTAAATAAGCTGCAACATTTAACATTTTTTACTTAGAGCTATCTGAAGCCAGCCATGCTCTCCTCATATTCACTGCACATTCTTGCTCAATAAATCTCTAATGTTCATGATTTAAAAAATGACATTTTCATGACATGGTAGATGTAGTGTGAAATGTATTGTGTGCCAGAAACAACCACAAACAACCTCAGATAACAACACCAGATTTAACTTTTCTCCATTTCCATGTTGGCCTGCTATACACTGTCGAACAGTGTCACAATATGGATTAGAGCAGGGGTTCCCAACCTTTCTTCCCCAGAGCCCCCCACTTACACCTGATGGAATTCAGTTTTTAATACTGTTATAATAAAGATGATAAGATATAAGTAAATCTACGTATAACAGTTTTCACAGTAACATGATGATCTAAAATACTTTATTATTGAATATGGCAACATTTCAACATAACCTACTGTAATGATGAACGCTACTATGAGTTTAGACAACAGGGAGGAACAAGGTGCTCAAAAAGTGAGATAAACCATTAGTGTTGTTGGTGCTCTTGGATCACTGGGAATGGAGGCAATATCCAAAAACAAAAGTAGATCCAGGCACTCAGAATAAGTATTCGGAAAGGAAGTGGTAATGTTAAAAAACCTTTAAAGTCGCACAGAAACAGACGTTTGAGATCATCTAACTTCCGTAGTTTTACGTATTTCCGATGCAAACAAGCTGTGAGGCTGGGACATATGTTTAGAGGAATTTTAGACAGATTCGATAGAAGGATAGCGTTGATTGACGGGTGGATGTCGTGAGATTATTGGCCTAAAATCTAAAGTACCTGATGTCGTCATTGCACGCGACCTACCGTTTTGCAGGAAGTAAGAAATTATATACTTTGATATAGGATTACAACAAAAGTAGAATTTTGTAATTTTTTTGGCATACATCGTTGAATAGGTGAACACTATGACCAATTATGTGAACCAAAATGGGACAGAATGCTTTTTTCACTTCAGTGCGACTTTAATGTATCAGGCTTACATAATTTAAAAAAGTCAACATGTTTCGACCTTGTCAGTCTTCATCAGGACATGTTGTGCGCTCAAACAAATTACCCCTTAAATACTCACTCACTACTATGAGTTTGGTTAGATTAACATCTAAGTGTGCTTTCAAACCTAAAACTTGAGCCTGTACCTAAACTGAATGTCTCTAGTTGGCTGCATGGACCCAAAGCCCCAGCGCTTGATGTCAATATGCGGGATCTCCTCATCTGGATTCTTTAACTCAAAGTCAAAGTACGTGAGCATGAGGAAAACAAGCTGCTTCAGCTCATTGGTGGCGAAGAAACGACCAGGGCACATGCTGATTCCAGACCCCCACGGCATGTTGTAGTACTTCAGCTTCTTCCCGCCCTTGTAGAAATCATTTTTCTTGCCCCCGTCTGGTGTGAGGAAACGGTTATATTTGAACGTGAGCGGATCGGGGTGGATGTCTGGGTCCATCTGAACGGCGGTGTAGGGGAAGAGGGCCACCCTGTCGCCTCCCCTGAGGTGGTACTCTTGTCCGTCGGCCATCTTGAGGCTCATGTCCTGGAGCACGGCCCTGGTGAGGACGGGGGCGGCGGTCAAACGCAAGGTCTCCTCCACGGCGCTGTCCATGACGGGCATCTTCTGCAGCATGTCCCGGGTCAGGTCGATGAGCGGCCCACCACGCCTCACTTCCTGCCCGGCCTCCTTCAGCACGTCCTCCACCTCCGCCCGGACCGCCCTCATGGCGTCGGGGTGCTTCATGAGATAGAGGAGCAGCCAGAAGGCTGACGGCCCCGTGTTACCCTGGGACGCCCACAGAAGCAGGAACATGTACCTGTCTTGCATGAACTCCTGCATGCTGTGCTCCTCCCTAATCTCCTGCTGATCTCGCACACAGCCGCTGACGTTGTCTTTGGTGCTGATCTTCTGGACCGACAGCGTGTTCCAGAACAGCCTCTTCAGACGTTCCACCTCCATCTTCTCCGACGGCAGCAGCACCCCGTAGGCCAGCTTGGGGAACAGCTGGTCGTACTTCCAGAACTCAGAGAAGAGCTCCTCAGATTCTACTCTGTCAACTTCCTTGGCTTTCTCCAGGCTCCCCGAGGACTTGGGGGTCTCATTGCCGAACAGAGCTAAGTAGCCCGCCCTGAAGACGATGTTGTAGCTGTAGTTGAAAAGCCCGTCCTCCATCCAGATTTGATGGTCCTCGCCTGCCCCCACACTGTGCAACATCAGATTCTGAAGGTTATTCATCATGGCATGTGTCATGACCACCAGACCATCCCCCATCAGGTGCTTGTTGCTGGATATCTGCAACATCTTGTGCTCATCTTCGATGTTGGATTGGTAACCAAACACTTTCAAAACTAGATACTTCGCAAACTCGAAAAAGTCTAGCTTTGTGCGGGCTTCTTTCACAATAGTCCCAAAGGAAAATGGATCTGTGACGAATGTGAAATAAAAGCTCCCCAGCAGCACTGTGAAAATATCCATGTTTCCTTTTCATTCTCTCCAGGAACTTTGCAGTATCCCTTCGAAACTCCAGGACATGGCCCAGCCAAGGAATGGGTCCCTTATCTAAGGGGGGTTCCCCGGGACGCCTCTGACGGAAGGTCTCCAGGAGATAGAGTCCTTCAACGAGGAAGGCTAGCAGAGCAAGCAGGAATGGCAGCAGAAAGCCCATCATCCTCTCCTGTGCTACTCGCAGAGCTAATCTGTTCTCCAGCTCATATTCCTTTGTATTAGTCAAAGACTGTGCTCAGGGCTGAAAATTAACACCCGCCACCCGCCAATGGCGGGTAAAATTTCCATTTGGCGACTAAATTTCGGAGACTATCCGCCACGCTGGCGGGTAAATGTAAATTGTACCAATAGAGTCATGTAACAAAGTATGCGTGCGATGCGCCACATCCATGCCATAGACCGGCGTTCTGTTTGTTGTGTGTTGCTCCCCCGCTGCACCAAATAAAGTTTTCAGTCACATGACTGTTGCGGAGCCTCGCACACTAGGAGAGACTGGTGACGCGAGGCTACTCGCGCACAGAAAATCGTTCACATTTACCTCAGAGGACGCGCGCTCCTACAGTCAACACCTACAGTAGATGTGTACCATCCTGTCTCTGGGCTTCCATAGCATACCAAGCCACTGTTTCTCAGAAGGGATGTCTTTGATCGCTTGTCATGTAGCTTATAAACTCTGAAGACGGTACTGGTTCCTCCTTGACTGACTTCACTGGTCATCCAGCCATAGGCGTAGTTTTACGTATGGACGCTATGGACATGTCCATACCAAAGCCACGGAAACACGAATTGTCCCTACCTAAAATAATACAGAGTGAAAACTGTAGTTTTTTAATTACCATTCACAACTTGCAAAAGCAAAACGGTTGGGAATTAAGGCCTGGTTGACAGCTGCGTTCAGCAAGCTATCCAATCAACAATGTTCAGTAGCCTACTTCCCCCCTCCCTCCCTCCCTCCCTCTGTGACCCAGCGAGGGCCTCGCGAGCTCAGCAGCTCACAGCACATCGAGCATCGACTGTGGGCAACAGCGGGAATTTTGATTAAGCAGAAGTAAGATTGAAGTAATTGAACAATAGGGAATACAATATGTTGACCGACAATTATTTTTCTGTACAGAGTTGTATCAATGATAATAGTTTAGTTTGCGTCCTACTAAATGCCTGTAAACTGTAATGTTAGTGCTAGCTGGTGGTGCAGCTAGTCAGAGCTGTACGTATTAGCTATAACGTTAGGTCTCGTAAACGTTTGCTGAGGCAGAGATAAGGTGCTGTAATGTTGTCATAACAGTTGTCTTTAGCTAGTAATAAATCAGTTTTGGTATAACCAAACCAAAGCCCAGGTTTAACTTTACATGATGACAGGCTGTGAATATGTTACAGTATATGTATTTTGTTCATAAACACATAAAGACCATGAGGTGAAGGCTTGGATCATTTATATCTCATATTTGTGGAGGGTTAGCTAGTTATGGATAATTCTACACCGTGGAAGTGAATGGAAAGGAATATTTGAATTTCTATGAATTGCAATGTTTCTAGGCATCGAATTAAACTACTTTATTTGAAATTTTACTTTGGCCTCTTCCTTAAGCATGTATTCAACATAATACTATTATCTGAATGAAAAGTACTGAAACAGATGTATAATGTGACAAAAAAGGCAATTTATTATTTTGTCCGGTAAAAGATATACTTGGCCTGCGGATTTTTTCATCTACCAGTCCCCTTGGCAGGTGAGCCAAAAAGTTAATTTTAAACCCTGACTGTGCTCCTCCCCCTTGCACAACAGATACCCAAGTACTCCAGACACTACGTTCTTTAACAAGTTGTTGTCTTCAAGACCCTGCCATGGCCCTATCTCTAAGCACAGCTGATGCCAACTTTTCTGCACTGAAATCGATACATTTCAGTGCGCAACACCATGAACAATGAAAGACTGACTGATATCGGGGTACTAAGTGCAGTGTGGCCAGCTCCTCTGTAAGGGAAGTAGCTGTTGGTTCTCCCAAAAGTAGCTAGAAGTAGTAATCAATCAATTTGCATAATATGCCATTCTGAAAGATGCAAAATGGATAAAAAAGCCTGATCAGGCAGTTTACAAACTAACCATTTAGTCCAGGGGCCTATCCAGATTCGGTACCACCTAAAGTGACCAAATAATATCTGTATTTTGTCTTCCTACATGTGTGTAGTTTATATTTTGGTATGATACACGGCCTATTGTAAGGGGGCTGGTTGGCTAGCTGACCCAAACGCAGGACCACGGACAGAGACGGACAGTTCCAAGCCCAGAGGGCGGTTTAATATTAAAGTGGCAGTACAGAGGGCAAGGCAAAAGGGTAGTCAAGTTCAGGCAGGGGTCAATCGATCAACAAACAAAGTCCAGAAAACGTAATCCAAGCCGTGGTCGGGGTCCGGTGAGAATGGGTCGGGGAAGCCATGTGTCAGCCCAGGAAAAGAGCAGCAAACAAAAGCGGAATCTGGAGGGGTGGAGATTAGAATGAGTAAAGGGAAAAAAAAAAACTATAACAACTACTATAACGGGAACTTCAGGAACCACAACTTGCCACAAGGAATCTTAGGGAAGAACTGGCGACGAATGTTGGGAAGACCGGATTCTTATAGGGGAGGTGATTGGATGAGTGGTGGCAGCAGGTGAGCCGCGCCCTCGGAGCTCGTTAGCGGAACCGTGTTCAGGTGTGCGGGGGTGATTACGTCGGAGGGCGCGCAGAGCGCGCGCTGAAGTGGAAGGCCGTGGTGTGCGCACTGCGGGAACGGTGGTGGGAGCTGGAGAGCGCCCAGGCGGAGGCGGAGCCGTAACAGGACCCCCCCCCATGCGGGAGCCACCGGGCGACCTACCCGGGGCATCCGGGAACTCCCGGTAGAAGTCCCGGAGGAGAGCTGGGGACATGATGCGGGAGCGGGGCTCCCTCGACCGCTCCTCCGGACCGAAGCCCTCCCAGTCCACCAGGTAAACATACCCCCGGCCCTGGCGACGGACCTTCAACAGCCTCCTCACAGACCACTGCGGGTGGCCGTCAACCAGTTGAGGAGCCGGGGGAGCCGCCGCCGGGGGCACGAGGGGGCTGGTGATGTGGGGCTTGATCCGGGAGACGTGGAAGACCGGGTGGACACGCCGCAGGGAGGAGGGCAGGTCCAGCCGGACCGCGACAGGGTTGATGACCCGGCTGATAGGGTAGGGACCGATGAAGCGGGCCGACAGCTTCCCGGAGTCGGTGTTGAGAGGCAGGTCGGCGGTGGAGAGCCAGACCCGCTGACCGACCTTGTACTCCGGGGCCGGGGTGCGCCGACGGTTGGCCCCGCGGCTGGCGCGCTCAGCGCCACGCGTGCGGACCTCCAGACCCCCCGACAGCGGCGGAGATGGGCCTGGACGGACGGGACCGCCACCTCGACCTCCTGGAGCGGGAACAGGGGCGGCTGGAACCCCAGGGAGCACTCGAAGGGCGACCTGCCGGTGGAGGAGTAGACCATGGCGTTCAACGAGTACTCAACCCAGGGTAGGTCCCGGCTCCAGGAGGATGGGTGGAGGGAAGATACACACCTGAGGGCCGCCTCCATACACTGGTTGGCCCTCTCCGCCTGCCCGTTGGTCTGGGGATGGTACCCAGACGATAGGCTGACCGTGGCCCCAAGTCCCACACAGAAGGCCCGCCACACCCCTGAAGTGAACTGGGAACCACGGTCAGACACAATGTCCAGGGGAAGGCCATGGAGGCGGAAGACGTGCTGCTCCAGCAGCCCAGCCGTCTCCACCGAGGTGGGAAGCTTGGGGAGAGCCACGAGGTGCACCGACTTCGAAAACCGGTCCACTACGGTCAGGACGACGGTGTTACCATGGGACGGAGGGAGACCGGTGACGAAGTCGAGCGCGATGTGGCTCCAGGGACGGCTGGGCACAGGGAGGGGACGCAGCAGGCCTGCTGGCGGTTGGTGGGAGGTCTTGCTCCTGGCACAGACCGGACAGGCGGCGACGTACTCCCGAACATCCGCCGCCATGGAGGCCCACCAGAACCGCCGGCGCAGGAAGGAGAGGGTCCGGTGCGTCCCTGGGTGGCAGGCGAACCGGCTGCCGTGGCCCCACCCCAACACTTGGGTCCGCACGCTGTCCGGGACGTTCAGCCGGTTGGGGGGTCCCCCTCGGGGACAAATTTGGACGCGCTGAGCCCTCCTGACCACTGCCTCGACATTCATGACGATGGCCCCGATGATCCGAGACGAGGGGACGATGGTCCCCGGAGGCTCGGGGTCCTCCTCAGAGTCGTGAATGCGAGACAGTGCATCGGCCTTGATGTTCTTCGACCCCGGGCGGTAGGTGAGGTGGAAGTTGAACCGCCCGAGGTACTGGGCCCAGCGCGCCTGTCGGGGAGTCAACCGCCTGGCCGAACTGATGTACATCAGGTTCTTGTGGTCGGTCCAGACGGTGACGGGATTCTCTGCGCCCTCCAGCCAGTGCCGCCACTCCTCGAACGCCTCCACAACAGCCAGCAGCTCTCGGTTGCCGATGTCGTAGTTGGCCTCCGCAGGGGTGTAACGACGGGAGAAGAAGGCACAGGGGTGCATCTTGCCGTCCGCTGCTGACTGCTGTGAAAGGACTCCGCCGACCCCTGTGTCGGAGGCGTCCACCTCCACGATGAAGGGCCTGGACGGGTCCAGCTGGACGAGGACGGGTGCAGAGGTGAAACGCCCCTTGAGGCCGGCGAAGGCGGCACTGGCCTCAGGTGTCCAGATGAAGGGACGCAGAGGGGAGGTGAGAGCCGTGAGGGGAGCAACCCGACTGTAGTCCCGGATGAAACGCCTGTAGAAATTGGCGAACCCAAAGAAACCCCTCAGCGCCTTCCGGGAGGTGGGCTGGCCCCACTCGACGACAGCCTGGATCTTCTTAGGGTCAGGCCGAGTCTGTCCACCCTCCACGATGAGTCCCAGGAACTCCACAGAGGGAGCGTGGAAGGTGCACTTCTCGGCCTTGATGAAGAGGCGATTCTCCAGGAGACGCTGGATGACGAGGCGGACGTGCTGGACGTGTTCCACAGCGCTCCTGGAGAACACCAGGATGTCGTCGAGGTAGAGCACAACGAAGATGTCCAACATGTCCCGAAGCACGTCATTCATCACCTCCTGGAAGACGGCTGGTGAGGCCAAACGGCATGACCAGGTACTCATAATGGCCTCTCGGGGTCTTGAACGCGGTCTTCCACTCATCCGTGGAAGGCCGGAAGGCCGTGGTGTGCGCGCTGCGGGAACGGTGGTGGGAGCTGGAGAGCGCCCAGGCGGAGGCGGAGCCGTAACACCTATCTACTGTAGTAGCTTAATGCTGGACCAGATACATTTTCTCAGCACCCCAGTACCCCACTTACAGTACAATAGGCACTAGCACTAAATGTTAAACATTAACTCCATCCATATGTTAAAAACGTACTTTATGGAACACTCAATGTATTTATTTACGAATATCAATGTTTAATCCAGTGGAATTAGGAGAAATGTGAACAGTACAGTAGCCAAAACACACTAACAGAAGCCCTATGAGGAATGTAACAAACTGGACCCACTGGTCCAAGCAGCAGTGGGAGGAGTTAAGGTTAGATATGATAAGTAATGATCATTAGATAAGCTATAATATAGTGATAAGCAGTTCCTCATACCTAAAATGTCTTCATATCTTAAATATGTCATGAGACATTCCTAAACCCAAAGGCATAAAGCAGAAGTCAATTAAGGTCACAACAGGTGATCATCAGATTAAAAAGGACATGGAGAGGCTGGTGTTTCCATCTTCAGAAGTGATCGTTTGAAAGTGAACCCACAGATAGATACAGTATCTCCAACATAATAAAGAGAACAGGTGAATAGAGTTAAAATGATTAATCAGTCCTAGGTCTGTGTTTCAGAAGAACATCTTCACTCTTCATAGTGTTTATAATCTGATAATCTGCATCCTCTGCTTGCAGTTTGAGGTCTCCTAACTGAGCTCTGTTCAACACCGCCACTATGTGGTTGACTGCTATCATTGCATGTTGATGAAGGTCTTCGGGTGGCCAGTTAAATAGTGTTACAGAAACATGACAATAACTAGAATAGCGCTCAGAGAGCACAGACCTCTGCCTGTGATGCATTTCGTCAGCATGTACAGTTATTTTTTAGTTTAGCAGTTCTATATGGCCAACTTGAAAATGCATGTTGCAGATGAAATATTGATCACCTTGATGAAGCTGAATCTGTTGCAGTGTGAGACCAAGCTGATCAGGGTGCTGTTCTGGGTTTAAAATGACCCGCCATAGGAATTGAATGGGTAAAATGACCCGCTATAGGAAATGAATGGGTAAGACAATATTATGTTCATCCAGCAGATGGAAAACATCCCCATACACACCCACAGCCACAACTCACCTGGGTTCTATGTCTAAAATGAGCCTCCGTTTTATAGTATTTAAGGCCAAATTTGACTGATCTGTTTTAACTGCTCTTATGAACACAAAACCCATAAATCCCCAAATGAATGTGAACCACCTGAAGCATTCAGGTCAATACCATTCTCTTAGTGTACACCACATGCTCCCCCACACGTCCATAGTGTGAAACCACTTGGATACTGAAAGTGTAGAGCCATTACCAGTCAATACAAAGTTATTCAAAGTGATCATCTTTATCCTATTAGTAAAACATATCCAGATTAAATAATTTATTTCAAAACAGCAATACACCCATCCACAAAACACAAAATCAGCAAATGTTTTGATTTGTATGAACATGATGTCAATATGTTGTAGCCTTCCAATTAATCCACTTAAAACCTAGCTAGCTAGCTACATTACAATATATTACAGTCATTTAGCTGACACTTATCCAAAGATACTTACAATAATTGCATTTAAAGTAGTTGCCAGAACTCACAAGTGCATCACCTTTCTAAAACAAGTGACTAAGAGCATAATCTAGTGCTGAAGGCAAAGTGAAGAATAGCAAACTAAAAATAGAATAGGTGCTTGGTACAGTAATACTCCTGGTAGTACTGTACCTCTTGAAGAGGTGTGTTTTGAGCCTGCAGCGAAAGATGGGCTGCGACTCTACTGTCCTGACGTCAGTGGGTAGTTCATTCCACCACTGTGGGGCCTGGACAGAGAAGAGCTGTGACCGCGTCATTTGACTACAGGGGCCTCGCAGTGACGGGGCAACCAGTCCTCCCGAGGTAGCAGAGTGTAGTCGTCAGGCGGGAGTGTAGGGTTTGATCATGGCCTGGAGGTAGTAGGGAGCTGTTTCTTTCATTGCCCAGCAGGCTAGTACCAGAGTTTTAAACTGGATGTAAGCTGCTACAGGGAGTCAGTGTAGAGAACGGAGAAGGGAGGTTGTGTGAAAAAACTTGGGGTGGTTGAAGTCCAGGCACAGAGCAGCTTTCTGGACAAATTCCACAGGTTTAATGGCTAACGCCATGGCCCCAGCAAGGAGGGAGTTGCAGTAATCCAGGCGGGAGATGAAAAGGGCCTGGATCAAGGTTATTATAGTTAACGAAAACTAACGAAAAAATGAAAACTAGGTGTGAGAATATATAAACTTTTAGTTTTAAAACATTTTTTTTTTTTACTTTTTGACTGAAATAAAAATAAAAACTAGGCTTTACAAAAACACTTAAGTGGAGACACTACAAAATTGCATTTTTTCTTCCACTCATCAATTTTTTGTTTTTTCTTCATTCTTCTACTATAAGATGTATACTATCACCATATTAAAGGAGTAGTAAAGGGAAAAGGCATGTACCGAGGTGCTCATCTAGGCCCTTGTCATCTCGCGTTTGGACTAGTGCAACTCCCTCCTTGCTGGGGCAGCCCTGCCTCGGACATTAAACCCCTGGAACTTGTTTAGAAAGCTGCTGCTCGCCTGGTGTTCAACCACCCAAGTTCTCCCACAAACTTCCCTTCTCTGTTCTCTACACTGGCTCCTTGTAGCAGCTTGCATCCAGACTCTGGGACTATCCTATAGGGCAATGAATTAAACAGCTCTCTCCTACCTCCAGGCCATAGTCAAACCCTACACTCCCTCCCAACCACTATGCTGTGTTACCTTGGGGTGAGTGGTTGCCTTCTCACTCCGAGGCTCCAGCGGTCGATCGACACGGTCACGGCTCTTAACTGTCCTGGCCCTGCAGTGATGTAATGAACTGCCCACTGACATCGGGACAGTAGAGTCGCTGGCCATCTTTTGCGGCAGGCTCAAAACTCACTTCTTCAAGAGATACAGTAGTACCAAGATCCTCCCTCTTAGGCGCCTATTATATTTTTTGTTTGCTATTCTTGCACTTTGCCTTCAGCACTAGACTATGCACTAGTCACTTGTTTTAGAAAGGAGATGCACTTGTGAGTTCTGGCAAATAGTACATTGGCTTTTCCTACGTTAAATGAAATTATTGTAAGTCGTTTTTAAAAAAAGTGTCAGCTAAGTGAGTGTAATGTAATATAATGTTTACTTCCCAAATTAAATGCATTTGAACATTAGATCTCTGTGGTTATCCCCTACTAGTTTTTCTCTTGTTCACTTTCCTGTGAGTTCTTGGTGGCCAATGAGCTGTTTTTGAGCATTGATCTCTTCCTTCAACCTTAATAAGCAGACAGAAACTCTCATTACCATCACATCATTTGGCAAGAATTGAGAAGGTGCATCCAGATGCATTTGCTCCTACCCAAGTATCTCCCTCTCTGTGGAGGTGAGTGAGCGCTCCAAGGTGCTGTTTTTGTGCTCTGTCTGTATCAGCCTTTTCTTTAGACTGTCTCTCTCCCTCAGTCTGAATGTTTCCAGGCGCTCTGCCTCTCTCCCCTTTTTTTGATGGGCATTAATCTCTTCCTTCAACCTTAATAAACAGACAGAAACTCTCATTACCATCAAATCATTTGGCAAGAATTGAGAGGCCCCTCCCCTCGACACGCCTCTGTCTCCACCCCGACACGGCTCTGAGTCGTGGCAGCGCTAGAATGAAAATAAAGTTCCTGCCTGCCGTGAGGCCCTCTAAAGCGTGAGGCCCGGGACAACCGCCATCTTTCACCCCCCCCCTAGCGGCGGCCCTGTTCAGATGCATTTGCTCCTACCCAAGTATCTCTCTCTCTGTGGAGGTGAGTAAGCGCTCCAAGGTGCTGTTTTTGAGCTCTGTCTGTATCAGCCTTTTCTTTAGACCGTCTCTCTCCCTCAGTCTGAATGTCTCCAGGCGCTCTGCCTCTCTCCCCTTTTTTTGATGGGCATTGATCTCTTCCTTCAACCTTAATAAACAGACAAACTCTCATTAACATCAAATCATTTGACAAGAATTGAGAAGGTGCATCCAGGTGCAGGGCCGCCTGGGATATATGAGAGGCCCTGTGCGAAATAGGCATTGCAAGCCCCCCCCCGACACGCCTCTGTCTCCCCCCCGAAAAGCCCCCCCCGACACGGCTCTGAGTCATGGCAGTGCTAGAATGAAAATAAAGTTCCTGCCTGCCACGAGGCCCTCTAAAGCGTGAGGCCCGGGGCGACCGCCACCTTTCACCCCCCCTGGCGGCGGTCCTGTTCAGATGCATTTGCTCCTACCCAAGAATCTCCCTCTCTGTGGAGACAAGTGAGCTCTGTAGGTTGCTGTTCTGGATCTTTGTCTGTATCAGACTTCTCTTTAGACCGTCTCTCTCCTCCCTCAGTCTGAATGTTTCCAGGCGCTCTGCCTCTCTCCCCTGTTTTTGAGCATTGAACTCTTCCTTCAACCTTAATAAACAGACAGAAACTCTCATTACCATCACATCATTTGGCAAGAATTGAGAAGATGCATCCACATGCATTTGCTCCTACCCAAGTATCTCTCTCTCTGTGGAGGTGAGTGAGCGCTCCAAGGGGCTGTTTTTGAGCTCTGTGTGGAACAGACTTTTCTTTAGACCGTCTCTCTCCTCCCTCAGTCTGAGTGTCTCCCGGTGGGCCACTTCTCTCCCCAGGCGATCAGCAACCCGGGACGTCTCCAGGCCTCGCAGTCTCTCCACCTCTCTCTCCAGACCTCCCAGTCTCTCCACCCCTCTCTCCAGACCTCCCAGTCTCTCCACCCCTCTCTCCAGGCCTCGCAGCCTCTCACTGAGCGCTCTGTTCTCCTTATACTGTGGGAAGACACACAAGCTTTCCATGTGACACAGCAAAACTCCCTGGCTTTGTTCCAAATCGCATACTTCTTCTTTTTACTGTTAGTACGTATTACAGCTGCTATGTACTTTGAATGCAGTATGCATACGAATGGGACATACTAGCCTACTTCAAGCTAAGTATCACAGGGGATGTAAAGGCAGGCTAAAAGACTTCTTGTGACGCGCTGTGTGACAGGACATATGGTGCGTTAAAGACGATGCAGGACTCAGGAATTCCCAAGTTGGGAATCCCGACCCCAGACGTCATTGCATTCATGACGATTTTAACGCGGGAGAAAAAAGTAAGCTAGCAAAAAGTAAGCTAGCAAACGTTAGCTATGTTATGTTAGCCAGCAAAACAGCTGGCTAACTAATTTCACCAGTAAAATAGCTGTTAAAGTCCACATATTGCTATAATCAGAGAGACATATATATAATACAAACATATATTGCACAATCAAATCGGATATATTGCATCGGATATATTGCACAATCAGACATCAAATTACATGTAAAAACAACAACAAACACTAAATAATTAAATTCTTGTATTCAACGTTATATATACTAGCTACTCAGCTAACACTGGCACATTTTCTATGAGTGCTCATTTACTAAAATGTTCCTAAAATTATTGATTGGTGTGCATTGTCCCTGTAAAAAAATAAACTGAAACTATGCCGCCATGTTGTGACGTCAACTCAGGGCTCAAAATAATACCAAGTTCCCGATTTGTAATCCTGAGTTGGACGAGTGTTCAATTCGTTTTTCACAAGTTGGAGTTCCTGAGTCCCGAGTTGTCTTGAATGCATAAATAGTAGGCTAGTTCATTTAGGTAGGCCCCTAGTAGGCTATTTTAGTAGGCTAGTGATTGTGGTGCTTTCTTTACTTGGTGGTAGGATTGTACCGTTGTAGTGTTGTAGTATTTAAAAAAAGGTTTGTAATATTTCCTGTCATCGTGCTCTGTTGTGTAAGTGGGGGATCAGTTGAACTTTGACAATTTCTTGGCGGTTAATATCATTTCATTATGTTTTTTTTTTATTTTTTTTTATTTTTTACCTCTCTACCTCTCAAATCAAGATTCAGCTTGGGTACAAATATGTTAACTTAACTCCTAATAAACATCCATATTCACAGCCACAGCGCTCACCTGCTCATTGATCCTGCGCTGCAGCTGCATGATCCTCTTGCTCTTGGCAACATCCAGCTTCCTGAGGCGCTTCTCCCGCCTCCTCCTGCCCATGACGCGACGGACGCAGCTCTGTCGCAGGACCACGGACGCCACAATTCATTGTTTTAAGGTTCAAAATATTGAAATGAAAAGACAAGAATCTCCCAAAGTGAGGTTAAGATACAGCTGGCTCACCTGAACGTTCAGGGCCTTCTCTTGTTTTTGGAGGAGCTGCTTCAGGGTGTCCTGCTGGTGTTTCTCTGTGTTGAGGGGCAGGTCGTGGCGGTGCTTCTCTGTGTTGAGGGGCAGGTTGTGGCGGTGTTTCTCTGTGTTGAGGGGCAGGTCGTGGAGGTGCTTCTCTGTGTTGAGGGGCAGGTCGTGGCGCTCCAGATGGCTGTTGATCAACTTGCTAAATGCAAGGCTCACCTTTTGTCCTGCTCTCAGGGTGCATCTCCACGACAACGTAATGACGATACTAGTGATGACCTCTAAGACTATGTCCTTGAAAGCGGTCCATTCCGGCATGACAAAAGGGAGCAAGTCCAAATACCCTTCACAAAAAAGTATGTAGAGCAGACCGGCCACGTACAGCTGGGAGAAGGGAACCCGATGCCTTCCATGCACCACCTCTCTGATTCTCAGGAGGATGCTGCTCCATGGAAGCTTGAAAACCTTGGTAGTCATGACCTTGATGACTATGATCCGAAGAATGATCCAAGGCAACGCTCTTAACCTGGACCCTGGCCTCCATTTCACTGCCATGACAGAGCTGTGCATGTCCTGTGTTGTGCACGCCTGTGCCTCCAGAGATACTATAGACACAGAATGAGTGAATTAGTGACAAAGTGCACATAAATGAAGGCTAGCATATCTCAACACTTTCAAAATGTTTGGACATAACACATACCGTTACATACTCCAGCAGGAACTGCTAGATTAGTCCCTCTAACAAGGTCCTTCTGGAGACTCAGTAGTGGAAATGTAGCATTGCCCACCTGTGACTCCAGAGATCCTATACACACAGAATGAGTTCATTAGCGACAATGTGCACATACATTAAGGTTTGCACATCTCAAGACAAGAAAAATATTTGGACAGAACACATACCGCCAACTACCCCAGCAGGAAGCTCTAGAGCAGAATCGAGGGTATCGTGATGGCTCCCATCCTGTATTAATCAAAGAAGCATTTTAGTGGCACTTTTCATGTAGTTGACATTAATTGGTCCATTAATAACCAACTAGGCATAATAATCAACTTCACCTACCTTTCTGTCGAACATCACGCCATCAATTCAACATTCAATTTAGAGGTCCAAAACTCTATCACTCTATCACTATCACTGAGATCGTCTTCTCAGACTGCTTTTAGAAAGCAACTGAGGGACTATTTAATACTGACATAATAATATAATTTATCATTTTGATCCTTGCAACTATATTCAGTTCTATGTTGGTTGTTTTTTTGTCACTCCCATTCATTTTTATTCATTTTTTTCCCCATTACTTTTGGTCTCTTTTTTGTCCCTCTGTTTTGTGCTAGCCTACAGGGCAATGGAAGGAACAGCTCCATCCTACATGCATCAGGCACGACATGCCTCATACCTCATAACTGAGGATTGCCAGGTTGGAGGGGGGCTCCTCCTCTACAGCTGGCACCGTGGAAAATCCATCCTGCACAGTGTCTGGCCTGAACTGCTCCGAAAGGACATCATCTGTGGCCTCCACTGGCTGTATAGGGAAAAAAAACTGTTATCACAGACTACATTTCCCATCTCCCATTGGGGTTATCAGAACTGTTGTGATGAGACTGATTCATGATGATAATGACAATGATGCCAGATTAACTTAACTTCTTCTACAATATCAATATTTCGGTAATGATATTGGAGGACTAATGCTGTTGTGTAATTGACCAATGTTGCATACTGTACGTCATTGCTGAATACGTACAGCCTAGAGCTACAGGACCTAATGGAAATGTAAACACCAGCAAGCGAGACAACAGACACATGGGGGTATTCCAGGACGTTCAAAAAACTCAGAGTCTAACCCTGAAGTCTGACTGCATTCTAACTCCTAGCGACTGGCGAGGGACGATAACACTGCGGCATGAACTGGATCTAGTTTTGGAGTAGAGTGAAAACCAACCACTGAAAAGACATGACTGTGATGTAATGGAGGCCACTGCGGTCGATCGACGCGGTCACGGCTCTTCTCTGTCCTGGCCCCGCAGTGGTGGAACGAACTGCCCACTGATGTCAGGACAGCAGAGTCGCTGCCCATCTTTCGTCGCAGCCTCAAAACTCATCTCTTCAAGAAGTACTACAACAATCCTCCCTCCTAAGCACGTATTGTATTTTATTCTATTATATTGTATCGTACTGTATTTTAGATTGCTATTCTTGCACTTTGCCTTCAGCACTAGATTATGCTCTTAGTCACTTGTTTTAGAAAGAAGATGCACTTGTGAGTTCTGGCAAGTAGTAGTACATTGGCTTTTCCTACGTTAAATGCAATTATTGTTAGTCGCTTTGTATAAAAGTGTCTGCTGAATGACTGTAATGTACTGTAATGTAATGTACAGTAACAGTGAAACCAGCGAACAGAGAAACCAGGTTCTCCCTCGAAGACAGCCTGGTGATGCAAGGTTAGGTGGAACAAACTGACCACTGACGTCAGGACAGCAGAGTCGCTGCCCATCTTTCGCCACTGGCTCAAAACTGTACCAGCAGAACCACACCAGTGGTACCAGTCTGTACTGTACCAGCAGACCCAGACCACTGGTACCAGCAGCTGGACCGAAGAGATGCCTGAGCAGAGCCTCCTGGTAGAGCAGAGCCTCCTGGTTCCAGAGACGTGTGCTCTCTGCTAATCCCCATCCTCTGAGGAGCCTCTACACACACCACGTCTCTCCTCTGACTGTCTACACACACACCATGTCTCTCCTCTGTCTCTACACACACCATGTCTCCTCTCTGTATGTCTCTACACACACACACCACATCTCTCCTCTGTATGTCTCTACACACACACAATGTCTCTCCTCTGTATGTCTCTACACACACACCACATCTCTCCTCTGTATGTCTCTACACACACACCACATCTCTGCTCTCTCTCTACACAAACCATATCTCTGCTCTGTCTCCCTACAAACACACCATGTCTCTCCTCTGTCTCTCTCTCTACACACACACACCACGTCTCTCCTCTGTATGTCTCTACACAGACCACGTCTCTGTCTATATGCTTATTTCCCGTGGCTGCCATATTGGTCGAGTCTGACGTAGCCTAATCAGGTGGGAGAATGCAGAAGTGCCCGTTGACTCCAATGTTAAAAGTTCATTATAAAAACACCACTTCAAGAACCAAAATAGTCAAAATAACAGGCTGAATACACTAATGGAATTACAAACTCATCATCACTAAACTCCGATTGTTTTTCCCTGCCATAGTTTTCGCGTTTGTAAATACATGGAAGTTAATGAGCCATAGTGAGCGGTCAGCTGCATTCACTTCCATGTTTCCCAGAGCCTTCGTAGCCAAGGTATACCTTGACCTAAGAAGGCTCTGGGAAACACATCGCCACCTAGAGGGGGACCTCTCTAGAGGGGGACCGTTCTTACGATGAACGTTGCGCTACGATGCCTCTGGGAAACGCACCCCTGGTGAGTAACAGTAGGCCTACACTGACTACGCTAAATGCTTTGGATAAAAGGGTCTGCTAAATGACTGTAATGTAATGTAATGTACATTAAATGTAATTGCATTGTAGTTACTACTATAACAGCCGCAAGTGTAGCCTACAGACGTAACGGAGAATAGCCAGTTTGCGCGCTGTGCGCATGCGTGCTGGAGCAAGTGGTGAAGCTATTTCGTTTCTAAAGACGTTTCTAAAGATCATATTACAGAGGCATGTGAAAAAAGACAGATTGATGAAAACAACCGTTTAGTGGCACAAAATAGATTTTTAAGAAGCTGCATTCTCAGTGCCCCGTCCGCCGCCATTAGCCTACATGGATATACTTGGCTCGCGCTGGATTTTAAATTTCTTCTACAGACCTCCGAAATACACCAAAGTTATCTCGGTGAGTCAAACGTGTTATAATATGACGTAAATAAGGTCCAGGTTGTCAAAAACGAGCATTCTCCTTTAACTACTATGTTCACTCTGCTGTCACGGTTGCAGGGTAGTTAATTTCAACTTTAGTAAAAGTGATAGCTACCAACATTTCAGATACAAATTCAGAATTATCCATACACCCACATTAGCTATCATAGGCCTACTTACATCCCCATCCCATACGTCTGTCTCAGAAGTTTGAGAGTTAAACGCCGTGTCAAAGATCTCCACAGCCTCTCCCTCAACATCACTGACCGTCTCGTAGATTGAATTAAAATAAATCTGTTGTGAAAATAGAAATATTGTGAAAACAACTACACGAGCTAATCTAGACATGCTGCTGGCGTTATCCGAATGTGCTTGGGCAGGTAGAAGTTGACACTCATAAGCTAATAGATTTCTTTTGTTACATCGGCAAATGTAGCCTAGATGTCTTTTGTTACATCACAATTGGGGGATTTTCACAGTCTAGGCTGATTAATATAATGGAATACTCAACATAGTTAATGGAATACTCAGCATAGTTCATAGTAGTAGTAGTAGTAGTAATAATAATAATAATAAGAACAATAATAATAATAAGATGAAGAAGAAGAAAATAAGAAAAATAATTTTCTACATTTGCAGTAAAAAAAAAAAAATCTTGCTGTCAAAATGTACAATAACACTCCAACACAAAACTTTGTTGAAATGCTCTTTAAGCATAGGCCTATTGCTCATCTTCAATAATGTATTTGAACTTTTAGAACAAAACTATTCTGAGTTGTTTTGGGCATTTTTGGACTGCACCCATGGATGTATTAATAGAACTGGATACAGCCACTCCATTCACTGACCGCTATCAACAATGAAGCCCTATTGAACCGCGCCATCTTGGCAAATTTGTAGTCATGTGACCATTTCCGGTGACTTTTGTACTTGCGCAGTTGTGCTTTTCTGGCCTTCCGGTGACTTTTGTACTTGCGCAGTTGTGCTTTTCTGTCCTACGCGCGTCCACGTCGGCGTTGACCGCTTCTAGCTATCGAATTGCCGACTGGTGTAAGATGGATAGCCTAACTTTAGAGAGATAAATGTAGTCTATGGTTATGTTAATAAAGCTAACAATGATGTTGTAACATGCATGCAGCACTGCCGATCTGAACGATTGATTCATTATTACCATGGATCGGTATTGGGATTGATAAAGGGCGAATGTGAAATAGCAGCCACGAACTCAGCGGGTTATCCGAGATGCGGTAGCAGCGGCCAAAGCTCCTGCTGGCGGGGAGTGAAGCTCTTCAAGCTTGGAGGAATTTAGCCTGGCTGCAATAACGTTATCGCGAACGGAATGAATACCATCTACTAGCAAACAAAACATGTTCAGTTATATTTAACCTGATAAAACTAAGATGCCTGGATGAAAAAATAATTTCTCCAATGGATATATTTGACAAAAACAGGACAATATGCAAGCCGGTTTTCATTGCTAAATCAAAGCGAGGAGAGCCGAGAACGTGTGTCTACATTTCACATAAAGGTGAACTTTTTCGTGGACGCGCGTCGGACAGAAAAGCTCAACTGCGCAAGTACAAAAGTCACCGGAAATAGTCAAATGACTACAAATCTAGCCAAGATGGCGCGGTTCAATAGGCCTTCACTTTAGATTTCGAATCCTGGGGGCTTGAACCGGCCTAACTCTCTCTGTCTCCTTCTTTTATCTGTTCATGAACAGGTTAGTAACATGTAAAAAGCACTCAAAACATTCACGAAATGTATGTAAAGAAAGCATATAGATTCTGACATAATGATGTAGACTGTTTAGTAATGTTTCAATGACGGATGTCCATAGATGAGGAAAATGTGGAGACTGGCTAGCGGTCATCTAGCTAGCTGTGCGTTGAGTGTGGCACACGTGATGGAAAACGTTTTGATAGTTATTGCGGGTGCAGTTGTAAGCGAACGTTCGAGCTGCTCCAGTTTGTTTTGATATTGCACAATGAACATTTAGTGGTGAGGTTTTGGAGGATTATTATGTGGCACTGTTTCTTCAGTTCAAGTAGTAGGCTACACATATTTGCCTCACTGATTTACATTACATTACATTACTGTAATGATTTACAATTATTTTCATGTATTTACATACTGATATAGACTACTAATGGTTATGACCAGGTAAGAGGGGTAATACCTGAAACATGTTTATTATTTTCTTTATTAATCTGTAATCCAGAAAGCCATTGTAATATCATATAGGACAGAGGATGTCAAGTTTGAATTCAGTTTTATATTGAGATGTGACGATTTTCTTTATTTAATTGAGGTAATGATACAGAAACAAGTTACTGACACAGAAATAGTTTGATTCTGTTTGTCTAGTGTGATGTCTTTCAATAAATGATTCTGCTACAGGAAGCAAATGGAACCGGCCTAACTCTCTCTGTCTCCTTCTTTTATCTGTTCATGAACAGAATCTTATCTGTATAGGTCTCACACCTGAGACGTGTAACATGCACAGATGTCAATAATAACACTACTGAAGCTAGCAGTGCTACCACTCATGCTACGAGCATTAATGGGCCTTTACAGGCCAAAGCGCCAAGTGATATTGGCACAGAGAAGCCCAACAGAGTGATCCTCAAAAACTTTCCTACACGCCTTTTCTATGGGAAGAAAAGGTCATTCAGCATCACCTGGTATAGAAACAGGGACTGGCTGGAATACTCTATTCAGGCAGATGCTGCATTTTGCTACCCATGCAGGATGTTTCGGGGACTCGGACCTTCATCTGCCACAGACACAACCTTCACTATTACTGGATTCCGCGACTGGAAGCATGCGGTGGAAACTGGCAAAGGGCTCAATAAACATGCCGTATCAAAGGAACACCTGGCTTGTGCAGCTATGTGGAAGGACAAGGAGAGATGCATTGAAATGGGTAAAGAAATTACAGCATTAGTCAATACAGAGCAGTTGCAACGCAATCGATATTATCTGTCATCAATTATTGATGTGCTTGAGTACCTTGCTGTGAACCAGCTGCCTTTAAGAGGTGATGAGGATGCTTTCAGTGATATGAATGAAGAAGGATGTGGCCTATTTTTTGTCCTTATTTGAGTATACTTTGAGGAAAGATGCTGAGTTGGCAAATATAAGCAAAGACCATCCCAGGCAATGCCAGATATACTTGCCCTGCGATTCAAAACAGCTTACTGGAGATCATGAGCACTTTAGTAAGGGAGCACATTGTGAGAGAGGTTGGTGAGTCATTTTACACATTTAAAGCGGACGGAACCAGAGATCCAACTGGGAGAGAAAACATCTCCATAGTTCTGCGCTTTGTGAATGAGCTGTGCGAGCCAACCGAGCGCCTCCTAACAATAGCCACCGCTGACCAGGGGGATGCGGCTACGCTGACTGACACCATCCTTGAAGAACTGACAAAAGCTGGACTGAGTCCCAGGAAAATCCTCAGTCAGGTAAATGATGGTGCCTCGCTGATGTCCGGCAAACACGGAGGGGTACAGAAACTTCTGCAGCAAAAACTGGACAGAGAAATACCATACGTCCACTGTTTTAACCATCAGCTGCATTTGGTGGTCAGTCATGCTCTGGCAGCTGAACCGGCTGTGGTGGACTTTTTCGCTGTGTGTAACATGCTCTACAAGTTCTGCAAAAAGCCAACCGTTGCCATTCTCTACAAAGGAGAGACACTCAAGCGCCTACTGGACCAATGTTGGACGGGACATTTCGCTACAGGTATGTGGATTGTGCGCTAGGACTGATTAACTGTAATATTGTTTTTGTTACTGATAAGCAGTTTTTTTTGTATGTTCTGCTACATAATATTGAAACTGGATGTGTTTTATTACTAAATCTTAATGTTTTTTATGTTCCTTTAGCTGTATATGTTTTAGGACTCATTTTTAACATTCTGTGTGTCTCTTCTCTATACTACAGTCTCAGTTGTTCTGCGATCATTGGATGACCTATCCACACTGCTCCGAGAGGTCAACGGCAACCGGGCATTTGGAGCAGATGTGCGCGTTGAAGCGGTGGGATTGCTGCGGAGCATATCTGAGCCCAGCTTCAAGTTCATTGCTGAGATGGTGCACAAGATCCTTTTATATCTTGACCCCGCAAACACTAGTTTGCAGCGCGAAGACATGGATCTGGTTAAAGGTGAAGGAAGTTTACATTTATTCTTATTCTAGTGCACTAAGTACAAGTACACCTATTCCAGGGCAAAATTGAATTCTATTTATTTATTTTACTCATTATTTTAGAACCCGTGTTGTTGGCTTTGGTCGTTTGTTTTGCTGAGGTTGTTTTGTTTCATTTCCCTGTGTCTTGTAATGTACAGATCAGGCGTAGCACTCTTAATATTGTTGTATTCTGTACAATGACAATAAAAGCGTTTTATTCTATTGTAGGTGTCCAACTCATCAACACCGCCATCACCTGTATCAAGACTCTCTGCACTGAGACAGAGTTCCTGGCACTCCTGGCGCTTTGCGACAGTGCCACAACAAGGCCGGCAAAGAGAAGACGCACACAGAATCCTGCCCTTGCTTGCTATGTCGTCGAAGAAGTCATCACACAAGAAGAACGCAATGAGGAAACAGAGCTACGCAGGATGTATTTTAGTTGCATCGACTCAGTGTGTGAGGAAATGAAGAATCGCTTCGGGGAGCGTAATTGTGAGCTGATGGCGGCACTCAACTCTCTGGATCCCGAGCAGTCCTCGTTCTTGGATGTCAGTAAGGCGAAGCCGTTACTCAACCTCACCAAGACACCCGTTGTGGATTCTGAATATGTGGTCGCTCGCCAGTTCCTCAGCTCACAAATGAAGGAATCATCTCCAGCAGATGGGGAGAAGTGGACAATCAAACAGGTGATTAGGGCTGGGCAATAATTCATTATCAATATGGTGACACATTGCTGCTGTCTAAATTGATGACAAGCAAATTTTAAATTGTGAGGTATGTTAGGGAACCATGTGATATATATTGATATCTAGAAAAATCCTTATGATTATTGCAATGTTGATTTCAACCATATCACCCAACCCTACAGGTGCTTAAACAGTTCCAGAGGCCTCTGGAATCAATGCCAACTGTGATCACAGCCTTTAAGCACGCATTGACCTTTGGAGCCAGCACGGCACTCTGTGAGAATTCGTTTTCTACCCTCAAGAACGTCTTCACAGAGCATCGCCTTAGTATGCGTCATCGACGCAAGGCCAATTTGATTCTTTTGGCATTTGAGAAGGACTTAACGAAGAAGTTCAGGAATGAGTGGAGGGACGTTGTTTTGAGAAGATTTGACTCAGCCCAGAAGCGCCGCCTGCCACTCTACTAGTGGAGAGTAGCCCTTTGGCTATTTCATTTTCTCTGCCAGGCTTTTTAAAACAGCTGCAGGAGAAATTACCTCCACCTGTGACCCTGACTTTACAGATACAAAGTCTGACACTCACTCATACACTCATATGTAGGATTAGGTGGCACCAAAGATTAAGTGGCGCTAAAGACTCATATCTAATATGCACTTGATTTACATATTATGCTTGATAAGTCAAGGGTTATTTTTTATTAAAAAAAAGGTTTTACAAAAATGTTTTTGCATATTCTTCATATTTACAGCAATCATCTTATTTTGACAGTTTTGATGAATTCAGAACAGTGAGGAGACGTTCCAAAGATATGGTAATGGTTGGATGGATGGATGGATGGATGGATGGATGGATGGATGGATGGATGGATAGATAGATAGATAGATAGATAGATAGATAGATAGATAGATAGAGACTTGTCAAAAACACACAGAGGTAGGTGTCGGTGAGAACAATGAGAAATTAGATATCCCTCTAAATCTGTCTGAAAAACTACTTAAAACGGGCTTAAAAGCACCCAAACAATTTTGTGTGTTTGCCCCCCCGTAACATATTGAATGCCCCCCCTAGCATTTCGTTCTGGAAATGGGTCTGAGTATTTCTTGTAAGGTATAATCAACAAGTCTAGGGTTGTGGTGGCCTTATTGCCAACAATATTAGCCTTGGTGATGTGTGCTGTAGTGAAGCCTTGTTGATTATCTTACAAGAAATACGCAACATTAGTCCTATTCCCGTATGCCCTTAATCCACACCGTAAACAATGTGCAGGTCTATCATAAGTCATCATGATAGCTCATCATCCTTTTAAAAAATATTGCTGCTGCTGCAAGCTATTTTATTCTGCGCCTGTAGGCCTATTGTTTTTTTTTATTTTGTTTTATAATGTTTTATGTCATTTATTTATTATGTATTTACTTATGTCTTGCCACCTACCTGTACAGCACTTTGGCTCGACCACAGTCGTTTTTAAATGTGCTCTATAAATCAAATTTGAGGTGAGTTGAGATAGCAAACAAAAATATTCTCTTGTGGCGATACACATTTCAGAGACATCCACCAGACTGCTGCTGCTTGTATGCCTATAAGACAGCAAATATAATTTAGTGCAAAACATTTAATAGGCCTATCTCTTGATCACTAGGCCGATAAAAAGCCCTTACCTGACTGGAAGTTATAGCCATTCAACGGAGCGCTTCGTTAGGCCTACTCGTGGCCTATTCAGACGGCACTAGGCCTATATGGTATAGGCTACGACGGTATCCACACGCTAATAATCTCTAACCATACCATAAACGTCTGAACTAGGCTATGGTGTGTTTGTAATATCTAAATCTCTTTATTTCGCTAAGAAAGCATTTAAGATCCCGACTGTGAAATAACAGATTTAGGGGCCTAGGCTACATTACAAAAACAGGACAAGATGTAGGCTACAAATGTAATAAATTCAATTGAGCCTATTCGGCCATAAAAGGCTCAGCTTTTTTTTTATTTTCTTTAAAAAAAAATATATTTTAAGCTTTATAGGCCTACTACAAAGAACGAAAAAATAACGTTATTAACCGGTTTTAAAGATTTCAAATTAACGTTTCTGTTCTGGAACAATTAAAGACCATTTTGTTTTCGTTCTTGTTTCTGTTCCTCATAAAATACCGTTCGTTTTCGGTTTTCGTTTCCGTTCCTCGAACCGGTTCGGAGCCTTGCCAGTTGGATTTAATTAGATTATTTGGATTAGATTTTGGTATTCAAATGTCAAAGGTCAAGGTCAAACAAAAGGCACTTTTGAATACTAACACTAGCTAGCTAATGCTAACGCTAACAATAAAGCTAGCGCTAGCTAGCTAATGCTAGCTATCTAATGCTTATTAGATACAGCTATTCTAGCTGTAATGCTAGCTAGTGTAACAGGATTAATATTGTTCCACTAGATGTTCTTATTGTATAACTTTAATAATTATTATTTTCCTTGGGTTTCTGCGCGCCTTTTATTTGAATTGGTTGATTTATTATACACAGGGCTGGGGATTGGTCATAAATTCAATTTAGCCTATTCAGCCATAAAAGGCTCAGCTTTTTTTTAATTTTCTTAAAAAAAAAAAAAAAAATTAAGCTTTATAGGCCTACTACAAAGAACGAAAAAATAACGTTATTAACCGGTTTTAAAGATTTCAAATTAACGTTTCTGTTCTGGAACAATTAAAGACCATTTTGTTTTCGTTCTTGTTTCTGTTCCTCATAAAATACCGTTCGTTTTCGGTTTTCGTTTCCGTTCCTCGAACCGGTTCGGAGCCTTGCCAGTTGGATTTAATTAGATTATTTGGATTAGATTTTGGTATTCAAATGTCAAAGGTCAAGGTCAAACAAAAGGCACTTTTGAATACTAACACTAGCTAGCTAATGCTAACGCTAACAATAAAGCTAGCGCTAGCTAGCTAATGCTAGCTATCTAATGCTTATTAGATACAGCTATTCTAGCTGTAATGCTAGCTAGTGTAACAGGATTAATATTGTTCCACTAGATGTTCTTATTGTTTAACTTTAATAATTATTATTTTCCTTGGGTTTCTGCTCGCCTTTTATTTTAATTGGTATATTTATTATACACAGGGCTGGGGATTGGTTTTGGGGTATCTGGGGGCGTGACCTTGTGGGGTTAACTGTCTGCGCATCTATATTTCCTTCCCTTTTGCGGAGTATGGGTGCAACAAGGTCAGTGCTGTCGGTCTGTCTAAGCTAATCTTGTGACAGTACTTAGTCTGCTGTTATAATGTATGTAACCCCCCCCCTGGGAGATTTGAAATATTTCATATTGAATGAGTTATGTTAGACTTGAGGTCACTTTTATTTCACATAAGAATATAAAAAGAATGTTTCCCCGTTTTCATGACTGCAGGGTTAGCCAACGAGCAACGAACTATTGCCAGAGGCTAATGTGTTCTCGTGCCCTGTCTACATGTCCATGCAGGTATGCCATGTTTTTGGATTGCTTCCTGATGTATTATTTCATTTTAGTATTTTTACTTTGGCGATGCAGAAACGTGTGTGTATGTGAATAGTTATGTATATTTGTATGGCTGTGGTAGCTCGCGCGGCCTCGTGTTGTGCATAACTAGCCCTTTTGCGGAGTATGGGTGCAACAAGGGTTAGCCAACGAGCAACGAACTATTGCCAGAGGCTAATGTGTTCTCGTGCCCTGTCTACATGTCCATGCAGATGTCCATGCAGGAACAGTCAACAACAAAAGAGATATTTGAATGCACGTCGTCCTCCAGTGTGCTCCGTAAACACAACGCAGATTGAGCCTGGCTACAATAGCATTAGTGTTAGCTAGCATTACAGCTAGAATACCAGCAAGCTAGCGTACACAAGCACCATCCATATCAACACAGGGGCCCTCTCTCAAGATCAACTGAATGTTAACTGCAACTTGCATTGTTGGGCGGAGGCATTTAGCCGCTACGTGGTTTTTCTAGTTGATACTGATGCTACTGAGAATCAGGGTTCCCATGGTCATCAAGACGTTAAGGAAAAATCATGGAAAAGTTGTAATTTTTATTGGTAAAAATTAGTGGGAACCCTGGAGAATACACCAGATACAGAGTAGACCTTAACAGTATACTGGCGGGGGAGGCAGGGGGGCTGCATCTATAATCTCTTGGCAAGTCACAATAA
The DNA here is from genome assembly GCF_949987555.1 of Borostomias antarcticus. Taxonomy (NCBI): domain Eukaryota; kingdom Metazoa; phylum Chordata; class Actinopteri; order Stomiiformes; family Stomiidae; genus Borostomias; species Borostomias antarcticus. Next base: position 4,564,571 of record NC_140234.1, read on the forward strand.
AAAACATTTTTGTCGCAATATAAATATACAAGCATTCCAGCTAATCCCAGTGATAGGAAATGCCACTTATGCACAATTACAGGGACTTTCTCACAGATGATCTAACATCTACCATTACACAGTGAATCTGTGGGATCATTGACGTCACATAGTGAGATGCCCTGCACAAGATGGCTGCCACGTCGGACGTGAGTCCATTGGAATTCTACAGCACAATGGCCAGTCTAGTTCTTTATAATGTCTATGGTCTGAACAGTGAAACGCGTCATTGTTCCCGGCTTTCACCGATTGGTTAAGAGCATTGAAAAGACTAGCAGTCACGACCAAAAGTGTATATATATTGTGGTCGTCATTTGTGTCTCTCTCTACCTTGGAAACTTTTCACAGTTGAACATTGTTTGTCACGCCTGTAAAGATTCCCCATTGCAAAGATTTTTTTATCCATCTGAAGAAAACAAGAGACAAGCTCTTTATTCTTTTTGAGTAAACAAACGTTTCCATCACAACCTACTCATTAGCCTTTCACTGTAGGCTACGACAATCCTCAATTCGGTAAGTTGTATGTTATTTTTTATTTTTGAAAGATTAGAGCGAAGCCGTTTGGGGCTTCGGTTTAGGAAGTGAACTTCGAATGTCCAAGGGAGGGTTAGACGACTGTTTTTGAATTTGAGTCCAGGAGAGGGTTACTGTTCTTTTGTTTGTTTGTTTTTTAGTCCAGGGGATCATATACACATTTGAATCGAAAACAGAATAGTTTATTCATCTTTTCGGAATTCAGCAAGCTGTTTTGTATGACCATGTTGAGAGGGAAGCGCGTGAAGCGAACATACCGACATGCGGTCTGTTTTCAGTGAATTTCTCTGTTGCTGGTCGTTGCTGCGTGCGTTCACTTCTTTTATTCTCTGGTGATATTAAGTGGAGATCATGGCCGTATTTAGACCTGGGCCGCGTTTCCCAGAGGCATCGTTAAGGCATCGTAGCGCTACGTGCTTCTTAATAACGTCGTTAGGTCCACCTCTAGGTGGCGATTCGTTTCCCAGAACCTTCTTAAGCCAAGGTATACCACAGCCAAGGGATACGATATGAAGGGCGGTCGGACCCCATCGTAAGCTGTCCCTTGGCGATGCGCTCCGTTCATCCCGTTATAGTTTTAGCTCGATTAGAGCAAAATTACACTTTTAAAAAGGAGAGTTGCAATACAGCGCACATCTATCTATCCTACCTGCGCGATTCACATCATTAGTGTACACAAAATACAATTAACTTGAATGATGAAAATAATGTCATGGAGCCTAACACAACACATCATGGGAATGTTGTTTTTAAAACTTTTATTGAGCCAAGCAACATATATGGACTATCCATAGCCTAATATAATCCACTTTGTGAACAACAACAACATTTTCGTATGTAAAGGGATAATTTGATGACATTACCTTTCTGGCTGTCTTTATATATTGTCAGACAGATATCCTGGCGAATTGATTAATCCAATGAGGCCATCTAGATGAATAGTCAAATATCCTCACACACGCTCCAGAATATTGTAGAAAGCCTTCCCAGAACAGTGGAGGCTGTTATAGCTGCACAGGGGGGACCAACTCCATATGATGCCTATTCATTTAGAATGGGATGTCATGAAGGTTCCTGTAGGTGTAATGTGTAGGTGGCCCAATACTGTTATCCGTATAGTGTACTTTGCTAACAGATTCACAGTATTTAGTGATCTTACAAATGCTGTTTGTTATATTGTGTGCCTTCTTCAAAACCTCTACTGTTGTAATGTGGCAAGAAACAACAAATATACAGGATAAAGGGAACTTGTTTAATATTGGTTGGGAAAAAACATGGGCAGGTTTGTTCTTCAGACTTTTGTCCTGTAACAGGCTGTCTTTTTCCGGGGTGGGGTTGTTAGACCCATGCCCAACCCCCAACCTGGAGGGCCAGTTGTTGCTTTTCGTCTGGCCTCTACCCTGAACCTGCCCGGCATGGTTGAACCTGCCCCCCACCAATATAGCCTTCATGGTCATGGAGGCACACAAGCCTTCCCACCACGACAAGGTAGCAACACGTAGGAAGGATGAGTGGTGTTGTGAGTGTATGTAGTGTGTGTGGTGAGTGTGTGCAGTGTGTGGTAAGTGTATGTAGTGTGTGTGATGAGTGTGTGGTAAGTGTATGTAATGTGTGTGGTGAGTGTGTGCAGTGTGTGGTAAGTGTGTGTGGTGTGTGTGCAGTGTGTCTCTGGCATCTGCATCATCTGCAAGGGAGGAAAATTCAATTAGCGACATTGAATGGAAAGCATGCAGGGTGGGAATAGACAGAGTATACAAAATACACACTTAGCCTACCTGGAGTTGGCAGAATGATGGGCACTGATATGGAGGGCCACACAAACTGTGCCTCCGCTAGGGCCTGCTGCCTGTTCTGCAGGTCCAGCCTCTCACGCTGCACAGCCAGCCTCTGCCTCCCCACCTCCAGGAGCTCCTCACTGCAGTCGCACCTCGCATCCGTGGTGTTCAGCTGCCTCTCACGGGGGGCGGGCGTCATGGGGTGTGTGGGGGGAGAGCGTGTCGACGGGGTGGAGCGGTCTGACCGTGCTGGGGTCTCCTCTTCAGAGGACTGGGAGGCTTGGGGTGACTCAGCTAGGGCTGGGAGGCTTGGGGTGATTCAGCTGAGGACTGGGAGGCTTGGGTTGACTCAGCTGAGGGCTGGGAGGCTTGGGGTGGTTCAGCTGAGGGCTGGGAGGCTTGGGGTGATTCAGCTGAGGGCTGGGAGGCTTGGGGTGACTCAGCTGAGGGCTGGGAGGCTTGGGGTGACTCGGCTGAGGGCTGGGAGGCTTGGGGTGACTCAGCTGAGGGCTGGGAGGCTTGGGGTGATGTAGCTGAGGGCTGGATGTTGGAGGGGCCCTCTCCAGACTCCAAATCAAGGCCACCAGTGATGCCTTGGGAGGCTGAGAGGCCGATGATCGATAGGGCCTTCTCCTCCTCCGGGGTGAGGGAAGGCACGGTGCTCTGCCTCTCGGCGCACCTCAAGGTGTACCTTGAGAAGCGTCGTAGCGCGGAGAAGTTCGGCGAATCTGGGAAACGCGGCCTCAGGTGGTGGATTGAATCACTGCTGATTGAGTTAAAGTGGGAACCGTAACAAAACGGTGCACACCGGTTTATAGATTGGCCCAGGTGCAGGCTGTGTCTATATGGTAGGCTATGTCTATATGGTAGGCTATACCAGACTTCCCTCTAGTGGTGCCTACTGTACAGAATAAAATAACGTTATAACTATTATAATATTTGCTATGTATAAAATAAGTATGAGTAGCCTACAGGTACATTGGAATTCTTGTAATCGCTTGTCCTTACAGTGTCAGTACAAACCAGTTCCTCAGTCCAGTCCTAGGTACTCCACTAGACGTAAAGGTTCCCAAACTGACAATTTACATTACTATCTGTAATCTATCAGTATCATCCTCATCTACTTACCCCATCCCTTCCCTACTTATCCCAACCGATGACTGTTTGTGTCCATGACATAGTCAGTGCAATTAAATAACATGGGTGTGTTATGTACATAGCTAGAATAAATAATCCTGGGGTTGAACTATGACCAAAAAACTAAACTGCTAAATCAATACTCCTTCCATAGTAGCATAACTGTAGTCATGTCCATTTTGAATAAAAAATGGCATGAGTGCATGTATTTATATAATGAATTTATTGTTTAATACTACTGGTGGTGTGAGAGTGTGTGAGTGAGTCTGGAGGGGTGAGGGGGGATTGGTTTGGCTACACCCTTCCATCCCCCAGTACAGACTGCCCTCTGGGGAGCTGAAGAAAGCAGTCAGCTTGTCACAGAGGTGCCAGGTGGTATAGTCTGGTGAGGACTGCATTACATTTACATTACAATCATTTAGCAGACACATTTATCCAAAGCGACTAACAATAATTGCATTTAACGTAGGAAAAGCCAATGTACTACTACTTGCCAGAACTCACAAGTGCATCTGCTCTCTAAAACAAGTGACTAAGAGCATAATCTAGTGCTGAAGGCAAAGTTCAAGAATAGCAATCTAAAGTACAGTGCAATACAATACAATAAGTGCTTAGGAGGGAGGATTGTTGTAGTACTTCTTGAAGAGATGAGTTTTGAGCCTGCGACGAAAGATGGGCAGCGACTTTGCTGTCCTGACATCAGTGGGCAGTTCATTCCACCACTGCGGGGCCAGGACAGAGAAGAGCCATGACCGTGTCGATCGACCGCAGGGGCCTCGGAGTGACGGGGAAACCAGTCGCCCCGAGGTAGCAGAGCGTAGCGGTCGGGAGGAGGTGTAGGGTTTGACCATGGCCTGGAGGTAGGAGGGGGCTGTTCCTTTCATTGCCCTGTAGGTTAGCGCCCGAGTTTTAAACTGGATGCGAGCCGCTACAGGGAGCCAGTGTAGGGAACGGAGGAGGGAAGTTTTGTGGGAGAACTTGGGGTGGTTGAACACCAGGCGAGCAGCAGCTTTCTGGACAAGTTCCAGAGGTTTAATGGCTGACGCTGGGGCCCCAGCGAGGAGGCAGTTGCAGTAGTCCAGGCGGGAGATGACCAGGGCCTGGATGAGTACCTGCACCGTTTCATCAGTGAGGAAAGGGCGAATCCTCCTGATGTTGTAGAGCATGAATCTGCAGGAGCGTGTGATGGATGTGACATGTGCGGAAGACGACAGTTGGTTATCTAGGGTCACAACCAGATTCCTCGCAGTCCGAGTCGGGGTCACCACTGTGTCTTCAATGGTGATGGCCAGGTACCGGTGCGGGCAGCCCTTCCCCGGAAGGAACAGCAGCTCAGTCTTGTCCAGATTGAGCTTGAGGTGATGTGTCGTCATCCACTCCGAGCTATGCGTGTCTCCACTGCCTGGTGGTATAGGCTGGTGAGGAGAGCCAGATAGTATTAATGGGTTTCAAATGTAGTCCTAGACCTGCCATGTTGGGGACCCAACACAGGTGTTTCAAATGAATGAATTAGTTCTACTGCATAGGACTCTATGCAGTCGAGCCAATCGGATAAATTGAAACACCTGCGTTGGTCCCCAATATGGCAGGTCTAGGACTACATTTGAAACCCATGAATAGGCTGGTGAGGAGGACTGCCAGGTGGTATAGGCTGGTGAGGAGGACTGCCAGGTGGTATAGACTGAAGGAGGACTGCCAGGTGGTATAGGCTTGTGAGGAGGACTGCCAGGTGGTATAGACTGAAGGAGGACTGCCAGGTGGTATAGGCTGGTGAGGACTGCCAGGTGGTATAGGCTGGTGAGGGGGACTGCCAGGTGGTATAGGCTGGTGAGAGGGACTGCCAAGTGGTCTAGGCTGGAGAGGAGGGCTTGGTTTGCCTACACCCATCCTGCCAGGCCAAACTGCCCTCTGGGGAGCTGAAGTATGCAGCCAGCTTGTCACAGAGAATGTAGGCATCCCTGGGTCCTCTGTTACACCCAAGTATCTGTTTTGCTCAAGGAAAAGGGACAAAACAATATCAATAGTAAATATTTAGCTTGTGTGGGAGAAAGGTTGTATGTGTCTTAATAAAATCAAGAATAATATTACCTGCATATAGGCTACACTGCTAAAATGTTGTAGGTATATGGCATTATGTGGCATGCTCATTGATACTTGCATATCTTATACATAGCCTAATTTGCCTACTAACATTTGTTAACTATGTTCTTACTGTTGCCAACTTGAAAACAAACACACCAACTGCGGTTGGTGCATATTACTAATCTGTTCACCAGATGTTCTTGTTAGCTACAATGTTTTTCCTACTTGAAAACAGAAACTCAAACACTGCGGTTGATGCATAGCCAAACGTTAGGCTACATATTAGCCTACTAACGTCTGTTAACTATGTAGCACTAGCTACGTTATGAGTGCCAGATGCAATGTTTTGCCATAAAATGTTGCCTGCTTGAAAGCACACTCAAACACTGCGGTTGGTGCATAACACAACGCTACATAGCCTATACTAACTAGTCTGTTAACTACGTTATGTTACATAACATATATACATAAAGTCTGTTAACTATGTTATCTAGACTAACGTTAGCACAATGTTGCGAGTGCCAGATAGGCTAGCTACAATGTTTTGCCACAATGTTCACTACTGAAACAGACACAAAAACGGTTATGTGACTGATACAGACAGCATCAAAGTAATTGTTTCTGAAAGATACTAAATCACTTGTAAGGCTATAGCTTAGCTACTATCACCATTATTTTATTGAAGAAATTGTAAGATTAACTTACCCATTGCGAGGTTGTTGGCATTTGTCATTTACTGATCAATTGGGATTTGTTTTTTTTAAAGTGCACTAGAAAATGCGTCGAATGTCGCAGCCTGTGTGCGGGGCTAGCCGGACACAGCGCCGTGCGCCGTCGTACGACATCGTGGCGGATGCGGTCTGCGGGTGGCTTCAGACGACTGTTTTTGAATTTGAGTCCAGGAGAGGGTTACTGTTCTTTTTAATTTGAGTCCAGGGGAGGGTCATATAGCTACACATTTGAATCAAAAACAGAATAGTTTATTCATCTTTTCGGAATTCAGCAAGCTGTTTTGTATGACCATGTTGAGAGGGAAGCGCGTGAAGCGAACATACCGACATGCGGTCTGTTTTCAGTGAATTTCTCTGTTGCTGGTCATTGCTGCGTGCGTTCACTTCTTTTATTCGCTGGTGACATTAAGTGGAGAGCATGGCTGTATAACGTAATTCATAAGCAAATCTAGAGGCCACCACCTGTGCTGACTCAAAAAAAATTGCTGATGTGACCGGTCTGGTCTTGTACGCATGTGTTTCTGCATTGTGTATTAAATAGCTGGACCACTTCTTGCTGCTGAAGGCTGAATTATTTCTGGATGCTTACATGTTGCTATACAATTACTGTAATAAAGTCAAGGATGATACACTCAAAAGTTATTTACTCTTTATTGCATTCTGCACTTCAGACTCCATTACTACGCATTCGCATTCTGATGGTAATCTCCTTGCTGAACGTTACTTCCGGACCCCTCTACATTAAGCCCCTCTCCTTATATCACCTGACTGCCTGACTGAATATAACATACAACATGAATCAGAATCAGAACATTACAACATTCCTCCCCCCATAGTCTACAAAAATCCTTCTTTTATGTGCTGAACAAATTCACTTAAACCTAGTCTGATTCTACAAGGGGATTATTCAGCCCCTGCTACCACTTGGTCCTTGAGATACGTGGGTGCCTGTCTAGCTCTCACTGGGTAACAATTTCCCAAAACCCCAATGTCTGGAGGCCCCGGTGCCACTGCATCTGGTGCTGGATTCTCTAGTTCTGCTGGCGGCACCAGTATGCCTGGATCCTCTGCTTCTTGTGGCGGTGCCCATACTACCTCGTGTGCCTGATTTTCTAGTTCTTGCTCTGCTGTGTCCACAGGAACACTCTTCTCTTAGAGACGGGGTCAGCCAGGTTGTGATCATAACATGGCCGTATCTGATCCTGATGTCGTCTCACCAGTTTCCCATCCAGTGTTTTCACTCCAAGAGACTGGACCGGTCCTCTCTGTAAGTTGCCGGAAACCACTTCTGGCCTGAGTATCCCCTCACATAGACTGAATCAGACACTTGTAAATAGCGAGGGACACACCTGATCTAGCCGAGTCCTGATCCTGCGGTTCATGAGCAGCTCAGCTGGGGTGGCTCCCGTGGTGGTCTGGGGGGTTGATCTGTACTTGAACAGGAACCTGGATAGCTTTGTCTCCAGACTACCTTCCCCCATCTTCTTGAGTCCTTCCTTGACCACCCGCACCGCCCGCTCTTCACAGCCATTTGAGGACGGGTGGTATGGTGCTGTTGTGACATGCTGTATGCCATTCTTTTGTAGGAAGTTCTTGAACTCTGCACTGACCAGACTAGGCCCATTATCACTGACAATCACTGCAGGGGTGGCAAAAATGCTTCTCAGTCTCTCGATAGTCATGGATGAAGTAATAAACGACATTGGGTGAGCCTCGATCCATTTTGAATAGGCATCTACGACGATGAGAAGCATCTTCCCCAATACAGGCCCACAGAAGTCCAGAGGCAGCCTCATCCATGGTTGGTCTGGCCACTCCCACGGGTGTAGCGGTGCTGTTGCAGGGGTGGCTTGGTAGGACTGACATGCATGACATTCCCGCAAAGCGGACTCTAAATCCGCGTCCATGTTTGTCCACCATACGTAGCTGCGGGCCAAAGACTTCATTGGTGAGACCCCCGGACCCCCGGATGAGCTTCATGAAGCTCCTCAATCATGATTCGTCTTCCTTGAGGTGGGATTATCACTCTACTTCCCCACAGTATGCACCCCTCCTCCACACTCACTTCCTTTTTTCTTGTGTATGGCTGCATTTCTGGGTTGTTGCAGTACTCTGAGGGCCAGGAGTCCTGCAGCAGAGCCTGATGTACTCTGGACAGAATGGGGTCTCGCAGGGTCCCCTCCCATATCTGCGTTACCTGTAGTGGTGTGCCATTCATGTGCTCCATGAGCATTACCACCTCTTCTTCCCGTGGTGTGGCAGCGGACGTGATCGGCAGGGGGAGCCTGCTCAGTGCATCCGCGTTCCCGTGTTTTGAGCCCTCCTTATAATCCAAGGTGTACTCATGAGCTGCCAAAATCAGTGCCCATCTTTGCCTTCTGGCTGCGGCGAGGTGTGGGATGCCTTTACTCTCTCCCAGGAGGTCCAGCAGCGGTTTGTGGTCTGTCACAATGGTGCAGTGATTCCCAAACAGACACTGGTGGAATTTCTTAAAGGAGTAGTAAAGGGAAAAATCATGTTTATCCCTGTTTTAAGGTTACTTATGATCATATACAATGGTTCAGATCAAAAAGTTGACAAAACTAGCACTTTTGAGAAAGTGTGATAATTGCTCTACCACCGTTTTGGTCATACAATGGATGTGGGTGAGCACTGTGGAAAATCATTCAAAAAATATGTTAAACTCTTGTATATGATCATAAGTAACCTTAAAACAGGGCTAAACATGGTTTTTCCCTTTACTACTCCTTTAAAGTTACCCAATGTAGTTTTTGACCATTAGTATGCGCTCTAGAGAATTTGAGGTGGTCCCCGAAAATCGCGTACTACGTCATTGCGTCAATACGTGGAGCACAAAATAGTGACGTTTCACATATCTTTGTTGTTTTCAAAACATTAGCTAAATATCATTTTCCGAAGAAATTACAAGGTAGGAAAGACATTCAAGTAGGCATGTAACGGTAACCGCGTATTACGGTAACCGCAGTATTTTTTGGTCACGCGGTAACCTTGGGACTGGCTCGGTAAAACCGTAGGCTAAACTCACTGTTCTGGACTGGTCAGATGCCTTAGTTATATCAAGCTAACTATTGGCATCGGTGTGCTTATCGGTGTCATATTTATTCCGTTTGTAATTTACAATCGAGCTAGCTAATCACCTTTAGCTCAATCGGCTCAGTTACTGGTTAGCGATGAGAGGCGGAGTCCCAGCCCAGCTGATAACCCTCCGTTGCAGGTTGGGGGATGCAACGGTCGGCTAGGATCATGCCTCTCATAGCTAACCAGCAACTGGTCACGTAGTGCGCATGTTCAATCCACACTAGTCAGGTAGCTTTCCGTTGCCCTGGAGGTCCACCCGTCTGTGAGCGCAACAGAGGATGCCTGGGATAATTCAGACAACTTTTGCCTTTTCATGCTCATAAAGATTTGGCACTATCTTCTCAGCAAAGTGGGTGCGCGACGGGATCTCGTAGCGTGGCTCAAGCACATCCAGCATATGTTTAAACCCCTCGTTTTGCACCACGGAATATGGCCTCATGTCTGCAGCTATAAACACCCCAATAATACCTTTTGTAATAGCTTTAGCCCGGTCGGATTCTTTAGCTAAGTGCTGCTTAAATGCCGTGGTGATGAGCGGTTGTTGAGCTCCTCTGCTAGCCATGTCTACCGCTGGCAGCGCCTGACTAGTGTGAATTGAACATGCGCCCTACGTGACCACGTCGCCTACATCCTTTTTTGTTTTATTATTTTTTTTATAAACCTATCCGCGGACCACGTGCGAACCGTAGAGGGATTTTCTGTAACTAGATGTCAGAACCATCTTGCCTAGATCTGCACCCCCCCCTCTTGTCCTCCCATCGTTTCCATTCTCTCCTTCCTCATCTCTTCTTTCTCTTCCTCTTCTGTCGTTTTTTTTCATTTATTATTATTATTATTATTTTTTTAGACCTATAACTTTTTTCATCCAGTCTCCTGCCATAGAAGCGCAGCATCAGAGATCAGACCTGGGCTCTTTGCTCAGCCTCTTTCCCTCTTCTTCTAACTGCTCAACACACCATCTATAGCCTACCCACAGACCTCCTCTATCACTGCTCAACACACCATCTATACCCACAGACCTCCTCTATCACTGCTCAACACACCATCTATACCCACAGACCTCTATCACTGCTCAACACACCATCTATACCCACAGACCTCCTCTATCACTGCTCAACACACCATCTATACCCACAGACCTCTATCACTGCTCAACACACCGTCTATACCCACAGACCTCCTCTATCACTACTGAATAGTGGTGCAACGGATCATCGTTGATCCGTGATTGTAAGGAAAGCAGAAGCACTTTAAATTAAAAGAAAAAAACTGTACACATCAGAAATGTGTTTAATAAATGCTATGGTGTTTTTTTCCAAAGTACAAATCTTCTTCCTCTTTAAATTTTGTGTTTAAACCGTTTAATACCGTGATATACCGTACCGTGGACCTTGATACTGTGATATTACCGTACCGTGAGTTTTTGATACCGTTACATGCTTACATTCAAGTGATTCATCATGTTTATTAGACTACAAGGAAGTAGTACAGTAGGACCCCACTTATCCGAACCCAACGGGACCGAAGGTCGTTCGTATCTCTGAAATGTCCGGATGACTGAAACGTATGTTAAAATGCACCAAATTCAATAAGTGGTATACTTGTTTCATATAGACTCATTATACACCGATAAATACCCTTAATTACTTGTGAAAATGCATCAAAATTGCAATCAAATAGCCAACTAAACTCATATAGCCTGGCCTATAATAAAATAAACAAATTTCCACTTGAGTGTGTGCTTTGATCAAATACAGTACTTCGTACGACTCATTTGCGTTTTGTGCTCGACATTTTACTGCTTTAAAGTAACAAAGAAATGAAACGTGACAATAGGCTACAGCCTACAGGCAACATGTAGGTCTACATACAGTTCAGTTTTTATTCACAGTAGGATACAGTACATGTTTACTATGACAGGTTTAAGTACAGTACTGTAATGAAAATCCCACCAGTAACCAGATAGCAGGCTAAAAGAAAAAAGTTTTTTGAGCCTGTCCGGTAGACCGGGAGGTTCGGATTTCTGAAGTTCTGATTAGTGGGGTCCTACTGTAGTTAAGCATGAAGCCCAAGAAGTACTTCAACTGTGTCTGGTCAGTTGGCTGTGGAGCGCTTGCAATGGAGCGCTTGCAATGGCCTGTACCTTGTGTTGACTTTCGTTGTCTTTTATCATTGTTCTTATTAAGCTCTGCGTTGTGTTTTGATTACAATAAAAGACGGCCCCCAATCTCACACAATACCACACAGTCCAGTGTCTCCTTGTTCTGATGTATTCCAAATTAATCTCTCCAACACAGGATTTGAGCGACATCAAAAGCTGTTTATTCCAGAAGGGTTAACATACAAAAGACGATGGCATAAAGTCTAATGTACACTTGACCTCTCTGCATGCTGTCTGAACTCAAATTAAAGCATTGGTCTCGTTGCAACGTTCTTATGGTTCGGGTGTCCCCCCCCTCGTCTCTTCTCCGATAAGACTGTCTTTCTCGTCTCTTCTGTGGCCTTGTTTGGTCAAGATAAGCTACACCGCCTCGGCGCTAACCACAACAATTGCTGTTTAGCACAGAATGTACCAGCCCTAAGAATGTCATCTTTATCTCATAAGTCTATGGAAGAGGGACACCGTTTTCTTAGAGAACACACCAGCTACAGCCATACCCAGAGGTCGATCATAATAATTTAGAAATACCTAACAGGATCAGATTAAATCAATATTTCTTTGAAAATCAGCCAGATTCAACACTTATCTGCTACGGAATGAATTCCTTATTCGTTGATCCTGTATCCCAGGTACACCACCTCTGGTGCCATGAAGACACATTTCTCTCTCCTATGCCTGGGGCTGATGACACCCCATAGGGTAGCCTGGTGTACTGGTATAAACCACGGTGGGTGTTCATTGTTGTGAACTTCTTAGATTCTTCATCCCGTCGGAGTTGCTGGTATGCCTGAGACATGTCTAGTTTGGTGAATTTCTGTCCCCCCCCCAGTACTGCCAACAAGTCCTCAGTTTTTGGAATTGGGTAGTTATGTATCTTAGACACTGGATTCACGGTAACTTTATAGTCCCCACATATTCTAGTTGTTTTGTCTGGTTAGTATAGAAGTATAGGAACTATGGGAGCGGCCCACTCGGAAACTCACAGGCACTATGATGCCTTCCTTCTCTAATCTAACCAACTCTGTCTCAACTTTGTCCTTGAGGGCATATGGCAGAGGCCTGGCTTTGAAATACCTTGGCTTGGCCTCGGGGTCAACAGAGATCTTTGCTGTAGCTCCCACTAAACTGCCCAGCTCACCTTAAACACCTCTCCGTGTTGTGAGAGTAGCTCACTCAACTCCTGCTGCTGACCTGTATGTAGTCTGAAAATGGCCCTCCAGTCTAGCCTAATGGCCTCTAGCCAATTTATCCCCAAGAGATTTGGCCCCTCCCCTCTTACCACTATCAATGGCAACTGTCTGGTCTGCCCCTTGTAACGGACTTGTGTGTACATCTTGCCTAGCACCCCTACACTATCTCTGGTGTACATATACAGCTTTGTTCTTGTATGGTGGAGTTTCCCCCCTCCCATCTTCCTGTATGTTTTCTCATTCACTATAGTCAGGCTTGCCCCAGTGTCTACTTCAAACTCAATGTTGCATCCATTCACTGCCATCTGCTCTCTGTATGGCTCTACTCTTTTTTCATCATCGATATTGTACATCATGTGGGCATACTCCTCTTCCTCTTCTTCCAGTCTGGGGCGCGCTATGCCTTCTACCATACGGACTTGTGGTCACGATTGATCAGATAGCTGGTTGGCTTGGTTCCACGATTGAAAATCTTCAATCAGTATCCCTGCACACCGCACTGATCACTATACATATACACACTGTACATACAAACTTTAAAGTTACCATTTAAATACATTTGTAAATATTACACTTACTTATTCATTCAATTCAACCATAACATTTCTGTGACCTTTTGGGATGTTTGCTTTGGCATTGTAAATGTATGTTTCCCATTCCAATAAAGCCCTTTGAATTGAAGTAAAATATAGAAGACATACAGATAGTTATCCATTCATACTTGGATGGATGGATGGATAGATGGACAGGGATTTGTTAGTTAAAATGTGCTTTACTGAGACGGGAAGCACAGGGTGTAATCTTAGCAGTCTCAATATGCTCTCCTGTGAAATGTATCGCAATCCCAATATTTGTACATGTTTGGCATGGCTTGGACTTGAGCATTCCCCTGGCACTTGTTTTCACTGCTCCCACAGAGGACTATGTGCAAGTCATGCCAGATGCCTACAAATAGATGGACTTTGCGCGTGTAAACTGTAGAATAATTAGGCATTACAATAAGGTGAAGAAATATGAACACATGCTCATTTCTCAGATTTCCAGAATCTATTTGGCTGCGCTCACTCTATATTGTTAGAAGTAGGCCTAGGCTATATTGATAGAAGTAGGCCTAGGCTATATTGATAGAAGTAGGTCTAGGCTATATTGATAGAAGTAGGCCTAATCTATATTGTTAGAAGTAGGCCTAGGCTATATTGATAGAAGTAGGCCTAATCTATATTGTTAGAAGTAGGCCTAATCTATATTGATAGAAGTAGGCCTAGGCTATATTGATAGAAGTAGGCCTAGGCTATATTGATAGAAGTAGGCCTAATCTATATTGTTTGAATTAGGCCTAATCTATATTGTTAGAAGTAGGCCTAGGCTATATTGATAGAAGTAGGCCTAATCTATATTGTTAGAAGTAGGCCTAATCTATATTGATAGAAGTAGGCCTAATCTATATTGATAGAAGTAGGCCTAGGCTATATTGATAGAAGTAGGCCTAGGCTATATTGATAGAAGTAGGCCTAGGCTATATTGTTAGAAGTAGGCCTAATCTATATTGTTAGAAGTAGGCCTAGGCTATATTGATAGAAGTAGACCTAATCTATATTGTTAGAAGTAGGCCTAGGCTATATTGATAGAAGTAGGCCTAATCTATATTGTTAGAAGTAGGCCTAATCTATATTGTTAGAAGTAGGCCTAATCTATATTGTTAGAAGTAGGCCTAATCTATATTGTTAGAAGTAGGCCTAATCTACATTGTTAGAAGTAGGCCTAATCTATATTGTTAGAAGTAGGCCTAGGCTATATTGATACTAGGCCTAATCTATATTGTTAGAAGTAGGCTGGGACTGACTGCCCCCCTGATCAAAAAGTCAAACTGCGCATATGAACATCATGTCACTAGAGAGACAGAAACAGCAGGATCCAGAGATGGTAAGGGACTGTGGTAGAACTAACAGAAGGAAGTTCATAGAGAAGCAACTAGAAATGAATCCAGAGGCCTATAAACAATGAGATGCAAATAAAAAGGCTATGTTAAGGGAAAGACTTCATGAACAATTAAACAGGACAACAATAGGCAGGCTTTTTAGAGATCGTGTCATCTTTGATGATCTTTGCATGTGTAAACTGTAGAATAATTAGGCATTACAATCAGGTGAAGACTTGTGGTCACGATTGATCAGATAGCTGGTTGGCTTGGTTCCACGATTGAAAATCTTCAATCAGTATCCCTGCACACCGCACTGATCACTATACATATACACACTGTACATACAAACTTTAAAGTTACCATTTAAATACATTTGTTAATATTACACTTACTTATTCATTCAATTCAACCATAACATTTCTGTGACCTTTTGGGATGTTTGCTTTGGCATTGTAAATGTATGTTCCCCATGCCAATAAAGCCCTTTGAATTGAAGTAAAATATAGAAGACATACAGATAGTTATCCATTCATACTTGGATGGATGGATGGATAGATGGACAGGGATTTGTTAGTGAAAATGTGCTTTACTGAGACGGGAAACACAGGGTGTAATCTTACCAGTCTCAATATGCTCTCCTGTGAAATGTATCGCAATCCCAATATTTGTACATGTTTGGCATGGCTTGGACTTGAGCATTCCCCTGGCACTCGTTTTCACTGCTCCCACGGAGGACTATGTGCAAGTCATGCCAGATGCCTACAAATGGATGGACTTTGCGCGTGTAAACTGTAGAATAATTAGGCTTTACAATCAGGTGAAGAAATATGAACTAATGCTAATTTCTCATATTTCCAGAATCCATTCTGCTGCTCTCACTCAAAATAAACCATCTCTCCAGTCTTGAAAGTTTCCCTTCCTCCCTCCATACAGTCAGTCCCTACATCTCACCCACTTTTTCTCCCTCCCTCTCTTCCTTCATCCTTCCTTCCTCCCGTCTCTCCCTCCCTCACCTGTTTTTTTTTTTATGAAACCACCCCCCACTCTCCCCCAGGTATGTGAACTGTGCCCGTACTGAGGAAGAGCAGAACCTGGTAGCGTTTCAGTACCGTGGAGGGATCCTGTTTCGCTGCTGTCGGCTGCTGGCTGTCGGGGAGGAGCTGCTGGTCTGGTACGGACAGGAGTACCGATACAATAGCATCTCCTTCAACTACGTCTGGGAAGAAAAGTGCACCGCTAGAGGTATCTGTCCTCAACTCTTCTTCCCTCTTGTCTTCTCCATCTCTCTCTCATCCACCTCTTTCCTTAAAGCTGAAAGAACAAGAGGTCTGCTGGTCATAATAATATGCCACGTTTTGGTGCTTGAAATCCGGCGATGCGTTCTAGTGTAATAGGCAGATCTGGAGGCCTTTGGAAAAAAACTATAGGAATAGGGCTACACTGTAACGCTGTATTCACTTCACCTTATAACAATCAGATTATTCATGAGTTTGAGCTACATAGTATCTTACTGTATACTATAGTTAATCAGACGAGCAGATAATATCGTAGGAGGAATTTCACTGTATTCCATGTTTGCAGGTTCCACCCAAAAAGAAGACATTTCAAATCATAACCTACACAAGAGTAGACACCTCAATTATCTTGTTAAAAGAAAAGTAACTGGCAAAAGGTTTTCTTGTTAATAGCCTTTGCGGTGCGGTTTAAAATAGCCTACTATTTTAAACCGCACCACAGATATGAGCAAACATGATTTAGGGTACCTATTAGGCCAGTAAAAGCAGATGTTTGCTCTTGCAAAAGAACCCTTCAAATATGTTGTACAGTTTAATCTGGAATAATATTCTGAAGTCAGATCTGTAATCATTCTACAAGCAATTGGTTTATTCGGGTGAACCAATGAGTGCGTTTACATGCACTCAATAAACCTTCTTTAAACGGAATATTGACAATGGCCATGTAAACATCAATAAACCGTTTGAATAAACGGAATATGGGCATATTCCGAATATAAAAAAACAGAATAAGTCCCCTGGTTTATTCCTTTTCCAAACCGAATATTGGGTCATGTATACGCTTATCGGTTTATTCCCACCAAAAGGAACATGAATTTGTGCTCTGCGCATGTTTTATTCGCAAGGAATCTTGGTTCTAGATTGCTGAACTAACGTAAGCCATTCTCAAAATGCAATACAACACAAATCTATAGTATATTTCATATGTAGGCCTACAGTTTATTTTATTCCGCTAGAGGTATCTGTCCTCAACTCTTCTTCCCTCTGTCTTCTCCATCTCTCTCTCATCCACCTCTTTCCTTAAAGCTGAAAGAACAAGAGGTCTGCTGGTCATAATAATAACCGCTGTGTCCAAGTAGCTCTCCTCTACCGTCCTTCCTCTCCTCTGTCTTTTTCCCATGGTGCCAGCCAGCTGGCAAGACATGGGCATACAGCGTGAAATTCAGGACATTCATGGATGCAAAGATACAGAGGGCACTATGTCATGAACTGCAATGGTGCCTGTGCAAATCGCTGTTGTGAGGAACGCAAATTGCCAATATTATGCAGGCACACTTGCTCAGAACAAAATGGAATGCTGTTAGTTGCCATGGAACATGGTAGCTTGACTTATCTTTAGGAGTGCTAGCTTACTCTAGCTATCTAAGGTAGCTATTGCCGTGGGCTTCAATGTATTCATGCTTGTTTTCTCTCCTTTCTCCTCTTTTCTTTTTCTCACTCCTCTCTCCTCTGTCGCTCTCCTTCACTCGAGCTCAGCCAGAGGAACCTCTTACATATCTTTCTCTCTCCTGTCCTCAATCTGAAGTTGTGGTGTCGTCGTGTTTCGCCCCCCACTAGTTACATACGTATAAACACTCTATACAGTATTTGCACTTTTAATACAGGTGTGAGAATCCTTTTTAATGTTTGTCTCTTTCTCTTTCACTCTCCCAGGAGTGATGTCAGACTTGTCCAAGACTCAGGTGTTCTCCTGCTATGTGTGCCCATTCACCTACACCTCCCAGATCTGCCTCAACAAGCACCTCAAGAGGAGCCATGACAACCTCTACGTCTCTCTCTTTCGTCTATCGAGCAGACAGATCCGACCAGAGATTCTCTCCTCCTCCTCCTCTCAATCACTCCCTATCACCACCTCCAACACCCCCCTCACCCCAGCTCCCGCCCAGAGACAGAGACACAGACAAGCCAAGACCGTACCACTGTGAACAGTGTGGAAAGAACTTCACTACGTTAGAACATTTTAAGAAACACCATCTTGTTCATACAGGAGAGAAGCCATACCACTGTGACCAGTGTGGAAAGAACTTCACTAGGTCAGAACATTTAAAGACACACCAGCGTGTTCATACAGGAGAGAAGCCATACCACTGTGACCAGTGTAGAAAGAACTTCACTACGTCAGGAGAGTTAAAGACACACCAGCGTGTTCATACAGGAGAGAAGCCATACCACTGTGACCAGTGTGGGAAGAACTTCATTGCCTCTGGAAAGTTAAAGATACACCAGCGTGTTCATACAGGAGAGAAGCCATACCACTGTGACCAGTGTGGGAAGAACTTCATTGCCTCTGGAAAGTTAAAGATACACCAGCGTGTTCATACAGGAGAGAAGCCATACCACTGTGACCAGTGTGAAAAGAACTTCACTACGTCAGGAGAGTTAAAGAGACACCAGCGTGTTCATACAGGAGAGAAGCCATACCACTGTGACCAGTGTGGAAAGAACTTCAATGAGTCTGAAAGTTTAAAGACACACCAGCGTGTTCACACCGGAGAGAAGCCGTACCACTGTGACCAGTGTGGAAAGAACTTCACTACGTCAGGAAACTTAAAGACACACCAGCGTGTTCATACAGGAGAGAAGCCATACCACTGTCACCAGTGTGGAAAGAACTTCACTACGTCAGGAAACTTAAAGACACACCAGCGTGTTCATACAGGAGAGAAGCCATACCACTGTGACCAGTGTGGAGCGAACTTCACTACGTCAGGAGAGTTAAAGACACACCAGCGTGTTCATACAGGAGAAAAGCCATACCACTGTGACCAGTGTGAAAAGAACTTCACTATGTCAGGAAATTTAAAGAAACACCTACGTGTTCATACAGGAGAGAAGCCATACCACTGTGAACAGTGTGGAAAGAACTTTATTAAAACGGACCATCTCAGGAAACACCAGTGTGTTCATACAGGAGAGAACCCATAGCCCTAGCCTTAGGCCTGGATTACACTACTGCTTTTTCACCGACCTCTGCGCCTAGCAGTTACACTACTGAGGCTAAAATGAGGCTCGAACCCGGAGGCAGATCGATACATCCGGGGCTACGTTTTGGTGCTTGAAATCCGGCGATGCGTTCTAGTGTAATAGGCAGATCTGGAGGCCTTTGGAAAAAAACTATAGGAATAGGGCTACACTGTAACTGTGTTCACTTCACCTTATAACAATCAAACAGATGATTCATGAGTTTGAGCTACATAGTATCTTACTGTATACTATAGTTAATCAGACAAGCAGATAATATCGTAGGAGGAATTCAACTGTATTCCATGTTTGCAGGTTCCACCCAAAAAGAAGACATTTCAAATCATAACCTACACAAGAGTAGACACCTCAATTATCTTGTTAAAAGAAAAGTAACTAGCAAAAAAAAAAAGTTTTCTTGTTAAACCAGTTTATTGAGCTATCGCTATTTTAAGATATATATTGAGATATGCCGCTACACGTGTGGGTAGGATCCCTAGCTCAGTCTTTTGTGTTGCTGATAAACAGCAACTTGATCACACCTGTCTGAACTTCCCAGCACTCCTGCTCTTTTCTTTTTCAATAATATCTCTATTCAATACTCAAATTCAGTCCAAATGTTCCAATGTATTGTTCACAATCATTGTGTACAATCAGTTTGTTTTAAGTCCTTCATCCATTCCCTCACGATATAGCTCCCATATTATTACGTAATATGTTTTTACGAATATGCCAACTATCTGTCCCACATGGTGTCGTTCTAAAACATCACCATCAAGAGATGAATAAGCCTACTATTTTAAACCGCACCAGACATATGAGCAAACATGATTTAGGGTACCTAATAGGCCAGTAAAAGCAGATGTTTGCTTTTGCAAAAGAACCCCTCATATGTTGTACAGTTTAATCTGGAATAATATTCTGAAGTCAGATCTGTAATCATTCTACAAGCAATTGGTTCATTCGGGTGAACCAATGAGTGCGTTTACATGCACTCAATAAACCTTGCTTAAACGGAATATTGACAATGGCCATGTAAACATCAATAAACTGTTTGAATAAAGGGAATATGGGCATATTCCGAATATAAAAAAAACGAATAAATCCCCTGGTTTATTCCTTTTCCAAACCGAATATTGGGTCATGTATATGCTTATCGGTTTATTCCCACCAAAAGGAACATGAATTTGTGCTCTGCGCATGTTTTATTCGCAAGGAATCTTGGTTCTAGATTGCTGAACTAACGTTAGCCATTCTCAAAATGCAATACAACACAAATCTATAGTATATTTCATAGGTAGGCCTACAGTTTATTTTATTCTGCAAAATCAATTCTGTTATGTCTAAACAAACTAGTTTTGTACTGACTATTCTATTTGTTGCTGCTGTTTTGATTGTATTTCTGCTTGTTATGTTCTCTCCTGTTCTGTGATTGTATTTATGTATTTCCCACCAATCCTAGCTGCGAATCTTCATCCAAAGGGCCCGGGGGGCTCTGGTGTGAACGAGTGGCATATGAAAGAGACCACAGCACCGGCGTTTAACATTTCCTCTCGTTTTTTCCTTTCAGTAAGGAAGTGAATGAGGAGGAGTGTGAAGTGGTGTTGCTGGATGAGAGCAAGCACTATAGCGCACCACAAACATCTTGCTATCGTTTCCCTTTTTTGCTGTCTGGGGAGATGGGCTAAACAGGAAGAAGAAACGCGCCGAAAAACTTTAATTGCGATGACATTCTCTGTGCGTCGCTGGTTTAAATTCGGAATATACAGAATGATTACAATTACCATACATGAATATTCCTTTTTGCTTGCGCATGTAAACTCCTTATTCCTAATGTTTCAATAACCGGAATATGGACAATAAACCGAATATTGAGTGCATGTAAACGTAGTCAGTGATAAAAAATCTAAATAGGAATTGGATATGGAGTTTGGATTACTGGAGAAAATGAAAAGAGGAACATGAGGAAGATCCTTGGTGAACTGAATAATACGGCAGGCCTTATCCTATAGGCCTATGGAATGCTGTTCAGGAAGTTGGGTGAATGAATGGATTTAATTTTGTCCTCTGGGTAAAAGTAAATTGCTTTAAAAACATGAAAGAATAAAACCAAAAAGTACTGCAACACGAAGTAGATGAAATGGTGATTGCATAGGGAACTGTTTAAACTAATTCCAATATACCTGGTTGAGTTCATGGTTTACAACCATTCATCTCTTACAATATACATGAATAAATTATCAGATGAACAGTAGTAATGGTAGGCTATAATATTGTTATCACAGCAGTGCAGATTGCAATTAGAGATTGGAATAAGTAGAGTATCTTTTTGGATTTGAGATTATTTTAAAAGCAGGGGATGCGCTCCACACATGGAATACAAACTGGGATGGAAATGTATTTGTTGGTGACTGTTGGTGTTGGTTGGATGGTATTTTAAACTCAAACTTATCAGAATGTTGTTGTTTTTTTTCATTAGCCTTTTTAATAGACATTGTATAACCTGAGAGAGGTACTGTAGAGTGTGTTCATTTGTGTTCCTGCCTCAGTATCCAACCCTGGACTGACCCTGCCTCAGTATCCAACCCTGGACTGACCACACCTCAGTATCCAACCCTGGACTGACCCTGCCTCAGTATCCAACCCTGGACTGACCCCGCCTCAGTATCCAACCCTGGACTGACCCCCCCTCAGTATCCAACCCTGGACTGACCCTGCCTCAGTATCCAACCCTGGACTGACCCCCCCTCAGTATCCAACCCTGGACTGACCCTGCCTCAGTGTCCAACCCTGGACTGACCCCTCAAGATTGATTATGCCCTCCTATAGCTATAATCAAAGTTTTGATGATTGAGGCCCAATTTAGGGACCCAAATAGGTTTGAGTCCACCCAAAAAAAAAAAGTTCCAAAACGAATAATTTCCTTTATTTGACAAACCAATCACAGCCTACATACCAGTGATTATACCAATATGAGGTCATTTTAAGATCAATCAACCATTCAGTTCCGAGTCCCGGTCCAGAACCAGGGCTACAGCCAACAGCAGGGGGAGGCAGACTGGACTGGGAAGGTGTTTGCATAGTCCTTGAACTCTGCTCCCTTCTTTTCTCCTCCAGATCCAGGTACCTATAGCCGTCACAACGTGGCTAGCTAATTGTAGGCTATTCTTGACCCACGTTAACATTAGCAAAGCGGTGTACCTGCACACATGCACAAACAGAGCAGTGCTACAAAGAAATCTATCATATTTATTTTCTCATACACTGGGCGTTTGGTGTTGCCAAGCAATAGGCTCTTTGCTTTGCACAAGTTCCACTACTTCCTGAAATTCTACAGGCATCCTTATTTCCTGTCCTATACCATTGTGCCGCACACCTGATTAATCACTTCCATCCAATAGTACAGGACAGGAAATAAATATGCCTGTAGAATTTCAGGAAGTTGTAGAGCTTGTGCAAAGAGCCTATTGTCAGACAGTACTTCAGGAACAGTGTAAATCACACAAGTCAACTGCTGGCACGTCTGTGACTGATAAATCGTCAATGACGTGTAAATGGTTGAAATTCATGTTGAAATGAAGCCCCCTCTTTTCCATTGCAACTATAGCAGAGGGCGTTATTCACATAACAGTTGACCTAGTTGCTTTCTTCACTGACAGAGAGAGAGAGAGGGGGAAAGAGAGGGAGAAGATGAAAAGCTTTCATCAAACAAAGCTCAGCTTTGGAAAGCGAACTGTTGAGGACAAGATCAAATGCATCACAGGCAGAGGTCTGTGCTCTCTGAGCGCTATTCTAGTTATTGTCATGTTTCTGTAACACTATTTAACTGGCCACCTGAAGACCTTCATCAACATGCAATGATAGCAGTCAACCACATAGTGGCGGTGTTGCACAGAGCTCAGCTAGGAGACCTCAAACTGCAAGCAGAGGATGCAGATTATCAGATTATAAACACTATGAAGAGTGAACATGTTCTTCTGAAACACAGACCTAGGCCTGATTAATCATTTTAACTCTATTCACCTGTTCTCTTTATTATGTTGGAGATACTGTATCTATCTGTGGGTTCACTTTCAAACGATCACTTCTCAAGATGGAAACACCAGCCTCTCCATGTCCTTTTTAATCTGATGATCACCTGTTGTGACCTTAATTGACTTCTGCTTCATTCCTTTGGGTTTAGGAATGTCTCATGACATATTTTAGATATGAAGACATTTTAGGTATGAAGAACTGCTCCTCTCTACATTATAGATTATCTAATGATCATTACTTATCATATCTAACCTTAACTCCTCCCACTGCTGCTTGGACCAGTGGGTCCAGTTTGTTACATTCCTCATAGGGCTTCTGTTAGTGTGTTTTGGCTACTGTACTGTTCACATTTCTCCTAATTCCACTGGATTAAACATTGATATTCGTAAATAAATACATTGAGTATTCCATAAAGTAAGTTTTTAACATATGGATGGAGTTAATGTTTAACATTTAGTGCTAGTGCCTATTGTACTGTAAGTGGGTTACTGGGGTGCTGAGAAAATGTATTTGGTCCAGCATTAAACTACTACAGTAGATAAGCCGTGTATCATACCAAAATATAAACTACACACATGTAGGAAGACAAAATACCGATATTATTTGGTCACTTTAGGTGGTACCGAATCTGGATAGGCCCCTGGACTAAATGGTTAGTTTATAAACTGCCTGATCAGCCTTTTCTATCCATTTCGCATCTTTCAGAATGGCATATTATGCAAATTAATTGATTACTACTTCTAGCTACTTTTGGGAGAACCAACAGCTACTTCCCTTACAGAGGAGCTGGCAACACTGCACTTAGCACCCCGATATCAGTCAGTCTTTCATTGTTCATGGTGTTGCGCACTGAAATGTATCGATTTCAGTGCAGAAAAGTTGGCATCCGCTGTGCTTAGAGATAGGGCCATGGCAGGGTCTTGAAGACAACAACTTGTTAAAGAACGTAGTGTCTGGAGTACTCGGGTATCTGTTGTGCAAGGGGGAGGAGCACAGTCAGGGCTTAAAATTAACTTTTTGGCTCACCTGCCAAGGGGACTGGTAGATGAAAAAATACGCAGGCCAAGTATATATTTTACCGGACAAAATAATAAATTGCCTTTTTTGTCACATTATACATCTGTTTCAGTACATTTCATTCAGATACTAGTATTATGTTGAATACATGCTTAAGGAAGAGGCCAAAGTAAAATTTCAAATAAAGTAGTTTAATTCGATGCCTCGAAACATTGCAATTCATAGAAATTCAAATATTCCTTTCCATTCACTTCCACGGTGTAGAATTATCCATAACTAGCTAACCCTCCACAAATATGAGATATAAATGATCCAAGCCTTCACCTCATGGTCTTTATGTGTTTATGAACAAAATACATATACTGTAACATATTCACAGCCTGTCATCATGTAAAGTTAAACCTGAGCTGGATGCAGGGGCGTAGGTTTGATTTGAGCTTTGGTAGGGACACAATAGGTTGTTGTTGTTTCACGTAGTCTGGGTTGAATCTGGGTGGTGGCCGAATCAGATTAATTTCCGTCGCCACTGATTGGGCAATGTGACAACGAATGACAAGGTTTATCCACAAAACCTACATCTGTTGAGTCAGACTATAATCTCACCTGTAACCCTGATGCATCTCCCGCCTGCCTCTCCAGGTCCTGCCTTTCTGCTGCTTTGACCAAAACAATTCTAATGTCCATTTTTGTCTTATTTTTTCTGGTCATAAAAGGGAAATGATTGACAATATCAAACTACTTGCAGACATGAAACACTCTTTTCCGTGTAGCCTACAGCCTATTCTGTGTAGCATATGAAATATGAACATAATTACGCTGGACTTGGACTGAATTGCATAAACAAACCAGACGTCTCGTCTCGTTTGTTTAGCCTGTTATGCAATTCAGTGGGCGAGTGAACCTAGCTAGTCATTGCTCAAACCTAGGAGTTTGCAACGGTTATACCAAAACTGATTTATTACTAGCTAAAGACAACTGTTATGACAACATTACAGCACCTTATCTCTGCCTCAGCAAACGTTTACGAGACCTAACGTTATAGGTAATACGTACAGCTCTGACTAGCTGCACCACCAGCACTAACATTACAGTTTACAGGCATTTAGTAGGACGCAAACTAAACTATTACCATTGATACAACTCTGTACAGAAAAATAATTGTCGGTCAACATATTGTATTCCCTATTGTTCAATAACTTCAATCTTACTTCTGCTTAATCAAAATCCCCGCTGTTGCCGACAGTCGATGCTCGATGTGCTGTGAGCTGCTGAGCTCGCGAGGCCTCGCTGGGTCACAGAGGGAGGGAGGGAGGGGGGGAAGTAGGCTACTGTACATTGTTGAGGGAGGGAGGGGGGAAGTAGGCTACTGAACATTGTTGAGGGAGGGGGGGGGAAGTAGGCTACTAAAAGCAGATGTTTGCTTTTGCAAAAGAACCCCTCATATGTTGTACAGTTTAATCTGGAATAATATTCTGAAGTCAGATCTGTAATCATTCTACAAGCAATTGGTTCATTCGGGTGAACCAATGAGTGCGTTTACATGCACTCAATAAACCTTGCTTAAACGGAATATTGACAATGGCCATGTAAACATCAATAAACTGTTTGAATAAAGGGAATATGGGCATATTCCGAATATAAAAAAAACGAATAAATCCCCTGGTTTATTCCTTTTCCAAACCGAATATTGGGTCATGTATATGCTTATCGGTTTATTCCCACCAAAAGGAACATGAATTTGTGCTCTGCGCATGTTTTATTCGCAAGGAATCTTGGTTCTAGATTGCTGAACTAACGTTAGCCATTCTCAAAATGCAATACAACACAAATCTATAGTATATTTCATAGGTAGGCCTACAGTTTATTTTATTCTGCAAAATCAATTCTGTTATGTCTAAACAAACTAGTTTTGTACTGACTATTCTATTTGTTGCTGCTGTTTTGATTGTATTTCTGCTTGTTATGTTCTCTCCTGTTCTGTGATTGTATTTATGTATTTCCCACCAATCCTAGCTGCGAATCTTCATCCAAAGGGCCCGGGGGGCTCTGGTGTGAACGAGTGGCATATGAAAGAGACCACAGCACCGGCGTTTAACATTTCCTCTCGTTTTTTCCTTTCAGTAAGGAAGTGAATGAGGAGGAGTGTGAAGTGGTGTTGCTGGATGAGAGCAAGCACTATAGCGCACCACAAACATCTTGCTATCGTTTCCCTTTTTTGCTGTCTGGGGAGATGGGCTAAACAGGAAGAAGAAACGCGCCGAAAAACTTTAATTGCGATGACATTCTCTGTGCGTCGCTGGTTTAAATTCGGAATATACCGAATGATTACAATTACCATACATGAATATTCCTTTTTGCTTGCGCATGTAAACTCCTTATTCCTAATGTTTCAATAACCGGAATATGGACAATAAACCGAATATTGAGTGCATGTAAACGTAGTCAGTGATAAAAAATCTAAATAGGAATTGGATATGGAGTTTGGATTACTGGAGAAAATGAAAAGAGGAACATGAGGAAGATCCTTGGTGAACTGAATAATACGGCAGGCCTTATCCTATAGGCCTATGGAATGCTGTTCAGGAAGTTGGGTGAATGAATGGATTTAATTTTGTCCTCTGGGTAAAAGTAAATTGCTTTAAAAACATGAAAGAATAAAACCAAAAAGTACTGCAACACGAAGTAGATGAAATGGTGATTGCATAGGGAACTGTTTAAACTAATTCCAATATACCTGGTTGAGTTCATGGTTTACAACCATTCATCTCTTACAATATACATGAATAAATTATCAGATGAACAGTAGTAATGGTAGGCTATAATATTGTTATCACAGCAGTGCAGATTGCAATTAGAGATT
Source organism: Borostomias antarcticus (assembly GCF_949987555.1). Classification (NCBI taxonomy): domain Eukaryota; kingdom Metazoa; phylum Chordata; class Actinopteri; order Stomiiformes; family Stomiidae; genus Borostomias; species Borostomias antarcticus. Next base: position 4,591,408 of record NC_140234.1, read on the forward strand.
GGAATAAGTAGAGTATCTTTTTGGATTTGAGATTATTTTAAAAGCAGGGGATGCGCTCCACACATGGAATACAAACTGGGATGGAAATGTATTTGTTGGTGACTGTTGGTGTTGGTTGGATGGTATTTTAAACTCAAACTTATCAGAATGTTGTTGTTTTTTTTCATTAGCCTTTTTAATAGACATTGTATAACCTGAGAGAGGTACTGTAGAGTGTGTTCATTTGTGTTCCTGCCTCAGTATCCAACCCTGGACTGACCCTGCCTCAGTATCCAACCCTGGACTGACCACACCTCAGTATCCAACCCTGGACTGACCCTGCCTCAGTATCCAACCCTGGACTGACCCCGCCTCAGTATCCAACCCTGGACTGACCCCCCCTCAGTATCCAACCCTGGACTGACCCTGCCTCAGTATCCAACCCTGGACTGACCCCCCCTCAGTATCCAACCCTGGACTGACCCTGCCTCAGTGTCCAACCCTGGACTGACCCCTCAAGATTGATTATGCCCTCCTATAGCTATAATCAAAGTTTTGATGATTGAGGCCCAATTTAGGGACCCAAATAGGTTTGAGTCCACCCAAAAAAAAAAAGTTCCAAAACGAATAATTTCCTTTATTTGACAAACCAATCACAGCCTACATACCAGTGATTATACCAATATGAGGTCATTTTAAGATCAATCAACCATTCAGTTCCGAGTCCCGGTCCAGAACCAGGGCTACAGCCAACAGCAGGGGGAGGCAGACTGGACTGGGAAGGTGTTTGCATAGTCCTTGAACTCTGCTCCCTTCTTTTCTCCTCCAGATCCAGGTACCTATAGCCGTCACAACGTGGCTAGCTAATTGTAGGCTATTCTTGACCCACGTTAACATTAGCAAAGCGGTGTACCTGCACACATGCACAAACAGAGCAGTGCTACAAAGAAATCTATCATATTTATTTTCTCATACACTGGGCGTTTGGTGTTGCCAAGCAATAGGCTCTTTGCTTTGCACAAGTTCCACTACTTCCTGAAATTCTACAGGCATCCTTATTTCCTGTCCTATACCATTGTGCCGCACACCTGATTAATCACTTCCATCCAATAGTACAGGACAGGAAATAAATATGCCTGTAGAATTTCAGGAAGTTGTAGAGCTTGTGCAAAGAGCCTATTGTCAGACAGTACTTCAGGAACAGTGTAAATCACACAAGTCAACTGCTGGCACGTCTGTGACTGATAAATCGTCAATGACGTGTAAATGGTTGAAATTCATGTTGAAATGAAGCCCCCTCTTTTCCATTGCAACTATAGCAGAGGGCGTTATTCACATAACAGTTGACCTAGTTGCTTTCTTCACTGACAGAGAGAGAGAGAGGGGGAAAGAGAGGGAGAAGATGAAAAGCTTTCATCAAACAAAGCTCAGCTTTGGAAAGCGAACTGTTGAGGACAAGATCAAAAAGAAAGAGGTGATGATGGTGGTACACTGCCTACTCTTTACTTAACATGATGGGAAAAGCACATTGACGGGATAAATTGTATGTCTGTATATAGATAAACAAATAGACATGAATAGGTATGTAGGTATGTATAAATATACACAGTATGCATGATTATGTTCGGTTAAAAATATATAATTTGTTGACAGGAAACCAAGAGGTACAAGAGAGTGGAAGAGAGGGGACAGGAGGAGAGGACATAGAGATGAGAGGTGAGATACCTGATGTTAGCCAAAGAGACACTACATTAAGTTAGATCCTGGCAAGATTAAAAAATAATGTGGATGGATGGATGGATGGGTGGTTGTTTATAGCTTATGTTTATGTTTTGTTAATTTGTGGACAGGAGATGAAAATGGACACCACAGTGGAGGAGAGGTGACGGGAGGAGACCAACATGGACAAAAGACAGGAGGAGAGGTGACAGTAGGAGACCAGCATGGACATCAGAGTGGAGGAGAGGTGACAGGAGGAGACCAACATGGACAAAAGACAGGAGGAGAGGTGACAGGAGGAGACCAGCATGGACATCAGAGTGGAGGAGGCCAGGCTGGGAGAGAGGTGACAGGAGGAGCTAATCTCATGTTTCTAATAGATGGTGTGTTCTCATCAACATTCACTTAAGTTGTGTCCTCTCTGGATGACCTCCACTGCTCTCAGTTAAAGATGATATTAATCCAATATGATGCGTGTTGTTCTTTATAGATCTAGCCTCTTCATTTTGCTCTCAAAGTGCACCAGATTGAAGCACCACAACTAAATGACCTCGGTATTACAAAAATCCTGCGTACGGCCCTGGTCCTGAATGTTTCAGAGGGCAGATGATAACCTCCTTCTAATCAAGGAGCAGGTGTTCATAACTCTGTCTGCATCACTACACTGGTGACATTTTGGTGGTACCGTCTGATCACAACACTAAGAGTTCTAATCTAATTTTTTAACCTAATTTTTTAACCTATCTGTCTACATGTCTGTCTGTCCATCTCTATCTTTCATTGTCTGCCCCTGTTTTATTATTGTATCTGAGGCTTCATGTTTGGTGATGGGACCTCAGTGGGTGAGAACAGACATGCTGAATAGACATAAAGATCTAGGCATGGGCAGCATCTTTCCATCCATTTAAAAAATAAATATGTATTATTTTATGCCAACCTATATTCAGTCTAGCCCTAACCCTAACCTCTTAAGAGTGCAGGAAGTGTCGGCCAGCTGTGTCGTGTGTCTCCATTCTCAGCGTCAGTACATCGTTTGATGGTTCACCTGGGCCAGTAGACTAAGCAGAGCCTTGACCCAAACAAGGTGTCCTGAATGGTCTCCCAGGTCCGCCTTGTACAACTGAACTGTCAGCCCAGTGTTTCAGTGTGGTCTACAAGTTATTCAATAAAACCTGGAGAAAATTATCTGTATCTTGTCTTTACACTTACAGCACACATGCTGCACAAATGATAACCTTAATTGTATGATGCTTGTTTTTTTTTAAATGCACAAGGGTATCTCTGACTTGGCTAGACTGTGGACGTGGTGACTAGTCCAGGCAAGTCAGCATGGTATAAGCTGCATACAGGTGAGCGGAAGCTGAAACGCTTGTTCCTTGGCTAGGCCCAAGGCAGCTTGCCAGCAGGGTCAGGCCTGTGCTGGGAGGTCAGTACATTAGAACCCCCTTAGGTGGGCTGTATGTATCCTAGGTTCTCAAACTTATATTTGTGGTATAGAAAGGTAGAACTTGCTTGGTTGATTATGTAAGTGTGTGTGTGTGGGGTGCTGTTCCTCCACACATCTCTCAGCCATATGTTTCCCCTATGTGGATCTGAAAACAGTGATGGGGATTAAATTAGGTTGCTAAGAGAACTGCTAGTCACCAGAAGCATTCAAGAACATAACCCGTGCTGGAATACTAGTGTATGAACAAATCAATACAAGTAGAGCACATCTACTGACAGGCTGGCTGAATGACTAGAATACTGACTTGGGACCTCCACTGAGGACATCCCAGTCCTGGCTATGGATCAGTAGTGATGCTCCCCTGCCCCTGTAGTCCAGGCATTTTATGACATAACCTTGAACAAATTGCAACAGAAATTATTTCAACTGTTGTAGTGTCATACATATGTTCTTTATAACATATCAGTTAGTCCCCCAAAATCCCAGTGGTGGAAAGTAATGAAAAATGCAGATGGAAGGTATGTGACAAATATACCAATTTCCAATTTTCGCCTATGTAAAAGAAAAAGGTTTATGCATGTTTTCTTGTCTGATGTCCACACAACACTGTCCCCAATCAACCAGAAACTATATAGGATGCATCAGAGTGCATATACAGAAATATATTTTTAATTCTATTGGTATTTGGTGAAGAGAAAAGGGGTGAATCTCACACATATTGCAACAGAAAATCTGACGTGTATTAATCAAATAGCTCAAGAGTCTAGAACCCTGGAGAGGACAGTCTATAACCCTGGAGAACAGTCTACAGCCCTGTAGAGAACAGTAGAACCCTGGAGAACAGTCTACAGAGAACATACAGGCGAAATCGCAGACACTTACTCAAGGTACCCAAAAATGAAGACAGTACTGAAGACACAAATGCAGAGGGCTTCAATATTGGGCTGATCAGGGCTGATCAATATTTCATCTGCAACATGCATTTTCAATTTGGCCATATAGAACTGCTAAACTAAAAAAGAACTGTACATGCTGACGAAATGCATCACAGGCAGAGGTCTGTGCTCTCTGAGCGCTATTCTAGTTATTGTCATGTTTCTGTAACACTATTTAACTGGCCACCTGAAGACCTTCATCAACATGCAATGATAGCAGTCAACCACATAGTGGCGGTGTTGCACAGAGCTCAGCTAGGAGACCTCAAACTGCAAGCAGAGGATGCAGATTATCAGATTATAAACACTATGAAGAGTGAACATGTTCTTCTGAAACACAGACCTAGGCCTGATTAATCATTTTAACTCTATTCACCTGTTCTCTTTATTATGTTGGAGATACTGTATCTATCTGTGGGTTCACTTTCAAACGATCACTTCTCAAGATGGAAACACCAGCCTCTCCATGTCCTTTTTAATCTGATGATCACCTGTTGTGACCTTAATTGACTTCTGCTTCATTCCTTTGGGTTTAGGAATGTCTCATGACATATTTTAGATATGAAGACATTTTAGGTATGAAGAACTGCTCCTCTCTACATTATAGATTATCTAATGATCATTACTTATCATATCTAACCTTAACTCCTCCCACTGCTGCTTGGACCAGTGGGTCCAGTTTGTTACATTCCTCATAGGGCTTCTGTTAGTGTGTTTTGGCTACTGTACTGTTCACATTTCTCCTAATTCCACTGGATTAAACATTGATATTCGTAAATAAATACATTGAGTATTCCATAAAGTAAGTTTTTAACATATGGATGGAGTTAATGTTTAACATTTAGTGCTAGTGCCTATTGTACTGTAAGTGGGTTACTGGGGTGCTGAGAAAATGTATTTGGTCCAGCATTAAACTACTACAGTAGATAAGCCGTGTATCATACCAAAATATAAACTACACACATGTAGGAAGACAAAATACCGATATTATTTGGTCACTTTAGGTGGTACCGAATCTGGATAGGCCCCTGGACTAAATGGTTAGTTTATAAACTGCCTGATCAGCCTTTTCTATCCATTTCGCATCTTTCAGAATGGCATATTATGCAAATTAATTGATTACTACTTCTAGCTACTTTTGGGAGAACCAACAGCTACTTCCCTTACAGAGGAGCTGGCAACACTGCACTTAGCACCCCGATATCAGTCAGTCTTTCATTGTTCATGGTGTTGCGCACTGAAATGTATCGATTTCAGTGCAGAAAAGTTGGCATCCGCTGTGCTTAGAGATAGGGCCATGGCAGGGTCTTGAAGACAACAACTTGTTAAAGAACGTAGTGTCTGGAGTACTCGGGTATCTGTTGTGCAAGGGGGAGGAGCACAGTCAGGGCTTAAAATTAACTTTTTGGCTCACCTGCCAAGGGGACTGGTAGATGAAAAAATACGCAGGCCAAGTATATATTTTACCGGACAAAATAATAAATTGCCTTTTTTGTCACATTATACATCTGTTTCAGTACATTTCATTCAGATACTAGTATTATGTTGAATACATGCTTAAGGAAGAGGCCAAAGTAAAATTTCAAATAAAGTAGTTTAATTCGATGCCTCGAAACATTGCAATTCATAGAAATTCAAATATTCCTTTCCATTCACTTCCACGGTGTAGAATTATCCATAACTAGCTAACCCTCCACAAATATGAGATATAAATGATCCAAGCCTTCACCTCATGGTCTTTATGTGTTTATGAACAAAATACATATACTGTAACATATTCACAGCCTGTCATCATGTAAAGTTAAACCTGAGCTGGATGCAGGGGCGTAGGTTTGATTTGAGCTTTGGTAGGGACACAATAGGTTGTTGTTGTTTCACGTAGTCTGGGTTGAATCTGGGTGGTGGCCGAATCAGATTAATTTCCGTCGCCACTGATTGGGCAATGTGACAACGAATGACAAGGTTTATCCACAAAACCTACATCTGTTGAGTCAGACTATAATCTCACCTGTAACCCTGATGCATCTCCCGCCTGCCTCTCCAGGTCCTGCCTTTCTGCTGCTTTGACCAAAACAATTCTAATGTCCATTTTTGTCTTATTTTTTCTGGTCATAAAAGGGAAATGATTGACAATATCAAACTACTTGCAGACATGAAACACTCTTTTCCGTGTAGCCTACAGCCTATTCTGTGTAGCATATGAAATATGAACATAATTACGCTGGACTTGGACTGAATTGCATAAACAAACCAGACGTCTCGTCTCGTTTGTTTAGCCTGTTATGCAATTCAGTGGGCGAGTGAACCTAGCTAGTCATTGCTCAAACCTAGGAGTTTGCAACGGTTATACCAAAACTGATTTATTACTAGCTAAAGACAACTGTTATGACAACATTACAGCACCTTATCTCTGCCTCAGCAAACGTTTACGAGACCTAACGTTATAGGTAATACGTACAGCTCTGACTAGCTGCACCACCAGCACTAACATTACAGTTTACAGGCATTTAGTAGGACGCAAACTAAACTATTACCATTGATACAACTCTGTACAGAAAAATAATTGTCGGTCAACATATTGTATTCCCTATTGTTCAATAACTTCAATCTTACTTCTGCTTAATCAAAATCCCCGCTGTTGCCGACAGTCGATGCTCGATGTGCTGTGAGCTGCTGAGCTCGCGAGGCCTCGCTGGGTCACAGAGGGAGGGAGGGAGGGGGGGAAGTAGGCTACTGTACATTGTTGAGGGAGGGAGGGGGGAAGTAGGCTACTGAACATTGTTGAGGGAGGGGGGGGGGAAGTAGGCTACTGTACATTGTTGAGGGAGGGAGGGGGGAAGTAGGCTACTGTACATTGTTGATTGGATAGCTTGCTGAACGCAGCTGTCAACCAGGCCTTAATTCCCAACCGTTTTGCTTTCGCAAGTTGTGAATGGTAATTAAAAACTACAGTTTTCACTCTGTATTATTTTTGGTAGGGACAATTCGTGTTTCCGTGGTTTTGGTATGGACATGTCCATAGCGTCCATACCTAAAACTAGGCCTATGGCTGGATGACCAGTGAAGTCAGTCAAGGAGGAACCAGTACCGTCTTCAGAGTTTATAAGATACATGACAAGCGATCAAAGACATCCCTTCTGAGAAACAGTGGCTTGGTTTGCTATGGAAGCCCAGAGACAGGATGGTACACATCTACTGTAGGTGTTGACTGTAGAAGCGCGCGTCCTCTGAGGTAAATGTGAACGATTTTCTGTGCGCGAGTAGCCGCGCGTCACCAGTCTCTCCTAGTGCGCGAGGCTCCGCAACAGTCATGTGACTGAAAACTTTATTTGGTGCAGCGGGGGAGCAACACACAACAAACAGAACGCCGGTCTATGGCATGGATGTGGCGACATCGCACGCATACTTTATTACATGACTCTATTGGTACAAACATTTACCCGCCAGCGTGGCGGATAGCCTCCGAAATTTAGTCGCCAAATGGAAATTTTACCCGCCATTGGCGGGTGTTAATTTTCAACCCTGCCTGCAGCCCATAGATTACATGTTCTATAGGGTGTGTTAGGGTACTTATTTTCCAAAGTATGGTACAATGAGGTCTTGGGGCGGGTAAAAGGATCCATGATACGTTTTCATTTGCGTTTATGGTCTTCTAACGTTAGACTAGTTAAGATCCTGCAGTAGCCTATTCATATCTGCCTGGTTAGATTTCTATCTGATGTTGGCTAGTTAATGTTAGCTGGTGGTGTTATTAGCAAGCTGGCTGGATTTGGACCTGATCCAGGGCTCTTGTTCTTGTGCATTCCATTCATTTCAATATGAGAGGTGTGAACGGCCTATTGGTGGTATTTGGCGCAGCTGCACAGCGTCATGAGTTCATTTTCATTGATGAAGCTGGATTCAATCTATCTAAAACCAGGCGTCGGGGCCCAGATGTTACAGGACAAAGAGCTGTTGTGAATGTCCCTGGGCAGCGTGGGGGAAATATCACCTTGTGTTCCTGGAAGAAGAATCAGTGTTTTGTGGTGTGTGGGAGCAGGTCTGTGAGCTTCAAGAATGTTAAGTTGGGGGAGGGGGAGAGCCCTTTCCACTAGCCCAGAGAGATAAGGAGGAGGTCTTAAGATGAGGTCATTTTGGCTGAAGTATGAGACTCATTGTTTTCTGACCACACATTTGTACTCTGATATCCCTGCTCAGACATACCTTGTGAGCTCACAATACAATCATTTAAACATGCCTTGGTTTACAGAATATAATTACTAGATTGTTGATAATCACCCTGCAAAAATCTACATTTGGCCTTTGAGGGCTGAAAACATTTTCAAGAGGTTCCTACATCTGCAAGGAGTTCTCCATCACTATGCCACCCTAGGTCCATCCAGTACTGCACACATGATCACGTTCTGAGGGGGCGGCAGCAGCTAAGGAGGTAGAGTAGCCGTCTGGGAGCCTCCAGTTCAATTCCAGCTATCTCCTCTGCTTCGTTGACGTGTTCTTGAGTAAGACACTAATTTATCCCAAAGAGCAGGCTAACACCAGCAGGCCACCATTGGTGAGTGAATGAGAGAAGATATTGTAAAGCGCTCTATGCTTTAGAAGTGCACTCCACTCACAATGACATATCTGGTGCTCTATATAATGCAGTTGTACAGGATGGAGCAGAGCAGCCCAGGTTTGTTGTCATCTGGGATAATGTTAGTTTCCACCGGGCTGCTCTGGTCCGGGACTGGTTCACCAACCACCATACATAACTTCACAGGTGGATACACCGTTACCCCCTTACTCCCCATTCCTCAGTCCCATTAACGAATAATTTTCACTTTGGCGTTGGAAGGTTTATGAACACCAACCATATACCCGCATGACTCTCTCTGGGAGCAATGGAAGAGGCATGCAGAGACACTGAGGGGGGGTCAGTCCAGGGTTGGATACTGAGGGGGGGTCAGTCCAGGGTTGGATACTGAGGTGGGGTCAGTCCAGGGTTGGATACTGAGGGGGGGGTCAGTCCAGGGTTGGATACTGAGGGGGGGTCAGTCCAGGGTTGGATCCTGAGGGAGGCACACAAATGAACACACTCTCTACAGTACCTCTCTCAGGTTACACAATGTTTATTAAAAAGGTTAATGAAAAAAAAAAAACATTCTGAAAAGTAAGGGTTAGAGTTTAAAATGCAGCTGTCCAGCCATCCACCCAATGCCAACAGTCACAACAAATACATTTCCATCCCAGTTTGTGTTCCATGTCTGGTGCGCATCCACTGCTTTTAAAATAATCTCAAATCCAAAAAGTTAGGCTACTTATTCCAATCTAGATCCAATCTTCCAAAGAGATAGTTGTAAGCCATGAACTCAACCAGGTATATTGGAATTAATTTAAACAGTCCCTTTGCAATCACCATTTCATCTACTTTGTGTTGCAGTATTTTTTGTTTTATTCTTTTATGTTTTTAAAGCAATCGACTTTGACCAAGAGGACGAAATTAAGTCCATCCATTCACCCAACGTCATCCTTGAGCGCAGCATTCCATAGGCCTATAGGATAAGGCCTGCCGTATTATTCAGTTCACCAAGGATCTTCCTCAAGTTCCTCTTTTCATTTTCTCCAGTAATCCAAACTCCATATCCAATTCCTATTTCGATCATTGGCTCACACCTGAATAAACCAATTGCTTGTAGAATGATTACAGATCTGATTTCAGAATATTATTCCAGATTAAACTGTAACATATGAGGGGTTCTTTTGCAAAAGCAAACATCTAATTTTACTGGCCTAATAGGTAACCTAAATCATGTTTGCCCATATCTGTGGTGCGGTTTAAAATAGTAGGCTTATTCATCTCTTGATGGTGATGTTTTAGAACGACACCATGCGGGACAGACAGTTGGCATATTCGTAAAAACATTCACATACCCTGATAGATATTAATTATTATTATCAAGTCTCATCATAATACGGGAGATATCGTGAGGGAATGGATGAAGGACTTAAAACTAAATGATTGTAAGGACTATATATCAGAACATCTGGACTGTATTTGAGTATTGAATAGAGATATTATTAAAAAAGAAAAGGGCAGGAGTGCTGGGAAGTTCAGACAGGTGTGATCAAGGTGATATTTGGTCAGGAACAGAAAAGGCTGAGCTAGGGATCCTACCCACATGTGTAGCAGCATACCTCAATATATATCTTATATAGCGATAGCTCAATAAAAATATTGTAACTTTTTGCTAGTTACTTTTCTTTGAACAAGAGAATATTATTATTTGAGGTGTCTATTCTTATGTAGGTTATGATTTGAAGTGTCTACTTTTTGGGCGGAACATGTAAACATGGAATACAGTGAAATTCCTCCTACGATATTATCCGGTTGTCTGATTAACTATAGTATACAGTAAGACACTATGTAGCTCAAACTCGTAAATCATCTGTTTGATTGTTATAAGGTGAAGTGAACACAGAGTTACAATGTAACCCTATTCCTATAGTATTTTTTTCTCAAAGGCCTCCGGATCTGCCCATTACACTAGAACGCATCTCCGGATTTCAAGCACCAAAACGTGGCCCCGGACGTATCGATCTGCCTCCAGAAAAACTCAGTAGTGTAATCCAGTCCCAAGGCTATGGCTATGACTTCTCTCCTGTATGAACACACTGGTGTGTCTTTAAATATCCTGACGTAGTGAAGTTCTTTCCACACTGGTCACAGTGGTATGGCTTCTCTCCTGTATGAACACGCTGGTGTTTCTTTAAATCTCCTGACGTAGTGAAGTTCTTTCCACACTGGACACAGTGGTATGGCTTCTCTCCCGTATGAACACGCTGATGTGTCTTTAAATCTCTTGACGCAGTGAAGTTCTTTCCACACTGGTCACAGTGGTATGGCTTCTCTCCTGTATGTACACGCTGGTGTGTCTTTAAATCTCCTGACGTAGTGAAGTTCTTTCCACACTGGTCACAGTGGTATGGCTTCTCTCCTGTATGAACACGCTGGTGTGTCTTTAAATCTCCTGACGTAGTTAAGTTCTTTCCACACTGGTCACAGTGGTATGGCTTCTCTCCTGTATGAACACGCTGATGTGTCTTTAAATCTCCTGACGTAGTGAAGTTCTTTCCACACTGGTCACAGTGGTATGGCTTCTCTCCTGTATGAACACGCTGGTGTGTCTTTAACTCTCCTGACGTTGTGAAGTTCTTTTCACACTGGTCACAGTGGTATGGCTTTTCTCCTGTATGAACACGCTGGTGTATCTTTAACTTTCCTGAGTCAGTGAAGTTCTTCCCACACTGGTCACAGTGGTATGGCTTCTCTCCTGTATGAACACGCTGGTGTTTCTTTAAATCTCCTGACGTAGTGAAGTTCTTTCCACACTGGTCACAGTGGTATGGCTTCTCTCCTGTATGAACACGCTGGTGTTTCTTTAAATCTCCTGACATAGTGAAGTTCTTTCCACACTGGTCACAGTGGTATGGCTTCTCTCCTGTATGAACACGCTGATGTGTCTTTAACTCTCCTGACGTAGTGAAGTTCTTTCCACACTGGTCACAGTGGTATGGCTTCTCTCCTGTATGAACACGCTGGTGTGTCTTTAACTCTCCTGACGTAGTGAAGTTCTTTTCACACTGGTCACAGTGGTATGGCTTTTCTCCTGTATGAACACGCTGGTGTATCTTTAACTTTCCTGAGTCAGTGAAGTTCTTCCCACACTGGTCACAGTGGTATGGCTTCTCTCCTGTATGAACACGCTGGTGTGTCTTTAAATTTCCTGACTTAGTGAAGTTCTTCCCACACTGTTCACAGTGGTACAGTCTTGGCTTGTCTGTGTCTCTCTGTCTCTGGGCAGTAGCTGGGGTGAGGGGAGTGTTGGAGGTGGTGATAGGGAGTGATTGAGAGGAGGAGGAGGAGGAGAGAATCTCTGGTCTGATCTGTCTGCTCGAGAGACGAGAGAGAGAGACGTAGAGGTTGTCATGGCTCCTCTTGAGGTGCTTGTTGAGGTAGATCTGGGAGGTGTAGGTGAATGGGCACACAGAGCAGGAGAACACCTGAGTCTGGGACAAGTCTGACATCACTCCTGGGAGAGTGAAAGAGAAAGAGACAAACATTAAAAAGGATTCTCACACCTGTATTACAAGTGCAAATACTGTATAGAGTGTTTATACGTATGTAACTAGTGGGGGGCGAAACACGACGACACCACAACTTCAGATTGAGGACAGGAGAGAGAAAGATATGTAAGAGGTTCCTCTGGCTGAGCTCGAGTGAAGGAGAGCGACAGAGGACAGAGAGGAGTGAGAAAAAGAAAAGAGGAGAAAGGAGAAAAAACAAGCATGAATACATTGAAGCCCACGGCAATAGCTACCTTAGATAGCTAGAGTAAGCTAGCACTCCTAAAGATAAGTCAAGCTACCATGTTCCATGGCAACTAACAGCATTCCATTTTGTTCTGAGCAAGTGTGCCTGCCTAATATTGGCAATTTGCGTGCCTCACAACAGCGATTTGCACAGGCACCATTGCAGTTCATGACATAGTGCCCTCTGTATCGTTGCATCCATGAGTGTCCTGAATTTCACGCTGTATGCCCATGTCTTGCCTGCTGGCTGGCACCATGGGAAAAAGACAGAGGAGAGGAAGGACGGTAGAGGAGAGCTACTTGGACAGCGGTTATTATTATGACCAGCAGACCTCTTGTTCTTTCAGCTTTAAGGAAAGAGTTGGATGAGAGAGAGATGGAGAAGACAGAGGGAAGAAGAGTTGAGAACAGATACCTCTAGCGGTGCTCTTTTCTTCCCAGACGTAGTTGAAGGAGATGCTCTTGTATCTGTACTCCTGTCCGTACCAGACCAGCAGCTCCTCCCCGACAGCCAGCAGCCGACAGCAGCGAAACAGGATCCCTCCACGGTACTGAAACGCTACCAGGTTCTGCTCTTCCTCAGTACGGGCACAATTCACATACCTGGGGGAGAGAGGGGGTGGTTTCATAAAAACAAACAGGTGAGGGAGGGAGAGACAGGAGGAAGGAAGGATGAAGGAAGAGAGGGAGGGAGAAAAAGTGGGTGAGATGTAGGGACTGACTGTATGGAGGGAGGAAGGGAGGGAGGGAAACTTTCAAGACTGGAGAGATGGTTTATTTTGAGTGAGAGCAGCAGAATAGATTCTGGAAATATGAGAAATGAGCATGTGTTCAAATTTCTTAATCTGATTGTAATGGCTTATTTTTCTACAGTTTACACATGCAAAGATGGGTCCATCCCTGACACGATCTCTGAAAAGCCTGCCTATTGTTGTCCTGTTTAATTGTTCATGAAGTCTTTCCCTTAACATAGCCTTTTTATTTGCATCTCATTGTTTATAGGCCTCTGGATTCATTTCTCGTTGCTTCTCTATGAACTTCCTTCTGTTAGTTCTACCACAGTCCCTTACCATCTCTGGATCCTGCGGTTTCTGTCTCTCTAGTGACATGATGTTCATATGCGCAGTTTGACTTTTTGATCAGGGGGGCAGTCAGTCCCAGCCTACTTCTAACAATATAGATTAGGCCTACTTCTAACAATATATATTAGGCCTACTTCTAACAATATATATTAGGCCTACTTCTGTCAATATAGCCTAGGCCTACTTCTAACAATATAGATTAGGCCTACTTCTATCAATATAGCCTAGGCCTACTTCTAACAATATAGATTAGGCCTACTTCTATCAATATAGCCTAGGCCTACTTCTATCAATATAGCCTAGGCCTACTTCTATCAATATAGCCTAAGCCTACTTCTATCAATATAGCCTAGGCCTACTTCTAATAATATAGATTAGGCCTACTTCTATCAATATAGCCTAGGCCTACTTCTATCAATATAGCCTAGACCTACTTCTATCAATATAGCCTAGGCCTACTACTAACAATATAGATTAGGCCTACTTCTATCAATAGAGCCTTGACCTACTTCTATCAATATAGCCTAGGCCTACTTCTATCAATATAGATTAGGCCTACTTCTATCAATATAGCCTAGGCCTACTTCTAACAATATAGATTAGGCCTACTTCTATCAATATAGCCTAGGCCTACTTCTATCAATATAGCCTAGGCCTACTTCTATCAATATAGCCTAAGCCTACTTCTATCAATATAGCCTAGGCCTACTTCTAATAATATAGATTAGGCCTACTTCTATCAATATAGCCTAGGCCTACTTCTATCAATATAGCCTAGACCTACTTCTATCAATATAGCCTAGGCCTACTTCTATCAATATAGCCTAGGCCTACTACTAACAATATAGATTAGGCCTACTTCTATCAATATAGATTAGGCCTACTTCTATCAATATAGCCTAGGCCTACTTCTATCAATATAGCCTAGGCCTACTTCTATCAATATAGCCTAGGCCTACTTCTATCAATATAGCTTAGGCCTACTTCTAACAATATAGTGTGAGCGCAGCCAAATAGATTCTGGAAATCTTGAGAAATGAGCATATGTTCATATTTCTTCACCTGATTGTAATGGCTAATTATTCTAGAGTTTACACACGCAAAGTCCATCTATTTGTAGGCATCTGGCATGACTTGCACATAGTCCTCCATAGGAGCAGTGAAAACAAGTGCCAGGGGAATGCTCAAGTCCAAGCCATGCCAAACATGTACAAATATTGGGATTGCGATACATTTCACAGGAGAGCATATTGAGACTGGTAAGATTACACCCTGTGCTTCCCGTCTCAGTAAAGCAAATTTTCACTTACACAAATCCCTGTCCATCTATCCATCCATCCATCCAAGTATGAATGGATAACTACCTGTATGTCTTCTATATTTTACTTCAATTCAAAGGGCTTTATTGGCATGGGAAACATACATTTACAATGGCAAAGCAAACATCCCAAAAGGTCACAGAAATGTTATGGTTGAATTGAATGAATAAGTAAGTGTAATATTTACAAATGTATTTAAATGGTAACTTTAAAGTTTGTATGTACAGTGTGTATATGTGTAGTGATCAGTGCGGTGTGCAGGGATACTGATTGAAGATTTTCAATCGTGGAACCAAGCCAACCAGCTATCTGATCAATCGTGACCACAAGTCCGTATGGTAGAAGCCATAGCGCGCCACAGACTGGAAGAAGAGCAAGAGGAGTATGCCCACATGATGTACAATATCGATGATGAAAAAAAGAGTAGAGCCATACAGAGAGCAGATGGCAGTGAATGGATGCAACATTGAGTTTGAAGTAGACACTGGGGCAAGCCTGACTATAGTGAATGAGAAAACATACAGGAAGATGGGAGGGGGGAAACTCCACCATACGAGAACAAAGCTGTATATGTACACCAGAGATAGTGTAGGGGTGCTAGGCAAGATGTACACACAAGTCAGTTACAAGGGGCAGACCAGACAGTTGCCATTGATAGTGGTAAGAGGGGAGGGGCCTAATCTCTTGGGGATAAATTGGCTAGAGGCCATTAGGCTAGACTGGAGGGCCATTTTCAGACTACATACAGGTCAGCAGCAGGAGTTGAGTGAGCTACTCTCACAACCCGGAGAGGTGTTTAAGGTGAGCTTGGCAGTTTAGTGGGAGCTACAGCCAAGATCTCTGTTGACCCCGAGGCAAAGCCAAGGTATTTCAAAGCCAGGCCTCTGCCATATGCCCTCAAGGACAAAGTTGAGACAGAGTTGGTTAGATTAGAGAAGGAAGGCATCATAGAGCCTGTGAGTTTCCGAGTGGGCCGCTCCCATAGTTCCTATACTTAAACCAGACAAAACAACTAGAATATGTGGGGACTATAAAGTTACCGTGAATCCAGTGTCCAAGATAGATAACTACCCAATTCCAAAAACTGAGGACTTGTTGGCAGTATTGGGGGGGGACAGAAATTCACCAAACTAGACATGTCTCAGGCATACCAGCAACTCCCACGGGATGAAGAATCTAAGAAGTTCACAACAATTAACACCTACCGCAGTTTATACCAGTACACCAGGCTACCCTATGGGGTGTCATCAGCCCCAGGCATAGGAGAGAGAAATGTGTCTTCATGGCACCAGAGGTGGTGTACCTGGGATACAGGATCAACGAAAAAGGAATTCATTCCGTAGCAGATAAGTGTTGAATCTGGCTGATTTTCAAAGAAATATTGATTTAATCTGATCCTGTTAGCTATTTCTAAATTATTATGATCGACCTCTGAGTATGGCTGTAGCTGGTGTGTTCTGTAAGAAAACGGTGTCCCTCTTCCATAGACTTATGAGATAAAGATGACATTCTTAGGGCTGATACATTCTGTGCTAAACAGCAATTGTTGTGGTTAGCGCCGAGGCGGCGTAGCTTATCTTGACCAAACAAGGCCACAGAAGAGACGAGAAAGACAGTCTTATCGGAGAAGAGACGAGGGGGGGGGGACACCCGAACCATAAGAACATTGCAACGAGACCAATGCTTTAATTTGAGTTCAGACAGCATACAGAGAGGTCAAGTGTACATTAGACTTTATGCCATCGTCTTTTGTATGTTAACCCTTCTGGAATAAACAGCTTTTGATGTCGCTCAAATCCTGTGTTGGAGAGATTAATTTGGAATACATCAGAACAAGGATACACTGGACTGTGTGGCATTGTGTGAGATTGGGGGCCGTCTTTTATTGTAATCAAAACACAACGCAGAGCTTAATAAGGACAATGATAAAAGACAACGAAAGTCAACACAAGGTACAGGCCATTGCAAGCGCTCCATAGCCAATTAACCAGACACAGTTGAAGTACTTCTTGGGCTTCATGCTTAACTACAGTAGGACCCCACTAATCCAAACTTCAGAGATCCGAACCTCCCGGTCTACCGGACAGGCTTAAAAAACTCTTTTTTTTTTAGCCTGCCATCTGGTTACTGGTGGGATTTTCATTACAGTACTGTACTTAAATCTGTCATAGTAAACATGTACTTTATCCTACTGTGAATAAAAACTGTATCCTACTGTGAATAAAAACTGTATGTAGACCTACATGTTGCCTGTAGGCTGTAGGCTATTGTCACGTTTCATTTCTTTGTTACTCTAAAGCGGTAAAATGTCGAGCACAAAACGCAAACGAGTCGTACGAACTACTGTATTTGATCAAAGCACGCACTCAAGTGGAAATTCGTTTATTTTATTATAGGCTAGGCTATATGAGTTTAGTTGGCTATTTGATTGCAATTTTGATGCATTTTCACAAGTAATTAAGGGTATTTATCGGTGTATTATGAGTCTATATGAAACAAGTATACCACTTATTGAATTTAGTGCATTTTAACATACGTTTGTCATCCGGACATTTCAGAGATACGAACGACCTACGGTCCCGTTGGGTTCGGATAAGTGGGGTCCTACTGTACTACTTCCTTGTAGTCTAATAAACATGAATCACTTGAATGTCTTTCCTACCTTGTAATTTCTTCGGAAAATGATATTTACACAACGCAGAGCAACAGAAGAAGAAGAACGCCAAAAGCCAACAATTTGGTGCCGTGACCCGGATGAAGACAGAGCCAAGCACAAACCGAATATCAGCCGAATAGACCAGACCACACGGTGGGGGACGCCTTGCCGGAACTGACCTGGGTTTCGAGCCATTCAGAGGCATACAACGGGCGGTGAGTGCTCTGTCTCTCAAGAAAGAACCAATCTAATAAACCACACGCATAGCCTCCAACACGTTAAACTATGATTAAATGTCTAGACATATTTATAACAATAAAGGTATACCTGCAATAATTTCTGAATGCATTCTAATGAGCTCCAATTAAATGTGCACATAAGACACCTGACTAATTCTCAGCTCGCGACAGAATCCGAGTGGTAGAGCAGGTGCCCAATAGACACCTGACTAATTCTCAGCTCGCGACAGAATCCGAGTGGTAGAGCAGGTGCCCAATCAGACGTCTTTTTAAGTCTCAGCTTGCGTGTTTTAGGACAGAATCCGAGCGGTGTAGAACAGACGTCCAGCAGTTTTTCAACTGCACATATACAGCTATCTATTCTCGACTTGAGTGTCATTGGCAAACCGAGCGGTGTAGGAGCTGTCCAGAAGTGTTGAAACCGGACCCGAGACCCGGTGCGTAGACACACACTTCGGTCCCAACAAATAAAGGGCCAAAACTTTTATTCTTTCATTCTCATCCGCTCACTGAGCGGTAGGCTACCTCTCTCTTCTTTAGCCCAACGGCAGGGATATCGCTTGCTTCATATCTCTTACATTCCTCAAGGCGACCTTGAGGGTGCTTTTTACCACACACACTTCACTCCCAGTCTCCAGAAAGTCTCAACATCTTTATTTCCTTAAAGGACTTGGCACAACATTCTGTTCCATAATGTCTCCCAGTCCACCTAAGCAGATCCCAGATTCGGATGCTGCGGGGGAGCCCAGCACCCCCCAAAATGACAAGAGAAAGGTGACACAGAACGCCCAATGTCACTTTAAGGGAAATAAGTAACGACATGTCACAGGCTATCTGGGAAAGGCTTAACTTAATCAAGTTACAAGATGAGGTGGTGGCTAAATATGATATTCAAGCAGAGGGGGAGGGGGGGGTGGCCCTTACCCGACATCAAAAGGGCCTGGGGGAAGACTACTTGTCTCCCCGGAGACTCACATGAACGCCTGCAATGGTGTTCCCTGATTCTTAGCAGATCAGAATCTGAGTCTCAGATGGAGAAAATCCAGTCAGAAAGAATGAGACAGGATTTGAAAGCCCGCATCACATGCTTAAAGGAAGCAAAACAGGAGCTTGTAACTAAATTGGAAACAACAGAGTTATCGAGAGGGCAGGCTGACCTGAAGCTGCCATACTAACAATCACGAGAGACAGAGGAGAGATTACAGGGGCAGTACAGGCCCAAGAGCAGGTCTTACCATTGACGTGCGACAGAATCAAAAGGGCCCTGCTCTCCCTTTCAACAGATACTAAAGGACTCCGAGAACCAACAAACTCAACACAACTGAGCTTCTCTCTGAGCTGTCTGTCACCTTGAGCTCTTTCTGTCGGCAGCCCACACACCCATCAGTCTCCGGCTCTGCTTCGGGGGGGGGGTTGGGGGGGGGCTACTCGGCCCCCACCTCCAGAATCTCTCTTGACTCCCGCTCCAATGGGAACATCCTTCCCTAGGGTCAAAGGCCCCCTCCGGTTACAACACAAGTTCCAAACATCAATCTGGGTGGGGCTCGTAGGAGATCCTCTCTTAGGACTTGACGTCCTGACTTAAATTAACTCATCTCTTGAATTCCAAGGGGGAAAAATCAGACTCACAAAACTGAGACGAGTGACTAAACCGGACCTAACCCGGCATCCCATATGGGCAAAAGACAAAAATGATTGTGGACTTCTGAAAATGGACTAGGGCTGAACGATTTGGGGAAAAAAACTAATTGCGATTTTTCTGACTGAAATTGCGATTGCGATTCGATTTGCGATATTTTTTAAAAACATCAATATTCACTGTGTAATGGATTTAAACACCTACCACATGAGATTGCATGAGAAAATCAACTGTTCTATATTCTAATGCAAGGATGAAAATATAAATAGCTTCCAACTTTTCCAACTTGTAGGCCTTTTATTGATAAATAACAGCAGCATCCATCCATCCATCAACATACACGTCTTTCACAGTGTCCGTGGGCATGGAACATACATGAGCTATTAGGACTAGGACATTTTCAAGAGGCAAGTCAATCACTTATAGCTCAGGAGCAGCATCCAAGTTGCACATTCTGCCATCAAGTTAAATAAAGTGATAATAATAATAAATAAAACTTTACAATAAGAAAATAACAGGATCCTTCAGTAAATAATCTCTGGCATTGCAAAAGAGGTAGGTCGTTCACAGGAACAGCAACGACAATGTTAAACAGAATGCCAAAAATGTGCGGCCTCTAGGATTAAGTGCATAACAATTATTCAAAACAGAAGCATAGTGGCCCCGGACCAATCCCCCCTCCCTCCCTCCCTCCCTCCCTCCATCCATCTCTCTCTCCATTCCTTTGTCCCTCCCTCCCTCCCTCTGCCCCCCCATCTCTCTCTCCCTTCCTCCATCCCTCCCTCAATCTCTCCCTTCATCCATCCCTCCCTCAAATCTCTTCCTTCATCCCTCCCTCTCCCTTCATCCACCCCTCCCTCTGTTCCTCCCTCCCTCTCCCTTCATCCCTCCCTCCCTCAATCTCTCCCTTCATCCATCCCTCCCTCTCTCCCCCTTCATCCCTCCCTCCCTAAATCTCTCCCTTCATCCATCCCTCCCTCTCTCCCTCAATCTCTCCCTTCATCCATCAGCATACAGTTCTGGGAGGGCGACTTGACTGAAATTATGTGCGGGAGGGAAGCACGTATCTTTTATCCAGCGTTTGGACAAGGTTTCGAAACCCGTCTTTTGTCACGGTGTTAACAGGCACCATGTCTTTAGCGAGGTATTTTGTCACGGCGTTGGTTACCTCACGGTGCCTTCGTGATCCTTTTTCATACGGGGTAACGCTTGCAAATGAGTGTGAAATGGAGGATTGTTTGCTAGACTGGGATACATTGCTAACGTTACTTTCACTCGCTTTTTTGGCCATGCAGGCATCGTATATCTCCTTGTGGTGCTTACTCAAGTGTTGATACAGGTTGGTGGTGTTTCCCCGGGATGTAGCAACTGTTCCGCGGCAGGTCTTACAAAGCACTGTTCTCTGTTGTACATCTGTCCCCTGAAACCCGAAATATTGCCATATATTACGGATGTACTGCTTTCCTTAGCTATTAAATGCTCTATTTCTTCTGGCTCAGCCGATGACATTTTCCGGGTCACGAAGACGTTGGCTACTGAGCTACCGGTGTAGGCTAGCCATGTGTTCAGTTCACTCGTAGTTTCACTCATGTTGTTGGTGGGCGGACCCTGCAGCAGTTGCCATTGGCCACTTTTGATTGTTGAGCAACCACCGTATTAATGATTGGTGAGCATAACTGTCATCCAAGGGGAAACGCTGGTCCAGACCCAGACACGCTTCATAACGCAGCCTAAAATAATCGCAGCCTTTGCGATTTGCTAATCGCGTTGTTTCAAATCGCAATTTCGATTTGAAATCGATTAATCGTTCAGCCCTAAAATGGACCCGGTCACCTACACAGGCAGGCCGCCACCATGCACTCGTCAATATCCACTCTCTCCCCAAGCAATCGAGGGGATCAAACGACTCCTCAAAATCTTTGAAGAACGGGGAGTCCTTAAGAAAGCCCGCAGCGCCTCCAACAGCCCGGCATTGCCGGTCTTGAAACCTTCGGGAGAATGGCGCCTCTGCGTGGACTACAGAGTGGCAAACGAGTACGTGGACAAATTGGCGCCCCTAGTGGCGGACCCGTCCACCATCTTCAGTGCCCTAGACCCAGAGCACAAATGGTTCACCGTCATAGACATGACACAAGGCTTCTACAGTGTGCCTCTGGCAGAGGAGGTGCAGCCGTGGACAGCCTTCACCATCGATGGAGAACTGATTGAGGCGATCCACCTCCCACAAGAACTGACGGTGCTGAAGGTCAAGGGCCACACGCGTGGTGATACCGCTGACAGCCGAGGGAACGCTTTGGCGGACCAAGCAGGCCAGAATGCGGCCCGAAATCAAGAACCCAGTCCAAAACATCTGTCACCAGTCCAAACGTCTCCACCTTATCAGATTGATACCATCGATCCACTGCCCCTATCATCCCCAGAGCAGTGGTCGGATAGAACGCATGAATCTCGTCAATCGCGTCATCAAGGAGAGGCTCACCAAGTATCACCAGGAGGGTGTGCCTTGGCCAGACACTTTGAACATCGTTCTTTGCTCCATTCGAGCAACACACAACAGAGAAACGGGCCTCAGTCCGTTCAAGGTCGTCTGTGGGAGACCAATGTGACTCCCCAGAGCCATCGACCTCAGAAAAGCAGACATTCATCTCACAAGTGACTCATTGATCGGTTACTGTGAGAGGTTGAGTGTGGCACTAGCCAGAGCTCATCTCCAAGTGCGTATGGCATGGAGTGATGTCCAAGAAGGAGGGCACACTCTGATCCCAGGCCAGTACGTCATGATCAAAAAGATCAAAGCGAGATATTAGACGCAAAGTGGGATGGGCGGCACCAGGTATTGCTCATCACCAACACTGCAGTCAAGGTAGCAGCCAAACCAAATTGGATTCATGCTAGCCAATGCAAGGTGGTTGAACCACCGCCCTCTGAGGATTAGAACCACCACAGGTCATGACACTCAGGTTGAGACACACTCAGGGAACTCAGGACGTAGACTATCATCAAATAACATCAGTGGCCTAACACTCCAAAAGTCAGGGACAACGATGGCAGTGTTGTTCGAACAGAGCCCTTGAGCTAAAGAATCATGCGTCTTAGGCATGAGGGCAAACTCGGGGTGAAGAACGCATTTTGGGGCATTCTCTGAAATATCCCAATATGTGCCACTGTTCAATGACTGTAGTTCTGCTGAAAGGGACAGAAATGAGTGTTAGGGCCTTAGTAAGAGCGTAGATCCTGAGCCGACAAGCCAAAGTCTGACAGTGTTTCATGATAATTAATCCTTTATTTTCATCTTCCATCAGGGCATTATAACCTATATATACACCTTGTAGAACGTCTGATACTGTGATAGTTCCTTTTTGTTTCCTGTATCACAGATGGAGTTGGAGAAGGCCTTCCGGTTTACTCTGGACGCGAGTGATCACGTGCAGCACCTCGAGGGGACGGACAGCGCTACCTCGGGTGGAAGACGGGACACTTTCACACAGTTCACTCACACTCACTCTAATCACATCCTTTCATCCACAGGTTGTAGGGAGTGGTCATGCCAATAGTGGTCAAGTGTGTTAAGCAGAGTTATACTGTAAGGGTGAATCCTCAGGTTGCAGTTGAGACATATTCATTAGAGCTGAAGCAGGGACATTACAGGACAGTTTATCTGACCAATCAGTGGACGGGTAAAGCTAACTGTCATTCATAACGTTTTGAAGTTTCAGATCAAATTTCATTGATAAGATCAGGGTTAGGACTGACTCTCTCCATATCAGCGCTGTTCCTCACCCAGGGGGCCGGGTTCGAATAGTTGCAGGGAAATCCTTTACTGTTCTTATTATTAGAGATGGCCGGACCCGTGGGGATGGTAGTGTTGGGCGTGGCTGCTGGTGTGGGCTTGGAATCCGGATTCAGGCTTGCACCAGTGAGGCGCGCCGCCGCTATCAGGTCCGCAGGGTCAGGAGGGGCCCAGGGCGAGAGACTACATCTCTCTACCCAGATTATGATTTGATTGCAGTAATGCTTAATTTGTTAAGGTGCCTGTCTGAATGCTAGGTTCCGATATGTTATTTCGGTCAACTTTGTTTTTGCTTTGCTTTTAGGGGTGTGTTTTTTAATAAATGATGCATGGGGTGGGGTGGGGTGTTTTGTTTTGTTATATTGAGTGTTGTTATCTTTGAGGATGGTTCCAGGTCCAGAGGGTCTTAAGCCAGCCGGTCCGTGTTACGTGGTCAGGCAACATTGGAGAAAGAAGGATGCATGTGTTTATTTCCCTATGTATCTCTGTGTGACATTTTATCTAGATTGGTATGATTCTGTACGATTGTATAGAATCACAGGAGGGATTGAAGAATATAGTTAAAAGTCCACAGTCTTAAAGTCAATGTAATGCTTGTTTGTGTGTTTTTGTGCTCATGTAAACAGTCTGGAATGTGCAGTGGAAGGGATAGAAGGAGACAGCTGATGCTGCTGTGGCCGTTCAGGGTAGTGGGTGTCAAGAGGTCACACTTAGGCCACAGGGGGGGCCTCTCCTCTGGGGTATTAATGACACATCTCTATGGGACACTATAAACAGACAACCTAGATTGACAACCAATGGTGATTAAGATATCATGTTAGGGTGACAGGCGACACATCTGTATGGTCACTCCTCCACCAATCTAGCTTCATCTAAACGGGCAGGCTTAGGCGTGGGGGCTGGGCCGAGAGAGCACTATTTAACGTCTCAACCAAACCTTGAGACTTTGATTTGGAAACGGTAGGCAACTCGGACGGACAGATTCGCTGCTCCCAGCAGGCAGGCCCGCTGATAACACCATGCGGGGAGGGAAGTCTAAGACCTTGACTTCGCGCCACAGCCGCAGCCAGCAGAGAAGCAGGGAGAGAGAGACGAGGGAAACATCCCAGAGAAGCAGGGAGAGAGAGAGACGAGGGAAACATCCCAGAGAAGCAGGGAGAGAGAGAGACGAGGGAAACATCCCAGTGAAGCAGGGAGAGAGAGACGAGGGAAACATCCCAGAGAAGCAGGGAGAGAGAGAGACTAGGGAAACATCCCAGAGAAGCAGGGAGAGAGAGAGACGAGGGAAACATCCCAGTGTTCCATGTGATTGTATCTTTGTACAATAAATCTATCATCTGTCGCCGCTTCCAATCTCACCGCGTCGGCTCGGCTAGTGGCCTGACTGGGGCTACATTTCCCGGCAGGAAATATTCACCCAGTCCAGCCCTGAATACTATCACAACAAAGAAGGCCATCAACATCGTGGTTCATAATTAGATGGTGCTGCAACTCTTATCAAGGCTTACAAAGAATTACACAACGCAGAGCAACAGAAGAAGAACGCCAAAAGCCAACATACACAATGCAGAAACACATGCGTACAAGACCAGACCGGTCACATCAGCAATTTTTTTTGAGTCAGCACAGGTGGTGGCCTCTAGATTTGCTTATGAATTACGTTATACGGCCATGCTCTCCACTTAATATCACCAGCGAATAAAAGAAGTGAACGCACGCAGCAACGACCAGCAACAGAGAAATTCACTGAAAACAGACCGCATGTCGGTATGTTCGCTTCACACGCTTCCCTCTCAACATGGTCATACAAAACAGCTTGCTGAATTCCGAAAAGATGAATAAACTATTCTGTTTTCGATTCAAATGTGTAGCTATATGACCCTCCCCTGGACTCAAATTAAAAAGAACAGTAACCCTCTCCTGGACTCAAATTCAAAAACAGTCGTCTAACCCTCCCTTGTTCATTCGAAGTTCACTTCCTAAACCGAAGCCCCAAACGGCTGCGCTCTAATCTTTCAAAAATAAAAAATAACATACAACTTACCGAATTGAGGATTGTCGTAGCCTACAGTGAAAGGCTAGTGAGTAGGTTGTGATGGAAACGTTTGTTTACTCAAAAAGAATAAAGAGCTTGTCTCTTGTTTTCTTCAGATGGATGAAAAAATCTTTGCAATGGGGAATTGGGGAGTCCTGCGAGCTCGGGAAAGCACGTGACCATAGGAAGACCCGCCCTACTCTGCCTCTGATTGGATAGGAAGTCATGTAATGACGTCGGCTAACATTTGCTATGCTTTAGCAATGAAGCTTATGATCATGCTAATCAGAACGTATGTCTATGATGCAAATGATCATGACATGTGGTTACTTTAGGACATCGTTGGAAAAGATCTAGAGGGTAAGTGGGTCAATGTTGAATAACTTAGCTAACATTATCTAATGTTACATTTCTTTATATTAACATCAACTATATTGATAGGCTAGGGAGCTATGCTAACGGTAGCTAATGCTAACGGCTTAGGGTTACGTTCGGAGGTCTCAGATGTATTTCAATTTTAACAATGTTGAGCATGATCAATGTGACATTGTTCATACATTGATTACAGTCTGTAATCTTGTCTGGCATTATTTAGCTATAGTGGGCTGATGCTTGCTGCTGCTACTATAGCATTTGCCACATTATACATCAAATTAATCAAGCATAGTGTTATTACCTGAAGGCATTATTACCATTGCAAGTAAGCATGCCATGTATATGCCATGCCTGGAAATCAAATTAATAGTGTAATTATTCCCCATCATAGCTCATTGTACACTGATATAATCATTCTCCTTGCCTTTGCTAATACTCATCTCTTTTATCAAACTTTGTGCTAGGAAAGAAATCTGGCTGTGATTCGTCACTAGTGCTCATCCAGGCTGTTGTCATCTCCCGCCTGGACTCCTGCAACTCCCTACTTGCTGCCATCCTGCAGCGTTGGCCATCAGACTCCTGGAGAAAGCTGCTGCTAATCCCGTGTTCAACGGCCCCATGCTCTTCCACACAACTTCCCTACTCCTATATGTATAGTCTATATGTTTTTACGTGTTTCTTTACATGTCTTTACATGTGTATTTGTCAGGGTTTGTCTGTTAGTGATTGTCGTGTCCCCACTCTTGGCCTGCACCTTGACGTGGTGAGTGGGCTTTAAACCAAGCCAGGCCTTTTATAGTTGTGTTTTGTGTTTTTCTGTTTGCTTAAGTGTCTAATATTGAAGGTACAAAACCTTTAAAAAAAGAAAGAAAAAAGAAGCCCCTTCCTTCCCATAAAATTCCTGCGATTGTAACAGGTGTATTGATTCCACCACACTTGCCCACACTGGGTTCAAACCCGGGTCCTCTGACTTAGGAACGCACATGACCACCTTTCTAGAACACTGCCACCAGCTATCCCAATGAAAAGCTAGCGAATCAATTGTGCACATGGGCAGTACTAATACTGAGGACAGAGTTTAAACCAGTTCAACCAGATATTCACTGAGCCTGACGGGCACCTGCCAGCTAAAAAACCTAGTACTGTCACCCTCGACTTCTGCTGCGCCTGTATCCAGCCATAGGGGCTGATTATTTATAATGATGTTGATGAAGTTTAAAACCTTATTTACACATAGTGTTTGCTGTTTTAAAAGATAAATGCAGTGATATGAGGCGCCACCTATTGGTGAGGACAAAATCATTTTTTGACTGACTAGATGAGATAATGAATTCCTGATGTGCATAATGATGTCACTAAATCCCACTGTGATTGCTTTTTCAGTCAGTGAACAGGAAGCAGAGCAACCCCTCTCTGTTCGATCACCTGATAGAAGAACCTCCTAGGTGAGACCACACTACAGTACGTTGCTCCAGTAAACATATGAAGACCCAGCCGTATTTAAGCTGTCTTGTCTAATTTGAGCTGTCTTGTGAAGTCCCTGTTTTTCACATACTCCCCCCAACCCCCCCCCCACCTACAGATGTGTAGTGCTCTGATCTACAGTCCCCCAAGTACAGGCAAGACCCCAGTGGCGCGGGTGCAGACTAACGAGTGTAGGCAGGGAAACACAAAGGTGTCTATAAGGAAAGGAGCTGACTGCCTTAGCAAGTGGGTTGGTGAATCAGAACACATAATCAGCTCTGCCTTCTCTTTGACCAGGTTAGCCAATGGGGCAACTGTGGCGGTGGGGGGAGGGGGGTATAATTATTGGACAGGACACCTGACCATCATCCTCAGTGTTGACTGAGAGCTTGTGATGGCTGTTTGTTGGTCTCTCCCAAGGTCAACCTAATGAGACCCTCCTTCATCTTCTTCCACAAGATAGACCGGCTGTCCCCAGTATGCTCCAGCAGACAGGACCAGATACACAGGTCTGTCACGGAGCCACCGCCTCGCTCCGCCTCTGATGTAACTCGGTTCTTCAGCTTGGCTGCGTACTTGATTGATGTTGCACATGGGCGATTGGAACTAAACTAACCTTGCGTTGCATTTGTCTCTCTCTCTCTGGCTCTATCGTGTCCACTCTGCTGGCGCTGATGGATGGGTTGGACAGTCAAGGGGAGCCAGTGGTCCAGTTCCTGTTCATGCTTGGTTGTTGCCTACTCACCTTCCCATCTCCTGCATCACCTGCCACCTGTCTCCACTCTGCCCAGCTGCACCTCATCCCTCATTACTCTTAGCATTAATACCAGTCAATTTCCCTTGGTTCTCTGTAAGATCATCCAGTCATCTACCAAGTCTGCTCAGCTCTTCTGTCTGCCATATTTTGGAGTTGTTTATTGAAATTGAGTTAAAGTAGTTTGTATGGGTCAAGCATCCTCCAGTTTGTATGACTCAAGATCTGTTTACTGCCATGTATATGGTTCACACATACTAGAAATTTGACTAGGGTTAAGGCATACACTGGTGACATGTTTTTAATTGTTTTGTGATCACTGTCTTTGTGATATTTTCTGATGACCAAGCCTTTGATCTAAGCAGAGCCTTAGCACATTATGGAGGAACCATGTCCCTTTCTTTTACCGATCCCTGAGAGCAAGACCTGTGAATGTCCTGAACAGTGTGGTGGCCACATTTGTTGGGAATTTGGGTGGAAACAGTGTGGAACATCATTGCATAGTTTGACTGCCATTTCATACCAACATTAAGAGAAAGTGGAGAAGTAGGCTATACCTAGAAAATACTACAGTTGTGCAATTCGTTTGTACAGTCTAGTAGTTACATGGTTAAAAATGGGCAAGCAATAACATTGGAGGGAAATGTATACTGACACTGATGATTGTTTCAGAAATGGTCTGAGACAAAATAATGAAATGTTATACATCAGTATTGTGAAACACTGAACATATTTTAATGACTGACAAGGAGAGAGGAAACAGTCCAAGTTAATCAATAATAACTAGGCTCACTATGAACAGTGTGTATTATTGGCTCTGTTCTGACATCAGTGCACAGTTCATTCCACCACTGTGAGGCCAGGACAGAAAAAAGCCATGGCCGTTACAATCTGCCGTAGGGGGGCTTGGAGCAACTGGGGAACCAATCACCTCAAGGCAGCAGAGCTTGACCACAGCCTGGAGGTCGGAGGGAGCTGTTCATTTGCCCTGTAGGCTTGAACCACAGTCCTAAACTGGATGGGACAGCGCAGGGAGCCAGTGCAGAGAACAGAGTAGGGAAGTTTTGTGGAAGAGCATGGGGCTGTTGAACACCAGGTCAGCAGCAGCTTTCTCCAGGAGTCTGATGGCCAACGCTGCAGGATGGCAGCAAGTAGGGAGTTGCAGGAGTCCAGGCGGGAGATGACAACAGCCTGGATGAGCACTAGCGACGAATCACAGCCAGATTTCTTTCCTAGCACAAAGTTTGATAAAAGAGATGAGTATTAGCAAAGGCAAGGAGAATGATTATATCAGTGTACAATGAGCTATGATGGGGAATAATTACACTATTAATTTGATTTCCAGGCATGGCATATACATGGCATGCTTACTTGCAATGGTAATAATGCCTTCAGGTAATAACACTATGCTTGATTAATTTGATGTATAATGTGGCAAATGCTATAGTAGCAGCAGCAAGCATCAGCCCACTATAGCTAAATAATGCCAGACAAGATTACAGACTGTAATCAATGTATGAACAATGTCACATTGATCATGCTCAACATTGTTAAAATTGAAATACATCTGAGACCTCCGAACGTAACGTTAGCATTCACTAACGTTAACCCTAAGCCGTTAGCATTAGCTACCGTTAGCATAGCTCCCTAGCCTATCAATATAGTTGATGTTAATATAAAGAAATGTAACATTAGATAATGTTAGCTAAGTTATTCAACATTGACCCACTTACCCTCTAGATCTTTTCCAACGATGTCCTAAAGTAACCACATGTCATGATCATTTGCATCATAGACATAAGTTCTGATTAGCATGATCATAAGCTTCATTGCTAAAGCATAGCAAATGTTAGCGACGTCATTACATGACTTCCTATCCAATCAGAGGCAGAGTAGGGCGGGTCTTCCTATGGTCACGTGCTTTCCCGAGTTCGCAGGACTCACGAACGCGCGACCAGCGCGTCCCCGAGGCTCGTGCACAGCACATGTTTAAATGGCTCGATACAGGTATTGGTGGCTTCAAAAACCCCAAAACTTTTTGAATTAAAAGTTTATATTGATAAGATTGGTCTCTGATGCTGAATGATACCCAGAAAAATTTTGTTTTCCTTTTCTAGCCCTATCTATCATCATCCACTAACATGGGAAATAAGGGTTCTTGGGCCGCATGCCGTGACATGACTTGCAATACCGGGCTTTGGCCACTACGTCAAATGGCTTCATGCGCCGGTGAGCAACTTTCATTGAAATGAATAGGCAGCCATTTTCAATGCCGTCTCCAGTTATATTATACCTCCATGGTAGCAACACATAGGAAGGTGAGTGTATGTACTGTGTGCGCGCAGTGTACAGTGGTGTGTGTGCAGTGTGTGGTAAGTGTGTGTAGTGTGTGTAGTGTGTGTGTGGTGAGTGTGTGGTAAGTGTATGTAGTGTGTGTGGTGAGTGTGTTCAGTGTGGGGTAAGTGTATGTAGTGTGTGTGGTGAGTGTGTGCAGTGTGTGGTGTGTGTGGTGAGTGTGTGCAGTGTGTCTCTGGCATCTGCATCATCTGCAAGGGAGGAAAATTCAATTAGCGACATTGAATGGAATGCATGCAGTGTGGGAATAGACAGATTATACAAAATACACACTTAG
The DNA here is from genome assembly GCF_949987555.1 of Borostomias antarcticus. NCBI lineage: Eukaryota > Metazoa > Chordata > Actinopteri > Stomiiformes > Stomiidae > Borostomias > Borostomias antarcticus. Next base: position 4,621,822 of record NC_140234.1, read on the forward strand.
CCTACCTGGAGTTGGCAGAATGATGGGCACTGATATGGAGGGCCACACAAACTGTGCCTCCGCTAGGGCCTGCTGCCTGTTCTGCAGGTCCAGCCTCTCACGCTGCACAGCCAGCCTCTGCCTCCCTACCTCCAGGAGCTCCTCGCTGCAGTCGCACCTCGCATCCGTGGTGTTCAGCTGCCTCTCACGGGGGGCGGGGGGGGGGACGTCATGGGGTGTGTGGGGGAAGAGCGTGTCGACGGGGTGGAGCGGTCTGACCGTGCTGGGGTCTCCTCTTCAGAGGACTGGGAGGCTTGGGGTGACTCAGCTGAGGGCTGGGAGGCTTGGGGTGACTCAGCTGAGGGTTGGGAGGCTTGGGGTGACTCAGCTGAGGGCTGGGAGGCTTGGGGTGATTCAGCTGAGGGCTGGGAGGCTTGGGGTGATTCAGCTGAGGGCTGGGAGGCTTGGGGTGACTCAGCTGAGGGCTGGATGTTGGAGGGGCCCTCTCCAGACTCCAAATCAAGGCCACCAGTGATGCCTTGGGAGGCTGTGAGGCCGATGATCGATAGGGCCTTCTCCTCCTCCGGGGTGAGGGAAGGCACGGTGCTCTGCCTCTCGGCGCACCTCAAGGTATACCTTGAGAAGCGTCGTAGCGCGGAGAAGTTCGGCGAATCTGGGAAACGCGGCCTCAGGTGGTGGATTGAATCACTGCTGATTGGGTTAAAGTGGGAACAGTAACAAAACGGTGCACACCGGTTTATAGATTGGCCCAGGTGCAGGCTGTGTCTATATGGTAGGCTATACCAGACTGCCCTCTAGTGGTGCCTACTGTACAGAATAAAATAACGTTATAACTATTATAATATTTGCTATGTGTAAAATAAGTATGAGTAGCCTACAGGTACATTGGAATTCTTGTAATCGCTTGTCCTTACAGTGTCAGTACAAACCAGTTCCTCAGTCCAGTCCTAGGTACTCCACTAGACGTAAAGGTTCCCAAACGGACAATTTACATTATTATCTGCTACTAATCTAGCAGTCTATCAGTATCATCCTCATCTACTTACCCCATCCCTTCCCTACTTATCCCATCCGATGACTGTTTGTGTCCATGACATAGTCAGTGCAGTTAAATAACATGGGTGTGTTATGTACCTAGCAAGAATAAATAATCCTGGGGTTGAACTATGACCAAAAAACTAAACTGCTAAATCAATCCTCCTTCCATAGTAGCATAACTGTAGTCATGTTCATTTTGAATAAAAAATGGCATGAGTGCATGTATTTATATAATGAATTTATTGTTTAATAATACTAGTGGTGGTGTGTGTGTGTGCGTGCGTGCGTGCGCGCGCGCGCGCGTGGGTGTGTGGACTGCATTACATTTACATTACATTACAATCATTTAGCAGACACTTTTATCCAAAGCGACTAACAATAATTGCATTTAACGTAGGAAAAGCCAATGTACTACTACTTGCCAGAACTCACAAGTGCATCTTCTCTCTAAAACAAGTGACTAAGAGCATAATCTAGTGCTGAAGGCAAAGTTCAAGAATAGCAATCTAAAGTACAGTGCAATAAAATACAATAAGTGCTTAGGAGGGAGGATTGTTGTAGTACTTCTTGAAGAGATGAGTTTTGAGCCTGCGACGAAAGATGGGCAGCGACTCTGCTGTCCTGACATCAGTGGGCAGTTCATTCCACCACTGCGGGGCCAGGACAGAGAAGAGCCATGACCGTGTCGATCGACCGCAGGGGCCTCGGAGTGACGGGGAAACCAGTCGCCCCGAGGTAGCAGAGCGTAGCGGTCGGGAGGAGGTGTAGGGTTTGACCATGGCCTGGAGGTAGGAGGGGGCTGTTCCTTTCATTGCCCTGTAGGTGAGCGCCAGAGTTTTAAACTGGATGTGAGCCGCTACAGGGAGCCAGTGTAGGGAACGGAGGAGGGAAGTTGTGTGGGAGAACTTGGGGTGGTTGAACACCAGGCGAGCAGCAGCTTTCTGGACAAGTTCCAGAGGTTTAATGGCTGACGCTGGGGCCCCAGCGAGGAGGCAGTTGCAGTAGTCCAGGCGGGAGATGACTAGGGCCTGGATGAGTACCTGCACCGTTTCATCAGTGAGGAAAGGGCGAATCCTCCTGATGTTGTAGAGCATGAATCTGCAGGAGCGTGTGATGGATGTGACATGTGCGGAAGACGACAGTTGGTTATCTAGGGTCACAACCAGATTCCTCGCAGTCCGAGTCGGGGTCACCACTGTGTCTTCAATGGTGATGGCCAGGTACCGGTGCGGGCAGCCCTTCCCCGGAAGGAACAGCAGCTCAGTCTTGTCCAGATTGAGCTTGAGGTGATGTGTCGTCATCCACTCCGAGCTATGCATGTCTCCACTGCCTGGTGGTATAGGCTGGTGAGGAGAGCCAGATAGTATTTATGGGTTTCAAATGTAGTCCTAGACCTGCCATGTTGGGGACCCAACACAGGTGTTTCAAATGAATGAATTAGTTCTACTGCATAGGATTCTATGCAGTCCAGCCAATCGGATAAATTGAAACACCTGCGTTGGTCCCCAATATGGCAGGTCTAGGACTACATTTGAAACCCATAAATAGGCTGGTGAGGAGGACTGCCAGGTGGTATAGGCTGGTGAGGAGGACTGCCAGGTGGTATAGGCTGGTGAGAGGGACTGCCAGGTGGTGTAGGCTGGAGAGGAGGGCTTGGTTTGCCTACACCCATCCTGCCAGGCCAAACTTCCCTCTGGGGAGCTGAAGTATGCAGCCAGCTTATCACAGAGAATGTAGGCATCCCTGTGTCCTCTGTTATACCCAAGTATCTGTTTTGCTCAAGGAAAAGGGACAAAACAATATCAATAGTAAATATTTAGCTTGTGTGGGAGAAAGGTTGTATGCGTCTTAATAAAATCAAGAATAATATTACCTGCATATAGGCTATGTTCTTACTGTTGCCAACTTGAAAACAAACACACCAACTGCGGTTGGTGCATATTACTAATCTGTTCACCAGATGTTCTTGTTGGCTACAATGTTTTTCCTACTTGAAAACAGACGCTCAAACACTGCGGTTGATGCATAGCCAAACGTTAGGCTACATATTGGCCTACTAACATCTGTTAACTATGTAGCACTAGCTACGTTATGAGTGCCAGATACAATGTTTTGCCATAAAATGTTGCCTGCTTGAAAACACACTCAAACACTGCGGTTGGTGCATAACACAACGCTACATAGCCTATACTAACGTCTGTTAACTACGTTATGTTACATAACATATATACATAAAGTCTGTTAACTATGTTATCTAGACTAACGTTAGCACAATGTTGCGAGTGCCAGATAGGCTAGCTACAATGTTTTGCCACAATGTTGCCTACTGAAACAGACACAAAAACGGTTATGTGACTGATACAGACAGCATCAAAGTAATTGGTTCTGAAAGATACCAAATCACTTGTAAGGCTATAGCTTAGCTACTATCACCATTATTTTATTGAAGAAATTGTAAGATTAACTTACCCATTGCGAGGTTGTTGGCATTTGTCATTTACTGATCAATTGGGATTAGTTTTTTTTAAAGTGCACTAGAAAATGCGTCGAATGTCGCAGCCTGTGTGCGGGGTGTGATAGTATTTTAGACTGGTCTAGTCCAAAGATTTACCAAGATACGTTCAAAAGGTTGAGTCTGGTTTATTGAATGAAATCAAATACTTGCGCAAGGACTTCCTGAACAACGCAAACAAAGGTGGTTTGTCAGAGAAGTGAATTCAGCCTCTTCGCTCTGGCTTATATCCAGTCTAACACAGGTAGAGTCCTTTTAGGATGTGATTGGCTAAACTCATTGCACGTCATGTGAAATGGCAGGCGTGGCCAAGAGTATAGACATGTGACAAACAGAAAACAAAGGTCTGAATCAGGACGAGGAAGACTAAGGTGGGGCCCTCAGGGCTGTACGTTAACTTTTTTAGCTCCTAGCACTGGTGCTACAGAGGTAAAAAATTTGTAGCACAGGCCAAAATCTTTTAGCACAGGCCAAAAGTTTGTAGCACAGGCCAAATTTTTTTTGCACAATTTTAAAATGTCCGTTATCACCTCTAAAAACAATAAGTAATGCATTTCATCACTTATACACACTAGCAAAGGATATTTGGGGTAGTGAGTGACTTTGTGGTTGCCTCAAAGGGTGGGTGAAGGTTGAGAGAAGGTTGTGGGTTCGAATCCCGCTTGTCTCAGGTCCTTTCTGTGTGGAGTTGCATGTTCTCCCTGTGCTTGCGTGGGTTTCCTCCGGGTGCTCCGGTTTCCACCCAACACCAAAGACATGCATGTTAGGATATTCCTGTCAGTGTCCCTGACCAAAGGCACTTGCAAAAACATCTGGAGTTGGTCTGATTGTGAGGAGTTGCGACCCACAGCCATAACATTACATAGTAAAGCTAGTCTGTGGACAACTTAAACCATACGAATGCATACAAAGCACACCCAAACAACCTTGCGTTTTCAGAGAAAAACATTTATTTGCTCCCATTTAAGTGTATATATATCTTTTACATAAATGTGCAAAATGTACATAAAAACCATTAAACACATAAATTGCTTATGAAACTGTGTGAAACATGTCACAGCTCTACAGTGTCTCATGTCTCTGTGTGAGCTCTACAGTGTCTCATGTCTCTGTGTGAGCTCTACAGTGTCTCTGTGTGAGCTCTACAGTGTCTCTGTGTGAGCTCTACAGTGTCTCTGTGTGAGCTCTACAGTGTCTATGTGTGAGCTCTACAGTGTCTCTGTGTGAGCTCTACAGTGTCTCATGTCTCTGTGTGAGCTCTACAGTGTCTCTGTGTGAGCTCTACAGTGTCTCATGTCTCTGTGTGAGCTCTACAGTGTCTCTGTGTGAGCTCTACAGTGTCTCTGTGTGAAACATGTCACAGCTCTAGAATGTCTGCTGGCCACTGCTTGGATAGTGGCCTCCTGGTCCTCTTAGAAGAGGACAACCATTTTGCTGCTACCTGACTAGGGTTGAATTCCTCCAATGGGCAGCCTTCTGTGCTGATACGGATCAAGTGCTCAGTAGTGGAGACATGGAGGCTGCTGCGGGTTGTGTTCTTGATGCGGTTTTGTGCTGAGAATCCCCGCTCACACTGAGCGGAGGAGATGGGCAGCACAAGCAGGATTTCAGCCAGGTGTAGAAAGTTCTGAAATAAAAGAAGTAACCTTAAATTATTTATTCATGAGAGTAGACTTGACTTTGTACATTTTGAAAAATGTAAAATGTTGCCCACACACCGCAAAGTCTGAACGATATGGCTCCTTGGTGAGGAGTGTCTGCCACAGCCCTAGGTAGGACTTGTCAGCAAAGCTGTTCATGATGAGGGGCTTCAGCAGCTCCCATTCCTGATGGACCTTGTCTAACTGACATCCAGCACTTTGTCGATAGAGATACAGGGAGAGACATAGGGAGGGAATAATGGGAACATTTTAGACATAAGAAATATGTGGAAAATGTTTTAATTAATTAATTAAAATAGGCTACATCTAATCCTGGTGTCTATTCTTAATCCATACTAAAATGACTTAAAAATCTGCTCACTTTCTGAGGAGGTTGCCATAATGCTGGAGGAGAGACTCAACCTCTACCCTGCCATAGTCCAGTAGTGCACCCTGACTCTCTGGCCATGCGTCATGGTTGAATATTCTGAAGCAGTTGACTACATCTTCCCCTGACTGTGTCAGAAAGCAGCTGAAGCGTGATCTCATCTCTGTTACTGCAATGTCAACAGCTGCTGCCACGTGTGGGTTACTGAAAACACCGTCAGTCAAAGGAACTTGCCCTTTCAGCTCCATGGCCTGAAAAGCATGGCAACACCAAATAATACCAACAACTGAACTGAAAAATGTATTGAAAATAGTTTCTCTTATCTGCTATAGGGAGCAGAAGTATGACATCACTTTGTAGGCAGAAAATGATCACAAAATGGCTTCCCCATTCAAATATCTCATTGACTTTTGGAAAAATGCTTCAAATAAGGTGTGTGTTTTACTGAGATGCGCGAGAGTGGAGATGTTCTGTTCTAAAAGTTGTATGCTACTCACACAAGTTATTTTGGTGGAGTTTGGAGTGGAAACTCCACTCCAAACTCCACCAAAAGAACTCATGTGAGTAGCAGACAACTTCTAGAACAGAACATCTCCACTCTCGTGCATCTCAGTAAAACACACACCTTATTTGAAGCATTTTTCCAAAAGTGAAGTCAATGAGATATTTGAATGGGGAAATAGAACTACACCACAGCAGCCATTTTGTGATTGTTTTCTGCCTACAAAGTGATGTCATCACTTCTGCTCCCTATTGTAACGCACCTGAAAGGTAACACTCTCTCCCTCAGGCTGTATGCTCAGAAACTTCTCTAACTTCCCTCCTGGCTTCGACCTCAACTTCATCCCTTCCAGTTCAGACACTGTTCTCTGGAGCTCAGCACAAGCCTTGGGTAGGATCAAGTCATTTGCCTGTAGGGTCCTGCTAAGGCTCCCTAGTACTCCAAAAACATCAGCCATGAAATGGCAGAATGCACAGAACTCTGCACGCTCCATCTCACACTTGACCTAAAAATAATTCAGAGATTGCAGCAAATTAAATAACTGGGGAATTTTCATGCTTTTTTCAGTTGTTTATTTGGATTATATGTGTGTAGGCCTTTTTAAAATCACTGTCAGTAGTCGTTTCCTATATATGGGGAATTACAGGCGCAAAACGTAAGAGAAAAGAGTCCAGTGATGTCATTGAGCTCTTTTCTCTTTGAAGTTTTGCAACTGTAATTCCCTATATATAGGAAAAGGCTACACCGACGGTGATTAAAAAAAAACCTGCACACATAATTTAAGCATCTAATCCAAATAAGCACAACTGAAAAAAGCATGAAAGTTCTTCTTTAAAACAATGTGGTTAATAAAGGACTAAGCAACCATTTCTGTTGAAATGTAATTACCTTCTTGGCCCTTCCTTTCACATCAGGAGAGGGAGAGACGACAGACAGGTGGTTCATGTGCTGAAGAGTTGCAGCATACTGGCCGCTGTCCTGTTCACCCGATCCAGCTTGTTTGAGAAGTGCATTCAATGCACGCTCAACATGAGGAATCCAGCGTGTGCCTTTGAATAAATGAAAATGTAATCTTGATTCTGAACAAAGCAGCAACAAACCAAAGAAATTACAACTAATAAACAACATCAACTTAAAGGTGTACAGTCGTGCTTTTTTCAGTTGTGCTTATTTGGATTAGATGCTTAAAGTATGTGTGTAGACCTTTTTAAAATCACTGTCAGTATAGCCGGTTCCATATGTGGAATTGCAGGTGCAAAACATTCAAGGAGTCCTTTGATGTCATTGGTCTCTTCTCTTTGGTCTATTTGGTACAGTGCAGTGGTGGTTCTAGACCTTTTTGACTGGGGTGGCACAAGGGGGGCACAGAGATATGCCAGGGTGGCACTTCAGATTGTTTTTCACGCTTGTATTTGGGGTTCAGTTCAGGCTGGGGTGGATTAAACCATTTTGTACATTTTGCTAAGGGGTGTGTAGGCTCAACTATGACTTATCTCAACCTAGCCCTTCACTACTCACTGAGAGATTAATAATCACCTTTGACACTTGAAGGATTGCTGATGTTGACTCCCAGCATTTCGCCCACTGCCTGGAGCTCCCTCTGTGATTTGGGGCTAAAGTGGTAGGTTTTCCACAGTAGGTGTAGGAGATCATAAACTTTAGCTACCATGGGCTCCTTCTTTTGGACAGTCAGCATGGCCAATTCCAATCTAAAATTAATGACATCGTGAAATTAGATTTGATTATAAAAATCTAAATTAACTCCTTTCTTGATTTTATGTATATTAGATCAAAGTCAGTGTATTTCTAAACAGCATTAAAAATATTTACCGATGAGGCATGCAGTGGAAGGGAATGACATGCTCCCCGACCTCTTCTTTCAGCAGGGCAATGACACCTCCACGATGACCCATATTGACCGCTGCTCCATCTGCTCCGAAGCCCACTAGCTTCTTCATCCACCCAGTCTCCTCCGGTCCCAGCTTCTCAAAAGCAGTCTTGGTGCCTTGTAGTACTCCTTGAATGAGATGGATGAACATGTATCAGAAATAACATAACTTGCATTCAGTGTCCAAAATTAACTTTTTGCACAGCCAAATGGCTAGTGTGTGTTCAAATGCTATGCAATAGATAACTATTGTTGTTGCTGTATTCTTTTTGGGGGATGGTGAGCAGAAAATCTAACAGCTAGAATGTCACACCTGACACAGCACATGCGCGCACACACACACACACACTCCCACCCATTACATTACAGCCCCCCCCCCCCCCCCCCACACACACACACACACATACATACAGGCAAGCACACACACTTGCTTTTGTCTGGCGACTGGCGCTAATTCTGGACCCTTAGCCTTATTGTCGCCGTCTCATAATAAAAAATATATATATAGTGGGGCTACTCACCTACTGCATGGCCGTGTTCTAGCTCCTGCTGTCCGACCAGCATATTGGCTGGTTTTCCGTTTTGGATGAGACGCACGTACACCATCTCACACTCCTTGTTAGAGGCATCTGTGTCACCGTCGATCATGACAGAGACATAGTGGTTTTGTTTGATTTCCTCAGCCAGGTTGGACTTCATTTGTTCTGCTATGGTCTGAACCATCTCTCCACAACGAACATGGTTGTCATAGGATGGCGTGATATCTGCTCCATTCTTTTTGCATAGTGAAATTAAAGGCCTAAACTTTGTAAAAGGAAGTTCTTCTTTTGCGATGCAATAAGCAACATTCATCTTCATCTTTACTTCACGGAGAGCAGCCTCGTCTGCTCTGGTGAGCCCAGCATTGAGTAGTTTAGAGACAGTACCAGCCCGGTTCGGTTTTTGTTTAGCATTGAATGCATCTCTGGCCAAAAGATGACGGTGAGAAGTGTTGTGTTTGCTAACGTTATCTCGTTTAAAAATGTTATTGCCTACAACATAAGGACTGTTGTCGCTCTTTTTCGAAGTTTCCTTACAGTACGAACAAAACAATAGCCCTTTCGCTTCGTCGAAGATTAGCCAAGGGAAGTCTTTTTTCCACTCTGGGTTGTACTTGTATGTTTTCTCTTTAGTGGTAACGTCTTTTTCTGTTTCAGCTGGAACAGTTATGATGCTGGGTTCTTCTCTTCCATCCCTTTCTTCCTGGCGAGCTCGTTTGCCATCTTTCTCGAGCGGCAGAAAAAAGCGCTTCATCTTTGAGCCTAGCTCACCTGCTCAACTTAAAGCGTTCCTTAAGCGGAAGTTGTGAAATGGACCCACTGCATTGTGGGAAATGGTGTTTGGTGAACAGGCAATTCTATGGTGAGGGAAGGACAAAAGGACTACAACTGAAAAACAAATGGCAACAAAACAGCCGGTAGCACGTGTGCTAGTATGCAAAATAAGTCATAGCACTGCCCATTTTTCCACTAGCACGTGCGACATATATGTCGCACTGTACAGCCCTGCACAAACAAGCATTACATTGACTTTAAGACTGTGGACTTTTACCTATATTCTTCAATGTATTAAATAGCTGGACCACTTCTTGCTGCTGAAGGCTGATTTATTCTGGATAGAATAAACACACACATAGTTATACATTTGCACTGAGGCTGGTCAGGCATCAGATGGACCGCCAGCAACTGAGGTTTACATGTTGCTATACAATTACTGTAATAAAGTCAAGGATGATACACTCTCAAAGTTATTTACTCTTTATTGCATTCTGCACTTCAGACCCCATTACTACGCATTCTGGTGGTTATCTCCTTGCTGAACGTTACTTCCGGTCCCCCTCTACATTAAGCCCCTCTCCTTATATCACCTGACTGCCTGACTGTATATAACATACAACATGAATCAGAACATTACAACATTCCTCCCCCCATAGTCTACAACAATCCTTCTTTTATGTGCTGAACAAATTCACTTAAACCTAGTCTGATTCTACGAGGGGATTATTCTGCCCCTTCTACCACTTAGTCCTTGAGATACGTGTTAATATTAACTGTAAATGAGAAATTACACACAAAACAGACATGCAGGATTTCTCCTCATTATTACAATTCTGTAACTGTATGACTTCAAAATTTATTTTAAAACCTAAGTAATTTACAAATGTTCTGACCCACTGTGACACATTTCCAATAAAGTCAGATTGGGACTGTGATGTAACCACATTGTCACGTTATTTAATTACATCGTAGTTACGGATTTAAGCAGCAGTGGCGGCTATGTTCCCTTACAGTGTACTTGAGGACGGCTATTTTGGTTATTTTACGACTGAAAAGGCAAGTGTCAGCTAGGTGTCAGCTAGGTCCGCTGCTGGTGACGTCGCAAAGTTACCACAATTACACCAATGTGTCCCGTCAGTTTTACGTACTGTGTTAGTAGGGAGGGAGGGTTAGACGACTGTTTTTGAATTTGAGTCCAGGAGAGGGTTACTGTTCTTTTTAATTTGAGTCCAGGGGAGGGTCATATAGCTACACATTTGAATCGAAAACAGAAAAGTTTATTCATCTTTTCGGAATTCAGCAAGCTGTTTTGTATGACCACGTTGAGAGGGAAGCGCGTGAAGCGAACATACCGGCATGTGGTCTGTTTTCAGTGAATTTCGCTGTTGCTGGTCGTTGCTGCGTGCGTTCACTTTTATTCTCTGGTGATATTAAGTGGAGATCATGGCCGTATATAGACCAGGGCCGCGTTTCCCAGAGGCATCGTTAAGGCATCGTAGCGCTACGTGCTTCTTAAGAACGTCGTTAGGTCCACATCTAGGTGGCGATTCGTTTCCCAGAGCCTTCTTAGCCAAGGTATACCACAGCCAAGGGATACGTTATGAAGGGCGGTCGGACCCCATCGTAAGCTGTCCCTTGGCGATGCGCTCCGTTCATCCCGTTATAGTTTTAGCTCGATTAGAGCAAAATTACACTTAAAAAGTTTGAGTTGCAATACAGCGCACATCTATCTATCCTACCTGCGCGATTCACATCATTAGTGTACACAAAATACAATTAACTTGAATGATGAAAATAATGTCATGGAGCCTACACAACACATCATGGGAATGTTGTTTTTAAAACTTTTATTGAGCCAAGCAACATATACGGACTATCCATATCCTAATATAATCCACTTTGTGAACAACAACAACATTTTCTTATGTAAAGGGATAATTTGATGACATTACTTTTCTGGCTGTCTTTATATATTGTCAGACAGATATCCTGGCGAATTGATTAATCCAATGAGGCCATCTAGATGAAGTCAAATATCCTCACACACGCTCCAGAATATTGTAGAAAGCCTTCCCAGAACAGTGGAGGCTGTTATAGCTGCACAGGGGGGACCAACTCCATATGATGCCTATTCATTTAGAATGGGATGTCATGAAAGTTGTAATGTGTAGGTGGCCCAATACTGTTATCCGTATAGTGTACTTTGCTAACAGATTCACAGTATTTAGTGATCTTACAAATGCTGTTTGTTATATTGTGTGCCTTCTTCAAAACCTCTACTGTTGTAATGTGGCAAGAAACAACAAATATACAGGATAAAGGGAACTTGTTTAATATTGGTTGGGAAAAAACATGGGCAGGTTTGTTCTTCAGACTTTTGTCCTGTAACAGGCTGTCTTTTTCCGGGGTGGGGTTGTTAGACACATGCCCAACCCCCAACCTGGAGGGCCAGTTGTTGCTTTTCGTCTGGCCTCTACCCTGAACCTGCCCGGCATGGTTGAACCTGCTGGGGGGTGACCCCCCACCAATATAGCCTTCATGGTCATGGAGGCACACAAGCCTTCCCACCACGACAAGGTAGCAACACATAGGAAGGTGTGTATGTAGTGTGTGCGCGCAGTGTACAGTGGTGTGTGTGCAGTGTGTGGTAAGTGTATGTAGTATATGTAGTGTGTGTGGTAAGTGTATGTAGTGTGTGTGGTGAGTGTGTGCAGTGTGTCTCTGGCATCTGCATCATCTGCAAGGGAGGAAAATCCAATTAGCGACATTGAATGGAATGCATGCAGTGTGGGAATAGACAGAGTATACAAAATACACACTTAGCCTACCTGGAGTTGGCAGAATGATGGGCACTGATATGGAGGGCCACACAAACTGTGCCTCCGCTAGGGCCTGCTGCCTGTTCTGCAGGTCCAGCCTCTCACGCTGCACAGCCAGCCTCTGCCTCCCCACCTCCAGGAGCTCCTCGCTGCAGTCGCACCTCGCATCCGTGGTGTTCAGCTGCCTCTCACGGGGGGCGGGGACGTCATGGGGTGTGTGGGGGGTGGGGGGAGAGCGTGTCGACGGGGTGGAGCGGTCTGACCTTGCTGGGGTCTCCTCTTCAGAGGACTGGGAGGCTTGGGGTGACTCAGCTGAGGGCTGGGAGGCTTGGGGTGACTCAGCTGAGGGCTGGGAGGCTTGGGGTGACTCAGCTGAGGACTGGGAGGCTTGGGGTGACTCAGCTGAGGGCTGGGAGGCTTGGGGTGATTCAGCTGAGGGCTGGGAGGCTTGGGGTGACTCAGCTGAGGGCTGGGAGGCTTGGGGTGATTCAGCTGAGGGCTGGATGTTGGAGGGGCCCTCTCCAGACTCCAAATCAAGGCCACCAGTGATGCCTTGGGAGGCTGTGAGGCCGATGATCGATAGGGCCTTCTCCTCCTCCGGGGTGAGGGAAGGCACGGTGCTCTGCCTCTCGGCGCACCTCAAGGTATACCTTGAGAAGCGTCGTAGCGCGGAGAAGTTCGGCGAATCTGGGAAACGCGGCCTCAGGTGGTGGATTGAATCACTGCTGATTGGGTTAAAGTGGGAACCGTAACAAAACGGTGCACACCGGTTTATAGATTGGCCCAGGTGCAGGCTGTGTCTATATGGTAGGCTATACCAGACTGCCCTCTAGTGGTGCCTACTGTACAGAATAAAATAACGTTATAACTATTATAATATTTGCTGTGTGTAAAATAAGTATGAGTAGCCTACAGGTACATTGGAATTCTTGTAATCGCTTGTCCTTACAGTATCAGTACAAACCAGTTCCTCAGTCCAGTCCTAGGTACTCCACTAGACGTAAAGGTTCCCAAACGGACAATTTACATTACTATCTGCTACTAATCTAGCAGTCTATCAGTATCATCCTCATCTACTTACCCCATCCCTTCCCTACTTATCCAAACCGATGACTGTTTGTGTCCATGACATAGTCAGTGCAATTAAATAACATGGGTGTGTTATGTACATAGCTAGAATAAATAATCCTGGGGTTGAACTATGACCAAAAAACTAAACTGCTAAATCAATACTCCTTCCATAGTAGCATAACTGTAGTCATGTCCATTTTGAATAAAAAATGGCATGAGTGCATGTATTTATATAATGAATTTATTGTTTAATACTACTGGTGGTGTGAGAGTGTGTGAGTGAGTCTGTAGTGGTGAGGGAGGGGTGAGGGGGGATTGGTTTGGCTACACCCTTCCATCCCCCAGTACAGACTGCCCTCTGGGGAGCTGAAGAAAGCAGTCAGCTTGTCACGGAGGTGCCAGGTAGTATAGTCTGGTGAGGACTGCATTACATTTACATTACAATCATTTAGCAGACACTTTTATCCAAAGCGACTAACAATAATTGCATTTAACGTAGGAAAAGCCAATGTACTACTTCTTGCCAGAACTCACAAGTGCATCTTCTCTCTAAAACAAGTGACTAAGAGTATAATCTAGCGCTGAAGGCCAAGTTCAAGAATAGCAATCTAAAGTACAGTGCAATACAATAAAATACAATAAGTGCTTAGGAGGGAGGATTGTTGTAGTACTTCTTGAAGAGATGAGTTTTGAGCCTGCGACAAAAGATAGGCAGCGACTCTGCTGTCCTGACATCAGTGGGCAGTTCATTCCACCACTGCGGGGCCAGGACAGAGAAGAGCCATGACCGCGTCGATCGACCGCAGGGGCCTCGGAGTGACGGGGAAACCAGTCGCCACAAGGTAGCAGAGCGTAGCGGTCGGGAGGAGGTGTAGGGTTTGACCAGGCCTGGAGGTAGGAGGGGGCTGTTCCTTTCATTGCCCTGTAGGTTAGCGCCAGAGTTTTAAACTGGATGGGAGCCGCTACAGGGAGCCAGTGTAGGGAACGGAGGGGGGAAGTTGTGTGGGAGAACTTTGGGTGGTGGAACACCAGGCGAGCAGCAGCTTTCTGGACAAGTTCCAGAGGTTTAATGGCTGACGCTGGGGCCCCAGCGAGGAGGGAGTTGCAGTAGTCCAGGCGGGAGATGACATGGGCCTGGATGAGTACCTGCACCGTTTCATCAGTGAGGAAAGGGCGAATCCTCCTGATGTTGTAGAGCATGAATCTGCAGGAGCGTGTGATGGATGTGACATGTGCGGAAGACGACAGTTGGTTATCTAGGGTCACAACCAGATTCCTCGCAGTCCGAGTCGGGGTCACCACTGTGTCTTCAATGGTGATGGCCAGGTACCGGTGCGGGCAGCCCTTCCCCGGAAGGAACAGCAGCTCAGTCTTGTCCAGATTGAGCTTGAGGTGATGTGTCGTCATCCAGTCCGAGCTATGCGTGTCTCCACTGCCTGGTGGTATAGGCTGGTGAGGAGAGCCAGATAGTATTAATGGGTTTCAAATGTAGTCCCAGACCTGCCATGTTGGGGACCCAACACAGGTGTTTCAAATGAATGAATTGGTTCTACTGCATAGGATTCTATGCAGTCGAGCCAATCGGATAAATTGAAACACCTGCGTTGGTCCCCAATATGGCAGGTCTAGGACTACATTTGAAACCCATGAATAGGCTGGTGAGGAGGACTGCCAGGTGGTATAGACTGGTGAGGAGGACTGCCAGGTGGTATAGACTGAAGGAGGACTGCCAGGTGGTATAGGCTGGTGAGGAGGACTGCCAGGTGGTATAGACTGAAGGAGGACTGCCAGGTGGTATAGACTGAAGGAGGACTGCCAGGTGGTATAGGCTGGTGAAGAGGACTGCCAGGTGGTATAGACTGAAGGAGGACTGCCAGGTGGTATAGGCTGGTGAGGAGGACTGCCAGGTGGTATAGAACGAAGGAGGACTGCCAGGTGGTATAGGCTGGTGAGGAGGACTGCCAGGTGGTATAGACTGGTGAGGAGGACTGCCAGGCTGGTGAGGGACTGCCAGGTGGTGTAGGCTGGAGAGGAGGGCTTGGTTTGCCTACACCCGTCCTGCCAGGCCAAACTGCCCTCTGGGGAGCTGAAGTATGCAGCCAGCTTGTCACAGAGAATGTAGGCATCCCTGGGTCCTCTGTTACACCCAAGTATCTGTTTTGCTCAAGGAAAAGGGACAAAACAATATCAATAGTAAATATTTAGCTTGTGTGGGAGAAAGGTTTTATGTGTCTTAATAAAATCAAGAATAATATAACCTGCATATAGGCTACACTGCTAAAATGTTGTAGGTATATGGCATTATGTGGCATGCTCATTGATACTTGCATATCTTATACATAGCCTAATTTGCCTACTAACATTTGTTAACTATGTTCTTACTGTTGCCAACTTGAAAACAAACACACCAACTGCGGTTGGTGCATATTACTAATCTGTTCACCAGATGTTCTTGTTAGCTACAATGTTTTTCCTACTTGAAAACAGACACTCAAACACTGCGGTTGATGCATAGCCAAACGTTAGGCTACATATTAGCCTACTAACGTCTGTTAACTATTTAGCACTAGCTACGTTATGAGTGCCAGATACAATGTTTTGCCATAAAATGTTGCCTGCTTGAAAACACACTCAAACACTGCGGTTGGTGCATAACACAACGTTACATAGCCTATACTAACGTCTGTTAACTACGTTATGTTACATAACATACATACATAAGGTCCGTTAACTATGTTATCTAGACTAACGTTAGAACAATGTTGCGAGTGCCAGATAGGCTAGCTACAATGTTTTGCCACAATGTTGCCTACTGAAACAAGACACAAAACGGTTATGTGACTGATACAGCATCAAAGTAATTGTTTCTGAAAGATACGAAATCACTTGAAAGGCTATAGCTTAGCTACCATCACCATTATTTTATTGAAGAAATTATAAGATTAACTTACCCATTGCGAGGTTGTTGGCCATTTGTCATTTACTGATCAATTGGGATTTGTTTTTTTAAAGTGCACTAGAAAATGCGTCGAATGTCGCAGCCTGTGTGCGGGGCTAGCCGGACACAGCGCCGTGCGCCGTCGTACGACATCGTGGCGGATGCGGTCTGCGGGGGGCTTCAGACGACTGTTTTTGAATTTGAGTCCAGGTGAGGGTTACTGTTTTTTTGTTTGTTTGTTTTTTAGTCCAGGGGATCATATACACATTTGAATCGAAAACAGAATAGTTTATTCATCTTTTCGGAATTCAGCAAGCTGTTTTGTATGACCATGCTGAGAGGGAAGCGCGTGAAGCGAACATACCGACATGCAGTCTGTTTTCAGTGAATTTCGCTGTTGCTGGTCGTTGCTGCGTGCGTTCACTTCTTTTATTCGCTGGTGACATAAAGTGGAGAGCATGGCCGTATAACGTAATTCATAAGCAAATCTAGAGGCCACCACCTGTGCTGACTCAAAAAAAATTGCAAACCTAGTCTGATTCTACGAGGGGATTATTCTGCCCCTGCTACCACTTAGTCCTTGAGATACGTGGGTGCCTGTCTAACTCTCACTGGGTAACAATTTCCCAAAACCCCAATGTCTGGAGGCCCCCGGTGCCACTGCATCTGGTGCTGGATTCTCTAGTTCTGCTGGCGGCACCAGTATGCCTGGATCCTCTGCTTCTTGTGGCGGTGCCCATACTACCTCGTGTGCCTGATTTTCTAGTTCTTGCTCTGCTGTGTCCACAGGAACACTCTCCTCTTAGAGACAGGGGTCAGCCAGGTTGTGATCATAACTTGGCCGTATCTGATCCTGATGTCGTCTCACCAGTTTCCCATCCAGTGTTTTCACTCTCCAAGAGACTGGACCGGTCCTCTCTATAAGTTGCCGGAATCCACTTCTGGCCTGACTCTGCACTGACCAGACTAGGCCCATTATCACTGACTATCACTGCAGGGGTGGCAAAAATGCTTCTCAGTCTCTCGATAGTCATGGATGAAGTAATAGACGACATTGGGTGAGCCTCGATCCATTTTGAATAGGCATCTACGACGATGAGGAGCATCTTCCCCAATACAGGCCCACAGAAGTCCAGAGGCAGCCTCATCCATGGTTGGTCTTGCCACTCCCACGGGTGTAGCGGTGCTGCTGCAGGGGTGGCTTGGTAGGACTGACATGCATGACATTCCCGCACAGCGGACTCTAAATCCGCGTCCATGTTTGTCCACCATACGTAGCTGCGGGCCAAAGACTTCATTGGTGAGACCCCCGGACCCCCGGATGAGCTTCATGAAGCTCCTCAATCATGATTCGTCTTCCTTGAGGTGGGATTATCACTCTACTTCCCCACAGTATGCACCCCTCCTCCACGCTCACTTCCTTTTTTCTTCTTATGTATGGCTGCATTTCTGGGTTGTTGCAGTACTCTGAGGGCCATGAGTCCTGCAGCAGAGCCTGATGTACTCTGGACAGAATGGGGTCTCGCCGGGTCCCCTCCCATATCTGCGTTACCTGTCGTGGTGTGCCATTCATGTGCTCCATGAGCATTACCACCTCTTCTTCCCGTGGTGTGGCAGCGGACGTGATCGGAAGGGGGAGCCTGCTCAGTGCATCCGCGTTCCCGTGTTTTGAGCCCTCCTTATACTCCAAGGTGTACTCATAAGCTGCCAAAATCAGTGCCCATCTTTGCATTCTGGCTGCGGCGAGGTGTGGGATGCCTTTACTCTCCCAGGAGGTCCAGCAGCGGTTTGTGGTCTGTCACAATGGTGCAGTGTTTCCCAAACAGATACTGGTGGAATTTCTTAAAGGAGTAGTAAAGGGAAAAATCATGTTTAGCCCTGTTTTAAGGTTACTTCTGATCATATACAATGGTTCAGATCAAAAAGTTGACAAAACTAGCACTTTTGAGAAAGTGTGATAATTGCTCTACCACCGTTTTGGTCATACAATGGATGTGGGTGAGCACTGTGGAAAATCATTCAAAAAATATATAGGGCTAAACATGATTTTTCCCTTGACTACTCCTTTAAAGTTACCCAATGTCGTTTTTGACCATTAGTATGCACTCTAGAGCAAATTTGAGGTGGTCCCCAAAAATCGCGTACTACGTCATTGCGTCAATACGTGGAGCACATAATAGTGACGTTTCACACATCTTTGTTGTTTTCAAAACATTAGCTAAATATAATTTTCCGAAGAAATTACAAGGTAGGAAAGACATTCAAGTGATTCATCATGTTTATTAGACTACAAGGAAGTAGTACAGTAGGACCCCACTTATCCGAACCCAACGGGACCGAAGGTCGTTCGTATCTCTGAAATGTCCGGATGACTGAAACGTATGTTGAAATGCACCAAATTCAATAAGTGGTATACTTGTTTCATATAGACTCATAATACACCGAAAAATACCCTTAATTACTTGTGAAAATGAGTCAAAATTGCAATCAAATGGCCAACTAAACTCATATAGCCTAGCCTATAATAAAATAAACAAATTTCCACTTGAGTGCGTGCTTTGATCAAATACAGTACTTCGTATGACTCGTTTGCGTTTTGTGCTCGACATTTTCCCGCTTTAGAGTAACAAAGAAATGAAACGTGAGAATAGGCTACAGCCTACAGGCAACATGTAGGTCTACATACAGTTCAGTTTTTATTCACAGTAGGATACAGTACATGTTTACTATGACAGATTTAAGTACAGTACTGTAATGAAAATCCCACCAGTAACCAGATAGCAGGCAGGTTTTTTAAGCCTGTCCGGTAGACCGGGAGGTTGGGATCTCTGAAGTTTGGATTAGTGGGGTCCTACTGTAGTTAAGCATGAAGCCCAAGAAGTACTTCAACTGTGTCTGGTCAGTTGGCTGTGGAGCGCTTGCAATGGCCTGTACCTTGTGTTGACTTTCGTTGTATTTTATCATTGTCCTTATTAAGCTCTGCGTTGTGTTTTGATTACAATAAAAGACGGCCCCCAATCTCACACAATACCACACAGTCCAGTGTGTCCTTGTTCTGATGTATTCCAAATTAATCTCTCCAACACAGGATTTGAGCAACATCAAAAGCTGTTTATTCCAGAAGGGTTAACATACAAAAGACAATGGCATAAAGTCTAATGTACACTTGACCTCTCTGTATGCTGTCTGAACTCAAATTAAAGCATTGGTCTCGTTGCAACGTTCTTATGGTTCGGGTGTCCCCCCCCCTCATCTCTTCTCCGATAAGACTGTCTTTCTCGTCTCTTCTGTGGCCTTGTTTGGTCAAGATAAGCTACGCCGCCTCGGCGCTAACCACAACAATTGCTGTTTAGCACAGAATGTACCAGCCCAAAGAATGTCATCTTTATCTCATAAGTCTATGGAAGAGGGACACCGTTTTCTTACAGAACACACCAGCTACAGCCATACTCAGAGGTCGATCATAATAATTTAGAATAAGCTAACAGGATCAGATTAAATCAATATTTCTTTTAAAATCAGCCAGATTCAACACTTATCTGCTAAGGAATGAATTCCTTTTTCGTTGATCCTGTATCCCAGGTACACCACCTCTGGTGCCATGAAGACACATTTCTCTATCCTATGCCTGGGGCTGATGACACCCCATAGGGTAGCCTGGTGTACTGGTATAAACCGCGGTGGGTGTTAATTGTTGTGAACTTCTTAGATTCTTCATCCTGTGGGAGTTGCTGGTATGCCTGAGACATGTCTAGTTTGGTGAATTTCTGTCCCCCCCCAGTACTGCCAACAAGTCCTCAGTTTTTGGAATTGGGTAGTTATCTATCTTAGACACTGGATTCACTATAACTTTATAGTCCCCACATATTCTAGTTGTTTTGTCTGGTTTAAGTATAGGAACTATGGGAGCGGCCCACTCGGAAACTCACAGGCTCTATGATGCCTTCCTTCTCTAATCTAACCAACTCTGTCTCAACTTTGTCCTTGAGGGCATATGGCAGAGGCCTGGCTTTGAAATACCTTGGCTTGGCCTCGGGGTCCACAGAGATCTTTGCTGTAGCTCCCACGAAACTGCCCAGCTCACCTTAAACACCTCTCCGTGTTGTGAGAGTAGCTCACTCAACTCCTGCTGCTGACCTGTATGTAGTCTTAAAATGGCCCTCCAGTCTAGCCTAATGGCCTCTAGCCAATTTATCCCCAAGAGATTTGGCCCCTCCCCTCTTACCACTATCAATGGCAACTGTCTGGTCTGCCCCTTGTAACTGACTTGTGTGTACATCTTGCCTAGCACCCCTACACTATCTCTGGTGTACATATACAGCTTTGTTCTTGTATGGTGGAGTTTCCCCCCTCCCATCTTCCTGTATGTTTTCTCATTCACTATAGTCAGGCTTGCCCCAGTGTCTACTTCAAACTCAATGTTCAATCCATTCACTGCCATCTGCTCTCTGTATGGCTCTACTCTTTTTTCATCATCGATATTGTACATCATGTGGGCATACTCCTCTTCCTCTTCTTCCAGTCTGTGGCGCGCTATGGCTTCTACCATACGGACTTGTGGTCACGATTGATCAGATAGCTGGTTGGCTTGGTTCCACGATTTAAAATCTTCAATCAGTATCCTTGCACACCGCACTGATCACTAAACATATACACACTGTACATACAAACTTTAAAGTAACCATTTAAATACATTTGTAAATATTACACTTACTTATTCATTCAATTCAACCATAACATTTCTGTGACCTTTTGGGATGTTTGCTTTGGCATTGTAAATGTATGTTTCCCATGCCAATAAAGCCCTTTTAATTGAAGTAAAATATAGAAGACATACAGATGGTATATAATATATAATGATAATATAATATCCATTCATACTTGGATGGATGGATAGATGGACAGGGATTTGTGTTAGTGAAAATGTGCTTTACTGAGACGGGAAGCACAAGGTGAAATCTTACCAGTCTCAATATGCTTTCCTTTGAAATGTATCGCAATCCCAATATTTGTACATGTTTGGCATGGCTTGGACTTGAGCATTCCCCTGGCACTTGTTTTCACTGCTCCCACGGAGGACTATGTGCAAGTCATGCCAGATGCCTACAAATAGATGGACTCCACTTTGCGCGTGTAAACTGTAGAATAATTAGGCATTACAATCAGGTGAAGAAATATGAACACATGCTCATTTCTCAGATTTCCAGAATCTTTGCTCCCACGGAGGACTATGTGCAAGTCATGCCAGATGCCTACAAATAGATGGACTCCACTTTGCGCGTGTAAACTGTAGAATAATTAGGCATTACAATCAGGTGAAGAAATATGAACACATGCTCATTTCTCAGATTTCCAGAATCTTTTTGGCTGCGCTCACGCTATATTGTTATAAGTAGGCCTAGGTTATATTGATAGAAGTAGGCCTAGGCTATATTGTTATAAGTAGGCCTAGGCTATATTGATAGAAGTAGGCCTAGGCTATATTGATAGAAGTAGGCCTAGGCTATATTGATAGAAGTAGGCCTTATCTATATTGTTAGAAGTAGGCCTAATCTATATTGATAGAAGTAGGCCTAATCTATATTGATAGAAGTAGGCTGGGACTGACTCCGCCCTGATCAAAAAGTCAAACGGCGCATATGAACATCATGTCACTAGAGAGACAGAAACAGCAGGATCCAGAGATGGTAAGGGACTGTGATAGAACTAACAGAAGGAAGTTCATAGAGAAGCAACTAGAAATGAATCCAGAGGCCTATAAACAATGAGATGCAAATAAAAAGGCTATGTTAAGGGAAAGACTTCATGAACAATTAAACAGGACAACAATAGGCAGGCTTTTCAGAGATCGTGTCAGGGATGGACCCATCTTTGCATATGTAAACTGTAGAATAATTAAGCATTACAATCAGGTGAAGAAATATGAACACATGCTCATTTCTCAGATTTCCAGAATCTAACCTGCTGCTCTCACTCAAAATAAACCATCACTCCAGTCTTGAAAGTTTCCCTCCCTCCCTTCCTCCCTCCATACAGTCAGTCCCTACATCTCACCCACTTTTTCTCCCTCCCTCTCTTCCTTCATCCTTCCTTCCTCCCGTCTCTTCCTCCCTCACCTGTTTGTTTTTTATGAAACCACCCCCCACTCTCCCCCAGGTATGTGAACTGTGCCCGTACTGAGGAAGAGCAGAACCTGGTAGCGTTTCAGTACCGTGGAGGGATCCTGTTTCGCTGCTGTCGGCTGCTGGCTGTCGGGGAGGAGCTGCTGGTCTGGTACGGACAGGAGTACAGATACAAGAGCATCTCCTTCAACTACGTCTGGGAAGAAAAGAGCACCGCTAGAGGTATCTGTCCTCAACTCTTCTTCCCTCTGTCTTCTCCATCTCTCTCTCATCCACCTCTTTCCTTAAAGCTGAAAGAACAAGAGGTCTGCTGGTCATAATAATAACCGCTGTCCAAGTAGCTCTCCTCTACCGTCCTTCCTCTCCTCACTCTTTTCCCATGGTGCCAGCCAGCAGGCAAGACATGGGCATACAGCGTTAAATTCAGGACACTCATGGATGCAACGATACAGAGGGCGCTATGTCAGGAACTGCAATGGTGCCTGTGCAAATCGCTGTTGTGAGGCACGCAAATTGCCAATATTAGGCAGGCACACTTGCTCAGAACAAATTGTAATGCTGTTAGTTGCCATGGAACATGGTAGCTTGACTTATCTTTAGGAGTGCTAGCTTACTCTAGCTATCTAAGGTAGCTATTGCTGTGGGCTTCCATGTATTCATGCTTGTTTTTTCTCCTTTCTCCTCTTTTCTTTTTCTCACTCCTCTCTCTCCTCTGTCGCTCTCCTTCACTCGAGCTCAGCCAGAGGAACCTCTTACATATCTTTCTCTCTCCTGTCCTCAATCTTAAGTTGTGGTGTCGTCGTGTTTCGCCCCCCACTAGTTACATACGTATAAACACTCTATACAGAATTTGCACTTGTAATACAGGTGTGAGAATCCTTTTTAATGTTTGTCTCTTTCTCTTTCACTCTCCCAGGAGTGATGTCAGACTTGTCCCAGACTCAGGTGTTCTCCTGCTCTGTGTGCCCATTCACCTACACCTCCCAGATCTACCTCAACAAGCACCTCAAGAGGAGCCATGACAACCTCTATGTCTCTCTCTCTCGTCTCTCGAGCAGACAGATCAGACCAGAGATTCTCTCCTCCTCTCAATCACTCCCTATCACCACCTCCAACACCCCCCTCACACCAGCTACTGCCCAGAGACAGAGAGACACAGACAAGCCAAGACCGTACCACTGTGAACAGTGTGGGAAGAACTTCACTAAGTCAGGAAATTTAAAGAAACACCAGCGTGTTCATACAGGAGAGAAGCCATACCACTGTGACCAGTGGGAAAAGAACTTCACTCATTCAACAAGCTTAAAGACACACCAGCGTGTTCATACAGGAGAGAAGCCATACCACTGTGACCAGTGTGGGAAGAACTTCACTCATTTAACAAGCTTAAAGACACACCAGCGTGTTCATACAGGAGAAAAGCCATACCACTGTGACCAGTGTGAAAAGAACTTCACTATGTCAGGAAATTTAAAGAAACACCAGCGTGTTCATACAGGAGAGAAGCCATACCACTGTGACCAGTGTGGGAAGAACTTCACCGACTCAGGAATGTTAAAGATACACCAGCGTGTTCATACAGGAGAAAAGCCATACCACTGTGACCAGTGTGAAAAGAACTTCACTACGTCAGGAGAGTTAAAGAAACACCAGCATGTTCATACAGGAGAGAAGCCATACCACTGTGACCAGTGTGGGAAGAACTTCACTCATTCAACAAGCTTAAAGACACACCAGCGTGTTCATACAGGAGAGAAGCCATACCACTGTGACCAGTGTGGGAAGAACTTCACTACGTCAGGAGATTTAAAGACACACCAGCGTGTTCATACAGGAGAAAAGCCATACCACTGTGACCAGTGTGGAAATAATTTCACTACATCAGGAGATTTAAAGAAACACCAGCGTGTTCATACAGGAGAGAAACCATACCACTGTGAGCAGTGTGGAAAGAACTTCAATAAGTCTGAAAATTTAAAGAGACACCAGCGTTTTCATACAGGAGAGAAGCCATACCACTGTGACCAGTGTGGAAAGAACTTCACTACGTCAGGAGAGTTAAAGATACACCAGCGTGTTCATACAGGAGAGAAGCCATACCACTGTGACCAGTGTGGGAAGAACTTCACTCATTTAACAAGCTTAAAGACACACCAGCGTGTTCATACAGGAGAAAAGCCATACCACTGTGACCAGTGTG
The DNA here is from genome assembly GCF_949987555.1 of Borostomias antarcticus. Lineage (NCBI taxonomy): Eukaryota > Metazoa > Chordata > Actinopteri > Stomiiformes > Stomiidae > Borostomias > Borostomias antarcticus. The sequence continues at coordinate 4,646,256 of NC_140234.1, forward strand.
GGAAGAACTTCACTGACTCAGGAAAGTTAAAGATACACCAGCGTGTTCATACAGGAGAGAAGCCATACCACTGTGACCAGTGTGGGAAGAACTTCACTGACTCAGGAAAGTTAAAGAGACACCAGCGTGTTCATACAGGAGAGAAGCCATACCACTGTGACCAGTGTGGAAAGAACTTTACTGCGTCAGGAAGTTTAAAGAAACACCAGCGTGTTCATACAGGAGAGAAGCCATACCACTGTGACCAGTGTGGAAAGAACTTCACTACGTCAGGAGACTTAAAGATACACCAGCATGTTCATACAGGGGAGAAGCCATACCACTGTGACCAGTGTGGAAAGAACTACACTACGTCAGGATATTTAAAGACACATCAGCGTGTTCATACAGGAGAGAAGCCATACCACTGTGTCCAGTGTGGAAAGAACTTCACTACTTCAGGAGGGTTAAAGACACACCAGTGTGTTCATACAGGAGAGAAGTCATAGCCTTAGGCCTGGATTACACTACTGTGTTTTTCTGAGTTTTCGCCTGCCTTTGTGCCTAGCAATTACAATACCGAGGCCAAAATGAGGCTCGAACCCAGAGGCAGATCGATACGTCCGGGGCTACGTTTTGGTGATTGAAATCCGGCGATGCGTTCTAGTGTAATAGGCGGATCTGGAGGTCTTTGGAAAAAAACTAAAGGAATAGGGCTACACTGTAACGCTGTATTCACTTCACCTTATAACAATCAAACGGATGATTCATGAGTTTGAGCTACATAGTATCTTACTGTATACTATAGTTAATCAGACAAGCAGATAATATCGTAGGAGGAATTTCACTGTATTCCATGTTTGCAGGTTCCACCCAAAAAGAAGACATTTCAAATCATAACCTACACAAGAGTAGACACCTCAATTATCTTGTTAAAAGAAAAGTAACTGGCAAAAAGTTTTCTTGTTAAACCTTTTTATTGAGCTATCGCTATATAAGATATATATTGAGATATGCCGCTACACGTGTGGGTAGGATCCCTAGCTCAGTCTTTTGTGTTCCCGACAAACAGCAACTTGATCACACCTGTCTGAACTTCCCAGCACTTCTGCCCTTTTCTTTTTCAATAATATCTCTATTCAATACTCAAATTCAGTCCAAATGTTCCAATGTATTGTTCACAATCATTGTGTACAATCAGTTTGTTTTAAGCCCTTCACCTATTCCCTCACCATATAGCTCCCATATTATGACGTAATATGTTTTTACGAATATGCCAACTATCTGTCCCGCATGGTGTCGTTCTAAAACATCACCATCAAGAGATGAATAAGCCTACTATTTTAATCCGCACCACAGATATGAGCAAACATGATTTAGGGTACCTATTAGGCCAGTAAAAGCAGATGTTTGCTTTTGCAAAAGAATCCCTCAAATACGTTGTACAGTTTAATCTGGAATAATATTCTGAAGTCAGATCTGTTATCATTCTACAAGCAATTGGTTTATTCGGGTGAACCACTGAGTGCGTTTACATGCACTCAATAAACCTTGCTTAAACGGAATATTTGAAAACTTGAATATTGACAATGGCCATGTAAACATCAATAAACCGTTTGAATAAACGGAATATGGGCATATTCCGAATATAAAAAAAACGAATAAGTCCCCTGGTTTATTCCTTTTCCAAACCGAATATTGAGTCATGTATACGCTTATCGGTTTATTCCCACCAAAAGGAACATGAATTTGTGCTCTGCGCATGTTTTATTCGCAAGGAATCTTGGTTCTAGATTGCTGAACTAACGTTAGCCATTCTCCAAATGCAATACAACACAAATCTATAGTATATTTCATAGGTAGGCCTACAGTTTATTTTATTCTGCAAAATCAATTATGTTATGTCTAAACAAACTAGTTTTGTACTGACTATTCTATTTGTTGCTGCTGTTTTGATTGTATTTCTGCTTGTTATGTTCTCTCCTGTTCTGTGATTGTATTTATGTATTTCCCACCAATCCTGGCTGCGAATCTTCATCCAAAGGGCCCGGGGGGCTCTGGTGTGAACGAGTGGCATATGAAAGAGAGCCACAGCACCGGCGTTTAACATTTCCTCTCGTTTTTTCCTTTCAGTAAGGAAGTGAATGAGGAGGAGTGTGAAGTGGTGTTTCTGGATGAGAGCAAGCACTATAGCGCACCACAAACATATTGCTATCGATTCCATTCTTTGCTGTCTGGGGAGATGGGATAAACAGGAAGAAGAAACGCGCCGAAAAACTTTCATTGCGATGACGTTCTCCGTGTGTTGCTGGTTTAAATTCGGAATATACCGAATGATTACAATTACCATACAGGAATATTCCTTTTTGCTTGCGCATGTAAACTCCTTATTCCTAATGTTTCAATAACCGGAATATGGACAATAAACCGAATATTGAGTGCATGTAAACGTAGTCAGTGATAAAAAATCTAAATTGGAATTGGATATGAAGTTTGGATTACTGGAGAAAATGAAAAGAGGAACATGAGGAAGATCCTTGGTGAACTGAATAATACGGCAGGCCTTATCCTATAGGCCTATGGAATGCTGTTCAGGAAGTTGGGTGAATGAATGGATTTAATTTTGTCCTCTGGGTAAAAGTCAATTGCTTTAAAAACATGAAGGAATAAAACCAAAAAGTACTGCAACACGAAGTAGATGAAATGGTGATTGCATAGGGAACTGTTTAAATAATTCCAATATACCTGGTTGAGTTCATGGTTTACAACCATTCATCTCTTACAATATACATGAATAAATTATCAGATGAACAGTAGTAATGGTAGGCTATAATATTGTTATCACAGCAGTGCAGATTGCAATTAGAGATTGGAATAAGTAGAGTATCTTTTTGGATTTGAGATTATTTTAAAAGCAGGGGATGCGCTCCACACATGGAATACAAACTGGGATGGACATGTATTTGTTGGTGACTGTTGGCGTTGGTTGGATGGTATTTTAAACTCTAACTTTTCCAAATGTTTTTTTTTTTTCTTTCATTAGCCTTTTTAATAAACATTGTATAACCTGAGAGAGGTACTGTATAGTGTGTTCATTTGTGTTCCTGCCTCAGTATCCAACCCTGGACTGACCCCCCCTCAGTATCCAACCCTGGACTGACCCTGCCTCAGTATCCAACCCTGGACTGACCCCTCCTCAGTATCCAACCCTGGACTGACCCCTCCTCAGTATCCAACCCTGGACTGACCCCTCCTCAGTATCCAACCCTGGACTGACCCCTCCTCAGTATCCAACCCTGGACTGACCCCACCTCAGTATCCAACCCTGGACTGACCCCACCTCAGTATCCAACCCTGGACTGACCCCCCCTCAGTATCCAACCCTGGACTGACCCCACCTCAGTGTCTCTGCATGACTCTTCCATTGCTCCCAGGGAGAGTCATGCAGGTGTCTGGTTGGTGTTCATAGACCTTTGTTGACTTTCGTTGTCTTTTATTATTGTCCTTATTAAGCTCTGCGTTGTGTTTTGATTACAATAAAAGACGGCCCCAGATCTCACACAATACCACACAGTCCAGTGTCCCTTCTTTAGGTGTATTCCAAATGAATCTCTCCAACACAGGATTTGAGCGACATCAAAAGCTGTTTATTACAGAAGGTTTAACATACAAAAGACGATGGCGTATAGTCTAATGTACAGCTGACCTGTCTGTATGCTGTCTGGACTCAAATCAAATCATCTGAGCTCGAGCACGGTTCTTATGTGGTTTGAGTGCCCCCACCCCCCCCTCGTCTCTTCTCCGATAAGACTGTCTTTCTGGTCTCTTCTGTGGCCTTGTTTTGTCAAGTCAACCTACGCCGCCTTGGCGCTAACCACAACAATTGCTGTTTGGCACAGAGTGTACCAGCCATGGAATGTCATCTTTATCTCATAAGTCTATGGAAGAGGGTCACCATTTCTTACAGAAAGCTCCAGCTACAGCCATACTCAGAGGTCAATCATTATAATTAGGAACAGCTAACAGGATCAGATTAAACCAATATTTCTCTGAAAATCAACCAATATTCAATACCTTCCAACACCAAAGTGAAAATAATTCCTCAATGGGACTGAGGAATGGGGAGTAAGGGGGTAACGGTGTATCCACCTGTGAAGTTATGTATGGTGGTTGGTGAACCAGTCCCAGACCAGAGCAGCCCGGTGGAAACAAACATTATCCCACATGACAACAAACCTGGGCTGCTCTGCTCCATCCTGTACAACTGCATTATATAGAGCACCAGATATGTCATTGTGAGTGGAGTGCACTTATAAAGCATAGAGCGCTTTACAATATCTTCTCTCATTCACTCACCAATGGTGGCCAGCTGGTGTTAGCCTGCTCTTTGGGATAAATTAGTGTCTTACTCAAGAACACGTCAACGAAGCAGAGGAGATAGCTGGAATTGAACTGGAGGCTCCCAGACGGCTACTCTACCTCCTGAGCTGCTGCCGCCCCCTCAGAACGTGATCATGTGTGCAGTACTGGATGGACCTAGGGTGGCATGGTGATGGAGAACTCCTTGCAGATGTAGGAACCTCTTGAAAATGTTTTCAGCCCTCAAAGGCCAAATGGAGATTTTTGCAGGGTGATTATCAACAATCTAGTAATTATATTCTGTTAACCAAGGCATGTTTAAATGATTTTATTGTGAGCTCACAAGGTATGTCTGATCTCCAGAGCAGGGATATCAGAGTACAAATGTGTGGTCAGAAAACAATGAGTCTCATACTTCAGCAAAAATGACCTCATCTTAAGACCTCCTCCTCCTTATCTCTCTGGGCTAGTGGAAAGGGCTCTCCCCCTCCCCCAACTTAACATTCTTGAAGCTCACAGACCTGCTTCCACACACCACAAACACTGATTCTTCTTCCAGGAACACAAGGTGATATTTCCCCCACGCTGCCCAGGGACATTCACAACAGCTCTTTGTCCTGTAACATCTGGGCCCCGACGCCTGGTTTTAGATAGATCAATGATAGATCAACCAGCTTCATCAATGAAAATGAGGTCATGACGCTGTGCAGCTGCGCCAAATACCACCAATAGGCCGTTCACACCTCTCATATTGAAATGAATGGAATGCACAAGAACAAGAGCCCTGGATCAGGTCCAAATCCAGCCAGCTTGCTAATAACACCACCAGTTAACATTAGCTAGCCAACATCAGATAGAAATCTAACCAGGTAGATATGAATAGGCTATTGCAGGATCTTCACTAGTCGTAACGTTAGAAGACCATAAACGCAAATGAAAACGCAAGTGCTCATTTTACCATACTTTGGAAAATAAGTACCCTAACACTATAGAACATGTAATCTATGGGCTGCAGCTATTGAGTCTGAGAGAAATAATAAAATAATAATATAAAAATAATAATAGGCACAAATCCTTATTAAATCCATTTTAATTCATTGCTTTTATCTCTAGCAAGATTGATTATGCTCTCCTAAAGCTATAATCAAAGTTTTGATGACTGAGGCCCAATTAAGAGACCCAAATAAGATTGAGTCCACCCAAGAAAAAACAAAACGAATAATTCCCTTTATTTGACAAACCAATCAGTCTACATACCAGTGATTATACCAATATGAGGTCATTTTAAGATCAATCAAACATTCAGTTCCGAGTCCGGGTCCAGAACCAGGGATACAGCCAACAGCAGGAGGAGGCGGACTGGACTGGGAAGGTGTTTGCATAGTCCTTGAACTCTGCTCCCTTCTTTTCTCCTCCAGATCCAGGTACCTATAGCCGTCACAACGTGGCTAGCTAATTGTAGGCTATTCTTGACCCATGTTAACATTAGCAAAGCGGTGTACCTGCGCACATGCACAAACAGAGCAGTGCTACAAAGAAATCTATCGTATTAATTTTCTCATACACTGGGCGTTTGGTGTTGCCAAGCAATAGGCTCTTTGCTTTGCACAAGTTCCACTACGTCCTGAAATTCTACAGACATCCTTATTTCCTGTCCTATACCATTGTGCCGCACACCTGATTAATCACTTCCATTCAATAGTACAGGACAGGAAATAAATATGCCTGTAGAATTTCAGGAACTAGTAGAGCTTGTGCAAAGAGCCTATTGTCAGACAGTACTTCAGGAACAGTGTAAATCACACAAGTCAACTGCTGGCATGTTGCATGTCTGTGACATAGATCGTCAATGACGTGTAAATGGTTGAAATTCATGTTGAAATGAAGCCCCCTCTTTTCCATTGCAACTATAGCAGAGGCCGTTATTCACATAACAGTTGACCGTGTTTGCTTTCTTCACTGACGGAGAGAGAGAGGGGGAAAGAGAGGGAGAAGATGAAAAGATTTCATCAAACAAAGCTCAGCTTCGGAAAGCGAACTGTTGAGGACAAGATAAAAAAGAAAGAGGTGATGATGGTGGTACACTGCCTACTCTTTACTTAACATGATGGGAAAAGCACATTGACGGGATAAATTGTATGTCTGTATATAGATAAACAAATAGACAGGTATGTAGGTGTGTTTAAATATACACAGTATGCATGATTATGTTCAGTTAAAAATATATAATTTGTTGACAGGAAACCAAGAGGTACAAGAGAGTGGAAGAGAGGGGACAGGAGGAGAGGACATAGAGATGAGAGGTGAGATACCTGATGTTAGCCAAAGAGACACTACATTAAGTTAGATCCTGGCAAGATTAAAAAATAATGTGGATGGATGGATGGGTGGGTGTGTGTGTTTATAGCTTATGTTTATGTTTTGTTAATTTGTGGACATGAGATGAAAATGGACACCACAGTGGAGGAGAGGTGACGGGAGGAGACCAACATGGACAAAAGACAGGAGGAGAGGTGACATGAGCAGAGGTGACAGGAGGAGACCAGCATGGACATCAGAGTGGAGGAGGCCAGGCTGGGAGAGAGGTGACAGGAGGAGCTAGTCTCATGTTTCTAATAGATGGTGTGTTCTCATCAACATTCACTTAAGTTGTCCTCTCTGGATGACCTCCACTGCTCTCAGTTAAAGATGATATTAATCCAATATGATGTGTTCTTTATAGATCTAGCCTCTTAATTCTGCTCTCAAAGTGCACCAGATTGAAGCACCACAACTAAATGACCTCGGTATTACAAAAATCCTGCGTACGGCCCTGGTCCTGAATGTTTCAGAGGGCAGATGATACCCTCCTTCTAAGCAAGGAGCAGGTGTTCATAATTCTGTCTGCATCATTCCCCTCACCCTAACCCGGGTCCGTATCCTTTTCCTACCCCGATCCTACCCCTGACCCTGCCTCTATCTGGGCCCAGGCACATTTATGCACACACAGACATACACCAATGCTTGCCATGTCTCTCCTATGATGTTATTAGCCTCTCTTACTCTGAAAATGTAATTTAATGTTATTTATTGCTCTATAAATGTTCTTAGCCGGTAGACAAACATACTCCAGGAGCTTGCTCGACCGCCTCGTTGAGAGGGGTCATGGAAGAATTTTTACAGCTCACTTATCTGGCCCCCGGGTGATTACTGTTTTTTTGCTTCCCTCTGGAATATGTAGGGGTGGGATGTCTGCCCACCTCCCTTGTTCTCTGTAAAGCGCATTGTGTTGCCTCTGGGTATGAAATGCGCTATATAAATAAAGCTTTGATTGATTGATTGATTGATCACTACACTGAGGTGACATTTTGGTTGTACCGTCTGATCACAACACTAACTGTTCTAATTTTTAACCTATCTGTCTACATATCTGTCTGTCTGTCTCTCTCTATCTTTCATTGTCTGCCCCTGTTTTATTATTGTATCCGAGGCTTCACTTTTGGTGATGGGACCTCAGTGGGTGTGAACAGACATGCTGAATAGACATAAAGATCTATGCATGGGCAGCATCTTTCCATCCATTTAAAAATAAATCTGTATTATTTTATGCCAACCTACATTCAGTCTAGCCCTAACCCTAACCTCTTAGAGTGCAGGAAGTGTCGGCCAGCTGTGTCATGTGTGTGTGTCTCCATTCTCAGCGTCAGTACATCCAGTTTGATAGTTCACCTGGGCCAGCAGACTAAGCAGAGCCTCGACCCAAACAAGGTGTCCTGAATGGTCTCCCAGGTCCGCCTTGTACAACTGAACTGTCAGCCCAGTGTTTCAGTGTGGTCTACAAGATATTCAATAAAACCTGGAGAAAATGATCTGTATCTTGTCTTTACACTTACAGCACACATGCTGCACAAATTATGATCTTAATTGTATGACACTTGTTTTGTAAAATGCACAAGGGTATCTCTAACTTGGCTAGACTGTGGATGTGGTGACTAGTCCAGGCCAGTCAGCATGGTATAAGCTGCATACAGGTGAGCGGAAGCTGAAACGCTTGTTCCTTGGCTAGGACCAAGGCAGCTTGCCAGCAGGGTCAGGCCTGTGCCGGGAGGTCAGTACATTAGAACCCCCTTAGGCGGGCTGTATGTATCCTAGGTTCTCAAACTTATATTTGTGGTATAGAAAGGTAGAACTTGCTTGGTTGGTTATGCAAGTGTGTGTGTGTGTGTGTGGTACTGTTGATTTTCCTCCACACTCCTCTCTCAGCCATATGTTTCCCCTATGTGGATCTGAAAACAGTGATGGGGATTAAATTAGGTTGCTAAGAGAACTGCTAGTCACCAGAAGCATTCAAGAACATAACCCGTGCTGGAATACTAGTGTATGAACAAATCAATACAAGTAGAGCACATCTACTGACAGGCTGGCTGAATGACTGGAAGACTGACTTGGGACCTCCACTGAGGGCATCCCAGTCCTGGCTATGGATCAGTAGGCTAGTGATGCTCCCCTGCCCCTGGGCTAGTGTAGACCATTGCTAGCCTCTACCCACAAGCCATTACATTGATCATAGGCCTACTAAGAGAATACCAAGGGGAGTCTTGGTAAGGCTTTTATCAGGGAGGTTGATGGATTACGTCTTTCAAGCTACATGATTTGCATTAAAAATATAATCTCTCTCTCACACACAGTCATGTAATCCAGTCAATCTAACTCCATAACAAATTGCATTAGGCCTACGTAACTAGCAAGCTAGCAAACTGTCTCTGATTGGCCAAAGTAGAAATTGATTGACAGTTGACCCGCCCCCTGGAAGTCTCTGGGCCTGCAGAGATACACACTTGGAAAATTGAGGGGTCTTCTACAGGGCAATAAAGTGGGATCTCTGTATAAAAACACCTAATGAGAAGCAGGGGGCTTGATACCACAAGGGAACATGCATAATGGGTGGGGGACAACATGTTTACATGTGTACAGTACTTGTTGTTGGCAACCCCGCCCCATTAGCGGACCTAGGACTACAACTGGCTAAATTGGCTCTGATTGAGAGACATGTGCCACTGATTGTTTGATTGTTTTCCATCTGCCTCGTTAGTATGTGTACAGTATTTCTAGCCTACATGTACAGTAGCTCCCATCTTGTTCTTTGTCTGTTCCATTTGCTGTAGCTGTGCATAGTCCCTGGTGTTTCCGGTGGTTTTGTGAAAACTGCTGAAACCTCAATGCACCTGTGACAGTTACATGCAGCCCTTGTGATTGCTTAAGTCAGTATGAAACCATCTATGGCTTCTCACATGGCAGGTAACTCAACAAGAGTTCAAGCCCAGGGGGGATGCAGAATAAAAATGCTAATACATGTACAGTACATACTCAGGCATGCTGTGACATGATTTTTTAACTTATTTATGTATTTATTTGTAGCTGTTACCGTTTCTTCATTTTGTTTACATCTCTTCATCTGACCAGCCTGTTGTCTGCTTACATCTCAATCAGTCCCACCTGTGTTCAATTCAGTCAATCAGTGAATCCATGCTCAGTCCAGAGTCCCACAACTCATTCCCATCACAGTATGTAGGCCTACTAATATGTTCATCCAGGATTGCTACAGTGTAAATAGGCTGCGACATTTATCATTTTTTACTTAGAGCTATCTGAAGCCAGCCATGCTCTCCTCATATTCACTGCACCAAGAAACCATGGGTCAGAGTCCAGGGCAACTGGTGATTGACCTCTCCGCTGAGGAGGCCACCGAACATGCTCAAGGAGAGACAGATGAGTGTCTTAACGCCTTGAAAGGGATGATGGCAGATCCTTTCGAATAAGTACCCTTTTGAATACAAACCTGATCTGTTGAAACATGCTGATCATATTGTGCTTTGCTACACGCTTACAGTACTTTTAAATGCAGACATGAACACACACACCTACACTCAAAACACCCATAAAGAACACACCTCACTCACACAGGCATTCACACACCGAGGAAGAACATATATATATATATACACATACACATAGACTGGAACTATACATTTAAGATTTGAGAGAAATGTTATGTTTAGTTTTAAGTAAATGATTTGTTTGAAAGTAATGATGTGATAGAAATAATAGAACAAAGCCATAAGAATCAGTTACAGTATGTTTGGTATGGCTGTGTGTGTTTTGTTTCACAATTTGATCCTCAGGCTCGCTGTGAAAGATTGAGTAAGGGGAAGCAGGATGTGGCGGTGGTGAGGAAACAGGCCGTTGCACTTCACTGGTATACTCACAAACATGGCTAAGTGCGTGAATCTCTTGTGAGAGCGCCTTTGCCCTTTGCAGGATAGAACGTTCTACCAACTTAACTGGTTTGGTTGATAAGGAAATATCGACCACAAAGTGCTAAAGATCACGCACACACACACACAGACTGACACACACACACACAGACAGACACACACACATGCACACACACACATAGACTGATACACACTCACACACACATGGACACACACAAACACACACATACTGTAGGAGCAGCAACCTTAGCTGGCAGCATCATCTCTGTCTCTCTCTCTGACTGTCTCTTTCTCTCTCTCAATAAACAGTATAAAGGAGAGTTCCCTATGGTGACAAAGAAAGGGGCACCATCTTTTATCTTCTGTTGATTAAACCCACCCCCCTCATTTCTCTTCTATCTCAGTACATGCTCAGTTATGGGGTTGGCAAGGAGGTCTACAAACAGGTGAACACTAGACTTCTGTACAGACTTATTAAGGAAATTATCAATCAATCAATGATGTGCATGTGTGTGTATGTGTGTTTGTTTGTGTCTGTGTGTGTGTGTGATTGAAACGTCTAGTATGTCCCTAGCACGTCTGTAACGTCTCTCTCTCTCTCTCTCTCTCTCAAAGACATGCTCCTCCATCCTCATGGCTTCCTCTCCATGGCCGATGACATCATAGTGGGGATCTTGTTGGGGTTTGCGTCCCTGTCTGAGTAGCCAGTTCTTCACTGGCCTGCCGTCCTAACGGTCACCTGGCTACATAGTTCTGAAGCTGTGCCCACAGACCATAACAAGCACATTTGCTGTATGGAAATATGGTATAAAGCCTGATTTACATTGAGCTGCTGTGTACAGGAAGTCACAGATTCAAAACACAACAAAATATGTACAGTAAGGGTTATGGTTCACCTCACGATAACAGAAACGTATGTGAGAGACTGGGGGAAATTCTACTGATGTAACTGAAATTGTTAGATATGAAGTGAATGGAAAAGAATGTTAAATCCATTGGGTGTTAATCAAAAAATTACATAAATGTGATGCATTTTGATTTAATTAGGTTTATTGCATAAGCCTCATTATGTATTTCAAACAAATATATTATTAATCTTGAATAGATAACCTGATTATTATGCATTTCAAACAAATAAACGTTATGTATTTTGAATACATAATCTGATTATTATGCATTTAAAGCAAATAGACTTTATTTATACTGAATACATAAACCTGGTGATTATGCATTTCAAATAAATAGGTTTTATTACACTGACAAATATGCATCATGTAAAGTTTATTAGGTACATTTATGTTACAACTACCTAAAGCAAATTCATGGAAATTTGTCATGCAATTAAATTACATAAATCTTAAAAGTTAGGCTTCAATATTTCTGTGAGTGCAGTGTACCAGTAGAGACCAGTGTATCTGGAGGAGCCCAGTGTACCAGTAGGAGACCAGGCCTAGGTCTGTGTGAGTTTCAGAAGAACATCTTCACTCTTCATAGTGTTTATAATCTGATAATCTGCATCCTCTGCTTGCAGTTTGAGGTCTCCTAGCTGAGCTCTGTGCAACACCGCCACTATGTGGTTGACTGCTATCATTGCATGTTGATGAAGGTCTTCGGGTGGCCAGTTAAATAGTGTTACAGAAACATGACAATAACTAGAATAGCGCTCAGAGAGCACAGACCTCTGCCTGTGATGCATTTCGTCAGCATGTACAATTGTTGAATGTGTGCTTTTTTAGTTTAGCAGTTCTATATGGCCAACTTGAAAATGCATGTTGCAGATGAAATATTGATCATCTTGATGAAGCTGAATCTGTTGTAGTGTGAGACCAAGCTGATCAGGGTGCTGTTCTGGGTTTTAAAATGACCCGCCATAGGAATTGAATGGGTAAAATGACCCGCTATAGGAAATGAATGGGTAAGACAATATTATGTTCATCCAGCAGATGGAAAACATCCACATACACACCCACAGCCACAACTCACCTGGGTTACCCGGGTTCTAGGTCTAAAATGAGCCCCCGTTTTATAGTGTTCAAGGCCAAATTTGACTGATCTGTTTTAACTGCTCTTATATGAACACAAAACCCATAAATCCCCAAATGAATGTGAACCACCTGAAGCATTCAGGTCAATAGCATTCTCTTAGTGTACACCACATGCTCCCCCACACGTCCATAGTGTGACACCACTTGGATACTGAAAGTGTAGAGCCATTACCAGTCAATACAAAGTTATTCTAAGTGATCATCTTTATCCTATTAGTGAAACATATCCAGATGAAAATGATTTATTTCAAAACAGCAATACACCCATCCACAAAACACAAAATCAGTGAATGTTTTGATTTGTATGAACATGATGTCAATATGTTGTAGCCTTCCAATTAATCCACATAAAACCTAGCTAGCTAGCTACATTACAATATATTAGTCATTTAGCTGACACTTATCCAAAGACACTTTCAATAATTGCATTTAAAGTAGTTGCCAGAACTAAAACAAGTGACTAAGAGCATAATCTGGTGCTGAAGGCAAAGTGAAGAATAGCAAACTAAAAATAGAATAGGTGCTTGGTACAGTACTACTCCTGGTAGTACTGTACCTCTTGAAGAGGTGTGTTTTGAGCCTGCAGCGAAAGATGGGCTGCGACTCCACTGTCCTGACGTCAGTGGGTAGTTCATTCCACCACTGTGGGGCCTGGACAGAGAAGAGCCGTGACCGCGTCATTTGACTACAGGGGCCTCGCAGTGACGGGGCAACCAGTCCTCCCGAGGTAGCAGAGTGTAGTGGTCAGGCGGGAGTGTAGGGTTTGATCATGGCCTGGAGGTAGGAGGGAGCTGTTCCTTTCATTGCCCAGCAGGCTAGTACCAGAGTTTTAAACTGGATGTAAGCTGCTACAGGGAGTCAGTGTAGAGAACGGAGAAGGGAGGTTGTGTGAAAAAACTTGGGGTGGTTGAAGTCCAGGCACAGAGCAGCTTTCTGGACAAATTCCACGGGTTTAATGGCTAACGCCATGGCCCCAGCAAGGAGGGAGTTGCAGTAATCCAGGCGGGAGATGAGAAGGGCCTGGATCAAGGTTATAATAGTTAACGAAAACTAACGAAAAAATGAAAACAGGTGTGACAATATATAAACTTTTTGTTTTAAAACGATTTTTTTTTTTTACTTTTTGACTGAAATAAAAATAAAAACTAGGCTTTACAAAAGTGGAGACACTACAAAATAACATTTTTTCTTCCACTCATCAATTTTTTGTTTTTTCCTAATTCTTCAACTATAAGATGTATACTATCACTATATTAAAGAAGTAGTAAAGGGAAAATGCATGTACCGAGGTGCTCATCTAGGCCCTTGTCATCTCGCGTTTGGACTAGTGCAACTCCCTCCTTGCTGGGGCAGCCCTGCCTCCGCCATTAAACCCCTGGAACTTGTCCAGAAAGCTGCTGCTCGCCTGGTGTTCAACCACCCAAGTTCTCCCACAAACTTCCCTTCTCTGTTCTCTACACTGGCTCCTTGTAGCAGCTTGCATCCAGACTCTGGGACTATCCTATAGGGCAATGAATTAAACAGCTCTCTCCTACCTCCAGGCCATAGTCAAACCCTACACTCCCTCCCAACCACTATGCTGTGTTACCTTGGGGTGAGTGGTTGCCTTCTCACTCCGAGGCTCCAGCGGTCGATCGACACGGTCACGGCTCTTAACCGTCCTGGCCCTGCAGTGATGTAATGAACTGCCCACTGACATCAGGACAGCAGAGTCGCTGCCCATCTTTTGCCGCAGGCTCAAAACTCACTTCTTCAAGAGATACAGTAGTAACACGATCCTCCCTCTTAGGCGCCTATTATATTTTTAGTTTGCTGATCTGCACTTTGCCTTCAGCACGAGACTATGCACTAGTCACTTGTTTTAGAAAGGAGATGCAATTGTGAGTTCTGGCAAGTAGTACATTGGCTTTTCCTACATTAAATGATTTTTTTTTTATAAAAGTGTCAGCTAAGTGAGTGTAATGCAATGTAATATAATCTTTACTTCCCAAATTAAATGCATTTGAACATTAGATCTCTCTGGTTATCCCCTACTAGTTTTTCTCTTGTTCACTTTCCTGTGAGTTCTTGGTGGCCAATGAGCTGTTTTTGAGCATTGATCTCTTCCTTCAACCTTAATAAACAGACAGAAACTCTCATTACCATCACATCATTTGGCAAGAATTGAGAAGATGCATCCACATTTGCTCCTATCCAAGTATCTCTCTCTCTGTGGAGACAAGTGAGCTCTGCAGGATGCTGTTCTGGATCTCTGTGTGTAACAGACTTTCTTTCAGACCGTCTCTCTCCTCCCTCAGTCTGAATGTCTCCAGGCGCTCTGCCTCTCTCCCCTGTTTTTGATGGACATTGATCTCTTCCTTCAACCTTAATAAACAGACAAACTCTCATTATCATCAAGTCATTTGACAAGAATTGAGAAGGTGCATCCAGGTGCCGGGCCGTCTGGGATATATGAGAGGCCCTGTGCGAAATAGGCATTGCGAGCCCCCCCCAGAGATGGCTCTGTCTACCCCCCGAAACGCCCCCCCCCCCCCCCCCCCCCCCGACACAGCTCTGAGTCGTGGCAGCGCTAGAAAAATTTACAAAACGAATAATTCCCTTTATTTGACAAACCAATCATTGTCTACATACATGGCACATGTCCTCAGATCAGATGACACGATAACGAAATCGATCATCGACCTTCGGCCTAAGGTGTTCTGATGCCAGGTGTACTTGTGGGCATCCTTGTGTTCGAACATGGTGTTTGTTATGGACAAACCGTGACTAGCACAGAAGTCCAACAACAAAGATAATAAATCTAGTAATTATATTCCGTAAACTGAGGCATGTTTAAATTATTTGATTGTGAGCTCACAAGGTATGTCTGATCTCCAGAGCAGGGATATCAGAGTACAAATGTGTGGTCAGAAAACAAAGAGTCTCATACTTCAGCCAAAATGACCTCATCTTAAGACCTCCTCCTCCTTATCTCTCTGGGCTAGTGGAAAGGGCTCTCCCCCTCCCCCAACTTAACATTCTTGAAGCTCACAGACCTGCTTCCACACACCACAAAACACTGAATCTTCTTCCAGGAACACAAGGTGATATTTCCCCCACGCTGCCCAGGGACATTTACAACAGCTCTTTGTCCTGTAACATCTGGGCCCCGACGCCTGGTTTTAGATAGATTGAATCCAGCTTCATCAATGAAAATGAACTCATGACGCTGTGCAGCTGCGCCAAATACCACCAATAGGCCGTTCACACCTCTCATATTGAAATGAATGGAAAGCACAAGAACAAGAGCCCTGGATCAGGTCCAAATCCAGGCAGCTTGCTAATAACACCACCAGTTAACATTAGCTAGCCAACACCAGATATAAATCTAACCAGGTAGTTATGAATAGGCTACAGCAGGATCTTGACTAGTCTAATGCCAGAAGGCCATAAACGCAAATGAAAACGGATCATGGATCCCTTTACCTGCCCCAAGTCCTCATTTTACCATACTTTGGAAAGTACCCTAACACACCCTATAGAACATCTCATCTATGGGCTGCAAGGATTGAGTCTGAGAGAAATAATAATAGGCACAAATACTTATTAAATCAATTTTAATCCATTGCTTTTATCTATACCAAGATTGATTATGCTCTCCTAAAGCTATAATCAAAGTTTTGATGATTGAGGCCCAATCTAGGGACTCAAATAGGATTGAGTCAACCCAAGATTTTTTTTTTACAAAACGTTTATTTGACAAACCTTTATTTGACAAACCAATCATAGCCTACATACAGGTTATTATACCAATATGAGGTCATTTTAAGATCAATCAAACGTTCAGTTCCGAGTCCGGGTCCAGAACCAGGGCTACAGCCAACAGCAGGAGGAGGCGGACTGGACTGGGAAGGTGTTTGCATATAGTCCTTGAACTCTGCACCCTTCTTTTTTCCTCCAGATCCAGGTACCTAAGAAAACAGTTTCAGTTGCTGGTGATTTAGACTGTTGGCACTTATAGTTAGAAGGAGGAGGCCTTCAGCTTTTCAATAGCGCTGAAGATGGAGAGCAGACACATTCACACTTGGGAACCATCTAGTCTACGTATTGTCTGGGTGAAGTGGTCGTCAGTAGTCTTGTGTTCACACCTCTCATATTCAAATGAATGGAAAGAAGTAGCCCTGATCCAGGTCCAGGACTAAAGAACAAGAAGAGACTGCACCTTTTTATCTGTGGAAAACAAGGAGGAACATGGTCAGCACTGGACATTCAGAAAGGCCTTAAATAAATGAAGAGGTCACGCATAATGCATGTCAGAATAATAATGTCATAGTAATGTCAGAACTGGTCACTACCATTACTGTACTATATGCTATGGTTGGGTTATGTGTTCTTAACAATGTCCAGTAGGTGGCAACAGAGGTTCACCTAAGCACTACTACTTGTTAATCACCTAGGTAGATATAGCAGTGCAGTGTCAGTTAGTCAGTGATGGCCATGCCCTGTAATGCACTTCTCCAAAGTATATCAGTGAACGTCAGTAAATGGTTACGCCGCTGTCCGACCTTGATTATGTAATATAGTACAAGATATTACAATTACATATCCAGAAAACCGAAAGTTTCCGGTCTCAGGAGGCGGGCTCTAGACCAGGGCTGTGTTCGGAATCGCTCCCTATTCACTATATAGTGCACTATATAGGGCGTCAGCCATTTTGTTTGTAGTGTCCGAATTCTCCACGGAATTTTCGTTCCCTATATAGTCCACTATTTATTACCCACAAGTCACCTTGATTTCCAGGGTACAGTGCATGTACCCTACATTTTCTCCGGTATACCACAATGCAATGCAGTTGAGTTGTCTCGCGAAGAGGGCTGTGAACGGAGGATGGCGGCGGCAACTTTCGTGTATAAACTGAAGGAACTCTAGCTTGCGGAGCTAAATCGTAAACATGTAATGTTTGTAAACATGTTACTTGATCGTGCGCTTCATAGCTAGCTAGGTAGCGCGGCTATAGCCAACGTTACATCTTGCAATTAACAGACAGGACCAAAGTAGAAAAACCACACATGCACATGATTAGAATTTAAATTTCAACACTTTATTTGGGATTTAACATTCAAAATGAACACACAAAAGCAAATCCGATACTACCTGATTGAGTACATCTCAACCTGCAGCGTGAATGCTCCCTGTTAGACTTGTTTGTTTACACGAGGGCGCATCCGCCTGCATCACACGAATGACCGACGCATTTTTGTGACGTTCGGTGTAGTGTCCGAATACTCCTTAAACCATTCCCTAGGTAGTTCACTACATAGTGAACCCTATATAGGGAATAGGGAGTGAGGGAACGAGGGAGCGATTCCGAACACAGCCCAGGTCTGAACAGTGAAACGCCTCATTGTTCCCGGCTTTCACCGATTGGTTAAGAGCATTGAAAAGACTAGCAGTCACGACCAAAAGTGTATATAAATTGTGTTCGTAATTTGTGTCTCTCTCTACCTTGGAAACTTTTCACAGTTGAACATTGTTTGTCACGCCTGTAAAGATTCCCCATTGCAAAGATTTTTTAACCATCTGAAGAAAACAAGAGACAAGCTCTTTATTCTTTTTGAGTAAACAAACGTTTCCATCACAACCTACTCACTAGCCTTTCACTGTAGGCTACGACAATCCTCAATTCGGTAAGTTGTATGTTATTTTTTATTTTTGAAAGATTAGAGCGCAGCCGTTTGGGGCTTCGGTTTAGGAAGTGAACTTCGAATGTCCAAGGGAGGGTTAGACGACTGTTTTTGAATTTGAGTCCAGGAGAGGGTTACTGTTCTTTTGTTTGTTTGGTTTTTTAGTCCAGGGGATCATATCATCATCATCGCTCCGAGCAGAACCAGCATATTGAACGTTTCCGTTCTCGTGTTCCGCCACCAGCGTAGCGTTCCTGAACCGGTTAAGAACGAAAAATAACGTTCCGTTCACCGTTCCGGGGGTGTTAACCTATTAAGACTCTATAGGCCTACAGTATTTCTTGTAAGGTATAATCAACAAGTCTAGGGTTGTGGTGGCCTTATTGCCAACAATATTAGCCTTGGTGATGTGTGCTGTAGTGAAGCCTTGTTGATTATCTTACAAGAAATACGCAACATTAGTCCTATTCCCGTATGCCCTTAATCCACACCGTAAACAATGTGCATGTCTATCATAAGTCATCATGATAGCTCATCATCCTTTTAAAAAATATTGCTGCTGCTGCAAGCTATTTTATTCTGCGCCTGTAGGCCTATTGTTTGTTTTTATTTTGTTTTATAATGTTTTATGTCATTTATTTATTATGTATTAACTTATGTCTTGCCACCTACCTGTACAGCACTTTGGCTCGACCACAGTCGTTTTTAAATGTGCTCTATAAATCAAATTTGAGTTCAGTTGAGATAGCAAACAAAAATATTCTCTTGTGGCGATACACATTTCAGAGACATCCACCAGACTGCTGCTGCTTGTATGCCTATAAGACAGCAAATATAATTTAGTGCAAAACATTTAATAGGCCTATCTCTTGATCACTAGGCCGATAAAAAGCCCTTACCTGACTGGAAGTTATAGCCATTAAACGGAGCGCTTCGTTAGGCCTACTCGTGGCCTATTCAGACGGCACAAGGCCTATATGGTATAGGCTACGACTGTATCCACACGCTAATAATCTCTAACCATACCATAAACGTCTGAACTAGGCTATGGTGTGTTTGTAATATCTAAATCTCTTCATTTCGCTAAGAAAGCATTTAAGATCCCGACTGTGAAATAACAGATTTAGGGGCCTAGGCTACATTACAAAAACAGGACAAGATGTAGGCTACAAATGTAATAAATTCAATTAAGCCTATTCGGCCATAAAAGGCACAGCTTTTTTTTAATTTTTTTTTTTTTTTTTATTATTTAAAGCTTTATAGGCCTACTACAAAGAACGAAAAAATAACGTTATTAACCGGTTTTAAAGATTTCAAATTAACCTTTCTGTTCTGGAACAATTAAAGACCATTTTGTTTTCGTTCTTGTTTCTGTTCCTCATAAAATACCGTTCGTTTTCGGTTTTCGTTTCCGTTCATCGAACCGGTTCGGAGCCTTGCCAGTTGGATTTAATTAGATTATTTGGATTAGATTTTGGTATTCAAATGTCAAAGGTCAAGGTCAAACAAAAGGCACTTTTGAATACTAACACTAGCTAGCTAATGCTAACGCTAACAATAAAGCTAGCGCTAGCCGTCACTGGACATGCTAACGCTAGCCTCATCTCCCTGCTGCTGACTGGACATGCTAGCACCGGCTAATGACAACTTGCGCGAATAGGCACTTTATATCTCATAAATGTAAACCTTTCCATTTAGTTTCTCATGTTTTCTGTTCAACCTTGCGGGCAAACACTGTTGTCGTTTAGAACGCTTTACAGACGGCATTATTTGGATTAGATATAAGGAAGTGGAAACGTGTCACATGACGCGCTGAACCAATCACGTTCTCAGAAATCAACAACAGCCAATGGGATTTCACGGTTAGCATCAAACCCGCCATTGTATTTCCACGATTGGTTGCTGATACAAATGAAACTATCAGGTTTGGTTGCGATAACATTGTGCACGAGAGCCAGATCTTTAAAACGATACCCGGATGACCGGATCCAGACGAAAGAAACGCTGCGAGACGTTCCGAAAAAAGGCTTACTTTTGGTGATTTTAGGAAGAATCTACAGACGCAAACAGACTAAATGAAGTAAAATAAACATCTAAATGCGTATTTTTGATGTTTTATTTCCACTAGTATGAAAGAAGACATGTTATGGAAGCAAACTAGCACAAAATCTCAAATTTGACCAGGGCGTTGAAAAACGATGTTTTCACCTACCGTGTCTCCCCTTAAGGAAAAATCATGGAAAAGTTGTAATTTTTATTGGTAAAAATGAGTGGGAACCCTGGAGAATACACCAGATACAGAGTAGACCTTAACAGTATACTGGCGGGGGAGGCAGGGGGGCTGCATCTATAATCTCTTGGCAAGTCACAATAAAAAACATTTTTGTCGCAATATAAATATACAAGCATTCCAGCTAATCCCAGTGATAGGAAATGCCACTTATGCACAATTACAGGGACTTTCTCCCAGATGATCTAACATCTACCATTACACAGTGAATCTGTGGGATCATTGACGTCGCATAGTGAGATGCCCTGCACAAGATGGCTGCCACGTCGGACGTGAGTCCATTGGAATTCTACAGCACAATGGCCAGTCTAGTTCTTTATAATGTCTATGGTCTGAACAGTGAAACGCGTCATTGTTCCCGGCTTTCACCGATTGGTTAAGAGCATTGAAAAGACTAGCAGTCTCGACCAAAAGTGTATATAAACTGTGTTCGTAATGTGTGTCTCTCTCTACCTTGGAAACTTTTCACAGTTGAACATTGTTTATCACGCCTGTAAAGATTCCCCATTGCAAGGATTTTTTCATCCATCTGAAGAAAACAAGAGACGAGCTCTTTATTCTTTTTGAGTAAACAAACGTTTCCATCACAACCTACTCACTAGCCTTTCACTGTAGGCTACGACAATCCTCAATTCGGTAAGTTGTATGTTATTTTTTATGTTTGAAAGATTAGAGCGCAGCCGTTTGGGGCTTCGGTTTAGGAAGTGAACTTCGAATGAACAAGGGAGGGTTAGACGACTGTTTTTGAATTTGAGTCCAGGAGAGGGTTACTGTTCTTTTTAATTTGAGTCCAGGGGAGGGTCATATAGCTACACATTTGAATCGAAAACAGAATAGTTTATTCATCTTTTCGGAATTCAGCAAGCTGTTTTGTATGACCATGTTGAGAGGGAAGCGCGTGAAGCGAACATACCGACATGCGGTCTGTTTTCAGTGTATTTCTCTGTTGCTGGTCGTTGCTGCGTGCGTTCACTTCTTTTATTCTCTGGTGATATTAAGTGGAGAACATGGTCGTATATAGACCTGGGCCGCGTTTCCCAGAGGCATCGTTTAGGCATCGTAGCGCTACGTGCTTCTTAAGAACGTCGTTAGCTCCACCTCTAGGTGGCGATTCGTTTCCCAGAGCCTTCTTAAGCCAAGGTATACCACAGCCAAGGGATACTTTATGAAGGGCGGTCGGACCCCATCGTAAACTGTCCCTTGGCGATGCGCTCCGTTCATCCCGTTATAGTTTTAGCTCGATTAGAGCAAAATTACACGTTTAAAAAGGAGAGTTGCAATACAGCGCACATCTATCTATCCTACCTGCGCGATTCACATCATTAGTGTACACAACATACAATTAACTTGAATGATGAAAATAATGTCATGGAGCCTACACAACACATCATGGGAATGTTGTTTTTAAAACTTTTATTGAGCCAAGCAACATATACGGACTATCCATAGCCTAATATAATCCACTTTGTGAACAACAACAACATTTTCTTATGTAAAGGGATAATTTGATGACATGACTTTTCTGGCTGTCTTTATATATTGTCAGACAGATATCCTGGCGAATTGATTAATCCAATGAGGCCATCTAGATGAATTGTCAAATATCCTCACACGCTCCAGAATATTGTAGAAAGCCTTCCCAGAACAGTGGAGGCTGTTATAGCTGCACAGGGGGGACCAACTCCATATGATGCCTATTCATTTAGAATGGGATGTCATGAAGGTTCCTGTAGGTATAATGTGTAGGTGGCCCAATACTGTTATCCGTATAGTGTACTTTGCTAACAGATTCACAGTATTTAGTGATCTTACAAATGCTGTTTGTTATATTGTGTGCCTTCTTCAAAACCTCTACTGTTGTAATGTGGCAAGAAACAACAAATATACAGGATAAAGGGAACTTGTTTAATATTGGTTGGGAAAAAACATGGGCAGGTTTGTTCTTAAGACTTTTGTCCTGTAACAGGCTGTCTTTTTCCGGGGTGGGGTTGTTAGACACATGCCCAACCCCCTAACCTGGAGGGCCAGTTGTTGCTTTTCGTCTGGCCTCTACCCTGAACCTGCCCGGCATGGTTGAAAATGCTGGGGGGGTGACCCCCCATCAATATAGCCTTCATGGTCATGGAGGCACACAAGCCTTCCCACCACGACAAGGTAGCAACACATAGGAAGGTGAGTGTATGTAGTGTGTGCGCGCAGTGTACAGTGGTGTGTGGTAAGTGTATGTAGTGTGTGTAGTGTGTGTAGTGTGTGTGTGGTGAGTGTGTGGTAAGTGTATGTAGTGTGTGTGGTGAGTGTGTGCAGTGTGTGGTAAGTGTATGTAGTGTGTGTGGTGAGTGTGTGCAGTGTGTCTCTGGCATCTGCATCATCTGCAAGGGAGGAAAATTCAATTAGCGACATTGAATGGAATGCATGCAGTGTGGGAATAGACAGAGTATACAAAATACACACTTAGCCTACCTGGAGTTGGCAGAATGATGGGCACTGATATGGAGGGCCACACAAACTGTGCCTCCGCTAGGGCCTGCTGCCTGTTCTGCAGGTCCAGCCTCTCACGCTGCACACCCAGCCTCTGCCTCCCCACCTCCAGGAGCTCCTCACTGCAGTCGCACCTCACATCCGTGGTGTTCAGCTGCCTCTCACGGGGGGCGGGGGGGGGACGTCATGGGGTGTGTGGGGGGTGGGGGGAGAGCGTGTCGACGGGGTGGAGCGGTCTGACCGTGCTGGGGTCTCCTCTTCAGAGGACTGGGAGGCTTGGGGTGACCCAGCTGAGGGCTGGGAGGCTTGGGGTGATTCAGCTGAGGGCTGGGAGGCTTGGGGTGACTCAGCTGAGGGCTGGGAGGCTTGGGGTGATTCAGCTGAGGGCTGGATGTTGGAGGGGCCCTCTCCAGACTCCAAATCAAGGCCACCAGTGATGCCTTGGGAGGCTGTGAGGCCGATGATCGATAGGGCCTTCTCCTCCTCCGGGGTGAGGGAAGGCACGGTGCTCTGCCTCTCGGCGCACCTCAAGGTATACCTTGAGAAGCGTCGTAGCGCAGAGAAGTTCGGCGAATCTGGGAAACGCGGCCTCAGGTGGTGGATTGAATCACTGCTGATTGGGGTTAAAGTGGGAACCGTAACAAAACGGTGCACACCGGTTTATAGATTGGCCCAGGTGCAGGCTGTGTCTATATGGTAGGCTATACCAGACTGCCCTCTAGTGGTGCCTACTGTACAGAATAAAATAACGTTATAACTATTATAATATTTGTTATGTGTAAAATAAGTATGAGTAGCCTACAGGTACATTGGAATTCTTGTAATCGCTTGTCCTTACAGTGTCAGTACAAACCAGTTCCTCAGTCCAGTCCTAGGTACTCCACTAGACGTAAAGGTTCCCAAGCGGACAATTTACATTATTATCTGCTACTAATCTAGCAGTCTATCAGTATCATCCTCATCTACTTACCCCATCCCTTCCCTACTTATCCCAACCGATGACTGTTTGTGTCCATGACATAGTCAGTGCAATTAAATAACATGGGTGTGTTATGTACTAGCTAGAATAAATAATCCTGGGGTTGAACTATGACCAAAAAACTAAACTGCTAAATCAATCAATACTCCTTCCATAGTAGCATAACTGTAGTCATGTTCATTTTGAATAAAAAATGGCATGAGTGCATGGATTTATATAATTAATTTATTGTTTAATAATAATAATACTACTACTACTACTACTACTGGTGGTGGTGGTGTGTGTGTGTGTGTGTGTGTGTGTGTGTGTGTGTGTGTGTGTGTGTGTGTGTGTGTGTGTGTGTGTGTGTGTGTGTGTGTGTGGGGTGTGGGGTGTGTGTGTGTGTGTGTGTGTGTGTGTGTGTGTGTGTGTGTGTGAGAGAGAAAGAGTGTGTGTGTCTGTAGTGGTGAGGGAGGGGTGAGGGGGGATTGGTTTGGTTACACCCTTCCATCCCCCAGTACAGACTGCCCTCTGGGGAGCTGAAGAAAGCAGTCAGCTTGTCACAGAGGTGCCAGGTGGTATAGTCTGGTGAGGACTGCATTACATTTACATTACATTACAATCATTTAGCAGACACTTTTATCCAAAGCGACTAACAATAATTGCATTTAACGTAGGAAAAGCCAATGTACTACTACTTGCCAGAACTCACAAGTGCATCTTCTCTCCAAAACAAGTGACTAAGAGCATAATCTAGTACTGAAGGCAAAGTTCAAGAATAGCAATCTAAAGTACAGTGCAATACAATAAAATACAATAAGTGCTTAGGAGGGAGGATTGTTCTAGTACTTCTTGAAGAGATGAGTTTTGAGCCTGCGACGAAAGATGGGCAGCGACTCTGCTGTCCTGACATCAGTGGGCAGTTCATTCCACCACTGCGGGGCCAGGACAGAGAAGAGCCATGACCGTGTCGATCGACCGCAGGGGCCTCGGAGTGACGGGGAAACCAGTCGCCCCGAGGTAGCAGAGCGTAGCGGTCGGGAGGAGGTGTAGGGTTTGACCATGGCCTGGAGGTAGGAGGGGGCTGTTCCTTTCATTGCCCTGTAGGTTAGCGCCAGAGTTTTAAACTGGATGGGAGCCGCTACAGGGAGCCAGTGTAGGGAACGGAGGAGGGAAGTTGTGTGGGAGAACTTGGGGTGGTTGAACACCAGGCGAGCAGCAGCTTTGTGGGAGAACTTGGGGTGGTTGAACACCAGGCGAGCAGCAGCTTTCTGGACAAGTTCCAGAGGTTTAATGGCTGACGCTGGGGCCCCAGCGAGGAGGCAGTTGCAGTAGTCCAGGCGGGAGATGACCAGGGCCTGGATGAGTACCTGCACCGTTTCATCAGTGAGGAAAGGGCGAATCCTCCTGATGTTGTAGAGCATGAATCTGCAGGAGCGTGTGATGGATGTGACATGTGCCGAAGACGACAGTTGGTTATCTAGGGTCACAACCAGATTCCTCGCAGTCCGAGTCGGGGTCACCACTGTGTCTTCAATGGTGATGGCCAGTTACCGGTGCGGGCAGCCCTTCCCCGGAAGGAACAGCAGCTCAGTCTTGTCCAGATTGAGCTTGAGGTGATGTGTCATCATCCACTCCGAGCTATGCGTGTCTCCACTGCCTGGTGGTATAGGCTGGTGAGGAGAGCCAGATAGTATTAATGGGGTTCAAATGTAGTCCTAGACCTGCCATGTTGGGGACCCAACACAGGTGTTTCAAATGAATGAATTAGTTCTACTGCATAGGATTCTATGCAGTCGAGCCAATCGGATAAATTGAAACACCTGCGTTGGTCCCCAATATGGCAGGTCTAGGACTACATTTGAAACCCATGAATAGGCTGGTGAGGAGGACTGCCAGGTGGTATAGGCTGGTGAGGAGGACTGCCAGGTGGTATAGACTGAAGGAGGACTGCCAGGTGGTATAGACTGAAGGAGGACTGCCAGGTGGTATAGGCTGGTGAGGACTGCCAGGTGGTATAGACTGAAGGAGGACTGCCAGGTGGTATAGGCTGGTGAGGACTGCCAGGTGGTATAGGCTGGGGAGGACTGCCAGGTGGTATAGGCTGGTGAGAGGGACTGCCAGGTGGTATAGACTGAAGGAGGACTGCCAGGTGGTATAGGCTGGTGAGGACTGCCAGGTGGTATAGGCTGGTGAGGAGGACTGCCAGGTGGTATAGGCTGGTGAGAGGGACTGCCAGGTGGTGTAGGCTGGAGAGGAGGGCTTGGTTTGCCTACACCCATCCTGCCAGGCCAAACTGCCCTCTGGGGAGCTGAAGTATGCAGCCAGCTTGTCACAGAGAATGCAGGCATCCCTGGGTCCTCTGTTACACCCAAGTATCTGTTTTGCTCAAGGAAAAGGGACAAAACAATATCAATAGTAAATATTTAGCTTGTGTGGGAGAAAGGTTGTATGTGTCTTAATAAAATCAAGAATAATATTACCTGCATATAGGCTACACTGCTAAAATGTTGTAGGTATATGGCATTATGTGGCATGCTCATTGATACTTGCATATCTTATACATAGCCTAATTAGCCTAATTTGCCTACTAACATTTGTTAACTATGTTCTTACTGTTGCCAACTTGAAAAGAAACACACCAACTGCGGTTGGTGCATATTACTAATCTGTTCACCAGATGTTCTTGTTAGCTACATTGTTTTTCCTACTTGAAAACCGACACTCAAACACTGCGGTTGATGCATAGCGAAACGTTAGGCTACATATTAGCCTACAAACGTCTGTTAACTATGTAGCACTAGCTACGTTATGAGTGCCAGTTACAATGTTTTGCCATAAAATGTTGCCTGCTTGAAAACACACTCAAACACTGCGGTTGGTGCATAACACAACGTTACATAGCCTATACTAACGTCTGTTAACTACGTTATGTTACATAACATACGGTCTGTTAACTATGTTATCTAGGCTAACGTTAGCACAATGTTGCGAGTGCCAGATAGGCTAGCTACAATGTTTTGCCACAATGTTGCCTACTGAAACAGACACAAAAACGGTTATGTGACTGATACAGACAGCATCAAAGTAATTGTTTCTGATAGATACAAAATCACTTGTAAGGCTATAGCTTAGCTACTATCACCATTATTTTATTGAAGAAATTATAAGATTAACTTACCCATTGCGAGGTTGTTGGCCATTTGTCATTTACTGATCAATTGGGATTTATTTTTTTAAAGTGCACTAGAAAATGCGTCGAATGTCGCAGCCTGTGTGCGGGGCTAGCCGGACACAGCGCCGTGCGCCGTCGTACGACATCGTGGCAGATGCGGTCTGCGGGGGGCTTCAGACGACTGTTTTTGAATTTGAGTCCAGGAGAGGGTTACTGTTCTTTTTAATTTGAGTCCAGGGGAGGGTCATATAGCTACACATTTGAATCAAAAACAGAATAGTTTATTCATCTTTTCGGAATTCAACAAGCTGTTTTGTATGACCATGTTGAAAGGGAAGCGCGTGAAGCGAACATACCGACATGCGGTCTGTTTTCAGTGAATTTCGCTGTTGCTGGTCGTTGCTGCGTGCGTTCACTTCTTTTATTCGCTGGTGACATTAAGTGGAGAGCATGGCCGTATAACGTAATTCATAAGCAAATCTAGAGGCCACCACCTGTGCTGACTCAAAAAAAATTGCTAATTTGACCGGTCTGGTCTTGTACGCATGTGTTTCTGCATTGTGTATTAAATAGCTGGACCACTTCTTGCTGCTGAAGGCTGATTTATTCTGGATAGAATAAACACACACATAGTTATACATTTGCACTGAGGCTGGTCAGGCATCAGATGGACCGCCAGCAACTGAGGTTTACATGTTGCTATACAATTACTGTAATAAAGTCAAGGATGATACACTCTCAAAGTTATTTACTCTTTATTGCATTCTGCACTTCAGACTCCATTACTACGCATTCTGGTGGTTATCTCCCTGCTGAACGTTACTTCCGGTCCCCCTCTACATTAAGCCCCTCTCCTTATATCACCTGACTGCCTGACTGAATATAACATACAACATGAATCAGAACATTACAACATTCCTCCCCCCATAGTCTACAAAAATCCTTCTTTTATGTGCTGAACAAATTCACTTAAACCTAGTCTGATTCTACGAGGGGATTATTCTGCCCCTGCTACCACTTAGTCCTTGAGATACGTGGGTGCCTGTCTAACTCTCACTGGGTAACAACATCCCAAAACCCCAATGTCTGGAGGCCCCGGTGCCACTGCATCTGGTGCTGGATTCTCTAGTTCTGCTGGCGGCACAAGTATGCCTGGATCCTCTGCTTCTTGTGGCGGTGCCCATACTACCTCGTGTGCCTGATTTTCTAGTTCTTGCTCTGCTGTGTCCACAGGAACACTCTCCTCTTAGAGACAGGGGTCAGCCAGGTTGTGATCATAACTTGGCCGTATCTGATCCTGATGTCGTCTCACCAGTTTCCCATCCAGTGTTTTCACTCTCCAAGAGACTGGACCGGTCCTCTCTATAAGTTGCCGGAATCCACTTCTGGCCTGAGGTCCTCCTCCGAGACTCTTTTAATAGTCCCTAGATCGAGACTTAAGACCAAGGGTGACCGAGCTTTTGCGGTGGCTGGCCCAAAGCTCTGGAACAGCCTCCCTCCACACATTAGACATGCACAGAACCTAGGGCTCTTTAAGTCTCAGCTTAAAATGCACTTGTTTTCACTGGCTTTTGAGGCCTGATAGCCTACATCTCCTGTCCTGTTTGTGTCCTGTCCTTTTATTGTTCTGTGATTATGTGCACTTTATTCTGTTTTTTGTTTTAGTTTATTTTATATATTGTACAGCACTTTGGTGCAACTTCGGTTGATTTTAAACGTGCTTTATAAATAAAGTTGACCTTGACCTTGACCTGAGTATCCCCTCACATAGACTCAATCAGATACTTGTAAATAGCGAGGGACGCACCTGATCTAGCCGAGACCTGATCCTGCGGTTCATGAGCAGCTCAGCTGGCGTTGCTCCCGTGGTGGTCTGGGGGCATGATCTGTACTTGAACAGGAACCTGGATAGCTTTGTCTCCAGACTACCTTCCCCCACCTTCTTGAGTCACTCCTTGACTGCCCGCTCTGCACAGCCATTTGAGGACGGGTGGTATGGTGCTGTTGTGACATGCTGTATGCCATTCTTTTGTAGGAAGTTCTTGAACTCTGCACTGACCAGACTTGTCCCATTATCACTGACAATCACTGCAGGGGTGGCAAAAATGCTTCTCGGTCTCTCGATAGTCATGGATGAAGTAATAGACGACATTGGGTGAGCCTCGATCCATTTTGAATAGGCATTTACGACGATGAGGAGCATCTTCCCCAATACTGGCCCACAGAAGTCCAGAGGCAGCCTCATCCATGGTTGGTCTGGCCACTCCCACAGGTGTAGCGGTGCTGTTGCAGGGGGGGCTTGGTAGGACTGACATGCATGACATTCCCGCACAGCGGACTCTAAATCAGCGTCCATGTTTGTCCACCATACGTAGCTGCGGGCCAAAGACTTCATTGGTGAGACCCCCGGACCCCCGGATGAGCTTCATGAAGCTCCTCAATCATGATTCGTCTGCCTTGAGGTGGGATTATCACTCTACTTCCCCACAGTATGCACCCTCCTCCACGCTCACTTCCTTTTTTCTTCTTATGTATGGCTGCATTTCTGGGTTGTTGCAGTACTCTGAGGGCCAGGAGTCCTGCAGCAGAGCCTTAGCTGATCGGCAGGGGGAGCCTGCTCAGTGCATCCGCGTTCCCGTGTTTTGAGCCCTCCTTATACTCCAAGGTGTACTCATAAGCTGCCAAAATCAGTGCCCATCTTTGCCTTCTGGCTGTTGCGAGGTGTGGGATGCCTTTTCTCTCCCAGGAGGTCCAGCAGCGGTTTGTTGTCTGTCACAATGGTGCAGTGTTTCCCAAACAGATACTGGTGGAATTTCTTAAAGGAGTAGTAAAGGGAAAAATCATGTTTAGCCCTGTTTTAAGGTTACTTATGATCCTATACAATGGTTCAGATCAAAAAGTTGACAAAACTAGCACTTTTGAGAAAGTGTGATAATTGCTCTACCACCGTTTTGGTCATACAATGGATGTGGGTGAGCACTGTGGAAAATCATTCAAAAAATGTTAAACTCTTGTATATGATCATAAGTAACCTTAAAACAGGGCTAAACATGATTTTTCCCTTTACTACTCCTTTAAAGTTACCCAATGTAGTTTTTGACCATTAGTATGCGCTCTAGAGCAAATTCGAGGTGTTCCCCGAAAATTGCGTACTACGTCATTGCGTCAATACGTGGAGCACATAATAGTGACGTTTCACACATCTTTGTCGTTTTCAAAACATTAGCTAAATATCATTTTCCGAAGAAATTACAAGGTAGGAAAGACATTCAAGTGATTCATCATGTTTATTAGACTACAAGAAAGTAGTACAGTAGGACCCCACTTATCCGAACCCAACGGGACCGAAGGTCGTTCGTATCTCTGAAATGTCCGGATGACTGAAACGTATGTTAAAATGCACCAAATTCAATAAGTGGTATACTTGTTTCATATAGACTCATAATACACCGAAAAATACCCCTAATTACTTGCATTTTGTGCTCGACATTTTCCCGCTTTAGAGTAACAAAGAAATGAAACGTGACAATAGGCTACAGCCTACAGGCAACATGTAGATCTACATACAGTTCAGTTTTTATTCACAGTAGGATACAGTACATGTTTACTATGACAGATTTAAGTACAGTACTGTAATGAAAATCCCACCAGTAACCAGATAGCAGGCTAAAAAAAAAGAGTTTTTTAAGCCTGTCCGGTAGACAGGGAGGTTGGGATCTCTGAAATTGGGATTAGTGGGGTCCTACTGTAGTTAAGCATGAAGCCTAAGAAGTACTTCAACTGTGTCTGGTCAGTTGGCTGTGGAGCGCTTGCAATGGCCTGTACCTTGTGTTGACTTTCGTTGTCTTTTATCATTGTCCTTATTAAGCTCTGCGTTGTGTTTTGATTACAATATAAGACGGCCCCCAATCTCAAACAATACCACACAGTCCAGTGTCTCCTTGTTCTGATGTATTCCAAATTAATCTCTCCAACACAGGATTTGAGCGACATCAAAAACTGTTTATTCCAGAAGGGTTAACATACAAAAGACGATGGCATAAAGTCTAATGTACACTTGACCTCTCTGTATGCTGTCTGAACTCAAATTAAAGCATTGGTCTCGTTGCAACGTTCTTATGGTTCGGGTGTCCCCCCCCCCCTCGTCTCTTCTCCGATAAGACTGTCTTTCTCGTCTCTTCTGTGGCCTTGTTTGGTCAAGATAAGCTACGCCGCCTCGGCGCTAACCACAACAATTGCTGTTTAGCACAGAATGTACCAGCCCTAAGAATGTCATCTTTATCTCATAAGTCTATGGAAGAGGGACACTGTTTTCTTACAGAACACACCAGCTACAGTCATACTCAGAGGTCGATCATAATAATTTAGAAATAGCTAACAGGATCAGATTAAATCAATATTTCTTTGAAAATCAGCCAGATTCAACACTTATCTGCTACGGAATGAATTCCTTTTTCGTTGATCCTGTATCCCAGGTACACCACCTCTGGTGCCATGAAGACACATTTCTCTCTCCTATGCCTGGGGCTGATGACACCCCATAGGGTAGCCTGGTGTACTGGTATAAACCACGGTGGGTGTTAATTGTTGTGAACTTCTTAGATTCTTCATCCCGTGGGAGTTACTTGTATGCCTGAGACATGTCTAGTTTGGTGAATTTCTGTCCCCCCCCCAGTACTGCCAACAAGTCCTCAGTTTTTGGAATTGGGTAGTTATCTATCTTAGACACTGGATTCACGGTAACTTTATAGTCCCCACATATTCTAGTTGTTTTGTCTGGTTTAAGTATAGGAACTATGGGAGCGGCCCACTCGGAAACTCACAGGCTCTATGATGCCTTCCTTCTCTAATCTAACCAACTCTGTCTCAACTTTGTCCTTGAGGGCATATGGCAGAGGCCTGGCTTTGAAATACCTTGGCTTGGCCTCGGGGTCAACAGAGATCTTTGCTGTAGCTCCCACTAAACTGCCCAGCTCACCTTAAACACCTCTCCGTGTTGTGAGAGTAGCTCACTCAACTCCTGCTGCTGACCTGTATGTAGTCTGAAAATGGCCCTCCAGTCTAGCCTAATGGCCTCTAGCCAATTTATCCCCAAGAGATTAGGCCCCTCCCCTCTTACCACTATCAATGGCAACTGTCTGGTCTGCCCCTTGTAACTGACTTGTGTGTACATCTTGCCTAGCACCCCTACACTATCTCTGGTGTACATATACAGCTTTGTTCTTGTATGGTGGAGTTTCCCCCCTCCCATCTTCCTGTATGTTTTCTCATTCACTATAGTCAGGCTTGCCCCAGTGTCTACTTCAAACTCAATGTTGCATCCATTCACTGCCATCTGCTCTCTGTATGGCTCTACTCTTTTTTCATCATCGATATTGTACATCATGTGGGCATACTCCTCTTCCTCTTCTTCCAGTCTGTGACGCGCTATGGCTTCTACCATACGGACTTGTGGTCACGATTGATCAGATAGCTGGTTGGCTTGGTTCCACGATTGAAAATCTTCAATCAGTATCCCTGCACACCGCACTGATCACTATACATATACACACTGTACATACAAACTTTGAAGTTACCATTTAAATACATTTGTAAATATTACACTTACGTATTCATTCAATTCAACCATAACATTTCTGTGACCTTTTGGGATGTTTGCTTTGGCATTGTAAATGTATGTTTCCCATGCCAATAAAGCCCTTTGAATTGAAGTAAAATATAGAAGACATACAGATAGTATATAATATATAATAATAATATAATATCCATTCATACTTGGATGGATGGATGGATGGATAGATGGATAGGGATTTGTGTTAGTGAAAATGTGCTTTACTGAGACGGGAAGCACAGGGTGTAATCTTACCAGTCTCAATATGCTCTCCTGTGAAATGTATCGCAATCCCAATATTTGTACATGTTTGGCATGGCTTGGACTTGAGCATTCCCCTGGCACTTGTTTTCACTGCTCCCACGGAGGACTATGTGCAAGTCATACCAGATGCCTACAAATAGATGGACTCCACTTTGCGTGTGTAAACTGTAGAATAATTAGGCATTACAATCAGGTAAAGAAATATGAACACATGCTCATTTCTCAGATTTCCAGAATCTATTTGGCTGCGCTCACGCTATATTGTTAGAAGTAGGCCTAATCTATATTGTTAGAAGTAGGCCTAGGCTATATTGATAGAAGTAGGCCTAGGCTATATTGATAGAAGTAGGTCTAGGCTATATTGAGGGAAGTAGGCCTAGGTTATATTGATAGAAGTAGGCCTAGGCTATATTGTTAGAAGTAGTCCTAATATATATTGTTGGAAGTAGGGCTAATCTATATTGTTAGAAGTAGGCTGGGACTGACTGCCCCCCTGATCAAAAAGTCAAACTGCGCATATGAACATCATGTCACTAGAGAGACAGAAACAGCAGGATCCAGAGATGGTAAGGGACTGTGGTAGAACTAACAGAAGGAAGTTCATAGAGAAGCAACTAGAAATGAATCCAGAGGCCTATTAACAATGAGATGCAAATAAAAAGGCTATGTTAAGGGAAAGACTTCATGAACAATTAAACAGGACAACAATAGGCAGGCTTTTTAGAGATCGTGTCATCTTTGATGATCTTTGCATGTGTAAACTGTAGAATAATTAGGCATTAAAATCAGGTGAAGAAATATGAACACATGCTAATTTCTCAGATTTCCAGAATCTATTCTGCTGCTCTCACTTAAAATAAACCATCTCTCCAGTCTTGAAAGTTTTCCTCCCTCCATACAGTCAGTCCCTACATCTCACCCACTTGGTTTTCTCCCTCCCTCTCTTCCTTCATCTTTCCTTCCTCCCGTCTCTCCCTCCCTCACCTGTTTGTTCTTATGAAACCACCCCCTCTCTCCCCCAGGTATGTGAACTGTGCCCGTACTGAGGAAGAGCAGAACCTGGAAGCGTTTCAGTACCGTGGAGGGATCCTGTTTCGCTGCTGTCGGCTGTTGGCTGTCGGGGAGGAGCTGCTGGTCTGGTACGGACAGGAGTACAGATACAAGAGCATCTCCTTCAACTACGTCTGGGAAGAAAAGAGCACCGCTAGAGGTATCTGTCCTCAACTCTTCTTCCCTCTGTCTTCTCCATCTCTCTCTCATCCACCTCTTTCCTTAAAGCTGAAAGAACAAGAGGTCTGCTGGTCATAATAATAACCGCTGTCCAAGTAGCTCTCCACTACCGTCCTTCCTCTCCTCTGTCTTTTTCCCATGGTGCCAGCCAGCAGGCAAGACATGGGCATACAGCGTGAAATTCAGGACACTCATGGATGCAACGATACAGAGGGCACTATGTCATGAACTGCGATGGTGCCTGTTCAAATCGCTGTTGTGAGGCACGCAAATTGCCAATATAAGGCAGGCACACTTGCTCAGAACAAAATGGAATGCTGTTAGTTGCCATGGAACATGGTAGCTTGACTTAACTAGAGCTAGCACTCCTAAAGATATCTAAGGTTGCTATTGCCGTGGGCTTCAATGTATTCATGCCTGTTTTCTCTCCTTTCTCCTCTTTTCTTTTTCTCTCTCCTCTGTCGCTCTCCTTCACTCGAGCTCAGCCAGAGGAACCTCTTACATATCTTTCTCTCTCCTGTCCTCAATCTGAAGTTGTGGTGTCGTCGTGTTTCGCCCCCCACTAGTTACATGCGTATAAACACTCTATACAGTATTTGCACTTGTAATACAGGTGTGAGAATACTTTTTAATGTTTGTCTCTTTCTCTTTCACTCTCCCAGGAGTGATGTCAGACTTGTCCCAGACTCAGGTGTTCTCCTGCTCTGTGTGCCCATTCACCTGCACCTCCCAGATCTACCTCAACAAGCACCTCAAGAGGAGCCATGACAACCTCTACGTCTCGCTCTCTCGTCTCTCGAGCAGACAGATCAGACCAGAGATTCTCTGCTCCTCCTCCTCCTCTCAATCACTCCCTATCACCACCTCCAACACCCCCCTCACCCCAGCTACTGCCCAGAGACAGAGAGACACAGACAAGCCAAGACCGTACCACTGTGAACAGTGTGGGAAGAACTTCACTAAGTCAGGAAATTTAAAGACACACCAACGTGTTCATACAGGAGAGAAGCCATACCACTGTGACCAGTGTGGGAAGAACTTCACTACGTCAGGAGAGTTAAAGACACACCAGCGTGTTCATACAGGAGAGAAGCCATACCACTGTGACCAGTGTGGGAAGAACTTCACTACGTCAGGAGAGTTAAAGACACACCAACGTGTTCATACAGGAGAGAAGCCATACCACTGTGACCAGTGTGGAAAGAACTTCACTACGTCAAGAGAGTTAAAGACACACCAGCGTGTTCATACTGGAGAGAAGCCATACCACTGTGTCCAGTGTAGAAAGAACTTCACTACGTCAGGATATTTAAAGACACACCAGCGTGTTCATACAGGAGAGAAGCCATACCACTGTGACCAGTGTGGGAAGAACTTCACTGAATCAGGACAGTTAAAGATACACGAGCGTGTTCATACAGGAGAAAAGCCATACCACTGTGACCAGTGTGGGAAGAACTTCACTACGTCAGGACAGTTTAAGACACACCAGCGTGTTCATACAGGAGAGAAGCCATACCACTGTGTCCACTGTGGAAAGAACTTCACTACGTCAGGAGATTTAAAGACACATCAGCGTGTTCATACAGGAGAGAAGCCATACCACTGTGACCAGTGTGGAAATATTTTCACTACGTCAGGAAATTTAAAGGAACACCAGCGTGTTCATACAGGAGAGAAACCATACCACTGTGAGCAGTGTGGAAATAATTTCACTACGTCAGGAGATTTAAAGAAACACCAGCGTGTTCATACAGGAGAGAAACCATACCACTGTGACCAGTGTGGAAATAATTTCACTACGTCAGGAGATTTAAAGAAACACCAGCGTGTTCATACAGGAGAGAAACCATACCACTGTGACCAGTGTGGAAAGAACTTCACTACGTCAGGAGAGTTAAAGACACACCAGCGTGTTCATACAGGAGAGAAGCCATACCACTGTGACCAGTGTGGAAAGAACTTCACTCAGTCAACACACTTAAAGACACACCAGTGTATTCATACAGGAGAGAAGTCATAGCCATAGCCTTAGGACTGGATTACACTACTGAGTTTTTCTGGAGGCAGATCGATACATCCGGGGCCATGTTTTGGCGCTTGAAATCCAGCGATGCGTTCTAGTGTAATAGGCAGATCTGGAGGCCTTTGGAAAAAAACTATAGGAATAGGGCTACACTGTAACGCTGTATTCACTTCACCTTATAACAATCAAACAGATGATTTACGAGTTTGAGCTACATAGTATCTTACTGTATACTTTAGTTAATCAGACAAGCAGATAATATCGTAGGAGGAATTTAACTGTATTCCATGTTTGCAGGTTCCACCCAAAAAGAAGACATTTCAAATCATAACCTACACAAGAGTAGACACCTCAATTATCTTGTTAAAAGAAAAGTAACTAGCAAAACGTTTTCTTGTTAAACCTTTTTATTGAGCTATCGCTATATAAGATATATATTGAGATATGCCGCTACACGTGTGGGTAGGATCCCTAGCTCAGTCTTGTGTTCCAGACAAACAGCAACTTGATCACACCTGTCTGAACTTCCCAGCACTCCTGCCCTTTTCTTTTTCAATAATATCTCTATTCAATACTCAAATACAGTCCAAATGTTCCGATGTATTGTTTTTTTTAAGTCCTTCATCCATTCCCTCACGATATAGCTCCCATATTATGACATATGTTTTTACGAATATGCCAACTATCTGTCCCGCATGGTGTCGTTCTAAAACATCACCATCGAGATGAATAAGCCTACTATTTTAAACCGCACCACAGATATGAGCAAACATGATTTAGGGTACCTAATAGGCCAGTAAAAGCAGATGTTTGCTTTTGCAAAAGAACCCCTAAAATATTACAGTTTAATCTGGAATAATATTCTGAAGTCAGATCTGTAATCATTCTACAAGCAATTGGTTTATTCGGGTGAACCAATGAGTGCGTTTACATGCACTCAATAAACCTTGCTTGAACGGAATATTGACAATGGCCATGTAAACATCAATAAACCGTTTGAATAAACGGAATATGGGCATATTCCGAATATAAAAAAAACGAATAAGTCCCCTGGTTTATTCCTTTTCCAAACCGAATATTGAGTCATGTATACGCTTATTGGTTTATTCCCACCAAAAGGAACATGAATTTGTGCTCTGCGCATGTTTTATTCGCAAGGAATCTTGGTTCTAGATTGCTGAACTAACGTTAGCCATTCTCAAAATGCAATACAACACAAATCTATAGTATATTTCATAGGTAGGCCTACAGTTTATTTTATTCTGCAAAATCAATTCTGTTATGTCTAAACAAACTAGTTTTGTACTGACTATTCTATTTGTTGCTGCTGTTTTGATTGTATTTCTGCTTGTTATGTTCTCTCCTGTTCTGTGATTGTATTTATGTATTTCCCACCAATCCTAGCTGCGAATCTTCATCCAAAGGGCCCGGGGGGCTCTGGTGTGAACGAGTGGCATATGAAAGAGAGCCACAGCACCGGCGTTTAACATTTCCTCTCGTTTTTTCCTTTCAGTAAGGAAGTGAATGAGGAGGAGTGTGAAGTGGTGTTGCTGGATGAGAGCAAGCACTATAGCGCACCACAAACATATAGCTATCGTTTCCATTCTTTGCTGTCTGGGGAGATGGGCTAAACAGGAAGAAGAAACGCGCCGAAAAACTTTCATTGCGATGACGTCCTCCGTGCGTCGCTGGTTTAAATTCGGAATATAACGAATGATTACAATTACCATACAGGAATATTCATTTTTGCTTGCGCATGTAAACTCCTTATTCCTAATGTTTCAATAACCGGAATATGGACAATAAACCGAATATTGAGTGCATGTTAACGTAGTCAGTGATAAAAAATCTAAATAGGAATTGGATATGGAGTTTGGATTATTGGAGAAAATGAAAAGAGGAACATGAGGAAGATCCTTGGTGAACTGAATAATACGGCAGGCCTTATCCTATAGGCCTATGGAATGCTCTTCAGGAAGTTGGGTGAATGAATGGATTTAATTTTGTCCTCTGGGTAAAAGTTTGAAAAAAAACTGTTTAAATTAATTCCAATATACCTGGTTGAGTTCATGGTTTACAACCATTCATCTCTTACAATATACATGAATAAATTATCAGATGAACAGTAGTAATGGTAGGCTATAATATTGTTATCACAGCAGTGCAGATTGCAATTAGAGATTGGAATAAGTAGAGTATCTTTTTGGATTTGAGATTATTTTAAAAGCAGGGGATGCGCTCCACACATGGAATACAAACTGGGATGGAAATGTATTTGTTGGTGACTGTTGGCGTTGGTTGGATGGTATTTTAAACTCTTAACTTTTCAGAATGTTTTTTTTTCATTAGCCTTTTTAATAAACATTGTATAACCTGAGAGAGGTACTGTAGAGTGTGTTCATTTGTGTTCCTGCCTCAGTATCCAACCCTGGACTGACCCCACCTCAGTATCCAACCCTGGACTGACCACCCCTCAGTATCCAACCCTGGACTGACCCCCCTCAGTATCCAACCCTGGACTGACCCCCCTCAGTATCCAACCCTGGACTGACCCCCCCCTCAGTATCCAACCCTGGACTGACCCCCCCCTCAGTATCCAACCCTGGACTGACCCCTCCTCAGTATCCAACCCTGGACTGACCCCTCCTCAGTATCCAACCCTGGACTGACCCCTCAGTATCCAACCCTGGACTGACCCCTCAGTATCTAACCCTGGACTGACCCCTCCTCAGTATCCAACCCTGGACTGACCCCACCTCAGTATCCAACCCTGGACTGACCCCACCTCAGTGTCTCTGCATGCCTCTTCCATTGCTCCCAGGGAGAGTCATGCAGGTGTCTGGTTGGTGTTCATAGACCTTTGTTGACTTTCGTTGTCTTTTATTATTGTCCTTATTAAGCTTTGCGTTGTGTTTTGATTACAATAAAAGACGGCCCCAGATCTCACACAATACCACACAGTCCAGTGTCCCTTCTTTATGTGTGTTCCAAATGAATCTCTCCAACACAGGATTTGAGCGACATCAAAAGCTGTTTTTTTACAGAAGGTTAAACATACAAAAGACGATGGCATATAGTTTAATGTACAGCTGACCTGTGTATGCTGTCTGGACTCAAATCAAATCATCTGAGCTCGAGCACGGTTCTTATGTGGTTTGAGTGCCCCCACCCCCCCCTAGTCTCTTCTCCGATAAGACTGTCTTTCTGGTCTCTTCTGTGGCCTTGTTTTGTCAAGTCAAACCTACGCCGCCTTGGCGCTAACCACAACAATTGCTGTTTGGCACAGAGTGTACCAGCCATGGAATGTCATCTTTATCTCATAAGTCTATGGAAGAGGGTCACCATTTCTTCCAGAAAGCTCCAGCTACAGCCATACTCAGAGGTCAATCATTATAATTAGGAACAGCTAACAGGATCAGATTAAACCAATATTTCTCTGAAAATATTCAACACCTTCCAACACCAAAGTGTAAATAATTCCTCAATGGGACTGAGGAATGGGGAGTAAGGGGGTAACGGTGTATCCACCTGTGAAGTTATGTATGGTGGTTGGTGAACCAGTTCCAGACCAGAGCAGCCTGGTGGAAACTAACATTATCCCACATGACAACAAACCTGGGCTGCTCTGCTCCATCCTGTACAACTGCATTACATAGAGTACCAGATATGTCATTGTGAGTGGAGTGCACTTCTAAAGCATAGAGCGCTTTACAATATCTTCTCTCATTCACTCACCAATGGTAGCCAGCTGGTGTTAGCTTGCTCTTTGGGATAAATTAGTGTCTTACTCAAGAACACGTCAACGAAGCAGAGGAGATAGCTGGAATTGAACTGGAGGCTCCCAGACGGCTACTCTACCCCCTGAGCTGCTGCCGCCTCCTCAGAACGTGATCATGTGTGCAGTACTGGATGGACCTAGGGTGGCATGGTGATGGAGAACTCCTTGCAGATGTAGGAACCTCTTGAAAATGTTTTCAGCCCTCAAAGGCCATATCTAGGTTTTTGCAGGGTGATAATCAATCTAGTAATTATATTCCGTAAACTAAGGCATGTTTAAATGATTTTATTGTGAGCTCACAAGGTATGTCTGATCTCCAGAGCAGGGATATCAGAGTACAAATGTGTGGTCAGAAAACAATGAGTCTCATACTTCAGCCAAAATGACCTCATCTTGACCTCCTCCTTATCTCTCTGGGCTAGTGGAAAGGGCTCTCCCCCTCCCCCAACTTAACATTCTTGAAGCTCACAGACCTGCTTCCACACACCACAAAACACTGTTTCTTCTTCCAGGAACACAAGGTGATATTTCCCCCATGCTGCCCAGGGACATTCACAACAGCTCTTTGTCCTGTAACATCTGAGCCCCGACGCCTGGTTTTAGATAGATTGAATCCAGCTTCGTCAATGAAAATGAGGTTATGACGCAGTGCAGCTGGGCCAAATACCACCAATAGGCCGTTCACACCTCTCATATTGAAATGAATGGAATGCACAAGAACAAGAGCCCTGGATCAGGTCCAAATCCAGCCAGCTTGCTAATAACACCACCAGCTGACATTAACTAGCCAACTTCAGATAGAAATCTAACCAGGTAGATATGAATAGGCTACAGCAGGATCTAGACTAGTCGTAACGTTAGAAGACCATAAACGCAAATGAAAACGCAAGTGCTCATTTTACCATACTTTGGAAAATAAGTACCCTAACACACCCTATAGAACATGTAATCTATGGGCTGCAGCTATTGAGTCTGAGAGAAATAATAATAGGCACAAATCCTCATTAAATCCATTTTAATTCATTGCTTTTATCTCTAGCAATATTGATTATGCTCTCCTAAAGCTATGATCAAAGTTTTGATAACTGAGGCACAATTTAGGGACCCAAATAAGATTGAGTCCACCCAAGAAAAAACAAAACGAATAATTCCCTTTATTTGACAAACCAATCATAGTCTACATACCAGTGATTATACCAATATGAGGTCATTTTAAGATCAATCAAACATTGACATTCAGTTCCGAGTCCGGGTCCAGAACCAGGGCTACAGCCAACAGCAGGGGGAGGCGGACTGGACTGGGAAGGTGTTTGCATAGTCCTTGAACTCTGCTCCCTTCTTTTCTCCTCCAGATCCAGGTACCTATAGCCGTCACAACGTGGCTAGCTAATTGTAGGCTATTCTTGACCCACGTTAACATTAGCAAAGCGGTGTACCTGCGCACATGCACAAACAGAGCAGTGCTACAAAGAAATCTATTATATTTATTTTCTCATACACTGGGCGTTTGGTGTTGCCAAGCAATAGGCTCTTTGCTTTGCACAAGTTCCACTACTTCCTGAAATTCTACAGGCATCCTTATTTCCTGTCCTATACCATTGTGCCGCACACCTGATTAATCACTTCCATCCAATAGTACAGGACAGGAAATAAATATGCCTGTAGAATTTCAGGAAGTAGTAGAGCTTGTGCAAAGAGCCTATTGTCAGACAGTACTTCAGGAACAGTGTAAATCACACAAGTCAACTGCTTGCACGTTGCATGTCTGTGACTGATAAATCGTCAATGACGTGTAAATTGTTGAAATTCATGTTGAAATGAAGCCCCCTCTTTTCCATTGCAACTATAGCAGAGGCCGTTATTCACATAACAGTTGACCGTGTTTGCTTTCTTCACTGACAGAGAGAGAGAGGGGGAAAGAGGGAGAAGATGAAAAGATTTCATCAAACAAAGCTCAGCTTTGGAACGCGAACTGTGGAGGACAAGATCAAAAAGAAAGAGGTGATGATGGTGGTACACTGCCTACTCTTTACTTAACATGATGGGAAAAGTACATTGACGGGATAAATTGTATGTCTGTATATAGATAAACAAATAGACAGGTATGTAGGTGTGTATAAATATACACAGTATGCATGATTATGTTCGGTTAAAAGTATATAATTTGTTGACAGGAAACCAAGAGGTACAAGAGAGTGGAAGAGAGGGGACAGGAGGAGAGGACATAGAGATGAGAGGTGAGATACCTGATGTTAGCCAAAGAGACGCTACATTAATTAGATCCTGGCAAGTTTAAAAAATAATGTGGATGGATGGGTGGGTGTGGGGGGGGGTGTTTATAGCTTATGTTTATGTTTTGTTAATTTGTGGACAGGAGATGAAAATGGACACCACAGTGGAGGAGAGGTGACGGGAGGAGACCAGCATGGACAAAAGACAGGAGGAGAGGTGACAGGAGG
This sequence comes from Borostomias antarcticus, assembly GCF_949987555.1. NCBI lineage: Eukaryota > Metazoa > Chordata > Actinopteri > Stomiiformes > Stomiidae > Borostomias > Borostomias antarcticus. Next base: position 4,688,825 of record NC_140234.1, read on the forward strand.
AGACCAACATGGACAAGAGTGGAAGAGAGGTGACAGAAGGAGACCAACATGGACATCAGAGTGGAGGAGGCCAGGCTGGGAGAGAGGTGACAGGAGGAGCTAGTCTCATGTTTCTAATAGATGGTGTGTTCTCATCAACATTCACTTAAGTTGTGTCCTCTCTGGATGACCTCCACTGCTCTCAGTTAAAGATGATATTAATCCAATATGATGTGTGTTGTTCTTTATAGATCTAGCCTCTTAATTCTGCTCTCAAAGTGCACCAGATTGAAGCACCACAACTAAATGACCTCGCTATTACAAAAATCCTGCGTACGGCCCTGGTCCTGAATGTTTCAGAGGGCAGATGATAACCTCCTTCTAAGCAAGGAGCAGGTGTTCATAATTCTGTCTGCATCACTACACTGATGGGACATTTTGGTTGTACCGTCTGATCACAACACTAACTGTTCTAATTTTTTAACCTATCTGTCTACATGTCTGTCTGTCTCTCTCTATCTTTCATTGTCTGCCCCTGTTTTATTATTGTATCAGAGGCTTCACGTTTGGTGATGGGACCTCAGTGGGTTAGAACAGACATGCTGAATAGACATAAAGATCTAGACATGGGCAGCATCTTTCCATCCATTTAAAAATAAATATGTATTATTTTATGCCAACCTACATTCAGTCTAGCCCTAACCCTAACCTCTTAGAGTGCAGAAAGTGTCGGCCAGCTGTGTCGTGTGTGTGTGTCTCCATTCTCAGCGTCAGTACATCCAGTTTGATAGTTCACCTGGGCCAGCAGACTAAGCAGAGCCTCGACCAAAACAAGGTGTCCTGAATGGTCTCCCAGGTCCGCCTTGTACAACTGAACTGTCATCCCAGTGTTTCAGTGTGGTCTACAAGCTATTCAATAAAACCTGGAGAAAATGATCTGTATCTTGTCTTTACACTTACAGCACACATGCTGCACAAATGATGACCTTAATTGTATGACACTTGTTTTGTAAAATGCACAAGGGTATCTCTAACTTGGCTAGACTGTGGATGTGGTGACTAGTCCAGGCCACTCAGCATGGTATAAGCTGCATACAGGTGAGCAGAAGCTGAAACGCTTGTTCCTTGGCTAGGACCAAGGCAGCTTGCCAGCAGGGTCAGGCCTGTGCCGGGAGGTCAGTACATTAGAACCCCCTTAGGCGGGCTGTATGTATTCTAGGTTCTCAAACTTATATTTGTGGTATAGAAAGGTAGAACTTGCTTGGTTGGTTATGCAAGTGTGTGTGTGTGTGGTACTGTTGATTTTCCTCCACACTCCTCTCTCAGCTATATGTTTCCCCTATGTGGATCTGAAAACAGTGATAGTGATTAAATTAGGTTGCTAAGAGAACTGCTAGTCACCAGAAGCATTAAAGAACATAACCCGTGCTGGAATTCTAGTGTATGAACAAATCAATACAAGTAGAGCACATCTACTGACAGGCTGGCTGAATGACTGGAAGACTGACTTGGGACCTCCACTGAGGGCATCCCAGTCCTGGCTATGGATCAGTAGGCTAGTGATGCTCCCCTGCCCCTGGGCTAGTGTAGACCATTGCTAGCCTCTACCCACAAGCCATTACATTGATCATAGGCCTACTAAGAGAATACCAAGGGGAGTCTTGGTAAGGCTTTTATCAGGGAGGTTGATGGATTACGTCTTTCAAGCTACATGATTTGCATTAAAAATATAATCTCTCTCTCACACACAGTCATGTAATCCAGTCAATCTAACTCCATAACAAATTGCATTAGGCCTACGTAACTAGCAAGCTAGCAAACTGTCTCTGATTGACCAAAGTAGAAATTGATTGACAGTTGACCCGCCCCCTGGAAGTCTCTGGGCCTGCAGAGATACACACTTGGGAAATTGAGGGGTCTTCTACAGGGCAATAAAGTGGGATCTCTGTATAAAAACGCCTAATGAGAAGCAGGGGGCTTGAAACCACAAGGGAACATGCATAATGGGTGGGGGACAACATGTTTACATGTGTACAGTACTTGTTGTTGTTGGCAACCCCGCCCCAATAGCGGACCTAGGACTACAACTGGCTAAATTGGCTCTGATTGAGAGACATGTGCCACTGATTGTTTGATTGGTTTCCATCTGCCTCGTTAGTATGTGTACAGTATTTCTAGCCTACATGTACAGTAGCTCCCATCGTGTTCTTTGTCTGTTCCATTTGCTGTAGCTGTGCATAATCCCTGGTGTTTCCGGTGCCATCTTGTAAGTCTGTAAGTTTATAAGCTCTGTCTTTTCTTCTTCACTTGTCGAGTGTATACCGTGGTTTTATTGTTTAGTCTTTGGTTTTGTGAAAACTGCTGAAACCTCAATGCACCTGTGACAGTTACATGCAGCCCTTGTGATTGCTTAAGTCAGTATGAAACCATCTATGGCTTCTCACATGGCAGGTAACTCAACAAGAGTTCAAGCCCAGGGGGGATGCAGAATAACAATGCTAATACATGTAAATACTCAGGCATTGTGCTGTGCATCATTACTTAAACTAGGCTACCTTTAACAAAAAAGATATCCACCAATGGCACAACTCAACTATTTCCGGTTTGATCTGTTACCTCAAAAAAATTTGATCTGACTGTAGCCTACTGCTCAGTGCTCAACAAGCTACAACTATAGCCAACCTGCTCACGATGGCGAAAAGAGCTATAAAAACAATTGACCACTTCTTCATAAAAAAAAATAAAACTGGCAATGCTAATGAAGAAGCTACCACTCCAAATGACACCACGGCAGGTGCAATCGAAGGCAGAAGTGCTCCAGAGGCTATCGAAGCTAGCACTAGCACTAGCAACATCACCATCGGCGAGGAAGCTAGCACCAGCAGGCAGTTGCAGTTTGATGTTGTGATGTTAAGCTTTCAAATCAAAGGTTATTTGTACAGTGCATTTCATACGCAGAGGCAACACAATGCACTTTACAGAGAACTAGGTGGGCATAGGTCCCACCCCTATATATTCCAGAGGGAAGCAAAAAAATATAGTATCACCCGGGGGTCAGAAAAGTGAGCTGTAAAAATTCTTCCCTGACCCCTCTCAACAAGGTGATCGAGCAAGCTCCTGGAGTATGTTTGTCTAACGGCTAAGAACATTTATAGAGCAATAAATTACATTAAATTGCATTTTCAGAGTAAGAAAGGCTAAAATACATCATAGGAGAGACATGGCAAACACTGGTGTATGTCTGTGTGTGCGTGAGTGTGAATGTGCCTGGGCCCAGATAGAGGCGAATATAATAATTGAATATAATATCTGAAAATATTAAAGAGAGAAGGTCGAATATCATTTCTGAGCTCAGTTGACAGCCATAGCGCCCACAGAGCCACAAAATGCATTCATGGGGCTCTGTGCTCTCAGTTGTACTTGAGTTGCGGTGTCCTCACACCCCTCATTTCATAACTTTCTCCTTCCTCTTCTGGGTTTTGTGTAAGTTGTGTGTCTGACACTACTGAGTAAAGAAACCAGGCACTTCCCTTTTCCACCCCAATCCTGCAACTCTCACATCCCCTGCAACTCATTGGGACAATTGCTCAACTTCCTGCTTGGAAGAGCTCAGCTCAGCAGAACACTACGGAGCCCTCTCCTCACAAGGCCACATGTAGGGTGTGTTTCAGGCTCCTGGGTCTGGTCCCTAGACGCAGCTTCAGCTGCATCAACTGGCTGAATCCCGGACCACCCCCAAATAAGGACGTGACACTATACTGTTACTGAGACACCAAACCTTTCTTTTCTTTTTTACAAAGCAAAATATACTTGGCAATGGAGAAAAGTGAATTGTGTCGAGTGCCCCCAGGTGGTGAGCTCTGGTACAATTTCATCGGGTGTGGGACAATGAGGCTGATGTCTACTGTAGGCTACTTGTCATGGTCAAGACACAGCAGCGTGTAAATGTCTGCTTACAGCATACCCATCTCAATCAATACTGTAGGTGAAAAAAGCACTGGTGGAGAAAGGAGCGTGGCTATAATGTAGATATACTGTATGTAGCCTACTGTACAGTATATCAAAACATCACTGGTCTGATCCGGCTTAAAAAGTGGCCTGAATGGGGCTACATTTCCCGGCCTGAATTATTTCCCCATTCCGCCCCTGATGTTGGGTATGGCTTAGTGCTCGGTCATAAAGTCATATTGACATGCTCGTGGTGTCTAGATGAAGTTTGATGCGTTGTACATATTGAATTGTCATTCGGATTTCTTATTAGCATACTGTTCACAACTGGCATTCTTTGTAAATAGATGGGACGGGACGGCAGAACTGTTTTTTTTTCTCACGTCAAAATGTTGCCCCCCCTACTCTCAGAGGGTAAAATCGCCTATGCTCAGAAGGGATGTCTTTGATCGCTTGTCATGTAGCTTATAAACTCTGAAGACGGTACTGGTTCCTCCTTGACTGACTTCACTGGTCATCCAGCCATAGGAGTAGTTTTAGGTATGGACGCTATATGGACATGTCCATACCAAAGCCACGGAAACACGAATTGTCCCTACCAAAAATAATACAGAGTGAAAACTGTAGTTTTTAATTACCATTCACAACTTGCGAAGCAAAACCGTTGGGAATTAAGGCCTGGTTGACAGCTGCGTTCAGCAAGCTATCCAATCAACAATGTACAGTAGCCTACTTCCCCCCTCCCTCCCTCAACAATGTACAGTAGCCTACTTCCCCCCTCCCTCCCTCCCTCCCTCTGTGACCCAGCGAGGGCCTCGCGAGCTCAGCAGCTCACAGCACATCGAGCATCGACTGACGTCAACAGCGGGGATTTTGATTAAGCAGAAGTAAGATTGAAGTTATTGAACAATAGGGAATACAATATGTTGACAGACAATTATTTTTCAGTAGGCCTACAGAGTTGTATCAATGATAATAGTTTAGTTTGCGTCCTACTAAATGCCTATGTAAACTGTAATGTTAGTGCTGGTGGTGCAGCTCAGAGCTGTACGTATTAGCTATAACGTTAGGTCTCGTAAACGTTTGCTGAGGCAGAGATAAGGTGCTGTAATGTTGTCATAACAGTTGTCTTTAGCTAGTAATAAATCAGTTTTGGTATAACCGTTGCAAACTCCTAGGTTTGAGCAATGACTAGCTAGGTTCACTCGCCCACTGAATTGCATAACAGGCTAAACAAACGAGACGAGACGTCTGGTTTGTTTATGCAATTCATTCCAAGTCCAGCGTAATTATGTTCATATTTCATATGCTACACAGAATAGGCTGTAGGCTACACGGAAAAGAGTGTTTCATGTCTGCAAGTAGTTTGATATTGTCAATCATTTCCCTTTTATGACCAGAAAAAATAAGACAAAAATGGACATTATAATTGTTTTGGTCAAAGCAGCAGAAAGGCAGGACCTGGAGAGGCAGGCGGGAGATGCATCAGGGTTACAGGTGAGATTATAGTCTGACTCAACAGATGTAGGTTTTGTGGATAAACCTTGTCATTCGTTGTCACATTGCCCAATCAGTGGCGACGGAAATTAATCTGATTCGGCCACCACCCAGATTCAATCCAGACTACGTGAAACAACAACAACCTATTGTGTCCCTATAAACTCAAATCAAACCTACGCCCCTGCATCCAGCTCAGGTTTAACTTTACATGATGACAGGCTGTGAATATGTTACAGTATATGTATTTTGTTCATAAACACATAAAGACCATGAGGTGAAGGCTTGGATCATTTATATATCATATTTGTGTAGGGTTAGCTAGTTATGGATAATTCTACACCGTGGAAGTGAATGGAAATGAATATTTGAATTTCTATGAATTGCAATGTTTCTAGGCATCGAATTAAACTACTTTATTTGACATTTTACTTTGGCCTCTTCCTTAAGCATGTATTCAACACAATACTATTAGCTGAATGAAAAGTACTTAAACAGATGTATAATGTGACAAAAAAGGCAATTTATTATTTTGGCCGGTAAAAAATATACTTGGCCGGCGGATTTTTTCATCTACCAGTCCCCTTGGCAGGTGAGCCAAAAAGTTAATTTTCATCCCTGACTGTGCTCCTCCCCCTTGCACACCAGATACCCGAGTACTCCAGACACTACGTTCTTTAACAAGTTGTTGTCTTCAAGACCCTGCCATGGCCCTATCTCTAAGCACAGCTGATGCCAACTTTTCTGCACTGAAATCGATACATTTCAGTGTGCAACACCATGAACAATGAAAGACTGACTGATATCGGGGTTCCAAGTGCAGTGTTGCCAGCTCCTCTGTAAGGGAAGTAGCTGTTGGTTCTCCCAAAAGTAGCTAGAAGTAGTAATCAATTAATTTGCATAATATGCCATTCTGAAAGATTCAAAATGGATAGAAAAGGCTGATCAGGCAGTTTCAAACTAACCATTTAGTCCAGGGGCCTATCCAGAGTCGGTACCACCTAAAGTGACCAAATAATATCGGTATTTTGTCTTCCTACATGTGTGTAGTTTATATTTTGGTATGATACACGGCCTATCTACTGTAGTAGCTTAATGCTGGACCAAATACATTTTCTCAGCACCCCAGTACCCCACTTATAGTACAATAGGCACTAGCACTAAATGTTAAACATTAACTCCATAATTATGTTAAAAACGTACTTTATGGAACACTCAATGTATTTATTTACGAATATCAATGTTTAATCCAGTGTAATTAGGAGAAATGTAAACAGTACAGTAGCCAAAACACACTAACAGAAGCCCTATGAGGAATGTAACAAACTGGACCCACTGGTCCAAGCAGCAGTGGGAGGAGTTAAGGTTAGATATGATAAGTAATGATCATTAGATAAGCTATAATATAGTGATAAGCAGTTCCTCATACCTAAAATGTCTTCATATCTAAAATATGTCATGAGACATTCCTAAACCCAAAGGAATGAAGCAGAAGTCAATTAAGGTCACAACAGGTGATCATCAGATTAAAAAGGACATGGAGAGGCTGGTGTTTCCATCTTCAGAAGTGTTCGTTTGAAAGTGAACCCACAGATAGATACAGTATCTCCAACATAATAAAGAGAACAGGTGAATAGAGTTAAAATGATTAATCAGGCCTAGGTCTGTGTTTCAGAAGAACATCTCCACTCTTCATAGTGTTTATAATCTGATAATCTGCATCCTCTGCTTGCAGTTTGAGGTCTCCTAGGTGAGCTCTGTGCAACACCGCCACTATGTGGTTGACTGCTATCATTGCATGTTGATGAAGGTCTTCGGGTGGCCAGTTAAATAGTGTTACAGAAACATGACAATAACTAGAATAGCGCTCAGAGAGCACAGACCTCTGCCTGTGATGCATTTCGTCAGCATGTACAGTTCTTTTTTAGTTTAGCAGTTCTATATGGCCAACTTGAAACTGCATGTTGCAGATGAAATATTGATCACCTTGATGAAGCTGAATCTGTTGTAGTGTGAGACCAAGCTGATCAGGGTGCTGTTCTGGGTTTAAAATGACCCACCATAGGAATTGAATGGGTAAAATGACCCGCTATAGGAAATGAATGGGTAAGACAATATTATGTTCATCCAGCAGATGGAAAACATCCCCATACACACCCACAGCCACAACTCACCTGGGTTACCCGGGTTCACGGTCTACAGTAAAATGAGCCCCCGTTTTATAGTGTTCAAGGCCAAATTTGACTGATCTGTTTTAACTGCTCTTATATGAACACAAAAACCATAAATCCCCAAATGAATGTGAACCACCTGAAGCATTCAGGTCAATACCATTCTCTTAGTGTACACCACATGCTCCCCCACACGTCCATAGTGTGAAACCACTTGGATACTGAAAGGGTATCCTGGTAGTACTGTACCTCTTGAAGAGGTGTGTTTTGAGCCTGCAGCGAAAGATGGGCTGCGACTCTACTGTCCTGACGTCAGTGGGTAGTTCATTCCACCACTGTGGGGCCTGGACAGAGAAGAGCCGTGACCGCGTCATTTGACTACAGGGGCCTCGCAGTGACGGGGCAACCAGTCCTCCCGAGGTAGCAGAGTGTAGTGGTCAGGCGGGAGTGTAGGGTTTGATCATGGCCTGGAGGTAGGAGGTAGCTGTTCCTTTCATTGCCCAGCAGGCTAGTACCAGAGTTTTAAACTGGATGTAAGCTGCTACAGGGAGTCAGTGTAGAGAACGGAGAAGGGAGGTTGTGTGAAAAAACTTGGGGTGGTTGAAGTCCAGGCACAGAGCAGCTTTCTGGACAAATTCCACGGGTTTAATGGCTAACGCCATGGCCCCAGCAAGGAGGGAGTTGCAGTAATCCAGGCGGGAGATGAGAAGGGCCTGGATCAAGGTTATTATAGTTAACGAAAACTAACGAAAAAATGAAGACGGAGGAGTAGTAAAGGGAAAATGCATGTACCGAGGTGCTCATCTAGGCCCTTGTCATCTCGCGTTTGGACTAGTGCAACTCCCTCCTTGCTGGGGCAGCCCTGCCTCGGCCATTAAACCCCTGGAACTTGTCCAGAAAGCTTCTGCTCGCCTGGTGTTCAACCACCCAAGTTCTCCCACAAACTTCCCTTCTCTGTTCTCTACACTGGCTCCTTGTAGCAGCTTGCATCCAGACTCTGGGACTATCCTATAGGGCAATGAATTAAACAGCTCTCTCCTACCTCCAGGCCATAGTCAAACCCTACACTCCCTCCCAACCACTATGCTGTGTTACCTAGGGGTGAGTGGTTGCCTTCTCACTCCGACGCTCCAGCGGTCGATCGACACGGTCACGGCTCTTAACTGTCCTGGCCCTGCAGTGATGTAATGAACTGCCCACTGACATCAGGACAGCAGAGTCGCTGCCCATCTTTTGCCGCAGGCTCAAAACTCACTTCTTCAAGAGATACAGTAGTACCACGATCCTCCCTCTTAGGCGCCTAATATATTTTTTGTTTGCTATTCTGCACTTTGCCTTCAGCACGAGACTATGCACTAGTCACTTGTTTTAGAAAGGAGATGCACTTCTGAGTTCTGGCAAGTAGTACATTGGCTTTTCCTACGTTAAATTATTTTTTTTTTTATAAAAGTGTCAGCTAAGTGAATGTAATGTAATATAATGTTTACTTCCCAAATTAAATGCATTAGATCTCTGTGGTTATCCCCTACTAGTTTTTCTCTTGTTCACTTTCCTGTGAGTTCTTGGTGGCCAATGAGCTGTTTTTGAGCATTGATCTCTTCCTTCAACCTTAATAAACAGACAGAAACTCTCATTACCATCACATCATTTGGCAAGCATTGAGAAAGTGCATCCAGATGCATTTGCTCCTACCCAAGTATCTCCCTCTCTGTGGAGGTGAGTAAGCGCTCCAAGGTGTTGTTTTTGAGCTCTGTCTGTATCAGCCTTTTCTTTAGACTGTCTCTCTCCCTCAGTCTGAATGTGTCCAGGCGCTCTGCCTCTCTCCCCTGTTTTTGATGGGCATTAATCTCTTCCTTCAACCTTAATAAACAGACAGAAACTCTCATTACCATCAAATCATTTGGCAAGAATTGAGAACCCCCTCCCCTCGACACGCCTCTGTCTCCACCCCGACACGGCTCTGAGTCGTGGCAGCGCTAGAATGAAAATAAAGTTCCTGCCTGCCGTGAGGCCCTCTAAAGCGTGAGGCCCGGGACAACCGCCATCTTTGACCCCCCCCGTAGCGGCGGCCCTGTTCAGATGCATTTGCTCCTACCCAAGAATCTCTCTCTCTGTGGAGGTGAGTGAGCGCTCCAAGGTGCTGTTTTTGAGCTCTGTCTGTATCAGCCTTTTCTTTAGACTGTCTCTCTCCCTCAGTCTGAATGTCTCCAGGCGCTCTGCCTCTCTCCCCTTTTTTTGATGGGCATTGATCTCTTCCTTCAACCTTAATAAACAGACAAACTCTCATTAACATCAAATCATTTGACAAGAATTGAGAAGGTGCATCCAGGTGCAGGGCCGCCTGGGATATATGAGAGGCCCTGTGCGAAATAGGCATTGCAAGCCCCCCCCGACACGCCTCGGTCTCCCCCCCGAAACGCCCCCCCCGACACAGCTCTGAGTCATGGCAGTGCTAGAATGAAAATAAAGTTCCTGCCTGCCGTGAGGCCCTCTAAAGCGTGAGGCCCGGGGCGACCGCCACCTTTCACCCCTCCCTGGTGGCGGCCCTGACCAGATGCATTTGCTCCTACCCAAGAATCTCCCTCTCTGTGGAGACAAGTGAGCTCTGTAGGTTGCTGTTCTGGATCTTTGTCTGTATCAGACTTTTCTTTAGACCGTCTCTCTGCTCCCTCAGTCTGAGTATTCCCAGGCGCTCCGCTGCTCTCCCCTGTTTTTGAGCATTGATCTCTTCCTTCAACCTTAATAAACAGACAGAAACTCTCATTATCATCACATCATTTGGCAAGAATTGAGAAGATGCATCCACATGCATTTGCTCCTACCCAAGTATCTCTCTCTCTGTGGAGGTGAGTGAGCGCTCCAAGGTGCTGTTTTTGAGCTCTGTGTGGAACAGACTTTTCTTTAGACCGTCTCTCTCCTCCCTCAGTCTGAGTGTCTCCCGGTGGGCCACCTCTCTCCCCAGGCGATCAGCAACCCGGGACGTCTCCAGGCCTCGCAGTCTCTCCACCTCTCTCTCCAGACCTCCCAGTCTCTCCACCTCTCTCTCCAGACCTCCCAGTCTCTCCACCTCTCTCTCCAGACCTCCCAGTCTCTCCACCCCTCTCTCCAGGCCTCGCAGCCCCTCACTGAGCGCTCTGTTCTCCTTATACTGTGGGAAGACACACAAGCTTTCCATGTGACACAGCAAAACTCCCTGGCTTTGTTCCAAATCGCATACTTCTTCTTTTTACTGTTAGTACGTATTACAGCTGCTATGTACTTTGAATGCAGTATGCATACGAATGGGAAATACTAGCCTACTTCAAGCTAAGTATCACAGGGGATGTAAAGGCAGGCTAAAAGACTTCTTGTGACGCGCTGTGTGACAGGACATATGGTGCGTTCAAGACAATGCAGGACTCAGGAATTCCCAAGTTGGGAATCCTGACCCCGGACGTCATTGCATTCATGACGATTTTAACGCGGGAGAAAAAAGTAAGTAACGAATCTAGCTAGCTCTGAGCTAGCAAACGTTAGCTATGTTATGTTAGCCAGCAAAACAGCTGGCTAACTAATTTCGGCAGTAAAATAGCTGTTAAAGTCCACATATTGCTATAATCAGAGAGACATATATAGAATACAAACATATATTGCACAATCAGACATCAAATTACATGTAAAAACGTCAACAAACACTTTATAATAATTACATTCTTATAGTCAACGTAATATATACTAGCTACTCAGCTAACACTGGCACATTTACTATGAGTGCTCATTTACTAAAATGTTCCTAAAATTATTGATTGGTGTGCATTGTACCTATAAAAAAATAAACTTAAACTATGCCGCCATGTTGTGACGTCAACTTGGGGCTCAAAATAATACCAAGTTCCCGATTTGTTATCCTGAGTTGGACGAGCGTTCAATTCGTTTTTCACAAGTTGGAGTTCCTGAGTCCTGAGTTGTCTTGAATGCACCAATAGTAGGCTAGTTCATTTAGGTAGGCCCCTAGTAGGCTATTTTAAGTAGGCTAGTGATTATGGTGCTTTCTTTACTTGGTGGTAGGATTGTACTGTTGTAGTATTTTAAAAAACGTTTGTAATATTTCCTGTCATCGTGCTCTGTTGTGTAAGTGGGGGATCAGTTGAACTTTGACAATTTCTTGGCGGTTAATATCATTTCATTATGTTTTGGTTTTTTTGCGTTTTTTTTTACCTCTCTACCTCTCAAATCAAGATTCAGCTTGGGTACAAATATGTTAACTTAGCTTCTAATAAACATCCATATTCACAGCCACAGCGCTCACCTGCTCATTGATCCTGCGCTGCAGCTGCATGATCCTCTTGCTCTTGGCAACATCCAGCTTCCTGAGGCGCTTCTCCCGCCTCCTCCTGCCCATGAGGCAACGGACGCAGCTCTGTCGCAGGACCACCAACGCCACAATTCATTGTTTTAAGGTTCAAAATATTGAAATGAAAAGACAAGAATCTCCCAAAGTGAGGTTAAGATACAGCTGGCTCACCTGAACGTTCAGGGCCTTCTCTTGTTTTTGGAGGAGCTTCTTCAGGGTGTCCTGCTGGTGTTTCTCTGTGTTGAGGGGCAGGTCGTGGCGGTGCTTCTCTGTGTTGAGGGGCAGGTCGTGGCGCTCCAGATGGCTGTTGATCAACTTGCTAAATGCAAGGCTCACCTTTTGTCCTGCTCTCAGGGTGCATCTCCACGACAACGTAATGACGATACTAGTGATGACCTCTAAGACTATGTCCTTGAAAGCGGTCCATTCCGGCATGACAAAAGGGAGCAAGTCCAAATACCCTTCACAAAAAAGTATGTAGAGCAGACCGGCCACGTACAGCTGGGAGAAGGGAACCCGATGCCTTCCATGCACCACCTCTCTGATTCTCAGGAGGATGCTGCTCCATGGAAGCTTGAAAACCTTGGTAGTCATGACCTTGATGACTATGATCCGAAGAATGATCCAAGGCAACGCTCTTAACCTGGACCCTGGCCTCCATTTCACTGCCATGACAGAGCTGTGCATGTCCTGTGTTGTGCATGCCTGTGCCTCCAGAGATCCTATAGACACAGAATGAGTGAATAAGTGAAAAAGTGCACATAAATGAAGGCTAGCATATCTCAACACTTTCAAAATGTTTGGACATAACACATACCGTTACATACTCCAGCAGGAACTGCTAGATTAGTCCCTCTAACAAGGTCCTTCTGGAGACTCAGTAGTGGAAATGTAGCATTGCCCACCTGTGACTCCAGAGATCCTATACACACAGAATGAGTTCATTAGCGACAATGTGCACATACATTAAGGTTTGCACATCTCAAGACTTTCAAAATATTTGGACAGAACACATACCGTCAACTACCCCAGCAGGAAGCTCTAGAGCAGAATCGAGGGTATTGTGATGGCTCCCATCCTGTATTAATCAAAGAAGCATTTTAGTGGCACTTTTCCTGAAGTTGACATTAATTGGTCCATTAATAACCAACTAGGCATAATAATCAACTTCACCTACCTTTCTGTCGAACATCACGCCATCAATTCAACATTAAATTTAGAGGTCCAAAACTCTATCACTCTATCACTATCACTGAGATCGTCTTCTCAGACAGCTTTTAGAAAGCAACTGAAGGACTATTTAATACTGACATAATAATATAATTTATAATTTTGATCCTTGCAACTATATTCAGTTCTATGTTGGTTGTTTTTTTGTCACTCCCATTCATTTTTATTCATTTTTTTCCCCATTACTTTTGGTCTCTTTTTTGTCCCTCTGTTTTGTGCTAGCCTACAGGGCAATGGAAGGAACAGCTCCATCCTACATGCATCAGGCACGACATGCCTCATACCTCATAACTGAGGGTTGCCAGGTTGGAGGGGGGCTCCTCCTCTACAGCTGGCACCGTGGAAAATCCATCCTGCACAGTGTCTGGCCTGAACTGCTCCGAAAGGACATCATCTGTGGCCTCCACTGGCTGTATAGGAAAAAAAACTGTTATCACAGACTACATTTCCCATCTCCCATTGGGGTTATCAGAACTGTTGTGATGAGACTGATTCATGATGATAATGACAATGATGCCAGATTAACTGAACTTCTTCTACAATATCAATATTTCGGTAATGATATTGGGGGACTAATGCTGTTGTGTAATTGACCAATGTTGCATACTGTACGTCATTGCTGAATACGTACAGCCTAGAGCTACAGGACCTAATGGAAATGTAAACCCCAGCAAGCGAGACAACAGACACATGGGGGTATTCCAGGACGTTCAAAAAACTCTGAGTCTGACTGCATTCTAACTCCTAGCGACTGGCGAGGGACGATAACACTGCGGCATGAACCGGATCTAGTTTTGGAGTAGAGTGAAAACCAACCACTGAAAAGACATGACTGTAATGTAATGGAGGCCACTGCGGTCGATCGACGCGGTCACGGCTCTTCTCTGTCCTGGCCGCGCAGTGGTGGAACGAACTGCCCACTGATGTCAGGACAGCAGAGTCGCTGCCCATCTTTCGTCGCAGCCTCAAAACTCATCTCTTCAAGAAGTACTACAACAATCCTCCCTCCTAACAATACTCCCTCCTAAGCACGTATTGTATTTTATTCTATTATATTGTATTGTACTGTATTTTAGATTGCTATTCTTGCACTTTGCCTTCAGCACTAGATTATGCTCTTAGTCACTTGTTTTAGAAAGAAGATGCACTTGTGAGTTCTGGCTTGTAGTAGTACATTGGCTTTTCCTACGTTAAATGCAATTATTGTTAGTCGCTTTGTATAAAAGTGTCTGCTAAATGACTGTAATGTACTGTAATGTAATGTACAGTAACAGTGAAACCAGCGAACAGAGAAACCAGGTTCTCCCTCGAAGACAGCCTGGTGATGCAAGGTTAGGTGGAACAAACTGACCACTGACGTCAGGACAGCAGAGTCGCTGCCCATCTTTCGCCACTGGCTCAAAACTGTACCAGCAGAACCACACCAGTGGTACCAGTCTGTACTGTACCAGCAGACCCAGACCACTGGTACCAGGCTGTACCAGCAGCTGGACCGAAGAGATGCCTGAGCAGAGCCTCCTGGTAGAGCAGAGCCTCCTGGTTCCAGAGACGTGTGCTCTCTGCTAATCCCCATCCTCTGAGGAGCCTCTACACACACCACGTCTCTCCTCTGTATGTCTCTACACACACACCACGTCTCTCCTCTGTATGTCTCTACACACACACCACGTCTTTCCTCTGTATGTCTCTACACACACCATGTCTCTCCTCTGCATGTCTCTACACACACACCATGTCTCTCCTCTGTATGTCTCTACACACACACCATGTCTCTCCTCTGTATGTCTCTACACACACACCACATCTCTCCTCTGTATGTCTCTACACACACACCACATCTCTCCTCTGTATGTCTCTACACACACACAATGTCTCTCCTCTGTCTGTCTCTACACAAATACCACGTCTCTCCTCTGTATGTCTCTACACAAACACCATGTCTCTGCTCTCTCTCTACACAAACCATATCTCTGCTCTGTCTCCCTACAAACACACCATGTCTCTCCTCTGTCTCTCTCTCTACACACACACACACCACGTCTCTCCTCTGTATGTCTCTACACAGACCACGTCTCTGTCTATACTCTTATTTCCTGTGGCTGCCATATTGGTCGAGTCTGACGTAGCCTAATCAGGTGGGAGAATGCAGAAGTGCCCGTTGACTCCAATGTTAAAAGTTCATTATAAAAACACCACTTCAAGAACCAAAATAGTCAAAATAACAGGCTGAATACACTAATGGAATTACAAACTCATCATTACTAAACTCCGATTGTTTTTCCCTGCCATAGTTTTCACGTTTGTAAATACATGGAAGTGAATGAGCCATAGTGAGCGGTCAGCTGCATTCACTTCCATGTTTCCCAGAGCCTTCGTAGCCAAGGTATACCTTGACCTAAGAAGGCTCTGGGAAACGCATCGCCACCTAGAGGGGGACCTCTCTAGAGGGGGACCGTTCTTACGATGAACGTTGCGCTACGATGCCTCTGGGAAACGCACCCCTGGTGAGTAACAGTAGGCCTACAGGTACACTGACTACGCTAAATGCTATGGATAAAAGGGTCTGCTAAATGACTGTAATGTAATGTACTGTAATGTAGACTAAATGTAATTACTTTGTATTACATTTAAATACAATTACTTTGTATTTAAATGTAAATACAAAGTAATTGTAGTTACTACTATAACAGCCGCGAGTGTAGCCTACAGACGTAACGGAGAATAGCCAGTTTGCGCGCTGTGCGCATGCGTGCTGGAGCAAGAGGTGAAGCTATTTCGTTTCTAAAGACGTTTCTAAAGATCATATTACAGAGGCATGTGAAAAACCACAACAAGCCACAACTAGCGATTCATAAAGACAGATTGATGAAAACAACCGTTTCGCGGCAGAAAATATATTTTTTAGAAGCTGCATTCTCAGTGCCCCGTCCGCCGCCATTACATGGATATTGGCTCGCGCTGGACTTTAAATTTCTTCTACAGACCTCCGAAATACACCAAAGTTATCTTGGTGAGTCAAACGTCTTATAATATGACGTAAATAAGGTCCAGGTTGTCAAAAACGAGCATTCTCCTTTAAATACTATGTTCACTCTGCTGTCACGGTTGCAGGGTATATTTCAACTTTAGTAAAAGTGAGATACCAACATTTCAGATACGAATTCAGAATTATCCATACACCCACATTAGCTATCATAGGCCTACTTACATCCCCATCCCATACGTCTGTCTCAGAAGTTTGAGAGTTAAACGCCGTGTCAAAGATCTTCACAGCCTCTCCCTCAACATCACTGACCGTCTCGTAGATTGAATTAAAATGAATATGTTGTGAAAATAGAAATATTGTGAAAACAACTACACGAGCTAGTCTAGACATGCTGCTGGCGTTATCCGAATGTGCTTGGGCAGGTAGAAGTTGACACTAATAAACTAATAGTTTCTTTTGTTACATCAGCAAATGTAGCCTAGATGTCTTTTGTTACATCACAATGGGTGGATTTTCACAGTCTAGGCTGATTAATATAATGGAATACTCAACATAGTTAATGGAATACTCAGCATAGTTCATAGTAGTAGTAGTAGTAATAATAATAATAAGAACAATAATAATAATAAGATGAAGAAGAAGAAAATAAGAATAATAATTGTCTACATTTGCAGTAAAAATAAAAATCTTGCTGTCAAAATGTACAATAACACTCCAACACAAAACTTTGTTGAAATGCTCTTCAAGCATAGGCCTATTGCTCATCTTCAATAATGTATTTGAACTTTTAGAACAAAACTATTCTGTGAGTTGTTTTGGGCATTTTTGGACCTCACCCCACAATGGCGGAAATGCTAACTTTTTAGCCTTAACGTCAAACATCTCCACTCACCACCGTCTCTGCTCACTGATGCTGCGGACAGCGCCAGTGTAGTGAGTGGTGGTGGAGCGACAGCGCCGCCTAGGGACTTCCACAGGAACTATAGCCATAATGTTTCCTACACACGAGCCTTCAACTAAATGAAGCACAGAGACAGGGATTCACAGATAACAATTGTATTATTACAAAATATGAACGACGACTGAACCTATCAAATAAAGTGTGAGGGCAAAGACGCTCCATTCAAATCCAAGAAACAAATACAAAAAGGACACTATCAAGACCCTGAAGCTTGATTTCTAGAAATGTTGTATTTTGCACAATTTACAGTAGGCTCAACATATGTTTGCATTACTAGGCAACCTATTTAGACTTGTTTATTCATTCTTACCCTTTCTATATTTTGATATGTTTACTGTACATTTGTATTTAACTACACCTGTTTTTGTCAGCGCTTCTTGTATTCTTGCTGCTGTACCATTGTAATTTCCCCTCAGGGATCAATACCTACCTACCTGCCTACCTACCTACCTACCTACCTACCTACCAACCACCTAAATACCTACTACAGTAACTACCTGCTGTCAGCTAACCCCCCCCCCCCCCCCATTTCCCAGGATATACTGCTCTCTCTCTCTCTCTCTCTCTCTCTCTCTCTCTCTCTCTCTCTCTCTCTCTCGGTTCCTACCAGGGCTTTGAAGTCAGCAGGGAGGCGGCCCCCAAGGTTCTGTCACTCACTCCTAAATATCGGAGGCTGGAGTATTGAACAATCTAATCTAGGAAAGATACAGCACAGTGCAAGTATGTCAGTAGGCTGCATTTAATCTGAATAGTGTTATGTCAGTAGGCTAATCTGCATAGTGCCGTATGTAACCTCTCATGTTAGTGGATTGAAACCTGGGTAATGAGTAATGAGGTGATCTGGGTTTCTCCTGACATAAGATATCTGTACCTCAAGCCCTCAGCTGATGTCCTGCCTGCATAACAGGGGTTCTATGTGTAACATGTGGGTGAGGTGGGGATTGAACCGCTGACCTTCCTCATCCCAAACATCTACCGCTAGACCAAAGAGGAATTCCCTGAGATCCATGGGCCAACGTGAAGACCGTCCTTCTCTACGGCTCCGATATGTTGAAAACAACCGAGGGCCTCTCAAGAAAGATCCAGGTTCTGGTTAACAAATGCCTGCGTTACATCCTCAAGCTATGGTGGCCCATCAAGACCACAAATGATTAGCTGTGAGGGATCACAAACCAGGACGACATAGCTACCACCGTCAAAAGGAGGAAGTGGAATTAAGATAGGTCACACCCTTAGGAAGGACTCAAATAACATCACGAGACAGGCCCTGGACTACAATCCACAGGGAAAGAGGAAACAGGATAGGCCAAGAAACCTGGAGACGCTCCACACTCCAAGACCTGAAGAACATTGGAGTGAGCTGGCAGGAAGCACATGCCCAGGCCCAGAAGAGAGGGAGATGGAGAGCTCTGGTGGGCGTCCTATGCCCCTGAACGGGGTCAAGAGGACTAAGTCACTAAAACAATGTACTTTCTACATCTGCAGAGAGTAGAGCTTGAGGTGTTTAGTAGAGCTAGATATGTCTGTATTTCAACATTCATTACAGTATATGACTTTAGACCATACAGGAGCATGGACTTGTTTGCCCACTAGATGGAGACGTTATTGTACTCTTATTCACTCTACCATGGTGTGTAGGGAGCTTACTTTGGTCAATCATTGATACAAATAATGTGACATTAGTAGCACCAGATATGTCTGTATTTCAACATTCATTATAGGACTTTTGACCATACAGGTGCATGGATTTGTTTAACAACTAGTGAATGTTGTGTCCAAGGGTCATGCCTCTCGATTCCAGATTGCCGGCATGCTATATAAAATCACACATTATGCTGTCTTTCTTTGGTTCATTATAAACGAACAAAGACAGAAAATTGAGGGGTCTTCTACAGGGCAATAAAGTGGGATCTCTGTATAAATACGCCTAATGAGAAGCAGGGGGCTTGATACCACAAGGGAACATGCATAATGGGTGGTGGACAACATGTTTACATGTGTACAGTACTTGTTGTTGTTGCCAACCCCGCCCCAATAGCAGACCTAGGACTACAACTGGCTAAATTGGCTCTGATTGAGAGACCTGTGCCACTGATTGTTTGATTGGTTTCCATCTGCCTCGTTAGTATGTGTACATTATTTCTAGCCTACATGTACAGTAGCTCCCATCTTGTTCTTTGTCTGTTCCATTTGCTGTAGCTGTGGAGGTGTGAGGTGGAGAAACTGGAGTATGAAAAGAAGGTATATCAGTTAGAACGTCATTTATATTCCGGCATGGATGACAATTCAACTAACATGTCTCTCTCTTTGTTCCTAGCAACGAGAGGACATCTGAGTTACATTTCAATAAAAAGTTGTTACTTCACAAAATGCCTCCTGTTCAATGTTCATGCAAAAGATTGCTGGGTGATGGCCTCTCACAGCCCTGCCAGTAGGGTAATCCAAAGTGATGGGGTCCACGACATCAGGGGGTTGCATGGTGACCGGTGGGGCTCTCTCCTTCCTAATGCCAGCTATGTTGTGGAGTACAACACATGCCGACACAATTTGTCAGGCTCTCTCTGGGGCCACCCTGAGCCCGCGCAGGCAGCTGAAGCGGGCTTTCAGAACCCCAAAAGCCATCTCTATCCTGACCCTCGTCTTGGTAAGGGCCACATTGAATGTGTTTTGTGGCTCTGGGTTAGGATAGGGTGTCATCAAGAAGGGCATGCACGCATACCCCCTGTCCCCAAGCAGCACTCCATTGAAAAGCCCTGAAGGTGAAGAGGAATATTGCCATGGTCAGTATCGCACATGCATTGTGGGAAATAACATGAGAAACACTATGTAGGCTACAGTTGCCATACCTTGCTCAAACTTGTGGCACAGTGTAGACTCCCTAAAGATCCGGGAGTCATGCACTGACCCAGGCCACTTCGCATCAAGGCTGGTGATCATGCCGTTGTGGTCACGTCATCTGCAAAAGTATTTGTGGTTCACAACATAAGACCATATAATTAAAAGTGAATGTAGCATGTGCATTTGACTGAATTACTGCTACATGTCTGCTGATATGATGTGATGATGTATAGTTGTTCTGTGCTGCTCCTGTTGACACTAATTTGGTTGTACATGTGCTTTTCTCATAATGACATTGAATTGAATTTGGAAGGTGGGGGTGATATTTATTGATGTGAATATTTCCATATGTGCCATGAAGGAATTAACTTTCATCAGCTCCTACAACAATCATATCAAGGAATGAGTAGGCCAAATACTGAAGTGACTTTACCTGCACATTGATGCTATGAAATGACTTGCGCTTCACATAATCCCCCTCATTTTCTCCAAGGGTGGCGGAGATTGGGATATGTGTGCAGTCTATAGCACTGATCACTCTGGGGAAACCTATGCAAAGAGTGGGCAGCATTGGCTACAACAGTAAACATCATATTGGTTTACAGTAGGCTATATCAAGTAGGTTCTTACCTGCCATTTCATAAAAGCCCTCTTTTATGGACTGCATGGGCAAGTGGCCTGGGAAGGTCACAAACGCGTCAAGCAGCTTGGTAAGGGCAACGACCACCTTGCGTATTGCGCGACAGACCGTGTTCTTACTCAGGTTTTCTGCATCGCCGACAGCATACAGTACATGTAGCTACCTGTAGCAAGAAACCGCAAAGCAATACATACAGTCTGTGGGACTGTAAGCGCATGACTTGACTGAGCTACATGTGGCTCAAGCAGCTGACAGATATAAATGATCCCTTCTGCCGAAAATCGGTATCTTTCATATAAATAGTCATCCGAAAACTCTAATGGGCTCGCCTTCCTTAGAGACCCTCTAACTATTCGCGCACCGAGCTCCACGGGATCCTCTAAGAAAGGACAAGCCATTCTCCGCATGTATTGACTGGTTGATACCGGTGTTTTTATAGCGTCGAGCCGTAATCTGGAACTTAACCTGCCACCGAGCAGATAGCTCGCCAGCATAATGGCGATATAACGCGGTGAAAAGAGATCCACCTTCGTGATACGGATGAACCAGTCTTGAACCTGAAGTTATCGCGCCAACCCCGTAATCCAGCTTCGTAGTACAGGGCTCAGCTAATGACCAGCTAAGGTTTGTAGCTGGTTCTAGCTGGATTTACCAGAAGGGTTTGAGCGCCATCTACCTGTATTGAGGTCATTGTGTCACACATTGGGCACAATTTGATATAAACCACCCAGCGGCCACACGGAGCTGTGTGCACATTTTGAATGGGCACTGTGGCACCTAGTATCAAGTACCCCCAAATAGCAAACATGTAATTTAATGCTTTATAAATGTTCTTAGCTGTTAGACAAACATACTCCAGGAGCTTGTTCGATCGCCTTGTTGAGAGGAAGAATGAGGAGGAAGCAGGGAGGCAATGGTCCCATTTTTATAGTCTTTGGTATGACTCGGCCAGGGATCGAACCCACAACCTCACAATCTCTGGGCGGACACTCTACCACTAGGCCACAGAGCTGGTATATAACAACCTCACCCCTCTCTAGCGTACTGTAGCTACTATTCCACCACAGTCTCTGGCATGTGTGTACATAAGGCTGCATCTCCTTTCTCTTCCTCTTCTGAGTGAACACTTGTTGACGTCCCCTCATGGATCTGAAAGGGATGAACAGGTATAAGAAAGTGTCAGATCACTCTAAATAGCCATTGCATGTGTGGGCACAAGTGGACAGTTGAGGGTGAAGTGTTATGAACTGTTGGGAAAAGCTGCCCTGACTGACCATCCGCCAACAAGGCATCGCAACGTTTATTAGGGGGCCAAGCACCAAAGGTTTGTTCGTTCTAATGACAAGACTGCCGCTACAGTGGTAAACCACATGGGGTCCCTCAAGGGAAATGTTAGGCCCTCTGTTAGAAACCTGGGTGTCTTCTTTGATCAAGCTATGCACTTGGACAAACATGTCAAATCCGTAACGCGTTCCTGTTTTTTCCACCTCAGAAATATTGCAAAACTCTGTATCACATACTGAATTAGAAATCTCTGTCCATGCATTTATTTCATCACGACTTGACTACTGTAATTCACTGTTTACCTGCCTCAACAAATCCTCTGTGGGACAACTTCAGCTAGTCCAAAATGCTGCTGCAAGACTACTCACTAGGTCAAAGAAGACATGCCACATCACCCCCATCCTGGCCTCCTTGCACTGGCTCCCAGTTCACCTCCGGATCGAGTTCAAAGTCCTGGTGTTCACCCACCGAGCTCTTCACGGACGGACCCCGGCCTACATCTCAGAACTTTTACACCCTCACTCTCTGAGTCGGTCTCTGAGGTCATCCGACCAGGGTCTCCTGGCGGTGCCCCGGACCAGACTAAAAACCCAGGGTGACAGAGCACTTGAGGCGGTGGCGCCAAGACTCTGGAACGCTCTTCCCCAGGCCCTGAGAGAGCCATCCACTGAACTCATGTTCAAAAAAACTTCTTAAGACACACATGTTCAGACAGGCCTTCGGCCATCTATAACGCCTTGCTGCTCGCAATGTTGTTGTTTTTTTTCTGTTCTGTGTCGTTTTAATTTTGTCTCGAGTTGTATTGCCATTTTAATTTATTACTGTAAAGCACTCTGTGCATCCATGCTGTGAAGAGCGCTATATAAATAAAGCTTACTTACTTACTTACTTACTTACTTACTTACTACAATATAAAAGTAAATGAATTGCAGATGCATCCATACATACACGTGGTTCCCTCTGGTATTCAGGGCCTCAAAGATGAGCGTCAGGATAAACTTTTAATACTTCCTGGAGTGGCACAAAGCAGGGAGTAGCATGTTACCAAACAGTCTCACTAGCAAACAGATACCAACACAAGGAGGCAACCGACACCAACCCAGAGAAGACAAACTCTGGATCCTCCCCAGCTCCCACTGAAACTGTCTTTCTCTCTCTTCCTCTACAAGCTCCCTGTCTTTCTCCTCAAGCTCAAATTGCTGCTCTCTCCCTCTCTTTCCTCTGCTCTACCCACAGAGCCACTAGAGAAAATTGCTCTTTCAGCAATGCTATCAAATCACTCCTTGTCATAGGGGAGGCCTCCATTGCGCCACGCGCCTTAACGAACTCAGCTAGCCATGATGATCCAGTAAGGCTTATGAACTGCCATTTAGTAAGCTGATGCAGAAACGCGCCCGCAGAAGCCAAGGAGGCCCTTCCTACTGTAGGTCCGCTAACACCAGCCATAGCTGCTTCCCCTAGCATCCAAGCTAGCACAGTACTCTGCTGGTCTGATTCTAAAAAAATGACAGGGGGGGTCTTTATTTTGCCATACAGTGACACACGCATTACATAGTGAACGGCAACACGGCACACACACACACATGCAACTTTCGGGGGCCGCTGGTGGAAACTGTTCCCTGTTTTTATCACGTCCCAAGCCTTCCTCTCCCAGGGGCAGCCAGGAGCAGTGGGCAGCCATCGTTCATGGCGCCCGGGGACCAAGTCCAAGTACTCAGTCCACGTCCTGGTCAGGCACCGGATGGTGATCAGTGGACAGCTCTGCCCCTCTCTTTACCCGAGTGTCCAAAACACATGGCCTCAGATCAGATGAAACGATAACGAAATCGATCATCGACCTTCGGCCTAAGGTGTTCTGATGCCAGGTGTACTTGTGGGCATTCTTGTGTTCGAACATGGTGTTTGTTATGGACAACCCGTGACTAGCACAGAAGTCCAACAACAAAGATAATAAATCTAGTAATTATATTCCGTAAACTGAGGCATGTTTAAATGATTTTATTGTGAGCTCACAAGGTATGTCTGATCTCCAGAGCAGGGATATCAGAGTACAAATGTGTGGTCAGAAAAGAATGAGTCTCAAACTTCAGCCAAAATGACCTCATCTTAAGACCTCTTCCTCCTTATCTCTCTGGGCTAGTGGAAAGGGCTCTCCCCCTCCCCCAACTTAACATTCTTGAAGCTCACAGACCTGCTCCCACACACCACAAAACACTGAATCTTCTTCCAGGAACACAAGGTGATATTTCCCCCACGCTGCCCAGGGACATTTACAACAGCTCTTTGTCCTGTAACATCTGGGCCCCGACGCCTGGTTTTAGATAGATTGAATCCAGCTTCATCAATGAAAATGAACTCATGACGCTGTGCAGCTGCGCCAAATACCACCAATAGGCCGTTCACACCTCTCATATTGAAATGAATGGAATGCACAAGAACAAGAGCCCTGGATCAGGTCCAAAGCCAGCCAGCTTGCTAATAACATCACCAGTTAACATTAGCTAGCCAACACCAGATATAAATCTAACCAGGTAGTTATGAATAGTCTACAGCAGGATCTTGACTAGTCTAATGCCAGAAGGCCATAAACGCAAATGAAAACGGATCATGGATCCCTTTACCTGCCCCAAGTCCTCATTTTACCATACTTTGGAAAGTACCCTAACACACCCTATAGAACATCTCATCTATGGGCTTCAAGGATTGAGTCTGAGAGAAATAATAATAGGCACAAATCCTTATTAAATCAATTTTAATCCGTTGCTTTTATCTATAGCAAGATTGATTATGCTCTCCTAAAGCTATAATCAAAGTTTTGATGATTGAGGCCCAATTTAGGGACTCAGATAGGATTGAGTCCACCCAAGAAAAAAAATTTACAAAACGAATAATTCACTTTATTTGACAAACCAATCATAGCCTACATACAAGTTATTATACCAATATGAGGTCATTTTAAGATCAATCAAACATTCAGTTCCGAGTCCGGGTCGAGAACCAGGGCTACAGCCAACAGCAGGAGGAGGCGGACTGGACTGGGAAGGTGTTTGCATAGTCCTTGAACTCTGCTCCCTTCTTTTCTCCTCCAGATCCAGGTACCTAAGAAGACAGTTTCAGTTGCTGGCGATTTAGACTGTTGGCACTTATAGATAGAATGAGGAGGCCTTCAGGTTTTCAATAGCGCTGAAGATGGAGAGCAGACACATTCACACTTGGGAACCATCTAGTCTACGTATTGTCTGGCTGAAGTGGTCGTCAGTAGTCTTGTGTTTACACCTCTCATATTCAAATGAATGGAAAGAAGTAGCCCTGATCCAGGACTAAAGAACAAGAAGAGACTGCACCTTTTTATCTGTGGAAAACAAGGAGGAACATGGTCAGCACTGGACATTCAATATAAGACCTCACATAAATGAAGAGGTCACGCATAATGCATGTCAGAATAATAATGTCATAGTAATGTCAGAACTGGTCACTACCTTTACTGTACTATATGCTATGGTTGGGTTATGTGTTCTTAACAATGTCCAGTAGGTGGCAACAGAGGTTCACCTAAGCACTACTACTTGTTAATCACCTAGGTAGATATAGCAGTGCAGTGTCAGTTAGTCAGTGATGGCCATGCCCAGTAATGCACTTCTCCAAAGTATATCAGTGAACGTCAGTAAATGGTTACGCCGCTGTCCGACCTTGATTATGTAATATAGTACAAGATATTACAATTACATATCCAGAAAAGGGCGTCAGGTAGTTTCCGGTCTCAGGAGGCGGGCTCTAGACCGGGTCTGAACCATAGACATTATAAAGAACTAGACTGGCCACGCCCCCTTTAGACTCGTCCGACGAGACCGCCATGTACGCAGGGCATCATTTGGAACATGTTACTGTTGGGCTTCAGAGCTGCTTGTCGTTTTGTTCAGTAAGTGACTAGTGACTCTTATTATATTTTAGTATCAGCCTAAATACAGTTAGACTAGCCTTTTAAGGTTTTATGAATACTCAGGCGTTTGCGGGAAGAGAATGGTAGCCTAATATGGGTATTGTAATGGTAATTATTTAATTATCTCCCAATTAAATTGCATAACTAACTGGTTAGGATAACAGACTAGTCTAGCTGCCCTAAGCTTACATTACACAGAACATTACATTGTGGGGGTCAAAGGTCCAGGGTCACTGACATCACAAAAGGTGTTTTTGGCCTGCTGAACATGATATCTCAAGAACGGCTTGACATAATTTGTACATATTCGGCCAAAATGTCCAGTTGGCAGGGCTTGAAAACGAAATTATTTTTCAATCGGTTCGCTCCGAGCAGAACCAGCATATTGAACGTTTCCGTTCTCGTGTTCCGCCACCAGCGTAGCGTTCCTGAACCGGTTAAGAACGAAAAATAACGTTCCGTTCACCGTTCCGGGGGTGTTAACCTATTAAGACTCTATAGGCCTACAGTATTTCTTGTAAGGTATAATCAACAAGTCTAGGGTTGTGGTGGCCTTATTGCCAACAATATTAGCCTTGGTGATGTGTGCTGTAGTGAAGCCTTGTTGATTATCTTACAAGAAATACGCAACATTAGTCCTATTCCCGTATGCCCTTAATCCACACCGTAAACAATGTGCAGGTCTATCATAAGTCATCATGATAGCTCATCATCCTTTTAAAAAATATTGCTGCTGCTGCAAGCTATTTTATTCTGTGCCTGTAGGCCTATTGTTTGTTTTTATTTTGTTTTATAATGTTTTGTCATTTATTTATTATGTATTAACTTATGTCTTGCCACCTACCTGTACAGCACTTTGGCTCGACCAGTCGTTTTTAAATGTGCTCTATAAATCAAATTTGAGTTGAGTTGAGATAGCAAACAAAAATATTCTCTTGTGGCGATACACATTTCAGAGACCTCCACCAGACTGCTGCTGCTTGTATGCCTATAAGACAGCAAATATAATTTAGTGCAAAACATTTAATAGGCCTATCTCTTGATCACTAGGCCGATAAAAAGCCCTTACCTGACTGGAAGTTATAGCCATTAAACGGAGCGCTTCGTTAGGCCTACTCGTGGCCTATTCAGACGGCACTAGGCCTATATGGTATAGGCTACGACTGTATCCACACGCTAATAATCTCTAACCATACCATAAACGTCTGAACTAGGCTATGGTGTGTTTGTAATATCTAAATCTCTTCATTTCGCTAAGAAAGCATTTAAGATCCCGACTGTGAAATAACAGATTTAGGGGCCTAGGCTACATTACAAAAACAGGACAAGATGTAGGCTACAAATGTAATAAATTCCATTTTGCCTATTCGGCCATAAAAGGCTCAGCTTTTTTTTTATTTTCTTCTTTTAAAAAAAAAATATTTTAAGCTTTATAGGCCTACTACAAAGAACGAAAAAATAACGTTATTAACCGGTTTTAAAGATTTCAAATTAACGTTTCTGTTCTGGAACAATTAAAGACCATTTTGTTTTCGTTCTTGTTTCTGTTCCTCATAAAATACCGTTCGTTTTCGGTTTTCGTTTCCGTTCCTCGAACCGGTTCGGAGCCTTGCCAGTTGGATTTAATTAGATTATTTGGATTAGATTTTGGTATTCAAATGTCAAAGGTCAAGGTCAAACAAAAGGCACTTTTGAATACTAACACTAGCTAGCTAATGCTAACGCTAACAATAAAGCTAGCGCCAGCTAGCTAATGCTAGCTATCTAATGCTAATTAGATACAGCTATTCTAGCTGTAATGCTAGCTAGCATTAGTGTCAGCTAGCATTACAGCTAGAATACCAGCAAGCTAGCGTACACAAGCACCATCCACATCAACACAGGGGCCCTCTCTCAAGATCAACTGAATGTTAACTGCAACTTGCATTGTTGAGCAGAGGCATTTAGCCGCTACGTGGTTTTTCTAGTTGATACTGGTGCTACTGAGAATCAGGGTTCCCATGGTCATCAAGACGTTAAGTCAAAATCATGGAAAAGTTGTAATTTTTATTGGTAAAAATGAGTGGGAACCCTGGAGAATACACCAGATACAGAGTAGACCTTAACAGTATACTGGCGGGGGAGGCAGGGGGGCTGCATCTATAATCTCTTGGCAAGTCACAATAAAAAACATTTTTGTCGCAATATAAATATACAAGCATTCCAGCTAATCCCAGTAATAGAAAATGCCACTTATGCACAATTACAGGGACTTTCTCCCAGATGATCTAACATCTACCATTACACAGTGAATCTGTGGGATCATTGACGTCGCATAGTGAGATGCCCTGCACAAGATGGCTGCCACGTCGGACGTGAGTCCATTGGAATTCTACAGCACAATGGCCAGTCTAGTTCTTTATTATGTCTATGGTCTGAACAGTGAAACGCGTCATTGTTCCCGGCTTTCACCGATTGGTTAAGAGCATTGAAAAGACTAGCAGGCACGACCAAAAGTGTATGGCCGTGTCCGAATTGCATACTACCTGCTACATGCTATATAGTAGGCACTATATAGTATGCATACTGCATACTATATAGTACCTACTGTTCCACAAAACGCGTGTAGTATGCGAGAAAATACAGCATGCTACTCGAGTCATCCAGCGGAAGTGACGGGATACGATACTGTTTACTCCCGCGAAGCTGTGGTACAATTATCCGGTGTTTTCTGTGATCATTTTGGGTATTATCCACAAAAATGTAGCCTTTTCCTGTCATGGGATGTGCGGCTGCTGCTGCCCTCAGGAGAAGACGTGTTAACGCTGCAAGGAGAAGAGCCGTCATGAGATCTTCTCGACATGCTTGTAGTTGAGGTAAATATTGAACGTTAGCTTGCTAGCTACGCTAGTTAGCTAGGTTAGTTGATAGCCCCGCATGTGCTGGCTTGGGGCTAGCTATACTGTTACATTTGTACCAGGGATGTTATATTAAATAGATTCTGAGAGGCAGGTAAGCAAAACAATAAAACTCAACTCATTTTAAAGAGGTGGGTAAACTGAGTTTACCTGGGTTTACTCATCACTACACGCCTGCTTTGTAATGTTACATTTTAGCTCTACAGATAATGACATCTATCTATTATCACATTGTAAAGACAAGTATATGCCATACGCACAAATGAGTTAAAGTTTGCCCTAATAATATTCCCCCTGTAGGCTCACATGGAAGACAGAGGTCCTCACCAAGTCAACCTCCACGTCCCTGCTGAGGACCTATTTTGACGGCTGGACACAAGGAGGGACTTCAGATTGTCAAAATCGACACAGAGGAACCTTGGTGATGGTCAGGAGGAGGGGGCAAGACCATGGAGGTGCTAATAATAGCAATAACAATAATAATAATTCATTGCATTTAGAGCTTTTCTCAGTACTCACCCTTTACAATGGTCTTGTCATCTTGCCAGCATTACCTTAGTCATTTATTTAGCAGACACTTTTGTGTGTCTGCTAAGCGACTTACAGTAGGCCTAATTGCATTTAACCATTTAAAGGTTGAAGACCTTGATGGGGGCCATGGTCCTGCTGCTGCAGATCATCCCAACCCTGGAGATGGCCTCAGAAAGTGTCTCGCAGCGGCAGCATCAGCACCAGCACAAGCTGCCTGGATCCCAGCTCTTGGTGAGCACGACTACCCACATCCTGCCATAAGTAGTCAGTCTATCAGTTCATGAGTGTGCTTTACCTTGTTCCTTATAGACAGCCTTGAGGCTTTAAACACTGATCAGTTGGTTATAGGCAGCCTTGAGGCATTTGTTTAAATGTATGTGTAACACTGTACATAGTAATCAGTTTAAGTATTTTGGGGGGAGACAACAGATCAGCGTTCTCCTGTCAGTACCTTTTGCAAGGAAAGCTAATGATCTGACCAAATATAAACAAGTCAAAAGTATATTTGAAGACCATTGTGTAATAAAAATATCCAAGAAATGTTTATGGTTGTGTTTCTTCCATTATACATGTAAAGGTTACTTCTTGATGTATTAACATTTCAACAAAGTGTAATATCTACACATCAGACACATTGTCTTGATATGTCTACAGGTCATGTACAGTAACTTGGAAGGTCTTACAACACGCAGAGCGCTTTGGACATGTAACTCCCTTATCAAGTAGTCGTTAGTCAGACACATTAAACTGAAGCTTTCATAACCGTCTCTGAATAATTCCAATGAAGCATTATGAACCAACATGTGTGTTCCGTCTTTTATGCCTAATTGCAAACTACAATGTCCATTAGGAATGTTCTTTTACTCTAATGACTGGTTTTAGGTATAGTGACATTTGTTCTTTGACTGGGAAGACATTACAAGGAATGACACACAAACACCAATTTAATTCAAGAAAATACATTTAATAAAAAATAACAAAAACAATAATGGAACAAGATAACAGTTTTTTTTGACTGAGGCTTCTAGAAGCAACATCAGCCGGTCCTCCCTCTCCTTAAACAACCCCCTTTCCTCCCTCCACTCAGCCTTCATCTCTGCCTTCTCTCTCCCCCATTCAACATCAGCCGGTCATCCCTCTGGAGGACGGCCAACTCTTCCCTGTTTACGGGGAAGAGAAACCACGCTGAAAGGCTTGGAGTAAGTTAACTAACGTATGCATTGTTGTTCAGAAGCAATCCAGCGGTCTGTTTACTTTGGATATTGATTTATGTAGGACCTACATCTTAGAAGCTGGGCTGCAGGGGACGACGGAGACAGCCTGGATAAAGCACGCAGAGAACCTTGTAGCCATGTACAAGGTGATTTTGATCTACAGGCTACATGATAGCAAAGATATTGATAGGGACTCACAGTTTGTATGACACTAGAAAACTTATCTAACCTCATAGGACCTAAAGAGCCCCAGAACTGGGGTCAGCACAGAGGGAGGGGAGGCCACAGCCGCTTCGTGGAAGTGGTAAGGGGTCTTGGAAGAGGCGATGGGGGCCACCCATGCGGCCGTCCTCCAGAGGATCATCGTCCCTGGTGTGGTCGTTGGTCCCTGTAATACATCCAGAAGTATTATGGGACAATGAATATTAATATATGATATATGAACAGTTGAACTCGTTTAAATCATGGAATGAACAGACAATTGTTTAAACAACTTCAAGTAACGTTAGGCTCGGTGGCTTAGGTTAGCCATTTAACAACTCATCACAATTTCGACATTTCTTGCACATTTCTTAAGCGATCATGGTCATATTACATGGAAATGTTAGTCTGTTTCTCTCGATTCTAGCTATAGAAACATCTAAGATTTGACATTAATACGTTTTGAGCAAGAGCCGTCTGAACACCTGTAACGTTAGCAGCCTATTAACATTAACTGGGCTAGCTAGCTAACGTAACGTCCACCACAGAGATCAATGCAAGCAGCTAGCTATCATGACGTTCTTTTTCGAAATGTCATTTCTACCCCACCTTTATACACAAAACTGCATTTGTAGCTCTGTGTCGTTATAACTAAGATATCTGTCCGGAAAAATAATTTTTCCATCGACAAATTAAGTCAATACTTACATTTGAAAACTCCCGCTGCGGTCCCGGAGATCTCTTCGTTCGCCATCTTTTTTTATTTTTCTCACAGCCCAGTGACGTTTCACCTCTCGACTTCCGGAACAGTATGCTCTGGACTATGCTACATTTACGCCCATTTTTTCGCCGATTTCGCCTACTATATAGTACCTACTATATAGTAGGCGAAATACAGTATGCACAGTTTTGATGCAGCATGCTGCATCTCGCCTACTATATAGCAAGTAGTATGCAATTCGGACACGGCCTATATAAATTGTGTTCGTAATTTGTGTCTCTCTCTACCTTGGAAACTTTTCACAGTTGAACATTGTTTGTCACGCCTGTAAAGATTCCCTATTGCAAAGATTTTTTTATCCATCTGAAGAAAACAAGAGACAAGCTCTTTATTCTTTTTGAGTAAACAAACGTTTCCATCACAACCTGCTCACTAGCCTTTCACTGTAGGCTACGACAATCCTCAATTCGGTAAGTTGTATGTTATTTTTTATTTTTGAAAGATTAGAGCGAAGCCGTTTGGGGCTTCGGTTTAGGAAGTGAACTTCGAATGAACAAGGGAGGGTTAGACGACTGTTTTTGAATTTGAGTCCAGGAGAGGGTTACTGTTCTTTTGTTTGTTTTTTAGTCCAGGGGATCATATACACATTTGAATCGAAAACAGAATAGTTTATTCATCTTTTCGGAATTCAGCAAGCTGTTTTGTATGACCATGTTGAGAGGGAAGCGCGTGAAGCGAACATACCGACATGCGGTCTGTTTTCAGTGCATTTCTCTGTTGCTGGTCGTTGCTGCGTGCGTTCACTTCTTTTATTCTCTGCTGATATTAAGTGGAGATCATGGCCGTATATAGACCTGGGCCGCGTTTCCCAGAGGCATCGTTAAGGCATCGTAGCGCTACGTGCTTCTTAAGAACGTCGTTAGGTCCACCTCTAGGTGGTGATTCGTTTCCCAGAGCCTTCTTAAGCCAAGGTATACCACAGCCAAGGGATACGTTACGAAGGGCGGTCGGACCCCATCGTAAGCTGTCCCTTGGCGATGCGCTCCGTTCATCCCGTTATAGTTTTAGCTCGATTAGAGCTAAATTACACTTTTAAAAAGGAGAGTTGCAATACAGCGCACATCTATCTATCCTACCTGCGCGATTCACATCATTAGTGTACACAAAATACAATTAACTTGAATGATGAAAATAATGTCATGGAGCCTACACAACACATCATGGGAATGTTGTTTTTAAAACTTTCATTGAGCCAAGCAACATATACGGACTATCCATAGCCTAATATAATCCACTTTGTGAACAACAACAACATTTTCTTATGTAAAGGGATAATTTGATGACATGACTTTTCTGGCTGTCTTTATATATTGTCAGACAGATATCCTGGCGAATTGATTAATCCAATGAGGCCATCTAGATGAATAGTCAAATATCCTCACACGCTCCAGAATATTGTAGAAAGCCTTCCCAGAACAGTGGAGGCTGTTATAGCTGCACAGGGGTGACCAACTCCATATGATGCCTATTCATTTAGAATGGGATGTCATGAAGGTTCCTGTAGGTGTAATGTGTAGGTGGCCCAATACTGTTATCCGTATAGTGTACTTTGCTAACAGATTCACAGTATTTAGTGATGTTTGTTATATTGTGTGCTTTCTTCAAAACCTCTACTGTTGTAATGTGGCAAGAAACAACAAATATACAGGATAAAGGGGACTTGTTTAATATTGGTTGGGAAAAAACATGGGCAGGTTTGTTAAGGCTTTTGTCCTGTAACAGGCTGTCTTTTTCCGGGGTGGGGTTGTTAGACCCATGCCCAACCCTCAACCTGGAGGGCCAGTTGTTGCTTTTCGTCTGGCCTCTACCCTGAACCTGCCCGGCATGGTTGAACCTGCTGGGGGGTGACCCCCCACCAATATAGCCTTCATGGTCATGGAGGCACACAAGCCTTCCCACCACGACAAGGTAGCAACACGTAGGAAGGATGAGTGGTGTTGTCAGTGTATGTAGTGTGTGCGCGCAGTGTACAGTGGTGTGTGTGCAGTGTGTGGTAAGTGTGTGTAGTGTGTGTAGTGTGTGTGGTGAGTGTGGGGTAAGTGTATGTAGTGTGTGTGGTTGAGTGTGTGCAGTGTGTGGTAAGTGTGTGTGGTGAGTGTGTGCAGTGTGTCTCTGGCATCTGCATCATCTGCAAGGGAGGAAAATTCAATTAGCGACATTGAATGGAATGCATGCAGTGTGGGAATAGACAGAGTATACAAAATACACACTTAGCCTACCTGGAGTTGGCAGAATGATGGGCACTGATATGGAGGGCCACACAAACTGTGCCTCCGCTAGGGCCTGCTGCCTGTTCTGCAGGTCCAGCCTCTCACGCTGCACAGCCAGCCTCTGCCTCCCCACCTCCAGGAGCTCCTTGCTGCAGTCGCACCTCGCATCCGTGGTGTTCAGCTGCCTCTCACGGGGGGCGGGGGGGGGGGACGTCATGGGGTGTGTGGGGGGAGAGCGTGTCGACGGGGTGGAGCGGTCTGACCGTGCTGGGGTCTCCTCTTCAGAGGACTGGGAGGCTTGGGGTGACTCAGCTGAGGGCTGGGAGGCTTGGGGTGATTCAGCTGAGGGCTGGGAGGCTTGGGGTGTCTCAGCTGAGGGCTGGGAGGCTTGGGGTGACTCAGCTGAGGGCTGGGAGGCTTGGGGTGATTCAGCTGAGGGCTGGGAGGCTTGGGGTGACTCAGCTGAGGGCTGGGAGGCTTGGGGTGATTCAGCTGAGGGCTGGATGTTGGAGGGGCCCTCTCCAGACTCCAAATCAAGGCCACCAGTGATGCCTTGGGAGGCTGTGAGGCCGATGATCGATAGAACCTTCTCCTCCTCCGGGGTGAGGGAAGGCACGGTGCTCTGCCTCTCGGCGCACCTCAAGGTATACCTTGAGAAGCGTCGTAGCGCTGAGAAGTTCGGCGAATCTGGGAAACGCGGCCTCAGGTGGTGGATTGAATCACTGCTGATTGGGTTAAAGTGGGAACCGTAACAAAACGGTGCACACCGGTTTATAGATTGGCCCAGGTGCAGGCTGTGTCTATATACAGGCTATACCAGACTGCCCTCTAGTGGTGCCTACTGTACAGAATAAAATAACGTTATAACTATTATAATATTTGCTATGTGTAAAATAAGTATGAGTAGCCTACAGGTACATTGGAATTCTTGTAATCGCTTGTCCTTACAGTGTCAGTACAAACCAGTTCCTCAGTCCAGTCCTAGGTACTCCACTAGACGTAAAGGTTCCCAAACGGACAATTTACATTACTATCTGCTACTAATCTAGCAGTCTATCAGTATCATCCTCATCTACTTACCCCATCCCTTCCCTACTTATCCCAACCGATGACTGTTTGTGTCCATGACATAGTCAGTGCAATTAAATAACATGGGTGTGTTATGTACATAGCTAGAATAAATAATCCTGGGGTTGAACTATGGCCAAAAAACTAAACTGCTAAATCAATACTCCTTCCATAGTAGCATAACTGTAGTCATGTTCATTTTTAATAAAAAATGGCATGAGTGCATGGATTTATATAATAAATTTATTGTTTAATAATAATACTACTACTACTGCTGGTGGTGTGTGTGTGTGTGTGTGTGTGTGTCTGTAGTGGTGAGGGAGGGGTGAGGGGGGATTGGTTTGGCTACACCCTTCCATCCCCCAGTACAGACTGCCCTCTGGGGAGCTGAAGAAAGCAGTCAGCTTGTCACAGAGGTGCCAGGTGGTATAGTCTGGTGAGGACTGCATTACATTTACATTACATTACAATCATTTAGCAGACACTTTTATCCAAAGCGACTAACAATAATTGCATTTAACGTAG
This sequence comes from Borostomias antarcticus, assembly GCF_949987555.1. Taxonomy (NCBI): domain Eukaryota; kingdom Metazoa; phylum Chordata; class Actinopteri; order Stomiiformes; family Stomiidae; genus Borostomias; species Borostomias antarcticus. The sequence continues at coordinate 4,724,059 of NC_140234.1, forward strand.
GAAAGCCAATGTACTACTACTTGCCAGAACTCACAAGTGCATCTTCTCTCTAAAACAAGTGACTAAGAGCATAATCTAGTGCTGAAGGCAAAGTTCAAGAATAGCAATCTAAAGTACAGTGCAATACAATACAATAAAATACAAAAAGTGCTTAGGAGGGAGGATTGTTGTAGTACTTCTTGAAGAGATGAGTTTTGAGCCTGCGACGAAAGATGGGCAGCGACTCTGCTGTCCTGACATCAGTGGGCAGTTCATTCCACCACTGCGGGGCCAGGACAGAGAAGAGCCATGACCGTGTCGATCGACCGCAGGGGCCTCGGAGTGACGGGGAAACCAGTCGCCCCGAGGTAGCAGAGCGTAGCGGTCGGGAGGAGGTTTAGGGTTTGACCATGGCCTGGAGGTAGGAGGGGGCTGTTCCTTTCATTGCCCTGTAGGTTAGCGTCAGAGTTTTAAACTGGATGGGAGCTGCTACAGGGAGCCAATGTAGGGAACGGAGGAGGGAAGTTGTGTGGGAGAACTTGGGGTGGTTGAACACCAGGCGAGCAGCAGCTTTCTGGACAAGTTCCAGAGGTTTAATGGCTGACGCTGGGGCCCCAGCGAGGAGGCAGTTGCAGTAGTCCAGGCGGGAGATGACCAGGGCCTGGATGAGTACCTGCACCGTTTCATCAGTGAGGAAAGGGCGAATCCTCCTGATGTTGTAGAGCATGAATCTGCAGGAGCGTGTGATGGATGTGACATGTGCGGAAGACGACAGTTGGTTATCTAGGGTCACAACCAGATTCCTCGCAGTCCGAGTCGGGGTCACCACTGTGTCTTCAATGGTGATGGCCAGGTACCGGTGCGGGCAGCCCTTCCCCGGAAGGAACAGCAGCTCAGTCTTGTCCAGATTGAGCTTGAGGTGATGGGTCATCATCCACTCCGAGCTATGCGTGTCTCCACTGCCTGGTGGTATAGGCTGGTGAGGAGAGCCAGATAGTATTAATGGGTTTCAAATGTAGTCCTAGACCTGCCATGTTGGGGACCCAACACAGGTGTTTCAAATGAATGAATTAGTTCTACTGCATAGGATTCTATGCAGTCGAGCCAATCGGATAAATTGAAACACCTGCGTTGGTCCCCAATATGGCAGGTCTAGGACTACATTTGAAACCCATGAATAGGCTGGTGAGGAGGACTGCCAGGTGGTATAGGCTGGTGAGGAGGACTGCCAGGTGGTATAGACTGAAGGAGGACTGCCAGGTGGTATAGGCTGGTGAGGACTGCCAGGTGGTATAGACTGAAGGAGGACTGCCAGGTGGTATAGGCTGGTGAGGAGGACTGCCAGGTGGTATAGGCTGGTGAGAGGGACTGCCAGGTGGTATAGACTGAAGGAGGATTGCCAGGTGGTATAGGCTGGTGAGGACTCCCAGGTGGTATAGGCTGGTGAGGAGGACTGCCAGGTGGTATAGACTGAAGGAGGACTGCCAGGTGGTATAGGCTGGTGAGGACTGCCAGGTGGTATAGGCTGGTGAGGAGGACTGCCAGGTGGTATAGGCTGGTGAGAGGGACTGCCAGGTGGTGTAGGCTGGAGAGGAGGGCTTGGTTTGCCTACACCCATCCTGCCAGGCCAAACTGCCCTCTGTGGAGCTGAAGTATGCAGCCAGCTTGTCACAGAGAATGTAGGCATCCCTGGGTCCTCTGTTACACACAAGTATCTGTTTTGCTCAAGGAAAATGGACAAAACAATATCAATAGTAAATATTTGGCTTGTGTGGGAGAAAGGTTGTATGTGTCTTAATAAAATCAAGAATAATATTACCTGCATATAGGCTACACTTCTAAAATGTTGTAGGTATATGGCATTATGTGGCATGCTCATTGATACTTGCATATCTTATACATAGCCTAATTTGACTTTTAACATTTGTTAACTATGTTCTTACTGTTGCCAACTTGAAAAGAAACACACCAACTGCGGTTGGTGCATATTACTAATCTGTTCACCAGATGTTCTTGTTAGCTACATTGTTTTTCCTACTTGAAAACAGACACTCAAACACTGCGGTTGATGCATAGCCAAACGTTAGGCTACATATTAGCCTACTAACGTCTGTTAACTATTTAGCACTAGCTACGTTATGAGTGCCAGATACAATGTTTTGCCATAAAATGTTGCCTGCTTGAAAACACACTCAAACACTGCGGTTGGTGCATAACACAACGTTACATAGCCTATACTAACGTCTGTTAACTACGTTATGTTACATAACATACATACATGGTCCGTTAACTATGTTATCTAGACTAACGTTAGCACAATGTTGCGAGTGCTAGATAGGCTAGCTACAATGTTTTGCCACAATGTTGCCTACTGAAACCTACACAAAAACGGTTATGTGACTGATACAGCATCAAAGTAATTGTTTCTGAAAGATACGAAATCACTTGTAAGGCTATAGCTTAGCTACTATCACCATTATTTTATTGAAGAAATTATAAGATTAACTTACCCATTGCGAGGTTGTTGGCCATTTGTCATTTACTGATCAATTGGGATTTGTTTTTTTAAAGTGCACTAGAAAATGCGTCGAATGTTGCAGCCTGTGTGCGGGGCTAGCCGGACACAGCACCGTGCCGTCGTACGACATCGTGGCGGATGCGGTCTGCGGGGGGCTTCAGACGACTGTTTTTGAATTTGAGTCCAGGTGAGGGTTACTGTTTTTTTGTTTGTTTGTTTTTTAGTCCAGGGGATAATATACACATTTGAATCGAAAACAGAATAGTTTATTCATCTTTTCGGAATTCAGCAAGCTGTTTTGTATGACCATGCTGAGAGGGAAGCGCGTGAAGCGAACATACCGACATGCGGTCTGTTTTCAGTGAATTTCGCTGTTGCTGGTCGTTGCTGCGTGCGTTCACTTCTTTTATTCGCTGGTTGACATTAAGTGGAGAGCATGGCCGTATAACGTAATTCATAAGCAAATCTAGAGGCCACCACCTGTGCTGACTCAAAAAAAATTGCTGATGTGACCGGTTTGGTCTTGTACGCATGTGTTTCTGCATTGTGTATTAAATAGCTGGACCACTTCTTGCTGCTGAAGGCTGATTTATTCTGGATAGAATAAACACACACAAAGTTATACATTTGCACTGAGGCTGGTCAGGCATCAGATGGACCGCCAGCAACTGAGGTTTACATGTTGCTATACAATTACTGTAATAAAGTCAAGGATGATGCACTCTCAAAGTTATTTACTCTTTATTGCATTCTGCACTTCAGACCCCATTACTACGCATTCTGGTGGTTATCTCCTTGCTTAACGTTACTTCCGGTCCCCCTCTACATTAAGCCCCTCTCCTTATATCACCTGACTGCCTGACTGAATATAACATACAACATGAATCAGAACATTACAACATTCCTCCCCCCATAGTCTACAAAAATCCTTCTTTTATGTGCTGAACAAATTCACTGAAACCTAGTCTGATTCTACGAGGGGATTATTCTGCCCCTGCTACCACTTAGTCCTTGAGATACGTGGGTGCCTGTCTAACTCTCACTGGGTAACAATTTCCCAAAACCCCAATGTCTGGAGGCCCCCGGTGCCACTGCATCTGGTGCTGGATTCTCTAGTTCTGCTGGCGGCATCAGTATGCCTGGATCCTCTGCTTCTTGTGGCGGTGCCCATACTACCTCGTGTGCCTGATTTTCTAGTTCTTGCTCTGCTGTGTCCACAGGAACACTCTCCTCTTAGAGACAGGGGTCAGCCAGGTTGTGATCATAACTTGGCCGTATCTGATCCTGATGTCGTCTCACCAGTTTCCCATCCAGTGTTTTCACTCTCCAAGAGACTGGACCGGTCCTCTCTATAAGTTGCCGGAATCCACTTCTGGCCTGAGTATCCCCTCACATAGACTGAATCAGACACTTGTAAATAGCGAGGGACGCACCTGATCTAGCCGAGTCCTGATCCTGCGGTTCATGAGCAGCTCAGCTGGCGTGGCTCCCGTGGTGGTCTTGGGGGTTGATCTGTACTTGAACAGGAACCTTGATAGCTTTGTCTCCAGACTACCTTCCCCCATCTTCTTGAGTCCCTCCTTGACCACCCGCACCGCCCGCTCTGCACAGCCATTTGAGGACGGGTGGTATGGTGCTGTTGTGACATGCTGTATGCCATTCTTTTGTAGGAAGTTCTGGAACTCTGCACTGACCAGACTAGGCCCATTATCACTGACAATCACTGCAGGGGTGGCAAAAATGCTTCTCAGTCTCTCGATAGTCATGGATGAAGTAATAGACGACATTGGGTGAGCCTCGATCCATTTTGAATAGGCATCTACGACGATGAGGAGCATCTTCCCCAATACAGGCCCACAGAAGTCCAGAGGCAGCCTCATCCATGGTTGGTCTGGCCACTCCCACGGGTGTAGCTGTGCTGTTGCAGGGGTGGCTTGGTAGGACTGACATGCATGACATTCCCGCACAGCGGACTCTAAATCCGCGTCCATGTTTGTCCACCATACGTAGCTGCGGGCCAAAAACTTCATTGGTGGTACCCCCGGATGAGCTTCATGAAGCTCCTCAATCATGATTCGTCTTCCTTGAGGTGGGATTATCACTCTACTTCCCCACAGTATGCACCCCTCCTCCACGCTTACTTCCTTTTTTCTTCTTATGTATGGCTGCATTTCTGGGTTGTTGCAGTACTCTGAGGGCCAGGAGTCCTGCAGCAGAGCCTGATGTACTCTGGACAGAATGGGGTCTCGCCGGGTCCCCTCCCATATCTGCGTTACCTGTAGTGGTGTGCCATTCATGTGCTCCATGAGCATTACCACCTCTTCTTCCCGTGGTGTGGCAGCGGACGTGATCGGCAGGGGGAGCCTGCTCAGTGCATCCGCGTTCCCGTGTTTTGAGCCCTCCTTATACTCCAAGGTGTACTCATAAGCTGCCAAAATCAGTGCCCGTCTTTGCATTCTGGCTGCGGCGAGGTGTGGGATGCCTTTACTCTCCCAGGAGGTCCAGCAGCGGTTTGTGGTCTGTCACAATGGTGCAGTGTTTCCCAAACAGATACTGGTGGAATTTCTTAAAGGAGTAGTAAAGGGAAAAATCATGTTTAGCCCTGTTTTAAGGTTACTTATGATTGTATACAATGGTTCAGATCAAAAAGTTGACAAAACTAGCACTTTTGAGAGTGTGATAATTGCTCTACCACCGTTTTGGTCATACAATGGATGTGGGTGAGCACTGTGGAAAATCATTCAAAAAATATGTTAAACTCTTGTATATGATCATAAGTAACCTTAAAACAGGGCTAAACATGATTTTTCCCTTAACTACTCCTTTAAAGTTACCCAATGTAGTTTTTGACCATTAGTATGCGCTCTAGAGCAAATTTGAGGTGGTCCCCGAAAATCGCGTACTACGTCATTGCGTCAATACGTGGAGCACATAATAGTGACGTTTCACACGTCTTTGTTGTTTTCAAAACATTAGTTAAATATCATTTTCCGAAGAAATTACAAGGTCCTTTAAAGTTACCCAATGTAGTTTTTGACCATTAGTGTGCGCTCTAGAGCAAATTTGAGGTGGTCCCCGAAAATCGCGTACTACGTCATTGCGTCAATACGTGGAGCACATAATAGTGACGTTTCACACTTTGTTGTTTTCAAAACATTAGCTAAATATCATTTTCCGAAGAAATTACAAGGTAGGAAAGACATTCAAGTGATTCATCATGTTTATTAGACTACAAGGAAGTAGTACAGTAGGACCCCACTTATCCGAATCCAACGGGACCGAAGGTCGTTCGTATATCTGAAATGTCCGGAGGACTGAAACGTATGTTAAAATGCGCCAAATTCAATAAGTGGTATACTTGTTTCATATAGACTCATAATACACCGAAAAATACCCTTAATTACTTGTGAAAATGCATCAAAATTGCAATAAAATAGCCAACTAAACTCATATAGCCTAGCCTATAATAAAATTAAAAAAAATTCCACTTGAGTGCGTGCTTTGATCAAATACAGTACTTCGTACGACTCGTTTGCGTTTTGTGCTCGACATTTTCCCGCTTTAGAGTAACAAAGAAATTAAATGTGACAATAGGCTACAGCTAACAGGCAACATGTAGGTCTACATACAGTTCAGTTTTTATTCACAGTAGGATACAGTACATGTTTACTATGACAGATTTAAGTACAGTACTGTAATGAAAATCACACCAGTAACCAGATAGCAGGCTAAAAAAAAAGAAAACGTTTTTTAAGCCTGTCCGGTAGACCGGGAGGTTGGGATCTCTGAAGTTGGGATTAGTGGGGTCCTACTGTAGTTTAGCATGAAGCCCAAGAAGTACTTCAACTGTGTCTGGTCAGTTGGCTGTGGAGCGCTTGCAATGGCCTGTACCTTGTGTTGACTTTCGTTGTCTTTTATCATTGTCCTTATTAAGCTCTGCGTTGTGTTTTGATTACAATAAAAGACGGCCCCCAATCTCACACAATACCACACAGTCCAGTGTCTCCTTGTTCTGATGTATTCCAAATTAATCTCTCCAACACGACATCAAAAGCTGTTTATTCCAGAAGGGTTAACATACAAAAGACAATGGCATAAAGTCTAATGTACACTTGACCTCTCTGTATGCTGTCTGAACTCAAATTAAAGCATTGGTCTCGTTGCAACGTTCTTATGGTTCGGGTGTCCCCCCCCCTCGTCTCTTCTCCGATAAGACTGTCTTTCTCGTCTCTTCTGTGGCCTTGTTTGGTCAAGATAAGCTACGCCGCCTCGGCGCTAACCACAACAATTGCTGTTTAGCACAGAATGTACCAACTAAGAATGTCATCTTTATCTCATAAGTCTATGGAAGAGGGACACCGTTTTCTTACAGAACACACCAGCTACAGCCATACTCAGAGGTCGATCATAATAATTTAGAAATACCTTACAGGATCAGATTAAATCAATATTTCTTTGAAAATCAGCCAGATTCAACACTTATCTGCTACGGAATGAATTCCTTTTTCGTTGATCCTGTATCCCAGGTACACCACCTCTGGTGCCATGAAGACACATTTCTCTCTCCTATGCCTGGGGCTGATGACACCCCATAGGGTAGCCTGGTGTACTGGTATAAACCGCGGTGGGTGTTAATTGTTGTGAACTTCTTAGATTCTTCATCCCGAGGGAGTTGCTGGTATGCCTGAGACATGTCTAGTTTGGTGAATTTCTGTCCCCCCCCAGTACTGCCAACAAGTCCTAAGTTTTTGGAATTGGGTAGTTATCTATCTTAGACACTGGATTCACGGTAACTTTAGAGTCCCCACATATTCTAGTTGTTTTGTCTGGTTTAAGTATAGGAACTATGGAAGCGGCCCACTCGGAAACTCACAGGCTCTATGATGCCTTCCTTCTCTAATCTAACCAACTCTGTCTCAACTTTGTCCTTGAGGGCATATGGCAGAGGCCTGGCTTTGAAATACCTTGGCTTGGCCTCGGGGTCAACAGAGATCTTTGCTGTAGCTCCCACTAAACTGCCCAGCTCACCTTAAACACCTCTACGTGTTGTGAGAGTAGCTCACTCAACTCCTGCTGCTGACCTGTATGTAGTCTGAAAATGGCCCTCCAGTCTAGCCTAATGGCCTCTAGCCAATTTATCCCCAAGAGATTTGGCCCCTCCCCTCTTACCACTATCAATGGCAACTGTCTGGTCTGCCCCTTGTAACTGACTTGTGTGTACATCTTGCCTAGCACCCCTACACTATCTCTGGTGTACATATACAGCTTTGTTCTTGTATGGTGGAGTTTCCCCCCTCCCATCTTCCTGTATGTTTTCTCATTCACTATAGTCAGGCTTGCCCCAGTGTCTACTTCAAACTCAATGTTGCATCCATTCACTGCCATCTGCTCTTTGTATGGCTCTACTCTTTTTTCATCATCGATATTGTACATCATGTGGGCATACTCCTCTTCCTCTTCTTCCTGTCTGTGGCGCGCTATGGCTTCTACCATACGGACTTGTGGTCACGATTGATCAGATAGCTGGTTGGCTTGGTTCCACGATTGAAAATCTTCAATCAGTATCCCTGCACACCGCACTGATCACTATACATATACACACTGTACATACAAACTTTAAAGTTACCATTTAAATACATTTGTAAATATAACACTTACTTATTCATTCAATTCAACCATAACATTTCTGTGACCTTTTGGGATGTTTGCTTTGGCATTGTAAATGTATGTTTCCCATGCCAATAAAGCCCTTTGAATTGAAGTAAAATATAGAATTTGGGAGGGAGGGATTTGTGTTAGGGAAAATGTGCTTTACTGAGACGGGAAGCACAGGGTGTAATCTTACCAGTCTCAATATGCTCTCCTGTGAAATGTATCGCAATCCCAATATTTGTACATGTTTGGCAAGGCTTGGACTTGAGCATTCCCCTGGCACTTGTTTTCACTGCTCCCACGGAGGACTATGTGCAAGTCATGCCAGATGCCTACAAATAGATGGACTCCACTTTGCGCGTGTAAACTGTTGAATAATTACAATTACAATCAGGTGAAGAAATATGAACACATGCTCATTTCTCATATTTCCAGAATCTATTTGGCTGCGCTCACGCTATATTGATAGAAGTAGGCCTAGGCTATATTGATAGAAGTAGGTCTAGGCTATATTGATAGAAGTAGGCCTAGGCTATATTGATAGTAGTAGGCCTAGGCTATATTGATAGAAGTAGGTCTAGGCTATTGTTACGTCCCCTACTCAGGTGTAATAACCAGAGGGGAGAAGGAATTAATGTAATAACTAGAGGGGAGAGGGGAACGCAACAGCCTGTGTCTAGACCCACCGGGCCGATGTAACAAGACAGTACTATGGGGATGGATTGCTGTACGGAACCAGGCAGGGAAAACCAAAGATACCGTTCGTCACAAAAAAAAGGATTTATTACCGCCCACAACAAATGACAATGAACAGAAACACCACAGAAACACCACAAGACGACAAAACCACAAAGGGGGAAATAAATGAATTAACAGAGGGCAGGAGATAAGGGACCTAGGGAGAAGGACTGTGAACGGTGCCACTAAGAAGCACAGCCCTAGCTTCCCTACACCTCTACCCTATAGACCCTAACAATATCTAACTGAAAACAGAACTAGAGGCCCTAACTAGCTATCTATCTAAGCCTAAACCGGAACCTTACCTACCTGCTACAAAAAGACGTGGCAGCCGCTTACTCTTACCTAGTGTGTTTAACAGAGGGTTACCTACGTGGTGAAAATGTATACCCCAGCGTATCTTACCTAAAGCCCTTCTCCCAGGAGCGGAAGAACACAAGGGGAGATAACAAGGTCACAGTAAACCCAAACAACTAGAACTAAGGTAGGTAGGTTGTCAAACAGAAGTAAACAAACAGTAGGCTATAAGAAAACTAAGGTCAATCAACGTCACAATCACATACAACATACCCCTCTGTCTCCCTCTAACAAACAGGGAACACAGACACACATGTATAGGGGGAAGGCCGCCTGCTTTTTGGGCAGGAAATGATTGGGCGGAGTTGATTGCTGATGGCAGCCAGGTGGTAGCAGTGGCAGCCAGGAGGATGGCAGGAGACAATGATTGACAGGACGAATGACAAGGGAGGGTGCACACAGCATGGACAGACACCTGGGGGAGACAAACATGAACAGTAACAAAGCACAGGACAGACACAATACGTAACAGCTATATTGATAGAAGTAGGCCTAATCTATATTGTTAGAAGTAGACCTAGGCTATATTGATAGAAGTAGGCCTAGGCTTTATTGATAGAAGTAGGTCTAGGCTATATTGATAGAAGTAGGTCTAGGCTATATTGATAGAAGTAGGCCTAGGCTATATTGATAGAAGTAGGTCTAGGCTATATTGATAGAAGTAGGCCTAATTTATATTGTAAGAAGTAGGCCTAGGCTATATTGATAGAATTAGGCCTAATATATATTGTTAGAAGTAGGCCTAATCTATATTGATAGAAGTAGGCCTAATCTATATTGTTAGAAGTAGGCTGGGACTGACTGCCCCCCTGATCAAAAAGTCAAACTGCGCATATGAACATCATGTCACTAGAAAGACAGAAACAGCAGGATCCAGAGATGGTAAGGGACTGTGGTAGAACTAACAGAAGGAAATTCATAGAGAAGCAACTAGAAATGAATCCAGAGGCCTATAAACAATGAGATGCAAATAAAAAGGCTATGTTAAGGGAAAGACTTCATGAACAATTAAACAGGACAACAATAGGCAGGCTTTTTAGAGATCGTGTCATCTTTGATGATCTTTGCATGTGTAAACCGTATAATAATTAGGCATTACAATCAGGTGAAGAAATATGAACACATGCTCATTTCTCATGCTGTCCTCCCTCCCTTCCTCCCTCCATACAGTCAGTCCCTACATCTCACCCACTTTTTCTTCCTCCATCTCTTCCTTCATCCTTCCTTCCTCCTGTCTCTCCCTCCCTCACCTGTTTGTTCTTATGAAACCACCCCCCACTGTCCCCCAGGTATGTGAACTGTGCCCGTACTGAGGAAGAGCAGAACCTGGTATCGTTTCTGTACCGTGGAGTGATCCTGTTTCGCTGCTGTCGGCTGCTGGCTGTCGGGAAGGAGCTGCTGGTCTGGTACGGACAGGAGTACAGATACAAGAGCATCTCCTTCAACTACGTCTGGGAAGAAAAGAGCACCGCTAGAGGTATCTGTTCTGAACTCTTCTTCCCTCTGTCTTCTCCATCTCTCTCTCATCCACCTCTTTCCTTAAAACTGAAAGAACAAGAGGTCTGCTGGTCATAATAATAACCGCTGTCCAAGTAGCTCTCCTCTACCGTCCTTCCTCTCCTCTGTCTTTTTCCCATGGCGCCAGCCAGCAGGCAAGACATGGGCATACAGCGTGAAATTCAGGACACTCATAGATGCAACGATACAGAGGGCACTATGTCATGAACTGCAATGGTGCCTGTGCAAATCGCTGTTGTGAGGCACGCAAATTGCCAATATTAGGCAGGCACACTTGCTCAGAACAAAATGGAATGCTGTTAGTTGCCATGGAACATGGTAGCTTGACTTATCTTTAGGAGTGCTAGCTTACTCTAGCTATCTAAGGTAGCTATTGCCGTGGGCTTCAATGTATTCATGCTTGTTTTCTCTCCTTTCTTTTTCTCACTCCTCTCTCTCCTCTGTCGCTCTCCTTCACTCGAGCTCAGCCAGAGGAACCTCTTGCATATCTTTCTCTCTCCTGTCCTCAATCTGAAGTTGTGGTGTCGTCGTGTTTCGCCCCCCACTAGTAACATACGTATAAACACTCTATACAGTATTTGCACTTGTAATACAGGTGTGAGAATCCTTTTTAATGTTTGTCTCTTTCTCTTTCACTCTCCCAGGAGTGATGTCAGACATGTCCCAGACTCGGGTGTTCTCCTGCTCTGTGTGCCCATTCACCTACACCTCCCAGATCTACCTCAACAAGCACCTCAAGAGGAGCCATGACAACCTCTACGTCTCTCTCTCTCGTCTCTCGAGCAGACAGATCAGACCAGAGATTCTCTCCTCCTCCTCCTCTCAATCACTCCCTATCACCACCTCCAACACCCCCCTCACCCCAGCTCCCGCCCAGAGACAGAGAGACACAGACAAGCCAAGACCGTACCACAGTGAACAGTGTGGAAAGAACTTCACTAGGTCAGAAAATTTAAAGACACACCAGTGTGTTCATACAGGAGAGAAGCCATACCACTGTGACCAGTGTGGAAAGAACTTCACTACGTCAGGAGACTTAAAGACACACCAGCGGGTTCATACAGGAGAGAAGCCATACCACTGTGACCAGTGTGGGAAGAACTTCACTCACTCAGGTAATTTAAAGACACACCAGCGGGTTCATACAGGAGAGAAGCCATACCACTGTGACCAGTGTGGGAAGAACTTCACTACGTCAGGTGGCTTAAAGATACACCAGCGTGTTCATACAGGAGAGAAGCCATACCACTGTGACCAGTGTGGGAAGAACTTCACTGACTCAGGAAAGTTTAAGACACACCAGCGGGTTCATACAGGAGAGAAGCCATACCACTGTGACCAGTGTGGGAAGAACTTCACTGACTCAGGAAATTTAAAGACACACCAGCGTGTTCATACAGGAGAGAAGCCATACCACTGTGACCAGTGTGGAAAGAACTTCACTACGTCAGGACATTTAAAGATACACCAGCGTGTTCATACAGGAGAGAAGCCATACCACTGTGACCAGTGTGGAAAGAACTTCACTTCGTCAGAACATTTAAAGATACACCAGCGTGTTCATACAGGAGAGAAGCCATACCACTGTTTCCAGTGTAGAAAGAACTTCACTGACTCAGGAAATTTAAAGTCACACCAGCGTGTTCATACAGGAGAAAAGCCATACCACTGTGACCAGTGTGGGAAGAACTTCACTGACTCAGGAAAGTTAAAGATACACCAGCGTGTTCATACAGGAGAGAAGCCATACCACTGTGAACTGTGTGGAAAGAACTTCACTACGTCAGGAGAGTTAAAGATACACCAGCGTGTTCATACAGGAGAGAAGCCATACTACTGTGACCAGTGTGGAAAGAACTTCACTAGGTCAGGAGAGTTAAAGACACACCAGCGTGTTCATACAGGAGAGAAGCCATACCACTGTGTCCAGTGTAGAAAGAACTTCACTACGTCAGGAGAGTTAAAGACACACCAGCGTGTTCATACAGGAGAAAAGCCATACCACTGTGACCAGTGTGAAAAGAACTTCACTACGTCAGGTAATTTAAAGATACACCAGCGTGTTCATACAGGAGAGAAGCCATAGCTATAGCCTTAGGCCTGGATTACACTACTGCTTTTTTCTGAGTTTTCGCCTGCCTTTGCGCCTAGCAATTACAATACCGAGGCCAAAATGAGGCTCGAACCCGGAGGCAGATCGATACATCCGGGGCCACGTTTTGGTGCTTGAAATCCGGCGATGCGTTCTAGTGTAATAGGCAGATCTGGAGGCCTTTGGAAAAAAACTATAGGAATAGGGCTACACTGTAACGCTGTATTCACTTCACCTTATAACAATCAAACAGATGATTCATGAGTTTGAGCTACATAGTGTCTTACTGTATACTATAGTTAATCAGACAAGCAGATAATATCGTAGGAGGAATTAACTGTATTCCATGTTTGCATGTTCCACCCAAAAAGAAGACATTTCAAATCATAACTTTTTGCTAGTTTCTTTTCTTTTAACAAGATAATTGAGGTGTCTACTCTTGTGTAGGTTTTCTTGTTAAACCTTTTTATTGAGCTATCACTATATAAGATATATATTGAGGTATGCTGCTACACGTGTGGGTAGGATCCCTAGCTCAGTCTTTTGTGTTCCTGACCAAATATCACCTTGATCACACCTGTCTGAACTTCCCAGCACTCCTGCCCTTTTCTTTTTCAATAATATCTCTATTCAATACTCAAATTCAGTCCAAATGTTCCAATGTATTGTTCACAATCATTGTGTACAATCAGTTTGTTTTAAGTCCTTCATCCATTCCCTCACGATATAGCTCCCATATTATGACTTAATATGTTTTTAAGAATATGCCAACTATCTGTCCCGCATGGTGTCGTTCTAAAACATCATGTTACGCCCCCTCTCAGGCTGTTATGTTTAGGGGTGTAAAGGGAGAGGGGCAACTGCAACAAGCGGTGCCTGCGTGTGGCCAAGTATGGGTAATGTAAGGCAGAGACTATGGAAGCAGTGGCAAAAACAAACAACACAACTAATAACCAAAAAGGTAGACGGACGACCAAGTAACAATAACCTTGTTAGGTTTATTGTGGTGATACGGAGGAGACAGGTAACGAGACAACATTAAACAATGAAAACATGAGGACAAGCTCTCCTCGGGACAAGCTAAGGGGAGGGGCGGTACAGGTGCCAAAATAACAAAGTACCTAAACCCGTTCCTATTCTAATCCCTTGAACACTACCCTAACCACTTACTTACCTAGATGTACAAACCATCGTCCTCACTATCTATCCCTAAACTATCCCTCCTAGACTAAGCCCACTAAAATACAAAAGGTAGCACCTGACCAAAGAAGCTTACCTGGTGTATTTAGACATCGAGTTACCTACGTGTGTAAATGTAAACCCATGGGCCGCTAGCCTACCTCCCTAACCCTCCCCTGGAACTAACTATGGGGGGGGAACCGGAGCAACAGGACAGACATAAACCCATAACAAAAGAAAAGGGGCTACAAAGACAGAACGTAAGGTAAATAACCGAAGTCTAGGAGTAACAAACAGAATAGACAGCCTACCTAACAAAAATCAAATGCCACTCCCTCAACATTTTAAACCGCACCACAGATTTAGGTTACCTAATAGGCCAGTAAAAGCAGATGTTTGCTTTTGCAAAAGCACCCCTCAAATATGTTGTACAGCTTAATCTGGAATAATATTCTGAAGTCAGATCTGTAATCATTCTACAAGCAATTGGTTTATTCGGGTGAACCAATGAGTGCGTTTACATGCACTCAATAAACCTTGCTTGAACGTAATATTGACAATGGCCATGTAAACATCAATAAACCGTTTGGATAAACGGAATATGGGCATATTCCGAATATAAAAAAACGAATAAGTCCCCTGGTTTATTCCTTTTCCAAACCGAATATTGGGTCATGTATACGCTTATCGGTTTATTCCCACCAAAAGGAACATGAATTTGTGCTCTGCGCATGTTTTATTCGCAAGGAATCTTGGTTCTAGATTGCTGAACTAACGTTAGCCATTCTCAAAATGCAATACAACACATCTATAGTATATTTCATAGGTTGGCCTACAGTTTATTTTATTCTGCAAAATCAATTCTGTAATCATGTCTAAACAAACCAAAAATAAAACCAAAAAGTACTGCAACACGAAGTAGATGAAATGGTGATTGCATAGGGAACTGTTTAAATTAATTCCAATATACCTGGTTGAGTTCATGGTTTACAACCATTCATCTCTTACAATATACAATATACATGAATAAATTATCAGATGAACAGTAGTAATGGTAGGCTATAATATTGTTACCACAGCTGTGCAGATTGCAATTAGAGATTGGAATAAATAGAGTATCTTTTTTGATTTGAGATTATTTTAAAAGCAGGGGATGCGCTCCACACATGGAATACAAACTGGGATGGAAATGTATTTGTTGGTGACTGTTGGTGTTGGTTGGATGGTATTTTAAACTCTAACTTTTCTGAATGTTTTTTTTTTTTCATTCGCCTTTTTAATAAACATTGTGTAACCTGAGAGAGGTACTGTAGAGTGTGTTCATTTGTGTTCCTGCCTCAGTATCCAACCCTGGACTGACCCCTCAGTATCCAACCCTGGACTGACCCCTCCTCAGTATCCAACCCTGGACTGACCCCACCTCAGTATCCAACCCTGGACTGACCCCTCAGTATCTAACCCTGGAATGACCCCACCTCAGTATCCAACCCTGGACTGACCCCACCTCAGTATCCAACCCTGGACTGACCCCACCTCAGTGTCTCTGCATGCCTCTTCCATTGCTCCCAGGGAGAGTCATGCAGGTGTCTGGTTGGTGTTCATAGACCTTTGTTGACTTTCGTTGTCTTTTATTATTGTCCTTATTAAGCTCTGCGTTGTGTTTTGATTACAATAAAAGACGGCCCCAGATCTCACACAATACCACACAGTCCAGTGTCCCTTCTTTAGGTGTATTCCAAAGGAATCTCTCCAACACAGGATTTGAGCGACATCAAAAGCTGTTTATTACAGAAGGTTTAACATACAAAAGACGATGGCATATAGTCTAATGTACAGCTGACCTGTCTGTATGCTGTCTGGACTCAAATCAAATCATCTGAGCTCGAGCACGGTTCTTATGTGGTTTGAGTGCCCCCACCCCCCCCTCGTCTCTTCTCCGATAAGACTTTCTGGTCTCTTCTGTGGCCTTGTTTTGTCAAGACAACCTACGCCGCCTTGGCGCTAACCACAACAATTGCTGTTTGGCACAGAGTGTACCAGCCATGGAATGTCATCTTTATCTCATAAGTCTATGGAAGAGGGTCACCATTTCTTACAGAAAGCTCCAGCTACAGCCATACTCAGAGGTCAATCATTATAATTAGGAACAGCTAACAGGATCAGATTAAACCAATATTTCCCTGAAAATCAACCAATATTCAACACCTTCCAACACCAAAGTGAAAATAATTCCTCAATGGGACTGAGGAATGGGGAGTAAGGGGGTAACGGTGTATCCACCTGTGAAGTTATGTATGGTGGTTGGTGAACCAGTCCCAGACCAGAGCAGCCCGGTGGAAACTAACATTATCCCAAATGACAACAAACCTGGGCTGCTCTGCTCCATCATGTACAACTGCATTATATAGAGCACCAGATATGTCATTGTGAGTGGAGTGCACTTCTAAAGCATAGAGCGCTTTACAATATCTTCTCTCATTCACTCACCAATGGTGGCCAGCTGGTGTTAGCCTCCTCATTGGGATGAATTAGTGTCTTACTCAAGAACACGTCAATGAAGCAGAGGAGATAGCTGGAATTGAACTGGAGGCTCCCAGACGGCTACTCTACCTCCTGAGCTGCTGCCGCCCCCTCAGAACGTGATCATGTGTGCAGTACTGGATGGACCTAGGGTGGCATGGTGATGGAGAACTCCTTGCAGATGTAGGAACCTCTTGAAAATGTTTTCAGCCCTCAAAGAACATATCTAGGTTTTTGCAGGGTGATAATCAATCTAGTAATTATATTCTGTAAATGAAGGCATGTTTAAATTATTTTATTGTGAGCTCACAAGGTATGTCTGATCTCCAGAGCAGGGAAATCAGAGTACAAATGTGGTCAGAAAACAATGAGTCTCATACTTCAGCCAAAATGACCTCATCTTAAGACCTCCTCCTTATCTCTCTGGGCTAGTGGAAAGGGCTCCCCCCCTCCCCCAACTTAACATTCTTGAAGCTCACAGACCTGCTTCCACACACCACAAAACACTGATTCTTCTTCCAGGAACACAAGGTGATATTTCCCCCACGCTGCCCAGGGACAATCACAACAGCTCTTTTTCCTTTAACATCTGGGCCCCGACGCCTGGTTTTAGATACATTGAATCCAGCTTCATCAATAAAAATGAACTCATGACGCAGTGCAGCTGCACCAAATACCACCAATAGGCCGTTCACACCTCTCATATTGAAATGAATGGAAAGCACAAGAAAAAGAGCCCTGGATCAGGTCCAAATCCAGCCAGCTTGCTAATAACACCAGCTAACATTAACTAGCCAACTTCTGATAGAAATCTAACCAGGTAGATATGAATAGGCTATTGCAGGATCTTGACTAGTCGTAACGTTAGAAGACCATAAACGCAAATGAAAACGCAAGTGCTCATTTACCCATACTTTGGAAAATAAGTACCCTAACACTATAGAACATGTAATCTATGGGCTGCAGCTATTGAGTCTGAGAGAAATAATAATAGGCACAAATCCTTATTAAATCCATTTTGAGTTCATTGCTTTTATCTCTAGCAAGATTGATTATGCTCTCCTAAAGCTATAATCAAAGTTTTGATGACTGAGGCCCAATTTAGGGACCCAAATAAGATTGAGTCCACCCAAGAAAAAACAAAACAAATAATTCCCTTTATTTGACAAACCAATCATAGTCTACATACCAGTGATTATACCAATATGAGGTCATTTTAAGATCAATCAAACATTCAGTTCCGAGTCCGGGTCCAGACCCAGGGCTACAGCCAACAGCAGGAGGAGGCGGACTGGACTGGGAAGGTGTTTGCATAGTCCTTGAACTCTGCACCCTTCTTTTTTCCTCCAGATCCAGGTACCTATAGCCGTCACAACGTGGCTAGCTAATTGTAGGCTATTCTTGACCCACGTTAACATTAGCAAAGCGGTGTACCTGTGCACATGCACAAACAGAGCAGTGCTACAAAGAAATCTATCATATTTATTTTCTCATGTAAACACTGGGCGTTTGGTGTTGCCAAGCAATAGGCTCTTTGCTTTGCACAAGTTCCACTACTTCCTGAAATTCTACAGGCATCCTTATTTCCTGTCCTATACCATTGGATGGAAGTGATTGATCAGGTGTGCCGCACCTGGATGATATTACTCCAATATGATGTGTGTTGTTCTTTATAGATCTAGCCTCTTAATTCTGCTCTCAAAGTGCACCAGATTGAAGCACCACAACTAAATGACCTCGGTATTACAAAAATCCTGCATACGGCCCTGGTCCTGAATGTTTCAGAGGGCAGATGATAACCTCCTTCTAAGCAAGGAGCAGGTGTTCATAACTCTGTCTGCATCACTACACTGAGGTGACATTTTGGTTGTACCGTCTGATCACAACACTAACTGTTCTAATTTTTAACCTATCTGTCTCTATCTATCTGTCTGTCTGTCTGTCTATCTCTAACAGCCCAGTGTTTCAGTGTGGTCTACAAGCTATTCAATAACACCTGGAGAAAATGATCTGTATCTTGTCTTTACACTTACAGCACACATGCTGCACAAATGATGACCTTAATTGTATGACACTTGTTTTGTAAAATGCACAAGGGTATCTCTAACTTGGCTAGACTGTGGATGTGGTGACTAGTCCAGACCAGTCAGCATGGTATAAGCTGCATAGAGGTGAGCGGAAGCTGAAACGCTTGTTCCTTGGCTAGGCCCAAGGCAGCTTGCGAGCAGGGTCAGGCCTGTGCCGGGAGGTCAGTACATTAGAACCCCCTTAGGCGGGCTGTATGTATCCTAGGTTCTCAAACTTATATTTGTGGTATAGAAAGGTAGAACTTGCTTGGTTGATTATGTAAGTGTGTGTGTGTGTGTGGGGTGCTGTTGATTTTCCTCCACACATCTCTCAGCCATATGTTTCCCCTATGTGGATCTGAAAACAGTGATAGGGATTAAATTAGGTTGCTAAGAGAACTGCTAGTCACCAGAAGCATTCAAGAACATAACCCGTGCTGGAATACTAGTGTATGAACAAATCAATACAAGTAGAGCACATCTACTGACAGGCTGGCTGAATGACTAGAAGACTGACTTGGGACCTCCACTGAGGACATCCCAGTCCTGGCTATGGCTCAGTAGTGATGCTCCCCTGCCCCTGTAGTCCAGGCACAGCAGAGCTGTGGATATCGTAGTATTTAGTACACACACAAACACACGTACACACAGACACACATCAGTCCACATCCGGCTTAGGCCTGGACCTGATGCTCTTAGCCTTTCTTGCTCCGAAAATTTAATTTAATATTATTTATTGTTCTTTAAATGTTCTTAGCCATTAGACAAATATATTCCAGGAGCTTGCCCCAGGTTGCCTGCTTCAATACCTGTGTGGTCTGTATGGCTCTATGTGCTACTAACCCTGCTCTGCGTTCCCTCTGCAACAGAAAATCTGACACGTCAGATTTTCTGTTGCAATATGTGAGATTCACCCCTTTTCTCTTCACCAAAGGCCAATAGAATTAAAAATATATTTCTGTATATGCACTGTGATGCATCCTATATAGTATTTGGTTGATTGGGGACAGTGTTGTGTGGACATCAAACAAGAAAACATGCATAAACCTTTTTCTTTTACATAGGCGAAAATTGGAAATTGGTATATTTGTCACATACCTTCCATCTGCATTTTTCATTACTTTCCACCACTGGGATTTTGGGGGACTAACTGATATGTTATAAAGAACATATATGTATGACACTAAAACAGTTGAAGTAATTTCTGTTGCAATTTTTTCCATATTGACCCCTTTTGTCTCATAAAATGCCTGGACTACTGGGCTAGTGTAGACCATTGCTAGCCTCTACCCACAAGCCTCCATTACATTGATCATAAGCCTACTAAGAGAATACCAAGCGGAGTCTTGGTAAGGCTTTTATCATCATGATTTATTAAGTCTTTCAAGCTACATGATTTGCATTAAAAATATAATCTCTCTCACACACAGTCATGTAATCCAGTCAATCTAACTCCATAACAAATTGCATTAGGCCTACGTAACTAGCAAGCTAACTATAGCAAACGGAGTCAATGTATATAGCTAACTACGTTATTAATTAGCTTAACTAGCTACGTAACTAGCTAACAAAGTCAATGTAAATAGCTAGAGAACTAGCAAACGAAGTCAATGTAAATAGCTAGCGAACTAGCTATAGCGTCATTTCCACCACGCCCTTAGATAAAGGCGATTCGGCAAATAAAAAGTGATTGACAACCGTTTCAGGCGAAATTAGTTTTTGATTGACAAGACGATTGTCAGCCTCTGATTGGCCAAAGTAAAAATTGATTGACAGTTGACCCGCCCCCTCGAAGTCTCCGGCTGCAGTAAAACCAGAAATCCAGCCCCTTTTCTGCAGCAGCCAATAGCATCAATGCAACACTTCAGCAGCCAGGCGCCTATTTCAAATCTGTCATCCACGTTCTATTTCGTGGAGCTCCGCCCCACAGGGCTAGCTCCTATTGGCTAGCGAAACCCAGCTAGCTACATTGACTGAAGAAAAAAACATACACGCACCTGTGTCCAACCAGGTCCGGTGCACCACTGTATAAGCGGGCTACGCCCGCACATCTGCTCCTTCGAAATTTTCAGCTCGCATTGATACTGAAAGAAGATAAGAAGATGTCTACTCAGCGGACCCAAGCGGAGCTGGCGGCGTCCTTAGTTGACCCCCTGCCGGCGCCGATTGATCCGCCGGATCGTTTTCTGTGTCTGCGGCTCCCGCTACAGCGACGTGGGACACCACCTCTGCTTCCGCTGTCTGGGGCCGCAGCACGCCAGAGCGGGTCTGGCTCCGTCCCCCGCCTGCGAGATCTGCGCCCTCCTGGACCCCATGGAGAGGATGCTCCGGGCGCATTTCTTCGCTCCGCCGCCGCTGGAGACTGAAGGTCTGGTCCAGCTGGTCGGCGAGGACATCGGCGCGCCCCCGCAACAACCGGCGGCCCCGATTACCTCCCTCGCGCCTACGGATGATGAGGAAGAGCTCTCCGAGGCAGACAAGGGTCTCTCTGCGTCGGAAGCCACTACGGCTAGTGGCGCCTCCTTCCCGGGGCAGGGTTCCTTCGATCGCGACCTGCCCCGGCTGCTGGAGAGAGCCGCGCATCACCTCAGTATCTCCGTCCCGGAGGCTGCTGCGACTACGGGGCTCCCACTGTGGAGCTCCGTCTGCTACGGGCGTCCCTCTCAGCCTGCTCCTCGTCTCCTGCCGGCTATGCCTGACCTGGAGGCGTTCGTCGAGGCTGAATGGGAGCGGCCGTTGGCCATCAGAGGTCCGCTTCGCCAGTTCAGCAGAGCTACGAGGGTAACCGGCTGGACTGACGTAGCAGCTATCGGCTCTCCTCCTCTGGAACCCGACATTGCAGCGGTCCTGGTGCCTGGTTCCTCTGCCTGGGGCTCGGCCAGGAAGCCTCTCATGCCGGACGTCAAGGACAAGACAACCCTGTCCTTGGCCGACAAAGGTTTTTCTCTGGCCGCGCAGGCCGTGGCTGCCTCCTCCTCCATTGCTATGCTGGCCATTTACATCGGCCAGCTAGCTACGGAGCAAACCCCCCCCTCTATGGATGAAGACAGGAGAGCGGAGATGGCCGAAGCCGCCGGAGCCGTTGCTCAGCTTGTGAGAATCTCCGCCTCCTGTCTGGGTGGAGTGATGGCCACGTCGGTGGTGCAGCAGCGCCACCTATGGCTCTCCCTGACTCGTCTGCGCGAGGAAAACAAGGGTGTCCTCCTCAACTCACCGGTCAGTAGGGAGGGGTTGTTTGGGGCGGCTGTGTCTAACATCCTGGAGCAGTGTCACAGCCAGGAGCAGGACCGGCTCCTCCTCGCTCGCCACCTCGCTGCTCCGGGGGAGCGCAGTGTGCAGGCACGTCCGCGTGCTCCGGCTGATGCTGCCGCGACTGGGAGCAAGCACCGGCGAACACACAAGGCTAAACAACCTTCCACGGGGTCCCGCCCCGCTACGGCCCATGGACCGGCTCGCCCGGGCTCCTGGACTGCGCACGCGGCTCCTCCCCCGCGACCTCCCCCTGCCTATCCCGCCCAGGGTGCCGGGACCGGACCGGCGTCTTCAAGCGCGCCCACCGCTCCGCCTCCGGCTTGGGGTAGGAAGAGGCGCACCTATTGACGCTGCGTGGAGATGCGTGACTGTGTTGTGCCCACACCACGCTCTGTTAAGAGCGGCGGTGAGCAAGTTTCCCTGTTCAGAAATAAAGCAAACACGATGCAACGTTATCAAGCTGGTTGTAATGTGCAGTCCGCATCTCCTCCCGTTTCAACTACTGTAATGTTCTCGGCTAGAGCCGCTGGGTCTTCTGTGAAAGAGTCAGAATTGACCACGGCAGGTCTCGCCGCAGCTGGAAGACCGGCTCGAGCCACGGAGTCTTTTCCTGCTAAAGCAGACGTGACTCACGCGGGGCTCGCCGGCTCAGCTGATGTGATGTATTCGGCTAGAGCCACCGGGTCTTCCGTGAAAAAGTCGGAATTGACCATGGCAGGTCTCGCCGCAGCTCGAAAACCGACTCGAGCCGCGGAGTCTTTTCCTGCAAAGACAGCAGACGTGACGTGCGCAGCTCTCGCCAGTTCAGCGAATGTAATATATTCGGCTAGAGCCGCCGGGTCCTCTGTGAGAAAGTCAGATTTGAACACGGCAGGTCTCGCCGCCCCTGTTCTAAACAGACCGTTTGGGTTTTTAACAGAGGGGATGTGTGTGCCCAGGCCAAGTGCAATGGCTGTACTGCCCTGTTCGGAGTTTTCTCGGGACCGACCGCTGGCGGGGTTTAGCGGCGAAAAAGATGCGCTAGACCCCCAGACAGCGTTCGTTCATTCGGGCCGAGCGTTCGAGCCTCTCCCTGTGTATTCGACAGGTAGAGAGTTTTCACGCTCACCGGTCAGTGAGAATTCTTCCATGTTTACTGCCTCGGCTAGCTATTTTCATGAGCAGCCGAGGCGTCGCTCCGTCAGTGTGTGTGATACCAACACTCGGCCTTTAGCTAAAAGGAGCAGGCCTATGGTGTCTGATATCCACACTTCATCTCACAACGTGCACCAGTCGCATGGTTTTCGCCTAGCCGCTTTGTGTGATGTTGGCGCGAAATCACTGCCCGCCTCTCATGTCCCGTCTAGTCGGTCTGCGAAAGACGGCACCTTGACAGATCATGCAAATGAGAAGGTGGGGCTTCCCGCATTGCAACACTCCGCCATTTTCTCTCAATGGGATGAGCAACGACGGCTTGTTAGCAATGCGGATGGTGTCGGCTCACTTCCTCTTTTTGTGAATGAAGTGCTTCTTGACAGGAATGCCATTCATCCTCGCGCTGTTCAGGGACATGGAACTCCCAATGGGGATTTTTCATCTCCCTTTCGAGGGTGGCCCGCCTTGGGCCAGGACAGCAGAGTTTCTCAGCTGTCCGGTGGCGGTCAGGGCCAAATTGAACTATGGCAGGTTCCTCGATCTGTTCCCGCGATCTCCGGCACAACCTCTTTCCAACCGCTTCACAGTCTGGCAGGAGAGATGTCTCCTGGACAGCTGGTTGCAGCGTGTTCTACGGGAAGGGTATCTCATTCAGTTTTGTTGCCCCCCACCGCCCTTCACGGGCGTAGTGGAGACAGTGATACCGCGTCCCGCTCAGGCTGCCGCTCTGTCAGCAGAGATTGCAGAACTGATGGCGAAGGGAGCAGTAACTGTTGTCCCGTCAGAACAGAGGGACGAGGGATTTTATTCCCGCTACTTCCTCGTGCCAAAGAAGACGGGGGGCGTGAGGCCAATTTTGGACCTCCGCCTTTTCAACAAAACGGTGGCGAATCTGAAGTTCCATATGCTTATGGTGCGACAAATGCTGGAGGCATTCCTTCCCGGCGATTTTTGCACCAGCATAGACCTCAAGGACGCTTACTTCCACATACCGATAGCTCATCGGCATCGGAAGTTTTTGCGTTTCGCCAACCTTGGTGTGGCGTACGAATATACCAGACTCCCGTTTGGATATGCGCTCGCCCCCAGAACCTTCTCCAATTGTGTGGAGGCGGCGTTGAGGCCACTGCGCCGGCAGGGCATCAGGATCCTGGCGTACCTGGACGACCTGCTGGTACTGGCTCCGTCGCCTTTGTTGGCTCTGATGCATACCGCCACGGTGGTGAGGCATCTCAACGACCTGGGGTTTGCAGTCAACTGGGAGAAGAGTGCTCTGTGGCCGGCCCGTCAGATTGTTTACCTAGGTATCAGTCTGGACACGAGTGCCATGAGAGCACGGCTATCCGATTCAAGGAGGGAAACACTGGAGAAGAGTCTCAGTGTTTGCCGTCCTTCTCGAAAGATCGCGGTTCTGTCGATCATGCGCCTTCTGGGTCTCATGGCAGCCGCCCATGTGGTAGTGTCACTGGGCCTTCTTCACATGAGGTGCGTGCAGAGATGGTTCGCGCGGCTTCGTCTGGACCCTGTGAGGCACAGACGGCACCTTGTGCGAATGCCGGGGTCGTTGTCAGCAGACCTCGACTATTGGAGGGACCGGCGCGTAATAGCGCACGGTGTTCCAATAGGCAGGGTGTCGGCTCACGTCGCTGTCTTCGCAGACGCGTCTCTAAGCGGCTGGGGTGGTACATGTCTGTCCCAGGCCGTAGGTGGTTTGTGGGCCGTCGGAGAACGGCGCCACATCAACCTCCTGGAGTTGGAGACGGTGCTACTGGCATTGCGCCACTTTGTACACCTGGTACAGGGGCGCGATGTGCTGGTGCGGTCAGACAACCAGACCATAGTAGCTTACATCAACCGACAAGGGGGAGTCCGCTCTCCAGCGCTTGACCGTCTGGCGGTAACGCTGTGGCGATGGGCTCATGTCAATCTCCGGTCACTGACAGCGTGGCACATTGCCGGCCGTCTGAACGTCGGGGCGGACCTGATGTCTCGGGGCGGGCCTCACCCGGACGAGTGGAGCCTACATCCTCAGATAGTGGCTCAGCTCTGGACCCGGTTCGGCAGAGCAAGGGTGGATCTCTTTGCTTCGAGAGAGAACGCGAAGTGTCCCCTCTGGTTCTCTCTGAGACAGCAGGACCAGCCTCCGCTGGGCGTGGATGCGTTCGCGCATGCCCCCTGGCCGGGGGCGCTGCTGTATGCTTTCCCGCCGATGGGGCTGATTTTACCATTGTTGGCCAGGGTGCGGTCAGAGGGTGCATCGGTAATACTGATAGCGCCGGACCGCCACTGGGCGAGATGGTATGCAGAAGTGATGGCCATGACTACTGTAGAACCGTGGCACATCCCTCATTGGCCGAACGCTCTGTCCCAGGCGGAGGGCTCAATTTGCGCACCTCCAGTCTTGGGACGGCCGCTGGTGGCCTGGCTCTTGAACGGCGGAGATTGTCTGATAGGGGACTCTCTCCGGCCGTGATCTGTACAATTCAGAGCGCGCGCGCGGCTTCCACTGCCTTGGTTTACTCTGGCAAATGGGCTGCTTTTGCGCGTTGGTGTGAGGAAAGGGACTTCGCTCCCGAGTCATGCTCGGTCGAGGCGATTTTGGAATTCCTTCAGCACCTGATGGATCATGGTGGCGGTTTGGCGGCATCCACTATCAAGGTGTATGCGTGTGCTATTTCCGCAAGCCATGAGGGGTTCGCCAAAACTACGGTTTTCGGGCATCCCCTGGTTAAACGCTTCCTGGCCGGCACGCGCCGTCTTCGCCCTGTGCGTAAGGCTGCGGCGCCGCCTTGGGATTTGCTCTTGGTTCTGGATGCGCTATGTAAAGCGCCGTTCGAACCAATGGAGCGGATATCTCTCAAGTGGCTATCGATTAAGACTGCGCTGCTCCTTGCTCTGACGTCGGGCAAGCGGGTCAGTGATCTGAGGGCGTTGACAATTTTTCTCATCACGGGTGATGGGAGCAAAGCTGTGTTGCGCACGGATCCATCTTTCGTTCCGAAGGTGGTCCGGGGCGCCTATAGAGCACAGGATTTGGAGCTGGGAGCCTTCTATCCTCCACCTCATGCGAGCGAGGAAGAGGCCCGCCTGCATTTGTTGTGTCCTGTGCGTGCGTTGACGTGTTACATCCAGCGCACGGCTGTGGTCCGCACCACCTCCAGTTGTTGGTTTGCCACGGCCCAGGGAAGGTGGGTTCTCCGTTGACGAAACAGCGTCTCTCCCATTGGATCTGTGAGGGCATCGCCCAGTCTTACGTGACTGCGGGTCGTCCTCTGCCTGGTGCTGTTCGGGCACACTCCACAAGGGGTGTGGCCACGTCAGTTGCCCTGTTCAATGGTGTGTCGGTGGAGGACATCTGTGCGGCGGCGACTTGGTCGTCCCCGTCTCCTTTTGTCCGTTATTACCTTTTATCCATGCCCTCTGTCTCTGTGGCGTCATCTGTGCTAAACACAGCCGCCGGTGCGAGCCAGCGTTAGACAGGATGTTTCATGTAGGTGTTCGGCTCGAGTCGCCGGGTCTTCTGTGAAAGAGTCAGAATGGACCACGGCAGGTCTCGCCGCTACTGGAGAACCGGTTCGAGCCGCGGGGTCTTTTCCTGCTAGGAAAGCAGACGTGACTCACTCAGGTCTCACCGGTTCAGCTAAGGTAGGAGCAGGCCCGTCTAGTGACGTTCCGCTCCTGTTTATGAGTGAGGCTGGGACGGGCTTGTTACGGAGTAACCGCTTTGGTCCAGCTCTCGCCCCACGTACCTCTCCTTGCCCTCGGCTGTGATAGACTGAGTGTGGCGGGGTGGGGCCAGTGCTTGGGTCGGATCAACTGTTAGTATGGTCTCGCCTTGGAGCCCTGGCTTGTGTCCTGACTGGTTTTCCCTTACTGGGGCCAGCAAGAGTGTATGGTGCGGTCGTGTAGCTCCGCTTATGCCAATAGGAGCTAGCCCTGTGAGGCGGAGCTCCACGAAATAGAACGATGGTTACGTATTGTAACCCTAGTTCTATGAGTGGAGCGGAGCCCCACAGGGAACAGACTTGCTGACCCCGCAGTCTGCTCGCTGAAAATTTCAGTTAGGAGCAGATGTGCGGGCGTAGCCCGCTTATACAGTGGTGCACCGGACCTGGTTGGACACAGGTGCGTGTATGTTTTTTTCTTCAGTCAATGTAGCTAGCTGGGTTTCGCTAGCCAATAGGAGCTAGCCCTGTGGGGCTCCGCTCCACTCATAGAACTAGGGTTACAATACGTAACCATCGTTCTGCTTTGCTTATTTTAACGGTTGCTTCATCATACGTTGGTAAGTATTAACGTTATTGACGTTTGAAACACAAAATACATAAACTGTTTACTCTTTAGTCTGTAGCTATATATTAGATAATAGATAAAGTGATTCTTATACCTTCCTAGCTGCATTTTAGCTGCTTTCTAGCTACATTTTAGCTAACGTGCATGTTAGATTTTTAGCTACATTCTGTCGTAAGCCAGCTAGCTAAGCCCCTTTTGTTGAATTTTACACCCATCTTTTGTGACAAAAGTCCTGTTAGCTAGATAGTAGCCTATTATCAATCTATTTCTGCCAGAAAGCTTAGCTAACGTTCATGAAAGCTTAGCTAACGTTAGTGCTGTGCATCGATCTATTTCTGTCAGAAAGGTAGCAAATATATGTTGTCTTTCTGTTTGCTGTTGTAGCTGGTAGTGTGAACTCTAAGCCTTTATGTCAGAAAGGTAATTAGATTAATTGATCTTCTGTCAGAAAGGTAGCTAATAGTATCAGTTGCATTTCTGTTAGAAAGGTAAGTGCTGGTAAGTGAACTGTAGGCTTTTCTGTCAGAAAGGTAACGTTAGCCTGATAGTAATATCAGTTGTCTTTCTGTTAGAAAGGTTAATGCTGTTATCCATGCTGCTAATAGCCTATATTGAACTGTAGGCTTTTCTGTCAGAAAGGTAACGTTAGCCTGATAGTAATATCAGTTGTCTTTCTGTTAGAAAGGTTAATGCTGTTATCCATGCTGCTAATAGCCTATATTGAACTGTAGGCTTTCTGTCAGAAAGTTAATATCAGTTGTCTTTCTGTTAGAAAGGTTAATGCTGTTATAGCTGGTAGTAATGAACTGTAGGCTTTCTGTCAGAAAGGTAATAATATGAATTGTGCGCTTCTGTTAGAAAGGTAATAGTAATCAGTTGTCTTTCTGTTAGAAAGCCCCTGTTATAGCTGGTAGTATATGAACTGTAGGCTTTCTGTCAGAAAAGTAATAGTAATCAGTTGTCTTTCTGTTAGAAAGGTTGCTGCTGTTATAGCTAGGCTATATGAACTGTAGGCTTTCTGTCAGAAAGGTAATAGTAATCAGTTGTCTTTCTGTTAGAAAGGTTAATGCTGTTATGGCTGGTAGTATATGAGCTGTAGGCTTTCTGTCAGAAAGGTAATAATAAGATGATTTGTGCTTCTGTCAGAAAGGTAATATCAGTTGTATTTCTGTTAGAAAGCTCCTGTTATAGCTGGTAGTAGGCCTATATGAACTGTAGGCTCTCTGTCAGAAAGGTAATGCTTCTCCATCACCCCCGGCAACCTGGAGGCCTGCCAGCGCAAGCCTTCAACCACAAAGGCGGGGCCGCACACAAGCACACACCACACGCACACACACACAAACACACGCCACACGCACACACACACGCCACACGCACACACACACACACACACACACACAAACACACGCCACACGCACACACACACACAAACAGACACACACACATTATGATCTACTCCATCACTATATAGTACATTTCTACATTGTCTACTTTACCATACACAGAGACAGAATTAAACATTGTATGACACTGCATTACACTGCGCAATATAACTACCGGTATATACTACATTACTATCTGTTACTACACAGAATATTATAAGTACTCCATGTACATTACTTCACATAATACCATCTACATTACTACGCACGTAACGAATGCTAGGCTACATTACTACTTCTACTATTACTACTACTACTCAGTATACTAAATGAATATCCACATTACTAGCAGGCCCTAGGTTCAGGGTTCTTGTTGAAGTATTTTGAATTGCGCCATCTTGGCAAATTTGAGGTCACTGGCGCCTTCTTGCATGCCCGGTCAGTGATGGTGTCCGCTCTGAGACTGGGAGGTTGTGGGTTCGATCCCCGGCTAAGGACTTAAAATGGGGCCATTTCCCTCACTGCTCCCCCAGGGGATGGGTCAAATGCAGACAGCAAGTTTCACATACTCAGGTATATGACAATCATTGGGACATTTACCTTTAACACACACATGCACACACACACACACACACACACACACACACACACACACACACACACAATGGGATCCACCACGAGGGCTAGACTGGTCTGGCCTCTTCGGAGGTAGTCCTGCAGTGCTTCCCTCAGCCTCCCTGTTTGTTTTGTCCTGCCTGGTGCACGCCGTCTGATAGTGTGTGTGTGTGTGTGTCCAGAGGAGGCTGAGGACCCTGCCTGCGTCCCCATCTTCTGGATCAGCAAGTGGTTGGACTACGACAAGTACGGACTGGGTAAGAGACTACACCCCCCCCCCCCCCCCCACACACTCTCTCTCTCTCTCTCTCTCTCTCTCTCCCCATCCTCATTTTTTTCTCTCTTTCCCCATCCTTACCCTGAACTCTTTCTTTCCCTCCCCCCCCTCTCTACCGTCCTCTCTCTCTCTCCATACTCATCCTTTTCTCTCTTTCTCCCTCTCCCATTCTTCTCTCTCTCTCTCGTCCTTCTCTCCCTCTCTCTCTCTCTCTCTCTCTCTCTCCCCATCTTTCTCTCTAGTGTTCCTTTCTTTAGATTATTTCATGGTTATCAAATTATTATTTGACTAATAATTTTGTTTTATATTTCAGTGAAGTCCTACTGGCAGCAGTCAATAGAAAATTCTCTCCGCAAAGAACCCAATCCAGATGTTAAACGGACAGTACACATCATACCCATACCTCATTTAAAATCCAGCGCGAGCCAAGTATATCCATGTAATGGCGGCGGACGGGGCACTGAGAATGCAGCTTCTAAAAAATCTATTTTCTGCCGCGAAACGGTTGTTTTCATCAATCTGTCTTTCTGAATCGCTATTTGTGGCTCGTTGTGGTTTTTCACATGCCTCTGTAATATGATCTTTAGAAACGTCTTTAGAAATGAAATAGCTTCACCACTTGCTCCAGCACGCATGCGCACAGCGTGCAAACTGGCTATTCTCCGTTACGTCTGTAGGCTACACTCGCGGCTGTTATAGTAGTAACTACAATGCAATTACATTTAGTCTACATTACATTACATTACATTACAGTCATTTAGCAGACCCTTGTGTCCAAAGCATTTAGCGTAGTCAGTGTAGGCCTACTGTTACTCACCAGGGGTGCGTTTCCCAGAGGCATCATAGCGCAACGTTAATCGTAAGAACGGTCCCCCTCTAGAGAGGTCCCCCTCTAGGTGGCGATGCGTTTCCCAGAGCCTTCTTAGGTCAAGGTATACCTTGGCTACGAAGGCTCTGGGAAACATGGAAGTGAATGCAGCTGACCGCTCACTATGGCTCATTCACTTCCATGTATTTACAAACGCGAAAACTATGGCAGGGAAAAACAATCGGAGTTTAGTAATAATGAGTTTGTAATTCCATTAGTGTATTCAGCCTGTTATTTTGACTATTTTGGTTCTTGAAGTGGTGTTTTTATCATGAACTTTTAACATTGGAGTCAACGGGTACTTCTGCATTCTCCCACCTGATTAGGCTACGTCAGACTCGACCAATATGGCAGCCACGGGAAATAAGCGTATAGACAGAGACGTGGTCTGTGTAGAGACATACAGAGGAGAGACGTGGTGTGTGTGTGTAGAGAGAGACAGAGGAGAGACATGGTGTGTTTGTAGGGAGACAGAGCAGAGATATGGTTTGTGTAGAGACAGAGCAGAGACGTGGTGTTTGTGTAGAGACATACAGAGGAGAGACGTGGTATTTGTGTAGAGACATACAGAGGAGAGATGTGGTGTGTGTGTAGAGACATACAGAGGAGAGATGTGATGTGTGTGTAGAGACATACAGAGGAGAGACATGGTGTGTGTGTAGAGACATGCAGAGGAGAGACATGGTGTGTGTAGAGACATACAGAGGAGAGACGTGGTGTGTGTGTAGAGACATACAGAGGAGAGACGTGGTGTGTGTGTAGAGACATACAGAGGAGAGACGTGGTGTGTGTGTAGAGACAGAGGAGAGACGTGATGTGTGTGTGTAGAAAGAGAAAGACAGAGGAGAGACATGGTGTGTTTGTAGAGACAGAGGAGAGACGTGGTGTGTGTGTAGACAGTCAGAGGAGAGACGTGGTGTGTGTAGAGGCTCCTCAGAGGATGGGGATTAGCAGAGAGCACACGTCTCTGGAACCAGGAGGCTCTGCTCTACCAGGAGGCTCTGCTCAGGCATCTCTTCGGTCCAGCTGCTGGTACATTCTGGTACCAGTGGTCTGGGTCTGCTGGTACAGTACAGACTGGTACCACTGGTGTGGTTCTGCTTGTACAGTTTTGAGCCAGTGGCGAAAGATGGGCAGCGACTCTGCGGTCCTGACGTCAGTGGTCAGTTTGTTCCACCTAACCTTGCATCACCAGGCTGTCTTCGAGGGAGAACCTAGTTTCTCTGTTCGCTGGTTTCACTGTTACTGTACATTACATTACAGTACATTACAGTCATTTAGCAGACACTTTTATACAAAGCGACTAACAATAATTGCATTTAACATAGGAAAAGCCAATGTACTACTACTTGCCAGAACTCACAAGTGCATCTTCTTTCTAAAACAAGTGACTAAGAGCATAATCTAGTGCTGAAGGCAAAGTGCAAGAATAGCAATCTAAAATACAGTACAATACAATATAATAGAATAAAATACAATACGTGCTTAGGAGGGAGGATTGTTGTAGTACTTCTTGAAGAGATGAGTTTTGAGGCTGCGACGAAAGATGGGCAGCGACTCTGCTGTCCTGACATCAGTGGGCAGTTCGTTCCACCACTGCGCGGCCAGGACAGAGAAGAGCCGTGACCGCGTCGATCGACCGCAGTGGCCTCCATTACATTACAGTCATGTCTTTTCAGTGGTTGGTTTTCACTCTACTCCAAAACTAGATCCGGTTCATGCCGCAGTGTTATCGTCCCTCGCCAGTCGCTAGGAGTTAGAATGCAGTCAGACTTCAGTGTTAGACTCAGAGTTTTTTGAACGTCCTGGAATACCCCCATGTGTCTGTTGTCTCGCTTGCTGGTGTTTACATTTCCATTAGGTCCTGTAGCTGTAGGCTGTACGTATTCAGCAATGACGTACAGTATGCAACATTGGTCAATTACACAACAGCATTAGTCCACCAATATCATTACCGAAATATTGATAATGTAGAAGAAGTTCAGTTAATCTGGCATCATTGTCATTATCATCATGAATCAGTCTCATCACAACAGTTCTGATAACCCCAATGGGAGAAGGGAAATGTAGTCTGTGATAAGTTTTTTTTCCTATACAGCCAGTGGAGGCCACAGATGATGTCCTTTCGGAGCAGTTCAGGCCAGACACTTTGCAGGATGGATTTTCCACGGTGCCAGCTGTAGAGGAGGAGCCCCCCTCCAACCTGGCAACCCTCAGTTATGAGGTATGAGGCATGTCGTGCCTGATGCATGTAGGATGGAGCTGTTCCTTCCGTTGATCCCCCTGATCAACTACAACAGATTCAGCTTCATCAAGGTGATCAATATTTAATCTGCAACATGCATTTTCAAGTTGGCCATATAGAACTGCTCAACTAAAAAAGAACTGTACATGCTGACGAAATGCATCACAGGCAGAGGTCTGTGCTCTCTGAGCGCTATTCTAGTTATTGTCATGTTTCTGTAACACTATTTAACTGGCCACCCGAAGACCTTCATCAACATGCAATGATAGCAGTCAACCACATAGTGGTGGTGTTGCACAGAGCTCAGCTAGGAGACCTCAAACTGCAAGCAGAGGATGCAGATTATCAGATTATAAACACTATGAAGAGTGAAGATGTTCTTCTGAAACACAGACCTAGGCCTGATTAATCATTTTAACTCTATTCACCTGTTCTCTTTATTATGTTGGAGATACTGTATCTATCTGTGGGTTCACTTTCAAACGAACACTTCTGAAGATGGAAACACCAGCCTCTCCATGTCCTTTTTAATCTGATGATCACCTGTTGTGACCTTAATTGACTTCTGCTTCATTCCTTTGGGTTTAGGAATGTCTCATGACATATTTTAGATATGAAGACATTTTAGGTATGAGGAACTGCTTATCTCTACATTATAGCTTATCTAATGATCATTACTTATCATATCTAACCTTAACTCCTCCCACTGCTGCTTGGACCAGTGGGTCCAGTTTGTTACATTCCTCATAGGGCTTCTGTTAGTGTGTTTTGGCTACTGTACTGTTCACATTTCTCCTAATTCCACTGGATTAAACATTGATATTCGTAAATAAATACATTGAGTGTTCCATAAAGTACGTTTTTAACATATGGATGGAGTTAATGTTTAACATTTAGTGCTAGTGCCTATTGTACTGTAAGTGGGGTACTGGGGTGCTGAGAAAATGTATTTGGTCCAGCATTAAGCTACTACAGTAGATAGGCCGTGTATCATAGCAAAATATAAACTACACACATGTAGGAAGACAAAATACCGATATTATTTGGTCACTTTAGGTGGTACCGAATCTGGATAGGTCCCTGGACTAAATGGTTAGTTTGTAAACTGCCTGAGCAGCCTTTTCTATCCATTTTGCATCTTTCAGAATGGCATATTATGCAAATGAATTGATTACTACTTCTAGCTAATTTTGGGAGAAACCAACAGCTACTTTCCTTACAGAGGAGCTGGCAACACTGCACTTAGCACCCAATATCAGTCAGTCTTTCATTGTTCATGGTGTTGCGCACTGAAATGTATCGATTTCAGTGCAGAAAAGTTGGCATCAGCTGTGCTTAGAGATAGGGCCATGGCAGGGTCTTGAAGACAACAACTTGTTAAAGAACGTAGTGTCTGGAGTACTCGGGTATCTGTTGTGCAAGGGGGAGGAGCACAGTCAGGGATGAAAATTAACTTTTTGGCTCACCTGCCAAGGGGACTGGTAGATGAAAAAATCCGCCGGCCAAGTATATTTTTTACCGGCCAAAATAATAAATTGCCTTTTTTGTCACATTATACATCTGTTTCAGTACTTTTCATTCAGATAATAGTATTATGTTGAAAACATGCTTAAGGAAGAGGCCAAAGTAAAATTTCAAATAAAGTAGTTTAATTCGATGCCTAGAAACATTGCAATTCATAGAAATTCAAATATTCATTTCCATTCACTTCCACGGTGTAGAATTATCCATAACTAGCTAACCCTACACAAATATGAGATATAAATGATCCAAGCCTTCACCTCATGGTCTTTATGTGTTTATGAACAAAATACATATACTGTAACATATTCACAGCCTGTCATCATGTAAAGTTAAACCTGAGCTGGATGCAGGGTCGTAGGTTTGATTTGAGCTTTGGTAGGGACACAATAGGTTGTTGTTGTTTCATGTAGTCTGGATTGAATCTGGGTGGTGGCCGAATCAGATTAATTTCCGTCGCCACTGATTGGGCAATGTGACAACGAATGACAAGGTTTATCCACAAAACCTACATCTGTTGAGTCAGACTATAATCTCACCTGTAACCCTGATGCATCTCCCGCCTGCCTCTCCAGGTCCTGCCTTTCTGCTGCTTTGACCAAAAAAATTCTAATGTCCATTTTTGTCTTATTTTTTCTGGTCATAAAAGGGAAATGATTGACAATATCAAACTACTTGCAGACATGAAACACTCTTTTCCGTGTAGCCTACAGCCTATTCTGTGTAGCATATGAAATATGAACATAATTACGCTGGACTTCCCTACTAACACAGTGGGTTGCAGCAACGTTGCACATAAGTTGTACTTAGGTAAGTTGCAACGTTACCATCAGGCGATGTTGTGACAACGTCCATCTAAGGTCGAAAATAACTTTACCCTCCTAAGTCTAATTAGACTTTTCTGCAACGTTGCAGAAACATTTGCAATATGGGTCCCTGCAACGTCATTAAATAAACGTTGCAGTGACGTTGGATTAAAGTCCTATTAGGCTAGCATTAGGATTGCTATCGGGCTATCCCGTGACGTCACTGCTTGCTGGTTCACAGTTAAAGTAGGCAGGATTCTTTGCCAAACTGCTCCTGTCTTTTTAAAAAAATTTAAATTTTCGCTTATATCCTTCATATTGTACTGTATGTTGAGGTTAATAACGCATCTTAGAAATGTTATTGATTGTATATTTCCCTGTTTGTTATAAATTGAATGCTTTTTCATTAATTAAAAAAAAGTCTAACTTTTCGGTGTCGACCAAGATATCATTTTTCAAAAGACGTGTCGAGAAATCCCATTCATTCTCTCGGCATTATGGGACGCTTCCACTAGGGGGCGATGAGATCACTTTCCCTCCCTATAGATGGGTTCGCCGCCTACGTCACAGCAGAGCGAGCACGAGGCCTCTGGGTAAAAAGGAACGAGCGAACGAGGAACGAACTCGCTAGCTACTCGTTTCATGTAGCTAATTATGCCTCAAAGCTGCTGTGCTGTGAACTGTACAAACAGAAAAGGACAAGATGATGGCCTCAGATTCTTCAGCATCCCCTCGATATGTCCCCCTTTTCAGAGGAACCACCGAAAGCTGTGGTTTAAAGCCATAAAGAGAGCAGATTGGGGACCAACAAACAGTGTGGTGCGCACTTCAGATCTGGTAATTATACCAGTTACCTCAGGGTTTTTTTCCTCATCAAATTACATTGATTTGACTGTTGGTTTAGCTATTTATTTGTTTACTTACCGGTAATAATTTAAGTAAACAGAAGTAACTCATAACCTGCACGCTAAACTAAGTTCAGGAATTGGAAGCCTAATGATAGCTAGCTAACGTTAGCTAATGCTAGCTAGCACGCTACCACGCTACCACGCTACCACGCAATCTAAAATGGCCGCTGGACTGAGGGAAATGTGAATATGTGTTTGACTCTGCTGAATTTGAGACTCACATTGGGAGCTCGCTCGTGTCAGGCTTTCTAAGGACATCACGAATCTTAGGCTCATTTTACATAGGCAACAGTGAAGGCGAAGCCAAGATAATGCTTTATATATTTTCCATTTGTCTGGAAAGTGGGAGACAGAACAATGCCACCCACGAGGTAAGCGGGTTACCATGGACAATAGCGTTAGCTCGAAACAAAGATGGAGGCAGCTTTGTTTGCCACATTAGTAGTATCGGTGTGTATTGTTGGAGTTCGAGTCAAAAACAGGCGTTCCTGTTAAAACTGCGAGTAGTAACGTGTGATTCACAGGCCTTATACATTTAATCTGTGCACTGCAGTGGCTAATGCCTAAACTAGCTTCATGTTTCCCACACGATTGATTGATGATTGACCGCATCTGTCCTGGGCCGGCAGAGAATCAAAAAAAAAGAATAGAATAGTGGCGTGTCACTAATTACTTATCGGCTGTAATGACTTGTTGAATTGTTGTTTTAGTCGCTTCTTCCCCTCTGCCTACTTTCCCATAGGGTCCTTGTGTGTTTATAAACTTAATATTTTTTTGTTTATTGGGCAGACTATTGCAGTGTGGAGTTTCTGGGGGAGGACACTGTCGGTTGTCCCAGTATCCTGGCTCTCCAAAAAGGATGGGGTAAGAACATGTTTGTGTGTTTGGTGTGCTACTTTTCAATTGTACAGGGAAGCGGCTACTAATGGTTTCACTCACAGTTGCAGATGTGTTCCTGGCCAATGAATGAGTCAGCCAACGGATAAAGAGCTGTGTGGAACCTAACCCTGGCTGGGCGCTCCACAGAGTCCGGGTTTTCCCAAAGTCCACAACTGGTACTGTTTGCATTTTAAGCTATTAAAAAATACTGATGGGGGTGGGGGGAAGATCATGACTCATTATTCTGAGGAAAAAAGGATGGCTGAAATGTATTGATTATGGTACTTTATGCACACAGATCATTACGAAGGTGCCAGGCTCATGGCAAAAGTCTTTGAGCAGCAGTAGTCAATGGACGAGTGCCAAGACGTTCGAAAGAGACGGCGCAACACACGCTATCACTCCAGTGACGAGGGTAATATACTAAAGTGCATTCAACAGTCCCAAAAGAGTAGTACTTTTGAAATCGAGTAATCTGAGCTAATTTACTGATATTCCACTACATATTCCAAGCCCTGGGCAGCCATTGGTCCCCACTATGCAGGCCAAAGACCAGGTGCCAGGTGCCGGAGTTGAAAGGCCTCTGCCAGCGGTCCAGTACAATCCACGTGTGCTGTACAATCCAGGTATGCATGTTTGTGTTGAAATGAAATGTCTATGCCTACTGCACACTGATAGTTGGACTATTTTTTATTTATTTTGAATACCATTTTACTCATCTTGCAGATTTTCCAAGCTTGTCCCATGTGAGCGAGCGGGGCCCACGCCCCATGTATAGCACCCCAGCCAGATCTTACAGCACCCCAGCCAGACCAGCCAGACCAGGTAAGAGTGGCATGTACTGCTGTGGTGTCTAATGCCAGAAGCCAAAGCCAACACCATAAAGTTTCCTGCTAATCCCATTCAGTTAGCTCTGTGATTGGCTTTTTTAGATTGAATACCATTTACTCATCTTGCAGATTTTCCGAGCTCATCCCCTGTGAGCGAAAACCATATGAGCCCAGGCTTCATGTATAGCACCCCAGCCAGACCAGGTAAGAGTGGCATGGACTGCTGTGGTGTTGTGATGTCTACCTGTTAATGTCTTAATTTATTTTCCTTCAAATGCCAGAAGCCAAGGCATGCTGCCAACACCATACAGTTTCCTGCTCATCCCTTTCCTTTATCCCTTTTGTTTTTCAGTTAGGTCTGTGATGCCGTCGCCCAATAAAACGGCTCCAGCACCATTGACTCCATGTACCCCTCTACCTAATCGATGCTGCTCTGCAGATGCTGGTATGGGACTACTTCATGTTGCATGCAGGGATATATTTTGAGTTTCATTTAGTTTTATGTCAATGTACTTATAGCCACATCTGTGTTTATCTAGATTTCCAGAGGTCTGTACATCAGCAGTTCTCAGAGATGCGGGAGCAACTCCGTGAGCTTGCACGGACTGTGAGGGAACTGGCCCAGAGCATGCGGCCTGTGGAGTCTGGAGCCCAGGGAGAAGTGCTGGATGTACTGAACCCTGCCCAAACGGACGAGGAGCTGCAGGTCTGTGAGGCCAGGTTGAAGGACCGGGAACATCAGAGGAAGATGGTGAGTGTCTGCAGGGCAGAACTTTGTCTTATTTTTGCAGTGCAGGGAAGGGTACAGTAAATGACTGTCTTTGTTTTGCAGACACAATACCTAGGTGCCATTGGTGGCAGAGACTTGGCGGACACAGTCCGGCGGGTGCTGTCAGCTGTAGCCACACATGCGGTGTGGAGCGCCTACAGTGTGCACGGGAAGAAGGGGAAGAAGCCACTGAAGAGTATGACACTCTTCAATGTTCTAACACGTAAGAAATGGTTCATATTTTGAATATTTTTTAATACATTGTCTTTGTTCCATGACCGATGTGAATTGAAACCATTACCTTTCTTGATAACTTAAAGGTGCAGTGATGGTCTCCATGCCGAAGGCTACGATGGCGGAGGTGGCCGCCCAGCTGCAGGAGACATTGAAACATGCCCCTGCTAAATGCAGAAGGGTAAGTGATGTCTTTTTTTTTGGTTTCTCCTACCCAGTGACACTGCATGGTTCCAAAGATTGTGTACCACTTTTTTGTGCATGTATGTGCGTTGTGTATTTACGGCCATTTCATTGTGTCTTTAGGTATCTGCAGAAGTCCGTCTGAGCACAGCCCATCCAAGAACAGTCCATCTGAGCACTCCCCAGCATTCTGATGAGGAAGACTTCCCTTCCTAGCTGCCCCCCAACCCATCTGACACCCACCCGCAGCCCATCTGAGCACAGCAACCCCCCCCCCCCCCCCCCAGCCTATCTGAGCACAGCCTGCCATTTTTTGTAAATACTTTTTTGTAAATAACTTTTTTTTTTTTTTTTTTTTTTAAATACTTTTTGTTTTTAAAATTGTTTATCATTTGTAGGCTAGATATTGTGTACTTTTTTTAATAAAATAAATTGTTCTTGACTGAATGGTGTTGTGTCATAACTTTTGTACCATAATTTTGCTTGCTGCATTGACTATGACATTAATAGGCTCTTTGCACAAGCTCCACTACTTCCTGACACTCTACAGGCGTATTTCTTTCCTGTCCTATACTAGTGGATGGAAGTCATTGATCAGGTGTGCTGCACACCGGATTCATGGCAATTGCTATCCAATAGTATAGGACGGTAAAGAAATATGCCTGTAGAGTTTCAGGAAGTAGTGGAGCTTGTGCAAGGAGCGGATTTGTTCTGTAATGCAAATTATAAATGTAGCCAACGGAAGTGTAGACCACGTTGCAGCAACGTAAGAAAGTAATATATAAACGTGTATACAACGTTGCAGCAATATACATCGAAATCATCGCGGAAATCACAACGTTGTGTACACATTGCAGGCACGTTGCAGACACGTTGGACCTGCACGTTGCAGCAACTTGTGTGCAGATACCGCGTTTGCGTTGCATGCACGTTTAACTTGACGTTGAGTGGACCATACAAAAGTCTAAATTGCACGTTTCTGCAACATTGCTGCAACCTGATTGTGTTAGTAGGGTTGGACTGAATTGCATAAACAAACCAGACGTCTCGTCTCGTTTGTTTAGCCTGTTATGCAATTCAGTGGGCGAGTGAACCTAGCTAGTCATTGCTCAAACCTAGGAGTTTGCAACGGTTATACCAAAACTGATTTATTACTAGCTAAAGACAACTGTAATGACAACATTACAGCACCTTATCTCTGCCTCAGCAAACGTTTACGAGACCTAACGTTATAGCTCTGATAGCTGCACCACCAGCTAGCACTAACATTACAGTTTAGTAGGACATAAACTAAACTATTATCATTGATACAACTCTGTACAGAAAAATAATTGTCGGTCAACATATTGTATTCCCTATTGTTCAATAACTTCAATCTTACTTCTGCTTAATCAAAATCCCCGCTGTTGACGTCAGTCGATGCTCGATGTGCTGTGAGCTGCTGAGCTCGCGAGGCCCTCGCTGGGTCACAGAGGGAGGGAGGGAGGGAGGGGGGGAAGTAGGCTACTGTACATTGTTGAGGGAGGGAGGGGGGAAGTAGGCTACTGTACATTGTTGAGGAGGGAGGGGGGGAAGTAGGCTACTGTACATTGTTGATTGGATAGCTTGCTGAACGCAGCTGTCAACCAGGCCTTAATTCCCTACCGTTTTGCTTCGCAAGTTGTGAATGGTAAATAAAAACTACAGTTTTCACTCTGTATTATTTTTGGTAGGGACAATTCGTGTTCCCGTGGCTTTGGTATTGACATGTCCATAGCGTCCATACCTAAAACTAGGCCTATGGCTGGATGACCAGTGAAGTCAGTCAAGGAGGAACCAGTACCGTCTTCAGAGTTTATAAGCTACATGACAAGCGATCAAAGACATCCCTTCTGAGAAACAGTGGCTTGGTATGCTATGGAAGCCCAGAGACAGGATGTACACATCTACTGTAGGTGTTGACTGTAGAAGCGCGCGTCCTCTGAGGTAAATGTGAACGATTTTCTGTGCGCGAGTAGCCTCGCGTCACCAGTCTCTCCTAGTGCGCGAGGCTCCGCAACAGTCATGTGACTGAAAACTTTATTTGGTGCAGCGGGGGAGCAACACACAACAAACAGAACGCCGGTCTATGGCATGGATGTGGCGACATCGCACGCATACTTTATTACATGACTCTATTGGTACAAACATTTACCCGCCAGCGTGGCGGATAGCCTCCGAAATTTAGTCGCCAAATGGAAATTTTACCCGCCATTGGCGGGTGGCGGGTGTTAATTTTCAGCCCTGAGCACAGTGTTTGACTAATACAAAGGAATATGAGCTGGAGAACAGATGAGCTCTGCGAGTAGCACAGGAGAGGACGATGGGCTTTCTGCTGCCATTCCTGCTTGCTCTGCTAGCCTTCCTCCTTGGAGGACTCTATCTCCTGGGGACCTTCCGTCAGAGGCGTCCCGGGGAACCCCCCTTAGATAAGGGACCCATTCCTTGGCTGGGCCATGTCCTGGAGTTTCGCAGGGATACTGCAAAGTTCCTGGAGAGAATGAAAAGGAAACATGGGGATATTTTCACTGTGCTGCTGGGGGGCTTTTACTTCACATTCGTCACAGATCCATTTTCCTTTGGGACTATTGAGAAAGAAGCCCGCACAAAGCTGGACTTTAACGAGTTTGCGAAGTATCTAGTTTTGAAAGTGTTTGGTTACCAATCCAACATCGAAGATGAGCACAAGATGTTGCAGATATCCAGCAACAAGCACCTGATGGGGGATGGTCTGGTGGTCATGACACATGCCATGATGAATAACCTTCAGAATCTGATGTTGCACAGTGTGGGGGCAGGCGAGGACCATCAAATCTGGATGGAGGACGGGCTTTTCAACTACAGCTACAACATCATCTTCAGGGCGGGCTACTTAGCTCTGTTCGGCAATGAGACCCCCAAGTCCTCTGGGAGCCTGGAGAAAGCCAAGGAAGTTGACAGAGTAGAATCTGAGGAGCTCTTCTCTGAGTTCCGGAAGTACGACCAGCTGTTCCCCAAGCTGGCCTACGGGGTGCTGCTGCCGTCGGAGAAGATGGAGGTGGAACGTCTGAAGAGGCTGTTCTGGAACACGCTGTCGGTCCAGAAGATCAGCACCAAAGACAACGTCAGCGGCTGGGTGCGCGATCAGCAGGAGATTAGGGAGGAGCACGGCATGCAGGAGTTCATGCAAGTCAGGTACATGTTCCTGCTTCTGTGGGCGTCCCAGGGT
The DNA here is from genome assembly GCF_949987555.1 of Borostomias antarcticus. Taxonomy (NCBI): domain Eukaryota; kingdom Metazoa; phylum Chordata; class Actinopteri; order Stomiiformes; family Stomiidae; genus Borostomias; species Borostomias antarcticus. Next base: position 4,766,100 of record NC_140234.1, read on the forward strand.
AACACGGGGCCGTCAGCCTTCTGGCTGCTCCTCTATCTCATGAAGCACCCCGACGCCATGAGGGCGGTCCGGGCGGAGGTGGAGGACGTGCTGAAGGAGGCCGGGCAGGAAGTGAGGCGTGGTGGGCCGCTCATCGACCTGACCCGGGACATGCTGCAGAAGACGCCCGTCATGGACAGCGCCGTGGAGGAGACCTTGCGTTTGACCGCCGCCCCCGTCCTCACCAGGGCCGTGCTCCAGGACATGAGCCTCAAGATGGCCGACGGACAAGAGTACCACCTCAGGGGAGGCGACAGGGTGGCCCTCTTCCCCTACACCACCGTTCAGGTGGACCCAGACATCCACCCCGATCCGCTCACGTTCAAATATGACCGTTTCCTCACACCAGACGGGGGCGAGAAAAATGATTTCTACAAGGGCGGGAAGAAGCTGAAGTACTACAACATGCCGTGGGGGGCTGGAATCAGCATGTGCCCTGGTCGTTTCTTCGCCACCAATGAGCTGAAGCAGCTTGTTTTCCTCATGCTCACGTACTTTGACTTTGAGTTAAAGAATCCAGATGAGGAGATCCCGCATATTGACATCAAGCACTGGGGCTTTGGGTCCATGCAGCCAACTAGAGACATTCAGTTTAGGTACAGGCTCAAGTTTTAGGTTTGAAAGCACACTTAGATGTTAATCTAACCAAACTCACAGTAGTGAGTGAGTATTTAAGGGGTAATTTGTTTGAGCGCACAACATGTCCTGATGAAGACTGACAAGGTCAAAACATGTTGACTTTTTTAAATTATGTAAGCCTGATACATTAAAGTCGCACTGAAGTGAAAAAAGCATTCTGTCCCATTTTGGTTCACATAATTGGTCATAGTGTTCACCTATTCAACGATGTATGCCAAAAAAATTACAAAATTCTACTTTTGTTGTAATCGTATATGAAAGTATATAATTTCTTACTTCCTGCAAAACGGTAGGTCGCGTGCAATGACGACATCAGGTACCTTAGATTTTAGGCCAATAATCTCACGACATCCACCCGTCAATCAACGCTATCCTTCTATCGAATCTGTCTAAAATTCCTCTAAACATATGTCCCACCCTCACAGCTTGTTTGCATCGGAAATACGTAAAACTACGGAAGTTAGATGATCTCAAACGTGTTTCTGTGCGACTTTAAAGGTTTTTTAACATTACCACTTCCTTTCCGAATACTTATTCTGAGTGCCTGGATCTACTCTTGTTTTTGGATATTGCCTCCATTCCCAGTGATCCAAGAGCACCAACAACACTAATGGTTTATCTCACTTTTTGAGCACCTTGTTCCTCCCTGTTGTCTAAACTCATAGTAGCGTTCATCATTACAGTAGGTTATGCTTGAAATGTTGCCATATTCTATAATAAAGTATTTTAGATCATCATGTTACTGTGAAAACTGTTATACGTAGATTTACTCATATCTTATCATCTTTATTATAACAGTATTAAAAACTGAATTTCGATAAATTAGTTCACCATTGCAATAAACATTAAAACTGAACATATGAATGTTTTGTGTGAGCCTTCCCCAAAGGGAAACAGCCTATAAACCTTAATGAATGTATCCAAATGACCTTTGTCACCTATAAGTATGCTCTAATCCAGGGTTTCCCAACCTGGGGTCCAGGCCCCCCTTAGGGGGCGCCAACAATTGCAGGGGGTGCGCCAGGCCTCAGACAATTTGAGGCCCTAATATTAGCTAGACAAATATTTGTCAAAGAATCATGTTATTGACATGTCACACAACAAAATACATGATTATATCTGATGAAGGGCCAAAAAGCCTTGTATGTACGGCACTACAATATCATATAAATTCAACAAATTAATCAGAGACTATGAATTGTGTCAACATTAATATTCCTGCTACATTGGCGAAGCACTTAATTGTACCCTAACTTACGCCTGATGTAATTTGCACACACAAACATACACAGACTGGACGTTCACACAGATTTGGGGGGGGGGGGTGGGCCAATTCCATCAGGTGTAAGTGGGGGGCTCTGGGGAAGAAAGGTTGGGAACCCCTGCTCTAATCCATATTGTGACACTGTTCGACAGTGTATAGCAGGCCACCATGGAAATGGAGAAAAGTTAAATCTGGTGTTGTGATCTGAGGTTGTTTGTGGTTGTTTCTGGCACACAATACAATTTCACACTACATCTACCATGTCATGAAATTGTCATTTTTGAAATCATGAACATTAGAGATTTATTGAGCAAGAATGTGCAGTGAATATGAGGAGAGCATGGCTGGCTTCAGATAGCTCTAAGTAAAAAATGATAAATGTCGCAGCTTATTTACACTGTAGCAATCCTGGATGAACATATTAGTAGGCCTACATACTGTGATGGGAATGAGTTGTGGGACTCTGGACTGAGCATGGATTCACTGATTGACTGAATTGAACACAGGTGGGACTGATTGAGATGTAAGCAGACAACAGGCTGGTCAGATGAAGAGATGTAAACAAAATGAAGAAACAGTAACAGCTACAAATAAATACATAAATAAGTTTTAAAAAATCATGTCACAGCCCAATGCCTGAGTATGTACTGTACATGTATTAGCATTTTTATTCTGCATCCCCCCTGGGCTTGAACTCTTGTTGAGTTACCTGCCATGTGAGAAGCCATAGATGGTTTCATACTGACTTAAGCAATCACAAGGGCTGCATGTCACTGTCACAGGTGCATTGAGGTTTCAGCAGTTTTCACAAAACCAAAGACTAAACAATAAAACCACGGTATACACTCGACAAGTGAAGAAGAAAAGACAGAGCTTATAAACTTACAGACTTACAAGATGACACCGGAAACACCAGGGACTATGCACAGCTACAGCAAATGGAACAGACAAAGAACAAGATGGGAGCTCCTGTACATGTAGGCTAGAAATACTGTACACATACTAACGAGGCAGATGGAAACCAACCAAACAATCAGTGGCACAGGTCTCTCAATCAGAGCCAATTTAGCCAGTTGTAGTCCTAGGTCCGCTATTGGGGCGGGGTTGCCAACAACAACAAGTACTGTACACATGTAAACATGTTGTCCCCCACCCATTATGCATGTTCCCTTGTGGTATCAAGCCCCCTGCTTCTCATTAGGCGTTTTTATACAGAGATCCCACTTTATTGCCCTGTAGAAGACCCCTCAATTTTCCAAGTGTGTATCTCTGCAGGCCCAGAGACTTCCAGGGGGCGGGTCAACTGTCAATCAATTTCTAATTTGGCCAATCAGAGACTGACAATCGTCTTGTCAATCAAAAACTCATTTCGCCTGAAACGGTTGTCAATCACTTTTCAATTTGGCGAATCGCCTTTCTCTTAGGAGAAGGGGCATGGTGGAAATGACGCTAGCTAGTTAGCTAGCTGTCTACATTGACTTAGTTTGCTAGCTTGCTAGTTACGTAGGCCTAATGCAATTTGTTATGGAGTTAGATTGACTGGATTACATGACTGTGTGTGAGAGAGAGATTATATTTTTTAATGCAAATCATGTAGCTTGAAAGACGTAATCCATCAACCTCCCTCATAAAAGCCTTACCAAGACTCCCCTTGGTATTCTCTTAGTAGGCCTATGATCAATGTAATGGCTTGTGGGTAGAGGCTAGCAATGGTCTACACTAGCCCAGGGGCAAGGGAGCATCACTAGCCTACTGATCCATAGCCAGGACTGGGATGCCCTCAGTGGAGGTCCCAAGTCAGTCTTCCAGTCATTCAGCCAGCCTGTCAGTAGATGTACTCTACTTGTATTGATTTGTTCATACACTAGTATTCCAGCACGGGTTATGTTCTTGAATACTTCTGGTGACTAGCAGTTCTCTTAGCAACCTAATTTAATCCCTATCACTGTTTTCAGATCCACATAGGGGAAACATATGGCTGACAGAGGAGTGTGGAGGAAAATCAACAGTACCACACAAACACACACACACACACACACACTTGCATAACCAACCAAGCAAGTTCTACCGTTCTATACCACAAATATAAGTTTGAGAACCTAGGATACATACAGCCCGCCTAAGGGGGTTCTAATGTACTGACTTCCCGGCACAGGCCTGACCCTGCTGGCAAGCTGCCTTGGTCCTAGTCAAGGAACAAGCGTTTCAGCTTCTGCTCACCTATGCAGCTTATACCATGCTGACTGACCTGGACAAGTCACCACATCCACAGTCTAGCCAAGTTAGAGATACCCTTGTGCATTTGACAAAACAAGTGTCATACAATTAAGGTCATCATTTGTGCAGCATGTGTGCTGTAAGTGTAAAGACAAGATACAGATCATTTTCTCCAGGTGTTATTGAATAGCTTGTAGACCACACTGAAACACTGGGCTGACAGTTCAGTTGTACAAGGCGGACCTGGGAGACCATTCAGGACACCTTGTTTGGGTCGAGGCTCTGCTTAGTCTGCTGGCCCAGGTGAACTATCAAACTGGATGTACTGACGCTGAGAATGGAGACACACACATGACACAGCTGGCCGACACTTCCTGCACTCTAAGAGGTTAGGGTTAGGACTAGACTGAATGTAGGTTGGCATAAAATACATATTTATTTTTAAATGGATGGAAAGATGCTGCCCATGCCTAGATCTTTATGTCTATTCAGCATGTCTGTTCTCACCCACTGAGGTCCCATCACCAAACGTGAAGCCTCAGATACAATAATAAAACAGGGGCAGACAATGAAAGATAGAGATGGACAGACAGACATGTAGACAGATAGGTTAAAAAATTAGATTAGAACTCTTAGTGTTGTGATCAGATGGTACAACCAAAATGTCACCTCAGTGTAGTGATGCAGACAGAATTATGAACACCTGCTCCTTGATTAGAAGGAGGTTATCATCTGCCCTCTGAAACATTCAGGACCAGGGGCCTCATTTATCATTGAGGTACGCCATATTTTACACGGTCTTTTTCGCGATTTCAGGCGTACGCCATTTTCCCCCCCCACATTGCGATTTATCAAGCCGAAAGGGCGAAAATTTAGTCGCCTTTCTCCGCGCTTTTGTAGGACACCTCTCAACTTGTCCTACCGATTTACACGGTGTTCTACGCCCTTTTTGAACACAGGGGGAACTGGCGACGCAGGTGGTGCGTCGGTGAATTACTATGTTTGACGGAAAGAATAAGAGCGACAGTTCATGAACGCACAATCATGTAGGCTAATAGCCCAATTCAGCACCAACATATATCGCAATGCTAGAGTAGACGTGTCCTCTAACCGGCTCATTAATGGTCCGATATGGATTTGTTCCCCAAACTGAACCTATGCGCTGCATGGAGGTATAATATAACGATGCGCTGTCCCAAACCTTTCCGCGCTATATGTCACACACCTAATGCAGGCACTCCATCAAACGGCAATAATTGACCAATTAGATTGTCATTAATATGTGATCATGTGGACCTGTTTGCTCTTTGGTAAGCATATAAATGACAGTCCTCCTGTGCGTAATGCGAGCCTAAATGAATCCGGCGCTACTCGGCCTACTGGCCGAGATAGAACTCCAAAGAGGTGACGGCGATGGCGACTGCACCCACATAAGGGCACCATCAGTGAATGAATACGTCTATGTGAATCGCTAAAATGTGCACACTAGAAATACCCAAATCATATGTGACGCCGACATGCTCATCACAAGTGTAGTGGCACGGTGGCCTGGCTCCACGCATGACTCATTCATCCTGGCGCACAGCAGGGTAGGGGCTAGACTGGAGGCAGGCGCTGCGCGTGACGGCTGGCTTGTTGGTGTGTCCAAGATACATATTCTTTGTCTTATTTACTTTTAATCTTTATTAGCATTTTCCATCCATACAACGACAATACAATAAAACATAAAAACCTACAATAACAGCTTATGGGTACATCCATCCATGCAGCTTTTTTTTCTTACTCAAATATGACCATTTTAATATTAGTGGTATCATCACACTTCCTTCTATAATCCATCCATTTTCCCATCTCCCTTCAAACTTTCCTTCCTGCATCCTCAATGCATAAATAAATCTCATAAATCTCCTCCACAACACCCACCACTGCTCCTTGGTTGGGGGTTCCACCTTATACCAAGCCCTCATTATTGTCTTTTTACTAGCAACCAATAGTACTTTCACTAGGTATCTGTCCCCTCCTTGTACATCATTCTGTTATGTTTGCCAAGATGTATATTCAAAGCTGATAAGAATGAGAACCAGTCAAGACCCCACCACAAAATGAGGACCCAAGCCCTCAGCCCCCTCCCCGTCATGAGGTTTACCAGCGGGGCCAAAGGGCCAACACTGAGGTCATGCGCCAGCTATGAAGACACAAACAAGTAAGGTTCACATTTCTACCATTTTATTGTCTGTTGGTGGGTGACTGTGTGAGGTGTGTGAGTGCGTTTGTGAGTGAATGTGTGAGGTCCGTGAGTGTGGTAGTGAGTGACTGTGTGAGGTCCGTGAGTGTGGTAGTGAGTGACTGTGTGAGGTCCGTGAGTGTGGTAGTGAGTGACAGTGTGAGGTCCGTGACAGCATGTGTGTGGGAATGAAGTGCAGTGAGGATGTCCTGTTGGCTCTGGTGGTGTAGTGTGGTGACCTCCACCAACTGCTGAACAACTGCCCCACAACTGCCCCAATCCCTTCTGCCATTTCCCTCTGGGCCTCTAGGGTCATGAGCCTCCAGCACAGCGTCTGATAGGAAGCCCAGCCCTCAGGGACCCTTGAGGCAGGGACGCTGGCAGCCGGAGGTGGAGGCGTGGGCGGTGGAGACGGAGGCGCTGGAGATGGCACTGGAGGTGGAGGCCGGTGCGCTGGAGGTGGAGGCACTGGAGGTCGTGGCGCTGGATGTAGAGGATGCAACCGGCGGGGGCACGACCGTCAGGTCAAGGACCACTGCAGACTCCCCCTCCTCTGAGTCCCACCCCACGTCAGAGTCTGGAGAAACAATTTCAGTCATTTTCTTTGAGTTTGTCTGTTAACTTGATTATGCATTAAACATTTTATTGTGTAGCCATATTCAATTGATATGTTTTTCTGTTGGCAGCCAAATAAATGCTTAAGTGTGATTTACCGGGTGATTTAGATGAGAGTCTTAATAATGTGGTCTAACATTATGAAGTGGTCATCTGTGTTATCGTTCCCTGTTTTTGGTCCTGAATCAATCATAGCCTACCACAGAATGTGTGGAATGTTTGCTTTCCTCACTGCCACATAATACAGCATGTCCGTGTAGCCTACGCCACATACAGGATGCACGAAATACAGTAGGCTACCTAAACTGCAGGAGCGATCAGACAAATGTAGGCTCGTACAAATAGCTTACCTTCCGAAGATGATTTTCTTTCCTCGCGTGGACCTCACCAACAAGCACATGCACCTCCGTCTCCGAAAAGTTTCTCTTCTTTCCGCGTTTTTCCATAAACGTCTTTGTCTGTCGAATGCTCCACGCTATATTATGTCGGTTCCTTCCGGGGTATCCCCGTTGTGCGCTGTCATAGTTTTGACCATATATGGTTGAATTTGGGCGTGGAGAGGGCGGAACACGGGGCGCGTGCGCGTACGCTCTCTTCCCCGCCAGTCTCGGATTTCAGAGCGTACGACATTTTTGATAGATCCGAAAAGCGTGTAAATATTCTCGTCGTACGCTACATTTCGCATTTTCCGCGTTTTCGTCGTACGCCCTCTTTTACACCAGAATGTACACGCTCTTTGATAAATGAGGCCCCTGGAGACTCAGACCAGAGAGAGACCAGAGAGAGACCAGACAGGGAGGAGACCTGGGACTCAGACCAGAGAAAGACCAGACAGGGAGGAGACCTGGGGACTCAGCAGACCAGAGAGAGACCAGACAGGGAGACCAGACAGGGAGGAGACCTGGGGACTCAGCAGACCAGAGAGAGACCAGACAGGGAGGAGACCTGGGGACTCAGCAGACCAGAGAGAGACCAGAGAGAGACCAGACAGGGAGGAGACCTGGGGACACAGCAGACCAGAGAGAGACCAGACAGGGAGACCAGACAGGGAGGAGACCGAGGGACTCAGCAGACCAGAGAGAGACCAGACAGGGAGACCAGACAGGGAGGAGACCGAGGGACTCAGCAGACCAGAGAGAGACCAGACAGGGAGACCAGACAGGGAGGAGACCTGGGGACTCAGCAGACCAGAGAGAGACCAGACAGGGAGACCAGACAGGGAGGAGACCTGGGGACTCAGCAGACCAGAGAGAGACCAGACAGGGAGGAGACCTGGGGACTCAGCAGACCAGAGAGAGACCAGACAGGGAGACCAGACAGGGAGGAGACCGAGGGACTCAGCAGACCAGAGAGAGACCAGACAGGGAGGAGACCTGGGGACTCAGACCAGAGAGAGACCAGAGAGAGACCAGAGAGAGACCAGAGAGAGACCAGACAGGGAGGAGACCTGGGGACTCAGCAGACCAGAGAGAGACCAGAGAGAGACCAGACAGGGAGGAGACCTGGGGACTCAGCAGACCAGAGAGAGACCAGAGAGAGACCAGACAGGGAGGAGACCTGGGGACTCAGCAGACCAGAGAGGAACAGGCATCATATCAGAGACCCAGTCTATCCATCACCGGGAGGAGGAGACTGCTGTCTGTAGAATAACTGCTCCTCACCCACCGGCCAGCAGACTAATTGCTACAAGTGCCAAAAAGCAATCTGCCTGCTGAAAAACGCCAGCACCTCCTACCTCAGATAGCAAAGTCCAGCACCTGATGACCTCTGTTGGACTAGAACACATCCACTGATGTCCACTAGCCTGGCTTCACCCTGATCACGTGATCTCAAAGGCTGTGACTCTATCTTGGAGAGAGGTCATGTGATCAGGGTGGTGAAGTCAGGTGAGTGGATATATCTGTGGATATGTGCTATTGAAGTGCAATACAGTGTGTTTTATACAGTATAAAGTGTGAGGGGCTGCACGTGTAGCCATCTTGGAGAAAAGGCTTTCACCTTTCCAGAACGTTCTTCCCTTCGGTGACTAACGAAATACTAGTATCTGTAGACATGCTACTGCTGACAGAGTGAGTACAGATATGGGCTCAATGACTGGTCCCTGGCAGGGCGGTATGAGGCTTCTAGCCCTGAATAGTAGAGCGCCCTGCACCAGGTCTGGGGCTGTGCTTCCCATCACGTGGTGGAAACAAGCACATGGATAATAATGATACCTTTATTTAACCAATGAAATACCGTTTAGCTAGTTGACTCTGCTTTCATCCAATCATTTGTTAGACCTCAAGTACTGTGTAGGGATGACCTCAAAAGAAGGACACATGAGTGTCCGACTCAAGGCTGCACTGGTAGATGGACACATTTCAAAAGAATATCTAAAATATATAGTTTTCCACAACACTGTCCTCCCCATCTCTCTCTCTCCTCCTCCATCTCTCTCCTCCTCCATCTCTCTCTCCTCCATCTCTCTCCTCCCCATCTCTCTCTCCTCCTCCATCTCTCTCCTCCTCCATCTCTCTCTCCTCCTCCATCTCTCTCTCCTCCTCCATCTCTCTCCTCCATCTCTCTCTCCTCCTCCATCTCTCTCTCCTCTTACATCTCTCTCCTCCATCTCACTCCTCTTACATCTCTCTCTCCTCCATCTCTCTCCTCCATCTCTCTCTCCTCCTCCATCTCTCTCTCCTCCTCTCTTTCCTCCTCCATCTCTCTCCTCCTCCATCTCTCTCCTCCATCTCTCTCTCCTCCATCTCTCTCTCCTCCTCCATCTCTCTCCTCCTCCATCTCTCTCTCCTCCATCTCTCTCTCCTCCTCCATCTCTCTCTCCTCTTCCATCTCTCTCCTCCATCTCTCTCTCCTCCTCCATCTCTCTCTCCTCCATCTCTCTCCTCCTCCATCTCTCTCCTCCATCTCTCTCTCCTCCATCTCTCTCTCCTCCTCCATCTCTCTCTCCTCCATCTCTCTCTCCTCCCCATCTCTCTCTCCTCCTCCATCTCTCTCCTCCTCCATCTCTCTCCTCCTCCATCTCTCTCTCCTCCATCTCTCTCTCCTCCTCCATCTCTCTCCTCCATCTCTCTCTCCTCCTCCATCTCTCTCTCCTCCTCCATCTCTCTCCTCTTCCATCTCTCTCCTCCATCTCTCTCTCCTCTTCCATCTCTCTCCTCCATCTCTCTCCTCCTCCATCTCTCTCTCCTCCTCCATCTCTCTCTCCTCCTCCTCTCTTTCCTCCTCCATCTCTGTCCTCCTCCATCTCTCTCCTCCTCCATCTCTCTCTCCTCCTCCATCTCTCTCCTCCATCTCTCTCCTCCATCTCTCTCCTCCTCCATCTCTCTCTCCTCCCCATCTCTCCTCCATCTCTCTCCTCCTCCATCTCTCTCTCCTCCATCTCTCTCCTCCATATCTCTCTCTCCTCCCTACCTCTCTCCTCCTCCATCTCTCTCTCCTCCCCTCCCTCTCCTCAATCTCTCCTCCTCCATCTCTCTCTCCTCCCCCTCCCTCTCCTCCCTGTGTGTTGCAGGTCTGAAGTCGACAGCCCCAGCCTTCATGCATCGAGGTGGATCCAAGATGGCGGACCTGCCCCCCCTTCCTGGGCTCAGTGACTGGGTGGAGTGGACCCCTCATCTGGAGACACCCTCTCAACGTACGCATACAGAGTACAAGTAGTACTAGTAGAGTAGTACTATAGTAGGAGGCTATTGTGTGGTAATAGTACTGTAGTAGTAGTCACTACTGTAGTGTAATGTTATGCTGACAGTGTCGGCCTGGGATCCCTGTCCTCTCAAAGGTGTTTCTGTGTTGTTTTCTACGCATCTCCCCAAGTTGCAGCGTTATACTGTTAGTGTTAGTGGGGTGTGTGAGTGTACTCTTGTCAGTTTCACTGAGTGACATGAAAACCCTGTGTGTGCAGCATGTTAACCCCATGTAACGTGTGTCTGTCTCTCTGTGTGTGTGTGTGCGTGTGTGTGCGCGCGTGTGTGTGTCAGATGTGTTAGAGGTGAAGCAGAGGTCAGAGGTGAACCTATACCGCAGAGCGAGGAACCTGAGAGACAGAGCCAGAGTCAACGACACTGAGCAGAAGGAGCCAGAAGATGACCACTACCTCTGTAAGAGAGCTGCTCTCTCTTTTCTGTCTTTCTCTATTTCTCTCTGTTTACCAATCCTTAGTCTCTCTCTGGTTATCTCTCTCCTCAGTCTCTCTCTCTCTGGTTATCTCTCTCCTCAGTCTCACACGCTCACTCACTCACTCACTCACTCACTCACTCACTCACTCACTCACTCTCACTCACTCACTCACTTACTCACACACTCACTCACTCACTCACTCACTCACTCACTCACTCACACTCTCTCTCTCTCTCTCTCTCTCTCTCTCTCTTACCTCCTTTTCTCTCTCCATCTCTACCTCTCTCTTTCTCTCTCTCTAATGCACTACGTCTCTCCTCCCCCTCTCCTGTCCTCTCCAGACTGTGAGGAGTGTGAGTCTTTCTTCCTGGAGGAGTGTGAGCTCCACGGACCCCCCCTCTTCATACCGGACACCCCGGTGGTCCTGGGGGGGTCTGACCGGGCCAGACTGACCCTCCCACACGGCCTGGAGGTCAAGAGGTCACGGATACCCGGGGTGGGGCTGGGAGTCTTCAACTGTGGGGAGGCGGTTGCCAAGGGAACGCACTACGGCCCCTACGAGGGGGAGGTGATGGAGAAGGAGGAGGCCATCAAGAGCGGATACTCCTGGGTGGTGGGTATGAGGGCGGTGTGTGTGTGTGTGTGTGTGTGTGTGTGTGTGTGTGTGTGTGTGTGTGTGTGTGTGTGTGTGTTCTCCTGGGTGGTGGGTATGAGGGCGGTGTGTGTGTGTGTGTGTGTGTGTGTGTGTGTGTGTGTGTGTGTGTGTACTCCTGGGTGGTGGGTATGAGGGCGGTGTGTGTGTGTGTGTGTGTGTGTGTGTGTGGGTATGAGGGCGGTGTGTGTGTGTGAACAGGTGTTCTGATGATCCTCATGAAATAATGTTTGATGAAGGAATTCAATTGAAGACGTCTCTGTGTTCTCAGATCAAGAGCAGAAACTGTGTTGACGAGTACATCGATGCCAAAAGAGAGACGCACTCCAACTGGATGAGGTGAGGAACCGAGTACATTGGTCTCTATCTACACCCCTCCTCTCTCTCACTTCACATAAACCATCTCTCCAGTCTTGAATGTTTCTCTCCCTCCATACAGTCAGTCCCTACATCTCACCCACTTTGTTTTCTCCCTCCCTCTCTTCCTTCATCCTTCCTTCCTCCCGTCTCTCCCTCCCTCACCTGTTTGTTCTTATGAACCCACCCCCTCTCTCCCCCAGGTATGTGAACTGTGCCCGTACTGAGGAAGAGCAGAACCTGGTAGCGTTTCAGTACCGTGGAGGGATCCTGTTTCGCTGCTGTCGGCTGCTGGCTGTCGGGGAGGAGCTGCTGGTCTGGTACGGACAGGAGTACAGATACAAGAGCATCTCCTTCGACTACTTCTGGGACAAAAAGAGCACCACTAGAGGTATCTGTCCTCAACTCTTCTTCCCTCTGTCTTCTCCTCCATCTCTCTCTCATCCACCTCTTTCCTTAAAGCTGAAAGAACCAGAGGTCTGCTGGTCATAATAGTAACCGCTGTCCAAGTAGCTCTCCTCTACCGTCCTTCCCTCTCTCCTCTCCTCTGTCTTTTTCCCATGATGCCAGCCAGCAGCCAAGACCTGTTCATACAACGAGAAATTCAGGACACTCATGGATGCAACGAAACGGGACGCTACGTCACGAACAGCAACGGCGCCTGTGCAAATCGCTGTTGGGTGGCACACAAATTGCCAATGTTAGCCAGGCACACTAGCTATGATCAGAATGGAAGGCTGTTAGTTGCCATGGAGCATGGTAGCTTGACTAACGTTAATGAGTGCTGGCTAGCTTATTCTAGCTGAGTTAGCTAATACCATGGTCTTCAACGTATTCATGCTTGTTTTCTCTTCTCTTCTCTCTCTCCTCTTTTCTTTTTTTCACTCCTCTCTCTCTCTCTCCTCTGTCACTCTCCCTCACTCTCTCAGCCAGAGGAACCTCTTGCATATCTTTCTCTCTCCTGTCCTCAATCTGAAGTTGTGGTGTCGTTATGTTTCGCCCCCACTTGCTACATATAATCACTCTATACAGTATTTGAACTTGTACTACAGGTGTGAGAATCCTTTTTAATGTTTGTTTCTCTTTCACTCTCCCAGGAGTGATGTCAGACTTGTCCCAGACTCAGGTGTTCTCCTGCTCTGAGTGCCCATTCGCCTTCACCTCCCAGATCTACCTCCACAAGCACCTCAAGAGGAGCCATGACAGCCTCTACGTCTCTCTGCTGAGGAGCGGAGAGATCAGACCAGAGACTCTCTCCTCATCTGTCTCCTCTCAATCACTCCCTATCACCACCTCCAACACCCCCCTCACCCCAGCTCCCGCCCAGAGACAGAGACACACAGACAAGCCAAGACCGTACCACTGTGACCAGTGCGGGAAGAACTTCATTCAAGCAGGAAACTTAAAGACGCACCAGCGTGTTCATACAGGAGAGAGGCCATACCCCTGTGACCAGTGTGGGAAGAACTTCATTCAGTCAGGAAGCTTAAAGACACACCAGCGTGTTCATACAGGAGAGAAGCCATACCACTGTGACCAGTGTGGGAAAAACTTCATTCAGTCAGGAAGCTTAAAGACACACCAGCGTGTTCATACAGGAGAGAAGCCATACCACTGTGACCAGTGTGGGAAAAAGTTCACTGAGTCAGGAAATTTAAAGATACACCAGCGTGTTCATACAGGAGAGAAGCCATACCACTGTGACCAGTGTGGGAAGAACTTCACTCTATTAGAACACTTAAAGTCACACCAGCGTGTTCATACAGGAGAGAAGCCATACCACTGTGATCAGTGTGGGAAGAACTTCACTATGTCAGGACACTTAAAGACACACCAGCGTGTTCATACAGGAGAGAAGCCATACCACTGTTATCAGTGTGGGAAGAACTTCACTACGTCAGCAGAGTTAAAGACACACCAGCGTTTTCATACAGGAGAGAAGCCATACCACTGTGACCAGTGTGGGAAGAACTTCACTACGTCAGGAGAGTTAAAGATACACCATCGTGTTCATACAGGAGAGAAGCCGTACCACTGTGACCAGTGTGGAAAGAACTTCACTCGGTTAAACAACTTAAATACACACCAGCGTGTTCATACAGGAGAGAACCTATAGCCATAACCTTAGCCTGGGATAACACAGTATTTTCTCCTCCGTTTGCGCCTAGCAGTTACTCTACCGAGGCCAAAATGAGGCTCGAACCCGGAGGCATCCAGCCGGGGCTACGTCTTGGTGCTTGAAATCGAGAGATGCGTTCTAGTTTACTAGGCAGATCCAGAGGACTTTGGAAAAACTAGGTCAGGTCCAGCCTGGCTTATGTGCATGGCTGGCTTGTTTCTGTTCAGGACTGGTAGGACGGAAGCTAGTCATGCCACTGAAATAGCTGTGAATTGAAATGACATGAAATGACATGTCTGATAAATAAAGATGGGTCTTGTCGCCTGCACACATCAGTTCCAATGCTTCCAATGCTAATCCAGCACAATAAGACCAGGATAGCCAGTTAGCTCATGAGCTCACAACAACTAGCAGCAGCTTCCATAACATTAATGGTAGCGGTCAGTGGCTAAAGCAGCTACACTGATGATTCCTCTAACGTTAGCTATTTTGCTGCAATTGGTTTAACTTTTGTTTCTGGACAAAGGTAAGGGATAAACCCAGATAACACAAGGCTAGCGGACCTACAGCGGGTCCCCGATGGACGAGTTGGTGGACCTCCGGCGGAATATAACACATTACTAGCGGACCTACAGCGGGTCCCCGATGGACGAGCTGGCGGATTCCTGGCCATTTGCTCATCGAATGGCAAGCAGACCTCTGGTGGATTATTAGCGTCAGGGACAGCGGTCCACTAGTAATCTGTAATAGATACCGCTATTGCTCCACCACCATTCCCCCGGTAGTTTATTGTCTATATCCTGGGCCCTTTGGCCCAATGCTTATGGATTTCCATTGCTAAATTAACTTACTCTGAACATTTTTTTGGTAACCCTTCCTTTCATAGTCCCCCAATTACTAAACATTTACCTGGTAAATACATGCAAAGTACAGCCACATACATAGGTGATTTTACCCTCTGAGAGTAGGGGGGGGGGGGCAACATTTTGACGTGAGAAAAAAAACAGTTCTGCCGTCTCGTCCCGTCTATTTACAAAGAATACCAGTTGTGAACAGTATGCTAATGAGAAATCCGTATGACAATTCAATATGTACAACGCATCAAACTTCATCTAGACACCACGAGCATGTCAATATGACTTTATGACCGAGCACTAGGCCATACCCAACATCACAACATCACACTGCAACTGCCTGCTGATGCTAGCTTCCTCGCCCATGGTGATGTTGCTAGTGCTAGTGCTAGTGCTAGTGCTAGCTCCGATAGTAAATTGTTTTTATAGCTCTTTTTGTCATTGTGAGCAGGTTGGCTAGTTGTAGCTTGTTGAGCACTGAGCAGTACAGTCAGATCTCATTTTTTTCGACGGACGAGTTGTGCCATTAGTCTATTATGAATATATATATATTTTTAAAGGTAGCCTAGTTTAAGTAATAAATTCACTTTTAAAATGAATGATGATCTAACACAAACTAGTACAAACCACAATTATGTATTTAATAATTGTGTTAATTAGTAAAAAATGTTTTTTTTTTTTTTTTAAGAATCTGAGCAGAGTTGGGCCGTCCAATCAGGGGGGGCACTTATACCCTATAAAATCGCCAATGGCCACATATATGATGGGTAATTACTGAGACACCTATACTGTAGGTATAATTTCAAAACAGGAGTATTTCAATTGTTCAATTACTGTACGTAAATTCAATAACTGATTGAACTGATTACCTGCACCACCAGGTAACCACATTTTTACATAACTTTTATAACATCCAGTGACAAACACAAATGACAAATCACAATGCTCATGTTTATTTAAATGCTTTGAATTATATTAATTATAACTGGATCCACTCAGAAATCTGGGAGTGGGACCGAGAACAGGAGGAGCAGAAAACAAAACAGAGTTGCACACACAGAGAAACATAACAGTAAGAACAAGTCTAGTATATCAATGGGACTTTTAATTGGTCACTTAATTTGTCACCCAGTTTCTGCAATCAGTTTGACACAGTTAATTCATCTGCAAAACAGACTGTACATTTCCTTCAAAATAAAAGGGGAAAGGAGAGTGAAAGGAGGGAGGGAGAGGGATGGAAAGGCTGAAAATAAACGTAGGAACAGGTCCACAGGCTGGCAGAGGGTGTGGGTTCTGTTTCCCCAAATCTTCCCCACTGGGGCCTTGAACCCCTGATCTCCCTCATGGAAGTCAGACACTTTATCCACTGCACTACCGAGGAACTTGAAATTGTGAGATGTCATAGTGTAATTATTTTGGTGTGATGGGACCACTGCCTCTTGTGGTGGCAACATAGAAATGCAGGTCAACAATGCGTCGGAGGGAGGGAGGGAGGGACAACCCGACAAATGCTATGTATGGTGCGCTGGCTTACAGCCACGCACAAAAACTATAGGAATGGGGCAACACTGTAACGCTGTGTTCACTTCACATTATAACAATCAAATAGGTGATTTATAAGTTTGAGCTACATAGTATCTTAGTGTATACTTTAGTTAATCAGACAAGCGGATAATAACGTAGGATGAACTTAACTGTATTCCATGTTTACAGGTTCCCCCAAAAAAGAAGCCATTTCAAATCATAACCTACACAAGAGTAGAAACCTCAAATAATAATATTCTCTCGTTCAAAGAAAAGTAACTGTGGCAAAAAGTCTTTATTGAGCTCTAGCTATATAAGATATATATTGAGATATGCCGCTACACGCGTGGGTAGACTCCCCAGCTCAGTTTGTGTTCCCAAACAAATATCACCTTGATCACACCTGTCTGAACTTCCCAGCACTCCTGCCCTTTTCTTTTCAATAATATCTCTATTCAATAATCAAATTCAGTCCAAATGTCTCAATATATAGTCCTTACAATCAGTTTGTTTTAAGTCCTTCATCCATTCCCTCACGATATCTCCTATATTATGATGAGACTTGAATATGATGAGATGTATTGAATTTGTTTGTCAGCAATCCTGATGCAGAAGTTAATGCTTGTGAATAAATATTAGGGTGTGTGAATGTTTTTACGAATACGTCAACTGTCTCCATGTCAACTGTCTCCATGTCAACTGTCTCCATGCCAACTGTCTCCATGCCAACTGTCTCCATGTGTTGGATGAATGGATGGATTTAATTTTGCCCTCTTGGTAGAAGTCGATTGTTCTCTAAAAACATGAAAGAATAAAACAAAAAATGCAGCAACATGAAGTAGATGAGATGGTGATTGCAAAGGGAACTGTTTACATTAATTCCAATAAACCTGGTTGAGTTCAGGGTTTACAACCATTCATCTCTTAAAACATACATGGATAAATAATGTGAACAGTAGTAATAATAGGCTATAATATTGTTATCACAGCAGCACAAATTGAGATTACAATCAAAAATTGGAATAAGTAGGCTATCTTTTTGGGCTCTTTTTGGAATAAGTAGGCTATCTTCTTTAAATGCAAGGAATGCGCACCACACATGAAACAAAAACTGGGATGGAAATGTTGGTGAAATATTTGTTGGTGAGTGTTGACGTTGGTTGGGTGGCTGGACAGCTGCATTTTAAACCCATGACTTTTCCGAATGTTGCTTGTTTTTTATAAACCTTTTTAAATAAACATTTTATAACCTGAGAGAGGTATTGTAGATAGTGTTCATTTGTGTGTATGGGGGGTTGTCATTGTGGCAAAACTCGACACAAGCCATAAGAAAACACTTGGGAAGCATCTCACTTCTATGTCAAAATGAAACTCTGCAATCAAAACCCAATAATCCTTTTTCAAAGTGGCATTTTTGCAACAAAATGATTCACACATGCACCAGTTAAAATATTCTTTCAAAGCACCAACATGTACTTTATATAAAACACTGGCGTCTTTAGTAGTTAGTAAACCTTTTTAATGTTCTCACACAGGCTTCTGTTAAAGATTGTTCCAGTACATCTACTCACATTTCAATCAGCATCAAAATAGAGAGGCTTCAGAAATATGGTAAATGATGGTAAATGGACGGCACTTATATAGCGCTTTTCCACCTTAGCGGCACTCAAAGCGCTTTACAATGGCCTCTCATTCACCCACCAATGGCAGTAGCTGCCATGCAAGGTACTAACCTGCTCATTGGGAGCAATTTTGGGGTTAGGTGTCTTGCTCAAGGACACTTCGACATGTGGACAGTCTGAGCTGGGATTCGAACCACTGACCCTTCGATCACTGAACGACCGGCTCTACCAACTGAGCTACAGCCGCCCCAGAAAAAAACATATAGGGCTCATACCATTGCAGGTTTTTACAATAAAGAAAAGTAGAATTACAATAATCAATACAATCTTGGCAACAAATAATTAGATTGCAGTGGTAAACAAAAGATAGAATTGTAAGTGATGAGGTGGATGGTTTCTGGATCCCGCCTTCTGTCAGGGTCTGACATCACCTCATCCACATCACAAGCAATGTCATCCCTGGCTAGACAACGGGGAACGCCTCAGTATCCAACCCTGGACTGACCCCCCCTCAGTATCCAACCCTGGACTGATCCCCCCTCAGTATCCAACCCTGGACTGACCCCCCCTCAGTATCCAACCCTGGACTGACCCCCCCTCAGTATCCAACCCTGGACTGACCCCTCAGTGTCTCTGCATGCCTCTTCCATTGCTCCCAGGGAGAGTCATGCAGGTATATGGTTGGTGTTCATAGACCTTCCAACCTCCGGTGGCACTGGAGCTCAGGGTCCAGGGGTAAGAGTCCAGGCCGTGAGCAGGGGGCAAATGGCCAGGACCATAACACTGAGATTCTAAAACTCTAAACCAATTCATGTTGATTGTTCACATTGAACAGCTTCCTTGGCAATCTACATGGTGAAGTCACTCAGTGGAAAAGTCCTCCCCATCAGTCCATTGTCCCAAAGACTCTGAGTGTTTTCTCAATGCTCATAAACACTGAGAAGCTCTGTTCTCCTGAGCAAACCTCCATCAAGTTAAGTCAGGGACAGATGAAGTTTAGGTGAATGTTTATTCAGACTGATGACCAGCTGCAAAACCAGCCTGTAGACATTGTGCAGACAGGCCATGATGGCCGCCCCTTCATCTTGCATGTTGCCTTGCCTGCTTGTTTCTGAGGGTCATATAAGCAAGAAGCGCAGCATGAGAGCACAAGAGGAGGCCTCCAGCCCCCATTACCATCCAAGAGGTGTTACGGCGGCACCTCCGCGCGCATTCCCCTCCGCTCCTCCGAGCTTGCCGGTGGCCCGACGCAACGTGCGTCGGTCCGGCTCTACCCCGCGGCGTTCGGGGTCTCCTGAATTCCCGCCTCCTGACTCCGGAGATGGGGCGCATTCGCGCTCCTCATCCCCGGAGAGTAATCCTGAGACGCCCAGCACCTCAGCACGCGCACGGCGCGCGCTCCAACGCCACAGGTGAAGGCAATCGTGGTGATTAGTGAACGCGCTTACGGCTGAGTGCTGCGCACCGGGTCCCAATCATCATCATCACCTGCCTACAAGAACCCTGGTTTTCTCCATGCTCATCGCCAGATCTTCCCATAGAATACCTGTGGCAAGTACCCTAGCCCCCCTAGCCTACGTTGTTGATTGCTGTCCGTATCTCTTGTGTTTTTTTTACCTTTTCGTGTTTTCAGTTTGCTTATCCATTTTTTTCTCGTTCCGTTTTATTTTCCCTCCAGACCCAGTGTGCAGTGCTCGGCTTGCCTGCTATCACCACCCCTGGACTGAAACACGGATTCCCTGACCCCCCTTCTGGATATGGACTTTGATTACGGATTACGGATATTGGACATTGTTTGTTGATCGCCTGACCCCTGCCTGTTTATCGTTTTTGACCTTGCCTGCTGGACTTATTAATTTATTATTAAACCGCCCTTTGGGCTTTGCATTTTTTCTCTGCCTCCGGTGTCGTGCGTTTGGGTCCAAATCCAACCCAGTCATAACAGAAGATCTGGCCAGTATGGACCCAGCTGGCACTGGAGAGCAACCGGAGACACCTTCGGCTCTCCAACTCCAAGGACGGGTGATCGCTGATCATGCCCGACTACTGCGGGAGGCCTCTGTCGCCATGACCGATCTACACACACGGATGGAGGTTCAGAACACCCAACAACCGGCTCAGTATCAGCAGATCCAGGGCCTGGTTGCCATGGTTCAGGCGATGTCCACCCAGATCGCTGCCCTCACCTCCATCGTGTCCCAGGCAAGTCCGGCAGCTCCTGTGGCATCAGCACCCATTCCCGCTCCCGTCCCCGTGCCGACGCCCCAGCCTGTTCCTATGGGCCCCCAGCCCCAGCGTGAACCTCACCTAGCTAACCCCAAGCCATACGATGGGACCTTCTCTGAGTGTAGGGGCTTCCTCATGCAGTGTGGATACATTTTCCAACATCAACCCAGCATGTATTGGTCTGACGCTGCACGGGTGGGCTACATCACTACACTCACCACTGGGGAGGCTCTGAAGTGGGTCCAGGCAGCCCTGGGTCCGGGCAGTCACCTCCGCGATGACTATGCTGCTTTTGAGGCCGAGTTTAGGCTAGTTTTTGATCATGCTGCTGATGGTCAGGACGTTAATGCCCGTCTCACCACCATCCAGCAGGGTGGCCGCTCCGTGGCTGCCTACGCTACCGAGTTCCGCACCCTGGCTATGGGTAGCGGGTGGAACGACGTCGGTCTGCGCAACGAGTTCCGACGAGGCCTGAGCGAGACTCTCAAAGACGCGCTGGTCAGGGACCGCCCAACCTCCCTTAACCAACTCATCTTTCTCACAATGGAAATCGACGAACGCAACCAGGAGAGGAAGCGTGAGAAAGCGCTGCGTCATCCCGCCCCCTCTGGTCGCTCTCCGGGCATGTTCGGTACAAACTCCTCCACCGTTCCACTCACCCTGACCATGCCTGCTCTCACCGGCGAAGAGCCCATGCAAGTGGGTAGGGCTCGCCTCACGGCTGTTGAGAAGGACCGAAGGAGGGCACTGGGATTGTGTCTCTACTGTGGAGCTAAGGGCCATCTGAGGGACAACTGTCCCACTCTGCCAAAAGAGTAGGCTCACCAGCCAGGAGGGGATTTCTGGTGAGCCGTGTTACCCATTCCCCACCATCTGTCAGCCCTGCCCGGTTCGAAGTTACCCTCGCCTGGCACGGGCAGACGCTTACCATCGGTGCGCTCATTGACTCTGGGGCTGATGACAACTTTGTTGATGCGCACCTTGCCGCCTCAGCGGCTTTCCCCCTCGCCGCCCTGGAAACCCCTCTCACCGTCTCGGCCTTGGATGGACACGACCTAGGCCCCCTTACACACCGGACCGAGCCTCTGACCATGACAATTTCCGGAAATCACGTGGAGGAGATCCGGTTCTACATTCTTGAGACCCCCCGGGCTCCTCTCATTCTGGGCCGACCATGGCTGGAGCTCCATGTGCCGCATGTCAGCTACGGCCCCGGCCGCATTCTGAGCTGGAGCACGGCCTGTTACGCGCAGTGCCTCCGTGCTGCTCAGACTCCCTCCCTGTCGTCTCGGCCGCCCCCTGCTCCCCCCGACCTCTCCACCGTGCCAGAGGTTTACCACGACCTGGGAGAGGCCTTCAGCAAGGAGCGTGCCCGCACCCTTCCCCCGCACCGGCCCTACGACTGCGCCATTGAGCTCCGCCCCGGCGCCCAGCTCCCAGTTAGTCGCCTGTACAACCTCTCCCTCCCTGAGAAGGCGGCTATGGACAGCTACATCTCTGAGTGTCTGGCTGAGGGCCTCATCCGACCCACTCTCTCCCCGGTGGCGGCGGGGTTCTTCTTCGTGAAGAAGGGTGGGGACCTCAGGCCATGCATTGACTACCGGGAGCTGAACGCCATCACCATCAGGAACACGTACCCTCTCCCCCTCATGAGTTCCAACTTCGAACCCCTCCTGGAGGCCACCATCTTCACGAAGTTGGACCTCCGGAATGCCTACCACCTGGTTCGAATCCGTGAGGGGGATGAGTGGAAGACCGCGTTCAAGACTCCCCGAGGCCATTACAAATACCTAGTCATGCCGTTTGGCCTCACCAACGCCCCCTCCGTGTTCCAGGCTATGATGAATGACATCCTCCGGGACATGCTGGATATCTTTGTTGTGCTCTACCTCGACGACATGCTGAGGAACACGTCCAGCACGTCCGCCTTGTCATCCAGCGTCTCCTGGAGAACCGCCTCTTCATCAAGGCCGAGAAGTGCACCTTCCACACTCCCTCTGTGGAGTTCCTGGGACTTATTGTGGAAGGTGGACAAACTCGGCCTGATCCCAAGAAGATCCAGGCTGTCGTCGAGTGGAGCCAACCCACCACCCGTAAGCAGCTGCAGTCCTTCCTTGGCTTCGCCAACTTCTACCGGCGATTCATACGGGACTACAGCCGGGTGGCCGCTCCCCTCACTGCCCTCACCTCCTCTCTGCGTCCTTTTACCTGGACACCTGCAGCCAGTGCCGCCTTCACCGACCTCAAGAGGCGGTTCACCTCCGCGCCGGTCCTGTTTCATCCCGACCCCTCGAGGCCCTTCACCGTGGAGGTGGACGCTTCAGACACGGGTCTCGGCGGGGTTCTCTCACAACAGTCAGCGGCCGACCAGAAGATGCATCCCTGCGCCTTCTTCTCCCGCCGCTTCACACCTGCAGAGGAGAACTACGACATCGGCAACAGGGAGCTGCTGGCTGTTGTGGAGGCCTTCCAGGAGTGGCGGCACTGGCTAGAGGGCGCAGAGCACCCCGTCACCGTCTGGTCGGACCACAAGAACCTGACCTACCTCAGGTCGGCCAGGCGGCTGACCTCCCGTCAGGCGCGCTGGGCCCTGTACCTCGGACGGTTTAATTTCCACATCACTTACCGTCCGGGGTCCAAGAACACCAAGGCTGACGCACTATCTCGGCTTTATGCGGCTGGGGAGGATCTTACCACTCCGGACACTATTCTTCCCGCCTCCCGGGTGATCGGAGTGGTCACCATGAACGTCGAGGCAGTGGTCAGGAGGGCCCAGCGCACCCAACCCGACCCCCGGACTGGCCCGCCCAACCGGCTGTTCGTCCCGGCTGCCGTCCGGACCCGAGTACTCCAGTGGGGACATGCGAGCCGGTTTGCCTGCCACCCAGGTTCCCACCGTACGCTGTCATTCCTACGCCGGCGGTTCTGGTGGCCCACCATGGCAGCGGACGTCAGAGAGTTTGTCTCCGCCTGCACCACCTGCGTCCGCAGCAAGGCATCCCACCAGCCGCCGGCTGGCCTGTTGCGACCCCTTCCTGTGCCCAGTCGTCCGTGGTCACACATCGCACTGGACTTCGTGACCGGTCTCCCTCCCTCCCGGGGAAACACCACCATCCTGACCATTGTGGACCGGTTTTCGAAGTCTGTGCGCCTCGTGGCCCTACCCAAGCTCCCCACCTCGATGGAGACGGCGGAGCTGCTGACTGAGCACGTCTTTCGGCTCTACGGTCTGCCCCAGGATGTGGTGTCTGACCGTGGACCCCAGTTCACGTCTCAGGTATGGAGGGCATTCTGTGCGGGGATTGGGGCCACGGTCAGTCTCTCTTCTGGTTACCATCCACAGACCAACGGCCAGGCGGAGAGAGCCAACCAGAGCCTGGAGTCAGCCCTCCGGTGCATGTCCTCCCTTCACACGTCCTCCTGGAGACAGGACCTGCCCTGGGTCGAGTACTCACTGAACGCCATGGTCAGCGATTCCACCGGCAAGTCCCCCTTCGAGTGCTCCCTGGGGTACCAGCCTCCCCTGTTCCTGCTCCAGGAGGCCAAGGCGTCGGTGCCGTAAGTCCAGGCTCATCTCCGCCGGTGCCAGAGGGTCTGGTCCGCGGTGCGGTCCGCCCTGCTCCGCGCTACAGCGCGCGACTCCCGCGGTGCCAACCGGCGGCGTGTCCCGGCCCCGGTGTACCAGGTCGGTCAACGGGTTTACCTCTCCACTGCTGACCTGCCCCTCCACGTCTCCTCCAGGAAGCTGGCGTCGAGGTTCATCGGGCCCCTACCCCATCGACCGGGTCATCAACCCCGCCGCTGTCCGGTTGATTCTCCCCGCCTCCCTTCGCCGGGTCCATCCGGTTTTCCATGTGTCTCGGGTCAAGCCCGTCGTCACCAGCACCCTCATGCCACCGGCTCCCGCGCCGCCCCCTCCGCAGCTGGTGGATGGCCACCCTCAGTGGGCGGTGAGGCGGCTGCTGAAGGTTTCAATACCTGGTCGACTGGGTGGGGTATGGCCCGGAGGAACGGAGCTGGGTTCCTCGGTCCCAGATCATGACCCCTGTTCTCCTCCGCGACTTCTATCGGGCCCATCCTGATGCCCCCGGTCGGTCGCCAGGTGGCTCCCGCTTGGGGGGGGGTCCTGTTACGGCGGCACCTCCGCGCGCATTCCCCTCCGCTCCTCCGAGCTTGCCGGTGTCCCGACGCAACGTGCGTCGGTCCGGCTCTACCCCGCGGCGTTCGGGGTCTCCTGAATTCCCGCCTCCTGACTCCGGAGATGGGGCGCATTCGCGCTCCTCATCCCCGGAGAGTAATCCTGAGACGCCCAGCACCTCAGCACGAGCACGGCGCGCGCTCCAACGCCACAGGTGAAGGCAATCGTGGTGATTAGTGAACGCGCTTACGGCTGAGTGCTGCGCACCGGGTCCCAATCATCATCATCACCTGCCAACAAGAACCCTGGTTTTCTCCATGCTCATCGCCAGATCTTCCCATAGAATACCTGTGGCAAGTACCCTAGCCCCCCTAGCCTACGTTGTTGATTGCTGTCCGTATCTCTTGTGTTTTTTTACCTTTTCGTGTTTTCAGTTTGCTTATCCATTTTTTTCTCGTTCCGTTTTATTTTCCCTCCAGACCCAGTGTGCAGTGCTCGGCTTGCCTGCTATCACCACCCCTGGACTGAAACACGGATTCCCTGACCCCCCTTCTGGATATGGACTTTGATTACGGATTACGGATATTGGACATTGTTTGTTGATCGCCTGACCCCTGCCTGTTTATCGTTTTTGACCTTGCCTGCTGGACTTATTAATTTATTATTAAACCGCCCTTTGGGCTTTGCATTTTTTCTCTGCCTCCGGTGTCGTGCGTTTGGGTCCAAATCCAACCCAGTCATAACAAGAGGACTCTTACTAGTTCCTGGGAGTGCACCTGAACAACACACTGGACTGGACTGACAACACTGAGGCCTCTACAGGAAAGGACAGAGCAGACTGTTCTTCCTCAGGAGGCTCAGGTCCTTTGATGCGTGAAGCAGAGTGCTGAGGATGTTCTACCTGTTTGAGCAGCACACTGTTCTTTGCCGTTGCCTGCTGGGGATTTCCAACCTTTTGCTGTGATTTCACACTGCTGAAATGCCAAACTATCTATCTATCTATCTGTCTGTCTGTCTGTCTGTCTGTCTGTCTGTCTGTCTGTCTGTCTGTCTGTCTGTCTGTCTGTCTATCTATCTCTAGAGGTGTTCCTTCTCCATTTTCATTTATTTCTAACATTTTAAATGGAAGTTCAAAGCTCATTTGTTCATTCTAAACGGTAAGAGGTTGGGACTGACGTTTGACTTCTGTTTACCTCCTTTAGCCCCGCCCTTCCCTCCTCTGCCTCCTAAGCCCCGCCCCCATCCTTTTCATTGGCTCCCCTGACCTCCGCTTTGATGGCAAGGAATCTAAAATGAAGTGACATAGTATATGCCACCGAGATCCATGGAGTACTTAGCTGTGACATGAGCACTGAGCACTAATATCTCAAGAGTGCACAGTTCGTCAACATTTATATATGGACCGTTGTGTATGATTGTAAATAACAGGGATTATGGTGGTAAATACCAAAGTAGTCCTTTAAGTTGTGCCTGGCTCAAGGGAGGAGATGTGTTCAGTCAACCACTGCCTCCCATTGATCTCCAGTCACTTCCTCTCCAAGGTCAAACGATCCAAACTCAACATCAACATACAGATTATAAATAGATGTACCCTACTCTCCCCTACCCTACCCTACATACCCTACCCTCCCCTACCCTACATACCCTACCCTACCCTCCCCTACCCTACCCTACATACCCTAACCTGCCCTACCCTACCCTCCCCTACCCTACGTACCCTACCCTACTCTCCCCTACCCTACCCTACATACCCTACCCTACCCTACTCTCCCCTACCCTACCCTACATACCCTAACCTACCCTACCCTACCCTACCCTACCCTACCCTACCCTACGTACCCTACCCTACGTACCCTACCCTACCCTCCCCTACCCTACCCTACCCTACCCTACTCTCCCCTACCCTACCCTACCCTACTCTCCCCTACCCTACCCTACCCTACCCTACCCTACCCTACATACCCTAACCTGCCCTACCCTACCCTACCCTCCCCTACACTACGTACCCTACCCTACATACCCTACCCTACCCTACTCTCCCCTACCCTACCCTACATACCCTAACCTGCCCTACCCTACCCAACTTACGTACCGTTTGAGGACCAACCCCCAAAGGTACAACCAGAGAGAGGGGGAGGATGGGGGAGTGCCGATGTTTTGTGCATCTTGAAATGACTTCTTGCAACAAGATTGTGTGTGAGTGATAGAGCACTGGGCTAGAGCTAAGCTGGTTTAGAGAGGGGAGAGAAGGGACACATATTACAGATTCTAGATTAAACAGACAGGCATATAACCTGTGTAACAGAGTTAGAAATATACTATTGGTTATGTGAGTTTAGCTGTAATTGAGCAGCCCTAGCAGTGTTAGTTGTTGTGGAGCCCCCTTTGGAGTTATGGTGTACTGCAGGTCTACGAGTGTTTTTTGTCCCTGTGGTGTTGCCGTAGTAGGCTTGGCTGCATGAGGAAGGCCTGTGTGCGTCGTGTGAAATTATCCTTGTATTTTATTATCTGTGTGGAAAACCCCGTAATTTAGGTTAGGAACACTGATGCATTGCATAGCTACTATTTGTTTTGCTACACACTGATGATTTCTGATGATGAAGTTTTGTCCACTGGATTGTAAGTTTATAGCACGTTTGTGTTTCCTGGCTGGCAGCGTTGCATCCCGCGTTCTGGTTGCTGCTCAGACGAGGCCGCATGGGAAAATGGGTCTTTTTATTTTTCCACAGGAATTGCAGACATCTGGAAGACAAGTGTTTTATTTTTTGTGTGCTTTCCACTCAGGTATGTTGCTTCAAATATGTAAATAGATTCTCAGATTTCTAAATTCATCCATGTGCTCTCTGTATATTCTGAGAAAGCAGAGCAGTAGCGGTAGCGAAGTTACTGTACAAAATAAAGTGTTTGTAATGTTTGAAGGAAATGTGTTCTTTCTGTAAACAACTGGTCCTGATGTTGGAGAGAGAAAGCAGAGCAGTAGCGCTTGACTGCAGGAGCCCCAGAGGAATTGCAGACTCGTGGAAGACCAGTGTTTTATTGTGTGTTCCACTCAGAATAAAGTGATAAAAGCTCATCGTCTCAGTCCATCCTGCGACTGCTTGACCGTAGTGACCGACTCCATTCACACCCAGGCCTCAGGTTTACCAGGTAGGTCTCCTACAGTCCAGTAACATCATCTTAATACTACATGTCCAGTAATAATACATCAAGTTAGGAAGGGCCAGGCCAGAAAGTTGTTCAGGTCTCTGAAGGGCACTCTTGCTAATTGTATTATTCCAGATCAACAATGTTTTGCTTCTCTCCAATGAGTTAAAGAATGTTGTTTTTTTAATCAAGATGGGAATGTCTTGAAAAAGGTAGTCATTTTGTTTTGACTATTTTAGGGTACTATTATTGTTGCTGTTTATTTGTTGTTGTAATGCCCTATTTCTTATGTAGCCTATATGTTTAATCATTGATCTGTTCTTATCTTCTCTGTTGTTCTTGCTGCTGTAATGCCCCCTGGGGATTATTAAAGTTGATCTAACTGTAATGGTAATTGATTTGATCTCATAACCTGCAACAGGTCAAGTGTGCCAGACCTGTCTGAGCTCTGCTGTGTACTAGACAGGGAGGAGACCTGGGACTCAGACCAGAGAGAGACCAGAGAGAGACCAGACAGGGAGGAGACCTGGGGACTCAGACCAGAGAGAGACCAGACAGGGAGGAGACCTGGGACTCAGACCAGAGAGAGACCAGAGAGAGACCAGACAGGGAGGAGACCTGGGGACTCAGACCAGAGAGAGACCAGAGAGAGACCAGACAGGGAGGAGACCTGGGACTCAGACCAGAGAGAGACCAGACAGGGAGACCAGACAGGGAGGAGACCTGGGGACTCAGACCAGAGAGAGACCAGAGAGAGACCAGACAGGGAGGAGACCTGGGACTCAGACCAGAGA
Source organism: Borostomias antarcticus (assembly GCF_949987555.1). Classification (NCBI taxonomy): domain Eukaryota; kingdom Metazoa; phylum Chordata; class Actinopteri; order Stomiiformes; family Stomiidae; genus Borostomias; species Borostomias antarcticus. The sequence goes on from NC_140234.1 coordinate 4,794,644, forward strand.
GAGACCAGAGAGAGACCAGACAGGGAGGAGACCTGGGGACTCAGACCAGAGAGAGACCAGAGAGAGACCAGACAGGGAGGAGACCGAGGGACTCAGCAGACCAGAGAGAGACCAGACAGGGAGGAGACCTGGGGACTCAGCAGACCAGAGAGAGACCAGACAGGGAGGAGACCTGGGCACTCAGACCAGAGAGAGACCAGAGAGAGACCAGACAGGGAGGAGACCTGGGGACTCAGACCAGAGAGAGACCAGACAGGGAGACCAGACAGGGAGGAGACCTGGGACTCAGACCAGAGAGAGACCAGAGAGAGACCAGACAGGGAGGAGACCTGGGGACTCAGCAGACCAGAGAGAGACCAGACAGGGAGGAGACCTGGGGACTCAGCAGACCAGAGAGAGACCAGACAGGGAGGAGACCTGGGCACTCAGCAGACCAGAGAGAGACCAGACAGGGAGGAGACCTGGGCACTCAGACCAGAGAGAGACCAGAGAGAGACCAGACAGGGAGGAGACCTGGGGACTCAGACCAGAGAGAGACCAGACAGGGAGACCAGACAGGGAGGAGACCTGGGACTCAGACCAGAGAGAGACCAGAGAGAGACCAGACAGGGAGGAGACCTGGGGACTCAGACCAGAGAGAGACCAGACAGGGAGGAGACCTGGGGACTCAGCAGACCAGAGAGAGACCAGAGAGAGACCAGACAGGGAGGAGACCTGGGGACTCAGCAGACCAGAGAGGAACAGGCATCATATCAGAGACCCAGTCTATCCATCACCGGGAGGAGGAGACTGCTGTCTGTAGAATAACTGCTCCTCACCCACCGGCCAGCAGACTAATTGCTACAAGTGCCAAAAAGCAATCTGCCTGCTGAAAAACGCCAGCACCTCCTACCTCAGATAGCAAAGTCCAGCACCTGATGACCTCTGTTGGACTAGAACACATCCACTGATGTCCACTAGCCTGGCTTCACCCTGATCACGTGATCTCAAAGGCTGTGACTCTATCTTGGAGAGAGGTCATGTGATCAGGGTGGTGAAGTCAGGTGAGTGGATATATCTGTGGATATGTGCTATTGAAGTGCAATACAGTGCGTTTTATACAGTATAAAGTGTGAGGGGCTGCACGTGTAGCCACCTTGGAGAAAAGGCTTTCACCTTTCCAGAACGTTCTTCCCTTCGGTGACTAACGAAATACTAGTATCTGTAGACATGCTACTGCTGACAGAGTGAGTACAGATATGGGCTCAATGACTGGTCCCTGGCAGGGCGGTATGAGGCTTCTAGCCCTGAATAGTAGAGCGCCCTGCACCAGGTCTGGGGCTGTGCTTCCCATCACGTGGTGGAAACAAGCACATGGATAATAATGATACCTTTATTTAACCAATGAAATACCGTTTAGCTAGTTGACTGCTTTCGTCCAATCATTTGTTAGACCTCAAGTACTGTGTAGGGATGACCTCAAAAGAAGGACACATGAGTGTCCGACTCAAGGCTGCACTGGTAGATGGACACATTTCAAAAGAATATCTAAAATATATAGTTTTCCACAACACTGTCCTCCCCATCTCTCTCCTCCCCATCTCTCTCTCCTCTTCCATCTCTCTCTCCTCCTCCATCTCTCTCTCCTCCATCTCTCTCTCCTCCCCATCTCTCTCTCCTCTTCCATCTCTCTCTCCTCCATCTCTCTCCTCCCCATCTCTCTCTCCTCCCCCTCTCTCTCCTCCCCATCTCTCCTCCATCTCTCCTCCTCATCTCTCCTCCTCCACCTCTCTCTCCTCCATCTCTCTCTCCTCCTCCATCTCTCCTCCATCTCTCTCTCCTCCTCCATCTCTCTCTCCTCCTCCATCTCTCTCTCTCTCCTCCTCCATCTCTCTCTCCTCCATCTCTCTCCTCCTCCATCTCTCTCTCCTCCTCCATCTCTCTCCTCCATCTCTCTCTCCTCCTCCATCTCTCTCTCCTCCTCTATCTCTCTCTCTCTCCTCCTCCATCTCTCTCTCCATCTCTCTCTCCTCTTCCATCTCTCTCTCCTCCATCTCTCTCCTCCTCCATCTCTCTCTCCTCCTCCATCTCTCTCTCCTCCTCCATCTCTCTCCTCCATCTCTCTCTCCTCCTCTATCTCTCTCTCTCTCCTCCTCCATCTCTCTCCTCCATCTCTCTCCTCCTCCATCTCTCTCTCCTCCTCCATCTCTCTCCTCCTCCATCTCTCTCTTCCATCTCTCTCCTCCATCTCTCTCCTCCATCTCTCCTCTTCCATCTCTCCTCTTCCATCTCTCTCTCCTCCATCTCTCTCTCCTCTTCCATCTCTCTCTCCTCCATCTCTCTCCTCCCCATCTCTCTCCTCCTCCATCTCTCTCCTCCTCCATCTCTCTCCCCTCCCCATCTCTTTCCTCCTCCATCTCTCTCTCCTCCATCTCTCCTCCTCCATCTCTCCTCCCCCATCTCTCCTCCTCCATCTCTCTCTCTCCTCCATCTCTCTTTCCTCCTCCATCTCTCTCCTCCTCCATCTCTCTCTCCTCCTCTCTCTCCTCCCTGTGTGTTGCAGGTCTGAAGTCGACAGCCCCAGTCTTCATGCATCGAGGTGGATCCAAGATGGCGGACCTGCCCCCCCTTCCTGGGCTCAGTGACTGGGTGGAGTGGACCCCTCATCTGGAGACACCCTCTCAACGTACGCATACAGAGTACAAGTAGTACTAGTAGAGTAGTACTATAGTAGGAGGCTATTGTGTGGTAATAGTACTGTAGTAGTAGTCACTACTGTAGTGTAATGTTATGCTGACAGTGTCGGCCTAGGATCCCTGTCCTCTCAAAGGTGTTTCTGTGTTGTTTTCTACGCATCTCCCCAAGTTGCAGCGTTATACTGTTAGTGTTAGTGGGGTGTGTGAGTGTACTCTTGTCAGTTTCACTGAGTGACATGAAAACCCTGTGTGTGTGGCATGTTAACCCCATGTAACGTGTGTCTGTCTCTGTGTGTGTGTTTGTGTGTGTGTGTGCGTGTGTGTGTGTGCGCGCGTGTGTGTGTCAGATGTGTTAGAGGTGAAGCAGAGGTCAGAGGTGAAACAGAGGTCAGAGGTGAACCTATACCGCAGAGCGAGGAACCTGAGAGACAGAGCCAGAGTCAACGACACTGAGCAGAAGGAGCCAGAAGATGACCACTACCTCTGTAAGAGAGCTGCTCTCTCTTTTCTGTCTTTCTCTATTTCTCTCTGTTTACCAATCCTTAGTCTCTCTCTCTGCTTATCTCTCTCCTCAGTCTCTCTCTCTCTGGTTATCTCTCTCCTCAGTCTCTCTCTCTCTGGTTATCTCTCTCCTCAGTCTCTCTCTCTCTGTTTATCTCTCTCCTCAGTCTCTCTCTCTCTGGTTATCTCTCTCCTCAGTCTCTCTCTCTCTGTTTATCTCTCATCAGTCTCTCTCTGTTTGTCTCTCTCCTCAGTCTCTCTCTCTCTGGTTATCTCTCTCCTCAGTCTCTCTCTCTCTGGTTATCTCTCTCCTCAGTCTCTCTCTCTGGTTATCTCTCTCCTCAGTCTCTCTCTCTGTATCTCTCTCCTCAGTCTCTCTCTGGTTCTCTCTCCTCAGTCTCTCTCTCTGTATCTCTCTCCTCAGTCTCTCTCTCTCTCGTAGGTTCACAGTTCAGTTTTGCCAAATTGGAACTTTGAACATTCTAGAACTGCTGTTCAACGACGGCACAGACATTCTGGAACTACTGTCTCCTTTTAGCTGTCAACCCGGCTTTAGTCACACACACACTCACTCACTCACTCACTCACTCACTCACTCACTCACTCACTCACTCACTCACTCACTCACTCACTCACTCACTCACACTCACTCACTCACTCACTCACACTCACTCACTCACACTCTCTCTCTAACCTCCTTTTCTCTCTCCATCTCTACCTCTCTCTTTCTCTCTCTCTAATGCACTACGTCTCTCCTCCCCCTCTCCTGTCCTCTCCAGACTGTGAGGAGTGTGAGTCTTTCTTCCTGGAGGAGTGTGAGCTCCACGGACCCCCCCTCTTCATACCGGACACCCCGGTGGTCCTGGGGGGGTCTGACCGGGCCAGACTGACCCTCCCACACGGCCTGGAGGTCAAGAGGTCACGGATACCCGGGGTGGGGCTGGGAGTCTTCAACTGTGGGGAGGCGGTTGCCAAGGGAACCCACTACGGCCCCTACGAGGGGGAGGTGATGGAGAAGGAGGAGGCCATCAAGAGCGGATACTCCTGGGTGGTGGGTATGAGGGCGGTGTGTGTGTGTGTGTGTGTGTACTCCTGGGTGGTGGGTATGAGGGCTGTGTGTGTGTGTGTGTGTGTGTGTGTGTGTGTGTGTGTGTGTGTGTGTGTGTGTTCTCCTGGGTGGTGGGTATGAGGGTGGTTGTGTGTGTGTGTGTGTGTGTGTGTGTGTGTGTGTGTGTGTGTGTACTCCTGGGTGGTGGGTATGAGGGCGGTGTGTGTGTGTGTGTGTGTACTCCTGGGTGGTGGGTATGAGGGCGGTGTGTGTGTGTGTGTGTGTGTGTGTGTGTGTGTGGTGGGTATGAGGGTGGTGTGTGTGTGTGTGTGTGTGTGTGTGTGTGTTTACTCCTGGGTGGTGGGTATGAGGGTGGTGTGTGTGTGTGTGTGTGTGTGTGTGTGTGTGTGTGTGTGTGTGTGTGTGTGTGTGTGTGTGTGTGTGTGTGTGTGTGTGTGTGTGTGAGTGAACAGGTGTTCTGATGATCCTCATGAAATAATGTTTGATGAAGGAATTAAATTGAAGACGTCTCTGTGTTCTCAGATCAAGAGCAGAAACTGTGATGACGAGTACATCGATGCCAAAAGAGAGACGCACTCCAACTGGATGAGGTGAGGAGCCGAGTACATTGGTCTCTCTCTACACCCCTCCTCTCTCTCACTTCAGATAAACCATCTCTCCAGTCTTGAATGTTTCTCTCCCTCCATACAGTCAGTCCCTACATCTCACCCACTTTGTTTTCTCCCTCCCTCTCTTCCTTCATCCTTCCTTCCTCCCGTCTCTCCCTCCCTCACCTGTTTGTTCTTATGAACCCACCCCCTCTGTCCCCCAGGTATGTGAACTGTGCCCGTACTGAGGAAGAGCAGAACCTGGTAGCGTTTCAGTACCGTGGAGGGATCCTGTTTCGCTGCAGTCGGCTGCTGGCTGTCGGGGAGGAGCTGCTGGTCTGGTACGGACAGGAGTACAGATACAAGAGCATCTCCTTCGACTACTTCTGGGACAAAAAGAGCACCGCTAGAGGTATCTGTCCTCAACTCTTCTTCCCTTTGTCTTCTCCTCCATCTCTCTCTCATCCACCTCTTTCCTTAAAGCTGAAAGAACCAGAGGTCTGCTGGTCATAATAGTAACCGCTGTCCAAGTAGCTCTCCTCTACCATCCTTCCCTCTCTCCTCTCCTGTCTTTTTTCCATGATGCCAGCCAGCAGCCAAGACCTGTTCATACAACGAGAAATTCAGGACACTCATGGATGCAACGAAACGGGACGCTACGTCACGAACAGCAACGGCGCCTGTGCAAATCGCTGTTGTGCAGCACACAAATGACCGATGTTAGCCAGGCACACTAGCTATGATCCGAATGGAAGGCTGTTAGTTGCCATGGAGCATGGTAGCTTGACTAACGTTAATGAGTGCTGGCTAGCTTATTCTAGCTGAGTTAGCTAATGCCATGGGCTTCAACGTATTCAGGCTTGTTTTCTCTTCTCTCTCTCTCCTCTTTTCTTTTTTTCACTCCTCTCTCTCTCTCCTCTCTCTCTCTCTCCTCTGTCACTCTCCCTCACTCTCTCTCAGCCAGAGGAACCTCTTGCATATCTTTCTCTCTCCTGTCCTGAATCTGAAGTTGTGGTGTCGTTATGTTTCGCCCCCACTAGCTACATATAATCACTCTATACAGTATTTGATCTTGTACTACAGGTGTGAGAATCCTTTTTAATGTTTGTCTCTCTTTCACTCTCCCAGGAGTGATGTCAGACTTGTCCCAGACTCAGGTGTTCTCCTGCTCTGAGTGCCCATTCGCCTTCACCTCCCAGATCTACCTCCACAAGCACCTCAAGAGGAGCCATGACAACCTCTACGTCTCTCTGCTGAGGAGCGGAGAGATCAGACCGGAGACTCTCTCCTCATCTGTCTCCTCTCAATCACTCCCTATCACCACCTCCAACACCCCCCTCACCCCAGCTCCCGCCCAGAGACAGAGACACACAGACAAGCCAAGACCGTACCACTGTGACCAGTGTGGGAAAAACTTCACTGAGTCAGGAAATTTAAAGAGACACCAGCGTGTTCATACAGGAGAGAAGCCATACCACTGTGACCAGTGTGGGAAGAACTTCACTACATCATTAGTGTTGAAGACACACCAGCGTATTCATACAGATGAGAGGCCATACCACTGTGACCAGTGCGGGAAGAACTTCATTCAGTCAGGAGACTTAAAGACACACCAGCGTGTTCATACAGGAGAGAAGCCATACCACTGTGACCAATGTGGGAAGAACTTCAGTAGGTCAACACACTTAAAGATACACCAGCGTGTTCATACAGGAGAGAAGCCATACCACTGTTACCAGTGTGGGAAGAACTTCACTGAGTCAGGAAATTTAAAGATACACCAGCGTGTTCATACAGGAGAGAAGCCATACCACTGTGACCAGTCTGGGAAGAACTTTACTCAGTTAAACAACTTAAATTCACACCAGCGTGTTCATACAGGAGAGAAGCCATACCACTGTGATCAGTGTGGGAAGAACTTCACTACGTCAGGACAGTTGAAGAGACACCAGCGTATTCATACAGGAGAGAGGCCATACCACTGTGACCAGTGTGGGAAGAACTTCAGTCTATTAGAACACTTAAAGTCACACCAGCGTGTTCATACAGGAGAGAAGCCATACCACTGTGACCAGTGTGGGAAGAACTTCAGACACTCAGGAAACTTAAATACACACCAGCGTGTTCATACAGGAGAGAACCCATAGCCATAACCTTAGCCTGGGATAACACAGTATTTTCTCCTCCGTTTGCGCCTAGCAGTTACTCTACCGAGGCCAAAATGAGGCTCTAACCCGGAGGCATCAAGCCGGGGCTACGTCTTGGTGCTTGAAATCTGGAGATGCGTTCTAGTTTAATAGGCAGATCCAGAGACCTTTGGAAAAACTAGGCCAGGTCCAGCCTGGCTTATGTGTGTGACTGGCTTGTTTCTGTTCAGGACTGGTAGGACGGAAGCTAGTCATGCCACTGAAATAGCTGTGAATGGAAATGACTTGAAATAATGTCTGATAAATTAAGAAAGGTCTTGTCGCCTGGACACATCAGTTCCAATGCTTCCAATGCTAATCCAGCACAATAAGACCAGGATAGCCAGTTAGCTCATGAGCTCACAACAACTAGCAGCAGCTTCCATAACATTAATGGTAGCAGTCAGTGGCTAAAGCAGTTACACTGATGATTCCTCTAACGTTAGCTATTTTGCTGCAATTGGTTCAACTTCTGTTTCTGGACAAAGGTAAGGGATAAACCCAGATAACACAAGGCTAGCGGACCTACAGCAGTTCCCCGATGGACGAGCTGGTGGATTCCTGGCCATTTGCTCATCGAATGGGCAGCGGACCTCTGGTGGATTATTAGCGTCAGGGACAGCGGTCCACTAGTAATCCGTAATAGATACCGCTATTGCTCCACCACCATTCCACCGGTAGTTGGAGGAGCAGAAAACAAAACAGAGTTGCACACACAGAGAAACACAACAATAAGCACAAGTCTAGTACATCAATGGGACTTTTAATTGGTCACTTGATTTGTCACCCAGTTTCTGCAATCAGTTTGACACAGTTAATTCAGCTGCAAAACAGGAAAGGCCGAAAATAAACGTAGGGTGTGGGTTTTGTTTCCCAAAATCTTCCCCACTGGGGCCTTGAACCCCTGATCTCCCTCATGGAAGTCAGACACTTTATCCACTGCACTACCGAGGAACTTCAAATTGTGAGATGTCATAGTGTAATTATTTTGGTGTGATGGGACCACTGCCTCTTGTGGTGGCAACATAGAAATGTTCAGGGTTTACAACCATTCATCTCTTAAAACATACATGGATAAATAATGTGAACAGTAGTAATAATAGGCTATAATATTGTCATCACAGCAGCACAAATTGAGATTACAATCAGAAATTGGAATAAGTAGGCTATCTTTTTGGATTTGAGATTATTTTAAATGCAAGGAATGCGCACCACACATGAAACAAAAACTGGGATGTAAATGTTGGTGAAATATTTGTTGGTGAGTGTTGACGTTGGTTGGATGGCTGGACAGCTGCATTTTAAACCCATGACTTTTCCGAATGTTGCTTGTTTTTTATAAACCTTTTTAAATAAACATTTTATAACCTGAGAGAGGTATTGTAGAGTGTTCATTTGTGTGTATGGGGGGTTGTCATTGTGTTAAAACTCGACACAAGCCATAAGAAAACACTTGGGAAGCATCTCACTTCTATGTCAAAATGAAAATCAAAACCCAATAAAGTGGCATTTTTGCTACAAAATGATTCACACATGCACCAGTTGAAATATTCTTTCAAACCAGCAACAAAACTGATGTACTTTATACAAACACTGGCGTCTTTAGTACTTAGTAAACCTTTTTAATGTTCTCACACAGGCTTCTGTTAAAGATTGTTCCAGTACATCTACTCACATTTCAATCAGCATCAAAATAGAGAGGCTTCAGAAATATGGTAAATGATGGTAAATGGACGGCACTTATATAGCGCTTTTCCACCTTAGTGGCACTCAAAGCGCTTTACAATGGCCTCTCATTCACCCACCAATGGCAGTAGCTGCCATGCAAGGTACTAACCTGCTCATTGGGAGCAATTTTGGGGTTAGGTGTCTTGCTCAAGGACACTTCGACATGTGGACAGTCTGAGCTGGGATTCGAACCACTGACCCTTCGATCACTGAACGACCGGCTCTACCAACTGAGCTACAGCCGCCCCAGAAAAAAACATATAGGGCTCATACCATTGCAGGTTTTTACAATAAAGAAAAGTAGAATTACAGTACAGTAATCAATACAATCTTGGCAACAAATAATTAGATTGCAGTGGTAAACAAAAGATAGAATTGTAAGTGATGAGGTGGATGGTTTCTGGATCCCGCCTTCTGTCAGGGTCTGACATCACCTCATCCACATCACAAGCAATGTCATCCCTGGCTAGACAACGGGGAACGCCTCAGTATCCAACCCTGGACTGACCCCCCCTCAGTATCCAACCCTGGACTGACCCCCCCTCAGTATCCAACCCTGGACTGACCCCCCCTCAGTATCCAACCCTGGACTGACCCCCCCTCAGTATCCAACCCTGGACTGACCCCCCCTCAGTATCCAACCCTGGACTGACCCCCCCTCAGTATCCAACCCTGGACTGACCCCTCAGTGTCTCTGCATGCCTCTTCCATTGCTCCCAGGGAGAGTCATGCAGGTATATGGTTGGTGTTCATAGACCTTCCAACTTCCGGGGGCACTGGAGCTCAGGGTCCAGGGGTAAGAGTCCAGGCCGTGAGCAGGGGGCAAATGGCCAGGACCATAACACTGAGATTCTAAAACTCTAAACCAATTCATGTTGATTTTTCACATTGAACAGCTTCCTTGGCAATCTACATGGTGAAGTCACTCAGTGGAAAAGTCCTCCCCATCAGTCCATTGTCCCAAAGACTCTGAGTGTTTTCTCAATGCTCATAAACACTGAGAAGCTCTGTTCTCCTGAGCAAACCTCCATCAAGTTAAGTCAGGGACAGATGAAGTTTAGGTGAATGTTTATTCAGACTGATGACCAGCTGCAAAACCAGCCTGTAGACATTGTGCAGACAGGCCATGATGGCCGCCCCTTCATCTTGCATGTTGCCTTGCCTGCTCGTTTCTGAGGGTCATATAAGCAAGAAGCGCAGCATGAGAGCACAAGAGGAGGCCTCCAGCCCCCATTACCATCCAAGAGAACTCCAAGAGTTCCTGGGAGTGCACCTGAACAACACACTGGACTGGACTGACAACACTGAGGCCTCTACAGGAAAGGACAGAGCAGACTGTTCTTCCTCAGGAGGCTCTGGTCTTTGATGTGTGTAGCAGGCTGCTGAGGATGTTCTACCAGTCTGTTGGAGCAGCACACTGTTCTTTGCCGTTGCCTGCTGGGGATTTCCAACCTTTTGCTGTGATTTCACACTGCTGAAATGCCAAACTATCTATCTATGTATCTATCTATCTATCTATCTATCTATCTATCTATCTATCTATCTATCTGTCTGTCTGTCTGTCTGTCTGTCTGTCTGTCTGTCTGTCTGTCTGTCTGTCTATCTATCTGTCTCTAGAGGTGTTCCTTCTCCATTTTCATTTATTTCTAACATTTTAAATGGAAGTTCAAAGCTCATGTGTTCATTCTAAACGGTAAGAGGTTGGGACTGACGTTGGACTTCTGTTTACCTCCTTTAGCCCCGCCCTTCCCTCCTCTGCCTCCTAAGCCCCGCCCCCATCCTTTTCATTGGCTACGCTCCCCTGACCTCCGCTTTGATGGCAAGGAATCTAAAATGAAGGAAGTGACATAGTATATGCCACCGAGATCCATGGGGTACTTAGCTGTGACATGAGCACTGAGCACTAATATCTCAAGAGTGCACAGTTCGTCAACATTTATATATGGGCCGTTGTGTATGATCGTAAATAACAGGGATTATGGTGCTAAATACCAAAGTAGTCATTTAAGTTGTGCCTGGCTCAAGGGAGGAGATGTGTTCAGTCAACCACTGCCTCCCATTGATCTCCAGTCACTTCCTCTCCAAGGTCCAACGATCCAAACTTACCATCAACATACAGATTATAAATAGATGTACCCTACTCTCCCCTACCCTACCCTACATACCCTAACCTGCCCTACCCTACCCTACCCTACCCTACGTACCCTAACCTGCCCTACCCTACCCTACATACCCTAACCTGCCCTACCCTACCCTCCCCTACCCTACCCTACCCTACCCTACCCTACCCTACCCTACCCTAACCTGCCCTACCCTACCCTCCCCTACCCTACATACCCTACCCTACCCTACATACCCTAACCTGCCCTACCCTACCCTCCCCTACCCTACTCTACATACCCTAACCTGCCCTACCCTACCCTACCCTACCCTACCCTACCCTACCCTACATACCCTAACCTGCCCTACCCTACCCTCCCCTACCCTACCCTACATACCCTAACCTGCCCTACCCTACCCTACCCTACCCTACCCTACCCTACATACCCTAACCTGCCCTACCCTACCCTACCCTACCCTACACTCCCCTACCCTACACTCCCCTACCCTACATACCCTAACCTGCCCTACCCTACCCTACATACCCTTACCTGCCCTACCCTACCCTACCCTACATACCCTTACCTGCCCTACCCTACTCTACCCTACCCTACATACCCTAACCTGCCCTACCCTACCCTCCCCTACCCTACGTACCCTAACCTGCCCTACCCTACCCTACATACCCTAACCTGCCCTACCCTACCCTACATACCCTTACCTGCCCTACCCTACCCTACCCTACATACCCTTACCTGCCCTACCCTACTCTACCCTACCCTACATACCCTAACCTGCCCTACCCTACCCTCCCCTACCCTACGTACCCTAACCTGCCCTACCCTACATACCCTAACCTGCCCTACCCTACCCTCCCCTACCCTACGTACCGTTTGAGGACAAACCCCCAAAGGTACAACCAGAGAGAGGGGGAGGATGGGGGAGTGCACCGATGTTTTGTGCATCTTGAAATGACTTCTTGCAACAAGATTGTGTGTGAGTGATAGAGCACTGGGCTAGAGCTAAGATGGTTTAGAGAGGGGAGAGAAGGGGCACATATTACAGATCCTAGATTAAACAGACAGGCATATAACCTGTGTAACAGAGTTAGAAATATACTATTGGTTATGTGAGTTTAGCTGTAATTGAGCAGCCCTAGCAGTGTTAGTTGTTGTGGAGCCCCCTTTGGAGTTATGGTGTACTGCAGGTCTACGAGTGTGTTTTGTCCCTGTGGAGTTGCCGTAGTAGGCTTGGCTGCATGAGGAAGGCCTGTGTGCGTCGTGTAAAAATGATCCTTGTATTTTATTATCTGTGTGGAAAACCCCGTAATTTAGGTTAGGAACACTGATGCATTGCATAGCTACTATTTGTTTTGCTACACACTGATGATTTCTGATGATGAAGTTTTGTCCACTGGATTGTAAGTTTATAGCACGTTTGTGTTTCCTGGCTGGCAGCGTTGCATCCCGCGTTCTGGTTGCTGCTCAGACGAGGCCGCATGGGAAAATGGGTCTTTTTATTTTTCCACAGGAATTGCAGACATCTGGAAGACAAGTGTTTTATTTTTTGTGTGCTTTCCACTCAGGTATGTTGCTTCAAATATGTAAATAGATTTTCTCAGATTTCTAAATTCATCCATGTGCTCTCTGTAAGTTCTGAGAAAGCAGAGCAGTAGCGGTAGCTTCGTTATTGTTCAAAATAATGTGTTTGTGATGTTTGAAGGAAATGTGTTCTTTCTGTAAACAACTGATCCTGATGTTGGAGAGAGAAAGCAGAGCAGTAGCGCTTGACTGCAGGAGCCCCAGAGGAATTGCAGACTCGTGGAAGACCAGTGTTTTATTGTGTTTTCCACTCAGAATAAAGTGATAAAAGCTCATCGTCTCTGTCCATCCTGCGACTGCTTGACCGTAGTGACCGACTCCATTCACACCCAGGCCTCAGGTTTACCAGGTAGGTCTCCTACAGTCCAGTAACATCATCTTAATACTACATGTCCAGTAATAATACATCAAGTTAGGAAGGGCTAGTCCAAAAGGTTGTTCAGGTCTCAGAAGGGCACTCTTGCTAATTGTATTATTCCAGATCAACAATGTTATGCTTCTCTCCAATGAGTTAAAGAATGTTTTTTTTTTTTTTATCAAGATGGGAATGTCTTGAAAAAGGTAGTCATTTTGTTTTGACTATTTTAGGGTACTATTATTGTTGCTGTTTATTTGTTGTTGTAATGCACTATTTCTTATGTAGCCTATATGTTTAATCATTGATCTGTTCTTATCTTCTCTGTTGTTCTTGCTGCTGTAATGCCCCCTGGGGATTATTAAAGTTGATCTAACTGTAATGGTAATTGATTTGATCTCATAACCTGCAACAGGTCAAGTGTGCCAGACCTGTCTGAGCTCTGCTGTGTACTAGACAGGGAGGAGACCTGGGACTCAGACCAGAGAGAGACCAGAGAGAGACCAGACAGGGAGGAGACCTGGGACTCAGACCAGAGAGAGACCAGAGAGAGACCAGACAGGGAGGAGACCTGGGACTCAGACCAGAGAGAGACCAGAGAGAGACCAGACAGGGAGGAGACCTGGGGACTCAGACCAGAGAGAGACCAGACAGGGAGGAGACCTGGGACTCAGACCAGAGAGAGACCAGAGAGAGACCAGACAGGGAGGAGACCTGGGGACTCAGACCAGAGAGAGACCAGACAGGGAGGAGACCTGGGACTCAGACCAGAGAGAGACCAGAGAGAGACCAGACAGGGAGGAGACCTGGGGACTCAGCAGACCAGAGAGAGACCAGACAGGGAGACCAGACAGGGAGGAGACCTGGGGACTCAGACCAGAGAGAGACCAGAGAGAGACCAGACAGGGAGGAGACCTGGGACTCAGACCAGAGAGAGACCAGAGAGAGACCAGACAGGGAGGAGACCTGGGGACTCAGACCAGAGAGAGACCAGAGAGAGACCAGACAGGGAGGAGACCTGGGGACTCAGACCAGAGAGAGACCAGACAGGGAGACCAGACAGGGAGGAGACCGAGGGACTCAGCAGACCAGAGAGAGACCAGACAGGGAGACCAGACAGGGAGGAGACCTGGGGACTCAGCAGACCAGAGAGAGACCAGAGAGAGACCAGACAGGGAGGAGACCTGGGGACTCAGACCAGAGAGAGACCAGACAGGGAGACCAGACAGGGTGGAGACCTAGGTACTCAGCAGACCAGAGAGAGACCAGACAGGGAGACCAGACAGGGAGGAGACCTGGGGACTCAGCAGACCAGAGAGAGACCAGACAGGGAGGAGACCAGACAGGGAGGAGACCTGGGGACTCAGCAGACCAGAGAGAGACCAGACAGGGAGGAGACCTGGGGACTCAGCAGACCAGAGAGAGACCAGACAGGGAGGAGACCGAGGGACTCAGCAGACCAGAGAGAGACCAGAGAGAGACCAGACAGGGAGGAGACCTGGGGACTCAGCAGACCAGAGAGAGACCAGAGAGAGACCAGACAGGGAGGAGACCGAGGGACTCAGCAGACCAGAGAGGAACAGGCATCATATCAGAGACCCAGTCTATCCATCACCGGGAGGAGGAGACTGCTGTCTGTAGAATAACTGCTCCTCACCCACCGGCCAGCAGACTAATTGCTTCAAGTGCCAAAAAGCAATCTGCCTGCTGAAAAACGCCAGCACCTCCTACCTCAGATAGCAAAGTCCAGCACCTGATGACCTCTGTTGGACTAGAACACATCCACTGATGTCCACTAGCCTGGCTTCACCCTGATCACGTGATCTCAAAGGCTGTGACTCTATCTTGGAGAGAGGTCATGTGATCAGGGTGGTGAAGTCAGGTGAGTGGATATATCTGTGGATATGTGCTATTGAAGTGCAATACAGTGTGTTTTATACAGTATAAAATGTGAGGGGCTGCACGTGTAGCCACCTTGGAGAAAAGGCTTTCACCTTTCCAGAACGTTCTTCCCTTCGGTGACTAACGAAATACTAGTATCTGTAGACATGCTACTGCTGACAGAGTGAGTACAGATATGGGCTCAATGACTGGTCCCTGGCAGGGCGGTATGAGGCTTCTAGCCCTGAATAGTAGAGCGCCCTGCACCAGGTCTGGGGCTGTGCTTCCCATCACGTGGTGGAAACAAGCACATGGATAATAATGATACCTTTATTTAACCAATGAAATACCGTTTAGCTAGTTGACTCTGCTTTCATCCAATCATTTGTTAGACCTCAAGTACTGTGTAGGGATGACCTCAAAAGAAGGACAAATGAGTGTCCGACTCAAGGCTGCACTGGTAGATGGACACATTTCAAAAGAATATCTAAAAAATATAGTTTTCCACAACACTGTCCTCCCCATCTCTCTCCTCCCTATCTCTCTCTCCTCCCCATCTCTCTCCTCCTCCATCTCTCTCTCCTCCCCATCTCTCTCTCCTCCTCCATCTCTCTCTCCTCCCCATCTCTCTCTCCTCCCCATCTCTCTCTCCTCCTCCATCTCTCTCTCCTTCATCTCTCTCCTCCTCCATCTCTCTCTCCTCCCCCTCCCTCTCCTCCCCATCTCTCTCCTCCCCATCTCTCTCCTCCTCCATCTCTCTCTCCTCCTCCACCTCTCTCTCCTCCTCCTCTCTTTCCTCCTCCATCTCTCTCCTCCTCCATCTCTCTCTCCTCCTCCTCTCTTTCCTCCTCCATCTCTCTCCTCCTCCATCTCTCTCCTCTATCTCTCTCCTCCCCATCTCTCTCCTCCCCATCTCTCTCTCCTCCATCTCTCTCCTCCCCATCCCTCTCTCCTCCCCATCTCTCTCTCCTCCTCCATCTCTCTCTCCTCCTCCTCTCTTTCCTCCTCCATCTCTCTCCTCCTCCATCTCTCTCCTCCCCATCTCTCTCCTCCCCATCTCTCTCTCCTCCATCTCTCCTCCCCATCCCTCTCTCCTCCCCATCTCTCTCTCCTCCTCCATCTCTCTCTCCTCCTCCATCTCTCTCTCCTCCTCCATCTCTCTCTCCTCCATCTCTCTCTCCTCCTCCATCTCTCTCCTCCTCCATCTCTCTCCTCCTCCATCTCTCTCCTCCCCATCTCTCTCCTCCTCCATCTCTCTCTCCTCCCCCTCCCTCTCCTCCCCCTCCCTCTCCTCCATCTCTCTCCTCCTCCATCTCTCTCTCCTCCTCCATCTCTCTCTCCTCCTCCATCTCTCTCTCCTCCTCCATCTCTCTCTCCTCCTCCATCTCTCTCTCTCCTCCATCTCTCTCCTCCTCCATCTCTCTCCTCCATCTCTCTCCTCTTCCATCTCTCTCCTCCATCTCTCCTCTTCCATCTCTCTCCTCCTCCATCTCTCTCTCCTCCTCCATCTCTCTCCTCCTCCATCTCTCTCTCCTCCTCCATCTCTCTCTCTCTCCTCCCCATCTCTCTCTCCTCCCCCTCCCTCTCCTCCCTGTGTGTTGCAGGTCTGAAGTCGACAGCCCCAGCCTTCATGCATCGAGGTGGATCCAAGATGGCGGACCTGCCCCCCCTTCCTGGGCTCAGTGACTGGGTGGAGTGGACCCCTCATCTGGAGACACCCTCTCAACGTACGCATACAGAGTACAAGTAGTACTAGTAGAGTAGTACTATAGTAGGAGGCTATTGTTTGGTAATAGTACTGTAGTAGTAGTCACTACTGTAGTGTAATGTTATGCTGACGGTGTCGGCCTGGGATCCCTGTCCTCTCAAAGGTGTTTCTGTGTTGTTTTCTACGCATCTCCCCAAGTTGCAGCGTTATACTGTTAGTGTTAGTGGGGTGTGTGAGTGTACTCTTGTCAGTTTCACTGAGTGACATGAAAACCCTGTGTGTGTGGCATGTTAACCCCATGTAACGTGTGTCTGTCTCTCTGTGTGTTTGTGTGTGTGTGTGTGCGTGTGTGTGCGCGCGTGTGTGTGTCAGATGTGTCAGAGGTGAAGCAGAGGTCAGAGGTGAACCAGAGGTCAGAGGTGAACCTATACCGCAGAGCGAGGAACCTGAGAGACAGAGCCAGAGTCAACGACACTGAGCAGAAGGAGCCAGAAGATGACCACTACCTCTGTAAGAGAGCTGCTCTCTCTTTTCTGTCTTTCTCTCTCTCTCTCTGTTTACCAATCCTTAGTCTCTCTCTCTGTTCATTTCTCTCCTCGGTCTCTCTCTCTGTTTATCTCTCTCCTCAGTCTCTCTCTCTGGTTATCTCTCTCCTCAGTCTCTCTCTCTCTGTTTATCTCTCTCCTCAGTCTCTCTCTCTGGTTATCTCTCTCCTCAGTCTCTCTCTCTCTGGTTATCTCTCTCCTCAGTCTCTCTCTCTCTGGTTATCTCTCTCCTCAGTCTCTCTCTCTGTTTATCTCTCTCCTCAGTCTCTCTCTCTGGTTATCTCTCTCCTCAGTCTCTCTCTCTCTGTATCTCTCTCCTCAGTCTCTCTCTCTCTGGTTATATCTCTCCTCAGTCTCTCTCTGGTTATCTCTCTCCTCAGTCTCTCTCTCTGTATCTCTCTCCTCAGTCTCTCTCTCTCTGTATCTCTCTCCTCAGTCTCTCTCTCTGTATCTCTCTCCTCAGTCTCTCTCTCTCTCGTAGGTTCACAGTTCAGTTTTGCCAAATTGGAACTTTGAACATTCTAGAACTGCTGTTCAACGACGGCACAGACATTCTGGAACTACTGTCTCCTTTTAGCTGTCAACCCGGCTTTAGTCACACACACACTCACTCACTCACTCACTCACTCACTCACTCACTCACTCACTCACTCACTCACTCACTCACTCACTCACTCACTCACTCACTCACACACTCACACACTCTCTCTCTCTCTCTCTCTCTCTCTCTCTAACCTCCTTTTCTCTCTCCATCTCTACCTCTCTCTTTCTCTCTCTCTAATGCACTACGTCTCTCCTCCCCCTCTCCTGTCCTCTCCAGACTGTGAGGAGTGTGAGTCTTTCTTCCTGGAGGAGTGTGAGCTCCACGGACCCCCCCTCTTCATACCGGACACCCCGGTGGTCCTGGGGGGGTCTGACCGGGCCAGACTGACCCTCCCACACGGCCTGGAGGTCAAGAGGTCACGGATACCCGGGGTGGGGCTGGGAGTCTTCAACTGTGGGGAGGCGGTTGCCAAGGGAACCCACTACGGCCCCTACGAGGGGGAGGTGATGGAGAAGGAGGAGGCCATCAAGAGCGGATACTCCTGGGTGGTGGGTATGAGGGCGGTGTGTGTGTGTGTGTGTGTGTGTGTGTGTGTGTGTGTGTGTGTGTGTGTGTGTGTGTGTGTGTGTGTGTGTGTGTGTGTGTGTGTGTACTCCTGGGTGGTGGGTATGAGGGCGGTGTGTGTGTGTGTGTGTGTGTGTACTCCTGGGTGGTGGGTATGAGGGCGGTGTGTGTGTGTGTGTGTGTACTCCTGGGTGGTGGGTATGAGGGCGGTGTGTGTGTGTGTGTGTGTGTACTCCTGGGTGGTGGGTATGAGGGCGGTGTGTGTGTGTGTGTGTGTGTGTGTGTGTGTGTGTGTGTGTGTGTGTGTGTGTGTGTACTCCTGGGTGGTGGGTATGAGGGTGGTGTGTGTGTGTGTGTGTGTGTGTGTGTGTGTGTGTGAACAGGTGTTCTGATGATCCTCATGAAATAATGTTTGATGAAGGAATTAAATTGAAGACGTCTCTGTGTTCTCAGATCAAGATCAGAAACTGTGATGACGAGTACATCGATGCCAAAAGAGAGACGCACTCCAACTGGATGAGGTGAGGAACCGAGTACATTGGTCTCTATCTACACCCCTCCTCTCTCTCACTTCAGATAAACCATCTCTCCAGTCTTGAATGTTTCTCTCCCTCCATACAGTCAGTCCCTACATCTCACCCACTTTGTTTTCTCCCTCCCTCTCTTCCTTCATCCTTCCTTCCTCCCGTCACTCCCTCCCTCACCTGTTTGTTCTTATGAACCCACCCCCCTCTCTCCCCCAGGTATGTGAACTGTGCCCGTACTGAGGAAGAGCAGAACCTGGTAGCGTTTCAGTACCGTGGAGGGATCCTGTTTCGCTGCTGTCGGCTGCTGGCTGTCGGGGAGGAGCTGCTGGTCTGGTACGGACAGGAGTACAGATACAAGAGCATCTCCTTCGACTACTTCTGGGACAAAAAGAGCACCGCTAGAGGTATCTGTCCTCAACTCTTCTTCCCTCTGTCTTCTCCTCCATCTCTCTCTCATCCACCTCTTTCCTTAAAGCTGAAAGAACCAGAGGTCTGCTGGTCATAATAGTAACCGCTGTCCAAGTAGCTCTCCTCTACCATCCTTCCCTCTCTCCTCTCCTCTGTCTTTTTCCCATGATGCCAGCCAGCAGACAAGACCTGTTCATACAACGAGAAATTCAGGACACTCATGGATGCAACGAAACGGGACGCTACGTCACGAACAGCAACGGCGCCTGTGCAAATCGCTGTTGGGCGGCACACAAATTGCCGATGTTAGCCAGGCACACTAGCTATGATCAGAATGGAAGGCTGTTAGTTGCCATGGAGCATGGTAGCTTGACTAACGTTAATGAGTGCTGGCTAGCTTATTCTAGCTGAGTTAGCTAATGCCATGGTCTTCAACGTATTCATGCTTGTTTTCTCTTCTCTCTCTCCTCTTTTCTTTTTTTCACTCCTCTCTCTCTCTCTCCTCTGTCACTCTCCCTCACTCTCTCTCAGCCAGAGGAACCTCTTGCATATCTTTCTCTCTCCTGACCTCAATCTGAAGTTGTGGTGTCGTTGTGTTCCCCCGACTAGCTACATATAATCACTCTATACAGTATTTGATCTTGTACTACAGGTGTGAGAATCCTTTTTAATGTTTGTCTCTCTTTCACTCTCCCAGGAGTGATGTCAGACTTGTCCCAGACTCAGGTGTTCTCCTGCTCTGAGTGCCCATTCGCCTACACCTCCCAGATCTACCTCCACAAGCACCTCAAGAGGAGCCATGACAGCCTCTACGTCTCTCTGCTGAGGAGCGGAGAGATCAGACCAGAGACTCTCTCCTCATCTGTCTCCTCTCAATCACTCCCTATCACCACCTCCAACACCCCCCTCACCCCAGCTCCCACCCAGAGACAGACAGACACAGACAAGCCAAGACCGTACCACTGTGACCAGTGTGGGAAGAACTTCATTCAAGCAGGACACTTAAAGACACACCAGCATGTTCATACAGGAGAGAAGCCATACCACTGTGACCAGTGTGGGAAGAACTTCACTACGTCAGGAGAGTTAAAGGTACACCAGCGTGTTCATACAGGAGAGAAGCCATACCACTGTGACCAGTGTGGGAAGAACTTCACTACGTCAGGAGAGTTAAAGTCACACCAGAGTGTTCATACAGGAGAGAAGCCATACCACTGTGACCAATGTGGGAAGAACTTCAGTAGGTCAACAAGCTTAAAGACACACCAGCGTATTCATACAGGAGAGAAGCCATACCACTGTGACCAGTGTGGGAAGAACTTCACTACGTCAGGAGAGTTAAAGGTACACCAGCGTGTTCATACAGGAGAGAAGCCATACCACTGTGACCAGTGTGGGAAGAACTTCACTACGTCAGGAGAGTTAAAGGTACACCAGCGTGTTCATACAGATGAGAGGCCATACCACTGTGACCAGTGCGGGAAGAACTTCTTTCAGTCAGGAGACTTAAAGTCACACCAGAGTGTTCATACAGGAGAGAAGCCATACCACTGTGACCAGTGTGGGAAGAACTTCAGTAGGTCAACACACTTAAAGAGACACCAGCGTGTTCATACAGGAGAGAAGCCATACCACTGTGACCAGTGTGGGAAGAACTTCACTACGCCAGGAGAGTTGAAGACACACCAGCGTGTTCATACAGGAGAGAAGCCATACCACTGTGACCAGTGTGGGAAGAACTTCACTCAATTAGACAACTTGAAATCACACCAGCGTGTTCATACAGGAGAGAAGCCATACCACTGTGACCAGTGTGGGAAGAACTTCACTACGTCAGGAAATTTAAAGACACACCAGCGTGTTCATATAGGAGAGAAGCCATACCACTGTGACCAGTGTGGGAAGAACTTCACTACGCCAGGAGAGTTGAAGACACACCAGCGTGTTCATACAGGAGAGAAGCCATACCACTGTGACCAGTGTGGGAAGAACTTCACTAAATTAGACAACTTGAAATCACACCAGCGTGTTCATACAGGAGAGAAGCCATACCACTGTGACCAGTGTGGGAAGAACTTCACTACGTCAGGAAATTTAAAGACACACCAGCGTGTTCATATAGGAGAGAAGCCATACCACTGTGACCAGTGTGGCAAGAACTTCACTAGGTCAGGAAATTTAAAGACACACCAGTGTGTTCATACAGGAGAGAACCCATAGCCTTAGGTCTGGATTACACTGCGTTTTTTTGCGTTTTCACCCCAGTTTGCACCAAGCAGTTACACTACCGAGGCCAAAATGAGGCTCGAACCCGGAGGCATCGGGATACAGCCGGGGCTATGTTTTGGTGCTTGAAATCCGAAGATGCGTTCTAGTTTAATAGGCAGATCCAGAGGCCTTTGAAAAACTAGGCCAGATCCAGCCTGGCTTGTGTGTGTGACTGGCTTGTTTCTGTTCAGGACTGGTAGGACGGAAGCTAGTCATGCTACTGAAATAGCTGTGAATTGAAATGACATGAAATGACATGTCTGATAAATAAAGATGGGTCTTGTCGCCTGCACACATCAGTTCCAATGCTTCCAATGCTAATCCAGCACAATAAGACCAGGATAGCCAGTTAGCTCATGAGCTCACAACAACTAGCTGCAGCTTCCATAACATTAATGGTAGCGGTCAGTGGCTAAAGCAGTTACACTGATGATTCCTCTAACGTTAGCTATTTGACATCTCTGAAGGGCAACTAGACATACTTTACAACTACACATAAAGAACAGTACATGAGTCTCCACACAAACCTGCCCCCCCCCCCCCCCGACTCTTTCTCTTTTTCATTCCTTCTTTCTCTCCTCTCAGGTCCACCACCACCTATGGAAGAAGGGATAGATGAAGGAGAAGGGAGTTGGAGAATGTCCAATGTCTCCAAGACCAAGGAGGTCATTGTTGACTACAGGAAGAAGAAGGATGTCCTCCCACCAGTTACCATCAGTGGCTCTGTAGTGGAGAGGGTGGACACCTTCAAATACCTGGGGGTGAACATCCAGGAGGACCTGACTTGGGACTGCCACATAACCGCAGTCGTCAAAAAGGCCCAACAGCGCCTATATGGCCTCAGGCGCCTGAAGAAATTCAGCCTGGGACCCCAAATGATCAGGGACTTCTACAGAGGCACAATAGAGAGCCTACTGAGGAGCAGCTGCACCGACAGGGACCACAAGGCGCTGAGGAGGAGGGTGGTTCACACGGATGAAAAAATCACTGTGTGTGAACTGCCCAGTCTAGAAGACCTCTACACCCAGCGCTGCCACAACAAATCCCTCAGGATCATCAAAGACCCCACCCACCCCTGCGCTCCCAAAGAGTAAAGGGCTACAAGACCCCCGAAGCTCGCACCAGCAGGCTAAGGAACAGTTTTTCCCTCAGGCAATTAGACTGCTAAATGAAAGGAAAGTGTAGCTTCTCTCTCTTATCTCTACTGTTAATATTGATTACTATGTATGTATCTCTCTTATCTCTACTGTTTATATTGATTACTATGTATTTATCTCTTATCCCTACTGTTAATATTGATTACTATGTATTTATCTCTCTTATCCCTACTGTTTATATTGATTACTATGTATTTATCTCTCTTATCTCTACTGTTTATATTGATTACTATGTATTTATCTCTTATCCCTACTGTTTATATTGATTACTATGTATTTATCTCTCTTATCCCTACTGTTTATATTGATTACTATGTATTTATCTCTCTTATCCCTACTGTTTATATTGATTACTATGTATTTATCTCTCTTATCCCTACTGTTTATATTGATTACTATGTATTTATCTCTCTTATCCCTACTGTTTATATTGATTACTATGTATTTATCTCTCTTATCCTTACTGTTTATAGTGATTACTATGTATTTATCTCTCTTATCCCTACTGTTTATATTGATAACTATGTATTTATCTCTCTTATCCCTACTGTTTATATTGATTACTATGTATTTATCTCTCTTATCCCTACTGTTTATATCGATTACTATGTATTTCTATCATTTAATTATATCACTGTTTTTAGTAATTACTGATTTTAATTATAGTTTAATGCTCTTTAAATGGTCAAATGGTTTTAATGATGAAGCTTCCCAGCCAAAAATTTTAACATGTATGTACCGTACCAGGGCCTCTACTGAAAGTGACAATAAAACTGAAAGAGAAAGACCTGTCTTGGAAGTTGGAATGGACCTGGTTTCTCAGGCCTGGGTTACACTACTGCGTTTTTCTGTGTTTTTTAACCAAAAAAAGACCTGTTTGTTTGTTTGAACTTTGGCCAAAATGAAGCTGGAACCCGGAGGCCTCGGGATACGGCCACAGCTGTTTTGGTGCTTTAAATTCCGGAGCTGCGTTCTAGAGTAATAGACGGATCCAGAGGCTTATGATTTTTTTTTTTTACACCTATAAGCCTACACTAACACTGTGTTCATTTCACAAACAGGAATTTCAATATCAATTTGGAAACAATAACAAGAGACACGCAAAAACAGCCAAGCGGATAACGTTGAAAGAGCTTAATGTATTCACGTGTTTACAGGTTCCCCCCAAAAAGTAGACACTTCAAATAATATTCAGTTCCGAGTCCGGGTCCAGAACCAGGGCTACAGCCAACAGCAGGGGGAGGCGGACTGGACTGGGAAGGTGTTTGCATAGTCCTTGAACTCTGACCCCTTCTTTTCTCCTCCACATCCAGGTACTTTTCTCCTCCACATCCAGGTACTTTTCTCCTCCACATCCAGGTACCTAAGAAGTCAGTTTCAGTTGCTGGTGATTTAGCCCGTTAGCACTTCTAGTGAGAATGAGGAGGAATTCATCTTTTCAATAGCGCTGAAGTTGGAGAGCAGACATTCACACTTGGGAACCATTTAGCCTACGTATTGTCTGGATGAAGTGGTCGTCAGTCTTGCGGTCACACCTCATATTGAAATGAATGGAAAGGAAAGAACAAGTAGCCCTGGTCCAGGACTAAAGAACAAGAGGAGACGGCGCCTTTTTAAAACAAGGAGGAACATGGTCAGCACTGGACATTCATATAAGACCTCAAATAAATAAAGGGGTCACGCATAATGCATGTCAGGATAATAATGTCATGGTTTAGTCAGAACTGGTCACTACCATTACATATCCAGAAGAGGGCGTCGTGAACCTAATGTTGAAGCATCTTTCCTGTCTCAGGAGGCGGGCTCTAGACAGGATCTGAACAGTGAAACGCGTCATTGTTCCGGGCTTTCACCGATTGCTTAAGAGCTTTGAAAAGACTAGCAGTCACGACTAGAAGTGTATATAAATTGTGTTTGTAATCTATCTCTCTCTACCTTGGGAACGTTTCACCGTCGAGCAAAAGATTTTTTTTATCCATCAGAAGAAAACAAGAGACAAGCTCTTTATTCTTTTTGAGTAAACAAACGTTTCCATCACAACCTACTCACTAGCCTTTCACTGTAGGCTACGACAATCCTCAATTCGGTAAGTTGTATGTTATTTTCTATTTTGAAGAATTAGAGCGCAACAGTTTGGGGCTTCGGTTCAAGAAGTGAATTTCGCCTCCATTCCCTTGTTCTTTAAAACCCTTTGATTTTAATCCTGGAGCCAATCCAACCAGGGGGTCACTGGAGGAAAACAGGAGAGGGTCACGCTTTGAGTCCAAGCGAGGGCCTACTGTTGTTGTTTTTTATTCGAGTTCAGGGGAGGGTTACTGTTTTTGAATTTGAGTCCAGGGGAGGGTTATAGGCTATACAAAATTGAATCGATCAAAACAGAATCGTTTATTTAGCTTTAATTTCAGAATTCATCAAGCTGTTTAGTATGACCATGCTGAGAGGGAAGCGCGTGGAACGAACATACCGACATGCGGTCAGTTCTCAGGTCATCTCGCTGTTGCTGGTCGGAGCTGCGCGCTTTCGCTTCTTTAACTCGCTGGTTCATTAAGTGGAGAGCTTGGCCGTATAACGACATTAATAAGCACAACTAGAGGCCACCATCTGTGCTAACTCCAAAACGGAAGGCGCGTTCTTTTCTTATTGAGTAACACCGTATTGAAATGATTATTGCCGATGTGGTGGATATATTTCTGTCAAAGAGTCATGCATTTTTATTCCCGAGCACTCTAAAGTGTTCTAGTAAATGTGGAATGGTCCTTTAACAGAGGCTATTTGATTCTGGGGAACAAAGAAACGCGTGGCGCGCTGTGGCTTCTACCATACGGACTCGTGGTCACGATTGATCAGATAGCTGGTTGGTTTGGTTCCACGATTGAAACTCTTCAATCAGTATCCCTGCACACCACACTGGTCACTACATATACACAATGTACATACACATTTATAAGTTACCATTTAAATTAAATACATTTGTAAATATTACACCCACTTATTCACTCTTCACCTATACCATTTCTGTGACCTTTTTGGATGTTTGCATTGGCAATGTAAATGTATGTTTCCCATGCCAATGAAGCCCTTTGAATTGAACTAAAACATAGAAGACATATACAGATATTTATCTATTCATACTTTCATAACAGATAGATAGATGGATAGATAGATCTAGACAAATGTTATTTGTCAAGTGACGGCGTTAGTGATTTGTGTTAGTGAAAATGTGCTTTACTGAGACAGGAAGCACAGGGTGTAATTTTACCAGTCTGTGTGCTCTCCTGTGAAATGACAGGTCCTGTAACATCTACATCCATCTCTCCCCCTCCATCTCTCTCTCCTCCCCCATATCTCTTTCCTCCTCCATCTCTCTCTCCTCCCCATCTCTCTCTCCTCCATCTCTCTCTCCTCCCCATCTCTCTCTCCTCCATCTCTCTCTCCTCCTCCATCTCTCTCTCTCCCCCCCCCCCCTCTCCTCCATCTCTCTCTCCTCCATCTCTCTCTCCTCCCTCTCCTCCCTGTGTGTTGCAGGTCTGAAGTCGACAGCCCCAGCCTTCATGCATCGAGGTGGATCCAAGATGGCGGACCTGCCCCCCCTTCCTGGGCTCAGTGACCCGGTGGAGTTGACCCCTCATCTGGAGACACCCTCTCAACGTACGCATACAGAGTACAAGTAGTACTAGTAGAGTAGTACTATAGTAGGAGGCTATTGTGTGGTAATAGTACTGTAGTAGTAGTCACTACTGTAGTGTAATGTTATGCTGACGGTGTCGGCCTGGGATCCCTGTCCTCTCAAAGGTGTTTCTGTGTTGTTTTCTACGCATCTCCCCAAGTTGCAGCGTTATACTGTTAGTGTTAGTGGGGTTTGTGTGAGTGTACTCTTGTCAGTTTCACTGAGTGACATGAAAACCCTGTGTGTGTGGCATGTTAACCCCATGTAACGTGTGTGTGTGTGTGTGTGTGTGTGTGTGTGTGTGTGTGTGTGTGTTGTGTGTGTGTGTGCGCGCGCGTGTGTCAGAGGTGAACCAGAGGTCAGAGGTGAACCTATACCGCAGAGCGAGGAACCTGAGAGACAGAGCCAGAGTCAACGACACTGAGCAGAAGGAGCCAGAAGATGACCACTACCTCTGTAAGAGAGCTGCTCTCTCTTTTCTGTCTTTCTCTATTTCTCTCTGTTTACCAATCCTTAGTCTCTCTCTCTCTGGTTATCTCTCTCCTTAGTCTCTCTCTCTCTGGTTATCTCTCTCCTCAGTCTCTCTCTCTGGTTATCTCTCTCCTCAGTCTCTCTCTCTCTGTTTATCTCTCTCCTCAGTCTCTCTCTCTGGTTATCTCTCTCCTCAGTCTCTCTCTCTGCTTATCTCTCTCCTCAGTCTCTCTCTGTATCTCTCTCCTCAGTCTCTCTCTCTGTTTATCTCTCTCCTCAGTCTCTCTCTCTCTCTGTTTATCTCTCTCCCCAGTCTCTCTCTGTTTATCTCTCTCCTCAGTCTCTCTCTCTCTGTTTATCTCTCTCCTCAGTCTCTCTCTCTGCTTATCTCTCTCCTCAGTCTCTCTCTCTGTATCTCTCTCCTCAGTCTCTCTCTCTCTGTTTATCTCTCTCCTCAGTCTCTCTCTGTTTATCTCTCTCCTCAGTCTCTCTCTCTGTTTATCTCTCTCCTCAGTCTCTCTCTCTGCTTATCTCTCTCCTCAGTCTCTCTCTCTGGTTATCTCTCTCCTCAGTCTCTCTCTCTCTGTTTATCTCTCTCCTCAGTCTCTCTCTGTTTATCTCTCTCCTCAGTCTCTCTCTCTGTATCTCTCTCCTCAGTCTCTCTCTCTGTATCTCTCTCCTCAGTCTCTCTCTCTGTATCTCTCTCCTCAGTCTCTCTCTCTGTATCTCTCTCCTCAGTCTCTCTCTCTGTATCTCTCCTCAGTCTCTCTCTCTCTGTTTATCTCTCTCCTCAGTCTCTCTCTCTGGTTATCCCTCTCCTCAGTCTCTCTCTCTGGTTATCTCTCTCCTCAGTCTCTCTCTCCGGTTATCTCTCTCCTCAGTCTCTCTCTCTGGTTATCTCTCTCCTCAGTCTCTCTCTCTCTCTGGTTATCTCTCTCCTCAGTCTCTCTCTCTCTGGTTATCTCTCTCCTCAGTCTCTCTCTCTGGTTATCTCTCTCCTCAGTCTCTCTCTCCTCAGTCTCTCTCTGTTTATCTCTCTCCTCAGTCTCTCTCCTCAGTAGGGTTGGGCATCGTTTGCATTTTAACGATTCCGATTCTTCATTTCGATTCCGGTTCTTAACGATTCTCGATTCCGATTCTTTGATGGGTGGGGTCAAAACAGGCTGCACGCTTATTTCAAAGAAGAAACATTTATTTGTAATAATCTTTTGTAAACATCTATTTGTAATAATCCCACTGACAGGCTGACCTGGTGTAGAATATCCAAAGAGCAAACACACAGCAAAACACACCCTAGTCCAGGCTAGCGGGTATAAACACTCCCTAAATTAAAAACAGTTCTTGTTGAGAAAAATAAGCATATCTGCCTTCTCAGGCAGTAGGCGCGAGCGTTCAGCACAGATTGTGTCTCCCGCAGTGGAGAACACTCGTTCACTAGGAGTAGAGGAGGCCTGGACACACACATATGAAAAGGCCGTGTCTGACAGGAGAGGATAAGTCATTCGCTGGTTCCACCACCAGGCAGCAGGGTCATCAGACATCACGGTTGGTGGCGTATCTGTATACATCTGCATCTCCTTCTCTGCCTGGTCCTGGACGGACTTCCACCTCTGCTGTGACGACATCTTTAGTGCATCCTCATCAGCAAAAAGCTCCTCCAGCGGAGACTTTCTGGGACGTTTGCAGGGAGGTGGTTGCTAAACAAACAAACAAACAAACAAAGAATAGGGTTATCACAAAAAAAAGTTAAAACATCCATTAAAGACATAGATCATTATTAAGATTAAGAACCCATCACATTTCAGCTATCATACTTACATTCTCCTCTTCCTCGCTCTCCACTCCGTCCTCATTCTCATGCCTTTTCTCGGACCGCATTGAGAGTGTGACACCACCTTCTCCATGATCATCCTCTGTTGTCTACAGAGAAAATAATTGGCATTTACTGTATATCAAACATTTTAATAACTGAAGAGGAGACAGTATATATTTGTACATGAATGACATTTCACCTGCTCAGAGTCAGTCAGCTTTCCCTTGATCCGGTCCCAGACAGCGGCACTATTGTCCATCTTTTGTTTGAAACGTGGATCTAATGCAGTGGCCACTTCAAGAAAGCTCCTGATGTCATCACTCTGCAAAACATAAATATTCTTTAAATATACGATTAAGTCACAGGAATAGAATTATTTCATTTATTCTTCATTCATTTCTTTATAGCCGCCTCAGTCATTTACCTGGTACCGCTTGGACAGGTTTGCCCAAACTTGCTTCTTAAGGTTGGATACAAATACTGTGTCTCCCTCTTCCACAGTAAAATGCACCTCTAGCTTTTGGAGAATTGGCAGGATCTGACTGCATGTTGGGTTCTTTTCAGTAGAAACGCAGAGCGTGGACGTGAAGAGAACTCTCATCACACTGATGAAGTCCTCTGCCTTCCGAAAATCTTCATCTGTCAGCCTAGAAAGTCTGTGTGACAAAGAATACAATTTCTGAGTTCCAAATATTGATTGTCGTTCTTCTCTATAAAAAAAACAATATGCAAATTAGTATTTTATATTGTCCACATTAATAGTTATTCTTGCATTGTTGTTACTTTTTAATCCCCTTACATTTGCAATACCTGTAGCCTACTGTTAATTTGCACCTAACATTTGCACTACCTCCATTAGCACAGTGACAGCTCTCAGTAGTAGACTATCACTAGACTATCACTTCACTGCTGCTGTGTTTTAAATGTCCCTCCGGATCAAGTAAGTATCCATCATCTCTCTTATCTATGACTACCTGTCCCTCTCCATATTCTCTCTCAGTCGTTGGTCCAAGCTGGCTGCTTGAATTGCAGAATTGCAAGAACATTACATTATAGTCATTTTGCAGATGCTTTTATCCAAAGCGACTTACAATAATTGCATTTAATGTCGGTACTAGTCAAGTGTACTACTACTCGCCAGAACTCAGAACAGTTGAATAATAAGAAAATCACAAATGCATAGAGGCATTACTTTAGATACCATGCACAATGGTCAAATGAAGGGAACTCAGTGACTCTTACTTAGAAGATCCTGCTTCTCCCGCAGAACCACCTTCGCCATTAAGGACCTCTTCATCCACACGATGATGGTACGGATCTTCGCCGTCCACTGAGTGACTGCAGTCAGGCAGTACACACTTTGTGCTGCTAGATTGAGTGTGTGAGCAAAGCAGCCCAGCTTCACAAACCGCAGGCATTTTATGGCTACATCCATATTGGATGCATTGTCAACGGTGACAGCCACTACCTTGTCAAAGATGCCGAATTCTGTTAGGACGTCGCCGATTTCCTCTTCCGTCTGCGCAGTGTACACGGCTTTCGTTTGGAGCACTTTTTGTTTCATTTTTCCCTCGACTAAATAGTGTGCTGTCACAGTAAGGTAGTGATCTTGTGCAATGCTAGTCCAGCCATCACAAGTGAGAGCAACAGAATGGACTTCACTTAACTCAGATATTACATTGGCCTTTTCTACAGTATACCATGCTGGGATTAATTTAGTTGCCAAACAGTCCCTGGTAGGTGGCGTGTACTTGGGGTTGAGGGAATGTATCATATCTCTGCAAACACAAAAACAAACATAACGTTACTGTTACTCTAGGTCAGGGTGGTGAGTAGCTAGCTAGTTTAGCTCTATTCTTATGTTTGCTTACCTAAATGTCGGTGCCTCGACATCTGAGAAGGGGTGCAGCCGTTTTACCACATAAGCTGTCACCTTTCTGTGGCACTCTTTAACTTTCTCCACTGGCACACTGGCATCTTTCCCTTTGCCGCCAAGGTGAATGGCGTGTCACGTCGTGGATTAGCACTAGCAGCAGTAATGCCAGGCTGGCTACTAGCAATCTGCGGACGTTCATCTACGAAAAAATACATTACAGTATTTGCATTTGACACCGTTTTTTACCAGTTCGGTCTAGTATAATTTGTTTGCTGTCTCGCTGTTGACAATAAGACAAACGTTAGTGCTATTTAATTTTCACGTACCCGATTGCGACGACGAGGTGCGAGGTTGGCTCGTTAGGATTGACTGAGGACGAGGCGGGAGAGACGGAGGGAGACCGGCGCAACGCATCAAAGATGCTACATTCGTTGATTTTTATGCCATGCAAGCGCAGGTGTTTCATCAGATAAGTTGTGCATCCTCCCTTACACGAAATAAACTTCTCACAGGTGTTGCACTGGGCCGACTCATCATTCCTCTGAGAAAAATAAAGCCACACTTTTGAACGCGGCAGCTTGCTGTGGCTCATGATGGCGGCGCGTGCCAACTAAAGCAAACGGCTCTACGGAAACAACTACTTCTTCGTTGGTTTTTCTGGCGGACTGCAAACCAAAGGCAAACGCGCAAGCCACCAACACGGAAACTGAAATTAGCGCAAGTGAAATTTGTTTAGGAACCGATAAGCAGAATCGAAATTAAAATATATAAACGATTCCTTCGGAATCGGAATTTTAGAACCGGTTCCAATTTGGTCCCGGTTCTCGATGCCCAACCCTACTCCTCAGTCTCTCTCTCTCTGGTTATCTCTCTCCTCAGTCTCTCTCTCTCTGGTTATCTCTCTCCTCAGTCTCTCTCTGGTTATCTCTCTCCTCAGTCTCTCTCTCTGTTTATCTCTCTCCTCAGTCTCTCTCTCTGTTTATCTCTCTCCTCAGTCTCTCTCTCTGTTTATCTCTCTCCTCAGTCTCTCTCTCTGTTTATCTCTCTCCTCAGTCTCTCTCTCTGTTTATCTCTCTCCTCAGTCTCTCTCTCTGGTTATCTCTCTCCTCAGTCTCTCTCTCTGTATCTCTCTCCTCAGTCTCTCTCTCTGGTTATCTCTCTCCTCATTCTCTCTCTGTATCTCTCTCCTCAGTCTCTCTCTCTGGTTCTCTCTCCTCAGTCTCTCTCTCTGTATCTCTCTCCTCAGTCTCTCTCTCTGGTTATCTCTCTCCTCATTCTCTCTCTGTATCTCTCTCCTCAGTCTCTCTCTCTGGTTATCTCTCTCCTCAGTCTCTCTCTCTGGTTCTCTCTCCTCAGTCTCTCTCTCTGTATCTCTCTCCTCAGTCTCTCTCTCTCTCGTAGGTTCACAGTTCAGTTTTGCCAAATTGGAACTTTGAACATTCTAGAACTGCTGTTCAACGACGGCACAGACATTCTGGAACTACTGTCTCCTTTTAGCTGTCAACCCGGCTTTAGTCACACACACACACTCACTCACTCACTCACTCACTCACTCACTCACTCACTCACTCACTCACTCACTCACTCACTCACTCACTCCCCACTCACTCACTCACTCACTCACTCACTCACTCACTCACTCACTCACTCACTCACTCACTCACTCACTCACTCACTCACACTCTCTCTCTCTCACTCTCTCTCTCTCTCTCTCTCTCTCTCTCTAACCTCCTTTTCTCTCTCCATCTCTACCTCTCTCTTTCTCTCTCTCTAATGCACTACGTCTCTCCTCCCCCTCTCCTGTCCTCTCCAGACTGTGAGGAGTGTGAGTCTTTCTTCCTGGAGGAGTGTGAGCTCCACGGACCCCCCCTCTTCATACCGGACACCCCGGTGGTCCTGGGGGGGTCTGACCGGGCCAGACTGACCCTCCCACACGGCCTGGAGGTCAAGAGGTCACGGATACCCGGGGTGGGGCTGGGAGTCTTCAACTGTGGGGAGGCGGTTGCCAAGGGAACCCACTACGGCCCCTACGAGGGGGAGGTGATGGAGAAGGAGGAGGCCATCAAGAGCGGATACTCCTGGGTGGTGGGTATGAGGGCGGTGTGTGTGTGTGTGTGTGTGTGTGTGTGTGTGTGTGTGTGTGTGTGTGTGTGTGTGTGTGTGTGTGTGTGTGTGTGTGTACTCCTGGGTGGGGGTATGAGGGCGGTGTGTGTGTGTGTGTGTGTGTACTCCTGGGTGGTGGGTATGAGGGCGGTGTGTGTGTGTGTGTGTGTGTGTGTGTGTGTGTGTTTACTCCTGGGTGGTGGGTATGAGGGTGGGTATGAGGGTGGTGTGTGTGTGTGTGTGTGTGTGTGTGGGTGGTGGGTATGAGGGCGGTGTGTGTGTGTGTGTGTGGTGGTGGGTATGAGGGCGGTGTGTGTGTGTGTGTGTGTGTCTGTGTGTGTGTGTGTGTGTGGTGGGTATGAGGGCGGTGTGTGTGTGTGTGTGTGTGTGTGTGTGTGTGTGTTTACTCCTGGGTGGTGGGTATGAGGGCGGTGTGTGTGTGTGTGTGTGTGTGTGTGTGTGTGAACAGGTGTTCTGATGATCCTCATGAAATAATGTTTGATGAAGGAATTAAATTGAAGACGTCTCTGTGTTCTCAGATCAAGAGCAGAAACTGTGATGACGAGTACATCGATGCCAAAAGAGAGACGCACTCCAACTGGATGAGGTGAGGAACCGAGTAACTTGGTCTCTCTCTACACCCCTCCTCTCTCTCACTTCAGATAAACCATCTCTCCAGTCTTGAATGTTTCTCTCCCTCCATACAGTCAGTCCCTACATCTCACCCACTTTGTTTTCTCCCTCCCTCTCTTCCTTCATCCTTCCTTCCTCCCGTCTCTCCCTCCCTCACCTGTTTGTTCTTATGAAACCACCCCCTCTCTCCCCCAGGTATGTGAACTGTGCCCGTACTGAGGAAGAGCAGAACCTGGTAGCGTTTCAGTACCGTGGAGGGATCCTGTTTCGCTGCAGTCGGCTGCTGGCTGTCGGGGAGGAGCTGCTGGTCTGGTACGGACAGGAGTACAGATACAAGAGCATCTCCTTCGACTACTTCTGGGACAAAAAGAGCACCGCTAGAGGTATCTGTCCTCAACTCGTCTTCCCTCTGTCTTCTCCTCCATCTCTCTCTCATCCACCTCTTTCCTTAAAGCTGAAAGAACCAGAGGTCTGCTGGTCCTAATAGTAACCGCTGTCCAAGTAGCTCTCCTCTACCATCCTTCCCTCTCTCCTCTCCTCTGTCTTTTTCCCATGGTGCCAGCCAGCAGGCAAGACCTGTTCATACAACGAGAAATTCAGGACACTCATGGATGCAACGAAACGGGACGCTACGTCACGAACAGCAACGGCGCCTGTGCAAATCGCTGTTGGGCAGCACACAAATTGCCGATGTTAGCCAGGCACACTAGCTATGATCAGAATGGAAGGCTGTTAGTTGCCATGGAACATGGTAGCTTGACTAACGTTAATGAGTGCTGGCTAGCTTATTCTAGCGGAGTTAGCTAATGCCATGGTCTTCAACGTATTCATGCTTGTTTTCTCTTCTCTCTCTCCTCTTTTCTTTTTTTCACTCCTCTCTCTCTCTCCTCTGTCACTCTCCCTCACTCTCTCTCAGCCAGAGGAACCTCTTGCATATCTTTCTCTCTCCTGTCCTCAATCTGAAGTTGTGGTGTCGTTGTGTTTCGCCCCCACTAGCTACATATAATCACTCTATACAGCATTTGAACTTGTATTACAGGTGTGAGAATCCTTATTTTTTTCTCCTTTCCCAGGAGTGATGTCAGACTTGTCCCAGACTCAGGCGTTCTCCTGCTCTTGAGTGCCCATTCGCCTTCACCTCCCAGATCTACCTCCACAAGCATCTCAAGAGGAGCCATGGCAGCCTCTACGTCTCTCTGCTGAGGAGCGGAGAGATCAGACCAGAGACTCTCTCCTCATCTGTCTCCTCTCAATCACTCCCTATCACCACCTCCAACACCCCCCTCACCCCAGCTCCCGCCCAGAGACAGAGACACACAGACAAGCCAAGACCGTACCACTGTGACCAGTGTGGGAAGAACTTCATTCAGTCAGCACACTTAAAGACACACCAGCGTGTTCATACAGGAGAGAAGCCATACCACTGTGACCAGTGTGGGAAGAACTTCACTACGTCAGGAGAGTTAAATACACACCAGCGTGTTCATACAGGAGAGAAGCCATACCACTGTGACCAGTGTGGGAAGAACTTCACTACGTCAGGAGAGTTAAATACACACCAGCGTGTTCATACAGGAGAGAAGCCATACCACTGTGACCAGTGTGTGAAGAACTTCACTACGTCAGGAAAGTTAAAAACACACCAGCGTGTTCATACAGGAGAGAAGCCATACCACTGTGACCAGTGTGGAAAGAACTTCACTCAGTTAAAAAACTTAAATTCACACCAGCGTGTTCATTCAGGAGAGAAGCCATACCACTGTGATCAGTGTGGGAAGAACTTCACTAGGTCAGTAGACTTAAAGACACACCAGCGTGTTCATACAGGAGAGAAGCCGTACCACTGTGACCAGTGTGGAAAGAACTTCACTCAGTTAAACAACTTAAATACACACCAGCGTGTTCATACAGGAGAAAAGCCATACCACTGTGACCAGTGTGGGAAGAACTTCACTAGTTCAGGAGAGTTAACGAGACACCAGCATGTTCATACAGGAGAGAAGCCGTACCACTGTGACCAGTGTGGAAAGAACTTCACTCAGTTAAACAACTTAAATTTACACCAGCTTGTTCATACAGGAGAGAAGCCGTACCACTGTGACCAGTGTGGAAAGAACTTCACTCGGTTAAGCAACTTAAACTCACACCAGCGTGTTCATACAGGAGAGAAGCCGTACCACTGTGACCAGTGTGGAAAGAACTTCACTCAGTTAAACAACTTAAAGTCACACCAGCGTGTTCATACAGGAGAGAAGCCATACCACTGTGACCAGTGTGGGAAGAACTTCAGACACTCAGGAAACTTAAAGAAACACCAGCGTGTTCATACAGGAGAGAACCCATAGCCATAACCTTAGCCTGGGATAACACAGTATTTTCTCCTCCGTTTGCGCCTAGCAGTTACTCTACCGAGGCCAAAATGAGGCTCGAACCCGGAGGCATCCAGTCGGGGCTACGTCTTGGTGCTTGAAATCGAGAGATGCAATCTAGTTTAATAGGCAGATCCAGAGGCCTTTGGAAAAACTAGGCCAGGTCCAGCCTGGCTTATGTGTGTGACTGGCTTGTTTCTGTTCAGGACTGGTAGGACGGAAGCTAGTCATGCCACTGAAATAGCTGTGAATGGAAATGACTTGAAATAATGTCTGATAAATGAAGATGGGTCTTGTCGCCTGGACACATCAGTTCCAATGCTTCCAATGCTAATCCAGCACAATATGAGCAGGATAGCCAGTTAGCTCATGAGCTCACAACAACTAGCAGCAGCTTCATTAACATTAATGGTAGCGGTCAGTGGCTAAAGCAGTTACACTGATGATTCCTCTAACGTTAGCTATTTTGCTGCAATTGGTTCAACTTTTGTTTCTGGACAAAGGTAAGGGATAAACCCAGATAACACAAGGCTAGCAGACCTACAGCGGTTCCCCGATGGACGAGTTGGTGGACCTCCGGCTGAATATAACACATTACTAGCGGACCTACAGCGGGTCCCCGATGGACGAGCTGGTGGATTCCTGGCCATTTGCTCATCGAATGGCAAGCGGACCTCTGGTGGATTATTAGCGTCTCGGACAGCGGTCCACTAGTAATCCGTAATAGATACCGCTATTGCTCCACCACCATTCCCCCGGTAGTTTATTGTCTATATCCTAGGCCCTTTAGCCCAATGCTTATGGATTTCTATTGCTAAATTAACTTACTCTGAACCATTTTTTTGGTAACCCTTCCTTTCATAGTCCCCCAATTACTAAACATTTACCTGGTAAATACATGCAAAGTATAGCCTAATATATAATGGGTAATTACTGAGACACCTATACTGTAGGTATAATTTCAAAACAGAGTATTTCAATTGTTCAATTACTGTACATAAATTCAATAACTGATTGAACTGATTACCTGCACCACCAGGTAACCACATTTTTACATAACTTTTATAACATCCAGTGACAAATACAAATGACAAATCACAATGCTCATATTTATTAAAATGCTTTGAATTATATTAATTATAACTGGATCCACTCAGAAATCTGGGAGTGGGGCTGAGAACAGGAGGAGCAGAAAACAAAACAGAGTTGCACACACAGAGAAACACAACAGTAAGCACAAGTCTAGTATATCAATGGGACTTTTAATTGGTCACTTGATTTGTCACCCAGTTTCTGCAATCAGTTTGACACAGTTAATTCATCTGCAAAACAGACTGTACATTTCCTTCAAAATAAAAGGGGAAAGGAGAGTGAACGGAGGGATGGAAAGGACTGTTTGATTGCTTGTCAGCAATCCTAATGCAGAAGTCAGTGCTTGTGATTAAATATTAGGGTGTGTGAATGTTTTTGCAGCAACATGAAGTAAATGAGATGGTGATTGCAAAGGGAACGGTTTAAATTATTTCCAATAAACCTGGTTGAGTTCAGGGTTTACAACCATTCATCTCTTAAAACACATGGATAAATAATGTGAACAGTAGTAATAATAGGCTATAATATTGTTATCACAGCAGCACAAATTGAGATTACAATCAGAAATTGGAATAAGTAGGCTATCTTTTTGGATTTGAGATTATTTTAAATGCAAGGAATGCGCACCACACATGAAACAAAACTGGGATGGAAATGTTGGTGAAATATTTGTTGGTGATTGTTGACGTTGGTTGGATGGCTGGACAGCTGCATTTTAAACCCATGACTTTTCCGAATGTTGCTTGTTTTTTATAAACCTTTTTAAATAAACATTTTATAACCTGAGAGAGGTATTGTAGAGAGTGTTCATTTGTGTGTATGGAGGGTTGTCATTGTGTTAAAACTCGACACAAGCCATAAGAAAACACTTGGGAAGCATCTCACTTCTATGTCAAAATGAAACTCTGCAATCAAAACCCAATAATCCTTTTTCAAAGTGGCATTTTTGCAACAAAATGATTCACACATGCACCAGTTGAAATATTCTTTTAAACCAGCAACAAAACTGATGTACTTTATATAAAACACTGGCGTCTTTAGTACTTAGTATACCTTTTTAATGTTCTCACACAGGCTTCTGTTCTTTTTTACAATAAAGAAAAGTCGAATTACAGTACAGTAATCAATACAATCTTGGCAACAGATAATTACATTAAAATTTGAGGGCAGTGGTAAACAAAAGATAGAATTGTAAGTGATGAGGTGGATGGTTTCTGGATCCCGCCTTCTGTCAGGGTCTGACATCACCTCATCCACATCACAAGCAATGTCATCCCTGGCTAGACAACGGGGAACGCCTCAGTATCCAACCCTGGACTGACCCCCCCTCAGTATCCAACCCTGGACTGACCCCCCCTCAGTATCCAACCCTGGACTGACCCCCCCTCAGTATCCAACCCTGGACTGACCCCCCCTCAGTATCCAACCCTGGACTGACCCCCCCTCAGTATCCAACCCTGGACTGACCCCCCCTCAGTATCCAACCCTGGACTGACCCCCCCTCAGTATCCAACCCTGGACTGACCCCCCCTCAGTATCCAACCCTGGACTGACCCCCCCTCAGTATCCAGCCCTGGACTGACCCCCCCTCAGTATCCAGCCCTGGACTGACCCCCCCTCAGTGTCTCTGCATGCCTCTTCCATTGCTCCCAGGGAGAGTCATGCAGGTATATGGTTGGTGTTCATAGACCTTCCAACGCCAGGCTGAAAAGAATTCCTCAATGGGACTGAGGAATGGGGAGTAAGGGGGTAACGGTGTATCCACCTGTGAAGTTATGTATGGTGGTTGGTGAACCAGTCCCAGACCAGAGCAGCCCGGTGGAAACTAACATTATCCCACATGACAACAAACCTGGGCTGCTCTGCTCCGTCCTGGACAACTGCATTATATAGAGCACCAGATATCTCATGGTGAGTGGAGTGCACTTATATAGCGTAGAGCGCTTTACAATATCTTCTCTCATTCACTCACCAATGGTGGCCAGCTGGTATTAGTCTGCTCATTGGGAGCAATTAGTGTCTTTCTCAAGAACACGTCAACGAAGCAGAGCAGATAGCTGGAATTGAACTGGAGGCTCCCAGACGGCTACTCTACCTCCTGAGCTGCTGCCGCCCCCTCAGAACGTGATCATGTGTGCAGTACTGGATGGACCTAGGGTGGCATGGTGATGGAGAACTCCTTGCAGACGTAGGAACCTCTTGAAAATGATTTCAGCCCTCAAAGGCCATATCTAGGTTTTTGCAGGTTGATCATCAATCTAGTTATTATATTCCGTAAACTAAGGCATGTTTAAATTATTTTATTGTGAGCTCACAAGGTATGTCTGATCTCCAGAGCAGGGATATCAGAGTACAAATGTGTGGTCAGAAAACAATGAATCTCATACTTCAGCCAAAATGACCTCATCTTAAGACCTCCTCCTCCTTATCTCTCTGGGCTAGTGGAAAGGGCTCTCCCCCTCCCCCAACTTAACATTCTTGAAGCTCACAGACCTGCTTCCACACACACCACAAAACACTGAATCTTCTTCCAGGAACACAAGGTGATATTTTCCCCACGCTGCCCAGGGACATTCACAACAGCTCTTTGTCCTGTAACATCTGGGCCCTGACGCCTGGTTTTAGATAGATTGAATCCAGCTTCATCGATGAAAATGAGGTCATGACGCTGTGCAGCTGAGCCAAATACCACCAATAGGCCGTTCACACCTCTCATATTGAAATGAATGGAATGCACAAGAACAAGAGCCCTGGATCAGGTCCAAATCCAGCCAGCTTGCTAATAACACCAGCTAACATTAACTAGCCAACTTCAGATAGAAATCTAACCAGGTAGATATGAATAGGCTATTGCAGGATCTTGACTAGTCGTAACGTTAGAAGACCATAAACGCAAAGGAAACGCAAGTGCTCATTTTACCATACTTTGGAAAATAAGTACCCTAACACACCCTATAGAACATGTAATCTATGGGCTGCAGCTATTGAGTCTGAGAGAAATATTAATAGGCACTAATCCTTATTAAATCCATTTTAATTCATTGCTTTTATCTCTAGCAAGATTGATTATGCTCTCCTTAAGCTATAATCAAAGTTTTGATGACTGAGGCCCAATTTAGGGACCCAAATAAGATTGAGTCCACCCAATAAAAAACAAAATGAATAATTCCCTTTATTTGACAAACCAATCATAGCCTACATACCAGTGATTATACAAATATGAGGTCATTTTAAGATCAATCAAACATTCAGTTCCGAGTCCGGGTCCAGAACCAGGGCTACAGCCAACAGCAGGGGGGAGGGAACTGGACTGGACTGGGAAGGTGTTTGCATAGTCCTTGAACTCTGCTCCCTTCTTTTCTCCTCCAGATTCAGGTACCTATAGCCGTCACAACGTGGCTAGCTAATTGTAGGCTATTCTTGACCCACGTTAACATTAGCAAAGCGGTGTACCTACGCACATGCACAAACAGAGCAGTGCTACAAAGAAATCTATCATTTTTATTTTCTCATACACTGGGCGTTTGGTGTTGCCAAGCAATAGGCTCTTTGCTTTGCACAAGTTCCACTACTTCCTGAAATTCTACAGGCATCCTTATTTCCTGTCCTATACCATTGTGCCGCACACCTGATTAATCACTTCCATCCAATAGTACAGGACAGGAAATAAATATGCCTGTAGAATTTCAGG
The DNA here is from genome assembly GCF_949987555.1 of Borostomias antarcticus. Lineage (NCBI taxonomy): Eukaryota > Metazoa > Chordata > Actinopteri > Stomiiformes > Stomiidae > Borostomias > Borostomias antarcticus. Next base: position 4,834,763 of record NC_140234.1, read on the forward strand.
AAGTAGTAGAGCTTGTGCAAAGAGCCTATTGTCAGACAGTACTTCAGGAGCAGTGTAAATCACACAAGTCAACTGCTGGCACGTTGCATGTCTGTGATTGATAAATCGTCAATGACGTGTAAATGGTTGAAATTCATGTTGAAATGAAGCCCCCTCTTTTCCATTGCAACTATAGCAGAGGCCGTTATTCACATAACAGTTGACCGTGTTTGCTTTCTTCACTGACAGAGAGAGAGAGGGGGAAAGAGAGGGAGAAGATGAAAAGATTTCATCAAACAAAGCTCAGCTTTGGAAAGCGAACTGTTGAGGACAAGATCAAAAAGAAAGAGGTGATGATGGTGGTACACTGCCTACTCTTTACTTAACATGATGGGAAAAGCACATTGACGGGATAAATTGTATGTCTGTATATAGATAAACAAATAGACAGGTATGAGGTTGTGTATAAATATACACAGTATGCATGATTATGTTCGGTTAAAAATATATAATTTGTTGACAGGAAACCAAGAGGTACAAGAGAGTGGAAGAGAGGGGACAGGAGGAGAGGACATAGAGATGAGAGGTGAAATACCTGATGTTAGCCAAAGAGACACTACATTAAGTTAGATCATGGCAAGTTTTTAAAAAAATGTGGATGGATGGATGGATGGGTGGGTGGGTGGGTGTGTGTGTGTGTTTATAGCTTATGTTTATGTTTTGTTAATTTGTGGACAGGAGATGAAAATGGACACCACAGTGGAGGCGAGGTGACGGGAGGAGACCAACATGGACAAAAGACAGGAGGAGAGGTGACAGGAGGAGACCAACATGGACAAAAGACAGGAGGAGAGGTGACAGGAGGATACCAACATGGACAAAAGACAGGAGGAGAGGTGACAGGAGGAGACCAGCATGGACATCAGAGTGGAGGAGGCCAGGCTGGGAGAGAGGTGACAGGAGGAGCTAGTCTCATGTTTCTAATAGATGGTGTGTTCTCATCAACATTCACTTAAGTTGTGTCCTCTCTGGATAACCTCCACTACTCTCAGTTAAAGATGATATTAATCCAATATGATGCGTGTTGTTCTTTATAGATCTAGCCTCTTCATTTTGCTCTCAAAGTGCACCAGATTGAAGCACCACAACTAAATGACCTCGGTATTACAAAAATCCTGCGTACGGCCCTGGTCCTGAATGTTTCAGAGGGCAGATGATGACCTCCTTCTAATCAAGGAGCAGGTGTTCATAATTCTGTCTGCATCACTACACTGAGGTGACATTTTGGTTGTACCGTCTGATCACAACACTAAGAGTTCTAATCTAATTTTTTAACCTATCTGTCTACATGTCTGTCTGTCCATCTCTATCTTTAATTGTCTGCCCCTGTTTTATTATTGTATCCGAGGCTTCACGTTTGGTGATGGGACCTCAGTGGGTGAGAACAGACATGCTGAATAGACATAAAGATCTAGGCATGGGCAGCATCTTTCCATCCATTTAAAAATAAATATGTATTATTTTATGCCAACCTACATTCAGTCTAGCCCTAACCCTAACCTCTTAGAGTGCAGGAAGTGTCGGCCAGCTGTGTCATGTGTGTGTGTCTCCATTCTCAGCGTCAGTACATCCAGTTTGATAGTTCACCTGGGCCAGCAGACTAAGCAGAGCCTCGACCCAAACAAGGTGTCCTGAATGGTCTCCCAGGTCCGCCTTGTACAACTGAACTGTCAGCCCAGTGTTTCAGTGTGGTCTACAAGCTATTCAATAAAACCTGGAGAAAATGATCTGTATCTTGTCTTTACACTTACAGCACACATGCTGCACAAATGAACCTTAATTGTATGATGCTTGTTTTGTAAAATGCACAAGGGTATCTCTGACTTGGCTAGACTGTGGATGTGGTGACTAGTCCAGGCCAGTCAGCATGGTATAAGCTGCATACAGGTGAGCGGAAGCTGAAACGCTTGTTCCTTGGCTAGGACCAAGGCAGCTTGCCAGCAGGGTCAGGCCTGTGCTGGGAGGTCAGTACATTAGAACCCCCTTAGGCAGGCTGTATGTATCCTAGGTTCTCAAACTTATATTTGTGGTATAGAAAGGTAGAACTTGCTTGGTTGATTATGTAAGTGTGTGTGTGTGGGGTGCTGTTGATTTTCCTCCACACATCTCTAAGCCATATGTTTCCCCTATGTTGATCTGAAAATGGTGATAGGGATTAAATTAGGTTGCTAAGAGAACTGCTAGTCACCAGAAGCATTCAAGAACATAACCTGTGCTGGAATACTAGTGTATGAACAAATCAATACAAGTAGAGCAAGCACATCTACTGACAGGCTGGCTGAATGACTGGAAGACTGACTTGGGACCTCCACTGAGGACATCCCAGTCCTGGCTATGGATCAGTAGTGATGCTCCCCTGCCCCTGTAGTCCAGGCATTTTATGACATAACCTTGAAACAATTGCAACAGAAATTATTTCAACTGTTTTAGTGTCATACGTATGTTCTTTATAACATATCAGTTAGTCCCCCAAAATCCAAGTGGTGAAAAGTAATGAAAAATGCAGATGGAAGGTATGTGACAAATATACCAATTTCCAATTTTCGCCTATGTAAAAGAAAAAGGTTTATGCATGTTTTCTTGTCTGATGTCCACACAACACTGTCCCCAATCAACCAGAAACTATATAGGATGCATCACAGTGCATATACAGAAATATATTTTTAATTCAATTGGCATTTGGTGAAGAGAAAAGGGGTGAATCTCACATATTGCAACAGAAAATCTGACAATCAAATATCTTAAGGGTCTAGAACCCTGGAGAGGACAGTCTACAACCCTGGAGAACAGTCTACAGCCCTGTAGAGAACAGTAGAACCCTGGAGAACAGTCTACAGCCCTGTAGAGAACAGTAGAACCCTGGAGAGGACAGTCTGAGACGTAGAACCGTCCATAGCAGTGGACTACCTAATCACACGCGCGAGGGGGTAACATACAGGCGAAATCGCAGACACTTACTCAAGGTACCTAAAAATGAAGACAGTACTGAAGACACAAATGCAGAGGGCGCTAGTGCAGGGTCACCGGTGTGTGACACGCCCATACGTGAGTGTGGTGAACACATAGACATAGAGAGGAGGTTGGGTAGACAGACCAAAGTGCCAAAGAGACTCATTGAGGAAATGTGATGGGGCAGTAATGAGGTGATGGGAGCTTGGTGATATGAGGTGATGGGACAGTAACAAGAGTTTGTTTTTGTTTGTCATGTTATGTTATTATTTTATTCTCTACAGTTGTAATTGTTACAGGCTCTGAAACTGTTAATTGAGGGTTAAAGCTGAAACACTGTTTGGCGTTTAAGAGAAATTGTTTATGTTTCCAGACACTGTAAACATAGTTCTTGACAGGAGAGATGTGTCATACGTGATGACGTCACGGACGTCAAGGTTGATCGAGGCAGTGATGCGGGAGCCAGCGAGAGTGATGGCCGCCTGTAATGGGAGCTGTGAATAAAAGTATAGCCGTATGCACACTGTTGTCCGGTTCCATTATTAAGTGTTAGCAGCCGAACACAACACTAGCTAGGTTTTAAGTGGATTTATTGGAAGGCTACAACATATTGACATCATGTTCATACAAATCAAAACATTCACTGATTTTGTGTTTTGTGGATGGGTGTATTGCGGTTTTGAAATAAATCATTTTCATCTGGATATGTTTCACTAATAGGATAAAGATGATCACTTAGAATAACTTTGTATTGACTGGTAATGGCTCTACACTTTCAGTATCCAAGTGGTTTCACACTATGGACGTGTGAGGGAGCATGTGGTGTACACTAAGAGAATGGTATTGACCTGAATGCTTCTGGTAGTTCACATTCATTTGGGGATTTATGGGTTTTGTGTTCATATAAGAGCAGTTAAAACAGATCAGTCAAATTTGGCCTTGAACACTATAAAACGGGGGCTCATTTTAGACCCTGAACCCAGGTGAGTTGTGGCTGTGGGTGTGTATGGGGATGTTTTCCATCTGCTGGATGAACATAATATTGTCTTACCCATTCATTTCCTATAGCGGGTCATTTTACCCATTCAATTCCTATGGCGGGTCATTTTAAACCCAGAACAGCACCCTGATCAGCTTGGTCTCACACTACAACAGATTCAGCTTCATCAAGGTGATCAATATTTCATCTGCAACATGCATTTTCAAGTTGGCCATATAGAACTGCTAAACTAAAAAAGAACTGTACATGCTGACGAAATGCATCACAGGCAGAGGTCTGTGCTCTCTGAGCGCTATTCTAGTTATTGTCATGTTTCTGTAACACTATTTAACTGGCCACCCGAAGACCTTCATCAACATGCAATGATAGCAGTCAACCACATAGTGGCGGTGTTGCACAGAGCTCAGCTAGGAGACCTCAAACTGCAAGCAGAGGATGCAGATTATCAGATTATAAACACTATGAAGAGTGAAGATGTTCTTCTGAAACTCACACAGACCTAGGCCTGGTCTCCTACTGGTACACTGGTCTCTACTGGTACACTGCACTCACAGAAATATTTAAGCCTAACTTTTAAGATAAATGTAATTTAATTGCATAACAAATTTCCATGAATTTGCTTTAGGTAGTTTTAACATAAATGTACCTTATAAACTTTACATGATGCATATTTGTCAGTGTAATAAAACCTATTTATTTGAAATGCATAATCACCAGGTTTATGTATTCAGTATAAATAAAGTCTATTTGCTTTAAATGCATAATAATCAGATTATGTATTCAAAATACATAACGTATATTTGTTTGAAATGCATAATAATCAGGTTATCTATTCAAGATTAATAATATATTTGTTTGAAATACATAATAATGAGGCTTATGCAATAAACCTAATTAAATCAAAATGCATCACATTTATGTAATTTTTTGATTAACACCCAATGGATTTAACATTCTTTTCCATTCACTTCATATCTAACAATTTCAGTTACATAAGTAGAATTTCCCCCAGTCTCTCACATACGTTTCTGTTATCGTGAGGTGAATCATAACCCTTACTGTACATATTTTGTTGTGTTTTGAATCTGTGACTTCCTGTACACAGCAGCTCAATGTAAATCAGGCTTTATACCATATTTCCATACGGCAAATGTGCTTGTTATGGTCTGTGGGCACAGCTTCAGAACTATGTAGCCAGGTGACCGTTAGGACGGCAGGCCAGTGAAGAACTGGCTACTCAGACAGGGACGCAAACCCCAACAAGATCCCCACTATGATGTCATCGGCCATGGAGAGGAAGCCATGAGGATGGAGGAGCATGTCTGTGAGACAGAGAGAGAGAGAGGGAGGGAGAGAGAGACAGAGAGAGAGACGTTACAGACGTGCTAGGGACATACTAGACGTTTCAATCACACACACAGACACAAACAAACACACACAAACAAACACACATACACACACATGCACATCATTGATTGATTGATAATTCCCTTAATAAGTCTGTACAGAAGTCTAGTGTTCACCTGTTTGTAGAGCTCCTTGCCAACCCCATAACTGAGCATGTACTGAGATAGAAGAGAAATGAGGGGGGTGGGTTTAATCCACGGAAGATAAAAGATGGTGCCCCTTTCTTTGTCACCATAGGGAACTCTCCTTTATACTGTTTATTGAGAGGGAGAAAGAGACAGACAGAGAGAGAGACAGAGATGATGCTGCCAGCTAAGGTTGCTGCTCCTACAGTATGTGTGTGTTTGTGTGTGTCCATGTGTGTGTGAGTGTGTATCAGTCTATGTGTGTGTGTGCATGTGTGTGTGTGTGTCTGTCTGTGTGTGTGTGTGTGTTGGCCTGTGTGTGTGTGTCTGTTGGTGTCTATGTGAGTGTGTGTGTGTGTTGGCCTGTGTGTGTGTTTGTGTGTTGGTGTCTATGTGAGTGTGTGTGTGTGTGTGTGTGTGTGTGTGTGTGTGTATTGATAGATGGCTCACTGTGAAGCTCATCCCCTGACAGCGTCCCTGCTGCTTGGCCTTTCCAGGCAGAAGCAGGAGTTTGGGATGATTCCCCCAGTCCTCATAGCTGAACAGGCTGCAGAACTTGAACTGTGGAAGAGAAAACAAGGCACACACACACACACAGCGGCTTGTCACACAGCCAATCAGAACACACATACCTGCTGATGCATGTTTGTGATAAGAACCCTGTTAGACGACTGGTGTCTGGTGACTAGTGAGCCAGTCTTGTCTTGTTATTGTTCTGTTTGGTGCGCCAGACCTCAGATAATTTGAGGGCCTAATATTAGCTAGACAAATATTTGTCAAAGAATCATGTTATTGACATGTCACACAGCAAAATACATGATTATATCTGATGAAGGGCCAAAAAGCCTTGTATGTACGGCACTACAATATCAAATAAATTCAACAAATTAATCAGAGACTATGAATCGTGTCAACATTTAATATTCCTGCTACATTGGCGAAGCACTTAATTGTACCCTAACTTACACATGATGTAATTTGCACACACAAACATACACAGACTGGACGTCCACACCGATTTGGAGGGGGGGGGGGGGGGTGGGGGGGGGGGGGGGCAAATTCCATCAGGTGTAAGTGGGGGGCTCTGCGGAAGAAAGGTTGGGAACCCCTGCTCTAATCCATATTGTGACACTGTTCGACAGTGTATAGCAGGCCACCATGGAAATGGAGAAAAGTTAAATCTGGTGATGTGATCTGAGGTTGTTTGTGGTTGTTTCTGGCACACAATACATTTCACACTACATCTACCATGTCATGGCGCTCCGGGCCAGTGTAACAACTGGATGGGGAGCGCGTTATGAATGCAGTCCCTTTACCTATACCTATGAAAATGTAATTTTTTAAATGATGCACATTAGAGATTTATTGAGCAAGAATGTGCAGTGAATATGAGGAGAGCATGGCTGGCTTCAGATAGCTCTAAGTAAAAAATGATAAATGTCGTAGCTTATTTAAACTGTAGCAATCCTGGATGAACATTTTAGTAGCCCTACATACTGATGAAAATGTATGGAGCTGGCTGTTATCAAGAAATGTCAATCTTAACACTGTAAGCTGTTTCTAATTTGTTGTGTGTGACTCCTGTGTGACCGCCCGAGGGTTTCTGGAGAAGGAGGTCACGCCAGGGGGTCATGTTGATACTCAATGGGGGTTCTAGGCAGGGGACGTGTCCCCACCTGACAGATTTACATGTTCCCTAGGCCAAGGGTGACATTCTCTCATGTGATGTACAAACACAGACTGTTTAGATAAGTAGTGGAACTTGTGCAAAGAAAAGAGCCTATTGCTTGGCAACACCAAACGCCCAGTGTATGAGAAAATAAATAGGATAGATTTCTTTGTAGCACTGCTGTTTGTGCATGTGCACCTTGTGTTCCTGGAATAAGAATCAGTATTTTGTGGTGTGTGGGAGCTGGTCTGTGAGCTTCAAGAATGTTAAGTTGGGGGAGGGGGAGAGCCCTTTCCACTAGCCCAGAGAGATAAGGAGGAGGTCTTAAGATGAGGTCATTTTGGCTGAAGTATGAGACTCATTGTTTTCTGACCACACATTTGTACTCTGATATCCCTGCTCTGGAGATCAGACATACCTTGTGAGCTCACAATAAAATCATTTAAACATGCCTTAGTTTACAGATATAATTACTAGATTGATTATCACCCTGCAAAAACCTAGATATGGCCTTTGAGGGCTGAAAACATTTTCAAGAGGTTCCTACATCTGCAAGGAGTTCTCCATCACCATGCCACCCTAGGTCCATCCAGTACTGCACACATGATCACGTTCTGAGGGGGCGGCAGCAGCTCAGGAGGTAGAGTAGCCGTCTGGGAGCCTCCAGTTCAATTCCAGCTATCTCCTCTGCTTCGTTGACGTGTTCTTGAGTAAGACACTAATTTATCCCAAAGAGCAGGCTAACACCAGCTGGCCACCATTGGTGAGTGAATGAGAGAAGATATTGTAAAGCGCTCTATGCTTTAGAAGTGCACTCCACTCACAATGACATATCTGGTGCTCTATATAATGCAGTTGTACAGGATGGAGCAGAGCAGCCCAGGTTTGTTGTCATGTGGGATAATGTTAGTTTCCACCGGGCTGCTCTGGTCTGTGACTGGTTCACCAACCACCATACATAACTTCACAGGTGGATACACCGTTACCCCGTTACTCCCCATTCCTCAGTCCCATTGAGGAATTATTTTCATTTTGGCGTTGGAAGGTTTATGAACACCAACCATATACCTGCATGACTCTCCCTGGGAGCAATGGAAGAGGCATGCAGAGACACTGAGGGGGGTCAGTCCAGGGTTGGATACTGAGGGGGGGTCAGTCCTGGGTTGTATATTGGGGGGGGGGGGGGGGGGTCAGTCCAGGGTTGGATGCTGAGGTGGGGTCAGTCCAGGGTTGGATACTGAGGGGGGGTCAGTCCAGGGTTGGATACTGAGGCAGGAACACAAATGAACACACTCTCTACAGTACCTATCTCAGGTTACACAATGTTTATTAAAAAGGTTAATGAAAAAAAAAACATTCTGAAGAGTTAGGGTTAGAATTTAAAATGCAGCTGTCCAGCCATCCAACCAACGCCAACAGTCACAACAAATACATTTCCATCCCAGTTTGTCTGGTGCGCATTCACTGCTTTTAAAATAATCTCAAATCCAAAAAGTTAGGCTTCTTATTCCAATCTAGATCCAATCTTCCAAAGAGATACAGTTGTAAGCCATGAACTCAACCAGGTATATTGGAATTCATTTAAACAGTCCCTTTGCAATCACCATTTTATCTACTTTGTGTTGCAGTATTTTTTGTTTTATTCTTTCATGTTTTTAAAGCAATCGACTTTGACCAAGAGGACGAAATTAAGTCCATCCATTCACCCAACGTCATCCTTGAGCGCAGCATTCCATAGGCCTATAGGATAAGGCCTGCCGTATTATTCAGTTCACCAAGGATCTTCCTCAAGTTCCTCTTTTCATTTTCTCCAGTAATCCAAACTCCATATCCAATTCCTATTTTGATCATTGGCTCACACCTGAATAAACCAATTGCTTGTAGAATGATTACAGATCTGATTTCAGAATATTATTCCAGATAAAACTGTATAACAAACTTCTGCATCAGGACTGCTGAAGAACAAATTCAATACATCTTGTAATATTCAAGTCTCATCATAATACGGGAGATATCGTGAAGGAATGGATGAAGGACTTAAAACAAACTGATTGTAAGAACAATATATCAGAACATTTGGACTGTATTTGAGTATTGAATAGAGATATTATTGAAAAAGAAACACAAAAGGCTGAGCTGGGGAGTCTACCCACACATATAGCAGCATATCGCAATATATATCTTATATAGCTATAGCTCAATAAAAATGTTTAAACTTTTTGCTAGTTACTTTTCTTTGAACGGGAGAATATTATTATTTCAGATGCCTATTCTTATGTAGGTTATGATTTGAAGTGTCTTCTTTTAGGGGGGAACACAATGAAATTCCTCCTACGATATTATCTGCTTGTCTGATTATAGTATACAGTAAGATACTATGTAGCTCAAACTCGTAAATCATCTGTTTGATTGTTATAAGGTGAAGTGAATACAGCGTTACAGTGTAGCCCTATTGCTAGGCGCAAAGGCAGGCGAAAACTCAGAAAAACGCAGTAGTGTAATCCAGGCCTAAGGCTATGGCTTCTCTCCTGTATGAACACGCTGGTGTTTCTTTAACTCTCCTGACTTAGTGAAGTTCTTCCCACACTGGTCACAGTGGTATGGCTTCTCTCCTGTATGAACACGCTGGTGTGTCTTTAAGCTTGTTGACTGAGTGAAGTTCTTTCCACACAGGTCACAGTGGTATGGCATCTCTCCTGTATGAACACGCTGGTGTATCTTTAAGTCTCCTGACGTAGTGAAGTTCTTTCCACACTGGTCACAGTGGTATGGCTTCTCTCCTGTATGAACACGCTGGTGTGTCTTTAAATTTTCTGATGTAGTGAAATTCTTTCCACACTGGTCACAGTGGTATAGCTTCTCTCCTGTATGAACACGCTGGTGTATCTTTAACACTCCTGACGTAGTGAAGTTCTTTCCACATTGGACACAGTGGTATGGCTTCTCTCCTCTATGAAAACGCTGGTGTGTCTTTAAGCTTGTTGACTGAGTGAAGTTCTTTCCACACAGGTCACAGTGGTATGGCTTCTCTCCTGTATGAACACGCTGGTGTATCTTTAAGTCTCCTGACGTAGTGAAGTTCCTTCCACACTGGTCACAGTGGTATGGCTTCTCTCCAGTATGAACACGCTGGTGTATCTTTAACTTTCCTGACGTAGTGAAGTTCTTTTCACACTGGTCACAGTGGTATGGCTTCTCTCCTGTATGAACACGCTGGTGTGTCCTTAAATTTCCTGACGTAGTTAAGTTCTTCCCACACTGGTCACAGTGGTATGGCTTCTCTCCTGTATGAACACGCTGGTGTGTCTTTAAATGTTCTGATGTAGTGAAGTTCTTTCCACACTGGTCACAGTGGTATGGCTTCTCACCTGTATGAACACGCTGGTGTGTCTTTAACTTTTCTGATGTAGTGAAATTCTTTCCACACTGGTCACAGTGGTATGGCTTCTCTCCTGTATGAACACGCTGGTGTGTCTTTAACTTTTCTGATGTAGTGAAATTCTTTCCACACTGGTCACAGTGGTATGGCTTCTCTCCTGTATGAACACGCTGGTGTTTCTTTAAATGTTCTGACTTAGTGAAGTTCTTCCCACACTGTTCACAGTGGTATGGCTTCTCTCCTGTATGAACACGCTGATGTGTCTTTAAATCTCCTGACGCGGTGAAGTTCTTTCCACACTGGTCACAGTGGTATGGCTTCTCTCCTGTATGAACACGCTGGTGTATCTTTAAATGTTCTGACGTAATGAAGTTCTTTCCACACTGGACACAGTGGTATGGCTTCTCTCCTGTATGAACACGCTGATGTGTCTTTAAATTTCCTGACGCAGTAAAGTTCTTTCCACACTGGTCACAGTGGTATGGCTTCTCTCCTGTATGAACACGCTGGTGTGTCTTTAAATATCCTGACGTAGTGAAGTTCTTTCCACACTGGTCACAGTGGTATGGCTTCTCTCCTGTATGAACACGCTGGTGTTTCTTTAAATGTTCTGACGTAGTGAAGTTCTTCCCACACTGTTCACAGTGGTACGGTCTTGGCTTGTCTGTGTCTCTCTGTCTCTGGGCGGGAGCTGGGGTGAGGGGGGTGTTGGAGGTGGTGATAGGGAGTGATTGAGAGGAGGAGGAGAGAATCTCTGGTCTGATCTGTCTGCTCGAGAGACGAGAGAGAGAGACGTAGAGGTTGTCATGGCTCCTCTTGAGGTGCTTGTTGAGGTAGATCTGGGAGGTGTAGGTGAATGGGCACACAGAGCAGGAGAACATCTGAGTCTGGGACAAGTCTGACATCACTCCTGGGAGAGTGAAAGAGAAAGAGACAAACATTAAAAAGGATTCTCACACCTGTATTACAAGTGCAAATACTGTATAGAGTGTTTATACGTATGTAACTAGTGGGGGGCGAAACACGACGACACCACAACTTCAGATTGAGGACAGGAGAGAGAAAGATATGTAAGAGGTTCCTCTGGCTGAGCTCAAGTGAAGGAGAGCGACAGAGGAGAGAGGAGTGTGAAAAAGAAAAGAGGAGAAAGGAGAGAAAACAAACATGAATACATTGAAGCCCACGGCAATAGCTACCTTAGAAAGCTAGAGTAAGCTAGCACTCCTAAAGATAAGTCAAGCTACCATGTTCCATGGCAACTAACAGCATTCCATTTTGTTCCGAGCAAGTGTGCCTGACTAATATTGGCAATTTGCGTGCCTCACAACAGTGATTTGCACAGGCACCATTGCAGTTCATGACATAGTGCCCTCTGTATCGTTGCATCCATGAGTGTCCTGAATTTCACGCTGTATGCCCATGTCTTGCCTGCTGGCTGGCACCATGGGAAAAAGACAGAGGAGAGGAAGGACGGTAGAGGAGAGCTACTTGGACAGCGGTTATTATTATGACCAGCAGACCTCTTGTTCTTTCAGCTTTAAGGAAAGAGGTGGATGAGAGAGAGATGGAGAAGACAGAGGGAAGAAGAGTTGAGGACAGATACCTCAAGCGGTGCTCTTTTCTTCCCAGATGTAGTTGAAGGAGATGCTCTTGTATCTGTACTCCTGTCCGTACCAGACCAGCAGCTCCTCCCCGACAGCCAGCAGCCGACAGCAGCTTAACAGGATCCCTCCACGGTACTGAAACGCTACCAGGTTCTGCTCTTCCTCAGTATGGGCACAGTTCACATACCTGGGGGAGAGTGGGGGGTGGTTTCATAAAAAACAAACAGGTGAGGGAGGGAGGGACGGGAGGAAGGAAAGATGAAGGAAGAGAGGGAGGGAGAAAAAGTGGGTGAGATGTAGGGACTGACTGTATGGGAGGAAGGGAGGGAGGGAAACTTTCAAGACTGGAGAGATGGTTTATTTTGAGTGAGAGCAGCAGAATAGATTCTGGAAATCTGAGAAATGAGCATGTGTTCATATTTCTTCACCTGATTGTAATGCCTAATTAGTCTACAGTTTACACATGCAAAGATGGGTCCATCCCTGACACGATGATCGCTGGTAGGGCTTGACCAAATAGGACACAAACCCCAGGCTAACCCGCTCCGGTAAAGCCGCCTCTGCAAAGGAGACCAACACGGCCGTGCTAGCCTGCCTTACCCCCCCACGCACAGTCCCAAACCTCCGAACCCCTACAACCTAACCGTAAATCTGGCAGGGATATTGGGACAAAGGATGGTTATTCTGGAGCAGACAACGTCTAGGTGTATCAACCTCCTGGAGAGGTCATCCTGTCATAAATTAGATCAGCACAGCTACCCTACTAACACAGTGGGTTGCAGCAACGTTGCACATAAGTTGTACTTAGGTAAGTTGCAACGTTACCATCAGGCGATGTTGTGACAACGTCCATCTACGGTCGAAAATAACTTTACCCTCCTAAGTCTAATTAGACTTTACTGCAACGTTGCAGAAACATTGGCAACATGGGTCCCTGCAACGTCATTAAATAACGTGACGGTGACGCTGTATTACAGTCCTATTAGGCTAGCAATCGGACTATCCCGTGACGTCACTGCTTGCTTGGTTCACAGTTAAAGTAGGCAGGATTCTTTGCCAAACTGCTTTTTAATTTTCGCTTATATCCTTCATATTGTACTGTATGTTGAGGTTAATAACTCATCTTAGAAATGTTATTGATTGTATATTTCCCTGTTTGTTATAAATTGAATGCTTTTTCATTAATTAAAAAAAAAAGTAGGCAGGATTCTCCATCACTGCGACCCATGGTGGAAATCATGTGTTTAAAGATGCCATCACCTCCGGAATGTAATCAATGAAATAAGAGATTTGACACATGAATGCTCAATACAGATAAAAACAGAACAACCAATCACACTTCTGACCAAGTGAAATGATTGGAATGACCTGTCAAACTGCCTAATCAACCTGCACACAATTTGATGTTTCTTTTCTAATCTACTAACGGTTTATGCCCCCTTGCTGAAAACAGAGCTGGAGGGAGAGCACCTTTAAATGACACCCTCATGAGCAACTGGACTTTAGTTTTACATTTTCATAGTCACAACTAATTATTTAATATAATTCGGATTGTGATTGAAAATCAACTATGATCAGCAGAATCATAAAGTTTGTCTCCAAGTATTTGCCGTTTAAGGCATTCTACTACTTTTGCTGGTAGTTTGTGTTAGTTAACGTTACTCTGGACTGAGGGAAATGTGAATTGTTGGTTTGTTTGACTCTGCTGAATTTGAGACTCACATTGGGAGCTCGCTCGTGTCAGGCTTTCTAAGGCCATCACGAATCTTAGGCTAATATTACATAGGCAACAGTGAAGGCGAAGCCAAGATAATGCTTGTTATTATTTTCCATTTGTCTGGAAAGTGGGAGACTGAGAACGATGCCACCCACGAGGTAAGCGGGGTACCATAGACAATAACGTTAGCTCGAAACAAAGATGGAGGCAGCTTTGTTTGCCACATTAGTATCGGTGTGTATTGTTGGAGTTCACAAGTCAAAAACAGGGGTTCCTGTTAAAGCTGCGAGTAGTAACGTGTGATTCACGGGCCTTATACATTTAATCTGTGCACTGCAGTGGCTAATGCCTAAACTAGCTCATGTTTCCCACACTGATGATTGACCGCTATTGACCGCATCTGTCCTGGGCAGATGCCGGCAGAGAATTAAAAAAAAAGAATTGTTAAATTTTAGTCGCTTCTTCCCCTCTGCCTACTTTCCCATAGGGCCCTTATGTGTTTATAACCTTAATATTTTTTGTTTATTGGGCAGACTGTATTGCAGCGTGGAGTTTCTGGGGGAGGACACTGTCGGTTGTCCCAGTATCCTGGCTCTCCAAAAAGGATGGGGTAAGAACATGTTTGTGTGAACAATGTTTCTGATTGGTGTGCTACTTTTCAATTGTACAGGGAAGCGGGTACTAACATGGTTTCACTCACAGTTGCAGATGTGTTCCTGGCCAATGAACAAAGTCAGCCAATGGATGAAGAGCTGTGTGGAACCTAACCCTGGCTGGGCGCTCCACAGAGTCTGGGTTTTCCCAAAGTCCACAACTGGTACTGTTTGCATTTTAAGCTGTTAAAAATTACTGATGGGGGGAAAAAATCATGACTCATTATTCTGAGGAAAAAGGATGGCTGAAATGTATTGATTATGGTACTTTATGCACACAGATCATTACGAAGGTGCCAGGCTCATGGCAAAGGTCTTCGAGCAGCAGTCGTCAATGGACGAGTGCCAAGACGTTAGAAAGAGACGGCGCAACACGCGCTCTCACTCCAGTGACGAAGGTAATACTAAAGTGCATTCAACAGTCCCAAAAGAGTAGTACTTTTGAAATCGAGTAATCTGAGATAATTTACTGATATTCCACTAGATATTCCAAGCCCCGGGCAGCCATTGGTCCCCACAATGCAGGCCAAAGACAGTATGCCAGGTGCCGGAGTTGAAAGGCCTCTGCCGGCTGTCCTGTACAATCCAGTTATGCATGTTTGTGTTGAAATGAAATGAATGAATGTCTATGCCTGCTGCACACTGATAGTTGGACTATTTTTTATTTATTTTGAATACCATTTTACTCATCTTGCAGATTTTCCGAGCTCATCCCCTGTGAGCGAGCGGGGCCCAGACCCCAGGTATAGCACCCCAGCCAGACCAGGTAAGAGTGGCAGGTACTGCTGTGGTGTTGTGGTGTCTACCTGTTTCATGTCTTAATTTAGTTTCCCTCCAAATGCCAGAAGCCAAAGCCAACACCATAAAGATTCCTGCTAATCCCTTTACTGCTAATCCCTTTAGGTTTTAAATTAGCTCTGTGATTGGCATTTTAGATTGAATACCATTTTACTCATCTTTCCGATTTTCCGAGCTCATCCCCTGTGAGCGAAAACCATATGAGCCCAGGCCTCATGTATAGCACCCCAGCCAGACTCTACCCAATCGATGCTGCTCTGCAGATGCTGGTATGGAACTACTTCATGTTGCATGCAGGGATATATTTTGAGTTTCATTTAGTTTTATGTCAATGTACTTATAGCCACATCTGTGTTTATCTAGATTTCCAGAGGTCTGTACATCAGCAGTTCTCGGACTTGCGGGAGCAACTCCGTGAGCTTGCGCAGAGTGTGAGGGAACTGGCCCAGAGCATGCGGCCTGGGGAGTCCGGAGGTGCCCTGGGAGAAGTGCTGGATGCACTGGACCCTGCCCAAACGGAGGAGGAGCTGCAGGCCAGGTTGAAGGACCGGGAACATCAGAGGAAGATGGCGAGTGTCTGCAGGGCAGAACTTTCTTATTTTTGCAGGGAAGGGTACAGTAAATGACTGTCTTTGTTTTGCAGACACAATACCTAGGTGCCATTGGTGGCAGAGACTTTGGTGACACAGTCCGGCGGGTGCTGTCAGCTGTTGCCACACATGCGGTGTGGAGCGCCTACAGTGTGCACGGGAAGAAGGGGAAGAAGACACTGAAGAGTATGACACTCTTCAATGTTCTAACACGTAAGAAATGGTTCATATTTTTAATACATCGTCTTTGTTCCATGACCGATGTGAATTGAAACCATTACCTTTCTTGATAACTTAAAGGTGCAGTTATGGTCTCCATGCCGAAGGCTACGATGGCCGCCCAGCTGCAGGGGACATTAAAACATGCCCCTGCTAAATACAGAAGGGTAAGTGATGTCTTTTTTTTTGGTTTCTCCTACCCAGTGACAAGGCATGGTTCCAATGATTGTGTACCACTTTTTTGTGCATGCATGTGCGTTGTGTATTTACAGCCATTTCATTATGTCTTTAGGTATCTGCAGAAAGTCCGCCTGAGCACAGCCCATCCAAGCACAGTCCATCTGAGCACTCCCCAGCATTCTGATGAGGAAGACTTCCCTTCCTAGCTGCCCCCCAGCCCATCTGACGCCCCCCCGCAGCCCATCTGAGCACAGCCCCCCCCCCCAGCCTGTCTGAGAACAGCCTGTATTTTTTTTTGTAAATAACTTTTTGGTAAATAACTTTTTTGGTAAATAACTTTTTTTTTTTATGTTTTTTTTTTAAATCCTTTTTCTTTTTAGAACTTGTTTATTATGTTGCAGGCCAGACATTGTGTGTACTTTTTTAATATAATAAATTGTTCTTAACTGTTAATGGTGTTGTGTCATAACTTTTGTACCATAATTTTGCTTGCTGCATTGACTATGGCATTAATAGGCTGTTTGCAGAAGCTCCACTACTTCCTGACACTCTACAGGCGTATTTCTTTCCTGTCCTATACTAGTGGATGGAAGTGATTGATCAGGTGTGCTGCACACCGGATTCATCGCAATTGCTATCCAATAGTATAGGACGGTAAAGAAATATGCCTGTAGAGTTTCAGGAAGTAGTGGTGCTTGTGCAAGGAGCTGATTTGTTTTGTAATGCAAATAATAAATGTAGCCAACGGAAGTGTAGACCACGTTGCAGCAATAATAACGTGTATACAACGTTGCAGCCAGGTACGACTACAACGTTACTTCCTGTCCACGTTGCAGCAACGGCGACAAAACGTGCGAAATATACATCGAAATCATCACGGAAATCACAACGTTGTGTGCAGATACCGCGTTTGCGTTGCATGCACGTTTAACTTGACGTTGAGTGGACCATACAAAAGTCTAAATTGCACGTTGCTGCAACATTGCTGCAACCTGATTGTGTTAGTAGGGTATGTGAAAGGTTGAGGGAGGTGGTGAGGTGGTGAAACTACAATTTCTATGACAGTGTGCAGGGATACTGATTGAAGAGTTTCAATTGTGGAACACAGGCCAACCAACTATCTGATCTATCGTGACCACAAGTCCGCATGGTAGAAGCCACAGCGCGCCGCAGTTTGTGTGACAATAACGAGGCTGGGGACAAGAGCATAGTCTACTGTGTGTGGGACGAACCATTACAACGTAACTCTAGTGGGGGGTTCTAACACAACAGTCCCATAACAATGCTCCCCATTTAATGTCACCAGCGAATAAAAGAAGCGAAAGCGCGCAGCTCCGACCAGAAACAGCGAAATTCACTGAAAACAGACCGCATGTCGGTATGTTCGCTTCACGCGCTTCCCTCTCAACATGGTCATACAAAACAGCTTGCTGAATTCCGAAAAGATGAATAAACTATTCTGTTTTGATCGATTCAAATGTGTCTAACCCTCCCCTGGACTCAAAAAAACAAAACAGTAACCCTCCCCTGGACTCAAATTTAAAAACCAAAAATCCAAGGATTTTAAAGTACAAGTAAATGTAGGCAAAAATCACTTCCTGAACCGAAGCCCCAAACTGTTGCGCACTAATTTTTCAATAACTTACAACTTACCGAATTGAAGATTGTCGCAGCCTTTCCAGTGAAAGGCTAGTGAGTAGGTTGTGATGAAAACGTTTGTTACTCAAAAAGAATAAAGAGCTTGTCTCTTGTTTTCTTCAGATGGATTTAAAATGAGAATCAGTGTTCGACATTGAAGAGTCCCCAAGGTAGAGAGAGACAGATTACAAACACAATTTATATACACTCTTAACCAATCGGTGAAAGCCGGGAACAATGACGCGTTTCACTGAGATCCTGTCTAGAGCCCGCCTCCTGAGACCGGAAAAATGTCGCTTCAACATTAGGCTACCTGCCGCCCTCTTCTGGATATGTAACGGTAGTGACCAGTTCTGACATTACTATGACATGCATTATGCGTGACCTCTTCATTTATGTGAGGTCTTATATTGAATGTCCAGTGCTGACCATGTTCCTCCTTGTTTTCCAAAGATAAAAAGGTGCAGTCTCTTCTTGTTCTTTAGTCCTGGACCTGGATCAGGGCTACTTCTTTCCATTCATTCTAATATGAGAGGTGTGAACACAAGACTACTGACGACCACTTCAGCCAGACAATACGTAGACTTGATGGTTCCCAAGTGTGAATGTGTCTGCTCTCCAACTTCAGCGCTATTGAAAAGCTGAATCCCTCCTCATTCTGACTATAAGTGCCAACAGTCTAAATCACCAGCAATTGAAACTGTCTTCTTAGGTACCTGGATCTGGAGGAGAAAAAAAAGGCAGAGTTCAAGGACTATGCAAACACCTTCCCAGTCCAGTCCGCCTCCCCCTGCTGTTGGCTGTAGCCCTGGTTCTGGACCCGGACTCGGAACTGAATGTTTGATTGATCTTAAAATGACCTCATATTGGTATAATCACTGGTATGTAGACTATGATTGGTTTGTCAAATACAGGGAATTATTCGTTTAGTTTTTTCTTGGGTGGACTCAATCTTATTTGGGTCCCTAAATTGGGCCTCGGTCCCTAAATTGGGCCTCGGTCATCAAAACTTTGATTATAGCTTTAGAAGAACATAATCAATCTTGCTAGAGATAAAAGCAATGAATTAAAATTGATTGAATAAGGATTTGTGCCTATTATTATTTCTCTCAGACTCAATAGCTGAAGCCCATAGATTACATGTTCTATAGGGTGTGTTAGAGTACTTATTTTCCAAAGTATGGTAAAATGAGCACTTGCGTTTTCATTTGCGTTTATGGTCTTCTAACGTTACGACTAGTCAAGATCCTGCAATAGCCTATTCATATCTACCTGGTTAGATTTCTATCTGAAGTTGGCTAGTTAATGTTAGCTGGTGTTATTAGCAAGCTGGCTGGATTTGGACCTGATCCAGGGCTCTTGTTCTTGTGCATTCCATTCATTTCAATATGAAAGGTGTGAACGGCCTATTGGTGGTATTTGGCGCAGCTGCACAGCGTCATGACCTCATTTTCATTGATGAAGCTGGATTCAATCTATCTAAAACCAGGCGTCGGGGCCCAGATGTTACAGGACAAAGAGCTGTTGTGAATGTCCCTGGGCAGCGTGGGGGAAACATCACCTTGTGTTCCTGGAAGAAGAAACAGTGTTTTGTGGTGTGTGGAAGCAGGTCTGTGAGCTTCAAGAATGTTAAGTTGGGGGAGGGGGAGAGCCCTTTCCACTAGCCCAGAGAGATCAGACATACCTTGTGAGCTCACAATAAAATCATTTAAACATGCCTTGGTTTACAGAATATAATTACTAGATTGTTGATTATCACCCTGCAAAAATCTACATTTGGCCTTTGAGGGCTGAAAACATTTTCAAGAAGTTCCTACATCTGCAAGGAGTTCTCCATCACCATGCCACCCTAGGTCCATCCAGTACTGCACACATGATCATGTTCTGAGGGGGCGGCAGCAGCTCAGGAGGTAGAGTAGCCGTCTGGGAGCCTCCAGTTCAATTCCAGCTATCTCCTCTGCTTCGTTGACGTGTTCTTGAGTAAGACACTAATTTATCCCAATGAGGAGGCTAACACCAGCTGGCCACCATTGGTGAGTGAATGAGAGAAGATATTGTAAAGCGCTCTATGCTTTAGAAGTGCACTCCACTCACAATGACATATCTGGTGCTCTATATAATGCAGTTGTACAGGATGGAGCAGAGCAGCCCAGGTTTGTTGTCATGTGGGATAATGTTAGTTTCCACTGGGCTGCTCTGGTCTGGGACTGGTTCACCAACCACCATACATAACTTCACAGGTGGATACACCGTTACCCCCTTACTCCCCATTCCTCAGTCCCATTGAGATATTATTTTCACTTTGGCGTTGGAAGGTTTATGAACACCAACCATATACCCGCATGACTCTCCCTGGGAACAATGGAAGAGGCATGCAGAGACACTGAGGGGGGGTCAGTCCGTGGTTGGATACTGAGGTGGGATCAGTCCAGGGTTGGATACTGAGGTGGGGTCAGTCCAGGGTTGGATACTGAGGGGGGGTCAGTCCAGGGTTGGATCCTGAGGGGGGTCAGTCCAGGGTTGGATACTGAGGCAGGCACACAAATGAACACACTCTCTACAGTACCTCTCTCAGGTTACACAATGTTTATTAAAAAGGCTAATGAAAAAAAAACATTCTGAAAAGTTAGGGTTAGAGTTTAAAATGCAGTTGTCCAGCCATCCAACCAACGCCAACAGTCACAACAAATACATTTCCATCCCAGTTTGTGTTCCATGTCTGGTGCGCATCCACTGCTTTTAAAATAATCTCAAATCCAAAAAGTTAGGCTACTTATTCCAATCTAGATCCAATCTTCCAAAGAGATACAGTTGTAAGCCATGAACTCAACCAGGTATATTGGAATTCATTTAAACAGTCCCTTTGCAATCACCATTTCATCTACTTTGTGTTGCAGTATTTTTTGTTTTATTCTTTCATGTTTTTCAAGCAATCGACTTTGACAAAGAGACGAAATTAAGTCCATCCATTCACCCAACGTCATCCTTGAGCGCAGCATTCCATAGGCCTATAGAATAAGGCCTGCCGTATTATTCAGTTCACCAAGGATCTTCCTCAGTTCCTATTTTCATTTTCTCCAGTAATCCAAACTCCATATCCAATTCCTATTTTGATCATTGGCTCACACCTGAATAAACCAATTGCTTGTAGAATGATTACAGATCTGATTTCAGAATATTATTCCAGATTAAACTGTATAACATATTTGAGGGGTTCTTTTGCAAAAGCAAACATCTCCTTTTACTGGCCTAATAGGTCACCTAAATCATGTTTGCCCATATATGTGGTGCGGTTTAAAATAGTAGGCTTATTCATCTCTTGATGGTGATGTTTTAGAACGACACCATGCGGGACAGACAGTTGGCATATTCGTGAAAACATTCACATATCCTGATAGATATTATTATTATCAAGTCTCATCATAATACAGGAGATATCGTGAGGGAATGGATGAAGGACTTAAAACTAAATGATTGTAAGGACTATATATTGGAACATTTGGACTGTATTTGAGTATTGAATAGAGATATTATTGAAAAGGAAAAGGGCAGGAGTGCTGGGAAGTTCAGACAGGTGTGATCAAGGTGATATTTGGTCAGGAACAGGAAAGGCTGAGCTGGGGAGTCTACCCACACGTGTAGCAGCATACCTCAATATATATCTTATATAGCTATAGCTCAATAAAAATATTGCAACTTTTTGCTAGTTACTTTTCTTTGAACAAGAGAATATTATTATTTGAGGTGTCTATTCTTATGTAGGTTATGATTTGAAGTGTGCACTTTTTGGGGGGGGAACATGTAAACATGGAATACAGTGAAATTCCTCCTACGATACAGTCCCATTGAGGAATTATTTTCACTTTGGTGTTGGAAGGTATTGAATATTGGTTGATTTTCAGATAAATATTGGTTTAATCTGATCCTGTTAGCTGTTCCTAATTATAATGATTGACCTCTGAGTATGGCTGTAGCTGGAGCTTTCTGTAAGATATGGTGTCCCTCTTCCAGACTTCCTTATGAGATAAAGATGACATTCCATGGCTGGTACACTCTGTGCCAAACAGCAATTGTTGTGGTTAGCGCCAAGGCGGCGTAGGTTGACTTGACAAAACAAGGTCACAGAAGAGACCAGCAAGACAGTCTTATCGGAGAAGAGACGAGGGGGGGGTGGGGGCACTCAAACCACATAAGAACCGTGCTCGAGCTCAGATGATTTGATTTGAGTCCAGACAGCATACAGACAGGTCAGCTGTACATTAGACTATATGCCATCGTCTTTTGTATGTTAAACCTTCTGTAATAAACAGCTTTTGATGTCGCTCAAATCCTGTGTTGGAGAGATTCATTTGGAATACACCTAAAGAAGGGACACTGGACTGTGTGGTATTGTGTGAGATCTGGGGCCGTCTTTTATTGTAATCAAAACAACGCAGAGCTTAACAATGACAATAATAAAAGACAACGAAAGTCAACAAAGGTCTATGAACACCAACCAGACACCTGCATGACTCTCCCTGGGAGCAATGGAAGAGGCATGCAGAGACACTGAGGTGGGGTCAGTCCAGGGTTGGATACTGAGGAGGGGTCAGTCCAGGGTTGGATACTGAGGGGGGGTCAGTCCAGGGTTGGATACTGAGGAGGGGTCAGTCCAGGGTTGGATATTGAGGGGGGGGTCAGTCCAGGGTTGGATACTGAGGAGGGGTCAGTCCAGGGTTGGATACTGAGGGGGGGTCAGTCCAGGGTTAGATACTGAGGGGGGTCAGTCCAGGGTTGGATACTGAGGGGGGGTCAGTCCAGGGTTGGATACTGAGGCAGGAACACAAATGAACACACTCTACAGTACCTCTCTCAGGTTATACAATGTTTATTAAAAAGGCTAATGAAAAAAAAAAAACATTCTGAAAAGTAAGAGTTTAAAATACCATCCAACCAACGCCAACAGTCACCAACAAATACATTTCCATCCCAGTTTGTATTCCATGTGTGGAGCGCATCCCCTGCTTTTAAAATAATCTCAAATCCAAAAAGATACTCTACTTATTCCAATCTCTAATTGCAATCTGCACTGCTGTGATAACGATATTATAGCCTACCATTACTACTGTTCATCTGATAATTTATTCATGTATATTGTAAGAGATGAATGGTTGTAAACCATGAACTCAACCAGGTATATTGGAATTAATTTAAACAGTTCCCTATGCAATCACCATTTCATCTACTTCGTGTTGCAGTACTTTTTGGTTTTATTCTTTCATGTTTTTAAAGCAATTGACTTTTACCGAGAGGACAAAATTAAATCCATTCATTCACCCAACTTCCTGAACAGCATTCCATAGGCCTATAGGATAAGGCCTGTCGTATTATTCAGTTCACCAAGGACCTTCCTCATGTTCCTCTTTTCATTTTCTCCAGTAATCCAAACTCCATATCCAATTTCTATTTAGATTTTTTATCACTGACTACGCTTACATGCACTCAATATTCGGTTTATTGTCCATATTCCAGTTATTGAAACATTAGGAATAAGGAGTTTACATGCGCAAGCAAAAATGAATATTCCTGTATGGTAATTGTAATCATTCTGTATATTCCGAATTTAAACCAGCGATGCACGGAGAACGTCATCGCAATGAAAGTTTTTCGGCGCGTTTCTTCTTCCTGTTTAGCCCATCTCCCCAGACAGCAAAGAATGGAAACGATAGCAATATGTTTGTGGTGCGCTATAGTGCTTGCTCTCATCCAGCAACACCACTTCACACTCCTCCTCATTCACTTCCTTACTGAAAGGAAAAAACGGGGAAATGTTAAACGCCGGTGCTGTGGCTCTCTTTCATATGCCACTCGTTCACACCAGAGCCCCCCGGGCCCTTTGGATGAAGATTCGCAGCTAGGATTGGTGGGAAATACATAAATACAATCACAGAACAGGAGAGAACATAACAAGCAGAAATACAATCAAAACAGCAGCAACAAATAGAATAGTCAGTACAAAACTAGTTTGTTTAGACATGATTACAGAATTGATTTAGCAGAATAAAATAAACTGTAGGCCTACCTATGAAATATACTATAGATTTGTGTTGTATTGCATTTTGAGAATGGCTAACGTTAGTTCAGCAATCTAGAACCAAGATTCCTTGCGAATAAAACATGCGCAGAGCACAAATTCATGTTCCTTGTCATGTTCCTTTTGGTGGGAATAAACCGATAAGCGTATACATGACTCAATATTCGGTTAGGAAAAGGAATAAACCAGGGGACTTATTCATTTTTTTTATATTCGGAATATGCCCATATTCCGTTTATTCAAACGGTTTATTGATGTTTACATGGCCATTGTCAATATTCCGTTTAAGCAAGGTTTATTGAGTGCATGTTAATGCACTCATTGGTTCACCCGAATAAACCAATTGCTTGTAGAATGATTACAGATCTGACTTCAGAATATTATTCCAGATTAAACTGTACAACATATTTGAGGGGTTCTTTTGCAAAAGCAAACATCTGCTTTTACTGGCCTATTAGGTACCCTAAATCATGTTTGCTCATATCTGTGGTGCGGTTTAAAATAGTAGGCTTATTCATCTCTTGATGGTGATGTTTTAGAACGACACCATGTGGGACAGATAATAAAAACATATTACGTCATAATATGGGAGCTATATCGTGAGGGAATGGATGAAGGACTTAAAACAAACTGATTGTACACAATGATTGTGAACAATACATTGGAACATTTGGACTGAATTTGAGTATTGAATAGAGATATTATTGAAAAAGAAAAGGGCAGGAGTGCTGGGAAGTTCAGACAGGTGTGATCAAGTTGCTGTTTGTCGGGAACACAAAAGACTGAGCTAGGGATCCTACCCACACGTGTAGCGGCATATCTCAATATATATCTTATATAGCGATAGCTCAATAAAAAGGTTTAACAATAACTTTTTGCTAGTTACTTTTAACAAGATAATTGAGGTGTCTACTCTTGTGTAGGTTATGATTTGAAATGTCTTCTTTTTGGGTGGAACCTGCAAACATGGAATACAGTTAAATTCCTCCTACGATATTATCTGCTTGTCTGATTAACTATAGTATACAGTAAGATACTATGTAGCTCAAACTCGTAAATCATCTGTTTGATTGTTATAAGGTGAAGTGAACACAGAGTTACAGTGTAGCCCTATTCCTATAGTTTTTTTCCAAAGGCCTCCAGATCTGCCTATTACACTAGAACGCATCGCCGGATTTCAAGCACCAAAACGTGGCCCCGGACGTATCGATCTGCCTCCGGGTTCGAGCCTCATTTTGGCCTCGGTATTGTAATTGCTAGGCGCAAAGGCAGGCGAAAACTCAGAAAAACGCAGTAGTGTAATCCAGGCCGAAGGCTATAGCTATGGCTTCTCTCCTGTATGAACACACTGGTGTATCTTTAAATTTCCTGACGTAGTGAAGTTCTTTTCACACTGGTCACAGTGGTATGGCTTCTCTCCTGTATGAACATGCTGGTGTGTCTTTAAGCTTCTTGACTGAGTGAAGTTCTTTCCACACAGGTCACAGTGGTATGGCTTCTCTCCTGTATGAACACGCTGGTGTATCTTTAACTCTCCTGACGTAGTGAAGTTCTTTCCACACTGGTCACAGTGGTATGGCTTCTCTCCTGTATGAACACGCTGGTGTGTCTTTAAATATCCTGACGTAGTGAAGTTCTTTGCACACTGGACACAGTGGTATGGTTTCTCTCCTGTATGAACACGCTGGTGTATCTTTAACTCTCCTGACGTAGTGAAGTTCTTTTCACACTGGTCACAATGGTATGGCTTCTCTCCTGTATGAACACGCTGATGCGTCTTTAAATGTTCTGACGCAGTGAAGTTCTTTCCACACTGGTCACAGTGGTATGGCTTCTCTCCTGTATGAACACGCTGGTGTTTCTTTAAATGTTCTGACGAAGTGAAGTTCTTCCCACACTGGTCACAGTGGTATGGCTTCTCTCCTGTATGAACACGCTGGTGTGTCTTTAAGTTTCCTGACATAGTGAAGTCCTTTCCACACTGGTCACAGTGGTATGGCTTCTCTCCTGTATGAACACGCTGGTGTTTCTTTAAATGTTCTGACGTAGTGAAGTTCTTTCCACACTGGACACAGTGGTATGGCTTCTCTCCTGTATGAACACGCTGGTGTATCTTTAACTCTCCTGACGTAGTGAAGTTCTTTTCACACTGGTCACAGTGGTATGGCTTCTCTCCTGTATGAAAACGCTGGTGTATCTTTAACTCTCCTGACGTAGTGAAGTTCTTTCCACACTGGTCACAGTGGTATGGCTTCTCTCCTGTATGAACATGCTGGTGTGTCTTTAAACGTTCTGACGTAGTGAAGTTCTTTCCACACTGGTCACAGTGGTATGGCTTCTCTCCTGTATGAACACGCTGGTGTTTCCTTAAATGTTCTGACGTAGTGAAGTTCTTCCCACACTGTACACAGTGGTATGGCTTCTCTCCTGAATGAACACGCTGGTGTATCTTTAAGCCACCTGACGTAGTGAAGTTCTTCCCACACTGGTCACAGTGGTATGGCTTCTCTCCTGTATGAACACGCTGGTGTGTCTTTAAGTTTCCTGACGTAGTGAAGTCCTTTCCACACTGGTCACAGTGGTATGGCTTCTCTCCTGTATGAACACGATGGTGTTTCTTTAAATGTTCTGACGTAGTGAAGTTCTTCCCACACTGTTCACAGTGATACGGTGTTGGCTTGTCTGTGTCTCTCTGTCTCTGGGCGGGTGCTGGGGTGAGGGGGGTGTTGGAGGTGGTGATAGGGAGTGATTGAGAGGAGGAGAGAATCTCTGGTCTGATCTGTCTGCTCGAGAGACGAGAGAGAGAGACGTAGAGGTTGTCATGGCTCCTCTTGAGGTGCTTGTTGAGGTAGATCTGGGAGGTGTAGGTGAATGGGCACACAGAGCAGGAGAACAACTGAGTCTGGGACAAGTCTGACATCACTCCTGGGAGAGTGAAAGAGAAAGAGACAAACATTAAAAAGGATTCTCACACCTGTATTACAAGTGCAAATACTGTATAGAGTGTTTATACGTATGTAACTAGTGGGGGGCGAAACACGACGACACCACAACTTCAGATTGAGGACAGGAGAGAGAAAGATATGTAAGAGGAGTGAGAAAAAGAAAAAAGAGGAGAAAGGAGAGAAAACAAGCATGAATACATTGAAGCCCACGGCAATAGCTACCTTAGATAGCTAGAGTAAGCCAGCACTCCTAAAGATAAGTCAAGCTAGCATGTTCCATGGCAACTAACAGCATTCCATTTTGTTCTGAGCAAGTGTGCCTGCCTAATTGGGCTCAGGCCCATAAATGTAAATAATAGTAATAAAAGCGCTTGGAGAGGAAGAGGCGCAAGAGGAGCCACCTGCAGCAAAGAAGAGGAGGACACTTGGAGACATGCTGAAGTCACGCGCAACCACCCCCGTGCGCATTCCCAAGAGAGCTTGAGCAGACACAGAACTCACACCTGCAGGAGGAGCCCATCAACCCCAACGGGGATCCCCCTCGCCTGGTGGCACAAAAACAAAGCTAGATTTCCCCTGCTCTCTAAAGTCGCACGCAAGTATATGTGCATTTGTGCAACGAGCACATCTTCAGAGAGAGTTTTTAGTGCTGCCGGTAACATTGTTACCCCACTCCGATCGTCGCTGAAACCACATAAAATAAATATGTTGGTGTTCCTTCAGTGTAACAAGGACATGAAAACCCCTCAGTATAGCCAGTGCCTTCTCATGTAGGCCTACACTCTACCATACAAGTTAAGTTGTGCTTTAGAGAAGTCTTTCATTGTATTATTGTTAGGCTATCGTTTAATTATAGGCTAAATGGTTCGGATTTTCCTATTTTTTAGAGCCTACTTTAATTTACAGTTAGTCTTTTCTTTGGTAAACATTTCATAAAAGAAGCATATTTGTTTTATAGCCTATTTATTTAGCTTTATTATTAAATTTGTATTCTGTGTATTGCCTGTTTGTGTTAAAGGGCACCATTGCATTCCTGTAATAAAATTCCGATTGACTGATATTGCTACAGTATTTATTTAATGTAGCCGATGTTTTCGTTTGATAAAAATGTATTGAAACAAATAAGAGGTAGGCTACAGTACACACACTATAAAAATCTCATTTATAAAGCACAGGGGGGAAGCAAAAAAAATAGCGCAATAATACCGCATAAAAAGCCACCCTTTGAAAGCCACCCTTTTGTATCGCTGGGGAAATTTCTTCACCGCGACAGCCCTACTGACCGCTACCATTAATGTTATGGAAGCTGCTGCTAGTTGTTGCGATTTCATGAGCTAATTGGCTATCCTGCTCTTATTGTGCTGGATTAGCATTGGAAGCATTGGAACTGATGTGTCCAGGCGACAAGACCTATCTTAATTTATCAGACATTATTTCATGTCATTTCAATTCACAGCTATTTCAGTAGCGTTCCATTCGACCAGTCCTGAACAGAAACAAGCCAGCCACGCACATAAGCCAGGCTGGACCTGGCCTGGTTTTAACAATGTAATGGACCTTATAACCGTAGCCATTAATCGTAGCCTACATTTTGGTAAACGGGAGCTTCTCTAAATGCTTCATGGACATCGCGGTGGGAATTCTTAAATGTAATTTCTTCTAATAAATGCTTCATGATAGACAATGATCTCAAATTTGACATTCACTTGAAATAAATCATAACAATTTACTTAACTGATGTCGAGACTGCATGCCAGCCAGAATGTGTAATAAGCTATAACGGGACTGGCAATTTGGTTATTTGCGATTCTAACGGGAAAGCTGCGCTCAGCAATGTTGGGGTTTATGTCACGTCCATAACGGTCACATCCGTAACGCGGAAAATACACATTTAGAAAGAGATTAGAACAACTATATGATGCATATATGACATCAGTGAAAGTTAGCTTTGCACAGAAAGTTTGGGCAATATTGCATGTAAAATGTATTTTTTATAAGGACTTTTGCTGAAAAACGTTACGGACGTGACATTGGCTGTCCTGTAAAAGCGCATCATCTTGACATGGCTCAACCGTTAAGGGGATGAACTCAAATGACCCAATATTATACATATTGCATTACAAGCCCCTTATCTCCACATGAGAGGCTGTGGAACCCGTGTGAGTGAAAAAATAGGCCCTTATGCCCTTTCAACAACTCATACAATTAGGTTAACTGAAAATGTTATTTTTTAATTACTCTGATACCTGTTGTAATGGGTGGAAATATGCAATTTCTTAAATGATCTGATCAGATGAATTCAGTACACCAAAATATAGACCTTGATGATATATTTTAAAGTGATTTTGTTATGTATAGTATAACTTTATTTTTTCATGATGAGGTTGACATTTACATGGAATTGCCCCTATATTGTTAGAAGTAGGCCTAGGCTATATTGATAGAAGTAGGCCTAGGCTATATTGATAGAAGTAGGCCTAATCTATATTGTTAGAAGTAGGCCTAATCTATATTGTTAGAAGTAGGCCTATGCTATATTTTTAGAAGTAGGCCTAATATATATTTTTAGAAGTAGGCCTAATCTATATTGATAGAAGTAGGCCTAATCTATATTGTTAGAAGTAGGCTGGGACTGACTGCCCCCCTGATCAAAAAGTCAAACTGCGCATATGAACATCATGTCACTAGAGAGACTGAAACAGCAGGATCCAGAGATGGTAAGGGACTGTGATAGAACTAACAGAAGGAAGTTCATAGAGAAGCAACTAGAAATGAATCCAGAGGCCTATAAACAATGAGATGCATATAAAAAGACTATGTTAAGGGAAAGACTTCATGAACAATTAAACAGGACAACAATAGGCAGGCTTTTTAGAGATCGTGTCATCTTTGATGATCTTTGCATGTGTAAACTGTAGAATAATTAGGCATTACAATCAGGTGAAGAAATATGAACACATGCTCATTTCTCATATTTCCAGAATCTATTCTGCTGCTCTCACTCAAAATAAACCATCTTTCCAGTCTTGAAAGTTTCCCTCCCTCCCTTCCTCCCTCCATACAGTCAGTCCCTACATCTCACCCACTTTTTCTCCCTCCCTCTCTTCCTTCATCCTTCCTTCCTCCTGTCTCTCCCTCCTTCACCTGTTTGTTCTTATGAAACCACCCCCTCTCTCCCCCAGGTATGTGAACTGTGCCCGTACTGAGGAAGAGCAGAACCTGGTAGCGTTTCAGTACCGTGGAGGGATCCTGTTTCGCGGCTGCTGGCTGTCGGGAAGGAGCTGCTGGTCTGGTACAGACAGGAGTACAGATACAAGAGCATCTCCTTCAACTACGTCTGGGAAGAAAAGAGCACCGCTAGAGGTATCTGTCCTCAACTCTTCTTCCCTCTGTCTTCTCCATCTCTCTCTCATCCACCTCTTTCCTTAAAGCTGAAAGAACCAGAGGTCTGCTGGTCATAATAATAACCGCTGTCCAAGTAGCTCTCCTCTACCATCCTTCCTCTCCTCTGTCTTTTTCCCATGGTGCCAGCCAGCAGGCAAGACATGGGCATACAGCGTGAAATTCAGGACACTCATGGATGCATGGATGCAACGATACAGACTATGTCATGAACTGCAATGGTGCCTGTGCAAATCGCTGTTGTGAGGCACGCAAATTGGCAATATTAGGCAGGCACACTTGCTCAGAACAAAATGGAATGCAGTTAGTTGCCATGGAACATGGTAGCTTGACATATCTTTAGGAGTGCTAGCTTACTCTAGCTATCTAAGGTAGCTATTGCCGTGGGCTTCAATGTATTCATGCTTGTTTTCTCTCCTTTCTCCTCTTTTCTTTTTCTCACTCCTCTCTCCTCTGTCGCTCTCCTTCACTCGAGCTCAGCCAGAGGAACCTCTTACATATCTTTCTCTCTCCTGTCCTCAATCTGAAGTTGTGGTGTCGTCGTGTTTCGCCCCCCACTAGTTACATACGTATAAACACTCTATACAGTATTTGCACTTGTAATACAGGTGTGAGAATCCTTTTTAATGTTTGTCTCTTTCTCTTTCACTCTCCCAGGAGTGATGTCAGACTTGTCCCAGACTCAGTTGTTCTCCTGCTCTGTGTGCCCATTCACCTACACCTCCCAGATCGACCTCAACAAGCACCTCAAGAGGAGCCATGACAACCTCTACGTCTCTCTGTTTCGTCTCTCGAGCAGACAGATCAGACCAGAGATTCTCTCCTCCTCTCAATCACTCCCTATCACCACCTCCAACACCCCCCTCACCCCAGCTCCCGCCCAGAGACAGAGAGACACAGACAAGCCAACACCGTATCACTGTGAACAGTGTGGGAAGAACTTCACTACGTCAGGAGACTTAAAGACACACCAGCGTGTTCATACAGGAGAGAAGCCATACCACTGTGACCAGTGTGGGAAGAACTTCACTACGTCAGAACATTTAAAGAAACACCAGCGTGTTCATACAGGAGAGAAGCCATACCACTGTGACCAGTGTGGAAAGAACTTCACTACGTCAGAACATTTAAAGACGCACCAGCGTGTTCATACAGGAGAGAAGCCATACCACTGTGACCAGTGTGGAAAGAACTTCACTACGTCAGGAGACTTAAAGACACACCAGCGTGTTCATACAGGAGAGAAGCCATACCCCTGTGACCAGTGTGGGAAGAACTTCACTAAGTCAGGAAATTTAAAGACACACCAACATGTTCATACAGGAGAGAAGCCATACCACTGTGACCAGTGTGGAAAGAACTTCACTACGTCAGAACATTTAAAGACACACCAGCGTGTTCATACAGGAGAGAAGCCATACCACTGTGACCAGTGTGGAAAGAACTTCACTACGTCAGGAGAGTTAAAGACACACCAGCGTGTACATACAGGAGAGAAACCATACCACTGTGTCCAGTGTAGAAAGAACTTCACTACGTCAAACGATTTAAAGAAACACCAGCGTGTTCATACAGGAGAGAAGCCATACCACTGTGACCAGTGTGGAAAGAAATTTACTGCGTCAGAACATTTAAAGACACACCAGCGTGTTCATACAGGGGAGAAGCCATACCACTGTGACCAGTGTGGGAAGAACTTCACTACGTCAGGTGGCTTAAAGATACACCAGCGTGTTCATTCAGGAGAGAAGCCATACCACTGTGACCAGTGTGGGAAGAACTTCACTACGTCAGGTGGCTTAAAGATACACCAGCGTGTTCATTCAGGAGAGAAGCCATACCACTGTGACCAGTGTGGAAAGAACTTCACTGAATCAGGAAAGTTAAAGATACACCAGCGTTTTCATACAGGAGAAAAGCCATACCACTGTGACCAGTGTGAAAAGAACTTCACTACGTCAGGTGAGTTAAAGATACACCAGCGTGTTCATACAGGAGAGAAGCCATACCACTGTGTCCAGTGTGGAAAGACCTTCTCTACGTCAGGAGATTTAAAGACACATCAGCGAGTTCATACAGGAGAGAAGCCATACCACTGTGAACAGTGTGGGAAGAACTTCACTACGTCAGAACATTTAAAGAAACACCAGCGTGTTCATACAGGAGAGAAGCCATACCACTGTGACCAGTGTGGAAAGAATTTCACGACGTCAGGACATTTAAAGACACACAAGCGTGTTCATACAGGAGAGAAGCCATACCACTGTGACCAGTGTGGAAAGAACTTCACTGTTTCAGGAGATTTAAAGACACATCAGCGAGTTCATACAGGAGAGAAGCCATACCACTGTGAACAGTGTGGGAAGAACTTCACTAAGTCAGAACATTTAAAGAAACACCAGCGTGTTCATACAGGAGAGAAGCCATACCACTGTGACCAGTGTGGAAAGAATTTCACTACATCAGAATACTTAAAGACACACCAGCGTGTTCATACAGGAGAGAAGCCATACCACTGTGACCAGTGTGGGAAGAACTTCACTATGTCAGGAGAGTTAAAGAAACACCAGCGTGTTCATACAGGAGAGAAGCCATAGCCATAGCCTTGGGCCTGGATTACACTACTGCGTTTTTCTGAGTTTTCGCCTGCCTTTGCGCCTAGCAATTACAATACCGAGGCCAAAATGAGGCTCGAACCCAGAGGCAGATCGATACATCCGGGGCCACGTTTTGGTGCTTGAAATCCGGAGATGCGTTCTAGTGTAATAGGCAGATCTGGAGGCCTTTGGGAAAAAACTATAGGAATAGGGCTACACTGTAACGCTGTGTTCACTTCACCTTATAACAATCAAACAGATGATTTACGAGTTTAAACTACATAGTATCTTACTGTATACTATAGTTAATCAGACAAGCAGATAATATCGTAAGATGAATTTCACTGTGTTCCCCCCAAAAAGACACTTCAAATCATAACCTACATAAGAATAGGCATCTTAAATAATAATATTCTCCCGTTCAAAGAAAAGTAACTAGCAAAAAGTTTCAACATTTTTATTGAGCTATAGCTATATAAGATATATATTGAGGTATGCTGCTACACGTGTGGGTAGACTCCCCAGCTCAGCCTTTTCTGCTTGTAATGGATTTTAACTGATGTAGTCAAAAAAGGATTTACCAAGAATCGCTCAAAAGGTTAAGTCTGGTTTATTGAGAAAACATACGAGCGCAAGGACTTTCTGGACAATGCAACATGAGTGGTTTATCCAGAGAAGTGAAGCCCCTTGGTCTTGCTCTGCCTTATATTCAAGCAAAACACAGGTACGGCGCTTCCAGGATGTGATTGGCTAATCCATTGTACGTCATATGAAATGGCAGGCGTGGCCGAGAATACAGACATGTGACATGAGAAAAGGCGGCAATTTCTTGGAGACAAAAGGACAAAGGATGGTTATTCTGGAGTAGACATTTCTAGGTGTGTGGACCTCCTGGAGGCCACCCTGTCTATGTGAACGGTTGAGGGAGGTGGTGAATTACAAAAGGAGAGAGAGAGAACAAAGGTTTAAGGTGTTTGGAATAGAAAGGGCTTGAGGCCAGATGTAAATTCTATAACGTTCCTGACCAAATATCACCTTGATCACACCTGTCTGAACTTCCCAGCACTCCTGCCCTTTTCTTTTTTAATTATATCTCTATTCAATACTCAAATACAGTCCAAATGTTCCGATATATAGTCCTTACAATCATTTAGTTTTAAGTAATTCATCCATTCGCTCACGATATCTCCCGTATTATGATAAGACTTGATAATAATAATTAATATCTATCAGGGTATGTGAATGTTTTTACGAATATGCCAACTGTCTGTCCCGCATGGTGTCGTTCTAAAACATCACCATCAAGAGATGAATAAGCCTACTATTTTAAACCGCACCACAGATGTGGGCAAACATGATTTAGGTGACCTATTAGGCCAGTAAAAGGAGATGTTTGCTTTTGCAAAAGAACCCCTCAAATATTTTATACAGTTTAATCTGGAATAATATTCTGAAATCAGATCTGTAATCACTCTACAAGCAATTGGTTTATTCAGGTGTGAGCCAATGATCAAAAAAGGAATTGGATATGGAGTTTGGATTACTGGAGAAAATGAAAAAAGGAACTTGAGGAAGATCCTTGGAGAACTGAATAATACGGCAGGCCTTATCCTATAGGCCTATGGAATGCTGCGCTCAAGGATGACGTTGGGTGAATGGATGGACTTAATTTCGTCAAAGTCGATTGCTTTAAAAACATGAAAGAATAAAACAAAAAATAATGCAACACAAAGTAGATGAAATTGTGATTGCAAAGGGACTGTTTAAATAAATTCCAATATACCTGGTTGAGTTCATGGCTTACAACTGTATCTCTTTGGAAGATTGGATCTAGATTGGAATGAGTAGCCTAACTTTTTGGATTTGAGATTATTTTAAAAGCAGTGGATGCGCACCAGACATGGAACACAAACTGGGATGGAAATGTATTTGTTGTGACTATTGGCGTTGGTTGGATGGCTGGACAGCTGCATTTTAAACTCTAACCCTAACTTTTCAGAATGTTTTTTTTTCATTAGCCTTTTTAATAAACATTGTATAACCTGAGAGAGGTACTGTAGAGTGTGTTAATTTGTGTGCCTGCCTCAGTATCTAACCCTGGACTGACCCCACCTCAGTATCCAACCCTGGACTGACCCCACCTCAGTATCCAACCCTGGACTGACCCCACCTCAGTATCCAACCCTGGACTGACCCCCCCTCAGTATCCAACCCTGGACTGACCCCCCCTCAGTGTCTCTGCATGCCTCTTCCATTGCTCCCAGGGAGAGTCATGCGGGTATATGGTTGGTGTTCATAAACCTTCCAACGCCAAAATGAAAATAATTCATCAATGGGACTGAGGAATGGGGAGTAAGGGGGTAACGGTGTATCCACCTGTGAAGTTATGTATGGTGGTTGGTGAACCAGTCCCAGACCAGAGCAGCCCGGTGGAAACTAACATTATCCCACATGACAACAAACCTGGGCTGCTCTGCTCCATCCTGTACAACTGCATTATATAGAGCACCAGATATGTAATTGTGAGTGGAGTGCACTTCTAAAGCATATAGCGCTTTACAAAATCTTCTCTCATTCACTCACCAATGGTGGCCAGCTGGTGTTAGCCTGCTCTTTGGGATAAATAAGTGTCTTACTCAAGAACACGTCAACGAAGCAGAGCAGATAGCTGGAATTGAACTGGAGGCTCCCAGACGGCTACTCTACCTCCTGGGCTGCTGCAGCCCCCTCAGAACGTGATCATGTGTGCAGTACTGGATGGACCTAGGGTGGCATGTGGTGGAGAACTCCTTGCAGATGTAGGAACCTCTTGAAAATGTTTTCAGCCCTCAAAGGCCATCTAGGTTTTTGCAGGGTGATAATCAATCTAGTAATTATATTCCGTAAACTAAGGCATGTTTAAATTATTTTATTGTGAGCTCACAAGGTATGTCTGATCTCCAGAGAAGGGATATCAGAGTACAAATGTGTGGTCAGAAAACAATGAGTCTCATACTTCAGCCAAAATGACCTCATCTTAAAACCTCCTCCTTATCTCTCTGGGCTAGTGGAAAGGGCTCTCCCCCTCCCCCAACTTAACATTCTTGAAGCTCACAGACCTGCTTCCACACACCACAAAACACTGATCCTTCTTCCAGGAACACAAGGTGATATTTCCCCCACGCTGCCCAGGGACATTCACAACAGTCCTGTAACATCTGGGCCCTGACGCCTGGTTTTAGATAGATTGAATCCAGATTCATCAATGAAAATTAGGTCATGACGCTGTGCAGCTGCGCCAAATACCACCAGTAGGCCGTTCACACCTCTCATATTGAAATGAATGGAATGAACAAGAACAAGAGCCCTGGATCAGGTCCAAATCCAGCCAGCTTGCTAATAACACCACCAGCTAACATCAGCTAGCCAACATCAGATAGAAATCGAACCAGGCAGATATGAATAGGCTACTGCAGGATCTTGACTAGTCTAACGTTAGAAGACCATAAACGCAAATGAAAACGTATCATGGATCCTTTTACCCGCCCCAAGACCTCATTGTACCATACTTTGGAAAATAAGTACCCTAACACACCCTATAGAACATGTAATCTATGGGCTGCAGGCAGGGTTGAAAATTAACACCCGCCAATGGCGGGTAAAATTTCCATTTGGCGACTAAATTTCGGAGGCTATCTGCCACGCTGGCGAGTAAATGTTTGTACCAATAGAGTCATGTAATAAAGTATGCGTGCGATGTCGCCACATCCATAGACCGGCGTTCTGTTTGTTGTGTGTTGCTCCCCCGCTGCACCAAATAAAGTTTTCAGTCACATGACTGTTGCGGAGCCTCGCGCACTAGGAGAGACTGGTGACGCGAGGCTACTCGCGCACAGAAAATCGTTCACATTTACCTCAGAGGACGCGCGCTTCTACAGTCAACACCTACAGTAGATGTGTACCATCCTGTCTCTGGGCTTCCATAGCATACCAAGCCACTGTTTCTCAGAAGGGATGTCTTTGATCGCTTGTCATGTAGCTTATAAACTCTGAAGACGGTACTAGTTCCTCCTTGACTGACTTCACTGGTCATCCAGCCATAGGCGTAGTTTTAGGTATGGACGCTATGGACATGTCCAAAGCCATGGGAACACGAATTGTCCCTACCAAAAATAATACAGAGTGAAAACTGTAGTTTTTAATTACCATTCACAACTTGCGAAAGCAAAACGGTTGGGAATTAAGGCCTGGTTGACAGGTGCGTTCAGCAAGCTATCCAATCAACAATGTTCAGTAGCCTACTTCCCCCCTCCCTCCCTCAACAATGTACAGTAGCCTACTTCCCCCCTCCCTCCCTCAACAATGTACAGTAGCCTACTCCCTCCCTCCCTCCCTCAACAATGTACAGTAGCCTACTTCCCCCCTCCCTCCCTCAACAATGTACAGTAGCCTACTTCCCCCCTCCCTCCCTCAACAATGTACAGTAGCCTACTCCCTCCCTCCCTCCCTCAACAATGTACAGTAGTCTACTTCCCCCCTCCCTCCCTCAACAATGTACAGTAGCCTACTTCCCCCCTCCCTCCCTCAACAATGTACAGTAGCCTACTCCCTCCCTCCCTCCCTCAACAATGTACAGTAGCCTACTTCCCCCCTCCCTCCCTCCCTCTGTGACCCAGCGAGGCCTCGCGAGCTCAGCAGCTCACAGCACATCGAGCATCGACTGTCGGCAACAGCGGGAATTTTGATTAAGCAGAAGTAAGATTGAAGTTATTGAACAATAGGGAATACAATATGTTGACCGACAATTATTTTTCTGTACAGAGTTGTATCAATGATAATAGTTTAGTTTGCGTCCTACTAAATGCCTGTAAACTGTAATGTTAGTGCTGGTGGTGCAGCTAGTCAGAGCTGTACGTATTAGCTATAACGTTAGGTCTCGTAAACGTTTGGCAGAGATAAGGTGCTGTAGCCTACTGTTGTCATAACAGTTGTCTTTAGCTAGTAATAAATCAGTTTTGGTATAACTGTTGCAAACTCCTAGGTTTGAGCAATGACTAGCTAGGTTCACTCGCCCACTGAATTGCATAACAGGCTAAACAAACGAGACGAGACGTCTGGTTTGTTTATGCAATTCAGTCCAAGTCCAGCGTAATTATGTTCATATTTCATATGCTACACAGAATAGGCTGTAGGCTACACAGAAAAGAGTGTTTCATGTCTGCAAGTAGTTTGATATTGTCAATCATTTCCCTTTTATGACCAGAAAAAATAAGACAAAAATGGACATTAGAATTTTTTGGGTCAAAGCAGCAGAAAGGCAGGACCTGGAGAGGCAGGCGGGAGATGCATCAGGGTTACAGGTGAGATTATAGTCTGACTCAACAGATGTAGGTTTTGTGGATAAACCTTGTCATTCGTTGTCACATGGCCCAATCAGTGGCGACGGAAATTAATCTGATTCGGCCACCACCCAGATTCAATCCAGACTACGTGAAACAACAACAACCTATTGTGTCCCTACCAAAGATCAAATCAAACCTACGCCCCTGCAACCAGCTCAGGTTTAACTTTACATGATGACAGGCTGTGAATATGTTACAGTAGGGTTAGCTAGTTATGGATAATTCTACACCGTGGAAGTGAATGGAAATGAATATTTGAATTTCTATGAATTGCAATGTTTCTAGGCATCGAATTAAACTACTTTATTTGAAATTGTACTTTGGCCTCTTTCTTAAGCATGTATTCAACATAATACTATTATCTGAATGAAAAGTACTGAAACAGATGTATAATGTGACAAAAAAAGGCAATTTATTATTTTGGCCTGTAAAAAATATACTTGGCCGGCGGATTTTTTCATCTACCAGTCCCCTTGGCAGGTGAGCCAAAAAGTTTTTCATCCCTGACTGTGCTCCTCCCCCTTGCACAACAGATACCCGAGTACTCCAGACACTACGTTCTTTAACAAGTTGTTGTCTTCAAGACCCTGCCATGGCCCTATCTCTAAGCACAGCTGATGCCAACTTTACTGCACTGAAATCGATACATTTCAGTGCGCAACACCATGAACAATGAAAGACTGACTGATATCGGGGTGCTAAGTGCAGTGTTGCCAGCTCCTCTGTAAGGGAAGTAGCTGTTGGTTAATTAATTTGCATAATATGCCATTCTGAAAGATGCAAAATGAATAGAAAAGGCTGCTCAGGCAGTTTACAAACTAACCATTTAGTCCAGGGGCCTATCCAGATTATGTACCACCTAAAGTGACCAAATAATATCGGTATTTTGTCTTCCTACATGTGTGTAGTTTATATTTTGGTATGATACACGGCCTATCTACTGTAGTAGCTTGATGCTGGACCAAATACATTTTCTCAGCACCCCAGTACCCCACTTACAGTACAATAGGCACTAGCACTAAATGTTAAACATTAACTCCATCCATATGTTAAAAACATACTTTATCGGACACTCAATGTATTGATTTACAAATATCAATGTTTAATCCAGTGGAATTAGGAGAAATGCGAACAGTACAGTAGCCAAAACACACTAACAGAAGCCCTATGAGGAATGTAACAAACTGGACCCACTGGTCCAAGCAGCAGTGGGAGGAGTTAAGGTTAGATATGATAAGTAATGATCATTAGATAAGCTATAATGTAGAGATAAGCAGTTCCTCATACCTAAAATGTCTTCATATCTAAAATATGTCATGAGACATTCCTAAACCCAAAGGAATGAAGCAGAAGTCAATTAAGGTCACAACAGGTGATCATCAGATTAAAAAGGACATGGAGAGGCTGGTGTTTCCATCTTCAGAAGTGTTAGTTTGAAAGTGAACCCACAGATAGATACAGTATCTCCAACATAATAAAGAGAACAGGTGAATAGAGTTAAAATGATTAATCAGGCCTAGGTCTGTGTTTCAGAAGAACATCTTCACTCTTCATAGTGTTTATAATCTGATAATCTGCATCCTCTGCTTGCAGTTTGAGGTCTCCTAGCTGAGCTCTGTGCAACACCGCCACTATGTGGTTGACTGCTATCATTGCATGTTGATGAAGGTCTTCGGATGGCCAGTTAAATAGTGTTACAGAAACATGACAATAACTAGAATAGCGCTCAGAGAGCACAGACCTCTGCCTGTGATGCATTTCGTCAGCATGTACAATTGTTGAATGTGTGCTTTTTTAGTTTAGCAGTTCTATATGGCCAACTTGAAAATGCATGTTGCAGATGAAATATTGATCACCTTGATGAAGCTGAATCTGTTGTAGTGTGAGACCAAGCTGATCAGGGTGCTGTTCTGGGTTTAAAATGACCCGCCATAGGAATTGAATGGGTAAAATGACCCGCTATAGGAAATGAATGGGTAAGACAATATTATGTTCATCCAGCAGATGGAAAACATCCCCATACACACCCACAGCCACAACTCACCTGGGTTACCCGGGTTCTAGGTCTAAAATGAGCCCCCGTTTTATAGTGTTCAAGGCCAAATTTGACTGATCTGTTTTAACTGCTCTTATATGAACACAAAACCCATAAATCCCCAAATGAATGTGAACCACCTGAAGCATTCAGGTCAATACCGTTCTCTTAGTGTACACCACATGCTCCCCCACACGTCCATAGTGTGAAACCACTTGGATACTGAAAGTGTAGAGCCATTACCAGTCAATACAAAGTTATTCTAAGTGATCATCTTTATCCTATTAGTGAAACATATCCAGATGAAAATGATTTATTTCAAAACAGCAATACACCCATCCACAAAACACAAAATCAGTGAATGTTTTGATTTGTATGAACATGATGTCAATATGTTGTAGCCTTCCAATAAATCCACTTAAAACCTAGCTAGTGTTGTGTTCGGCTGCTAACACTTAATAATGGAACCGGACAACAGTGTGCATACGGCTATACTTTTATTCACAGCTCCCATTACAGGCGGCCATCACTCTCGCTGGCTCCCGCATCACTGCCTCGATCAACCTTGACGTCCGTGACGTCATCACGTATGACACATCTCTCCTGTCAAGAACTATGTTTACAGTGTCTGGAAACATTAACAATTTCTCTTAAACGCCAAACAGTGTTTCAGCTTTAAACCTCAATTAACAGTTTCAGAGCCTGTAACAATTACAACTGTAGAGAATAAAATAATAACATAACAGGACTTGTAAAGAATAACAAAAACAAACTCTTGTTACTGTCCCATCACCTCATATCACCAAGCTCCCATCACCTCATTACTGCCCCATCACATTTCCTCAATGAGTCTCTTTGGCGCTTTGGTCCGTCTACCCAACCTCCTCTCTATGTCTATGTGTTCACCACACTCACGTATGGGCGTGTCACACACCGGTGACCCTGCACTAGCGCCCTCTGCATTTGTGTCTTCAGTACTGTCTTCATTTTTAGGTACCTTGAGTAAGTGTCTGCGATTTCGCCTGTATGTTACCCCCTCGCGCGTGTGATTAGGTAGTCCACTGCTATGGACGGTTCTACGTCTCAGACTGTCCTCTCCAGGGTTCTACTGTTCTCTACAGGGCTGTAGACTGTTCTCCAGGGTTCTACTGTTCTCTACAGGGCTGTAGACTGTTCTCCAGGGTTGTAGACTGTCCTCTCCAGGGTTCTAGACTCTTAAGCTATTTGATTGTCAGATTTTCTGTTGCAATATGTGAGATTCACCCCTTTTCTCTTCACCAAATGCCAATAGAATTAAAAATATATTTCTGTAAATGCACTGTGATGCATCCTATATAGTTTCTGGTTGATTGGGGACAGTGTTGTGTGGACATCAGACAAGAAAA
Source organism: Borostomias antarcticus (assembly GCF_949987555.1). Classification (NCBI taxonomy): domain Eukaryota; kingdom Metazoa; phylum Chordata; class Actinopteri; order Stomiiformes; family Stomiidae; genus Borostomias; species Borostomias antarcticus. The sequence continues at coordinate 4,876,548 of NC_140234.1, forward strand.
CATGCATAAACCTTTTTCTTTTACATAGGCGAAAATTAGAAATTGGTATATTTGTCACATACCTTCCATCTGCATTTTTCATTACTTTCCACCACTGGGATTTTGGGGGACTAACTGATATGTTATAAAGAACATATGTATGACACCAAAACAGTTGAAATAATTTCTGTTGCAATTTGTTCAAGGTTATGTCATAAAATGCCTGGACTATAGGGGCAGGGGAGCATCACTACTGATCCATAGCCAGGACTGGGATGTCCTCAGTGGAGGTCCCAAGTCAGTCTTCCAGTCATTCAGCCAGCCTGTCAGTAGATGTGCTCTACTTGTATTCATTTGTTCATACACTAGTATTCCAGCACCGGTTATGTTCTTGAATGCTTCTGGTGACTAGCAGTTCTCTTAGCAACCTAATTTAATCCCTATCACCATTTTCAGATCAACATAGGGGAAACATATGGCTGAGTGATGTGTGGAGGAAAATCAACAGCACCACACACACACTTGCATAACCAACCAAGCAAGTTCTACCTTTCTATACCACAAATATAAGTTTGAGAACCTAGGATACATACAGCCCGCCTAAGGGGGTTCTAATGTACTGACCTCCCGGCACAGGCCTGACCCTGCTGGCAAGCTGCCTTGGGCCTAGCCAAGGAACAAGCGTTTCAGCTTCCGCTCACCTGTATGCAGCTTATACCATGCTGACTGGCCTGGACTAGTCACCACATCCACAGTCTAGCCAAGTTAGAGATACCCTTGTGCATTTGACAAAACAAGTGTCATACAATTAAGGTTATCATTTGTGCAGCATGTGTGCGGTAAGTGTAAAGACAAGATACAGATAATTTTCTCCAGGTTTTATTGAATAGCTTGTAGACCACACTGAAACACTGGGCTGACAGTTCAGTTGTACAAGGCGGACCTGGGAGACCATTCAGGACACCTTGTTTGGGTCGAGGCTCTGCTTAGTCTACTGGCCCAGGTGAACCATCAAACTGGATGTACTGACGCTGAGAATGGAAACACACACACGACACAGCTGGCCGACACTTCCTGCACTCTAAGAGGTTAGGGTTAGGGCTAGACTGAATGTAGGTTGGCATAAAATACATATTTATTTTTAAATGGATGGAAAGATGCTGCCCATGCCTAGATCTTTATGTCTATTCAGCATATCTGTTCTCACCCACTGAGGTCCCATCACCAAACGTGAAGCCTCGGATACAATAATAAAACAGGGGCAGACAATGAAAGATAGAGATGGACAGACAGACATGTAGACAGATAGGTTAAAAAATTAGATTAGACCTCTCTTAGTGTTGTGATCAGACGGTACAACCAAAATGTCACCACAGTGTAGTGATGCAGACAGAGTTATGAACACCTGCTCCTTGATTAGAAGGAGGTTATCATCTGCCCTCTGAAACATTCAGGACCAGGGCCGTACGCAGGATTTTTGTAATACCGAGGTCATTTAGTTGTGGTGCTTCAATCTGGTGCACTTTGAGAGCAAAATGAAGAGGCTAGATCTATAAAGAACAACACGCATACTATTCGATTAATATCATCTTTAACTGAGAGCAGTGGAGATCATCCAGAGAGGACACAACTTAAGTGAATGTTGATGAGAACACACCATCTATTAGAAACATGAGACTAGCTCCTCCTGTCACCTCTCTCCCAGCCTGGCCTCCTCCACTCTGATGTCCATGCTGGTCTCCTTCTGTCACCTCTGCTCCTGTCTTTTGTCCATGTTGGTCTCCTCCTGTCACCTCTCCTCCACTCTGATGTCCATGTTGGTCTCCTCCCGTCACCTCTCCTCCACTCTGATGTCCATGTTGGTCTCCTCCTGTCACCTCTCCTCCACTGTGGTGTCCATTTTCATCTCCTGTCCACAAATTAACAAAACATAAACATAAGCTATAAACACACACACCCCCACCCACCCACCCATCCACATTATTTTTAAAACTTGCCAGGATCTAATTAATGTAGTGTCTCTTTGGCTAACATCAGGTATCTCACCTCTCATCTCTATGTCCTCTCCTCCTGTCCCCTCTTCCACTCTCTTGTACCTCTTGGTTTCCTGTCAACAAATAATATATTTTTAACAGAACATAATCATGCATACTGTGTATATGTATACACACCTACCTGTCTATTTGTTTATCTATATAAGCGGCACACCTGATTAATAACTTCCATCCAATCGTATAGGACAGGAAATAAGGATGCCTGTAGAATTTCAGGAAGTAGTGGAGCTTGTGCAAAGAGCGTAATTGCTTGGCAACACCAAACGCCCAGTGTTTACATGAGAAAATAAATATGATAGATTTCTTTGTAGAAGCACTGCTCTGTTTGTGCATGTGCGCAGGTACACCGCTTTGCTAATGTTAACTTGGGTCAAGAATAGCCTACACCTAGCTAGCCACGTTGTGACGGCTAGAATCATGGATGTATTCACTAACTTAGCTATTTATCTAACGTCAGGCATCTCAGCATCTTCGTCTACGTTCTTAAATGTGAGTATTTAGGCGCTGTCAATGTTATAACTAATTGAAAATACGTTAAAATAACTGCTTATTGTTATGTTACTTGTGTCAATCTCCCTTACCTCGAAAGGCGTCCAATATGTTCGCTTGATCGTCCGCAGCTGACACTTATTAATGACAAATTAGCTTTGCGTCTCACACCCCTTCTCCTAAGAGAAAGGCGATTCGCCAAATAAAAAGTGATTCAACCGTTTCAGGCGAAATGAGTTTTTGATTGACAAGACGATTGTCAGCCTCTGATTGGCCAAAGTAGAAATTGATTGACAGTTGACCCGCCCCCTCGAAGTCTCCGGGCCTGCAGAGTCTGAACAGTGAAACGCGTCATTGTTCCCGGCTTTCACCGATTGGTTAAGAGCATTGAAAAGACTAGCAGTCACGACCAAATGTGTATATAAACTGTGTTCGTAATTTGTGTCTCTCTCTACCTTGGAAACTTTTCACAGTTGAACATTGTTTGTCACGCCTGTAAAGATTCCCCATTGCAAAGATTTTTTCATCCATCTGAAGAAAACAAGAGACAAGCTCTTTATTCTTTTTGAGTAAACAAACGTTTCCATCACAACCTACTCACTAGCCTTTCACTGTAGGCTACGACAATCCTCAATTCGGTAAGTTGTATGTTATTTTTTATTTTTGAAAGATTAGAGCGCAGCCGTTTGGGGCTTCGGTTTAGGAAGTGAACTTCGAATGAACAAGGGAGGGTTAGACGACTGTTTTTGAATTCGAGTCCAGGAGAGGGTTACTGTTCTTTTGAATTTGAGTCCAGGGGAGGGTCATATAGCTACACATTTGAATCTAAAACAGAATAGTTTATTCATCTTTTCGGAATTCAGCAAGCTGTTTTGTATGACCATGTTGAGAGGGAAGGCAAGGCAAGGCAAGGCAAGTTTATTTATATAGCACATTTCAGCCACAGGGCAATTCAAGGTGCTTTACATGAGACATTAAAAGCATTAAAACAAAAAGCAAGACATTATAGACATTTAAAACAAAAGGCAGGACAAATTAAAAGCATTAAAACAGTTTCTACAATCAGGTACTTCAAAGAAGGGAAAGAATCCAAAAATATGCTCAGATCAGAAGAGTCAACATGAAGTAAAAATAGTCATTCTCAGGATAGAATAGAATAAGAGGACATTTGTTTAGAAAAGAAAGAAAAGCAAATCGTCCCTTTTTTAGTAACGGTAAGACATTAACAGCCCACTGCAAATACTGTGACTCCAGCTGTGACTGTTCACTAACGCACACATGTGACTGATCACTAACGCACACACGTGACGGACTCATTCATTGCTAGTTTCCCCGGTTGCCCTCTAGTCTCTCAACTTCAAGTAAACTGACTGACTGAGTGCACGTCTAACCAGGAAGTCTAACCAGGAAGTCTAACCAGGAAGTCTAACCAGGATGTCTAACCAGGAAGTCTAACCAGGAAGTCTAACCAGGATGTCTAACCAGGAAGTCTAACCAGGAAGTCTAACCAGGAAGTCTAACCAGGAAGCCTAACCAGGAAGCCTAACCAGGACGTCTAACCAGGACGTCTAACCAGGACGTCTAACCAGGACGTCTAACCAGGAAGTCTAACCAGGAAGTCTAACCAGGAAGTCCAACCAGGAAGTCTAACCAGGACGTCTAACCAGGACGTCTAACCAGGACGTCTAACCAGGACGTCTAACCAGGAAGTCCAACCAGGAAGTCTAACCAGGAAGTCTAACCAGGACGTCTAACCAGGACGTCTAACCAGGACGTCTAACCAGGACGTCTAACCAGGACGTCTAACCAGGACGTCTAACCAGGAAGTCTAACCAGGACGTCTAACCAGGACATCTAACCAGGACGTCTAACCAGGATGTCTAACAAAAAGCAAGTCATTATAGACATTTAAACAAAAAGCAGGACAAATAGAATACAGGAATAAAAGTTACAGTGCAGTATACTGATAAACATAGCTCCTCTTAGAAAGCAGTGGCAAAAAGAAAAGTCTTAAGGCTTGTTTTAAAAGAACCAAGAGTTGCAGCAGACCTGCAGTTTTCTGGAAGTTTGTTCCAGATATGTGGAGCATAAAAACTGAATGCTGCTTCTCCATGTTTTGTTTTAACTCTGGGGACAGAAAGCAGACCTGTGCCAGATGACCTGAGGGGTCTGGATGGTTCATAGCATATGAGCAGATCAGAAATATATTTTGGCCCTAGACCATTCAGTGCTTTATAAACCAACAGCAGTATTTTAAAGTCAATTCTTTGACAGACAGGAAGCCAGTGTAAAGACCTTAGTACTGGTGTGATATGCTCCACTTTCTTAGTCTTAGTGAGGACTCGAGCAGCAGCGTTCTGAATCAGCTGCAGCTGTCTGATCGATTTTTTAGAGAGACCTGTATACATGCCGTTACAGTAGTCGAGTCTACTGAAGATAAACGCATGGACAAGTTTTTCCAAATCCTTCTGGGACATAAATCCTTTGATCCTTGATATATTCTTCAGGTGATAGTAGGCTGACTTTGTAATTGATTTAATGTGGCTGTTGAAATTCAGGTCTGAGTCCATGACTACACCAAGATTTCTGGCTTCGTTTGTGGTTTTTAGCATTACTGATTGAAGTTGAGCACTGACTTTTAATCGTTCTTCTTTGGCTCCAAAGACAATTACTTCAGTTTTATTTTTGTTTAATTGGAGAAAGTTCTGGCACATCCAATCATTGATTTGTTGAATGCACTTACTCAGCGCTTGTATGGGATTATAGTCTCCTGGTGATATAGTGATATAAATTTGTGTGTCATCTGCATAGCTATGGTAACATATTTTGTTGTTTTCCATAATTTGAGTTAGTGGGAGCATGTAAATGTTGAACAGAAGAGGCCCCAGGATGGAGCCTTGGGGAACTCCACAGGTCATTTTTGTCAGCTCAGATTTGTAATTGCCTATAGACACAAAATAATCCCTGTCCTTTAAGTAGGATTCAAACCAATCTAACACTGTACCAGAAATTCCCAACCAATTTTCCAGTCGGCCTAGTAGTATGTTGTGGTCTACCGTGTCGAACGCAGCGCTGAGATCCAGTAATACTAAGACTGAGATTTTGCCATTATCTGTGTTTAAATGGATGTCATTAAATACCTTAATTAGAGCAGTCTCGGTGCTGTGATGTGGTCGAAATCCTGACTGGAAGACATCAAAGCCATTACTTAGTGCCAGGAAGTTATTCGCGTGAAGCGCGTGAAGCGAACATACCGACATGCGGTCTGTTTTCAGTGAATTTCTCTGTTGCTGGTCGTTGCTGCGTGCGTTCACTTCTTTTATTCGCTGGTGACATTAAGTGGAGAGCATGGCTGTATATAGACCTGGACCAGGGGCCTCATATATCACTGAGGTACGCCTTCTTTTACACGGTCTTTTCCGCGATTGCAGGCGTACGCCATTTCCCCCCCCCCCCACAGCGCGATCTATCAAGCAAAATGGGTGGATATTTAGTCGCCTTTCTACCCGCTTTTGTAGGACACCTCAACTTGTCGTACCGATTTACACGGTTTCCTACACCCTTTTTGAACACAGGGGGAACTGGCGACGCAGGTGGTGCGTCGGTGAATTACAATGTTTGATGGAGAGAATAAGAGCGACAGTTTATGAACGCACAATCATGTAGGCTAATAGCCCAATTCAGCACAAACATATATCGCAATGCAAGATTAGACGTGTCCTCTAACCGGCTCATTAATGGTTTGATATGGATTTGTTCCCCAAACTTAACCTATGCGCACACCTAATGCAGGCACTCCATCAAACGGCAATAATTGACCAATTAGATTGTCATTAATATGTGATCATGTGGACCTGTTTGCTGTTTGGTAAGCATATAAATGACAGTCCTCCTGTGCGTAATGCGAGCCTAAATGAATCCGGCGCTACTCGGCCTACTGGCCGCGATAGAACTCCAAAGAGGTGACGGCGATGGCGACTGCCCTCATATAAGGGCACCATCATTGAATGAATACGTCTATGTGAATCGCAAAAATGTGCACACTATAAATACCCAAATCATATGTGACGCCGACATGCTCATCACAAGTGTAGTGGCACGGTGGCCTGGCTCCACGCATGACTCATCCATCCTGGCGCACAGCAGGGTAGGGGCTAGACTGGAGGCAGGAGCTGCGCGTGACGGCTGGCTTGTTGGTGTGTGTATAGCCAAGATATATTCTTTTTCTTTACTTTAATCTTTATTAGCATTTTCCATCCATACAACGACAATACAATAAAACATAAAAACTTAAAATAACAGCTTATGGGTACTTCCATCCATGCAGCTTTTTTCTCTTTAAAGAAGTAGGTCGTAGGTCATTTGCATATAAAGCCCCTACTGATTGGAATAACCTTCCCCCCTCTCTTAGGTCCATTACTTCATACCATCGCTTTAAATCATCTTTACTTTCTCAGCTTAAATCAACTTGTTCATGTTTTTAATTCCTGTGTCTGTTTATTGTGTACTTAATTTGATTATTTTTATGTTATTATTTTCATGACTGTTATTAATACTTTATTGTTTTGGTCATTGTAGTTCTTTCCCCTGAATATTTACGTGTGGTCTTCGGATGAGGAGAGTGGCCTTGTTGCCATCCATACCTTGCTGGCTCACTTCTGTGCTCCGTGGGCCGGGTGTGTGTTGTGGTGGTTAAGATGTAACTAGGCTGTGTGGGTGGGTTGGAGTTCTTGAGCTAAGTGCGTGTGTATTTGTGTTGTTTTATGTATTCTGTAATTCATTGTTTAATGTTTGTATTTGTGTTATAGGACCCCCTCGAAAATGAGATGATACATCTCAAGGGGCTATCCTCAATAAATAAATTCAAATTCTCTTAATCAAATATTACAATTTCAATATTAGTGGTATCATCACACTTACTTCTATAATCCATCCATTTTTCCCATCTCCCTTCAAACTTTCCTTCCTGCATCCTCAATGCATGCGTGAACTTCTCCCTAACATAAATCTCCTCCACAACACCCAGCCACTGCTCCTTGGTTGGGGGTTCCACCTTATACCAAGCCCTCATTATTGTCTTTTTACTAGCAACCAATAGTACTTTCACTAGGTATCTGTCCCCTCCTTGTACATCATCCTGTGTTATGTTTGCCAAGATATATATTCAAAGCTGATAAGAATGAGAACCAGTCAAGACCCCACCACAAAATGAGGACCCAAGCCCTCAGCCCCCTCCCCATCATGAGGGTTACCAGCGGGGCCAAAGGGCCCGCACAGAGGTCATGCGCCAGCTATGAAGACAAAGTAAGGTTCACATTGTTACCATTTTATTGTCTGTTGGTGGGTGACTGTGTGAGGTGTGTGAGTGCGTTTGTGAGTGAATGTGTGAGGTCCGTGAGTTTGGTAGTGAGTGACTGTGTGAGGTCCGTGACAGCATGTGCGGGAATTAAGTGCAGTGAGGATGTCCTGTTGGCTCTGGTGGTGTAATGTGGTGACCTCCACCAACTGCTGCACAACTGCCCCAATCCCTTCTGCCATGTCCCTCTGGGCCTCTAGGGTCATGAGCCTCCAGCACAGCGTCTGAGAGGAAGGCCAGCCCTCAGGGACCCTTGAGGCAGGGACGCTGGCAGCCGGAGGTGGAGGCGTGGGCGGTGGAGACGGAGGCGCTGGAGATGGCACTGGAGGTGGAGGCCGGCGCGCTGGAGGTTGAGGCACTGGAGGTCGTGGCGCTGGAAGTGGAGGCTGCAACCGACGGGGCACGACCGTCAGGTCAAGGACCACTGCAGACTCCCCCTCCTCTGAGTCCCACCCCACGTCAAGAGTATGGAGAAACAATTTCAGTCATTTTCTTTGAGTTTGTCTGTTAACTTGATTATGCATTAAACATTTCATTGTGTAGCCATATTCAATTGATATGTTTTTCTGTTGGCAGCCAAATAAATGCTTAAGTGTGATTTACCGGGTGATTTAGATTAATCTTAATTTCCCAGAGGGGAAAATGTTTAATGTGGTCTAACATTATGAAGTGATCATCTGTGTTATCGTTCCCTGTTTTTGGTCCTAAATCAATCATAGCCTACCACAGAATGTGTGGAATGTTTGCTTTCCTCACAGCCACATAATACAGCATGTCCGTGTAGCCTACGCCAAATACAGGATGCACGAAACGTACAGTAGGCTACCTAAACTGTAGGAGCAATCAGACAAATGTAGGCTCGTGCAAATAGCTTACCTTCCGAAGATGATTTCCTTTCCTTGCGTGGACCTCACCAACAAGCACATGCACCTCCGTCTCTGAAAAGTTTCTCTTCTTTCTGCGTTTTTCCATAAACGTAATTGTCTTTCCTTTGCGCCACGCTATATTATGTCGGTTCCTTCCAGGTATCCACGTTGTGCGCTGTCATAGTTTTGACCATATATGGTTGAATTTGGGCGTGGAGAGGGCGGAACACGAGGCGCGTGCACGTCCGCTCTCTTCTACGACACCGTCGGATTTTTCTTTGAGGAATCGGCACAGCAGCGTGTACGACATGTTTGACAGATACCGACATGCGGTCTGTTTTCAGCGAATTTCGCTGTTGCTGGTTGTTGCTGCGTGCGTTCACTTCTTTTATTCGCTGGTGATATTAAGTGGAGAGCATGGTCGTATATAGACCTGGGGGCTCATTTATCAAAGAGCGTGTAAATTCAGGTGTAAAAGAGGGCGTACGACGAAAACGAGAAGAGGGCGGACTGCCGCGTACGACGAGCATATTTACACGCTTTTCGGATCTGTCAAACATGGCGTACACGCTGCTGCGCCGATTCCTCAATGATAAATCCGATGGTGTCGTAGAAGACAGCGGACGTGCACGCGCCTCGTGTTCCGCCCTCTCCACGCCCAAATTAAACCATATATGGTCAAAACTATGACAGTGCACAACGTGGTTACCCGGAAGAACCGACATAATATAGCGTGGAGCAAAGGCAAGACAATTACGTTTATGGAAAAACGCCGAAAGAAGAGAAACTTTTCGGAGACGGAGGTGCATGTGCTTGTTGGCGAGGTCCACGCGAGGAAACAAATCATCTTCGGAAGGTAAGCTATTTGTACTAGCCTACATTTGTCTGATTGCTCCTACAGTTTAGGTAGCCTACTGTACGTTTCGTGCATCCTGTATTTGGCGTAGGCTACACGGACATTCTGTATTATGTGGCTGTGAGGAAAGCAAACATTCTGTGGTAGGCTATGATTGATTTAGGACCAAAAACAGGGAACGATAACGCAGATGACCACTTCATAATGTTAGACCACATTAAACATTTTCCCCTCTGGGAAATAAAGACTCATCTAAATCACCCGGTAAATCACAGCATTTATTTGACTGCCAACAGAAAAACATATGAATTGAATATGGCTACACAATTAAATGTTTAATGCATAATCAAGTTCACAGACAAACTCAAAGAAAATGACTGAAATTGTTTCTCCAGACTCTGACGTGGGGTGGGACTCAGAGGAGAGGGAGTCTGCAGTGGTCCTTGACCTGACGGTCGTGCCCCCGCCGGTTGTAGCCTCCACCTCCAGCACCACGGCCTCCACCTCCAGTGCGCCGGCCTCCACCTCCAGTGCCATCTCCAGCGCCTCCGTCTCCGTCTCCACCGCCCACGCCTCCACCTCCGGCTGCCAGCGTCCCTGCCTCAAGGGTCCCTGAGGGCTGGCCTTCCTCTCAGACACTGTGCTGGAGGCTCATGACCCTAGAGGCCCAGAGGGACATGGCAGAAGGGATTGGCGCAGTTGTGCAGCAGTTGGTGGAGGTCACCACACTACACCACCAGAGCCAACAGGACATCCTCACTGCACTTCATTCCCACACATGCTGTCACGGACCTCACACAGTCACTCACTACCACACTCACGGACCTCACACATTCACTCACAAACGCACTCACACACCTCACACAGTCACCCACCATAAAATAAATAAAATGGTAACAATGTGAACCTTACTTGTTTGTGTCTTCATAGCGGACGCATGACCTCTGTGCGGGCCCTTTGGCCCCGCTGGTAACCCTCATGACGGGGAGGGGGCTGAGGGCTTGGGTCCTCATTTTGTGGTGGGGTCTTGACTGGTTCTCATTCTTATCAGCTTTGAATATATATCTTGGCAAACAGAACACAGGATGATGTACAAGAAGGGGACAGATACCTAGTGAAAGTACTATTGGTTGCTAGTAAAAAGACAATAATGAGGGCTTGGTAGGTGGAACCCCCAACCAAGGAGCAGTGGCTGGGTGTTGTGGAGGAGGTTTATGTTATGGAGTTCACGCATGCATTGAGGATTAAGTTTGAAGGGAGATGGGGAAAAATGGATGGATTATAGAAGCAAGTGTGATGATACCACTAATATTGAAATTGTAATATTTGAGTAAGAGAAAAAAGCTGCATGGATGGAAGTACCCATAAGCTGTTATTGTAAGTTTTTATGTTTTATTGTATTGTCGTTGTATGGATGGAAAATGCTCATAAAGATTAAAGTAAAAAAAAAAAAGAATATGTATCTTAGATATGCACACACCAACAAGCCAGCCGTCACGCGCAGCGCCTGCCTCCAGTCTAGCCCCTACCCTGCTGTGCGCCAGGATGAATGAGTCATGCGTGGAGCCAGGCCACCGTGCCACTACACTTGTGATGAGCATGTCGGCGTCACATATGATTTGGGTATTTATAGTGTGCACATTTTTGCGATTCACATAGACGTATTCATTCACTGATGGTGCCCTTATGTGGGTGCAGTCGCCATCGCCGTCACCTCTTTGGAGTTCTATCTCGGCCAGTAGGCCGAGTAGCGCCGGATTCATTTAGGCTCGCATTACGCACAGGAGGACTGTCATTTATATGCTTACCAAACAGCAAACAGGTCCACATGATCACATATTAATGACAATCTAATTGGTCAATTATTGCCGTTTGTTGGAGTGCCTGCATTAGGTGTGCGCATAGGTTAAGTTTGGGGAACAAATCCATATCGGACCATTAATAAGCCGGTTAGAGGACACGATCTTGCATTGAGATATATGTTTGTGCTGAATTGGGCTATTAGCCTACATGATTGTGCGTTCATAAATATTCGCTCTTATTCTCTCCATCAAACATTGGAATTCACCGACGCACCACCTGCGTCGCCAGTTCCCCCTGTGTTCAAAAAGGGTGTAAAAACTCGTCTAAATCGGTACGGCAAGTTGAGAGGTGTCCTACAAAAGCGCGTAGAAAGGCGACTAAATATCCACCCTTTTTGCTTGATAGATCGCGCCTGAAATCGTGGAAAAGGCCGTGGAAAAGAAGGCGTACCTCAATGATAAATGAGGCCCCTGGTCCAGGGCGATATCCAACAGATATCCAACGCCCTGTTACTCTCAAAGCAATTGACCTATGAATGCGCTTCCTCGGCCCGCTCGTCCGAGTCTACAGACAAAACCGTTTCGTTACTCACCAAAGTAAAAACATCGTTGGAAAGATGACAGCCTTTTCTCCTAGGTGGCTACAGTTTGAAAGCAAATGTGTACACTTAAATGGTTAATATCCACAGTGCATCGACTGTCTTCTTCTACCGGCGATTCAGCACTCTCCCCTTTGTTTAGCCTACTCACTGCTGCCGCCCATGTTGGGGATGATGCATTACATTACATTATTTACATGTTTTAAAGTAAACAATTTCCCATAGTTAATAACTCAGCGTAAATGTTCTCTCGCCAATCAGATACATCAACGCGAGTCTCTCAACACCATTTAAGATGTAATGCATCATCCTGCTTTCACTCTCCCTCTCTCTCTCTCAGCCAGAGGAACCTCTTGCATATCTTTCTCTCTCCTGTCCTTAATCTGAAGTTCTGGTGTCGTTGTGTTTCTCCCCAACTAGCTACGTATAAACACTCTATACAGTATTTGCACTTGTAATACAGGTGTGAGAATCCTTTTTAATGTTTGTCTCTTTTTTTTTGTTCTCCTGCTCTGTGTGCCCATTCACCTACACCTCCCAGATCTACCTCAACAAGCACCTCAAGAGGAGCCATGACAACCTCTACGTCTGTCTCTCTCGTCTCTCAAACAGACAGATCAGACCAGAGATTCACTCCTCCTCCTCTCAATCACTCCCTATCATCACCTCCAACACCCCCCTCACCCCAGCTCCCGCCCAGAGACAGAGAGACACAGACAAGCCAAGACCGTACCACTGTGAACAGTGTGGGAAGAACTTCACTAAGTCAGGACATTTAAAGACACACCAACGTGTTCATACAGGAGAGAAGCCATACCACTGTGACCAGTGTGGAAAGAACTTCACTACGTCAGGAGATTTAAAAACACACCAGCGTGTTCATACAGGAGAGAAGCCATACCACTGTGACCAGTGTGGAAAGAACTTCACTACGTCAGGAGATTTAAAGACACACCAGCGTGTTCATACAGGAGAGAAGCCATACCACTGTGTCCAGTGTGGAAAGAACTTCACTATGTCAGAACATTTAAAGATACACCACCGTGTTCATACAGGAGAGAAGCCATACCACTGTGACCAGTGTGGAAAGAACTTCACTACGTCAGGAGAGTTAAAGAAACACCAGCGTGTTCATACAGGAGAGAAGCCACACCACTGTGACCAGTGTGGAAAGAACTTCACTACGTCAGAACATTTAAAGATACACCAGCGTGTTCATACAGGAGAGAAGCCATACCACTGTGACCAGTGTGGAAAGAACTTCACTACGTCAGGAGATTTAAAGACACATCAGCGTGTTCATACAGGAGAGAAGCCATACCACTGTGACCAGTGTGGAAAGAACTTCGTTACGTCAAAACATTTAAAGATACACCAGCGTGTTCATACAGGAGAGAAGCCATACCACTGTGACCAGTGTGGAAAGAACTTTGCTGCGTCAGGAAATTTAAAGAGACACCAGCGTGTTCATACAGGAGAGAAGCCATACCACTGTGACCAGTGTGGAAAGAACTTCACTACGTCAGGAGATTTAAAGACACACCAGCGTGTTCATACAGGAGAGAAGCCATACCACTGTGACCAGTGTGGAAAGAACTTCACTACGTCAGGATATTTAAAGACACACCAGCGTGTTCATACAGGAGAGAAGCCACACCACTGTGACCAGTGTGGAAAGAACTTCACTAAATCAGAACATTTAAAGATACACCAGCGTGTTCATACAGGAGAGAAGCCATACCACTGTGACCAGTGTGGGAAGAACTTCACTCATTCAACAAACTTAAAGACACACCAGCGTGTTCATACAGGAGAGAAGCCATACCAGTGTGACCAGTGTGGAAAGAACTTCACTACGTCAGGATATTTAAAGACACACCAGCGTGTTCATACAGCAGAGAAGCCATACCACTGTGTCCAGTGTGGAAAGAACTTCACTACGTCAGAACATTTAAAGATACACCAGCGTGTTCATACAGGAGAGAAGCCATACCACTGTGACCAGTGTGGAAAGAACTTCACTACGTCAGGAGATTTAAAGACACACCAGCGTGTTCATACAGGAGAGAAGTCATAGCCATAGCCTTAGGACTGGATTACACTACTGAGTTTTTCTGGAGGCAGATCGATATGTCCGGGGCCACGTTTTGGTGCTTGAAATCCGGAGATGCGTTCTAGTGTAATAAGCAGATCCGGAGGCCTTCGAGAAAAAAAAACTATAGGAATAGGGTTTCATTGTAACTGAAGACATTTCACTGTATTCCATGTTTACATGTTCCCCCCAAAAAGTAGACACTTCAAATCATAACCTACATAAGAATAGACACCTCAAACAATAATATTCTCTTGTTCAAAGAAAAGTAACTAGCAAAAATTGAAAATATTTTTATTGAGCTATAGCTATATAAGATATATATTGAGGTATGCTGCTACACGTGTGGGTAGACTCCCCAGCTCAGCCTTTCCTGTTCCTGACCAAATATCACCTTGATCACACCTGTCTGAACTTCCCAGCACTCCTGCCTTTTTCTTTTTCAATAATATCTCTATTCAATACTCAAATACAGTCCAAATGTTCCGATATATAGTCCTTACAATCATTTAGTTTTAAGTCCTTCATCCATTCCCTCACGATATCTCCCGTATTACGATGAGACTTGATAATAATTATTAATATCTATCAGGGTATGTGAATGTTTTTACGAATATGCCAACTGTCTGTCCCGCATGGTGTAGTTCTAAAACATCACCATCAAGAGATGAATAAGCCTACTATTTTAAATCGCACCACAGATATGGGCAAACATGATTTAGGTTACCTATTAGGCCAGTAAAAGGAGATGTTTGCTTTTGCTAAAGAACCCCGCAAATATGTTATACAGTTTAATCTGGAATAATATTCTGAAATCAGATCTGTAATCATTCTACAAGCAATTGGTTTATTCAGGTGTGAGCCAATGATCTAAATAGGAATTGGATATGGAGTTTGGATTACTGGAGAAAATTAAAAGAGGAACATGAGGAAGATCCTTGGTGAACTGAATAATACGGCAGGCCTTATCCTATAGGCCTATGGAATGCTGCGCGCAAGGATGACGTTGGGTGAATGGATGGACTTAATTTCGTCCTCTTGGTCAAAGTCGATTGCTTTAAAAACATGAAAGAATAAAACAAAAAATACTGCAACACAAAGTAGATGAAATGGTGATTGCAAAGGGACTGTTTAAATAAATTCCAATATACCTGGTTGAGTTCATGGCTTACAACTGTATCTCTTTGGAAGATTGGATCTAGATTGGAATAAGTAGCCTAACTTTTTGGATTTGAGATTATTTTAAAAGCAGTGGATGCGCACCAGACATGGAACACAAACTGGGATGGAAATGTATTTGTTGTGACTGTTGGGATTGGTTGGATGGCTGGACAGCTGCATTTTAAACTCTAACCCTTACTTTTCAGAATGTTTTTTTTTCATTAGCCTTTTTAATAAACATTGTGTAACCTGAGAGAGGTACTGTAGAGAGTGTGTTCATTTGTGTGCCTGCCTCAGTATCCAAACCTGGACTGACCTCACCTCGGTATCCAACCCTGGACTGACCCCCCCATAGTATCCAACCCTGGACTGACCCCCCCCTCAGTATCCAACCCTGGACTGACCCCACCTCAGGATCCAACCCTGGACTGACCCCACGTCAGTATCCAACCCTGGACTGACCCCACCTCAGTATCCAACCCTGGACTGACCCCCCATTCGTATCCAACCCTGGACTGACCCTCCCTCAGTGTCTCTGCATGCCTCTTCCATTGCTCCCAGGGAGAGTGATGCGGGTATATGGTTGGTGTTCATAAACCTTCCAATGCCAAAGTGAAAATAATTCCTCAATGGGACTGAGGAATGGGGAGTAAGGGGGTAACGGTGTATCCACCTGTGAAGTTATGTATGTTGGTTGGTGAACCAGTCCCAGACCAGAGCAGCCCGGTGGAAACTAACATGATCCCACATGACAACAAACCTGGGCTGCTCTGCTCCATCCTGTACAACTGCATTATATAGAGCACCAGATATGTCATTGTGAGTGGAGTTCACTTCTAAAGCATAGAGCGCTTTACAATATCTTCTCTCATCCACTCACCAATGGTGGCCAGCTGGTGTTAGCCTGCTCTTTGGGATAAATTAGTGTCTTACTCAAGAACACGTCAACGAAGCAGAGGAGATAGCTGGAATTGAACTGGAGGCTCCCAGACGGCTACTCTACCTCCTGAGTTGCTGCCGCCCCCTCAGAACGTGATCATGTGTGCAGTACTGGATGGACCTAGGGTGGCATGGTGATGGAGAACTCCTTGCAGATGTAGGAACCTCTTGAAAATGTTTTCAGCCCTCAAAGGCCAAATGTAGATTTTTGCAGGGTGATTATCAACAATCTAGTAATTATATTCTGTAAACCAAGGCATGTTTAAATGATTTTATTGTGAGCTCACAAGGTATGTCTGATCTCCAGAGCAGGGATATCAGAGTACAAATGTGTGGTCAGAAAACAATGAGTCTCATACTTCAGCCAAAATGACCTCATCTTAAGACCTCCTCCTCCTTATCTCTCTGGGCTAGTGGAAAGGGCTCCCCCTCCCCCAACTTAACATTCTTGAAGCTCACAGACCAGCTCCCACACACCACAAAACACTGATTCTTCTTCCAGGAACACAAGGTGATATTTCCCGCACGCTGCCCAGGGACATTCACAACAGCTCTTTGTCCTGTAACATCTGGGCCCTGACGCCTGGTTTTAGATAGATTGAATCCAGCTTCATCAATGAAAATGAGGTCATGACGCTGTGCAGCTGAGCCAAATACCACCAATAGGCCGTTCACACCTCTCATATTGAAATGAATGGAATGCACAAGAACAAGAGCCCTGGATCAGGTCCAAATCCAGCCAGCTTGCTAATAACACCACCAGCTAACATTAACTAGCCAACTTCAGATAGAAATCTAACCAGGTAGATATGAATAGGCTATTGCAGGATCTTGACTAGTCGTAACGTTAGAAGACCATAAACGCAAATGAAAACGCAAGTGCTCATTTTACCATACTTTAGAAAATAAGTACCCTAACACACCCTATAGAACATGTAATCTATGGGCTGCAGCTATTGAGTCTGGGAGAAATTATAATAGGCACAAATCCTTATTAAATCCATTTGCATCAAATCCTTATTTCCTGTCCTATACCATTGTGCCACACACCTGATTAATCACTTCCATCCAATAGTACAGGACAGGAAATAAATATGCCTGTAGAATTTCAGGAAGTAGTAGAGCTTGTGCAAAGAGCCTATTGTCAAACAGTACTTCAGGAACTGTAAATCACACAAGTCAACTGCTGGCACGTTGCATGTCTGTGACTGATAAATCGTCAATGACGTGTAAATGGTTGAAATTCATGTTGAAATGAAGTCCCCTCTTTTCCATTGCAACTATAGCAGAGGCCGTTATTCGCATAACAGTTGACCGTGTTTGCGTTCTTCACTGACAGAGAGAGAGAGGGGGATAGAGAGGGAGAAAATGAAAAGATTTCATCAAACAAAGCTCAGCTTTGGAAAGCGAACTGTTGAGGACAAGATCAAAAAGAAAGAGGTGATGATGGTGGTACACTGCCTACTCTTTACTTAACATGATGGGAAAAGCACATTGACGGGATAAATTGTATGTCTGTATATAGATAAACAAATAGACAGGTATGTAGGTGTGTATAAATATACACAATATGCATGATTATGTTCGGTTAAAAATATATAATTTGTTGACAGGAAACCAAGAGGTACAAGAGAGTGGAAGAGAGGGGACAGGAGGAGAGGACATAGAGATGAGAGGTGAGATACCTGATGTTAGCCAAAGAGACACTACATTAGGTTAGATCCTGGCAAGTTTAAAAAATAATGTGGATGGATGGATGGGTGGGTGGGTGTGTGTGTGTTTGTAGCTTATGTTTATGTTTTGTTAATTTGTGGACAGGAGATGAAAATGGACACCACGGTGGAGGAGAGGTGACAGGAGGAGACCAGCATGGACAAAAGACAGGAGCAGAGGTGACAGGAGCAGACCAACATGGACAAAAGACAGGAGGAGAGGTGACAGGAGGAGACCAACATGGACAAAAGACAGGAGCAGAGGTGACAGAAGGAGACCAGCATGGACATCAGAGTGGAGGAGGCCAGGCTGGGAGAGAGGTGACAGGAGGAGCTAGTCTCATGTTTCTTATAGATGGTGTGTTCTCATCAACATTCACTTAAGTTGTGTCCTCTCTGGATGATCTCCACTGCTCTCAGTTAAAGATGATATTAATCCAATATGATGTGTGTTCTTTATAGATCTAGCCTCTTAATTCTGCTCTCAAAGTGCACCAGATTGAAGCACCACAACTAAATGACCTCGGTATTACAAAAATCCTGTGTACGGCCCTGGTCCTGAATGTTTCAGAGGGCAGATGATAACCTCCTTCTAAGCAAGGAGCCGGTGTTCATAATTCTGTCTGCATCACTACATTGAGGGGACATTTTGGTTGTACCGTCTGATCACAACACTAACTGTTCTAATTTTTAACCTATCTGTCTACATATCTATCTGTCTGTCTGTCTCTCTCTATCTTTCATTGTCTGCCCCTATTTTATTATTGTATCCGAGGCTTCACGTTTGGTGATGGGACCTCAGTGGGTGAGAACAGACATGCTGAATAGACATAAAGATCTAGGCATGGGCAGCATCTTTCCATCCATTTAAAAATAAATATGTATTATTTTATGCCAACCTACATTCAGTCTAGCCCTAACCCTAACCTCTAAGAGTGCAGGAAGTGTCGGCCAGCTGTGTCATGTGTGTGTGTGTCTCCATTCTCAGCGTCTGTACATCGAGTTTGATAGTTCACCTGGGCCAGCAGACTAAGCAGAGCCTCGACCCAAACAAGGTGTCCTGAATGGTCTCCCAGGTCCGCCTTGTACAACTGAACTGTCAGCCCAGTGTTTCAGTGTGGTCTACAAGCTATTCAATAAAACCTGGAGAAAATGATCTATATCTTGTCTTTACACTTACAGCACACATGCTGCACAAATGATGACCTTAATTGTATGACACTTGTTTTTTAAAATGCACAAGGGTATCTCTAACTTGGCTAGACTGTGGATGTGGTGACTAGTCCAGGCCAGTCAGCATGGTATAAGCTGCATACAGGTGAGCAGAAGCTGAAACGCTTGTTCCTTGGCTAGGACCAAGGCAGCTTGCCAGCAGGGTCAGGCCTGTGCCGGGAGGTCAGTACATTAGAACCCCCTTAGGCGGGCTGTATGTATCCTAGGTTCTCAAACTTATATTTGTGGTATAGAAAGGTAGAACTTGCTTGGTTGGTTATGCAAGTGTGTGTGTGTGTGTGGTACTGTTGATTTTCCTCCACACTCCTCTCTCAGCCACATGTTTCCCCTATGTGGATCTGAAAACAGTGATAGTGATTAAATTAGGTTGCTAAGAGAACTGCTAGTCACCAGAAGCATTCAAGAACATAACCCGTGCTGGAATACTAGTGTATGAACAAATCAATACAAGTAGAGCACATCTACTGACAGGCTGGCTGAATGACTGGAAGACTGACTTGGGACCTCCACTGAGGGCATCCCAGTCCTGGCTATGGATCAGTAGGCTAGTGATGCTCCCCTGCCCCTGGGCTAGTGTAGACCATTGCTAGCCTCTACCCACAAGCCAGTACATTGATCATAGGCCTACTAAGAGAATACCAAGGGGAGTCTTGGTAAGGCTTTTATCAGGGAGGTTGATGGATTACATCTTTCAAGCTACATGATTTGCATTAAAAATATAATCTCTCACACACAGTCATGTAATCCAGTCAATCTAACTCCATAACAAATTGCATTAGGCCTACGTAACTAGCAAGCTAGCAAACTGTCTCTGATTGGCCAAAGTAGAAATTGATTGACAGTTGACCCGCCCCCTGGAAGTCTCTGGGCCTGCAGAGATACACACTTGGGGAAATTGAGTGGTCTTCTACGGGGCAATAAAGTGGGATCTCTGTATAAAAACGCCTAATGAGAAGCAGGGGGCTTGATACCACAAGGGAACATGCATAATGGGTGGGGGACAACATGTTTACATGTGTACAGTACTTGTTGTTGTTGGCAACCCCGCCCCAACAGCGGACCTAGGACTACAACTGGCTAAATTGGCTCTGATTGAGAGACCTGTGCCACTGATGGTTTCCATCTGCCTCGTTAGTATGTGTACAGTATTTCTAGCCTACATGTACAGTAGCTCCCATCTTGTTCTTTGTCTGTTCCATTTGCTGTAGCTGTGCATAGTCCCTGGTGTTTCCCGTGCCATCTTGTAAGTCTGTAAGTTTATAAGCTCTGTCTTCTCTTCTTCACTTGTCGAGTGTATACCGTGGTTTTATTGTTTGGTCTTTGGTTTTGTGAAAACTGCTCTAACCTCAATGCACCTGTGACAGTTACATGCAGCCCTTGTGATTAAGTCAGTATGAAACCATCTACCGGCAAACACCGCCTCTTCATATGTGCACGCGCTCATAGCTAGATTAGATCAGCTGGGTCGAGTTAACGAGTTGATAACCACCTTCGTGGTTCCGTTTATCCGTGATGCGGTTGTCTCGTTTACTCGAGCGAGAAGTTTAACTGGATGTGTTGAACTAGTTTCGCGCGTGCACATATAAAGAGGCGGGGTTTGCCGGTTTGGCCAATCACAAACATGGAGCGATCTAGATCCGCCTACTTCACACAAGAGGAGCAGACGCTCATTCAGAAATATGAAGACTACAAACATTATTATTCTGGCCAAGAGTAACACGGTTGCTGCAACTAAAGCGAGGAAGGAAAGCTGTCTGAGTGTTTGAATGCGTAAGTTAATAGGCTTATCAATATTACATTTAATTAATATAGCTGTTTGGTCAATAGCCATATAACTTGCTACATGCCCCATGATGAACGGACTATGCTGGCCTAGATGTGACGTTTGCATGCCTTAACATGAATGAGTTGCATAGATGTAACGTTAGGACTATTCTTATATATACCTTCAGTGCAAACCCGGGAAATGGAAAACGTTCATGGGAGCAAGTGAAGAACAAACATAAAAACATAATCCAAACCGGTAAGTAGCCTAGGCATAGGCCTACTTGAATTTCTCCAATAAACAGCCTACATGGTTGTAATGTTTAATACAAAAATCACTGTTTTAGGATGATGTTCTGTAGTGTACAAAGGCATATAGAACAATTACAATTCCTTTTATATTGCTTGAAGCCAATAGGAAGAAAAATGAGTCCAGAAAGACTGGAGGAGGCCCTGCTCCAAAGGACTACACCCCTGCTGAGGAGCTGGCCCTCTCCAACAACGAGGGTCGCCCTGTGATGGACGGGGTGAAGGGGGGGGTCTCCTCCGACCCTGGTGCCAGTTGCAGCTCCCAACAGTATGTACAGGGTAGGTATTTCAATTACTCAATAATAAAATACAGGGTTGCTAATGAAACGAATCACAATTTCATTGCAAACTTTTATTAATAATAGTCATTGTGTGAGTAAGTAGTAAGATTGCATTAACTTTCACTACAGTCCATGGGGATACTCTGGTGTTGCTGCCACCACCCACACGCACAGCCCAGTCCCATACATGGGTAACAGTGGAGGCAACCTGTCATATAGCCTACACTGGCATGTAATCTGTGGACACGTATGTATTAAATACACCATTGACATATTTTCTTCCCATCAGTTGGAGTCAGTAGACGACGCTACAGTGTCTGTATGCTCAGAGAGAGCATTGGAGGCTCTGACACAGAGGGTGAGTGTGGACATTTGACTGGAACTGAGTTGCATTGGGATGGGACACAATTGGTTCTAGTGCTCCCTATCTATAGATGACTCAATTGCTTCCATCGCTATGATGTTCCGTCTCCAGGAAGAGGCCATTTACCCATCACCTGAGCCCATAGCCTCCACATCTAGGGCCTTCACTTCTAGGCCCTATTGTCATAGGCCGCTGAGGCGATCACAAGGGGTAAAGTATGAAGCCTAATTCAAACAGGGTAGTCAAATGTTGCAGTTGCATCTTAAGTGAGCCTGGCCAAGGGACTGCTCTTGTTAAACCAAGTGTGTGTGTGTTTCAGGTTGGAGCAGACAATGTGAGGGCCCTGTACAAGTGGCAGCTGGAGGTAGACATACGCCTGAAAGAGGCTGACATCCTCCTAAAAGAGAAGCAGCGGCTGAAAGTGAGCCTGGAGATTAAGAAACTGAGGCTGGAGGTGGAGAAACTGGAGTATGAAAAGAAGGTATATCAGTAAGAAAGGCGTCATGGTCCCGGCATGGTTGACAATTCAACTAACATGTCTCTCTCTTTGTTTCTAGCAACGAGAGGACATCTGAGTTACATTTCAATAAAAAGTTGTTACTTCACAAAATGCCTCCTGTTCAATGTTCATGCAAAAAATTGCTGAGTGATGGCCTCTCACAGCCCTGCCAGTAGGGTAATCCAAAGTGATGGGGTCCACGACATCAGGGGGTTGCATGGTGACCGGTGGGGCTCTCTCCTTCCTAATGCCAGCTATGTTGTGGAGTACAACACATGCCGACACAATTTGTCAGGCTCTCTCTGGGGCCACCCTGAGCCCGCGCAGGCAGCTGAAGCGGGCTTTCAGAACCCCAAAAGCCATCTCTATCCTGACCCTCGTCTTGGTAAGGGCCACATTGAATGTGTTTTGTGGCTCTGGGTTAGGATAGGGTGTCATCAAGAAGGGCATGCACGCATACCCCCTGTCCCCAAGCAGCACTCCATTGAAAAGCCCTGAAGAGGAATATTGCCATGGTCAGTATCGCACATGCATTGTGGGAAATAACATGAGAAACACTATGTAGGCTACAGTTGCCATACCTTGCTCAAACTTGTGGCACAGTGTAGACTCCCTAAAGATCCGGGAGTCATGCACTGACCCAGGCCACTTCGCATCAAGGCTGGTGATCATGCCGTTGTGGTCACATCATCTGCAAAAGTATTTGTGGTTCACAACATAAGACCATAGAATTCAAAGTGAATGTAGCATGTGAAGCATTGACTGAATTACTGCTACATGTCTGCTGACTATTTATTATTGAATGAACACAGGGACTGCACTAGACTGTTGATGGTGCGGGGGGGAGTATGATGGTTTCTTTTTTGATATGATGTGATGATGTATAGTTGATTCTGTGCTGCTCCTGTTGACACTAATTTGGTTGTACATGTGCTTTTCTCATAATGACATTGAATTGAATTTGGAAGGTGATATTTATTGATGTGAATATTTCCATATGTGCCATGAAGGAATTAACTTTCATCAGCTCCTACAACAATCATATCAAGGAATGAGTAGGCCAAATACTGAAGTGTCTTTACCTGCACATTGATGCTATGAAATGACTTGCGCTTCACATAATCCCCCTCATTTTCTCCAAGGGTGGCGGAGATTGGGATATGTGCAGTGGCGATTTTACATTAGGGGCAGGTGGGGCAGTGCCCCACCAGAGGTGGCGCTGTTGTGCAAGATGCATCTTAGCCTACAACTGTGTTTCGGAAAAATCTAATTTATAATTAATACAAAATAGTGATTCAGTGGTTAAAATAGCATGTATACATATAATAAACCTGACTGACACTATGTATAGTGCTGTTTTGCAGTTATTCCCTTTGTATGAGTGTGTCACAGACTGCTCTGACTCGGCAGAGGGGCACCGAAGCGTTCTCCCCTACTGTTGCTATAGCGACAATGTGAGCGTGGTCGGGAGTAATGTGAAAAAATATCACGCAGATTTCATTGGGTGGAGGGGCAGAAAAGTCTCTGCCCCAACGAAATCTACCTGGCAACAGGTTTAGCCAGGGAATAATGAAACAACGTTGATCAAAGTTGAACTACTGGGTCACCGTCATTGTCGATGTCGATCTACGTTAGCCAATGCTGCTAGCTAAAGTTTTGTAGAGATTTAAAGTGTTTTCAGGTGCAACAAAAATGAATAGTGTAGATTATTTGTTGAATGTGCGGTTTAGTACATTGAAACTGGAAGAGAAACTGGAAATAAAACGTTTAGGGCCACACCGACCAGAAGAATTGGTGCTGCTTCGGGAACTTTTCAACATTAAAGAGAATCAAAACATTCGCAAGAAACACAATGGGACAACAGCGACTGAACGCCCTGGCTATGCTTTCCATTGAAAACCCGTTCATCCAGGGACAAATTGACTTCAACAGTAAAGTCATCGAGAGGTTTGCGCACGCAAAGAACCGCCGCGCTACCTTCCTATTCAAGTGAGCTGCATTGGTGAGTTCATCTTTGTGCGTGAGTGTGTGCGCGCGCGCGCGCATATCGGTTCGTATGGCGATTCTGTTGCACCTCTGATAGCATAGTTTGTTGGACATGATGACTAATGTGGACAGTGCGCCGTCACTGTAGTAGACTATTTGGCTGTGATATAAGTGGAGTACTAGGTTATGCGTAGTGCCCAGGTCTGATGGGCGCACTTGTCACTTTCAGAACCCTGGACCGGGCATGCGCTCTCTTATGGGTCTAATTAGCCTACTCTGCGTGTGTTAATGTGTCGTTATCTTTGTGTGTTGTAGCCTCTGCTCTGATGTACCTACCGTAGACTAATTGGCTACCTTTAGTTCTTGTGATGGTGACGTAATATAAAACTGCCCCTCCAGAAATGCCATGCTAAAATCGCCACTGGATATGTGTGCAGTCTATAGCACTGATCACTCTGGGGAAACCAATGCAAAGAGTGGGCAGCATTGGCTACAACAGTAAACGTCATATTGGTTTACAGTAGGCTATATCAAGTAGGTTCTTACCTGCCATTTCATAAAAGCCCTCTTTTATGGACTGCATGGGCAAGTGGCCTGGGAAGGTGACAAACGCGTCAAGCAGCTATAAGGGCAACGACCACCTTGCGTATTGCGCGACAGACCGTGTTCTTACTCAGGTTTTCTGCATCGCCGACAGCATCCATGTAGCTACCTGTAGCAAGAAACCGCAAAGCAATACATACAGTCTGTGGGACTGTAAGCGCATGACTTGACTGTAGCTACATGTGGCTCAAGCAGCTGACAGATATAAATGATTCCTTCTGCCGAAAATCGGTATCTTTCATATAAATAGTCATCCGAAAACTCTAATGGGTTTTGTCGGTCCTTAAATACTCTCGCCTTCCTTAGAGACCCTCTAACTATTCGCGCACCGAGCTCCACGGGATCCTCTAAGAAAGGACAAGCCATTTTCCGCATGTATTGACTGGTTGATACCGGTGTTTTTATAGCGTCGAGCCGTAATCTGGAACTTAACCTGCCACCGAGCAGGTAGCTCGCCAGCATAATGGCGATATAACGCGGTGAAAAGAGATCCACCTTCGTGATACGGATGAACCAGTCTTGAACCTGAAGTTATCGCGATAACCCCGTAATCCAGCTTCGTAGTACAGGGCTCAGCTAATGACCAGCTAAGGTTTGTAGCTGGTTCTAGCTGGATTTACCAGAAGGGTTTGAGCGCCATCTACCTGTATTGAGGTCATTGTGTCACACATTGGGCACAATTTGATATAAACCACCCAGCGGCCACAGGGAGCTGTGTGCACATTTTGAATGGGCACTGTGGCACCTAGTATCAAGTACCCCCAAATAGCAAACATGTAATTTAATGTAATTTATTGCTTTATAAATGTTCTTAGCTGTTAGACAAACATACTCCAGGAGCTTGCTCGATCGCCTTGTTGAGAGGGGTCAGGGAAGAATTTTTACAGCTCACTTATCTGGCCCCCAGGTGATTACTGTTTTTTTGCTTCACTCTGGAATATGTAGGGGTGGGTCGTATATCCACCTCCCTTGTTCTCTGTAAAGCTCATTGTGTTGCCTCTGGGTATGAAATGCGCTATATAAATATAGCTTTGATTGATTGATTGATTGATTGATTGATTGATTGATTGATTGATTGATTGATTGATTGATTGATTGATTGATTGATTGATACAAATGGCTCAATCTAAGCGGAACCGACACGATGGCTGCAGATTTGGTCCGCGCCATCTTGGACTGCGAGACATCTTGGGGTGAATGCAAGGATTCGAGCTCATGCACCAACCACAACTCTACTTCTGAGAAGCTGGAGCTGTTACCACGAACCTAGCCTGGTCCACCAACACTGCACTGCACTGTAGGTTGACACTGAGTGCCCATGTATTCAAGGGCTGCCAGCTGGCAGAATGGGAGTCGCTGCACACTCTAGCTCCGATGCAAAATATTTATTTAGGTTTCCGACTTTGTTTGTACTGCAAAACCAAGCCTGGTTAAACAGACAGCTTTTCCCTGCTAGATTTACAGTTATTTTATCTGTCCCCAACCTCACCCCTCTCTAGGGTACTGTAGACTAAGACCAAGTTCCACTGATTGTCACACACCTGAGTGTGTGAAATTTGTTCTCCGCATTTGACCCATCCCCTGGGGGAGCGGTGAGCAGCAGCGGTGCCGCGCTCGGGAATCGTTTGGTGATGTAGCCCCCCAATTCCAACCCTTGATGCTGAGTGCCAAGCAGGGAGCCAATGGGTCCCATTTTTATAGTCTTTGGTATGACTCGGCCAGGGATCGAACCCAAAACCTCACAGTCTCTGGGCGGACACTCTACCACTAGACCACAGAGCTGGTATATAACAACCTCACCCCTCTCTAGCGTACTGTAGCTTCTATTCCACCACAGTCTCTGGCATGTGTGTACATAAGGCTGCATCTCCTTTCTCTTCCTCTTCTGAGTGAACACTTGTTGACGTCCCCTCATGGATCTGAAAGGGATGAACAGGTATAAGAAAGTGTCAGATCACTCTAAATAGCCATTGCATGTGTGGGCACAAGTGGACAGTTGAGGGTGAAGTGTTATGAACTGTTGGGAAAAGCTGCCCTGACTGACCATCCCTAAGGTGTTCTGATGCCAGGTGTACTTGTGGGCATCCTTGTGTTCGAACATGGTGTTTGTTATGGACAAACCGTGACTAGCACAGAAGTCCAACAACAAAGATAATAAATCTAGTAATTATATTCCGTAAACTGAGGCACGTTTCAATGATTTTATTGTGAGCTCACAAGGTATGTCTGATCTCCAGAGCAGGGATATCAGAGTACAAATGTGTGGTCAGAAAACAATGCGTCTCATACTTCAGCCAAAATGACCTCATCTTAAGACCTCCTCCTCCTTATCTCTCTGGGCTAGTGGAAAGGGCTCCCCCCCTCCCCCAACTTAACATTCTTGAAGCTCACAGACCAGCTCCCACACACCACAAAACACTGATTCTTCTTCCAGGAACACAAGGTGATATTTCCACCACGCTGCCCAGGGACATTCACAACAGCTCTTTGTCCTGTAACATCTGGGCCCCGACGCCTGGTTTTAGATAGATTGAATCCAGCTTCATCAATGAAAATGAGGTCATGACGCTGTGCAGCTGCGCCAAATACCACCAATAGGCCGTTCACACCTCTCATATTGAAACGAATGGAATGAACAAGAACAAGAGCCCTGGATCAGGTCCAAATCCATCCAGCTTGCTAATAACACCACCAGCTAACATTAGCTAGCCAACACCAGATATAAATCTAAGCAGGCAGATATGAATAGGCTACAGCAGGATCTTGACTAGTCTAATGCTAGAAGGCCATGAACGCAAATGAAAACGGATCATGGATCCCTTTACCTGCCCCAAGTCCTCATTTCACCATACTTTGGAAAGTACCCTAACACACCCTATAGAACATCTCATCTATGGGCTGCAAGGATTGAGTCTGAGAGAAATAATAATAGGCACAAATCCTTATTAAATCAATTTTAATCCATTGCTTTTATCTATAGCAAGATTGATAATGCTCTCCTAAAGCTATAATCAAAGTTTTGATGATTGAGGCCCAATTTAGGAACTCAAATAGGATTGAGTCCACCCAAGAAAAAAAATTTACAAAACGAATAATTCCCTTTATTTGACAAACCAATCATAGCCTACATACCAGTGATTATACCAATATGAGATCATTTTAAGATCAATGGAAGGTGTTTGCATAGTCCTTGAACTGCTCCCTTCTTTTCTCCTCCAGATCCAGGTACCTAAGAAGACAGTTTCAGTTGCTGGTGATTTAGACTGTTGGCACTTATAGTTAGAATGAGGAGGCCTTCAGGTTTTCAATAGAGCTGAAGATGGAGAGCAGACACATTCACACTTGGGAACCATCTAGTCTACGTATTGTCTGGCTGAAGTGGTCGTCAGTAGTCTTGTGTTCACACCTCTCATATTCAAATGAATGGAACGAAGTAGCCCTGATCCAGGACCAGGACTAAAGAACAAGAAGAGACTGTGCCTTTTTATCTGTGGAAAACAAGGAGGAACATGGTCAGCACTGGACATTCAATATAAGACCTCACATAAATGAAGAGGTCACGCATAATGCATGTCAGAATAATAATGTCATAGTAATGTCAGAACTGGTCCCTACCATTACTGTACTATATGCTATGGTCGGGTTATGTGTTCTTAACAATGTCCAGTAGGTGGCAACAGAGGTTCACCTAAGCACTACTACTTGTTAATCACCTAGGTAGATATAGCAGTGCAGTGTCAGTTAGTCAGTGATGGCCATGCCCTGTAATGCACTTCTCCAAAGTATATCAGTAAACGTCAGTAAATGGTTACGCCGCTGTCCGACCTTGATTAAGTAATATAGTACAATATATTACAATTACATTCGTCAGGTAGTTTCCCGTCTCAGGAGGCGGGCTCTAGACCGGATCTGAACAGTGAAACGCGTCATTGTTCCCGGCTTTCACCGATTGGTTAAGAGCATTGAAAAGACTAGCAGTCACGACCAAAAGTGTATATAAACTGTGTTCGTAAGTTGTTTCTCTCTCTACCTTGGAAACTTTTCACAGTTGAACATTGTTTGTCACGCCTGTAAAGATTCCCTATTGCAAAGATTTTTTCATCCATCTGAAGAAAACAAGAGACAAGCTCTTTATTCTTTTTGAGTAAACAAACGTTTCCATCACAACCTACTCACTAGCCTTTCACTGTAGGCTACGACAATCCTCAATTCGGTAAGTTGTATGTTATTTTTTATTTTTGAAAGATCAGAGCGAAGCCGTTTGGGGCTTCGGTTTAGGAAGTGAACTTCGAATGAACAAGGGAGGGTTAGACGACTGTTTTTGAATTTGAGTCCAGGTGAGGGTTACAGTTTTTTTGTTTGTTTGTTTTTTAGTCCAGGGGGTCATATACACATTTGAATCGAAAACAGAATAGTTTATTCATCTTTTCGGAATTCAGCAAGCTGTTTTGTATGACCATGTTGAGAGGGAAGCGCGTGAAGCGAACATACCGACATGCGGTCTGTTTTCAGTGCATTTCGCTGTTGCTGGTCGTTGCTGCGTGCGTTCACTTCTTTTATTCGCTGGTGATATAAAGTGGAGAGGATGGCCGTATATAGACCTGGTCCAGGGCGATATCCAACAGATATCCAACAGATACCCAACAGATACCCAACGCCCTGTTACTCTCAAAGCAATTGACCTATGAATGCGCTTCCTCGGTCCGCTCGTCCGAGTCTACAGACAAAACCGTTTCGTTACTCACCAAAGTTAAAACATCGTTGGAAAGATGACAGCCTTTTCTCCTAGGTGGCTACAGTTTGTAGGCCCCCACCTTTCAAATAAAAGGCAAATTTGTACACTTAAATGGCTAATATCCACAGCGCATCGACTGTCTTCTTCTACCGGCGATTCGGCGCTCTCCCCTTTGTTTAGCCTACTCACTGCTGCCGCCCATGTTGGGGATGATGCATTACATTACATTATTTACATGTTTTATTTACATGTTTTAAAGTTAAAAATTTCCCATAGTTAATAACTCAGCGTAAATGTTCTCTCGCCAATCAGATACATCAACGCGAGTCTCTTAACACCATTTAAGATGTAATGCATCATCATTCTTTCACTCTCTCTCTCTCTCTCAGCTAGAGGAACCTCTTGCATATCTTTCTCTCTCCTGTCCTCAATCTGAAGTTCTGTTGTCGTTGTGTTTCCCCCCAACTAGCTACGTATAAACACTCTATACAGTATTTGCACTTGTAATAGAGGTGTGAGAATCCTTTTTAATGTTTGTCTCTTTTTCATTCACTCTCCCAGGAGTAATGTCAGACTTGTCCCAGACTCAGGTGTTCTCCTGCTCTGTGTGCCCATTCACCTACACCTCCCAGATCTACCTCAACAAGCACCTCAAGAGGAGCCATGACAACCTCTACGTCTCTCTCTCTTGTCTCTCGAACAGACAGATCAGACCAGAGATTCACTCCTCCTCCTCCTCCTCTCAATCACTCCCTATCATCACCTCCAACACCCCCCTCACCCCAGCTACTGCCCAGAGACAGAGAGACACAGACAAGCCAAGACCGTACCACTGTGACCAGTGTGGGAAGAACTTCACTACGTCAGGAGATTTAAAGACACACCAGCGTGTTCATACAGGAGAGAAGCCATACCACTGTGAACAGTGTGGGAAGAACTTCACTAAGTCAGGAAATTTAAAGACACACCAGCGTGTTCATACAGGACAGAAGCCATACCACTGTGACCAGTGTGGAAAGAACTTCACTACGTCAGGATATTTAAAGACACACCAGCGTGTTCATACAGGAGAGAAGCCATACCACTGTGTCCAGTGTGGAAAGAACTTCACTACGTCAGAACACTTAAAGATACACCAGCGTGTTCATACAGGAGAGAAGCCATACCACTGTGACCAGTGTGGAAAGAACTTCACTACGTCAGGATATTTAAAGACACACCAGCGTGTTCATACAGGAGAGAAGCCATACCACTGTGTCCAGTGTGGAAAGACCTTCACTACGTCAGGAGATTTAAAGACACACCAGCGTGTTCATACAGGAGAGAATCCATACCACTGTGACCAGTGTGGAAAGAACTTTACTGGGTCAGGAAATTTAAAGAAACACCAGCGTGTTCATACAGGAGAGAAGCCATACCACTGTGACCAGTGTGGAAAAAACTTCACTGCGTCAGGAGATTTAAAGACACATCAGCGTGTTCATACGGGAGAGAAGCCATACCACTGTGACCAGTGTGGAAAGAACTTCACTACGTCAGGATATTTAAAGACACACCAGCGTTTTCATACAGGGGAGAAGCCATACCACTGTGACCAGTGTGGAAAGAACTTCACTACGTCAGGATATTTAAAGACACACCAGCGTTTTCATACAGGGGAGAAGCCATACCACTGTGTCCAGTGTGGAAAGAACTTCACTACGTCAGGAGAGTTAAAGACACACCAGTGTGTTCCTACAGGAGAGAAGTCATAGCCATAGCCTTAGGACTGGATTACACTACTGAGCTTTTCTGGAGGCAGATCGATATGTCCGGGGCCACGTTTTGGTGCTTTAAATCCGGAGATGCGTTCTAGTGTAATAGGCAGATCCGGAGGCCTTTGAGAAAAAAAAAACTATAGGAATAGGGTTACATTGTAACTCTGTGTTCACTTCACCTTATAACAATTAAACAGATGATTTACGAGTTTGAGCTACATATTGTCTTACTGTATACTATAGTTAATCAGACAAGCGGATAATATCGTAGGAGGAATTTCACTGTATTCCATGTTTACATGTTCCCCCCAAAAAGTAGACACTTCAAATCATAACCTACATAAGAATAGACACCTCAAATAGTAATATTCTCTTGTTCAAAGAAAAGTAACTAGCAAAAAGTTACAATATTTTTATTGAGCTATAGCTATATAAGATATATATTGAGGTATGCTGCTATATGTGTGGGTAGACTCCCCAGCTCAGCCTTTCCTGTTCCTGACCAAATATCACCTTGATCACACCTGTCTGAACTTACCAGCACTCCTGCCCTTTTCTTTTTCAATAATATCTCTATTCAATACTCAAATACAGTCCAAATGTTCTGATATATAGTCCTTACAATCATTTAGTTTTAAGTCCTTAATCCATTCCTTCACGATATCTCCCGTATTATGATGAGACTTGATAATAATAATTAATATCTATCAGGGTATGTGAATGCTTTTACGAATATGCCAACTGTCTGTCCCGCATGGTGTCGTTCTCAAACATCACCATCAAGAGATGAATAAGCCTACTATTTTAAACCGCACCACATATATGGGCAAACATGATTTAGGTTACCTATTAGCCCAGTAAAAGGAGATGTTTGCTTTTGCAAAAGAACCCCTCAAATATGTTATACAATTTAATCTGGAATAATATTCTGAAATCAGATCTGTAATCATTCTACAAGCAATTGGTTTTTCAGGTGTGAGCCAATGATCAAAATAGGAATTGGATATGGAGTTTGGATTACTGGAGAAAATGAAAAGAGGAACTTGAGGAAGATCCTTGGTGAACTGAATAATACGGCAGGCCTTATCCTATAGGCCTATGGAATGCTGTTCAGGAAGTTGGGTGAATGAATGGATTTAATTTTGTCCTCTGGGTAAAAGTCAATTGCTTTAAAAACATGAAAGAATAAAACCAAAAAGTACTGCAACACGAAGTAGATGAAATGGTGATTGCATAGGGAACTGTTTAAATTAATTCCAATATACCTGGTTGAGTTCATGGCTTACAACTGTATCTCTTTGGAAGATTGGATCTAGATTGGAATAAGTAGCCTAACTTTTTGGATTTGAGATTATTTTAAAAGCAGTGGATGCGCACCAGACATGGAACACAAACTGGGATGGAAATGTATTTGTTGTGACTGTTGTCGTTGGTTGGATGGCTGGACAGCTGCATTTTAAACTCTAACCCTAACTTTTCAGAATGTTTTTTTTTCCATTAGCCTTTGTAATAAACATTGTGTAACCTGAGAGAGGTACTGTAGAGTGTGTTCATTTGTGTGCCTGCCTCAGTATCCAACCCTGGACTGACCCCGCCTCAGTATCCAACCCTGGACTGACCCCCCCTCAGTATCCAACCCTGGACTGACCCCCCCTCAGTATCCAACCCTGGACTGACCCCCCCTCAGTATCCAACCCTGGACTGATCCTGCCTCAGTATCCAACCCTGGACTGACCCCCCCCCCCCCCCCCCAATATCCAACCCTGGACTGACCCCCCCTCAGTATCCAACCCTGGACTGACCCTGCCTCAGTATCCAACCCTGGACTGACCCCCCCTCAGTATCCAACCCTGGACTGACCCCCCCTCAGTATCCAACCCTGGACTGACCCCCCTCAGGATCCAACCCTGGATTGACCCCCCCTCAGTATCCAACCCTGGACTGACCCCACTTCAGTATCCAACCCTGGACTAACCCCCCCCTCAGTGTCTCTGCATGCCTCTTCCATTGCTCCCAGGGAGAGTCATGCGGGTATATGGTTGGTGTTCATAAACCTTCCAACGCCAATGTGAAAATAATTCCTCAATGGGACAGAGGAATGGGGAGTAAGGGGGTAACGGTGTAGCCACCTGTGAAGTTATGTATGGTGGTTGGTGAACCAGTCCCAGACCAGAGCAGCCCGGTGGAAACTAACATTATCCCACATGACAACAAACCTGGGCTGCTCTGCTCCATCCTGTACAACTGCATTATATAGAGCACCAGATATGTCATTGTGAGTGGAGTGCACTTCTAAAGCATAGAGCGCTTTACAATATCTTCTCTCATTCACTCACCAATGGTGGCCAGCTGGTGTTAGCCTGCTCTTTGGGATAAATTAGTGTCTTACTCAAGAACACGTCAACGAAGCAGAGGAGATAGCTGGAATTGAACTGGAGGCTCCCAGACGGCTGTTCTACCTCCTGAGCTGCTGCCGCCCCCTCAGAACGTGATCATGTGTGCAGTACTGGATGGACCTAGGGTGGCATGGTGATGGAGAACTCCTTGCAGATGTAGGAACCTCTTGAAAATGTTTTCAGCCCTCAAAGGCCATATCTAGGTTTTTGCAGGTTGATAATCCATCTAGTAATTATATTCCGTAAACTAAGGCATGTTTAAATGATTTTATTGTGAGCTCACAAGGTATGTCTGATCTCCAGAGCAGGGATATCAGAGTACAAATGTGTGGTCAGAAAACAATGAGTCTCATACTTCAGCCAAAATGACCTCATCTTAAGACCTCCTCCTTATCTCTCTGGGCTAGTGGAAAGGGCTCTCCCCCTCCCCCAACTAAACATTCTTGAAGCTCACAGACCTGCTTCCACACACCACAAAACACTGATTCTTCTTCCAGGAACACAAGGTGATATTTCCCCCACGCTGCCCAGGGACATTCACAACAGCTCTTTGTCCTGTAACATCTGGGCCCCGACGCCTGGTTTTAGATAGATTGAATCCAGCTTCGTCAATGAAAATGAGGTCATGACGCAGTGCAGCTGAGCCAAATACCACCAATAGGCCGTTCACACCTCTCATATTGAAATGAATGGAATGCAAAAGAACAAGAGCCCTGGATCAGGTCAAATCCAGCCAGCTTGCTAATAACACCACCAGTTAACATAAGCTAGCCAACTTCAGATAGAAATCTAACCAGGTAGATATGAATAGGCTATTGCAGGATCTTGACTAGTCGTAACGTTAGACCATAAACGCAAATGAAAACGCAAGTGCTCATTTTACCATACTTTGCAAAATAAGTACCCTAACACACCCTATAGAACATGTAATCTATGGGCTGCAGCTATTGAGTCTGAGAGAAATAATAATAGGCACAAATCCTTATTAAATCCATTTTAATTAATTGCTTTTAACTTTAGCAAGATTGATTATGCTCTCCTAAAGCTATAATCAAAGTTTTGATGACTGAGGCCCAATTTAGGGACCCAAATAAGATTGAGTCCACTCAAGAAAAAACAAAACGAATAATTCCCTTTATTTGACAAACCAATCATAGTCTACATACCAGTGATTATTCCAATATGAGGTCATTTTAAGATCAATCAAACATTCAGTTCCGAGTCCGGGTCCAGAACCAGGGCTACAGCCAACAGCAGGGGGAGGCGGACTGGACTGGGAAGGTGTTTGCATAGTCCTTGAACTCTGCTCCCTTCTTTTCTCCTCCAGATCCAGGTACCTATAGCCGTCACAACGTGGCTAGATAATTGTAGGCTATTCTTGACCCACGTTAACATTAGCAAAGCGGTGTACCTGCGCACATGCACAAACAGAGCAGTGCTACAAAGAAATCTATTATATTTATTTTCTCATCCACTGGGCGTTTGGTGTTGCCAAGCAATAGGCTCTTTGCTTTGCACAAGTTCCACTACTTCCTGAAATTCTACAGGCATCCTTATTTCCTGTCCTATACCATTGTGCTGCACACCTGATTAATCACTTCCATCCAATAGTACAGGACAGGAAATAAATATGCCTGTAGAATTTCAGGAAGTAGTAGAGCTTGTGCAAAGAGCCTATTGTCAGACAGTACTTCAGGAACAGTGTAAATCACACAAGTCAACTGCTGGCACGTTGCATGTCTGTGACTGATAAATCGTCAATGACGTGTAAATGGTTGAAATTCATGTTGAAATGAAGCCCCCTCTTTTCCATTGCAACTATAGCAGAGGCCGTTATTCACATAACAGTTGACAGTGGTTGCTTTCTTCACTGACAGAGAGAGAGAGGGGGAAAGAGAGGGAGAAGATGAAAAGATTTCATCAAACAAAGCTCAGCTTTGGAATGCGAACTGTTGAGGACAAGATCAAAAAGAAAGAGGTGATGATGGTGGTACACTGCCTACTCTTTACTTAACATGATGGGAAAAGTACATTGACGGGATAAATTGTATGTCTGTATATAGATAAACAAATAGACAGGTATGTAGGTGTGTATAAATATACACAGTATGCATGATTATGTTCGGTTAAAAGTATATAATTTGTTGACAGGAAACCAAGAGGTACAAGAGAGTGGAAGAGAGGGGACAGGAGGAGAGGACATAGAGATGAGAGGTGAGATACCTGATGTTAGCCAAAGAGACGCTACATTAATTAGATCCTGGCAAGTTTAAAAAATAATGTGGATGGATGGATGGGTGGATGGGTGTGTGTGTGTGTTTATAGCTTATGTTTATGTTTTGTTAATTTGTGGACAGGAGATGAAAATGGACACCACAGTGGAGGAGAGTTGACAGGAGGAGACCAACATGGACAAAAGACAGGAGGAGAGGTGACAGGAGGAGACCAACATGGACACCACAGTGGAGGAGGCCAGGCTGGGAGAGTGGTGACAGGAGGAGCTAGTCTCATGTTTCTAATAGATGGTGTGTTCTCATCAACATTCACTTAAGTTGTGTCCTCTCTGGATGACCTCCACTGCTCTCAGTTAAAGATGATATAATCCAATATGATGTGTGTTCTTTATAGATCTAGCCTCTTAATTCTGCTCTCAAAGTGAACCAGATTGAAGCACCACAACTAAATGACTTCGGTATTACAAAAATCCTGCGTACGGCCCTGGTCTAGAATGTTTCAGAGGGCAGATGATAACCTCCTTCTAAGCAAGGAGCAGGTGTTCATAATTCTGTCTGTATTACTACACTGAGGTGACATTTTGGTTGTACCGTCTGATCACAACACTTACTGTTCTAATTTTTAACCTATCTGTCTACATATCTATCTGTCTGTCTCTCTCTCTCTATCTTTCATTGTCTGCCCCTGTTTTATTATTGTATCTGAGGCTTCACGTTTGGTGATGGGACCTCAGTGGGTGAGAACAGACATGCTGTATAGACATAAAGATCTAGGCATGGGCAGCATCTTTCCATCCATTTAAAAATAAATATGTATTATTTTAAGCCAACCTACATTCAGTCTAGCCCTAACCCTAACCTCTTAGAGTGCAGGAAGTGTCGGCCAGCTGTGTCATGTGTGTGTGTCTCCATTCTCAGCGTCAGTACATCCAGTTTGATAGTTCACCTGGGCCAGCAGACTAAGCAGAGCCTCGACCCAAACAAGGTGTCCTGAATGGTCTCCCAGGTCCGCCTTGTACAACTGAACTGTCAGCCCAGTGTTTCAGTGTGGTCTACAAACTATTCAATAAAACCTGGAGAAAATGATCTGTATCTTGTCTTTACACTTACAGCACACATGCTGCACAAATGATAACCTTAATTGTATGACACTTGTTTTGTCAAATGGGTATCTCTAACTTGGCTAGACTGTGGATGTGGTGACTAGTCCAGGCCAGTCAGCATGGTATAAGCTGCATACAGGTGAGCGGAAGCTGAAACGCTTGTTCCTTGGCTAGGACCAAGGCAGCTTCCCAGCAGGGTCAGGCCTGTGCCGGGAGGTCAGTACATTAGAACCCCCTTAGGCGGGCTGTATGTATCCTAGGTTCTCAAACTTATATTTGTGGTATAGAAAGGTAGAACTTGCTTGGTTGGTTATGCAAGTGTGTGTGTGTGTGTGTGTGTGTGTGTGTGTGTGTGTGTGTGTGTGTGGTACTGTTGATTTTCCTCCACACATCTCTCAGCCATATGTTTCCCCTATG
Source organism: Borostomias antarcticus (assembly GCF_949987555.1). NCBI lineage: Eukaryota > Metazoa > Chordata > Actinopteri > Stomiiformes > Stomiidae > Borostomias > Borostomias antarcticus. The sequence continues at coordinate 4,914,134 of NC_140234.1, forward strand.
TGGATCTGAAAATGGTGATGGGGATTAAATTAGGTTGCTAAGAGAACTGCTAGTCACCAGAAGCATTCAAGAACATAACCTGTGCTGGAATACTAGTGTATGAACAAATCAATACAAGTAGAGCACATCTACTGACAGGCTGGCTGAATGACTGGAAGACTGACTTGGGACCTCCACTGAGGACATCCCAGTCCTGGCTATGGATCAGTAGTGATGCTCCCCTGCCCCTGTAGTCCAGGCATTTTATGACATAACCTTGAACAAATTGCAACAGAAATTATTTCAACTGTTTTAGTGTCATACATATGTTCTTTATAACATATCAGTTAGTCCCCCAAAATCCCAAGGTATGTGACAAATATACCAATTTCCAATTTCCGCCTATGTAAAAGAAAAAGGTTTATGCATTTTTTCTTGTCTGATGTCCACACAACACTGTCCCCAATCAACCAGAAACTATATAGGATGCATCACAGTGCATATACAGAAATATATTTTTAATTCAATTGGCATTTGGTGAAGAGAAAAGGGGTGAATCTCACATATTGCAACAGAAAATCTGACATTAATCAAATAGCTTAAGAGTCTAGAACCCTGGAGAGGACAGTCTACAACCCTGGAGAACAGTCTACAGCCCTGTAGAGAACAGTAGAACCCTGGAGAACAGTCTACAGCCCTGTAGAGAACAGTAGAACCCTAGAGAACAGTCTACAGCCCTGTAGAGAACAGTAGAACCCTGGAGAGGACAGTCTGAGACGTAGAACCGTCCATAGCAGTGGACTACCTAATCACACGCGCGAGGGGGTAACATACAGGCGAAATCGCAGACACTTACTCAAGGTACCTAAAAATGAAGACAGTACTGAAGACACAAATGCAGAGGGCGCTAGTGCAGGGTCACCGGTGTGTGACACGCCCATACGTGAGTGTGGTGAACACATAGACATAGAGAGGAGGTTGGGTAGACAGACCAAAGCGCCAAAGATACTCATTGAGGAAATGTGATGGGGCAGTAATGAGGTGATGGGAGCTTGGTGATATGAGGTGATGGGACAGTAACAAGAGTTTGTTTTTGTTTGTCATGTTATGTTATTATTTTATTCTCTACAGTTGTAATTGTTACAGGCTCTGAAACTGTTAATTGAGGTTTAAAGCTGAAACACTGTTTGGCGTTTAAGAGAAATTGTTTATGTTTCCAGACACTGTAAACATAGTTCTTGACAGGAGAGATGTGTCATACGTGATGACGTCACGGACGTCAAGGTTGATCGAGGCAGTGATGCGGGAGCCAGCGAGAGTGATGGCCGCCTGTAATGGGAGCTGTGAATAAAAGTATAGCCGTATGCACACTGTTGTCTGGTTCCATTATTAAGCGTTAGCAGCCGAACACAACACTAGCTAGGTTTTAAGTGGATTAATTGGAAGGCTACAACATATTGACATCATGTTCATACAAATCAAAACATTCACTGATTTTGTGTTTTGTGGATGGGTGTATTGCTGTTTTGAAATAAATCATTTTCATCTGGATATGTTTCACTAATAGGATAAAGATGATCACTTAGAATAACTTTGTATTGACTGGTTATGGCTCTACACTTTCAGTATCCAAGTGGTTTCACACTATGGACGTGTGGGGGAGCATGTGGTGTACACTAAGAGAATGGTATTGACCTGAATGCTTCAGGTGGTTCACATTCATTTGGGGATTTATGGGTTTTGTGTTCATATAAGAGCAGTTAAAACAGATCAGTCAATTTTGGCCTTGAACACTATAAAACGGGGGCTCATTTTAGACCTAGAACCCGGGTAACCCAGGTGAGTTGTGGCTGTGGGTGTGTATGGGGATGTTTTCCATCTGCTGGATGAACATAATATTGTCTTACCCATTAATTTCCTATAGCGGGTCATTTTACCCATTCAATTCCTATGGCGGGTCATTTTAAACCCAGAACAGCACCCTGATCAGCTTGGTCTCACACTGCAACAGATTCAGCTTCATCAAGGTGATCAATATTTCATCTGCAACATGCATTTTCCAGTTGGCCATATAGAACTGCTAAAATAATAAAGAACTGTACATGCTGACGAAATGCATCACAGGCAGAGGTCTGTGCTCTCTGAGCGCTATTCTAGTTATTGTCATGTTTCTGTAACACTATTTAACTGGCCACCCGAAGACCTTCATCAACATGCAATGATAGCAGTCAACCACATAGTGGCGGTGTTGCACAGAGCTCAGCTAGGAGACCTCAAACTGCAAGCAGAGGATGCAGATTATCAGATTATAAACACTATGAAGAGTGAATATGTTCTTCTGAAACACAGACCTAGGCCTGATTAATCATTTTAACTCTATTCACCTGTTCTCTTTATTATGTTGGAGATACTGTATCTATCTGTGGGTTCACTTTCAAACGAACACTTCTGAAGATGGAAACACCTGCCTCTCCATGTCCTTTTTAATCTGATGATCACCTGTTGTGACCTTAATTGACTTCTGCTTCATTCCTTTGGGTTTAGGAATGTCTCATGACATATTTTAGATATGAAGACATTTTAGGTATGAGGAACGGCTTATCTTTACATTATAGCTTATCTAATGATCATTACTTATCATATCTAACCTTAACTCCTCCCACTGCTGCTTGGACCAGTGGGTCCAGTTTGTTACATTCCTCATAGGGCTTCTGTTAGTGTGTTTTGGCTACTGTACTGTTCACATTTCTCCTAATTCCACTGGATTAAACATTGATATTCGTAAATAAATACACCGAGTGTTCCATAAAGTACGTTTTTAACATATGGATGGAGTTAATGTTTAACATTTAGTGCTAGTGCCTATTGTACTGTAAGTGGGGTACTGGGGTGCTGAGAAAATGTATTTGGTCCAGCATTAAGCTACTACAGTAGATAGGCCGTGTATCATACCAAAATATAAACTACACACATGTAGGAAGACAAAATACCGATATTATTTGGTCACTAGGTGGTACCGAATCTGGATAGGCCCCTGGACTAAATGGTTAGTTTTTAAACTGCCTGATCAGCCTTTTCTATCCATTTTGCATCTTTCAGAATGGCATATTATGCAAATTAATTGATTACTACTTCTAGCTACTTTTGGGAGAACCAACAGCTACTTCCCTTACAGAGGAGCTGGCAACACTGCACTTAGCACCCCGATATCAGTCAGTCTTTCATTGTTCATGGTGTTGCGCACTGAAATGTATCGATTTCAGTGCAGAAAAGTTGGCATCAGCTGTGCTTAGAGATAGGGCCATGGCAGGGTCTTGAAGACAACAACTTGTTAAAGAACGTAGTGTCTGGAGTACTCGGGTATCTGTTGTGCAAGGGGGAGGAGCACAGTCAGGGATGAAAATTAACTTTTTGGCTCACCTGCCAAGGGGACTGGTAGATGACAAAATCCGCCGGCCAAGTATATTTTTTACCGGCCAAAATAATAAATTGCCTTTTTTGTCACATTATACATCTGTTTAAGTACTTTTCATTCAGCTAATAGTATTGTGTTGAATACATGCTTAAGGAAGAGGCCAAAGTAAAATGTCAAATAAAGTAGTTTAATTCGATGCCTAGAAACATTGCAATTCATAGAAATTCAAATATTCATTTCCATTCACTTCCACGGTGTAGAATTATCCATAACTAGCTAACCCTAATCAAATATGAGATATAAATGATCCAAGCCTTCACCTCATGGTCTTTATGTGTTTATGAACAAAATACATATGCTGTAACATATTCACAGCCTGTCATCATGTAAAGTTAAACCTGAGCTGGATGCAGGGGCGTAGGTTTGATTTGAGCTTTGGTAGGGACACAATAGGTTGTTGTTGTTTCACGTAGTCTGGATTGAATCTGGGTGGTGGCCGAATCAGATTAATTTCCGTCGCCCCTGATTGGGCAATGTGACAACGAATGACAAGGTTTATCCACAAAACCTACATCTGTTGAGTCAGACTATAATCTCACCTGTAACCCTGATGCATCTCCCGCCTGCCTCTCCAGGTCCTGCCTTTCTGCTGCTTTGACCCAAAAAATTCTAATGTCCATTTTTGTCTTATTTTTTCTGGTCATAAAAGGGAAATGATTGACAATATCAAACTACTTGCAGACATGAAGCACTCTTTTCCGTGTAGCCTACAGCCTATTCTGTGTAGCATATGAAATATGAACATAATAACGCTGGACTTGGACTGAATTGCATAAACAAACCAGACGTCTCGTCTCGTTTGTTTAGCCTGTTATGCAATTCAGTGGGCGAGTGAACCTAGCTAGTCATTGCTCAAACCTAGGAGTTTGCAACGGTTATACCAAAACTGATTTATTACTAGCTAAAGACAACTGTTATGACAACATTACAGCACCTTCTCTCTGCCTCAGCAAACGTTTACGAGACCTAACGTTATAGCTAATACAGCTCTGACTAGCTGCACCACCAGCACTAACATTACAGTTTACAGGCATTTAGTAGGACGCAAACTAAACTATTATCATTGATACAACTCTGTACAGAAAATTAATTGTCGGTCAACATATTGTATTCCCTATTGTTCAATAACTTCAATCTTACTTCTGCTTAATCAAAATCCCCGCTGTTGCCGACAGTCGATGCTCGATGTGCTGTGAGCTGCTGAGCTCGCGAGGCCCTCGCTGGGTCACAGAGGGAGGGAGGGAGGGGGGGAAGTAGGCTACTGTACATTGTTGAGGGAGGGAGGGGGGGAAGTAGGCTACTGTACATTGTTGAGGGAGGGAGGGGGGGAAGTAGGCTACTGTACATTGTTGAGGGAGGGAGGGGGGGAAGTAGGCTACTGTACATTGTTGAGGGAGGGAGGGGGGAAGTAGGCTACTGTACATTGTTGAGGGAGGGAGGGGGGGAAGTAGGCTACTGTACATTGTTGAGGGAGGGAGGGGGGAAGTAGGCTACTGAACATTGTTGATTGGATAGCTTGCTGAACGCAGCTGTCAACCAGGCCTTAATTCCCAACCGTTTTGCTTTCGCAAGTTGTGAATGGTAATTAAAAACTAGAGTTTTCACTCTGTATTATTTTTGGTAGGGACAATTCGTGTTTCCGTGGCTTTGGTATGGACATGTCCATATAGCGTCCATACCTAAAACTACGCCTATGGCTGGATGACCAGTGAAGTCAGTCAAGGAGGAACCAGTACCGTCTTCAGAGTTTATAAGCTACATGACAAGCGATCAAAGACATCCCTTCTGAGAAACAGTGGCTTGGTATGCTATGGAAGCCCAGAGACAGGATGGTACACATCTACTGTAGGTGTTGACTGTAGAAGCGCGCGTCCTCTGAGGTAAATGTGAACGATTTTCTGTGCGCGAGTAGCCTCGCGTCACCACAGTCTCTCCTAGTGCGCGAGGCTCCGCAACAGTCATGTGACTGAAAACTTTATTTGGTGCAGCGAGGGAGCAACACACAACAAACAGAACGCCGGTCTATGGCATGGATGTGGTGACATCGCACGCATACTTTATTACGTGACTCTATTGGTACAAACATTTACCCGCCAGCGTAGCGGATAGCCTCTGAAATGTAGTCGCCAAATGGAAATTTTACCCGCCATTGGCGGGTGTTAATTTTCAACCCTGCCTGCAGCCCATGGATTACATGTTCTATAGGGTGTGTTAGGGTACTTATTTTCCAAAGTATGGTACAATGAGGTCTTGGGGCGGGTAAAAGGATCCATGATACGTTTTCATTTGCGTTTATGGTCTTCTAACGTTAGACTAGTCAAGATCCTGCAGTAGCCTATTCATATCTGCCTGGTTAGATTTCTATCTGATGTTGGCTAGCTAATGTTAGCTGGTGGTGTTATTAGCAAGCTGGCTGGATTTGGACCTGATCCAGGGCTCTTGTTCTTGTGCATTCCATTCATTTCAATATGAGAGGTGTGAACGGCCTATTGGTGGTATTTGGCTCAGCTGCACAGCGTCATGACCTCATTTTCATTGATGAAGCTGGATTCAATCTATCTAAAACCAGGCGTCGGGGCCCAGATGTTACAGGACAAAGAGCTGTTGTGAATGTCCCTGGGCAGCGTGGGGGAAAAATCACCTTGTGTTCCTGGAAGAAGAATCAGTGTTTTGTGGTGTGTGGAAGCAGGTCTGTGAGCTTCAAGAATGTTAAGTTGGGGGAGGGGGAGAGCCCTTTCCACTAGCCCAGAGAGATAAGGAGGAGGTCTTAAGATGAGGTCATTTTGGCTGAAGTATGAGACTCATTGTTTTCTGACCACACATTTGTACTCTGATATCCCTGCTCTGGAGATCAGACATACCTTTAGAGCTCACAAATAAATAATTTAAACATGCCTTGGTTTACAGAATATAATTACTAGATTGTTGATAATCACCCTGCAAAAATCTACATTTGGCCTTTGAGGGCTGAAAACATTTTCAAGAGGTTCCTACATCTGCAAGGAGTTCTCCATCACCATGCCACCCTAGGTCCATCCAGTACTGCACACATGATCACGTTCTGAGGGGGCGGCAGCAGCTCAGGAGGTAGAGTAGCCGTCTGGGAGCCTCCAGTTCAATTCCAGCTATCTCCTCTGCTTCGTTGACGTGTTCTTGAGTAAGACACTAATTTATCCCAAAGAGCAGGCTAACACCAGCTGGCCACCATTGGTGAGTGAATGAGAGAAGATATTGTAAAGCGCTCTATGCTTTAGAAGTGCACTCCACTCACAATGACATATCTGGTGCTCTATATAATGCAGTTGTACAGGACGGAGCAGAGCAGCCCAGGTTTGTTGTCATGTGGGATAATGTTAGTTTCCACCGGGCTGCTCTGGTCTGGGACTGGTTCACCAACCACCATACATAACTTCACAGGGGGATACACCGTTACCCCTTTACTCCCCATTCCTCAGTCCCATTGAGGAATTATTTTCACTTTGGCGTTGGAAGGTTTATGAACACCAACCATATACCTGCATGACTCTCCCTGGGAGCAATGGAAGAGGCATGCAGAGACACTGAGGGGGGGTCAGTCCAGGGTTGGATACTGAGGGGTGGTCAGTCCAGGGTTGGATACTGAGGGAGGGTCAGTCCAGGGTTGGATACTGAGGAGGGGGTCAGTCCAGGGTTGGATACTAAGGGGGGGTCAATCCAGGGTTAGATACTGAGGGGTGGTCAGTCCAGGGTTGGATACTGAGCTCGTGTCAGTCCAGGGTTGGATACTGAGGTGGGGTCAGTCCAGGGTTGGATACTAAGGTGGGGTCAGTCCAGGGTTAGATACTGAGGGGGGGTCAGTCCAGGGTTGGATGCTGAGGTGGGGTCAGTCCAGGGTTGGATACTGAGGAGGGGTCTGTCCAGGGTTGGATACTGAGGAGGGGTCAGTCCAGGGTTGGATACTGAGGGGGGGTCAGTCCAGGGTTGGATACTGAGGCAGGCACACAAATGAACACACTCTCTACAGTGCCTCTCTCAGGTTACACAATGTTTATTAAAAAGGCTAATGAAAAAAAAACATTCTGAAAAGTTAGGGTTAGAGTTTAAAATGCAGCTGTCCAGCCATCCAACCAACGCCAACAGTCACAACAAATACATTTCCATCCCAGTTTGTGTTCCATGTCTGATGCGCATCCACTGCTTTTAAAATAATCTAAAATCCAAAAAGTAAGGCTACTTATTCCAATCTATATCCAATCTTTCAAAGAGATACAGTTGTAAGCCATGAACTCAACCAGGTATATTGGAATTTATTTAAACAGTCCCTTTGCAATCACCATTTCATGTACTTTGTGTTGCAGTATTTTTTGTTTTATTCTTTCATATTTTTAAAGCAATCGACTTTGACCAAGAGGACAAAATTAAGTCCATCCATTCACCCAACGTCATCGTTGAGCGCAGCATTCCATAGGCCTATAGGATAAGGCCTGCCGTATTATTCAGTTCACCAAGGATCTTCCTCAAGTTCCTCTTTTCATTTTCTCCAGTAATCCAAACTCCATATCCTATTCCTATTTTGATCATTGGCTCACACCTGAATAAACCAATTGCTTGTAGAGTGATTACAGATCTGATTTCAGAATATTATTCCAGATTAAACTGTATAAAATATTTGAGGGGTTCTTTTGCAAAAGCAAACATCTCCTTTTACTGGCCTAATAGGTACCCTAAATCATGTTTGCCCATATCTGTGGTGCGGTTTAAAATAGTAGGCTTATTCATCTCTTGATGGTGATGTTTTAGAACGACACCATGCGGGACAGACAGTTGGCATATTCGTAAAAAAAGTCACACATCCTAATATTTATTCACAAGCACAAACTTCTGCGTCAGGACTGCTGAAGAACAAATTCAATACATCTTGAAATATTCAAGTCTCATCATAATATGGGAGATATCGTGAAGGAATGGATGAAGGACTTAAAACAAACTGATTGTAAGAACAATATATCAGAACATTTGGACTGTATTTGAGTATTGAATAGAGATATTATTGAAAAATAAACACAAAAGGCTGAGCTGGGGAGTCTACCTACACATATAGCAGCATATCGCAATATATATCTTATATAGCTATAGTTCAATAAAAATGTTTAAACTTTTTGCTAGTTACTTTTCTTTGAATGGGAGAATATTATTATTTCAGATCATTTGGACTGTATTTGAGTATTGAATAGAGATATTATTGAAAAATAAACACAAAAGGCTGAGCTGGGGAGTCTACCCACACATATAGCAGCATATCGCAATATATATCTTATATAGCTATAGTTCAATAAAAATGTTTAAACTTTTTGCTAGTTACTTTTCTTTGAACGGGAGAATATTATAATTTCAGATGCCTATTCTTATGTAGGTTATGATTTGAAGTGTCTACTTTTTGGGGGGTACACAGTGAAATTCCTCGTACGATATTATCTGCTTGTTATAAGGTGAAGTGAATACAGCGCTACAGTGTAGCCCTATTCCTATAGTTTTTTTCCAAAGGCCTCCAGATCTGCCTATTACACTAGAACGCATCTCCGGATTTCAAGCACCAAAACGTGTCCCCCGGATGTATCGATCTGCCTCTGGGTTCGAGCCTCATTTTGGCCTCGGTATTGTAATTGCTAGGCGCAAAGGCAGGCGAAAACTCAGAAAAACGCAGTAGTGTAATCCAGGCCTAAGGCTATGGCTTCTCTCCTGTATGAACACGCTGGTGTTTCTTTAACTCTCCTGACAAAGTGAAGTTCTTCCCACACTGGTCACAGTGGTATGGCTTCTCTCCTGTATGAACACGCTGATGTGTCTTTAAATCTCCGGACGCAGTGAAGTTCTTTCCGCACTGGTCACAGTGGTATGGCTTCTCTCCTGTATGAACACGCTGGTGTGTCTTTAACTCTCCTGACGTAGTGATGTTCTTTCCACACTGGTCACAGTGGTATGGCTTCTCTTCTGTATGAACACGCTGGTGTATCTTTAAATGTTCTGACCTGGTGAAGTTCTTCCCACACTGGTCACAGTGGTATGGCTTCTCTCCTGTATGAACACGCTGATGTGTCTTTAAATCTCCTGACGTAGTGAAGTTCTTTCCACACTGGACACAGTGGTAGGGCTTCTCTCCTGTATGAACACGCTGGTGTATCTTTAACACTCCTGAGGTAGTGAAGTTCTTTTCACACTGGTCACAGTGGTATGGCTTTTCTCCTGTATGAACACGCTGGTGTATCTTTAAATTTCCTGATTCAGTGAAGTTCTTCCCACACTGGTCACAGTGGTATGGCTTCTGTCCTGTATGAACACGCTGGTGTGTCTTTAACTGTCCTGACGTAGTGAAGTTCTTTTCACACTGGTCACAGTGGTATGGCTTTTCTCCTGTATGAACACGCTGGTGTGTCTTTAACTTTCCTGATTCAGTGAAGTTCTTCCCACACTGGTCACAGTGGTATGGCTTCTGTCCTGTATGAACACGCTGGTGTGTCTTTAACTGTCCTGACGTAGTGAAGTTTTTTTCACACTGGTCACAGTGGTATGGCTTTTCACCTGTATGAACACGCTGGTGTATCTTTAACTTTCCTGATTCAGTGAAGTTCTTCCCACACTGGTCACAGTGGTATGGCTTCTCTCCTGTATGAACACGCTGGTGTGTCTTTAACTCTCCTGACGTAGTGAAGTTCTTTCCACACTGGTCACAGTGGTATGGCTTCTCTCCTGTATGAACACGCTGATGTGTCTTTAAATCTCCTGACGCAGTGAAGTTCTTTCCACACTGGTCACAGTGGTATGGCTTCTCTCCTGTATGAACACGCTGATGTGTCTTTAACTCTCCTGACGTAGTGAAGTTCTTTCCACACTGGTCACAGTGGTATGGCTTCTCTCCTGTATGAACACGCTGGTGTATCTTTAAATGTTCTGACGTAGTGAAGTTCTTTCCACACTGGTCACAGTGGTATGGCTTCTCTCCTGTATGAACACGCTGGTGTGTCATTAAATTTCCTGACGCAGTAAAGTTCTTTCCACACTGGTCACAGTGGTATGGCTTCTCTCCTGTATGAACACGCTGGTGTATCTTTAACTGTTCTGACGTAATGAAGTTCTTTCCACACTGGACACAGTGGTATGGCTTCTCTCCTGTATGAACACGCTGGTGTTTCTTTAACTCTCCTGACGTAGTGAAGTTCGCTCCACACTGGTCACAGTGGTATGGCTTCTCTCCTGTATGAACACGCTGGTGTTTCTTTAAATGTTCTGACTTAGTGAAGTTCTTCCCACACTGTTCACAGCGGTACGGTCTTGGCTTGTCTGTGTCTCTCTGTCTCTGGGCAGTAGCTGGGGTGAGGGGGGTGTTGGAGGTGGTGATAGGGAGTGATTGAGAGGAGGAGGAGGAGGAGAGAATCTCTGGTCTGATCTGTCTGCTCGAGAGACGAAAGAGAGACACGTAGAGGTTGTCATGGCTCCTCTTGAGGTGCTTGTTGAGGTAGATCTGGGAGGTGTAGGTGAATGGGCACACAGAGCGGGAGAACACCCGAGTCTGGGACAAGTCTGACATCACTCCTGGGAGAGTGAAAGAGAAAGAGACAAACATTAAAAAGGATTCTCACACCTGTATTACAAGTGCAAATACTGTATAGAGTGTTTATACGTATGTAACTAGTGGGGGGCGAAACACGACGACACCACAACTTCAGATTGAGGACAGGAGAGAGAAAGATATGCAAGAGGTTCCTCTGGCTGAGCTCGAGTGAAGGAGAGCGACAGAGGAGAGAGAGGAGTGAGAAAAAGAAAAGAGGAGAAAGGAGAGAAAACAAGCATGAATACATTGAAGCCCACGGCAATAGCTACCTTAGATAGCTAGAGTAAGCTAGCACTCCTAAAGATAAGTCAAGCTACCATGTTCCATGGCAACTAACAGCATTCCATTTTGTTCTGAGCAAGTGTGCCTGCCTAATATTGGCAATTTGCGTGCCTCACAACAGCGATTTGCACAGGCACCATTGCAGTTCATGACATAGTGCCCTCTGTATCGTTGCATCCATGAGTGTCCAGAATTTCACGCTGTATGCCCATGTCTTGCCTGCTGGCTGGCACCATGGGAAAAAGACAGAGGAGAGGAAGGACGGTAGAGGAGAGCTACTTGGACAGCGGTTATTATTATGATCAGCAGACCTCTGGTTCTTTCAGCTTTAAGGAAAGAGGTGGATGAGAGAGAGATGGAGTAGACAGAGGGAAGAAGAGTTGAGGACAGATACCTCTAGCGGTGCTCTTTTCTTCCCAGACGTAGTTGAAGGAGATGCTCTTGTATCTGTAATCCTGTCCGTACCAGACCAGCAGCTCCTTCCCGACAGCCAGCAGCCGACAGCAGCGAAACAGGATCCCTCCACGGTACTGAAACGCTACCAGGTTCTGCTCTTCCTCAGTACGGGCACAGTTCACATACCTGGGGGAGAGAGGGGGTGGTTTCATAAGAACAAACAGGTGAGGGAGGGAGAGACAGGAGGAAGGAAGGATGAAGGAAGAGAGGGAGGGAGAAAAAGTGGGTGAGATGTAGGGACTGACTGTATGGAGGGAGGAAGGGAGGGAAACTTTCAAGACTGGAGAGATGGTATATTTTGAGTGAGAGCAGCAGAATAGATTCTGGAAATATGAGAAATGAGCATGTGTTCATATTTCTTCACCTGATTGTAATGCCTAATTATTCTACAGTTTACACATGCAAAGATGGGTCCATCCCTGACACGATCTCTGAAAAGCCTGCCTATTGTTGTCCTGTTTAATTGTTCATGAAGTCTTTCCCTTAACATAGCCTTTTTATTTGCATCTCATTGTTTATAGGCCTCTCGATTCATTTCTAGTTGCTTCTCTATGTACTTCCTTCTGTTAGTTCTATCACAGTCCCTTACCATCTCTGGATCCTGCTGTGTCTGTCTCTCTAGTGACATGATGTTCATATGCGCAGTTTGACTTTTTGATCAGGGGGGCAGTCAGTCCCAGCCTACTTCTAACAATATAGATTAGGCCTACTTCTAACAATATATATTAGGCCTACTTCTATCAATATAGCCTAGGCCTACTTCTATCAATATAGCCTAGGCCTACTTCTATCAATATAGCCTAGGCCTACTTCTAACAATATAGCCTAGGCCTACTTCTAACAATATAGATTAGGCCTACTTCTATCAATATAGCCTAGGCCTACTTCTATCAATATAGCCTAGGCCTACTTCTAACAATATAGATTAGGCCTACTTCAATCAATATAGCCTAGACCTACTTCTATCAATATAGCCTAGGCCTACTTCTATCAATATAGCCTAGGCCTACTTCTGTCAATATAGATTAGGCCTACTTCTGTCAATATAGATTAGGCCTACTTCTATCAATATAGCCTAGGCCTACTTCTAACAATATAGCCTAGACCTACTTCTATCAATATAGCCTAGGCCTACTTCTAACAATATAGCCTAGGCCTACCTCTATCAATATAGCCTAGGCCTACTTCTATCAATATAGCCTAGACCTACTTCTATCAATATAGGCTAGGCCTACTTCTAACAATATAGCCTAGGCCTACCTCTATCAATATAGCCTAGGCCTACTTCTATCAATATAGCCTAGGCCTACTTCTATCAATATAGCCTAGGCCTACTTCTAACAATATAGCCTAGACCTACTTCTATCAATATAGCCTAGGCCTACTTCTAATAATATAGCCTAGGCCTACTTCTATCAATATAGCCTAGGCCTACTTCTAACAATATAGCGTGAGCGCAGCCAAATAGATTCTGGAAATCTGAGAAATGAGCATGTGTTCATATTTCTTCACCTGATTGTTATGCCTTATTATTCTACAGTTTACACGCGCAAAGTGGAGTCCATCTATTTGTAGGCATCTGGCATGACTTGCACACGGTCCTCCGTGGGAGCAGTGAAAACAAGTGCCAGGGGAATGCTCAAGTCCAAGCCATGCCAAACATGTACAAATATTGGGATTGCGATACATTTCACAGGAGAACATTTCACAGGAGAGCATATTGAGACTGGTAAGATTACACCCTGTGCTTCCTGTCTCAGTAAAGCACATTTTCACTAACACAAATCCCTATCCATCTATCCATCCATCCATCCAAGTATGAATGGATAACTATCTGTATGTCTTCTATATTTTACTTCAATTCAAAGGGCTTTATTGGCATGGGAAACATACATTTACAATGCCAAAGCAAACATCCCAAAAGGTCACAGAAATGTTATGGTTGAATTGAATGAATACGTAAGTGTAATATTTACAAATGTATTTAAATGGTAACTTTAAAGTTTGTATGTACAGTGTGTATATGTATAGTGATCAGTGCGGTGTGCAGGGACACTGATTGAAGATTTTCAATCGTGGAACCAAGCCAACCAGCTATCTGATCAATCGTGACCACAAGTCCGTATGGTAGAAGCCATAGCGCGCCACAGACTGGAAGAAGAGGAAGAGGAGTATGCCCACATGATGTACAAGATCGATGATGAAAAAAGAGTAGAGCCATACAGAGAGCAGATGGCAGTGAATGGATGCAACATTGAGTTTGAAGTAGACACTGGGGCAAGCCTGACTATAGTGAATGAGAAAACATACAGGAAGATGGGAGGGGGGAAACTCCACCATACAAGAACAAAGCTGTATATGTACACCAGAGATAGTGTAGGGGTGCTAGGCAAGATGTACACACAAGTCAGTTACAATGGGCAGACCAGACAGTTGCCATTGATAGTGGTAAGAGGGGAGGGGCCAAATCTCTTGGGGATAAATTGGCTAGAGGCCATTAGGCTAGACTGGAGGGCCATTTTCAGACTACATACAGGTCAGCAGCAGGAGTTGAGTGAGCTACTCTCACAACACGGAGAGGTGTTTAAGGTGAGCTGGGCAGTTTAGTGGGAGCTACAGCAAAGATCTCTGTTGACCCCGAGGACAAGCCAAGGTATTTCAAAGCCAGGCCTCTGCCATATGCCCTCAAGGACAAAGTTGAGACAGAGTTGGTTAGATTAGAGAAGGAAGGCATCATAGAGCCTGTGAGTTTCCGAGTGGGCCGCTCCCATAGTTCCTATACTTAAACCAGACAAAACAACTAGAATATGTGGGGACTATAAAGTTACCGTGAATCCAGTGTCTAAGATAGATAACTACCCAATTCCAAAAACTGAGGACTTGTTGGCAGTACTGGGGGGGGACAGAAATTCACCAAACTAGACATGTCTCAGGCATACCAGCAACTCCCACGGGATGAAGAATCTAAGAAGTTCACAACAATTAACACCCACCGCGGTTTATACCAGTACACCAGGCTACCCTATGGGGTGTCATCAGCCCCAGGCATAGGAGAGAGAAATGTGTCTTCATGGCACCAGAGGTGGTGTACCTGGGATACAGGATCAACGAAAAAGGAATTCATTCCGTAGCAGATAAGTGTTGAATCTGGCTGATTTTCAAAGAAATATTCATTTAATCTGATCCTGTTAGCTATTTCTAAATTATTATGATCGACCTCTGAGTATGGCTGTAGCTGGTGTGTTCTGTAAGAAAACGGTGTCCCTCTTCCATAGACTCATGAGATAAAGATGACATTCTTAGGGCTGGTACATTCTGTGCTAAACAGCAATTGTTGTGGTTAGCGCCAAGGCGGCGTCGCTAATCTTGACCAAACAAGGCCACAGAAAAGACGAGAAAGACAGTCTTATCGGAGAAGAGACGAGGGGGGGGGACACCCGAACCATAAGAACCTTACAACGAGACCAATGCGTTAATTTGAGTTCAGACAGCATACAGAGAGGTCAAGTGTACATTAGACTTTATGCCATCGTCTTTTGTATGTTAACCCTTCTGGAATAAACAGCTTTTGATGTCGCTCAAATCCTGTGTTGGAGAGATTAATTTGGAATACATCAGAACAAGGAGACACTGGACTGTGTGGTATTGTGTGAGATTGGGGGCCGTCTTTTATTGTAATCAAAACACAACGCAGAGCTTAATAAGGACAATTATAAAACACAACGAAAGTCAACACAAAGTACAGGCCATTGCAAGCGCTCCACAGCCAACTGACCAGACACAGTTGAAGTACTTCTTGGGCTTCATGCTTAACTACAGTAGGACCCCACTAATCCCAACATCAGAGATCCCAACCTCCCGGTCTACCGGACAGGCTTAAAAAACGTTATTTTTTTTAGCCTGCCATCTGGTTACTGGTGGGATTTTCATTACAGTACTGTACTTAAATCTGTCATAGTAAACATGTACTGTAGCCTACTGTGAATAAAAACTGAACTGTATGTAGACCTACATGTTGCCTGTAGGCTGTAGTCTATTCTCACGTTTCATTTCTTTGTTACTCTAAAGCGGGAAAATGTCGAGCACAAAACGCAAACGAGTCGTACGAAGTACTGTATTTGATCAAAGCACGCACTCAAGTGGAAATTAGTTTATTTTATTATAGGCTAGGCTATATGAGTTTAGTTGGCCATTTGATTGCAATTTTGATGCATTTTCACAAGTAATTAAGGGTATTTATCGGTGTATTATGAGTCTATATGAAACAAGTATACCACTTATTGAATTTGGTGCATTTTAACATACGTTTCAGTCATCCGGACATTTCAGAGATACGAACGACCATCGGTCCCGTTGGGTTCGGATAAGTGGGCTCCTACTGTACTACTTCCTTGTAGTCTAATAAACACGATGAATCACTTGAATGTCTTTCCTACCTTGTAATTTCTTCGGAAAATGATATTTAGCTAATGTTTTGAAAACAACAAAGATGTGTGAAACGTCACTATTATGTGCTCCACGTATTGACGCAATGACGTAGTACGCGATTTTCGGGGACCACCTCAAATTTGCTCTAGAGCGCATACTAATGGTCAAAAACTACATTGGGTAACCTCTAAAGGAGTAGTAAAGGGAAAAATCATGTTTAGCCCCGTTTTAAAGGACAATGCTCGTTTTTGACAACCTGGACCTTATTTACGACATATTATAAGACTTTTGACTCACCGAGATCACTTAAGTGTAGTTTGGAGGCATGTAGAAGAAATTTAAAATCCAGCGCGAGCCAGTATATCCATGTAATGTCGGTGGTCGGGGCACAGAGAATGCAGTTTCTAAAAATATTTTCTGCCGCAAAACGGTTGTTTTCATCAATCTGTCTTCATGAATCGCTAGTTGTGCTTACATAGAGCATAATCCTGTGGTGGTTTTTCACATGCCTCTGTAATATGATCTTTAGAAACGTCTTTCGAAACGAAATAGCTTCCTCACTTGCTCCAGCATGCATGCGCACAGCGTGCTGGAGAAACGATTGCACGCTGTGCCAGGAAGCTATTTCGTTTCGAAAGACGTTTCTAAAGATCATATTACAGAGGCATGTGAAAAACCACCACAGGATGAACAAGAGTTAAACATATTTTTTGAATGATTTTCCACAGTGCTCACCCACATCCATTGTATGACCAAAACGGTGGTAGAGCAATTATCACACTTTCTCAAAAGTGCTAGTTTTGTCAACTTTTTGATCTGAACCATTGTATATGATCATAAGTAACCTTAAAACGGGGCTAATCATGATTTTTCCCTTTACTACTCCTTTAAGAAATTCCACCTGTGTCTGTTTGGGGAAACACTGCACCATTGTGACAGACCACAAACCGCTGCTGGACCTCCTGGGAGAGTAAAGGCATCCCACACCTCGCCGCAGCCAGAATGCAAAGATGGGCACTGATTTTGGCAGCTTATGAGTACACCTTGGAGTATGAGGGCTCAAAACACGGGAACGCGGATGCACTGAGCAGGCTCCCCCTGCCGATCACGTCCGCTGCCACACCACGGGAAGAAGAGGTGGTAATGCTCATGGAGCACATGAATGGCACACCCCTACAGGTAACGCAGATATGGGAGGGGACCCGGCGAGACCCCATTCTGTCCAGAGTACATCAGGCGCTGCTGCAGGACTCCTGGCCCTCAGAGTACTGCAACAACCCAGAAATGCAGCCATACATAAGAAGAAAAAAGGAAGTGAGCGTGGAGGAGGGGTGCATACTGTGGGGAAGTAGAGTGATAATCCCACCTCAAGGAAGACGAATCATGATTGAGGAGCTTCATGAAGCTCATCCGGGGGTCCGGGGGTCTCACCAATGAAGTCTTTGGCCCGCAGCTACGTATGGTGGACAAACATGGACGCGGATTTAGAGTCCGCTGTGCGGGAATGTCATGCATGTCAGTCCTACACTGCAAGAAAGCCCTGTCAAATTTAAGTCTAAAGCTTCTAGATCCAAGCACACTTGCACTTAAAACAAGCAAATTTGGCTGTCAGTGCGTTAAGCAAATTTTACTTGACAAGACTGTCTTAAAACAAGTCAAGCTGTCTGACCATCATTTACCTTGAAATAAGACCAAAAAGACGCATTTCAAGCACCATGACAATAGCATATATGATCTTGTAATGGGACCAGAAAGGCTCACTTCAAGCTATCTATCATCATGAATTTAGCACATACCATCTTGAACTGAGACCAGAAAAAACTAATTTAGGCAATAAATCAGCAACTGTACTAGTGCATTCCATCTTGAAATAAGACTGGAAAAACTCCTTTTGGGCAATATATCAACCCTGCTAGCACATATCATAAAAGATCAGTAGACTAATTCCATGAAACCTATTCAATGCAAAAGACCATTATTACTCAAAACTAGAACATTTTAAGCATCATAATACTCTGAATTAGAATACATGCCCTTAAAATAAGACTTGAGGCAAGAGCTGGGTATTACCAACATGGCATATTTATTCAATTAAATGCTCATTACATCCAGTTTGAACTCAATTGGAACATATTGGTGTCATCTAACCAACTATCAACCCCACTACCCAACCTACTCTTCAACACTCAACCCCATTCAACCTACCCTTCTCTACCTGCTCTACCCACCATACTCTACCCCATTCAACCTACCCTTCTCTACCTGCTCTACCCCATTCAACCTACCCTTCTCTACCTGCTCTACCCACCATACTCTACCCCATTCAACCTACCCTTCTCTACCTGCTCTACCCACCATACTCTACCCCATTCAACCTACCCTTCTCTACCTGCTCTACCCACCATACTCTACCCCATTCAACCTACCCTTCTCTACCTGCTCTACCCACCATACTCTACCCCATTCAACCTACCCTTCTCTACCTGCTCTACCCACCATACTCTACCCCATTCAACCTACCCTTCTCTACCTGCTCTACCCCATTCAACCTACCCTTCTCTACCTGCTCTACCCCATTCAACCTACCCTTCTCTACCTGCTCTACCCACCATACTCTACCCCATTCAACCTACCCTTCTCTACCTGCTCTACCCACCATACTCTACCCCATTCAACCTACCCTTCTCTACCTGCTCTACCCCATTCAACCTACCCTTCTCTACCTGCTCTACCCACCATACTCTACCCCATTCAACCTACCCTTCTCTACCTGCTCTACCCACCATACTCTACCCCATTCAACCTACCCTTCTCTACCTGCTCTACCCACCATACTCTACCCCATTCAACCTACCCTTCTCTACCTGCTCTACCCACCATACTCTACCCCATTCAACCTACCCTTCTCTACCCCATTCAACCTACCCTTCTCTACCTGCTCTACCCACCATACTCTACTCATCCCACTATAACTGCCCTACCCTATCTAACACTCTTGTCTCAACACGTTCCACTGTACTCGATATCCCAGACTTAACAATGGCTGGATATAAGATTAACAAAGGGTGCATGACTAAGAGATACATAAAATGTTCACCCAGAAAAAAATAACACCAATGACAAATTCGAGAACCCTACCCTCTCTACTTTTTGGTGAACGTTTTCCAGTCGGCAATGGCCTTTTTGTATGATGGGGTCATGTCTGATTCGTGGATGGCATCATTCAGCACCTGTGTCTGAATGACTGACAGTAGTGTGCTCAGACACTTGGGGTAGGTTAGCTCGAAAGCATAATAACAGGCCATAACAATGAGTGGAGCCACCTCAACATAGTCCATATTGAGCGTCAAGACGGGTGTTGTCCCCACCGCCACCAGGATGTTTTTGTCCATCAGTATGACTGGACTGCCTATTGGCCTCTTCTTCAGGAAGTTGCTCGGGTCTTCAGAGGGCTAAACGGAATTAAGACAAAAAGGTAGAATGCAATTAGAATACAACACGACTGTCAGCAATGCTGAAATTGTACAGCCCAGGGTTTTTTCTAGCCAATGAAAGAACTTGGATTCAGGTTGTGTTCACCACAGAGCTTATTTGAGAAGTGAGAGATTCCCAGTCAAGAATCTGTGAGAAATCTGCAGTGGGAGCAGGAAGTAAGTTTGGTCTACAGCACGTCATCATCCACTTACAACCTCTATAAAGACATCTAATTATACACATTCACCCCTGGAAACTACCCTATACAAACTGTAGTCTGATGTAATGGCCAAATAACAGCTCAACAGTAGCTTTTGAAGTCAAGTTTTAAATCAGATGCAAGCTCACCTCAAGAACGTGGAAAAGTGCTTCGCTAGCGTTCCCAAGCTTCTTGTGGGGGGCAATTGGGGAAGTGAACATTTTTGGGAGAGCCTCCCACAAGGCCATGGCTTGTTGAGCTGAAAGACAATGCAATATGACTGTCAGCAGTGCCGATATTGGTTAGAAAACACGTATGCAGACATAAAGAAACCATATTCTGCTTTGTTTCATGCCCTTTGCATTTGCTCAAGGTCACTTGAGCAAACAGCCAAACAAAAGACATGTTTGCGTTTTGCTTACTTTCATCCAGACCCATCGGTGGTTGCATGGATTTGTTCCACATTCCAAAGAATGCCGCATTCTTGCAGAAGGTGGTCCATCTCAGTTTCATCTCTGCAATGAAGTTTTTGTTTTTTGACTCGATGAGTCTGCCCATTTCCTCCATGATCTGAGTGCACAAATCAAACACACAAAGTAATAAGACACTTATTTTATACCCTATGAGGTATAAAATGTCTATGCAAACAGGCTAGGAATTACATAGGTCACTCACATGCCGGGGGTCTCTGAAGCATGGATATCCTTTCAAAATCATCTGGGTCCTGTCCTCTTCTTTGGACGAAAAGGTTTGGATGAAGGCTCTCCTGGCCTCGAACTCAAGGTCAAGCAGATGGGCGACATCCTCAGGGTTGTGTTTGGGTCTCTTCCATAGCTCTAGGAGTGTTTTATGATGTCTGGCCTGCACCAGCCTGGAGTCACTGCCTGTTGATGAACAAAGTATTGACATTTACAGTAACACTAAACGTCCCAGTGTCACATTTGTCTGCATCGGAATTTCCTATAGAGGCGCAGTGTGGCAGCGGTGCCTTGCAAAGGCAGTCAAAGCAGTTAAGGTACAAACAAACACGGCAGGAGGCAATCACCCGTTTCCATAACATGAGGCAGCTTGATGTACAAGTAAGCCCCTGGACAGGAACGCTGGCATGTCACAGGGACTTCCAACCATAGATATGGAGTACCGTAGATAATGTCTATGCTTCCAACCCTTGTTATGGAGTACCACGCGGGGAGATATAGGGTACTATCTTAAAGGGTAAGTAACATGGGGACTGCTTTGTCCCAATCTAATTGTATAATAATTGTGTAAATAATTGCCAATGTAACTATACACTGAAACAGTCCATTATGGGGGCTTTTGCCAGGAAGGAGGGCCAGCTACCGAAGCACCTCCCAGCCGCGTCGGAAAGTGCCGAGTGGTTATGGCGCGTCAGCTCAGTTACTCGCTGACGTCACCCATTAGGAATGCATTGGCGAATGACCGTAGGATATACACTTAATAAATAAGTAAATGCTTAACGCCGTGGTGATCATGATCAGCGAAATTGTGCCATCCTCTTTACAATCGGCCCTGCTTTTGCAACATCCACAGTGAAATAGCGCTAGCATGAGATGCTAGGTCTAGTGGCATTGCATAGGCAATGCCTATTAGCATTGCACACCGCTGTCTCACTGAGATACCCAAGTTGACGTCACGGAACCCACGTGATCCTGCCTTTTCAAAAGTCCCGGATGTGGTTAATTTTAGCTGATAAAACGCAAATATCAGATGTGTATCTCATCCAGAAACATACATGTACATCTAGGCGACACATTTAGGGGGTTTCTGAGGGACGTGTGTCAGCAGTTTTGCAAGAGTAAAATCATGTTACTCACCCTTTAAAGTCTTTGGTATGGCTCGTTCATTGATCAAGATCACAACCTTCCCAACTCAAGGCAGACACTTACCACAAAACCACTGAGCCAGCCACATGCTTAGAGAAAAACTCAATTTTAAATACATAACATAAGCAGTCAATTTACCTGGGTCACTACCATCATTTCCAGAGGGGGTCTCTTGGCCCGCATCGAGATCAGAATCCTTGGTGTCATGGTTGGGTTGCAGCAGTTGTCGTCTTGTTTTGTTTTGTTTTTGAGTTTGGTCGGATCTGGGAGTGGATGGGGGATAGAGATGAGATGGTATACCGTGACAGTAAACGTCAACCATTATTTTGTATTTTACTACGAGCCTATTAAACTGAAAGAGGCTGTATGTAATCACCACCAAATGGCAGTAGCAATGAGCTAAATCTGAAAAGATGGTCACCATGTTACTGTGCATGCACACCAAAAGCAGCCAGAGACAATTCATTCTCAATGGATGCTGGCATCACAGGGCGTCGGGCGCCTTGTCGCCCTGTGATGTCAGCGTCCATTGAGAATGAATAGTCACTGGCTGTTTTCGCTGCATGCACGGTTACAGGTGGTCCATTCAATCACAGGCCAAGGAATTAATTCTTGTCAAACTCCCACTTACTGGAAAAACTGCATTCAAAACACTAGCAAACTCCAATTGTTCAAAGAAACTACAAAGTTAGAAAGACATTCAAGTGATTCAACATGTTTCAGACAAAAGGAACCATATCACCAGAATTTAAAATAGATGCCCAGTTATAGTTGACAATCCAGATTCAAACCCAGAACTTTATACTATTTCCAATCCTGTGTTACACTGTAGGAGTCTAAACTCAGCCTATTCAAGTGTCTGTCAAGTTGATTAAACAACATATGTTCCAAGAAGCGTAGTAGACCGAGGGCATGGGGGAAGGAGGCAATACTGTAAACTACAAAACACAGTATACCATAAAACTAGATACCATACCAATATTCCATACCTTCTCATTCCTGATGGGGGACTCATCAACTGAGGTCCTGACTTCGCCATCTGCAGGGGAGTTTTTTGGTGACCAACCGGTACCATCTCCTTAGAGCTACAGCCTGCAAATGAACAAAGTATTATAAGACTAACGGCGCTCTCGCACGCAAGCGATGGGAGCGACATGAACGGGGAGATATAGGGTACCATCTTTAAGTCTTTGGTATGACTTGTTCATTGATCAAGATCACAACCCAACCCAATCACCAACTCAAGGCAGACACTTACCACAAAACCACTGAGCCAGCCACATGCTTAGAGAAAAACTCAATTTTAAATACATAACATAAGCAGTCAATTTACCTGGGTCACTACCATCATTTCCAGAGGGGGTCTCTTGGCCCGCATCGAGATCAGAATCCTTGGTGTCATGGTTGGGTTGCAGCAGTTGTCGTCTTGTTTTGTTTTGTTTTTGAGTTCGGTCGAATCTGGGAGTAGATGGGGGATAGAGATGAGATGGTATACCGTGACAGTTAACATCAACCATTATTTTGTATTTTACTACGAGCCTATTAAACTGAAAGAGGCTGTATGTAATCACCACCAAATGGCAGTAGCAATGAGCTAAATCTGAAAAGATGGTCCCCCTGTTACAGGTGGCTCATTCAATCACATGCCAAGGAAGTCATGTGTTACAAGGTGTGTTACACGGTAGGAGTCTAAACTCAGCCTATTCAAGTGTAATTTTTTATATATATATATATTTATATATATTTTTTTTTTACATTTTATCAAAATATCAGATCGCTTAGTGCCTGCTTGCACTCAATTTGCACTCGTTTGTATTTATATTTATAGATGTTTTTGTTTACGTTTTCTATTCTATTGTAACGGACTTTGAACTGAGTTTGAACGGAGTTTTAGCTATAGAACACTGTTGCTTTAAGAATTATCGGATGACGTTCATCCGGGGGAGGGACGGGTCTGAACGGGGAACGGAAGGTTGAAAGCGAGCGGGAGGCGGAGAGAGTTGGTGATGGATTTATGAGAAGTGATTATTCGAGATATAACCTGTTAACTAGTGAAATAAAGTGTGGAACTAAGAACCCTCCGACTGGTTTATGACAACGCTACACTATTCTATATTCTATGTTGTTCAAAGAATAAAACTGGAACATGTCATGTCACTGATACAGTCTGAATCTGCCGCGGAATGCGCATATATGATATCAATCAATCAATCAAACTTTATTTATGTTCTATAGCACAAATCATGCATTGAATGTAACTCCAAGTGCAGTATTTACTAAACCACAATATAAACAAGAGCTACACGGATCAAGAGTGTTTGTGCACAGCGCTACTGTGTGTGGTTGAAGGCGCTACTGAAAGTGATGACAGAACGCATGTCTCAGAAGATACGCGGTCATCCTGTATTTATCTCCATCTGTATTAGTACATTTATTTTGTAAGCTCTATTTTGACAGCTCTACCATGGGCACTTTTATTTTGATGGGGCATTCTTTGTTGATAGACTTAGGACAGTTCAGGACGAGTCAGAGTCTTGCGGCATGTGGTTTTTATGAAAAGCTTAAAGTCTAATATTTCAGTGATTATTGAGCAGTATTCAAATATTTAAATACATTGAGCAGCAGCTGAAACTTTGTCTAAGAACCAGATCTGCGGAGCTGCTGTGTTCATGTGTTTTTTTAGCAGTGGCGGCGCCAGCGGATTTTCATTGCGGGTGCTATAGGGAGCTTGTCCTGAGGGTGCTACGGAACTTGTTGACGACGGGGGCGGGGGGGGTGCGCCGGAAAACCCCGGTTTTAGTCTTTGACGGTTTTTCGGTTTCAATAATTGGAAACCGTCCATCCCTACTGTAAACTACAAAACACAGTATACCATAAAACTAGATACCATACCAATATTCCATACCTTCTCATTCCTGATGGGGGACTCATCAACTGAGGTCCTGACTTCGCCATCTGCAGGGGAGTTTTTTGGTGACCAACCGGTACCATCTCCTTAGAGCTACAGCCTGCAAATGAACAAAGTATTTAAAGTGGCACTCCAGGGTATGGCTTATGGCTCTTAGCACAAGTAGCCCTGTATATTATTTTCGATTAACAATACCAAAATCATAAAATTGCATAATTCAAGCAATAAATTACAATACCGTGAGAAACCGGTTTGATTTGGAATGACTCAGATAACCAGAATGCCTTGCGCAGCTACCAACAATGAACCCGCCCTTCGGACATGAATTCCCCGATGAACGAGACACAAGGCTGAGAGAGAGAGCCGGCGGCAGATCGGGTACACAAAGAGCTGTTTGCTGAGGCGGGGGCGAGAGAGTTGTTGCGGTCTGTTTGAAAAGAGCGTAAATAAAATCACCACTCCCCAGTAAGAAGACTCCTCTCATCCTTTCCTAAATACCGAGAGTTACACTGGTGTCAGAAGTAACCTAAAACTGGCTAGCTAGCTAGTTTGTTGTAGAGTAGGCCAGAGATGGACTGGGACACAAATTCTTACAGGTAGTCACATACAATCAGGCCACCGCGAGGGGGGGGGGGTTGGACCAGTTATAGTTCTTGTATTTCACTTCCCAGGATTTACCTACGTCAAATTATGTGTTTGATGTCAGCAAATCCTTGCTAGAATTGACACGATCTTCCCTGTGGGTTCATGTAGCCATGGTGGTCAAGGGGGAACATTATCACCTATAATTATGTAAAGGGATCTAGTTTAAGCCCAATGTTGTTCTAGGGTGGTGTGTCACTTTAAAGTCTAATGGCGCTCTCACACACTAGCGATGGGAGTGACATGAACGTTGAAAGTTAAACCTTGTCATTCAGAATGTTAATGTGTTAATTTTAAAAACATAACATTAGCATAGGCTGGCCACATTTAGAAATCCCCAAACCAGGACTCAGAAGTGCACCATCCGCACATACGTATCAGTAGGTAACCTGCACACAGTAATTTTTCATCAATCTCAATATCCCACTTTGCAGAAACGTTAATGGCCGCGTGCCCAGTAACCTGTAGCCTGGGTTTACATCAAAATATCAACTCTAGGGGGCCGCGGTGGTGTAGCGGTCTAAGCACCAGGGTGTCTGCTGGCAGCCTCTGGTGCAGCGCCCACCGAGGACCGGGTTCGCGCCCCGGTCCTGCCGATCCGAGTAAGGTCGGTCCCCACGGGGAGCAACGATTGGCTGGCTGCTCTCGAGGGAGGGTATAGGATAGTCTCGGAATCGTGGATCCGCTGCCACAAAACAGCTCTGTACCGTTTCGGAATTACGGCAACGGGCAGAGAGAGCAGGGAACTGACTTCTCTCATTCGGGTCCCCGAACTGCGGAGTTGTGAACAGCGGATCCCCGAATCTCGCAGGGGTTAATTGGATTAATCGAGTACAATTGGCTACCAAATTGGGATGAAAAAGGGATAAAATCTGAAAAAAAAATAAAATAAATAAATATCAACTCTAACCACCGTAGACTACGACAGTGGAGCCCTCCAGAGCAAAAAACAACAAATTTAGAATACCGGGACAAATCTGCATTTTACGGATATAACTCGGGACATGGAGCTTCAAACCGGGACGTCTGGGCAGCCTACATTAGCAAGGTATTTCTTAATTTACCTGAGTCACTACAATCACTGTAATCAATAGTGTCTTCGCTGTCATCCATGGTCTCTTCGCTCTCAAGATCAGTATCCTCGGCTTGGTTGGACCTGGGAGTAGATGGGGGATAGGGATGAGATGGTATACCGTGACACTGCAATCTGCAAGCAGTATTTAGTTTTTTTAGAAATACCAGTCCATACCCGGGACAGACAGATTTATCGGTTTAAATATAGGATGATATTAAAACAAAACTTAGTAGTATTTTCCATCATTGGTTAACACTGTTGGACTCTGGAACTCATAGGCTATTCCTATGTCTTCTTTCCTGCAAGTCTTTCCTCTATTGAAATAACATACTGTGATAATCTAGACTATAGTAAGAATGGTTATGAATTATGAGACAGTGTTGGGTGTAGGCTGCTCTCTGATAACGTGCACTCATACATGGAACATACAACCACTGACTGACTGCCGACAGCGCATTGACTGACTAGGCAGTGGCACCACAACCACATGCTCTCATTCCACCTATCATATAAATCTACCACTAGGTGGCGACTGGTGATTTTATTCATTACTATGCGTTTTGCACTGTAAACATTTTAGAGACTGGCCAGGCTTAGGGTAGGGCCTGAAAGGCTAGGGTAAGGCTCAGGTTTGATTTCCAGATCCGTTCACTCCACTGATGCACAGGGAGCAGAGCATACAGTACATGATGCAGTGTGTATACCCTGGAGTAAGCAGGATTGCTTATTATTATATAGCTGTAGTCCTCAGTCTGGCCAACCTGACCCTAACATGTTTGATAAAACTAGATATAATGCAAAATTCCATACCTTCTCCTTCCTACTGGGGTGCTTGTCGAGGACTTGACATTCTGGAGTCTCTTTAGCATTTGCCGGAAGACGGTATCCTGTGGTTAAAATCGACATGGCACCTCATTAAGAAAGAGGTAATATAAATTATGAAAAGCACAAAAGCAGGAAAACTACTTTTACTCAGATGGTAGAGGCGTAGCCAACAGGCAGAAACCAGGAAATACATGACGCTTGGATCTTCCATATTGCCTTGCCCTGCTGAGACCACGCCCATTGAACACTTCTTTGCAAACCCAAACGAAGGGGAAGGCTTATTACCACAACCTATTGACCACAGCTGTGAGATCAGGCCATATATACGCAGGGCGTAATGGTAGAAAAACCACTTCACAGTGCACCAAAGACAAGGGGAGAAACGTGGGGCATTATCCCTGCAGGGCGTAATCTATGGAAGATTCTTGCACATGATTATGTAAGGGCGGGGCCCCTCTAGTGATTCTGTATGTCTGTGCTTTTACTAATCGGACAACAGGTACACACAAAAAGAGCAGAACTGCCAACAGTAGAAAGAAAAAAGCTATCCATTGATATATGCTCCCAAAAAGTGAGTTGATTGAAGGCACAACATCCAGGTATTGAGGCCTTTGAAGCCTTTTATTTAACCAAAACATATGCTTTCACATGCTTATGCATTCAATAAACTCACTTTGGGGGCACATTTCAGTGTACAAGCCTTAATTTCTACAGAAACCTAACTTACCCATGTTTTTTTCTGACTAGCTTTATCTCGCAGCATGGGGTAGTACTCAACGAGTCTTTTGGCCATGGCAGAGAGGTCGTCACGTGAGGGATATTCTGCATCCATTTCACCAGCCCGCAGGAGGGATATCATGTTGGTAATGGTGTTCCTTATCAAGCGGCACCTAGAGACAGAGAGTGCAGATAAAGTGCAGAAGTCGCAAAGTGCAGATAAAGTGTGCAAAATGGCGGCTGTGAAC
The DNA here is from genome assembly GCF_949987555.1 of Borostomias antarcticus. Classification (NCBI taxonomy): domain Eukaryota; kingdom Metazoa; phylum Chordata; class Actinopteri; order Stomiiformes; family Stomiidae; genus Borostomias; species Borostomias antarcticus. The sequence goes on from NC_140234.1 coordinate 4,942,274, forward strand.
ACTTGTGGACTTAGCAATTCCGTTTTGGGACAACAATGAGGCTTTGTGGACTTAGCATCAACGTGCAGCTAAAACCACAAGGCCGCAAGTGCTCTGGAATTAAGCCTAAGAGCGCGATTTGGAATTCAGCTTTAGATTGGAACGCAGTTAATGTGTGAGCTTCCTCAAGGAAGTACTGGAGCTGGGACTACAGTTCTGCACCTAGTCTATTATAGCACAAACCTGAGCTCCTTTGACATGATGCATTCATCTTCTCTGGCTGCACGCTTCAGCTCCTTATAGTACAAGCGCACTTGGTTCAGCTCTGCATCAGTGTAAATTACGTAGTCAGGACTGCTTATCTTCAATATCTTTTGAGGAGTCAATGTTTGTGTTGATGTATGGGGTGAGCTTGTCTGTGGTGGGCTCATCCATTTTGCTGCTGGTCCAGAAGTTGAGCTCTCCTTGACAAAAAAGATAGCATACACAATACACTTTTGTGGGGGCTTTAAGTAGGTAGTTGACTAGGCCTTCACAGGACTGCGTTGGTATTAGCTGGCACTCCTGCCCATAATACTAATGCAATGTACCATAGAGGCAGTGGGTTGAATGGGATTTTAAAACAGCTAGGGGGCGTTGTTAAGCACAAAGCGGAATGCCTCAATCCCCCTAGCCGTTGTAAAATCCCATTTCTACAAGAGCAAGCTTGAACTCCTTTGTTCTGATTGGCTAGATTAATCAAATGGTCAGTGGGGTAATCTGCCGGCCATTGTATAAGTAACAACAATAAGGCGATTCTCGATAATGCATCTTTAATTAACGAAATAACGAAAGAATCAGATCACTAATACATCTCATTCATCAATGCACAGTAATTACTCACCTCTGGATGCAATGAATCCCAAATCCTCTTTCTCCTAAGAAAGTGTTCTGGACCCGGCAGAAGGTCCTTCCAGTCTTCCCTTGTAAACGAGGGCAGCATCTCCGCTGTAATATTTGCCGCTATAATGTGTGAGAGAAGATCATTTACCACAAGCATTGTATCATTGTAAAAGACCTTTGAGAAATGCTGCTTCTCATGAGATATTACCTCCATTGTCAACGCCAAAAGCTGAAAGCAAAATTTGGGGCTTTGGCATATGGACTATATGCCCAAGTAAAATATTACAAGTGTCTTGAATGGCGATGACTTAGACTTACCTTCAAATATTGACACTGTTGTGTCGTCAAACCCCTCCATGGCCATTTCTTTCTTTTAAATGAATCTGTAATTCACATTGTGTTAATATCATGTATATGAAGCATGTCACAGGATGGTGTTAGCTGGCTAGCTAGTATTGACCCCTTTCACAGGCGGCCATGTTGGAGGGTAGGCACAGGTGTAACTGATCAAATTAATTATGGCCCCGTTGTAATTAGTGTGTCACAGCCATTCCAGTGAGCCAGCATGCACAATATCAGGGCCCTGGCCCACCTAATTCCTAAATGGAATGGGGCCATAATTAATGTTATTAATTACACCTGTGTTAACCCTCCAACATGGCCGCCTGTGATGTAACGTGCAAGGGCTGTATAACGTTAACTAAAGTTTGGCCCATCTGGCTTTGGACCAGAGGTGCAAACATCACAGGTGAAAAAGGTGACAAACATTCAAACTCATACATACACTGATCAAACAAATGGTCTATTTTGGGTTAAAACGGCTATTTTCACCTAAAGGTTAAAAGTCTGCACCCCTACACGTTTGCAAGCGCCTGCACGGCTGGCTGTTAAATGTTCCAAAATGGCAGGTCTAACATGGATGTTAGCCATGTAGCTACTATGGTCTGGAATGGACGCAAGCAAGCGCTTTAAAGCCAGATAACCAGCGTTAGCCCGGGATATAGCTTAAATCCAATGTATATCGTTAACCCTGGCACTAGCTTCTGTACACAGTCGCTATGCTAGGGTCACGTCAACCAACGTTGGTAAAGATAGCTTGCAAGCTAGCTAGCTCGAAAAATTAGCTGCATTGGGGCCTAGCTAACGTTACTTCGCGCCTCAGTACGCTCCTTCATTGCAAGCCTTGAAGGTTAGCACATGCTAAAGTCAGCTAACTGAAATGTAATTAACAAGCTTTTCTGAATTAAAACCGCCACTAACGTTAAACTTACGTTAGTAAAGCTACTTACACCACGAATAGCCGACGTTAATGTTCAAAGTAACGTTACCGTTACTGGTATATAAACTTAGTTGTGCTTCCCGTCCGTTTAGCAAATGACGGCAGGCCACAGTGGTGCTAGGCTAGCCAGCTGTAGCTAGTCTAGCTAGCATTAAGGGTAACTTAGCAAAATAAAACTTAAGTTTCTCAAGTAGCTAACGTTATCAAGCAATAAAAATCAAACGGTGTAAAAGTTACATTTTCTTACCTGGCTCGGTCGATGGGGCTGAGGAAACGTTTAGAATGCTCCACGCTCAAAGCGCCCATCAAGCGCGAGGACGACCTAAAGTAAGCTACACTTCTGCTGACTGATGAAACAGCTGCAGTCTGATCCAGGCAGCGAGAGCGGGAAAGAACGTTAGCTACACGTGACTGGCTCAAACCACAAGATTCAACCAAACGGGTGGTCTAAAGATTGTTCAATTTTACGTAGTGTCCAGGAATTTACATCCAAACACCTTAAACCCACCTTAAGCCTTTGTCTTTGTAATTTATCACCTCCCCCCAAGTCCCCTGCAAAACCCCAGTTTCAGTCATGTAAAACACCTCAGCTCTCCCTCTTTTGTAATTGTGAGCACACTCTGCATAGCTCTTCCTCATCTCTTTGTTTAGGTCAGAAGGGCCCCACCTTAGTCCTGATTCAGACCTTTGTTTTCTTTGTTTTCTCATGTCACATGTTTTTACTCTTGGCCACGCCTGCCATTCATGTACAATGCAGTAGCCAATCACATCCTGGAAACCTTGTACCTTTTGTTTGGACTGTACATAAGCCACAGCCAGAAGTGACTGACTTCACTTCTCTGACTGAACCACCTTTGCTGCGTTGTCAGGAAGTCCTTGCGCAAGTATTTGATTTCATTCAATAAACCAGACTCAACCTTTTGAACGTATCTTGGTAAATCTTTGGACTACACCAGTCTAAAATAACTATCACAGTTTGGCGAACGGGAATGGGAGCACTGCCTGCGTTTGCTTCGGGATTCCAGTGGAAAGGACTGATCGGCAGACGTGTCGGGTCCATAGTGGGCGTTGGAAAATCAATTTTCTCTCTTGCGCCAGAGCGCAAGGTGAGATTATTTCCTCAGTTCTTACACTGGATTCTTGAAAGCTCACAGGTACGTTTAAACGAACCCTCTTATGGGTTGAGTTGTATTTGCCTTGATTTGGTTCAGCTTGTTGGTCTGGATTGTTTGAAAACGGAAAACCCCAGCGTGGGTATTTAGTAAGTAACTCCTTTTGGCCGGTCGCGGAGAGTTTTAACCGCGAGCACGTTGAGAGAGTTTTGCTCAATGGAGATGTAGCTACAGGGCGGAATTGAGAGTTTTGCAATCCGCGTTTTCTGGTAGAGATTTTAACCAGAGGGGCTGTACATATTTGGTAGGATCTAGACATCATGGTTTAGCCTGGACCAAATTGCTAGTGCAGCCGAGAGTGTTTTGTTGTAAACGTGGGCCTTTGTTTCATGTTTGTGGGTTAAGTCGTATATTAGTCGGTTTTGGTCGTCGTTTGGTCATCCTTTGTTTGCGTTCCCGTGTGTCTGCTACGTTCTCTCTTGCATGTGCACGGGGGGTTGGTCGTCTTATGTGTTCACTGTTTGAGCCTCGGCTCTTGATAATTGTTTGTTATGCGCGCCATGGATCCAGGTAAAGTATTGTTTTGTACCCTTTTTAGACTGTTAAAATTCTGCTAGATTCCCAGTAGGCTAGCTAACTGGTTGCCTAGGAGACGCCGGAAAACAACTCCCGGTGATCCGCCTTGAGCCAGAGGGAGAACAAAGCACTTCGCTGACTAGGTGAGTACTAAGCGAATTTAATGTGTCTTAATGTGTGTTTCTTTCGAAATTGTATTCTTTACCGCCGTGAGTTAACCATAAGGTTTCCTTTCATTGCTGTTTTGGGGTTTCTAGGCTGTTATTAGGGACGTTGTTTCTTTAAATTTCCCCGCGCTGCCAAAGACAACTTCCGGGTCATACATGCAACATTTTGGGAGCACCACTAGGTGTCCCTGTAACCCCGGCTAATAACATAGGGCTAGAGGAGGTCACAGGATTCTACTGCTAGCCTGAGGAGATTGTTGCGCTGAAGCATTACTCTGCGAGCGTTTGTTGGCAGAATTTCGTTATGTGCTAAAGCATTTTCGATTTCTTACATCCACATCTGACATTTTAGTGTTAAATTCTAAGATTCGGGCTCAGCTAGAGGGTTAAGGGAAATGCCTGTTGATTCTCTAGACTGGTCTGTTTTTAAGATTAGATTACCCCCTCGACTTGTTGCGCCATTAGCCACGCCCCTTCTTTCTACGAGGTATTTGTCCGAACAGGTCCGGAAGGAAGAGCCTCCGATTTTGAAGTCGAGCGCCACCTGCTGGACTTCCCTTGAACAACCCATAAGGGTGATTTTAAACTAGCCAAGATAGAGAGTTTTAATTTTTAAGGTAAATAAACAGGATAAAATAGATGTAGAGCGAACTCAAAAGTCTGACAGGGTTGAATAGGTGTTTGATTCAGGAGTTTTGTTTCAATAGTCAATGAATGACCATAAGCTGTTCGTTTTATGCATTTCTACTGTATGAATTTTCATTCATATAATGATAATGTGTTTTTTGAGGAGCTGGCATTAGGCCTTCTCCTCTGCTATTGAACCCAGTCTGTGTTTTGAGTCTTAATTTTCAGGTGCTATGGACCCTGGGCGGCAGGTCTTTGAGGAGCCTGGATCATGCCTTCCTGGGGACTGCTTGGAACCTGCTGTTGGTCTGTTTAACTGTTTGTTTTGTCTCTCTTTCTGATATGTAGCTTAAGACATAAGGTTTGTGCATAATAGTGGGGGGAATAGATAAGGGTTGCTAGTGTCTTAATCTGAATGCACCATCTCATAACCCAATTATATATTTTTTAAATGAGTATGTTAAATATCTCATGTTTATAGTTTGAGGCACATTCATCGGGCCTGAGTGTTTTTTCTGAGTGGTTTTTTTACAGACAACTGTCGTTCCGGGAGTGATGGGTGAATGCCGAACCAGGAGACGGGCACAGGACACCGGAGGTTACTGGCCTGTTTCCCTACAGATGGGCGATCTGGGTTTCGTGAGATGCAGACCAACGCCATGTCACCTACTCACTGTGAGCGACAGATAAGTATGAAACAGGAGCAGTGCCCAAATACTCTGTCCTCAAATGCAGAAGAGGGAGGTTTTAGATATACAAATTTTAGCTATACAAATAAAGCTTTGATGGAGTATTTTGATTAGTTAATTGTAAATGAAGCCAGTTCATTTTAGTGTCATTTTCTTTGACCCATCTCTACTTTTATCCTGACTTCAGGAAATTTTTTGCTTTCACCCTTAGGGGGTGTTGTTTTGTTGAGGCGAGAATATGGTTATTTTATTTTCATAAAATCGTGAGAGAAATGCTAGAGCCAAACCCAATTGCCTTGATCATGACTGGGGACTGGGCGTGTTGAAGTCATTCTAACGCTGCCCCTGATGTCACTGTAGGCTACTACAGACTGGCTCTAAATGACACTTGAACAGTCACCCTGTTTAAGTTTTCCTGACAGAATAATAACAATTTTTCCCCAAAGCAGGAGCTTGCGCTTAACCATATTTCTGAGAATCTCCAACAGATTTTGAATAACCGTTCCTGACCAAAGAGGGGAACAGGGAGACCAGACCAGAGGACTCTCTTTTGCTCTTCTGTTTTGTCTCTGTTTGTCTCTCTCTCATCTGTGGATCCACAGACGGAGCACTTCATCAGCCTGTGCTGGAGGCGGGAGCGCAGAGACATTTCTGACCTACAAGCATCTGCTCCACCTGCGGAGAAAAAGAAATGAAGGACTAAGTGCACATTTCCACCACCAAACTAACCTGTATCTAGGGCCTAATGACAAACCTGTACTACCTCGTTCATGTTTTCATTATGCTTTCAAACTAGCCCACGGGCCAGATCATGTTTCAAAAACAGGGGTGGCGGAGGATGTTAACAGATGTCTCCAACAGAGTGAGGACCGCCATTTCCTGAGGCTAAGGAGGGGTTCCTGCATCACATCTCTCCTGGGGATTGGGTCCTGGTCCACGACCACAGACGAAGGAGCTGGAACTCGCCGAGGTTGCTCGGGCCGTACCAGTTCCTACTCATCACGCAGACAGCGATCGGAGAGGACTTCGTGGACCCATGCAAGCCATTGCCGACGGGTCCAAGCAGCAGAGGACGGTCCACCAAGGGATCGCAAACACCAGGAGATCAGAATGCAGCTGAACCAGAGGGCTCAGAGGCCAAAACCATGGGCCATCACACTGTCCTCTCCTCTGACGAGGAATCGGAGGAAAAATGACCTTGCTGGTCACCTCCTCACAAGATGCACCACACACGCACACACACCTGCACACACTAACATTGAACATAACTGATTTCAAGCAACGTGACATCAAAGTTGCGATCTAGAAGAGAAGACGCCTTGCATTCCCCAATGACATTCTATTGCCCAAAAGAGAAGTGCAACCTAAATGACTGTTGGGATACACTGTGAACAAGAGTGACCTTGACAGTCACCGCCACACTCTCCCCTCCTCTGATGAGCAATCGGAGACTGACCTTGCCGGTCACCTCCTCACAAGAGTGAATGAACTTTGAAATAATCTGAAAAATATCATATTTGTTTACAAGAGTTGCAATGATTGAAACATGAGTTGATAAATAAGTTTGGGTTTTTCCTCTAAATTGACCAAGAGGTTTTTTGCCCCTCTTACACTGGTAACCATTTTATCTTTTTTTTGCCTTGTTAAATCAAGTTTGTTTTTTGGTGAATGGTTGTCCACTCTTAGACTATAAATAGTATATAATCATGTCAATTTTTTATCTTGTTTCCTGTCAAATTTCTGAAGCAAGGGGTTTTGGTGTGTGATTTTGCACGTTGAGAGAAAATAATTAAAAAAAAAAAAAAAAAGAGATTTTTTTTTTTTTTCTCCACCTAGTGGAGAGATTATTTCCTTTCCACATGTATAGCATAGCTGACTGTTTACACTGTGTTTGGATTTTATTTTTGTGTGCCTGTTCAGGCACAAATGAGGGATTGTCCAGGAATTTACATCCAAACACCTTAAACCCACCTTAAGCCTTTGTCTTTGTAATTTATCACCTCCCCCCAAGTCCCCTGCAAAACCCCAGTTTCAGTCATGTAAAACACCTCAGCTCTCCCTCTTTTGTAATTGTGAGCACACTCTGCATAGCTCTTCCTCATCTCTTTGTTTAGGTCAGAAGGGCCCCACCTTAGTCCTGATTCAGACCTTTGTTTTCTTTGTTTTCTCATGTCACATGTTTTTACTCTTGGCCACGCCTGCCATTCATGTACAATGCAGTAGCCAATCACATCCTGGAAACCTTGTACCTTTTGTTTGGACTGTACATAAGCCACAGCCAGAAGTGACTGACTTCACTTCTCTGACTGAACCACCTTTGCTGCGTTGTCAGGAAGTCCTTGCGCAAGTATTTGATTTCATTCAATAAACCAGACTCAACCTTTTGAACGTATCTTGGTAAATCTTTGGACTACACCAGTCTAAAATAACTATCACAGTAGGAAAAGCCCAAGTAAGCTACTACAGTTTGCCAGAACTCACAAGTGTACATATTTTGAAAACGAGTGGCTAGGAGCATAATCAAGTGCTGAAGGCAAAGTGCAAGTATATCAATCAATTCTATAGTGTGCCTTGGCCCAGGTAGAGGCAGGGTTGAGGGCTGGGGGGGATACGGACCCGTGTTAGGGTAAGGGGATCTGAGCCTAGGGCTTGTTGTGTATGTATGTGTGTGAGTTTGTATGGGGGGGATATACCAATAAACAATGCAAATCAGTCATCAGCAGTGGTCAAAAGCACAGTAGTAGCAATCTAGTAAAATGGGTGCTTTAAGAGGGAGGATCGCAGTACTTCTTGAAGAGATTTCAGCTGGCCCCGTTTCAATACTGGCCCGAATGTGTGTGCGTGTGTGGATGTGTGCGTGTGTTATTGTCAGTCAGTCAATCAGTCAGTCTGTCAGCCAGGCTCTATGGAGGGGAGGTATGAAACATGAAGGGACAGCTGGGGTGAGAGATCGATCATGGTACAGGTAAAGCACATCACGATTAGAATTGAGATATAGGCTAGCTGTAGGCGCCCCCCTTAGTTAAAATCGGCTGATTTATGATGATTTTCTCCGAATAAAACGTCTGATTCGTGCGGTATTGGGCGCCTCTTTCATCTTCTCGCGGTGCACCAGTCAGCCAATTAGCGTCAGTGATCAAAGCGTTTTTTTCACTCCAGTCATCTCATCTTTATTTCCGACACGGCACAACGGTAGTAGTCTGTTGACTTATCAATACAAGTTGAAGTTAGCTCACTAGTAGTGGCATATTTGCGGTTTGAACGTTACAGCATGACTTGGCGTTGCGTGGTTTGTTTTGTTTTCGTGACTCTTTCACTGAAAATACTCCTTGGGCATATTAATTCGAGTCATGGACGAAGTCCCAGTTTCCACGTTACATGTGGGGTAGATGGCTGTGACGCCAAGTATAGGGTGTACAACTCATTTTATCAACACCTGAAACGCACGCATACAGCATTTTTGGATGGTGGTCGACCAGCAAGACATCAAACAACTTTTGAGTCAGCAAGGCTTGGCGCAGAAAACTATGACATTCCCATTTTTCAAGGCTGCACCTCGCCACACTTTGGGCCATTGGATGAATGCAACGCCGCTAGCACTTCCAGACAAATTGAGTCTGGCGCCAACATCACATTCGAGGACACAGAACCTCGTGGGGATATGGAACCAATGCCAGTTGAGCTTCAGAATCCCGAAAGCATGGTGGTGAGTAATACAGTGTATACGTTAGTTAATCTTTAGTCAATGTAATCTTGGCATCCCATGCTAGTTGATGTCAATGGTCTCAATGTTAGCTAGGTTAATTAGACAACAACATAATGCTTGCTAGCTTGCCAACACCGTAGCTGTGCTAGCTAGCACTAGCTAAGTTAGCTAACAACATTAGCGTCTTGGTGGTTTCACGTTAGCTAACAGTTAAATGCTAACGTTAGCTAGCTACCTCTAGCAACTCCAGTGACGTCAACTAGCATGGGATGCAACTATTACATGATAATTGACATTTTACCATTGATTAACGTTAGACTAAGAATGTTTGCTAGTTTGTTGGATTTGTATTGAGCCTCATTTTATGCATCCACCTGTAACTTAAAGGATAAGTTCAGCGAATAAACACAGCGAATAACGTTAGCCCTATTTCTAGAGTCCAAAGCAGGTTTTTGAGATCTCTCAAGTATCACCACTCCAGACCTCTGGCTGCATGTACATCCCATTACCATTATAAGTATATTGTTACTTGTTTGTTAAAAGTAATATTTAAAAGTCTAATCTTAACCAAGCCAAGTGTAATTGAGCCAACCAACCCCATAATTGAGTCTAATTGTCGGGAACAGTTGTCAACCACTGTGCACAAATGAAAAGCTAGGTTTTTAGGAATACCTTATTTTAATGTTTTAATGTTACTGTTGAGTCATTATATAACTTCTTCATTGTGAACTTCATTATTTAATTAATTATGACTCTGTTGTTGCAGGAACTTGGAGTGGCATCGTTTGGCATGGATCGTCACAGTCTGACCCGGCATGCTGCTGCATTTGCGCTGAATATCCGTGAGAGATGTTACTTGTCTCAGGTATTGCACAAACAGTTCTGCATCTCTTGTTGTATTTTGTATTTATTTAACCTAGAGAAAATTCATTTTGTAAATGTTTAAGGGTTATGGTTTTTTTCAACCTGGACCCTAGTTTGCATCGCTGCAATGTATGTTTTTGTCAATATCGTGCAGCCCTAGTGCAATTATGAGTCCCGGTTTGGAGATTTCTAAATGTGGTCAGCCTATACTTAGATCGTGTTTTATCATTCGGTTGTGAAGACTCCTCTATGAAGCTATGGCCTAGGTAAGATGCAGCCCTTGAATTCAGACAGAGGAAGTCGTACAAATGCTACGTTTCTTGAGCACAACAGAATTTGGCACTTTTCAGAGGCGAGTGGCTGTGGGGTGATTACTTTTGTAATCTGAATGTTAATAAACTGTAGCACCTACTAGATGGATAGCAAACGACTAGTAGTTGTAGTTCTCAAAACGCTCTGATATCAAGACTACCTCTATTCTGATAAATTTCAACGCAATATGTTAACCAAATGTTTTGTTCCTTTTATCAAATGGATAATGCTTTTTCACTGATACATGCACACCACCCTTTCCTTTAGGAGAATGCCAACCATGTTGTTGGAGATGTGCAACAGTACCAAGCCTCCCTTATAGACAACCTGAGGGATCAGATAAAGAATGCTTTTGACATCCATGAAACTAAGGAGACGATCCAAACCGCAGTGCTGGGAGTGTTGGATGATTTTGAAGACCCCTTCCTAAAGGTATCATCAACATATCTACAGGACAGTAGCATTCGGCATTTTTTCAACCCTGTTGAGCCTGAGGAGGTGGTCATATCACAAACTGCATGTAGAAGTAAGGGAAGAAATTCAAGAGCTCTTGCCATTCAAACCAATTCATTTTATTATGTACCGCTATTGGATAGTCTGGAGGATTTTTTTTCTGATGCCAGAATATTTAAAATGATAAGCTCAGAACCTAGGAGGTGCAAAGAAGGTTTTGTCTATGATATAGTTGATGGGGAACTTCTTAGGCACCACCCACTCTTTTCCATCAGACCTTCTGCTTTGCAGTTTATTCTTTATACTGATGAGATAGAAATATGCAATCCACTCAGTCCAAAGAACAAACTGTTAATGGTTTATTACACATTAGGAAATATTGATCCTAAGTATAGATCAACCCTGTCTGCAATTAGATTGTTAGCCATTGCTAAATCAAGTGATCTCTCAAAGTGTGGTGTCGATGTGGTCTTGGATAGAATCAAAAAGGATTTAGATGTGTTGTACAGTGGTGTTCAAATCAAAACAGCTCTTGGTGAGAAAACCATGTATGGTGCTGTGGTTTCCTTTACAGGGGATACATTGGCTCAACATGATGTTGCTGGTTTTAAAGTGGGTGTGGGGTTTGCTCATTCTAAATGTAGGCATTGTGAGTGTGACATGCATGACATGCAAACTCACTTTAAAGAAGAATTGTTCAACAAAAGAACAAAGGAGCGACATCTGAGACAGTGTGTTGACATTGAGAGGGCCAGCACAGATTTTGTTAAAAACAATTTAAAAACAACATATGGGATCAACAGAAGAAGTACATTAGTGGATTTCCCTGGCTTTAATCTTATTGAGCAGACGCCACAAGATATTATGCATATCATTCTTGAAGGGGTTGCCCCTATGGAAATTAAATGTGTGCTAAAACATCTAATTGACAGTCATCTGATAGAACTGGATGTTTTTAATTCAGATATGCGCGGTTTCCCTTTCTCGCCTCATGATCTAAGGGACAGACCAAGTCCTATCAGTGCTTCTACACTGACCTCTGACAACAAACTAAAACAGTCCTCAGGCCAAATGCTTATCCTTTTGAAAATATTGCCATTTCTGTTATATACGATCAAAGATAATTTGTTTGTGCAGTTTGTTATTCAACTAGTAGAGATAACACAAATATTGTTTGCACCAGTCCTCTCACTCCAAACAGTTGCACTGCTTAAAGAACTGATAGAGCAGCATTTGAAATCATTTAAGCAGCTTTTCCCAGAAAGAAATATTATACCAAAACAACATTATTTGCTTCATCTTCCTTCTCAAATTATGGCCTTGGGTCCTATGTGTAGACACATGTGTATGAGATTTGAATCAAAACATAGATACTTTAAACGCTGGGGTTCAAAATTAAATTTCAAGAATGTTTGTAAAACATTAATTCAACACAACCAGAGATATGAATGCTCTCACAATGTCAATGGCAGGGAACACCCTATTTATTCCAATGAGAAGGAACTGGGTCCACCATCTGATGTTCTAAACATGGAATATGTGCATTCAAAATTGAGGGACTTCATAGGTACTGACGACATACAAACAGTTGTGTCACTCAAATGGCTTGTCCTGAATGGAAACAAATATACAAGTGGGAAGTCATTAGTAATTAGTAGTGTTAATGACCAGCATCTACCCGTATTTGGGTTGATCAGAGATATATGGCTGGTGAACACGTACTTATACTGTTTTGAATATCAACCTTATGACACGTTAAATTTGAACAAAGATTTGCTTGCATATGAAGTAGATATCCCTAATGTTGCTCAAGCCACAGAGGTAGTTGATGCTGAGAAGCTAGTTGATTTCACTGCGTATTATGCAATTCCATTTAAAGACCACCAATATGTTCCAATTAAGTACAAACTTGATGATGTAATGAGCTCTTCTAATTGAATTGAGAGAGGGGGGAGGAAAGAGGGAGAGGGGGAAGGAAAGGGAGTGTGTGGGGGGGGATGAGGGGGGAGAGGAACGATGGAGAGGGGGGAGGAACGAGGGGGAGGAAGAGGAGGGAGGAGAGAGAGGTGGGAGGAAAGAGGGAGAGGGGGGAGGAGAGCGAGAGGGGGGGGGGGAGATGGAGAGGGGGGGGAGGAAAGGGAGAGAGGGGGAGGAAAGGGGGAGGAGAGGAGAGGGAGAGATGGGGGAGGAAAGAGGGAGAAGGGGGAGGAGAGAGGGGGAGGAAAGGGAGAGAGGGGGAGGAAAGAGGAAGAGAGGGGGGAGTAAAGAGAGGGGGAGGGCAGGAAAAGGGGAGGAAAGAGGGAGGGGGGGAGGGGGAGAGAGATGGGGGAATGGGGTAGAGGGAGGAGGAAAGAGAGGGAGACCACCACAGCAACCTAGTGACCCCCTAGAAAATGCCTAAACACATGTATACACACACACACACACACAGTTGAGTCGGTTTAGATTTGTGATCTTTTTTTGGGAGCGAATTTTATGTTCTGTTATGAGGGGGTGAATATTAAAGGAAGAGGTAGTATTGAGTTAAAGAGAGGAATTTTGTGTGGTGTATCTCCTCTTGCCAAGTAATGTATCTCAAGTTAAACTGGAGTGCTTGGACATAACTGTCAGAGATTGTTTAACATTTCTACTTGTCTGTATCTGAACTATTTATTTTGTAAATAAAATTGTACAAAAAAGAATGAGCTGTTGTGAAAGAATTGTCTTTGTGACCATTGTTTGCATAGATAACAAGGCTTAAGTTGTTGCTTAAAAATCAACCAAGTCGTCAAATTTAGTCAGTGCACATTTGAAACAGTATCATAAATGCTAAAAGGTGAGCCTCAGTTTTCTTCAAAATGGACCCCATGTTCCCCTCCACTTTTATCTAAAAGAGTGGTTTGATTTTCATTTTTTGCAATTGCTCACAAATCTCACCCCTCTAAGATAAAAGTAGATGGGGGGGGGTCCAGGTTGGAAAAAAATGAAGCTCCTCTTTAAAATAAGTTGTATGTTGATGGTGCTAGTGCGCTTGAAGTATTAAGATATTGACATGAAATGTTTTAGAGTAATGTGCTTGAAGTTAGACTTAACTAGTCTTGAAATAAGTTTTTACACTGATGTACTTGAAGTTAGATGTTTTGGGCTTGATATTTCAGAGCTTAAAATAAGGCTTCCAGTCTAGTGAAGCATACTCAACACTGAGCCAGTCAAAAATAAACAAAATTAAGACAAAAAGTCCTTAGCAAGACATAGCAAGTGAATGTTGCTTGATTCAAGACAAATTAGCTTAGCTGAAAAACACTAGATAAGCCATGTCTGCTAAAAACGAGACCAACTAGACTGAACTAGACTTAAAAGTCTAGCTATAAGACTATTTAACTTACTTAGTGCACTTGGTAAGCCAGCATTTTTTGCAGTGTACCAAGCCACCCCTGCAACAGCACCGCTACACCCGTGGGAGTGGCCAGACCAACCATGGATGAGGCTGCCTCTGGACTTCTGTGGGCCTGTATTGGGGGAAAATGCTCCTCCTCGTCGTAGATGCCTATTCAAAATGGATCGAGGCTCACCCAATGTCGTCTATTACTTCATCCATGACTATCGAGAGACTGAGAAGCATTTTTGCCACCCCTGCAGTGATCGTCAGTGATAATGGGCCTAGTCTGGTCAGTGCAGAGTTCAAGAACTTCCTACAAAAGAATGGCATACAGCATGTCACAACAGCACCATACCACCCGTCCTCAAATGGCTGTGCAGAGCGGGCGGTGCGGGTGGTCAAGGAGGGACTCAAGAAGATGGGGGAAGGTAGTCTGGAGACAAAGCTATCCAGGTTCCTGTTCAAGTACAGATCAACCCCCCAGACCACCACGGGAGCCACGCCAGCTGAGCTGCTCATGAACCGCAGGATCAGGACTCGGCTAGATCAGGTGCGTCCCTCGCTATTTACAAGTGTCTGATTCAGTCTATGTGAGGGGATACTCAGGCCAGAAGTGGATTCCGACAACTTATAGAGAGGACCGGTCCAGTCTCTTGGAGAGTGAAAACACTGGATGGGAAACTGGTGAGACGACATCAGGATCAGATACAGCCATGTTATGATCACAACCTGGCTGACCCCTGTCTCTAAGAGGAGAGTGTTCCTGTGGACACAGCAGAGCAAGAACTAGAAAATCAGGCACACGAGGTAGTATGGGCACCGCCACAAGAAGCAGAGGATCCAGGCATACTGGTGCCGCCAGCAGAACTAGAGAATCCAGCACCAGATGCAGTGGCACCGGGGCCTCCAGACATTGGGGTTTTGGGAAATTGTTACCCAGTGAGAGTTAGACAGGCACCCACGTATCTCAAGGACTAAGTGGTAGCAGGGGCAGAATAATCCCCTCGTAGAATCAGACTAGGTTTAAGTGAATTTGTTCAGCACATAAAATAAGGATTTTTGTAGACTATGGGGGGAGGAATGTTGTAATGTTCTGATTCATGTTGTATGTTATATTCAGTCAGGCAGTCAGGTGATATAAGGAGAGGGGCTTAATGTAGAGGGGGACCGGAAGTTACGTTCAGCAAGGAGATAACCACCAGAAGGCGTAGTAATGGAGTCTGAAGTGCAGAATGCAATAAAGAGTAAATAACTTTGAGAGTGTATCATCCTTGACTTTATTACAGTAATTGTATAGCAACATGTAAACCTCAGTGCCTGGCGGTCCATCTGATGCCTGACCAGCCTCAGTGCAAATGTATAACTATGTGTGTGTTTATTCTATCCAGAATAAATCAGCCTTCAGCAGCAAGAAGTGGTCCAGCTATTTAATACATTGAAGAATATAGGTAAAAGTCCACAGTCTTAAAGTCAATGTATTGCTTGTTTGTGTGTTTTTGTGCTCATGTAAACAGTCTGGAATGTGCAGTGGAAGGGATAGAAGGAGACAGCTGATGCTGCTGTGGCCGTTCAGGGTAGTGGGTGTCAAGAGGTCACACTTAGGCCACAGGGGGGGCCTCTCCTCTGGGGTATTAATGACACATCTCTATGGGACACTAAACAGACACAACCTAGACTGACAACCAATGGTGATTAAGATATCAAGTTAGGGTGACAGGCGACACATCTGTATGGTCACTCCTCCACCAATCTAGCTTCATCTAAACGGGCAGGCTTAGGCGTGGGGGCTGGGCCGAGAGAGCACTATTTAACTTCTCAACCAAACCTTGAGACTTTGATTTGGACACGGTAGGCAACTCGGACGGACAGATTCGCTGCTCCCATCAGGCAGGCCCGCTGATAACACCATGCGGGGAGGGAAGTCTAAGACCTTGACTTCACGCCACAGCCGCAGCCAGCAGAGAAGCAGGGAGAGAGAGACGAGGGAAACATCCCAGAGAAGCAGGGAGAGAGAGAGACTAGGGAAACATCCCAGAGAAGAAGGGAGAGAGAGAGACTAGGGAAACATCCCAGTGAAGCAGGGAGAGAGAGACGAGGGAAACATCCCAGAGAAGCAGGGAGAGAGAGAGACGAGGGAAACATCCCAGAGAAGCAGGGAGAGAGAGAGACGAGGGAAAAATCCCAGAGAAGCAGGGAGAGAGAGACGAGGGAAACATCCCAGAGAAGCAGGGAGAGAGAGAGACTAGGGAAACATCCCAGAGAAGCAGGGAGAGAGAGAGACTAGGGAAACATCCCAGAGAAGCAGGGAGAGAGAGAGACTAGGGAAACATCCCAGAGAAGCAGGGAGAGAGAGACGAGGGAAACATCCCAGTGTTCCATGTGATTGTATCTTTGTACAATAAATCTATCATCTGTCGCCGCTTCCAATCCCGTGTTGGGGTGATTTTATCAATACTATCACAACAAAGAAGGCTATCAACATCGTGGTTCATAATTAGATGGTGCTGCAACTCTTATCAAGGCTTACAAAGAATTACACAACGCAGAGCAACATAAGAAGAAGAACGCCAAAAGCCAACATACACAATGCAGAAACACATGCGTACAAGACCAGACCGGTCACATCAGCAATTTTTTTTGAGTCAGCACAGGTGGTGGCCTCTAGATTTGCTTATGAATTACGTTATACGGCCATGCTCTCCACTTAATGTCACCAGCGAATAAAAGAAGTGAACGCACGCAGCAACGACCAGCAACAGCGAAATACACTGAAAACAGACCGCATGTCGGTATGTTCGCTTCACGCGCTTCCCTCTCAACATGGTCATACAAAACAGCTTGCTGAATTCCGAAAAGATGAATAAACTATTCTGTTTTCGATTCAAATGTGTAGCTATATGACCCTCCCCTGGACTCAAATTAAAAAGAACAGTAGTAACCCTCTCCTGGACTCAAATTCAAAAACAGTCGTCTAACCCTCCCTTGTTCATTCGAAGTTCACTTCCTAAACCGAAGCCCCAAACGGCTGCGCTCTAATCTTTCAAAAATAAAAAATAACATACAACTTACCGAATTGAGGATTGTCGTAGCCTACAGTGAAAGGCTAGTGAGTAGGTTGTGATGGAAACGTTTGTTTACTCAAAAAGAATAAAGAGATTGTCTCTTGTTTGCTTCAGATGGATAAAAAAAATATTTGCAATGGGGAATCTTTACAGGCGTGACAAACAATGTTCAACTGTGAAATGTTTCCAAGGTAGAGAGAGACACAAATTACGAACACAGTTTATATACACTTTTGGTCGTGACTGCTAGTCTTTTCAATGCTCTTAACCAATCGGTGAAAGCCGGGAACAATGACGCGTTTCACTGTTCAGACCCGGTCTAGAGCCCGCCTCCTGAGACCGGAAACTTTCGGTTTTCTGTATATGTAATTGTAATATCTTGTACTATATTACATAATAAAGGTCGGACAGCGGCGTAACCATTTACTGACGTTCACTGATATACTTTGGAGAAGTGCATTACAGGGCATGGCCATCACTGACTAACTGACACTGCACTGCTATATCTAC
This sequence comes from Borostomias antarcticus, assembly GCF_949987555.1. Lineage (NCBI taxonomy): Eukaryota > Metazoa > Chordata > Actinopteri > Stomiiformes > Stomiidae > Borostomias > Borostomias antarcticus. The sequence continues at coordinate 4,959,850 of NC_140234.1, forward strand.
CTAGGTGATTAACAAGTAGTAGTGCTTAGGTGAACCTCTGTTGCCACCTACTGGACATTGTTAAGAACACATAACCCAACCATAGCATATAGTACAGTAATGGTAGTGACCAGTTCTGACATTACTATGACATTATTATTCTGACATGCATTATGCGTGACCTCTTCATTTATTTAAGGCCTTTCTGAATGTCCAGTGCTGACCATGTTCCTCCTTGTTTTCCAAAGATAAAAAGGTGCAGTCTCTTCTTGTTCTTTAGTCCTGGACCTGGATCAGGGCTACTTCTTTCCATTCATTTGAATATGAGAGGTGTGAACACAAGACTACTGACGACCACTTCAGCCAGACAATACGTAGACTAGATGGTTCCCAAGTGTGAATGTGTCTGCTCTCCATCTTCAGTGCTATTGAAAACCTGAAGGCCTCCTCATTCTAACTATAAGTGCCAACAGTCTAAATCGCCAGCAACTGAAACTGTCTCCTTAGGTACCTGGATCTGGAGGAGAAAAGAAGGGAGCAGAGTTCAAGGACTATATGCAAACACCTTCCCAGTCCAGTCCGCCTCCTCCTGCTGTTGGCTGTAGCCCTGGTTCTGGACCCGGACTCGGAACTGAATGGTTGATTGATCTTAAAATGACCTCATATTGGTATAATCACTGGTATGTAGGCTATGATTGGTTTGTCAAATAAAGGGAATTATTCCTTTTGTAAAAAAAAATTATTGGGTGGACTCAATCCTATATGAGTCCCTAAATTGGGCCTCAATCATCAAAACTTTGATTATAGCTTTAGGAGAGCATAATCAATCTTGCTATAGATAAAAGCAATGGATTAAAATAGATTTAATAATGGGCCTATTATTATTTCTCTCACTCAATCCTTGCAGCCCATAGATGAGATGTTCTATAGGGTGTGTTAGGGTACTTTCCAAAGTATGGTAAAATGAGGACTTGGGGCAGGTAAAGGGATCCATGATCCGTTTTCATTTGCGTTTATGGCCTTCTAGCCTGAGAATAGTCAAGATCCTGCTGTAGCCTATTCATAACTACCTGGTTAGATTTCTATCTGAAGTTGGCTAGTTAATGTTAGCTGGTGGTGTTATTAGCAAGATGGCTGGATTTGGACCTGATCCAGGGCTCTTGTTCTTGTGCATTCCATTCATTTCAATATGAGATGTGTGAACGGCCTATTGGTGGTATTTGGCGCAGCTGCACTGCGTCATGAGTTCATTTTCATTGATGAAGCTGGATTCAATCTATCTAAAACCAGGCGTCGGGGCCCAGATGTTACAGGACAAAGAGCTGTTGTGAATGTCCCTGGGCAGCGTGGGGGAAATATCACCTTGTGTTCCTGGAAGAAGAATCAGTGTTTTATGGTGTGTGGGAGCAGGTCTGTGAGCTTCAAGAATGTTAAGTTGGGGGAGGGGGAGAGCCCTTTCCACTAGCCCAGAGAGATAAGGAGGAGGAGGTCTTAAGATGAGGTCATTTTGGCTGAAGTATGAGACTCATAGTTTTCTGACCACACATTTGTACTCTGATATCCCTGCTCTGGAGATCAGACATACCTTGTGAGCTCACAATAAAATCATTGAAACATGCCTCAGTTTACGGAATATAATTACTAGATTTATTATCTTTGTTGTTGGACTTCTGTGCTAGTCACGGTTTGTCCATAACAAACACCATGTTCGAACACAAGGATGCCCACAAGTACACCTGGCATCAGAACACCTTAGGCCGAAGGTCGATGATCGATTTCGTTATCGTATCATCTGATCTGAGGCCATGTGTTTTGGACACTCGGGTAAAGAGAGGGGCAGAGCTGTCCACTGATCACCATCCGGTGCCTGACCAGGACGTGGACTGAGTACTTGGACTTGGTCTCCGGGCGCCATGAACGATGGCTGCCCACTGCTCCTGGCTGCCCCTGGGAGAGGTACCCTAGAGAGGGGTGAGGTTGGGGACAGATAAAATAAGACTGTTAATCTAGCAGGGAAAAGCTGTCTGTTTAACCAGGCTTGGCTAGTAGGATATATTCATTCATTTATTCATTAAATAAAGTGACATTTTTGTGTTTAGGTGTGACATGGCTCCGAAAACAGCCAGTCAACGAGCAAAAGCTTACAGAGACAGATAAAAAATGATCCAGAGCAAAATCAATTGAACTCTCAGAGAGAGAGGGAAAGATATCGTAAAAGAAGGGATGCAGGAAAATTGAAATCGGTTACTGTGATGAGCCCACGAGAACACAGACAAGAAAAGAAGAGATTAAATTAAAAGAAGAGGAAAATTAATCAGCAGAGGAAGAGAGCAAGGGACAAGAGCAACAGAGAACTGCAAGGACATATTGAAAATGAAATGGAAGATCCTGAGCTGTTTCTGTTCGGCTCCTGAAGATGCTCCAGAATCTGAGGTCCTCAACAAAGAGGTAAACTGTTCAGCAATACAAAAAAAGGAAACGACCACACACACACACACACACACACACACACACACACACACACACACACACACACACACACACACACACACACACACACACACACACACACACTCACTCTCTCTCTCTCTCACCTCTACCTTCACTCTCTCACCTCTAACTCCACAGGTTGAATGTCATGAGGAGAGGAAGAACATGAAGAAGGACACAAGACTGAGGACCCTGCTCCCCATCATCACCCCTGATGCCCCCTGGCTCCCTTCCATACCGGTAAGCTGTTGCATGACCATCCTCAGGGAGCCCCTTACACCCATATTTCACACTGGTCATCTCATCTCAGCAACTTCCTCCAGCTCTTGCTTTTTTAAGTTGCTCAGAGTCCTCACACACTTTCTAGATAGCATTGCATTTGGGGCTATAGCAATTAGTGATAGGTCAGTGAGTCCATATCAGTAGTATTAGTCAAAAACCAGTCAGTGTAAACACACCTGGTGGAGAACCCACGCCAGCATAATGTTAAACCCATTTGCTGTCCCCAGATTCAGATGGGTGATGCGACCTTCCTAGAGGAACCCCTCCACTTGGGCCCCTCTGTGGTCAGGCCCCCACCCAACCCAGGGCCAAGCACATCAGCAGGACCTGTGCTGGAGATACAGCCACGCCATCGAATGGTTATTACAGATAAAGAAATAACAATGGCTTTAGTAGGAGAATGGTGTGTGGTCTCCTATGATGGTGATATTTACCCAGGTGTGATCCAGGATGTCGATGATGAGTGTGTCCAGGTTAAAACAATTAGCAGGATTGGTGTCAATCGTTTTTTTTGGCCTGCAAGGGACGACATTATCTGGTCCAGGTATGAAGACATGCTTGGGCTCGTGCCAGAGGCTCAACCAGTCACTAAGAGGCATAAGAGGCTGGATGTTTCTGTCTGGAATGAAGTTTCATCCATGATGGCAGAGAGGTTGGATGTCTAGTGTGTCTAACTGACTTGAAAAATCTAACATTTCTAGTGTGTCTAACTGACTTGAAAAATCAAAGATTTCACCCTAAGGATGCACTTATAGTTTTACATTGCAATTTCAGGCAAATAAACTAAATAAACTCAATAAACTAAATAAAATAAATAAAATAAATAGTTCACAGGTAAGATTAATTTTGTTGTGGTTACACTATGAATTTTGAAAGTTTGTTTTATGGGAGATCAATTTGATGTTCATGATTTTGAATCGTTCTGACTGACTGATGTACAAATCCTGTTCACAAAGAATGGGATGCACTTGTTTGTTTGTTTTTTAAAGAAATTGCATTTATGACATGCTTGGGCTGAATAAATAAATGTGAACAGATTACTATCTGGTGTTTTGACTGAAAGTCACTTAAACTTGAATTATACTACTACAAACTTACATCAAATTACGATCAAAGGTTAGTATCATATGCATTTGTCATCACCAGAACAAAGGGTCATTACCAGAACGGCATTGTCATCACCATCACACTGCCAATATTTTAACTTAAATTAAAGTAAATTAAAATAATATGCAACAATTCTATATTATTTCAAGATGTTGGATAGTCTGAATGACCACTATATTACAATGCCTTTAATATTCGCCATTTATTCAATATAAAGTCATATTTCATGCCTGGGTCGAGTAACTGATCAAGAAGGATGACGCAAAAGTCACTATAATTCATGTTTCAACTACAATTCAGTAACTTTATTAAGTACTTGATAAGGTAGACATTATTTGAATCTGTAAAATGTCTAAAAAGTACAGATTTATCATTTAATTCATAGTTTCTCCATTAATTAGTGGATGTGATGGTAATGACACATTTTCCTGGCATAGTCAGAAAACAAACCAAAATGAATAAATTCCTTCAATTTATGGTCTCAACCAAGTTAATAATGTTATTCCTCTCAAAAGGACAGTTGAGTTGATATATACCGATTACTCATATTTGTAACTTCATTTTACAAGATTCCAACAACCCAATTCGGCCCTTATTCTGAGAAACACCCAGCTACAGTCAAGTCATGCGCTTACAGTCCCACAGACTGTATGTATTGCTTTGCGGTTTCTTGCTACAGGTAGCTACATGTATGCTGTCGGCGATGCAGAAAACCTGAGTAAGAACACGGTCTGTCGCGCAATACGCAAGGTGGTCGTTGCCCTTACCAAGCTGCTTGACGCGTTTGTCACCTTCCCAGGCCACTTGCCCATGCAGTCCATAAAAGAGGGCGTTTATGAAATGGCAGGTAAGAACCTACTTGATATAGCCTACTGTAAACCAATATGACGTTTACTGTTGTAGCCAATGCTGCCCACTCTTTGCATTGGTTTCCCCAGGGTGATCGGTGCTATAGACTGCACACATATCCCAATCTCCGCCACCCTTGGAGAAAATGAGGGGGATTATGTGAAGCGCAAGTCATTTCATAGCATCAATGTGCAGGTAAAGACACTTCAGTATTTGGCCTACTCATTCCTTGATATGATTGTTGTAGGAGCTGATGAAAGTTAATTCCTTCATGGCACATATGGAAATATTCACATCAATAAATATCACCTTCCAAATTCAATTCAATGTCATTATGAGAAAAGCACATGTACAACCAAATTAGTGTCAACAGGAGCAGCACAGAACAACTATATATCAGGGTGGCCCCAGAGAGAGCCTGCCAAATTGTGTCGGCATGTGTTGTACTCCACAACATAGCTGGCATTAGGAAGGAGAGAGCCCCACCGGTCACCATGCAACCCCCTGATGTCGTGGACCCCATCACTTTGGATTACCCTACTGGCAGGGCTGTGAGAGGCCATCACCCAGCTATTTTTTGCATGAACATTGAACAGGAGGCATTTTGTGAAGTAACAACTTTTTATTGTAATGTAACTCAGACGTCCTCTTGTTGCTAGAAACAAAGAGAGAGACATGTTAGTTGAATTGTCATCCATGCCGGGAAATAAATGACGTTCTTACTGATATACCTTCTTTTCATACTCCAGTTTCTCCACCTCCAGTTTCTTAATCTCCAGGCTCACTTTCAGCCGCTGCTTCTCTTTTAGGAGGATGTCAGCCTCTTTCAGGCGTATGTCTACCTCCAGCTGTCTCTTGTACAGGGCCCTCACATTGTCTGCTCCAACCTGAAACACACATACACTTGGTTTAACAAGAGCAGTCCCTTGGCCAGGCTCACTTAAGATGCAACTGCAACATTTGACTACCCTGTTTGAATTAGGCTTCATACTTTACCCCTTGTGATCGCCTCAGCGGCCTATGACTATAGGGCCTAGTCCTTTGGAGCAGGGCCACCTCCATTCTTTCTGGACTCATTTTTCTTCCTATTGGCTTCAAGCAATTTAAAAGGAATTGTAATTGTTCTATATGCCTTTGTACACTACAGAACATCATCCTAAAACAGTGATTTTTGTATTAAACATTACAACCATGTAGGCTGTTTATTGGAGAAATTCAAGTAGGCCTATGCCTAGGCTACTTACCGGTTTGGATTATGTTTTTATGTTTGTTCTTCACTTGCTCCCATGAACGTTTTCCATTGCCAGGGTTTGCACTGAAGGTATATATAAGAATAGTCCTAACGTTACATCTATGCAACTCATTCATGTTAAGGCATGCAAACGTCACATCTAGGCCAGCATAGTGCGTTCATCATGGGGCATGTAGCAGGTTATATGTCTATTGACCAAACAGCTAAATTAATTAAATGTAATATTGATAAGCCTATTAACTTACGCATTCAAACAGTCAGACAGCTTTCCTTCCTCGCTTTAGTTGCAGAAACCGTGTTACTCTTGGCCAGAATACTAATGTTTGTAGTCTTCATATTTCTGAATGAGCGTCTGCTCCTCTTGTGTGAAGTAGGCGGATCTAGATCGCTCCATGTTTGTGATTGGCCAAACCGGCAAACCCCGCCTCTTTATATGTGCACGCGCGAAACTGAAACACTGACTGAAACACTTAACTGAAACACATTCAGTTAAACTTCTCGCTAGCTCGCTCGAGTAAACGAGACAACCGCAATCCCGGATAAACGGAACCACGAAGGTGGTTATCAACTCGTTAACTCGACCCAGCTGATCTAATCTAGCTATGAGCGCGTGCACATATAAAGAGGCGGTGTTTGCCGGTAGATGGTTTCATACTGACTTAAGCAATCACAAGGGCTGCATGTAACTGTCACAGGTGCATTGAGGTTAGAGCAGTTTTCACAAAACCAAAGACCAAACAATAAAACCACGGTATACACTCGACAAGTGAAGAAGAAAAGACAGAACTTATAAACTTACAGACTTACAAGATGGCACCGGAAACACCAGGGACTATGCACAGCTACAGCAAATGGAACAGACAAAGAACAAGATGGGAGCTACTGTACATGTAGGCTAGAAATACTGTACACATACTAACGAGGCAGATGGAAACCAATCAAACAATCAGTGGCACAGGTCTCTCAATCAGAGCCAATTTAGCCAGTTGTAGTCCTAGGTCCGCTATTGGGGCGGGGTTGCCAACAACAAGTACTGTACACATGTAAACATGTTGTCCCCCACCCATTATGCATGTTCCCTTGTGGTATCAAGCCCCCTGCTTCTCATTAGGCGTTTTTATACAGAGATCCCACTTTATTGCCCTGTAGAAGACCCCTCAATTTTCCAAGTGTGTATCTCTGCAGGCCCAGAGACTTCCAGGGGGCGGGTCAACTGTCAATCAACTTCTACTTTGGCCAATCAGAGACTGACAATCGTCTTGTCAATCAAAAACTCATTTTGCCTGAAACGGTTGTCAATCACTTTTTAATTTGGCGAATCGCCTTTCTCTTAGGAGAAGGGGCATGGTGGAAATGACGCTAGCTAGTTAGCTAGCTGTCTACATTGACTTAGTTTGCTAGCTTGCTAGTTACGTAGGCCTAATGCAATTTGTTATGGAGTTAGATTGACTGGATTACATGACTGTGTGTGAGAGAGATTATATTTTTAATGCAAATCATGTAGCTTGAAACACGTAATCCATCAACCTCCCTGATAAAAGCCTTACCAAGACTCCCCTTGGTATTCTCTTAGTAGGCCTATGATCAATGTAATGGCTTGTGGGTAGAGGCTAGCAATGGTCTACACTAGCCCAGGGGCAGGGGAGCATCACTAGCCTACTTATCCATAGCCAGGACTGGGATGCCCTCGGTGGAGGTCCCAAGTCAGTCTTCCAGTCATTCAGCCAGCCTGTCAGTAGATGTGCTCTACTTGTATTGATTTGTTCATACACTAGTATTCCAGCACGGGTTATGTTCTTGAATGCTTATGGTGACTAGCAGTTCTCTTAGCAACCTAATTTAATCCCCATCACTGTTTTCAGATCCACATAGAGGAAACATATGGCTGAGAGATGTGTGGAGGAAAATCAACAGTACCACACACACACACACACACTTGCATAACCAAGCAAGCAGGTTCTACCTTTCTATACCACAAATATAAGTTTGAGAACCTAGGATACATACAGCCCGCCTAAGGGGGTTCTAATGTACTGACATCCCGGCACAGGCCTGACCCTGCTGGCAAGCTGCCTTGGTCCTAGCCAAGGAACAAGCGTTTCAGCTTCTGCTCACCTGTATGCAGCTTATACCATGCTGACTGGCCTGGACTAGTCACCACATCCACAGTCTAGCCAAGTTAGAGATACCCTTGTGCATTTTACAAAACAAGTGTCATACAATTAAGGTCATCATTTGTGCAGCATGTGTGCTGTAAGTGTAAAGACAAGATACAGATCATTTTCTCCAGGTTTTATTGAATAGCTTGTAGACCACACTGAAACACTGGGCTGACAGTTCAGTTGTACAAGGCGGACCTGGGAGACCATTCAGGACACCTTGTTTGGGTCGAGGCTTTGCTTAGTCTGCTGGCCCAGGTGAACTATCAAACTGGATTTACTGACGCTGAGAATGGAGACGTACACACATGACATAGCTGGCCGACACTTCCTGCACTCTAAGAGGTTAGGGTTAGGGCTAGACTGAATGTAGGTTGGCATAAAATAATACATATTTATTTTTAAATGGATGGAAACATGCTGCCCATGCCTAGATCTTTATGTCTATTCAGCATGTCTGTTCTCACCCACTGAGGTCCCATCACCAAACGTGAAGCCTCGGATACAATAATAAAATAGTGGCAGACAATGAAAGATAGAGAGAGACAGACAGACAGATAGATATGTAGACAGATAGGTTAAAAATTAGAACAGTTAGTGTTGTGATCGGATGGTAAAACCAAAATGTCACATCAGTGTAGTGATGCAGACAGAATTATGAACACCTGCTCCTTGCTTAGAAGGAGGTTATCATCTGCCCTCTGAAACATTGATGACCAGGGCCGTACGCAGGATTTTTGTAATACCGAGGTCATTTAGTTGTGGTGCTTCAATCTGGTGCACTTTGAGAGCAGAATTAAGAGGCTAGATCTATAAAGAACACACATCATATTGGATTAATATCATCTTTAACTGAGAGCAGTGGAGGTCATCCAGAGAGGACACAACTTAAGTGAATGTTGATGAGAACACACCATCTATTAGAAACATGAGACTAGCTCCTCCTGTCACCTCTCTCCCAGCCTGGCCTCCTCCACTCTGATCTCCATGCTGGTCTCCTCCTGTCACCTCTGCTCCTGTCTTTTGTCCATGTTGGTCTCCTCCCGTCACCTCTCCTCCTGTCTTTTGTCCATGTTGGTCTCCTCCTGTCACCTCTCCTCCTGTCACCTCTCCTCCACTGTGGTGTCCATTTTCATCTCCTGTCCACAAATTAACAAAACATAAACATAAGCTATAAACACACAGACACCCACCCGTCCACCCACCCATCCATCCATCCACATTATTTTTTAAACTTGCCAGGATCTAACTTAATGTAGTGTCTCTTTGGCTAACATCAGGTATCTCACCTCTCACCTCTATGTCCTCTCCTCCTGTCCCCTCTCTTCAACTCTCTTGTACCTCTTGGTTTCCTGTCAACAAATTATATATTTTTAACCGAACATAATCATGCATACTGTGTATATTTATACACACCTACATACCTGTCTATTTGTTTATCTATATACAGACATACAATTTATCCCGTCAATGTGCTTTTCCCATCATGTTAAGTAAAGAGTAGGCAGTGTACCACCATCATCACCTCTTTCTTTTTGATCTTGTCCTCAACAGTTCGCTTTCCAAAGCTGAGCTTTGTTTGATGAAATCTTTTCATCTTCTCCCTCTCTTTCCCCCTCTCTCTCTCTCTGTCAGTAAAGAAAGCAAACACGGTCAACTGTTATGTGAATAACGGCCTCTGCTATAGTTGCAATGGAAAAGAGGGGACTTCATTTCAACATGAATTTCAACCATTTACACTTCATTGAAGATTTATCAGTCACAGACATGCAACGTGCCAGCAGTTGACTTGTGTGTTTTACAATGTTCCTGAAGTACTGTCTGACAATAGGCTCTTTGCACAAGCTCTACTACTTCCTGAAATTCTACAGGCATTTTTATTTCCTGTCCTGTACTATTGGATGGAAGTGATTAATCAGGTGTGCGGCACAATGGTATAGGACAGGAAATAATAAGAATTTCAGGAAGTAGTGGAACTTGTGCAAAGCAAAGAGCCTATTGCTTGGCAACACCAAACGCCCAGTGTATGAAAAAATAAATATGATAGATTTCTTTGTAGCACTGCTGTTTGTGCATGTGCGCAGGTACACCGCTTTGCTAATGTTAACGTGGGTCAAGAATAGCCAACAATTAGCTAGCCACGTTGGGACGGCTATAGGTACCTGGATCTGGAGGAGAAAAGAAGGGAGCAGAGTTCAAGGACTATGCAAACACCTTCCCAGTCCAGTCCGCCTCCTCCTGCTGTTGGCTGTAGCCCTGGTTCTGGACCCGGACTCGGAACTGAATGTTTGATTGATCTTAAAATGACCTCATATTGGTATAATCACTGGTATGTAGACTATGATTGGTTTGTCAAATAAAGGGAATTATTCGTTTTGCTTTTTCTCGGGTGGACTCAATCTTATTTGGGTACCTAAATTGGGCCTCAGTCATCAAAACTTTGATTATAGCTTTAGGACAGCTTAATCAATCTTGCTAGAGATAAAAGCAATGAATTAAAATAGATTTAAGAGGATTTGTGCCTATAATTATTTCTCTCAGACTCAATAGCTGCAGCCCATAGATTACATGTTCTATAGGGTGTGTTAGGGTACTTGTTTTCCAAAGTATGGTAAAATGAACACTTGCGTTTTCATTAGTGTTTATGGTCTTCTAATGTTACGACTAGTCAAGATCCTGCTGTAGCCTATTCATATCTACCTGGTTAGATTTATATCTGAAGTTGGCTAGTTAATGTTAGCCGGTGTTCTTAGCAAGCTGGCTGGATTTGGACCTGATCCAGGGCTCTTGTTCTTGTGCATTCCATTCATTTCAATGAGAGGTGTGAACGGCCTATTGGTGGTATTTGGCACAGCTGCACAGCGTCATGACCTCATTTTCATTGATGAAGCTGGATTCAATCTATCTAAAACCAGGCGTCAGGGCCCAGATGTTACAGGACAAAGAGCTGTTGTGAATGTCCCTGGGCAGCGTGGGGGAAATATCACCTTGTGTTCCTGGAAGAAGAAACAGTGTTTTGTGGTGTGTGGGAGCTGGTCTGTGAGCTTCAAGAATGTTAAGTTGGGGGAGGGGGAGAGCCCTTTCCACTAGCCCAGAGAGATAAGGAGGAGGAGGTCTTAAGATGAGGTCATTTTGGCTGAAGTATGAGACTCATTGGTTTCTGACCACACATTTGTACTCTGATATCCCTGCTCTGGAGATCAGACATACCTTGTGAGCTCACAATAAAACCATTTAAACATGCCTTAGTTTACGGAATATAATTACTAGATTATCACCCTGCAAAAACCTAGATATGTCCTTTGAGGGCTGAAAACATTTTCAAGAGGTTCCTACAACTGCAAGGAGTTCTCCATCACCATGCCACCCTAGGTCCATCCAGTACTGCACACATGATCATGTTCTGAGGGGGCGGCAGCAGCTAAGGAGGTAGAGTAGCCGTCTGGGAGCCTCCAGTTCAATTCCAGCTATCTCCTCTGCTTCGTTGACGTGTTCTTGAGTAAGACACTAATTTATCCCAAAGAGCAGGCTAACACCAGCTGGCCACCATTGGTGAGTGAATGAGAGAAGATATTGTAAAGCGCTCTATGCTTTAGAAGTGCACTCCACTCACAATGACATATCTGGTGCTCTATATAATGCAGTTGTACAGGATGGAGCAGAGCAGCCCAGGTTTGTTGTCATGTGGGATAATGTTAGTTTCCACCGGGCGGCTCTGGTCTGGGACTGGTTCACCAACCACCATACATAACTTCACAGGTGGATACACCGTTACCCCCTTACTCCCCATTCCTCAGTCCCATTGAGGAATTATTTTCACTTTGGTGTTGGAAGGTGTTGAATATTTGTTGATTTTCAGAGAAATATTGGTTTAATCTGATCCTGTTAGCTGTTCCTAATTATAATGATTGACCTCTGAGTATGGCTGTAGCTGGAGCTTTCTGTAAGAAATGGTGTCCCTCTTCCATAGACTTATGAGATCAAGATGACATTCCATGGCTGGTACACTCTGTGCCAAACAGCAATTGTTGTGGTTAGCGCCAAGGCGGCGTAGGTTGACTTGACAAAACAAGGCCACAGAAGAGACCAGAAAGATTTTATCGGAGAGGAGACGAGGGTGGGGTGGGGGCCCTCAAACCACATAAGAACCGTGCTCGAGCTCAGATGATTTGATTTTAGTCCAGACAGCATACAGACAGGTCAGCTGTACATTAGACTATATGCCATCGTCTTTTGTATGTATGTTAAACCTTCTGTAATAAACAGCTTTTGATGTCGCTCAAATCCTGTGTTGGAGAGATTCATTTGGAATACACCTAAAGAAGGGACACTGGACTGTGTGGCATTGTGTGAGATCTGGGGCCGTCTTTTATTGTAATCAAAACACAACGCAGAGCTTAATAAGGACAATAATAAAAGACAACGAAAGTCAACAAAGGTCTATGAACACCAACCAGACACCTGCATGACTCTCCCTGGGATCAATGGAAGAGGCATGCAGAGACACTGAGGTGGGGTCAGTCCAGGGTTGGATACTGAGGTGGGGTCAGTCCAGGGTTGGATACTGAGGAGGGGTCATTCCAGGGTTGGATACTGAGGAGGGGTCAGTCCAGGGTTGGATACTGAGGGGGGGGGTCAGTCCAGGGTTGGATACTGAGGGGGGGGGGTCAGTCCAGGGTTGGATACTGAGGAGGGGTCAGTCCAGGGTTGGATATTGACGGGGGGGTCAGTCCAGGGTTGGATACTGAGGAGGGGTCAGTCCAGGGTTGGATACTGAGATACATAAATACAATCACAGAACCGGAAAGAACATAAGCAGAAATACAATCAAAACCGCAGCAACAAATAGAATAGTCAGTACAAAACTAGATTGTTTAGACATAACATAATTGATTTTGCAGAAAAAAATAAACTGTAGGCCTACCTATGAAATATACTATAGATTTGTGTTGTATTGCATTTTGAGAATGGCTAACGTTAGTTCAGCAATCTAGAACCAAGATTCCTTGCGAATAAAACATGTGCAGAGCACAAATTCATGTTCCTTTTGGTGGGAATAAACCGATAAGCGTATACATGACTCAATATTCGGTTTGGAAAAGGAATAAACCAGGGGACTTATTCGGTTTTTTTATATTCAGAATATGCCCATATTCCGTTTATTCAAATGGTTTATTGATGTTTACATGGCCATTGTCAATATTCCGTTTAAGCAAGGTTTATTGAGTGCATGTAAACGCACTCAGTGGTTCACCCGAATAAACCAATTGCTTGTAGAATGATTACAGATCTGACGTCAGAATATTATTCCAGATTAAACTGTACAACATATTTGAGGGGTTCTTTTGCAAAAGCAAACATCTGCTTTTACTGGCCTAATAGGTACCCTAAATCATGTTTGCTCATATCTATGGTGCGGTTTAAAATAGTAGGCTTATTCATCTTGATGGTGAAGTTTTAGAACGACACCATGCGGGACAGATAGTTTGCATATTCGTAAAAACATATTACATCATAATATGGGAGCTATATGGTGAGGGAATAGATGAAGGACTTAAAACAAACTGATTGTACACAATGATTGTGAACAATACATTGGAACATTTGGACTGAATTTGAGTATTGAATAGAGATATTAGTGTTGTCACGATACTGGAATTTCTAACTTCGATACGATACCTTGAAAAGTATCGATACTCGATACCATTTTCGATACCACGGGGAGAAATTGACAACATTGAGGGCATAACATTTTCGATTTTTTGACCTGCTGAAAGCAGACACTGTCTTCCTCAGCCTCGACAGCGCTCCAGACACACGGTCTATATCCAGGCCCTTGCTAATGGCTAGGTGTAGGTTGTGCCCAAAGCAGGGGACCCATGTGAAGTCCTGCTGAAATGCTTTCTTGTTATTTGAGGCATTATCAGTGGTGATGCCAGCCATATTTGACATGTCCAGCTCCCATGTTCATGTACCATCTCCTCCAACGCCTCCCTCAAGCTGTCCCCTGTGTGCTCTGAGTGCAGCCCAACACAGCCCAAACACCAGCTCTGCATGTCCCAGGATTCTGTTATAAACTGCAGAGTTACTGCCATGAATGTGGATGTGGCCCTGCTGGTCCACAGGTCAGTGGTGCATGAAAAGAAGGGTTTTCCCCCAAGGCTCTCCATGATTTTATCTTTCGTTTCATTGTATAGGGCGGGGATTTCAGTGTACATGAAATGATTCCGTGAAGGAAGGGCATATTTGTTATTTAACTGTCCAAGAAGTTGTCTGAACCCAGGTTTCTCAATAGTATACACGGGGACCTGATCCATGCATATGTACTCTGCTACAGCCCTGTTCAGTTTCTTGGTTTCATTTGATTTTGCATCATACTTTCTTTGTTGTTCAAATACAGCTGGTAGGGTAGGCAGTGTGTGTCGCTTTTGTTGCTGGTCGATTCTCCTCAGCTTCTCTCTGGTACTATAAGAGAAGATAAATATCACACTTTTAAAAACCTTGGTTTCTCTTTAGATCCGACCTTTAAAAATAACTCAATAATCTAATCTAATCTTAGAAATTAAGTAAAGTTAATAGGACTGTGTGTTAAGCATAACAGCATCTAAGTTGATTTACTGACCATTAACTCAAGATTCCTCAGGCTTGATAGCTGGTGCTGTCCTGTTAGCCCAACAGCCATTCTCGAAGCTAAGCTAACTAGCTCTAGTTAACATCCATGAAGTAGCTAGTAGCTAGCTAGCTAATTCCCCTCAGCTATTCAGACGCCACATTGACTGCTTTGGCCCATTGCTGGATAGCTTTGAGGGGGATTAGCTAGCTTATCTACCGCCCCCCCCCCACACACACACACACACACACACACAGTCAATGCGGCGTTTCGATAGCAAGCTCATGGATGTATTAAACTAGAGTTAATGTATTAAACTAAAGTTAATAGTTTACTGGGCCATTTTGTTTAATGTTTCAGTGATGTTGAAAGTGGAGCTGTCACCAACCTCTCTAAATTCTTTATAGAGATCCGCGTGTCGGTCCTTCAGGTGTTTTGCTAAATGTGTTGTGTTTGCACCTTTCGTTGGCACTACTCTGGAACAACGCTTGCAAATGGGCTTCGTGGCATCTTTAGCTTTTCCTTCGTCATTTGCTTCAAACCCGAAGTACTTCCAAACAGCACTTCTGCTGTTTTCTTTATCCACGAGTCGCGGAGGCTCTGCACTTGCCATCTTCGGAGCGAGTGAGAGGATTTGTTGACCAGACAGGTCTGTGAGGGGGAGGGGGCGGGGCCATGTGTGCAGAGCAGCAGCGTGTGTGCGCCTGTGTGTGCGTGTGCCTGTGTGTGTGTGTGCCTGTGTGTCAACAACTCGCTGTAGGAGAGAAGACAGAGCGAGAAAGCCAGCTGGTATCGATAGTGTGGAAAATATCGATATTGCGGGAAATTAGTATTGAAACTGTTTTAAATATTCAGAATCGATATGAATTGAAAAATCGATATTTTTGACAACACTAGTAGGCTTATTCATCTCTTGATGGTGATGTTTTAGAACGACACCATGCGGGACAGACAGTTGGCATATTTGTAAAAACATTCACATACCCCGATAGATATTAATTATTATTATCAAGTCTCATCATAATACGGGAGATTTCGTGAGGGAATGGATGAAGGACTTAACACTAAATGATTGTAAGGACTATATATCGGAACATTTGGACTGTACTTTTCTATGAACAAGAGAATATTATTATTTGAGGTGTCTATTCTTATGTAGGTTATGATTTGAAGTGTCTACTTTTTGGGGGGAACATGTCAACATGGAATACAGTGAAATTCCTCCTATGATATTATTATATAGTAAGACACTATGTAGCTCAAACTCGTGAATCATCTGTTTTATTGTTATAAGGTGAAGTGAACACAGTTACAATGTAACCCTATTCCTATAGTTTTTTTTTCTCAAAGGCCTCCGGATCTGCCTATTACACTAGAACGCATCTCCGGATTTCAAGCACCAAAACGTGGCCCCGGACGTATCGATCTGCCTCCAGAAAAACTCAGTAGTGTAATCCAGTCCTAAGGCTATGGCTATGACTTCTCTCCTGTATGAACACGCTGGTGTTTCTTTAGATTTCCTGACGTAGTAAAGTTCTTTCCACACTGGTCACAGTGGTATGGCTTCTCTCCTGTATGAACACGCTGGTGTATCTTTAAATGTTCTGACATAGTGAAGTTCTTTCCACACTGGTCACAGTGGTATGGCTTCTCTCCTGTATGAACACGCTGATGTGTCTTTAACTCTCCCGATGTAGTGAAGTTCTTTCCACACTGGTCACAGTGGTATGGCTTCTCTCCTGTATGAACACGCTGATGTGTCTTTAACTCTCCCGACGTAGTGAAGTTCTTTCCACACTGGTCACAGTGGTATGGCTTCTCTCCTGTATGAACACGCTGGTGTATCTTTAAATGTTCTGACGTAGTGAAGTTCTTTCCACACTGGTCACAGTGGTATGGCTTCTCTCCTGTATGAACACGCTGGTGTATCTTTAAAGGTTCTGACTTAGTGAAGTTCTTTCCACACTGGTCACAGTGGTATGGCTTCTCTCCTGTATGAACACGCTGGTGTATCTTCAAATGTCCTGACGTAGTGAAGTTCTTTCCACACTGGTCACAGTGGTATGGCTTCTCTCCTGTATGAACACGCTGGTGTATCTTTAAAGGTTCTGACGTAGTGAAGTTCTTTCCACACTGGTCACAGTGGTATGGCTTCTCTCCTGTATGAACACGCTGATGTGTCTTTAACTCTCCTGACGTAGTGAAGTTCTTTCCACACTGGTCACAGTGGTATGGCTTCTCTCGTGTATGAACACGCTGGTGTTTCTTTAAATTTCCTGACGCAGTAAAGTTCTTTCCACACTGGTCACAGTGGTATGGCTTCTCTCCTGTATGAACACGCTGATGTGTCTTTAACTCTCCTGACGTAGTGAAGTTCTTTCCACACTGGTCACAGTGGTATGGCTTCTCTCCTGTATGAACACGCTGGTGTATCTTTAAATGTTCTGACGTAGTGAAGTTCTTTCCACACTGGTCACAGTGGTATGGCTTCTCTCCTGTATGAACACGCTGGTGTATCTTTAAATGTTCTGACTTAGTGAAGTTCTTTCCACACTGGTCACAGTGGTATGGCTTCTCTCCTGTATGAACACGCTGGTGTATCTTCAAATGTCCTGACGTAGTGAAGTTATTTCCACACTGGTCACAGTGGTATGGCTTCTCTCCTGTATGAACACGCTGGTGTATCTTTAAATGTTCTGACGTAGTGAAGTTCTTTCCACACTGGTCACAGTGGTATGGCTTCTCTCTTGTATGAACATGCTGATGTGTCTTTAACTCTCCTGATGTAGTGAAGTTCTTTCCACACTGGTCACAGTGGTACGGTCTTGGCTTGTCTGTGTCTCTCTGTCTCTGGGCAGTAGCTGGGGTGAGGGAAGTGTTGGAGGTGATGATAGGGAGTGATTGAGATGAGGAGGAGGAGAGAATCTCTGGTCTGATCTGTCTGTTCGAGAGACGAGAGAGAGAGACGTAGAGGTTGTCATGGCTCCTCTTGAGGTGCTTGTTGAGATAGATCTGGGAGGTGTAGGTGAATGGGCACACAGAGCAGGAGAACACCCGAGTCTGGGACAAGTCTGACATCACTCCTGGGAGAGTGAAAGAGAAAGAGACAAACATTAAAAAGGATTCTCACACCTGTATTACAAGTGCAAATACTGTATAGTGTTTATACGTATGTAACTAGTGGGGGGAGAAACACGACGACACCACAACTTCAGATCGAGGACAGGAGAGAGAAAGATATGTAAGAGGTTCCTCTGGCTGAGCTCGAGTGAAGGAGAGCGACAGAGGAGAGAGAGGAGTGAGAAAAAGAAAAGAGGAGAAAGGAGAGAAAACAAGCATGAATACATTGAAGCCCACGGCAATAGCTACCTTAGATAGCTAGAGGGCAATTCCAGCGTTATGGATGTGACATCCGCACTCAAAATGACAACCAAAATGTCTCAGTAAAACTAAAGTTTTTAGAACATTTACATTTGTAATGCATATTCTCAGACCACACAATGGGGAGAACAGATGGTAAAAAAATAATAATAAAAAAATATTTTTAAGTCTAAAAAAAATGACAAAAAGGCATGCGTTATGGATGTGACAAAAAAGACGGTCGTTTTCTGGACACTATACTTTTTTTTTATACTCTGTGAACTTCTAAGTCTAATGCAGAAATGTTGATATCCACATGATGGAGTCTTGGCTGAACATGAAAATAGCAGGATTTAAAATATTTAATAATTTATTTAGAATTGTATGAGGAATAAACAGCGTTATGGATGTGACGTTATGCCGTTATGGATGTGACGCATCTGAAATGCACATAGAAACACTTTGGGAAATCAACAATCAAACTATCACAGCACTTTTATTGACACCTAAAGTGACTCTAAATGTCAGTTTTGACATGAAGGAAACCATTTTAAATGGCTCTGAAGATTTTCAAGATGGCCGCCAAAATAGTAGGCTATTTGAGGGGATTGTGTCTAAATGCATTGTTGTGCGTGGCGACGCACCAAAGATAGCAAATGTCCGGTTGTCACTCCCTCCGTCGGGTTGTTGACCTGCAGTTCTGTGTTGCTACCACAAGAGGCAGTGTGTTTTTGTGCATGGCTGTAAGCCAGCACACCTAGAATAGCGTTTGTCTGGTTATCCCTCCCTCCCTCCGGTCAATGTTGACCTGCATTTCTCTGTTGGCACCACAAGAGGCAGTAGTCCCAGCACACCAAAATAAAGAAGGACACCAAAATCAACCTGCCGATCTCCACTGCACAAGTAGAGTAGCGGTGAAAGCATAGGACTCCCACCCGGGAGACGGGGGTTCAAGGCCCTGGTGGGGATGACTTTATGGGACTATACCCCAAACCTCCACACGTTCATCTTTTCACTCCAATCTTTTTATCTCTTACCTTTGTCCAGAAACATAAGTTCAACCAATTGCAGCAAAATAGCTAACGTTACAGGAATCATCAGTGTAACTGCTTTAGCCACTGGCCGCTAGGGCTGTCGCGGTTACCACAATATTGCACAACCACGGTACTGTGAAACAAAACGCGCTACTCCTCAGACGACTGCATCACCGCGGTAACTAACGTTTTTTCATTTTGTTCTTATGTTTCATGAGGCTTTTCCCATTAGAGCTGTCAAATAAATATCAGGTATGGACTTACTTTTTTCTCACTTAGCCTACCCTAAACAAACACACCATTCCGACAGGCCGTGTCTTCAGCATTACACGGAGTTGAGACAGATATTCAAAATTTGTTAATCAATTTCCAAAGCATTTATTTCCATTTGTAAATCAATTTCCGAAGCATGTTTTTACAATCAGGCCTAACACTTGTCAGTAGGCTGTGTAGATAAGTGATAAATAAATGGGACACGCATATTGTTTTTTTGCCCAATAGACGCAATTTCGCTTCCAATCCATGTTGAGGTATTTATGATTCCGTGCGTAATAATTCTGAACAGATTTAGGTTCATAACGTATTTCAGAAGTCTGATTGTTAATTCCTTTTGTCAATTATGATTTTTATCACCAGTGAATCAAAGGTTAGCCTACTATTTGAAATGTAAGGGTTTTCGCATGCCTTCTATGGCACCTGCAGGTAGGCCTACTACACTTTGCGAGTCCATTGCGAGAGGAAGGCTATATGGAAGAAGATCTAGCACGTAGCATAGTTCTGTCATCCAAACAACTCGGAATGAATGAGTTACTTATAAACAGCCAATTTAGAAAGAAAATGTCGGGTTTTAATTGGGCTCAGGCCCATAAATGTAAATAATAGTAATAAAAGCGCTTGGAGAGGAAGAGGCGCAAGAGGAGCCACCTGCAGCAAAGAAGAGAAGGACACTTGGAGACATGCTGAAGTCACGCGCAACCACCCCCGTGCGCATTCCCAAGAGAGCTTGAGCAGACAAAGAACTCACACATTACCTGCAGGAGGAGCCCATCAACCCCAACGGGGATCCCCCTCGCCTGGTGGCACAAAAACAAAGCTAGATTTCCCCTGCTCTCTAAAGTCGCACGCAAGTATATGTGCATTTGTGCAACGAGCACATCTTCAGAGAGAGTTTTTAGTGCTGCCGGTAACATTGTTACCCCACTCCGATCGTCGCTGAAACCACACAAAGTAAATATGTTGGTGTTCCTTCAGTGTAACAAGGACATGAAAACCCCTGTCAGTATAGCCAGTGCCTTCTCATGTAGGCCTACACTCTACCATACAAGTTAAGTTGTGCTTTAGAGAAGTCTTTCATTGTATTATTGTTAGGCTATTGTTTAATTATAGGCTAAATGGTTCGGATTTTCCTATTTTTTAGAGCCTACTTTAATTTACAGTTTATCTTGTCTTTCTTTGGTAACCATTTCATAAAAGAAGCATATTTGTTTTATAGCCTATTTATTTTGCTTTATTATTAAATTTGTATTCTGTGTATTGCCTGTTTGTGTTATAGGGCACCATTGCATTCCTGTAATGAAATTCCGATTGACTGCTACAGTATTTATTTAATGTAGCCGATGTTTTCGTTTGATAAAAATGTATTGAAACAAGAGGTAGGCTACAGTACACACACTATAAAAATCTCATATATAAAGCACAGGGGGGAAGAAAAAAAAATAGCGCAATAATACCGCATAAAAAGCCACCCTTTGAAAGCCACCCTTTTGTATCGCTGGGGAAATTTCTTCACCGCGACAGCCCTACTGACCGCTACCATTAATGTTATGGAAGCTGCTGCTAGTTGTTGCGATTTCATGAGCTAATTGGCTATCCTGCTCTTATTGTGCTGGATTAGCATTGGAAGCATTGGAACTGATGTGTCCAGGCGACAAGATCTTAATTTATCAGACATTATTTCATGTCATTTCAATTCACAGCTATTTCAGTGGCATGACTAGCTTCCGTTCCGTTCGACCAGTCCTGAACAGAAACAAGCCAGCCACGCACATAAGCCAGGCTGGACCTGGCCTGGTTTTAACAATGCAATGGACCTTATAATCGTAGCCATTAATCGTAGCCTACATTTTGGTAAACGGGAGCTTCTCTAAATGCTTCATGGACATCGCGGTGGGAATTCTTAAATGTAACATTTCTTCTAACAAATGCTTCATGATAGACAATGATCTCAAATTTGACATTCACTTGAAATAAATCATAATAATTTATCTGATGTCGAGACTGCATGCCAGCCAGAATGTGTAATAAGCTATAACAGGACTGGCAATTTGGTTATTTGCGATTCTAACGGGAAAGCTGCGCTCAGCAATGTTGGGGTTTATGTCACGTCCATAACGGTCACATCCGTAACGCGGAAAATACACATTTAGAAAGAGATTCGAGCAACTATATGATGCATATATTACATCAGTGAAAGTTAGCTTTGCACAGAAAGTTTGGGCAATATTGCATGTAAAATGTATTTTTTATAACGACTTTTGCTGAAAAACGTTACGGACGTGACATTGGCTGTCCTGTAAAAGCGCGTCATCTTGACATGGCTCAACCGTTAAAGGGATGAACTCAAATGACCCAATATTATACATATTGCATTACAAGCCCCTTATCTCCACCTGAGAGGCTGTGGAACCCGTGTGAGTGGAAAAAATAGGCCCTTATGCCCTTTCAACAACTCATACAATTAGGTTAACTGAAAATGTTATGTTTTTAATTACTCTGATACCTGTTGTAATGGGTGGAAATATGCAATTTCTTAAATGATCTGATCAGATGAATTCAGTACACCAAAATATAGACCTTGATGATATATTTTAAAGTGATTTTGTTATGTATAGTATAACTTTATTTTTTCATGATGAGGTTGACATTTACATGGACTTGCCCTAGAGTAAGCTAGCACTCCTAAAGATAAGTCAAGCTACCATGTTCCATGGCAACTAACAGCATTCCATTTTGTTCTGAGCAAGTGTGCCTGCCTAATATTGGCAATTTGCGTGCCTCACAACAGCGATTTGCACAGGAACCATTGCAGTTCATGACATAGTGCCCTCTGTATCGTTGCATCCATGAGTGTCCTGAATTTCACGCTGTATGCCCATGTCTTGCCTGCTGGCTGGCACCATGGGAAAAAGAGAGAGGAGAGGAAGGACGGTAGAGGAGAGCTACTTGGACAGCGGTTATTATTATGACCAGCAGACCTCTTGTTCTTTCAGCTTGAAGGAAAGAGGTGGATGAGAGAGAGATGGAGAAGACAGAGGGAAGAAGAGTTGAGGACAGATACCTCTAGCGGTGCTCTTTTCTTCCCAGACGTAGTTGAAGGAGATGCTCTTGTATCTGTACTCCTGTCCGTACCAGACCAGCAGCTCCTCCCCGACAGCCAGCAGCCGACAGCAGCAAAACAGGATCCCTCCACGGTACTGAAACGCTACCAGGTTCTGCTCTTCCTCAGTACGGGCACAGTTCACATACCTGGGGGAGAGAAGGGGTGGTTTCATAAGAACAAACAGGTGAGGGAGGATGAAGGAAGAGAGGGAGGGAGAAAAAGTGGGTGAGATGTAGGGACTGACTGTATGGAGGTAGGAAGGGAGGGAGGGAAACTTTCAAGACTGGAGAGATGGTTTATTTTGAGTGAGAGCAGCAGAATAGATTCTGGAAATATGAGAAATGAGCATGTGTTCATATTTCTTAACCTGATTGTAATGCCTAATTATTCTACGGTTTACACATGCAAAGATGGGTCCATCCCTGACACGATCTCTGAAAAGCCTGCCTATTGTTGTCCTGTTTAATTGTTCATGAAGTCTTTCCCTTAACATAGCCTTTTTATTTGCATCTCATTGTTTATAGGCCTCTGGATTCATTTCTAGTTGCTTCTCTATGAACTTCCTTCTGTTAGTTCTATCACAGTCCCTTACCATCTCTGGATCCTGCTGTTTCTCTCTCTCTAGTGACATGATGTTCATATGCGCAGTTTGACTTTTTGATCAGGTGGGCAGTCAGTCCCAGCCTACTTCTAACAATATAGATTAGGCCTACTTCTATCAATATAGCCTAGGCCTACTTCTAACAATAACGATTAGGCCTACTTCTAACAATATAGCCTAGGCCTACTTCTATCAATATAGCCTAGGCCTACTTCTATCAATATAGCCTAGGCCTACTTCTATCAATATAGCTTAGGCCTACTTCTAACAATATAGCGTGAGCGCAGCCAAATAGATTCTGGAAATCTGAGAAATGAGCATGTGTTCATATTTCTTCACCTGATTGTAATGCCTAATTATTCTACAGTTTACACACGCAAAGTGGAGTCCATCTATTTGTAGGCATCTGGCATGACTTGCACATAGTCCTCCGTGGGAGCAGTGAAAACAAGTGCCAGGGGAATGCTCAAGTCCAAGCCATGCCAAACATGTACAAATATTGGGATTGCGATACATTTCACAGGAAAGCATATTGAGACTGGTAAGATTACACCCTGTGCTTCCCGTCTCAGTGAAGCACATTTTCACTAACACAAATCCCTATCCATCTATCCATCCAAGTATGAATGGATATTATATTATATATACTATCTGTATGTCTTCTATATTTTACTTCAATTCAAAGGGCTTTATTGGCATGGGAAACATACATTTACAATGCCAAAGCAAACATCCCAAAAGGTCACAGAAATGTTATGGTTGAATTGAATGAATACGTAAGTGTAATATTTACAAATGTATTTAAATGGTAACTTTAAAGTTTGTATGTACAGTGTGTATATGTATAGTGATCAGTGCGGTGTGCAGGGACACTGATTGAAGATTTTCAATCGTGGAACCATGCCAACCAGCTATCTGATCAATCGTGACCACAAGTCCGTATGGTAGAAGCCATAGCGCGCCACAGACTGGAAGAAGAGGAAGAGGAGTATGCCCACATGATGTACAAGATCGATGATGAAAAAAGAGTAGAGCCATACAGAGAGCAGATGGCAGTGAATGGATGCAACATTGAGTTTGAAGTAGACACTGGGGCAAGCCTGACTATAGTGAATGAGAAAACATACAGGAAGATGGGAGGGGGGAAACTCCACCATACAAGAACAAAGCTGTATATGTACACCAGAGATAGTGTAGGGGTGCTAGGCAAGATGTACACACAAGTCAGTTACAATGGGCAGACCAGACAGTTGCCATTGATAGTGGTAAGAGGGGAGGGGCCAAATCTCTTGGGGATAAATTGGCTAGAGGCCATTAGGCTAGACTGGAGGGCCATTTTCAGACTACATACAGGTCAGCAGCAGGAGTTGAGTGAGCTACTCTCACAACACGGAGAGGTGTTTAAGGTGAGCTGGGCAGTTTAGTGGGAGCTACAGCAAAGATCTCTGTTGACCCCGAGGACAAGCCAAGGTATTTCAAAGCCAGGCCTCTGCCATATGCCCTCAAGGACAAAGTTGAGACAGAGTTGGTTAGATTAGAGAAGGAAGGCATCATAGAGCCTGTGAGTTTCCGAGTGGGCCGCTCCCATAGTTCCTATACTTAAACCAGACAAAACAACTAGAATATGTGGGGACTATAAAGTTACCGTGAATCCAGTGTCTAAGATAGATAACTACCCAATTCCAAAAACTGAGGACTTGTTGGCAGTACTGGGGGGGGGACAGAAATTCACCAAACTAGACATGTCTCAGGCATACCAGCAACTCCCACGGGATGAAGAATCTAAGAAGTTCACAACAATTAACACCCACTGCGGTTTATACCAGTACACCAGGCTACCCTATGGGGTGTCATCAGCCCCAGGCATAGGAGAGAGAAATGTGTCTTCATGGCACCAGAGGTGGTGTACCTGGGATAAAGGATCAACGAAAAAGGAATTCATTCCGTGTTGTAAGTGTTGCATCTGGCTGATTTTCAAAGAAATATTGATTTAATCTGATCCTGTTAGCTATTTCTAAATTATTATGATCGACCTCTGGGTGTGTTCTGTAAGAAAACGGTGTCCCTCTTCCATAGACTTATGAGATAAAGATGACATTCTTAGGGCTGGTACATTCTGTGCTAAACAGCAATTGTTGTGGTTAGCGCCGAGGCGGCGTAGCTTATCTTGACCAAACAAGGCCACAGAAGAAACGAGAAAGACAGTCTTACTGGAGAAGAGACGAGGGGGGGGGGACACCCGAACCATGAGAACGTTGCAACGAGACCAATGCTTTAATTTGAGTTCAGACAGCATACAGAGAGGTCAAGTGTACATTAGACTTTATGCCATCGTCTTTTGTATGTTAACCCTTCTGGAATAAACAGCTTTTGATGTCGCTCAAATCCTGTGTTGGAGAGATTAATTTGGAATACATCAGAACAAGGAGACACTGGACTGTGTGGTATTGTGTGAGATTGGGGGCCGTCTTTTATTGTAATCAAAACACAACGCAGAGCTTAATAAGGACAATGATAAAAGACAACGAAAGTCAACACAAGGTACAGGCCATTGCAAGCGCTCCACAGCCAACTGACCAGACACAGTTGAAGTACTTCTTGGGCTTCATGCTTAACTACAGTAGGACCCCACTAATCCCAACTTCAGAGATCCCAACCTCCCGGTCTACCGGACAGGCTTAAAAAAGCGTGCCATCTGGTTACTGGTGGGATTTTCATTACAGCACTGTACTTAAATCTGTCATAGTAAACATGTACTGTATCCTACTGTGAATAAAAACTGTATGTAGACCTACATGTTGCCTGTAGGCTATTGTCACGTTTCATTTCTTTGTTACTCTAAAGCGGGAAAATGTCGAGCACAAAACACAAACGAGTCGTACGAACTACTGTATTTGATCTAAGCACGCACTCAAGTGGAAATACGTTTATTTTATTATCCAGACATTTCAGAGATACGAACGACCTTCGGTCCCGTTGGGTTCGGATAAGTGGGGTCCTACTGTACTACTTCCTTGTAGTCTAATAAACATGATGAATCACTTGAATGTCTTTCCTACCTTGTAATTTCTTCGGAAAATGATATTTAGCTAATGTTTTGAAAACAACAAAGATGTGTGAAACGTCACTATTATGTGCTCCACGTATTGACGCAATGACGTAGTACGCGATTTTCAGGGACCACCTCAAATTTGCTCTAGAGCGCATACTAATGGTCAAAAACTACATTGGGTAACTTTAAAGGAGTAGTAAAGGGGAAAATCATGTTTAGCCCTGTTTTAAGGTTACTTATGATCATATACAAGAGTTTAACATATTTTTTGAATGATTTTCCACAGTGCTCACCCACATCCATTGTATGACCAAAACGGTGGTAGAGCAATTATCACACTTTCTCAAAAGTGCTAGTTTTGTCAACTTTTTGATCTGAACCATTGTATATGATCATAAGTAACCTTAAAACAGGGCTAAACATGATTTTTCCCTTTACTACTCCTTTAAGAAATTCCACCAGTATCTGTTTGGGAAACACTGCACCATTGTGACAGACCACAAACCGCTGCTGGACCTCCTGGGAGAGAGTAAAGGCATCCCACACCTCGCTGCAGCCAGAATGCAAAGATGGGCACTGATTTTGGCAGCTTATGAGTACACCTTGGAGTATAAGGAGGGCTCAAAACACGGGAACGCGGATGCACTGAGCAGGCTCCCCCTGCCGATCACGTCCGCTGCCACACCACGGGAAGAAGAGGTGGTAATGCTCATGGAGCACATGAATGGCACACCACTACAGGTAACGCAGATATGGGAGGGGACCCGGCGAGACCCCATTCTGTCCAGAGTACATCAGGCTCTGCTGCAGGACTCCTGGCCCTCAGAGTACTGCAACAACCCAGAAATGCAGCAGAAAAGAAGAAAAAAGGAAGTGAGCGTGGAGGAGGGGTGCATACTGTGGGGAAGTAGAGTGATAATCCCACCTCAAGGAAGATGAATCATGATTGAGGAGCTTCATGAAGCTCATCCGGGGGTCCGGGGGTCTCACCAATAGTCTTTGGCCCGCAGCTACGTATGGTGGACAAACATGGACGCGGATTTAGAGTCCGCTGTGCGGGAATGTCATGCATGTCAGTCCTACCAAGCCACCCCTGCAACAGCACCGCTACACCCGTGGGAGTGGCCAGACCAACCATGGATGAGGCTGCCTCTGGACTTCTGTGGGCCTGTATTGGGGAAGATGCTCCTCATCGTCGTAGATGCCTATTCAAAATGGATCGAGGCTCACCCAATGTCGTCTATTACTTCATCCATGACTATCGAGAGACTGAGAAGCATTTTTGCCACACCTGCAGTGATTGTCAGTGAAAATGGGCCTAGTCTGGTCAGTGCAGAGTTCAAGAACTTCCTACAAAAGAATGGCATACAGCATGTCACAACAGCACCATACCACCCGTCCTCAAATGGCTGTGCAGAGCGGGCGGTGCGGGTGGTCAAGGAGGGACTCAAGAAGGTGGGGGAAGGTAGTCTGGAGACAAAGCTATCCAGGTTCCTGTTCAAGTACAGATCAACCCCCCAGACCACCACGGGAGCCACGCCAGCTGAGCTGCTCATGAACCGCAGGATCAGGACTCGGCTAGATCAGGTGCGTCCCTCGCTATTTACAAGTGTCTGATTCAGTCTATGTGAGGGGATACTCAGGCCAGAAGTGGATTCCGGCAACTTATAGAGAGGACCGGTCCAGTCTCTTGGAGAGTGAAAACACTGGATGGGAAACTGGTGAGACGACATCAGGATCAGATACGGCCATGTTATGATCCCAACCTGGCTGACCCCTGTCTCTAAGAGGAGAGTGTTCCTGTGGACACAGCAGAGCAAGAACTAGAAAATCAGGCACATGAGGTAGCATGGGCACCGCCACAAGAAGCAGAGGATCCAGGCATACTGGTGCCGCCAGCAGAACTAGAGAATCCAGCACCAGATGCAGTGGTACCGGGGCCTCCAGACATTGGGGTTTTGGGATGTTGTTACCCAGTGAGAGTTAGACAGGCACCCACGTATCTCAAGGACTAAGTGGTAGCAGGGGCAGAATAATCCCCTCGTAGAATCAGACTAGGTTTAAGTGAATTTGTTCAGCACATAAAAGAAGGATTTTTGTAGACTATGGGGGGAGGAATGTTGTAATGTTCTGATTCATGTTGTATGTTATATTCAGTCAGACAGTCAGGTGATATAAGGAGAGGGGCTTAATGTAGAGGGGGACCGGAAGAAACGTTCAGCAGGGAGATAACCACCAGAATGCGTAGTAATGGAGTCTGAAGTGCAGAATGCAATAAAGAGTAAATAACTTTGAGAGTGTATCATCCTTGACTTTATTACAGTAATTGTATAGCAACATGTAAACCTCAGTTGCTGGCGGTCCATCTGATGCCTGACCAGCCTCAGTGCAAATGTATAACTATGTGTGTGTTTATTCTATCCAGAATAAATCAGCCTTCAGCAGCAAGAAGTGGTCCAGCTATTTAATACACAATGCAGAAACACATGCGTACAAGACCAGACCGGTCAAATCAGCATTTTTTTTTGAGTCAGCACAGGTGGTGGCCTCTAGATTTGCTTATGAATTACGTTATACGGCCATGCTCTCCACTTAATGTCACCAGCGAATAAAAGAAGTGAACGCACGCAGCAACGACCAGCAACAGCGAAATTCACTGAAAACAGACCGCATGTTGGTATGTTCGCTTCACGCGCTTCCCTTTCAACATGGTCATACAAAACAGCTTGTTGAATTCCGAAAAGATGAATAAACTATTCTGTTTTTGATTCAAATGTGTAGCTATATGACCCTCCCCTGGACTCAAATTAAAAAGAACAGTAACCCTCTCCTGGACTCAAATTCAAAAACAGTCGTCTGAAGCCCCCCGCAGACCGCATCCGCCACGATGTCGTACGACGGCGCACGGCGCTGTGTCCGGCTAGCCCCGCACACAGGCTGCGACATTCGACGCATTTTCTAGTGCACTTTAAAAAAACAAACTCCAATTGATCAGTAAATGACAAATGGCCAACAACCTCGCAATGGGTAAGTTAATCTTATAATTTCTTCAATAAAATAATGGTGATAGTAGCTAAGCTATAGCCTTACAAGTGATTTTGTATCTTTCAGAAACAATTACTTTGATGCTGTCTGTATCAGTCACATAACGGTTTTTGTGTCTGTTTCAGTAGGCAACATTGTGGCAAAACATTGTAGCTAGCCTATCTGGCACTCGCAACATTGTGCTAACGTTAGCCTAGATAACATAGTTAACAGACCTTATGTATGTATGTTATGTAACATAACGTAGTTAACAGACGTTAGTATAGGCTATGTAACGTTGTGTTATGCACCAACCGCAGTGTTTGAGTGTGTTTTCAAGCAGGCAACATTTTATGGCAAAACATTGTAACTGGCACTCATAACGTAGCTAGTGCTACATAGTTAACAGACGTTAGTAGGCTAATATGTAGCCTAACGTTTCGCTATGCATCAACCGCAGTGTTTGAGTGTCTGTTTTCAAGTAGGAAAAACAATGTAGCTAACAAGAACATCTGGTGAACAGATTAGTAATATGCACCAACCGCAGTTGGTGTGTTTCTTTTCAAGTTGGCAACAGTAAGAACATAGTTAACAAATGTTAGTAGGCAAATTAGGCTATGTATAAGATATGCAAGTATCAATGAGCATGCCACATAATGCCATATACCTACAACATTTTAGCAGTGTAGCCTATATGCAGGTAATATTATTCTTGATTTTATTAAGACACATACAACCTTTCTCCCACACAAGCTAAATATTTACTATTGATATTGTTTTGTCCCTTTTCCTTGAGATAAACAGATACTTGGGTGTAACAGAGGACCCAGGGATGCCTACATTCTCTGTGACAAGCTGGCTGCATACTTCAGCTCCCCAGAGGGCAGTTTGGCCTGGCAGGATGGGTGTAAGCAAACCAAGCCCTCCTCTCCAGCCTACACCACCTGGCAGTCCCTCTCACCAGCCTATACCACCTGGCAGTCCTCCTCACCAGCCTATACCACCTGGCAGTCCTCCTTCAGTCTATACCACCTGGCAGTCCCTCTCACCAGCCTATACCACCTGGCAGTCCTCACCATCCTATACCACCTGGCAGTCCTCCTTCAGTCTATACCACCTGGCAGTCCTCCTTCAGTCTATACCACCTGGCAGTCCTCCTCACCAGCCTATACCACCTGGCAGTCCTCCTCACCAGCCTATTCATGGGTTTCAAATGTAGTCCTAGACCTGCCATATTGGGGACCAACGCAGGTGTTTCAATTTATCTGATTGGCTCGACTGCATAGAATCCTATGCAGTAGAACTAATTCATTCATTTGAAACACCTGTGTTGGGTCCCCAACATGGCAGGTCTAGGACTACATTTGAAACCCATTAATACTATCTGGCTCTCCTCACCAGCCTATACCACCAGGCAGTGGAGACACGCATAGCTCGGAGTGGATGTTGACACATCACCTCAAGCTCAATCTGGACAAGACTGAGCTGCTTTTCCTTCCGGGGAAAGGCTGCCCGCACCGGTAACCGACCATCACCATTGAAGACACAGTGGTGACCCCGACTCGGACTGCGAGGAATCTGGTTGTGACCCTAGATAACCAACTGTCGTCTTCCGCACATGTCACATCCATCACACGCTCCTGCAGATTCATGCTCTACAACATCAGGAGGATTCGCCCTTTCCTCACTGATGAAACGGTGCAGGTACTCATCCAGGCCCTGGTCATCTCCCGCCTGGACTACTGCAACTGCCTCCTCGCTGGGGCCCCAGCGTCAGCCATTAAACCTCAGGAACTTGTCCAGAAAGCTGCTGCTCGCCTGGTGTTCAACCACCCCAAGTTCTCCCACACAACTTCCCTCCTCCGTTCCCTACACTGGCTCCCTGTAGCGGCTCCCATCCAGTTTAAAACTCTGGCGCTAACCTACAGGGCAATGAAAGGAACAGCCCCCTCCTACCTCCAGGCCATGGTCAAACCCTACACCTCCTCCCGACGGCTACGCTCTGCTACCTCGGGGCGACTGGTTTCCCTGTCACTCCGAGGCCCCTGCGGTCGATCGACACGGTCATGGCTCTTCTCTGTCCTGGCCCCGCAGTGGTGGAATGAACTGCCCACTGATGTCAGGACAGCAGAGTCGCTGCCCATCTTTCATCGCAGGCTCAAAACTCATCTCTTCAAGAAGTACTACAACAATCCTCCCTCCTAAGCACTTATTGTATTTTATTGTATTGCACTGTACTTTAGATTGCTATTCTTGAACTTTGCCTTCAACACTAGATTATGCTCTTAGTCACTTGTTTTGGAGAGAAGATGCACTTGTGAGTTCTGGCAAGTAGTAGTACATTGGCTTTTCCTACGTTAAATGCAATTATTGTTAGTCGCTTTGGATAAAAGTGTCTGCTAAATGATTGTAATGTAATGTAAATGTAATGCAGTCCTCACCAGACTATACCACCTGGCACCTCTGTGACAAGCTGACTGCTTTCTTCAGCTCCCCAGAGGGCAGTCTGTACTGGGGGATGGAAGGGTGTAGCCAAACCAATCCCCCCTCACCCCTCCCTCACCACTACAGACTCACTCACACACTCTCACACTCTCACACTCTCACACCACCAGTAGTATTAAACAATAAATTCATTATATAAATACATGCACTCATGCCATTTTTTATTCAAAATGGACATGACTACAGTTATGCTACTATGGAAGGAGTATTGATTTAGCAGTTTAGTTTTTTGGTCATAGTTCAACCCCAGGATTACTTATTATAGCTATGTACATAACACACCCATGTTATGTAATTGCACTGACTATGTCATGGACACAAACAGTCATCGGTTGGGATAAGTAGATGAGGATGATACTGATAGACTGCTAGATTAGTAGCAGATAGTAATGTAAATTGTCCGTTTGGGAACCTTTACGTCTAGTGGAGTACCTAGGACTGGACTGAGGAACTGGTTTGTACTGACACTGTAAGGACAAGCGATTACAAGAATTCCAATGTACCTGTAGGCTACTCATACTTATTTTACACATAGCAAATATTATAATAGTTATAACGTTATTTTATTCTGTACAGTAGGCACCACTAGAGGGCAGTCTGGTATAGCCTACCATATAGACACAGCCTGCACCTGGGCCAATCTATAAACCGGTGTGCACCGTTTTGTTACGGTTCCCACTTTAACCCAATCAGCAGTGATTCAATCCACCACTTGAGGCAACGTTTCCCAGATTCGCCGAACTTCTCCGCGCTACGACGCTTCTCAAGGTATACCTTAAGGTGCGCCTAGAGGCAGAGCACCGTGCCTTCCCTCACCCCGGAGGAGGAGAAGGCCCTATCGGTCAAGCCTCCCAGCCCTCAGCTGAGTCACCCCAAGCCTCCCAGTCCTCTGAAGAGGAGACCCCAGCACGGTCAGACCGCTCCACCCCGTCGACACGCTCTCCCCCCACCCCCCATAACGTCCCACCCCCCGTGAGAGGCAGCTGAACACCACGGATGCGAGGTGCGACTGCAGTGAGGAGCTCCTGGAGGTGGGGAGGCAGAGGCTGGCTGTGCAGCGTGAGAGGCTGGACCTGCAGAACAGGCAGCAGGCCCTAGCAGAGGCACAGTTTGTGTGGCCCTGCATATCAGTGCCCATCATTCTGCCAACTCCAGGTAGGCTAAGTGTTTATTTTGTATACTCTGTCTATTCCCAAACTGCATGCATTCCATTCAGTGTCGCTAATTGAATTTTCCTCCCTTGCAGATGATGCAGATGCCAGAGACACACTGCACACACTCACCACACACACTACATACACTTACCACACACTGCACACTCACCACACACACTACATACACTTACCACACACTGCACACACTCACCACACACACTACATACACTTACCACACACTCACCACACACTTACCACACACTGCACACACACCACTGTACACTGCGCGCACACACTACATACACTCACAACACCACTCATCCTTCCTACGTGTTGCTACCTTGTCGTGGTGGGAAGGCTTGTGCCCCTCCATGACCATGAAGGCTATATTGGTGGGGGGTCACCCCCCCCAGCAGGTTCAACCATGCCGGGCAGGTTCAGGGTAGAGGCCAGACGAAAAGCAACAACTGGCCCTCCAGGTTGGGGGTTGGGCATGGGTCTAACAACCCCACCCCGGAAAAAGACAGCCTGTTACAGGACAAAAGTCTGAAGAACAAACCTGCCCATGTTTTTTCCCAACCAATATTAAACAAGTTCCCTTTATCCTGTATATTTGTTGTTTCTTGCCACATTACAACAGTAGAGGTTTTGAAGAAGGCACACAATATAACAAACAGTATTTGTAAGATCACTAAATACTGTGAATCTGTTAGCAAAGTACACTATACGGATAACAGTATTGGGCCACCTACACATTACACCTACAGGAACCTTCATGACATCCCATTCTAAATGAATAGGCATCATATGGAGTTGGTCACCCCTGTGCAGCTATAACAGCCTCCACTGTTCTGGGAAGGCTTTCTACAATATTCTGGAGCGTGTGTGAGGATATTTGACTATTCATCTAGATGGCCTCATTGGATTAATCAATTTGCCAGGATATCTGTCTGACAATATATAAAGACAGCCAGAAAAGTCATGTCATCAAATTATCCCTTTACATAAGAAAATGTTGTTGTTGTTCACAAAGTGGATTATATTAGGCTATGGATAGTCCGTACATGTTGCTTGGCTCAATAAAAGTTTTAAAAACAACATTCCCATGATGTGTTGTGTAGGCTCCATGACATTATTTTCATCATTCAAGTTAATTGTATGTTGTGTACACTAATGATGTGAATCGCGCAGGTAGGATAGATAGATGTGCGCTGTATTGCAACTCTCCTTTTTAAAAGTGTAATTTTGCTCTAATCGAGCTAAAACTATAACGGGATGAACGGAGTGCATCGCCAAGGGACAGTTTACGATGGGGTCCGACCGCCCTTCATAACGTATCCCTTGGCTGTGGTATACCTTGGCTAAGAAGGCTCTGGGAAACGAATCGCCACCTAGAGGTGGACCTAACGACGTTCTTAAGAAGCACGTAGCGCTACGATGCCTTAACGATGCCTCTGGGAAACGCGGCCCAGGTCTATATACGGCCATGATCTCCACTTAATATCACCAGAGAACTAGAAAGTACATTTCCTGGAGAAAATGTGAGGTGGGCTAGCTGCTGCAGTTGTATGTAACAGCTACTGCTAGAAATACTACGGACCAGGCAATCTCCATGCACCCACCGGCGAAGACCGTGCGTCTCTAGCCCACTCAGGGGCTGAGTTGTGGGGTCTGTGGCGTGGACAGTGGCATGGTGGTGAGACTCCGCCCCCTCAGGTCAGATCTGGTCGAGGACAGTGTACCCCTCTCCGGGCCACATACCCGCCCGCACCGGTGAAGACCATGTGTCTCTAGCCCAATCAGGGGCTGAGTTGTGGGGCCCGTGGCGTGGTGGTGAGACTCCGCCCCCTCAGGTCAGAGCTGGTCGAGGATAGTGTACCCCTCTCCGGGCCACCTATCCGCCCGCACCGGTGAAGACCATGTGTCTCTAGCCCACTCAGGGGCTGAGTTGTGGGGCCGTGGCGTGGATAGTGGCGTGGGGGTGAGACTCCGCCCCCTCAGGTCAGAGCCAGTCAGGGACAGTGTAGCCCTCTCCGGGCCACCTACCTGACTCAACCGGTGCAGACCGTGTGTCTCTAGCCCACTCAGGGGCTGAGTTGTGGGGCCCGTGGCGTGGATAGTGGCGTGCTGGTTAGGCCCCGCCCCCTTGGGTCACAGCTAGTCGGGGACAGTACAGTGACCTCTGGGCAATTTCAATGCATCCACCAATGAAGACTGTGTCTCTAGCCCACTCAGGGGTTGAGTTGTGGGGCCTGTGGCGTGGATAGTGGCGTGGTGGTGAGACTCCACCCCCTCACGTCAGAGCCAGTCGGGGACAGTGTACCCCTCTCCGGGCCACCTACCTGACTCCACCATGAAGACCTCCGGGCAGTCTCCTTGCACCCACTGGTGAAGACTGTGTGTCTCTAGCTCAATCAGGGGCTGAGTTGTGGGGACTGTGGCGTGGTGGCGAGACCACCACGCCACCACGAAGAGAAAGAAAGAAAGAAAGAAAGAAAGAAACAAGGAAGGATGGAAGGAAGGATGGAAGGAAGGATGGAGGGAAGGAAGGATGGAGGGAAGGAAGGATGGAAGGAAGCAAGGATGGATGGAAGGATGGATGGAAGGAAGGAAGGATGCAAGGAAGGAAGGATGCAAGGAAGGAAGGAAGGATGGATGAAAGAAAGAAACAAAGTAAGAAAGATGGATGGATGAAAGAAAGAAAGAAAGAAAGAAAGAAAGAAAGAAAGAAAGAAAGAAAGAAAGAAAGAAAGAAAGAAAGAAAGAAAGAAAGAAAGAAAGAAAGAAAGAAAGAAAGAAAGATGGATGGATGGATGGATGAAAGAAAGAAAGAAAGATAGAAAGAAGGATGGATGGATGAAAGAAAGAAAGAAAGAAAAAGAAGGAAGGAAGGAAGGAAGGAAAGAAGGAAGGATGGAAGGAAGGAAGGAAGGAAGGAAAGAAAGAAAGGAAGGAAGGAAAGATGGATGGAAGGAAAGGAAGGTAGGATGGATGGAAGGAAGGATGGAAGGAAGGAAAGATGGATGGAAGGAAGGATGGAAGGATGGATGGAAGGAAGGAAAGGAAAGGAAAGGAAAGGAAAGGAAAGGAAAGGAAAGGAAAGGAAAGGAAAGGAAAGGAAGAAAGGAAGGAAGGAAGGAAGGAAGGAAGGAAGGAAGGATGGAAGGGAAGAAAGGAAGGATGGATGGATGGAAGGAAGGAAGGAAGGAAGGAAGGAAGGAAGGAAGGAAGGAAGGAAAGGAAGGAAGGAAAGATGGATGGATGGAAGGAAGGAAGGAAGGAAGGAAGGAATGAATATGAATGCTACCACAATAGTCATAAAAGGGTGCCTGTACAGAGAGCCTGCACGTGTCCCCAAATTCAAATCCCAACTGACACTGTGAGCATCCTCTCATTCACTTCAATGGAAAGGCATGTCCGATTCAGACAGCTCTCTCTCAAAAAGTATAAATGTCACAGCCTAGATATTGACACCGTAGGAATCCTGAGAAAATGCTGAACATTTTAGGATATGATATGTCCGTGTAACTTAAAAACTGTAGGCATGGCGACGAGTTAGAAAAAGGGTAAAAATACAAAATTAGCAGCTCAAAAGGTAGTGTGTGGGCCCATACATTTCAATGGAGAGCGCAGTTGCCGAACAAATCGTCATACAGCGAAAACTATGAGTCACACGGCTTAGATACTTACATTGTACGAATCAGCACAGTTATGGGAACGTTTCGATATATAATATGTGTATGAGCTGTTAAAACTGTAAAAATAGCGACAAGTTAGAAAAAGAGTAAAAATGTAAAATTAGCAGCTCAAAAGCTAGAGTGCGTTGCCATACGTTTCAATGAGGAGCGCAGTTGCCGAACAAATCGTCATACAGCGAAAACTATAAGTCACACTGCTTAGATACTTACATTGTACGAATCAGCACAGTTGTGTGAATGTTTTGATGTATAATATGTGTGTGAGCTTTCAAAACTGTAGGAGTGCCAGCAGTTTACAAAATGTGTGAATATTTTCAAAGCAACTGCTGCCACCACTCTAAAAACATAAAGTTTCTGAACATTCCAAAAGCAGTTTCAAGCAGTTTCAATGGGACAAAAAAAAGTTTTAAAAGTTAAATTTCTAAAAAACTATAACAAATATCAAAAATCTGAATGGATCCGTTCAAGAGCTGAACGTCATGAACATTTTAAAGTTTGAATGAGGTTTCTAGCACAAAGTATGAAGAACTAGTAGAGGTTCAAAAAAGCGGGGAGAATAATAATAACTAGAAAGTACATTTCCTGGAGAAAATGTGAGGTGGGCTAGCTGCTGCAGCTGTATGTAACAGCTACTGCTAGAAATACTACGGACCAGGCAATCTCCATGCACCCACCGGCGAAGACCGTGCGTCTCTAGCCCACTCAGGGGCTGAGTTGTGGGGTCTGTGGCGTGGACAGTGGCATGGTGGTGAGACTCCGCCCCCTCAGGTCAGATCTGGTCGAGGACAGTGTACCCCTCTCCGGGCCACATACCCGCCCGCATCGGTGAAGACCATGTGTCTCTAGCCCAATCAGGGGCTGAGTTGTGGGGCCCGTGGCGTGGTGGTGAGACTCCGCCCCCTCAGGTCAGAGCTGGTCGAGGACAGTGTACCCCTCTCCGGGCCACCTATCCGCCCGCACCGGTGAAGACCATGTGTCTCTAGCCCACTCGGGCTGAGTTGTGGGGCCGTGGCGTGGATAGTGGCGTGGGGGTGAGACTCCCCCCCCTCAGGTCAGAGCCAGTCAGGGACAGTGTAGCCCTCTCCGGGCCACCTACCTGACTCAAACGGTGCAGACCGTGTGTCTCTAGCCCACTCAGGGGCTGAGTTGTGGGGCCCGTGGCGTGGATAGTGGCGTGCTGGTTAGGCCCCGCCCCCTTGGGTCACAGCTAGTCGCGGACAGTACAGTGACCTCTGGGCAATTTCAATGCATCCACCAATGAAGACTGTGTCTCTAGCCCACTCAAGAGTTGAGTTGTGGGGCCCGTGGCGTGGATAGTGGCGTGGTGATGAGACTCCACCCCCTCAGGTCAGAGCCAGTCGGGGACAGTGTACCCCTCTCCGGGCCACCTACCTGACTCCACCATGAAGACCTCCGGGCAGTCTCCTTGCACCCACTGGTGAAGACTGTGTGTCTCTAGCTCAATCAGGGGCTGAGTTGTGGGGACTGACACCACGAAGAGAAAGAAAGAAAGAAAGAAAGAAGGAAGGAAGGAAGGAAGGAAGGAAGGAAGGAAGGAAGGAAGGAAGGAAGGAAGGAAGGAAGGATGGAAGGAAGGATGGAAGGAAGGATGCAAGGAAGGAAGGAAGGAGGGAAGGATGGATGGATGGATGGATGAAGAAAGAAAGAAAGAAAGAAAGAAAGAAAGAAAGAAAGAAAGAAAGAAAGAAAGAAAGAAAGAAAGAAGGATGGAAGAAAGAAAGAAAGAAAGAAAGAAAGAAAGAAAGAAAGAAAGAAAGAAAGAAAGAAAGAAAGAAAGAAAGAAAGAAAGAAAGAAAGAAAGAAAGAAAGAAAGAAAGAAAGAAGGATGGATGGATGGATGAAAGAAAGAAAGAAAGAAAGAAAGAAAGAAAGAAAGATAGAAAGAAGGATGGATGGATGGATGGATGGATGGATGGATGGATGGATGGATGAAAGAAAGAAAGAAAAAGAAGGAAGGAAGGAAGGAAAGAAGGAAGGATGGAAGGAAGGATGGAAGGAAGGAAGGAAGGAAGGAAGGAAGGAAGGATGGAAGGAAGGAAGGAAAGGAAGGAAGGAAGGATGGAAGGAAGGAAAGAAGGAAGGAAAGATGGATGGAAGGAAGGATGGAAGGATGGATGGAAGGAAAGGAAGGAAGGAAGGAAGGAAGGAAAGAAGGAAGGATGGAAGGAAGGAAGGATGGAAGGAAGGAAGGAAGGGAAGAAAGGAAGGATGGATGGAAGGAAGGAAGGAAAGAAGGATGGAAGGAAGGAGGTGAATGAATGAATATGAATGCTACCACAATAGTCATAAAAGGGTGCCTGTACAGAGAGCCTGCACGTGTCCCCAAATTCAAATCCCAACTGACACTGTGAGCATCCTCTCATTCACTTCAATGGAAAGGCATGTTGGCTTCAGACAGCTCTCTCTCAAAAAGTATAAATGTCACAGCCTAGATATTGACACCGTAGGAATTCTGAGAAAATGCTTAACATTTTAGGATATGATATGTCCGTGTAGCTTAAAAACTGTAGGCATGGCGACGAGTTAGAAAAAGGGTAAAAATGCAAAATTAGCAGCTCAAAAGGTAGTGTGTGGGCCCATACGTTTCAATGGAGAGCGCAGTTGCCGAACAAATCGTCATACAGCGAAAACTATAAGTCACACGGCTTAGATACTTACATTGTACGAATCAGCACAGTTATGGGAACGTTTCGATATATAATATGTGTATGAGCTGTTAAAACTGTAGGCATAGCGACAAGTTAGAAAAAGAGTAAAAATGCAAAATTAGCAGCTCAAAAGCTAGAGTGCGTTGCCATACGTTTCAATGAGGAGCGCAGTTGCCGAACAAATCGTCATACAGCGAAAACTATAAGTCACACTGCTTAGATACTTACATTGTACGAATCAGCACAGTTGTGTGAATGTTTTGATGTATAATATGTGTGTGAGCTTTCAAAACTGTAGGAGTGCCAGCAGTTTACAAAATGTGTGAATATTTTCAAAGCAACTGCTGCCACCACTCTAAAAACATTAAGTTTCTGAACATTCCAAAAGCAGTTTCAAGCAGTTTCAATGGGACAAAAAATAGTTTTAAAAGTTAAATTTCTAAAAAACTATAACAAATATCAAAAATCTGAATGGATCCGTTCAAGAGCTGAACGTCATGAACATTTTAAAGTTTGAATGAGGTTTCTAGCACAAAGTATGAAGAACTAGTAGAGGTTCAAAAAAGCGGGGAGAATAATAATAACTAGAAAGTACATTTCCTGGAGAAAATGTGAGGTGGGCTAGCTGCTGCAGCTGTATGTAACAGCTACTGCTAGAACTACTACGGACCAGGCAATCTCCATGCACCCACCGGCGAAGACCGTGCGTCTCTAGCCCAATCAGGGGCTGAGTTGTGGGGTCTGTGGTGTGGACAGTGGCATGGTGGTGAGACTCCGCCCCCTCACAGAGCTGGTCGAGGACAGTGCACCCCTCTCCAGGCCACCTACCCGCCCGCACCGGTGAAGACCATGTGTCTCTAGCCCACTCAGGGGCTGAGTTGTGGGGCCATGGCGTGGATAGTGGCGTGGGGGTGAGACTCCGCCCCCTCAGGTCAGAGCCAGTCAGGGACAGTGTAGCCCTCTCCGGGCCACCTACCTGACTCAACCGGTGAAGACCGTGTGTCTCTAGCCTACTCAGGGGCTGAGTTGTGGGGCCCGTGGCGTGGATAGTGGCGTGCTGGTTAGGCCCCGCCCCCTTGGGTCACAGCTAGTCGGGGACAGTACAGTGACCTCTGGGCAATATCAATGCATCCACCAATGAAGACTGTGTCTCTAGCCCACTCAGGGGTTGAGTTGTGGGGCCCGTGGCATGGATAGTGGCGAGGTGATGAGACTCCACCCCCTCAGGTCAGAGCCAGTCAGGGACAGTGTACCCCTCTCCGGGCCACCTACCTGACTCCACCATGAAGACCTCCGGGCAGTCTCCTTGCACCCACTGGTGAAGACTGTGTGTCTCTAGCTCAATCAGGGGCTGAGTTGTGGGATCTGTGGCGTGGTGGCGAGACCACCACGCCACCACGAAGAGAAAAAAAGAAAGAGAGAAAGAAAGAGAAAGAAAGAAAGAAGGAAGGAAGGAAGGAAGGAAGGAAGGAAGGAAGGAAGGAAGGAAGGATGGAAGGAAGGAAGCAAGGATGGAAGGAAGGATGGATGGATGGAAGGACGGATGGTAGGAAGGAAGGATGGATGGATGAAAGAAAGAAAGCAGGATGGATGGAAGAAAGAAAGAAAGAAAGAAAGAAGGATGGATGGATGGATGGATGGATGGATGGATGGATGGATGAAAGAAAGAAAGAAAGAAAGAAAGAAAGAAAGAAAGAAAGAAAGAAAGAAAGAAAGAAAGAAAGGAGGATGGATGGATGGATGGATGGATGAAAGAAAGAAAGAAAGATAGAAAGATGGATGGATGGATGGATGGATGGATGAAAGAAAGAAAGAAAGAAAGAAAGGAGGATGGATGGATGGATGAATGAATGAATGAATGAATGGATGGATGGATGAAAGAAAGAAAGAAAGAAAGAAAGAAAGAAAGAAAGAAAAGGAAGGAAATAAGGAAGGCTGGAAGGAAGGAAGGAAGGAAGGATGGAAGGAAGGATGGATGGAAGGAAGGAAGGAAGGAAAGAAAGAAAGGAAGGAAAGATGAAAGGAAGGAAGGAAGGATGTAAGGAAGGATGTAAGGAAGGAAGGAAGGAAGGAAGGAAAGAAGGAAGGAAGGAAAGGAAGAAAGGAAGGAAAGGAAGAAAGGAAGGAAAGAAGGAAGGAAGGAAAGCAAGGAAAGAAAGAAAGCAAGAAGGAAGGAAGGAATGGAAGGAAGGATGGAAGGATGGAAGGATGGAAGGATGGAAGGAAGGAAGGAAGGAAAGGAAGGAAGGAAGGAAGGATGGAAGGAAGGAAGGAAAGGAAGGATGGAAGGAAGGAAAGAAGGAATGAAGGAAGGAAGGGAAGGAAGGAAGGAAGGAAGGAAGGATGGAAGGAAGGAAGGATGGAAGGAAGGAAAGGAAAGGAAGGAAGGAAGGATGGAAGGAAGGAAGGAAGGAAGGAAAGAAAGAAAGAAGGAAGGAAGGATGGAAGTAAGCCAAGGAAGGATGGAAGGAAGGATGGAAGGAAGGAAGGAAAGGAAAGGAATGAAGGATCGAAGGAAAGGAAGAAAGAAGGAAGGGAAGGAAGGATGGATGGATGGAAGGATGGATGGAAGGAAGGAAAGAAAGGAGGAAGGAAGGAAAGAAAGGATGGAAGGAAGGAAGGAAAGAAAGAAGGATGGTAGGGAAGGAAGGAAGGATGGAAGGAAGGAAGGATGGAAGGAAGGAAGGATGGAAGGAAGGATGGAAGGAAGGGGAGAATGGAAGGATGGAAGAAAGGATGGAAGGAAGGAAAGAAGGAAAGAAGGAAGGAAGGAAGGAAGGATGGATGGAAGGAAGGATGGAAGGAAGGAAAGAAAGAAGGAAGGGAAGGAAGGATGGAAGGAAGGAAAGAAAGAAGGAAGGAAGGGAAGGAAGGATAGAAGGAAGGAAGGATGGAAGGAAGGAAGGAAGGATGGAAGGAAGGAAGGAAAGGAAGGAAAGGAAGGAAGGAAAGGAAGGAAGGAAGGAT
Source organism: Borostomias antarcticus (assembly GCF_949987555.1). NCBI lineage: Eukaryota > Metazoa > Chordata > Actinopteri > Stomiiformes > Stomiidae > Borostomias > Borostomias antarcticus. The sequence continues at coordinate 5,002,021 of NC_140234.1, forward strand.
GGAAGGAAGGAAGGAAGGAAGGAAGGAAGGAAAGAAAGAAAGAAGGAAGGATGGAAGTAAGGGAAGGATAGAAGGAAGGATGGAAGGAAGGAAGGAAAGGAATGAAGGATCGAAGGAAAGGAAGAAAGAAGGAAGGGAAGGAAGGAAGGATGGATGGAAGGATGGATGGAAGATAGGAAAGAAAGGAGGAAGGAAGGAAAGAAAGGAGGAAGGAAGGATGGAAGGAAGGAAGGAAAGAAAGAAGGATGGAAGGAAGGGAAGGAAGGAAGGAAGGAAGGAAGGAAGGAAGGATGGATGGAAGGAAGGAAGGAAGGAAGGATGGAAGGAAGGGAAGGATGGAAGGAAGGATGGAAGGAAGGATGGAAGGAAAGAAGGAAGGATGGAAGGAAGGGAAGGAAGGAAGGAAGGAAGGATGGAAGGAAGGAAAGAAAGAAGGAAGGGAAGGAAGGAAGAAGCCGCAGGAAGGAAGGAAGTGCCTTCCTTCCGTCCTTCCTGGAAGCGATGGAAGGATGGAAGGCCGTGCATTCCGGCCCGTGCAGGCTTCCGTCGCCTGCCGTCCTTCCAGCCACTGAATGCACCCCAGTAGTCCAATAAAGGGTGTCTGTACAGAGAGCCTGCACGTGTCCCCAAATTCAAATCCCAACTGACACTGAGCATCCTCTCATTCACTTCAATGGAAAGGCATGTTGGCTTCAGACAGCTCTCTCTCAAAAAGTATAAAGGTCACAGCCTAGATTTTGACACCGTATGAATCCTGAGAAAATGCTGAACATTTTAGGCTATTATATGTCCGTGTAGCTTAAAAACTGTAGGCATGGCGACGAGTTAGAAAAAGAGTAAAAATGCAAAATTAGCAGCTCAAAAGCTAGAGTGCGTTGCCATACGTTTCAATGAGGAGCGCAGTTGCCGAACAAATTGTCATACAGCGAAAACTATAAATCACACTGCTTAGATACTTACATTGTACGAATCAGCAGAGTTGTGTGAATGTTTTGATGTATAATATGTGTGTGAGCTTTCAAAACTGTAGGAGTGCCAGCAGTTTACAAAATGTGTGAATATTTTCAAAGCAACAGCTGCCACCACTCTAAAAACATAAAATTTCTGAACATTCCAAAAGCATTTCAAGCAGTTTCAATAGGACAAAAAAATGTTTTAAAAGTTACATTTCTTAAAAACTATAACAAATATCAAAAATCTGAATGGATCCGTTCAAGAGCTGAACGTCATGAACATTTTAAAGTTTGAATGAAGTTTCTAGCACAAAGTATGAAGAACTAGTTAACGTCCAAAAAAGCGGGGAGAATAATAATAAAGAAAGAAATAGTGGGAATATCACAAGTTGGGCTAGCTTCTGCAAGCTAGCCCACCTAATAATAAAGAAAGAAAGAAATAGTGGGAATATCACAAGTTGGGCTAGCTTCTGCAAGCTAGCCCACCTAATAATAAAGAAAGAAAGAAATAGTGGGAATATCACAAGTTGGGCTAGCTTCTGCAAGCTAGCCCACCTAATAAAAGAAGTGAACGCACGCAGCAACGACCAGCAACAGAGAAATACACTGAAAACAGACCGCATGTCGGTATGTTCGCTTCACGCGCTTCCCTCTCAGCATGGTCATACAAAACAGCTTGCTGAATTCAGAAAAGATGAATAAACTATTCTGTTTTCGATTCAAATGTGTAGCTATATGACCCTCCCCTGGACTCAAATTAAAAAGAACAGTAACCCTCTCCTGGACTCAAATTCAAAAACAGTCGTCTAACCCTCCCTTGTTCATTCGAAGTTCACTTCCTAAACCGAAGCCCCAAACGGCTGCGCTCTAATCTTTCAAAAATAAAAAATAACATACAACTTACCGAATTGAGGATTGTCGTAGCCTACAGTGAAAGGCTAGTGAGTAGGTTGTGATGGAAACGTTTGTTTACTCAAAAATAATAAAGAGCTTGTCTCTTGTCTTCTTCTGATGGATGAAAAAATCTTTGCAATAGGGAATCTTTACAGGCGTGACAAACAATGTTCAACTGTTAAAAGTTTCCAAGGTAGAGAGAGACACAAATTACGAACACAATTTATATACACTTTTGGTCGTGACTGCTAGTCTTTTCAATGCTCTTAACCAATCGGTGAAAGCCGGGAACAATGACGCGTTTCACTGTTCAGACTCTGCAGGCCTGGAGACTTCGAGGGGGCGGGTCAACTGTCAATCAATTTCTACTTTGGCCAATCAGAGGCTGACAATCGTCTTGTCAATCAAAAACTCATTTCGCCTGAAACGGTTGTCAATCACTTTTTATTTGGCGAATCTTCTTTCTCTTAGGAGAAGGGGTGTGAGACGCAAAGCTAATTTGTCATTAATAAGTGTCAGCTGCGGACGATCAAGCGAACATATTGGACGTCTTTCGAGGTAAGGGAGATTGACACAAGTAACATAACAATAAGCTGTTATTTTAACGTATTTTCAATTAGTTATAACATTGACAGCGCCTAAATGCTCACATTTAAGAACGTAGACGAAGATGCTGAGATGCCTGACGTTAGCTAAATAGCTAGTAAGTGAATACATCCATGATCCTAGCCGTCACAACGTGGCTAGCTAGGTGTAGGCTATTCTTGACCCAAGTTAACATTAGCAAAGCGGTGTACCTGCGCACATGCACAAACAGAGCAGTGCTTCTACAAAGAAATCTATCATATTTATTTTCTCATGTAAACACTGGGCGTTTGGTGTTGCCAAGCAATTAGGCTCTTTGCACAAGCTCCACTACTTCCTGAAATTCTACAGGCATCCTTATTTCCTGTCCTATACCATTGGATGGAAGTTATTAATCAGGTGTGCCGCTTGTATAGATAAACAAATAGACGGGTAGGTGTGTATATATATACACAGTATGCATGATTATGTTCTGTTAAAAATATATATGACATAGAGATGAAAGGTGAGACCTGATGTTAGCCAAAGAGACACTACATTAATTAGATCCTGGCAAGTTTTGAAAAATAATGTGGATGGATGGGTGGGTGGGGGTGTGTGTGTGTGTTTATAGCTCATGTTTATGTTTTGTTAATTTGTGGACAGGAGATGAAAATGGACACCACAGTGGAGGAGAGGTGACAGGAGGAGACCAGCATGGACAAAAGACAGGAGGAGAGCTGACAGGAGGAGACCAACATGGACACCACAGTGGAAGAGGGGTGACAGGAGGAGACCAACATGGACAAGAGTGGAAGAGAGGTGACAGGAGGAGACCAACATGGACACCATAGTGGAAAAGGGGTGACAGGAGGAGACCAACATGGACATCAGAGTGGAGGAGTCCAGGCTGGGAGAGAGGTGACAGGAGGAGCTAGTCTCATGTTTCTAATAGATGGTGTGTTCTCATCAACATTCACTTAAGTTGTGTCCTCTCTGGATGACCTCCACTGCTCTCAGTTAAAGATGATATTAATCCAATATGATGTGTGTTCTTTATAGATCTAGCCTCTTCATTTTGCTCTCAAAGTGCACCAGATTGAAGCACCACAACTAAATGACCTCGGTATTACAAAAATCCTGCGTACGGCCCTGGCCCTGAATGTTTCAGAGGGCAGATGATAACCTCCTTCTAATCAAAGAGCAGGTGTTCATAACTCTGTCTGCATCACTACACTGTGGTGACATTTTGGTTGTACCGTCTGATCACAACACTAAGGTTAAAAAATTAGATTAGAACTCTATCTGTCTACATGTCTGTCTGTCCATCTATCTTTCATTGTCTGCCCCTGTTTTATTATTGTATCAGAGGCTTCACGTTTGGTGATGGGACCTCAGTGGGTGAGAACAGACATGCTGAATAGACATAAAGATCTAGGCATGGGCAGCATCTTTCCATCCATTTAAAAATAAATATGTATTTTATGCCAACCTACATTCAGTCTAGCCCTAACCCTAACCTCTTAGAGTGCAGGAAGTGTCGGCCAGCTGTGTCGTGTGTCTCCATTCTCAGCGTCAGTACATCCAGTTTGATGGTTCACCTGGGCCAGCAGACTAAGCAGAGCCTCGACCCAAACAAGGTGTCCTGAATGGTCTCCCAGGTCCGCCTTGTACAACTGAACTGTCAGCCCAGTGTTTCAGTGTGGTCTACAAGCTATTCAATAAAACCTGGAGAAAATGATCTGTATCTTGTCTTTACACTTACAGCACACATGCTGCACAAATGATCACCTTAATTGTATGACACTTGTTTTGTCAAATGCACAAGGGTATCTCTAACTTGGCTAGACTGTGGATGTGGTGACTAGTCCAGGCCAGTCAGCATGGTATAAGCTGCATACAGGTGAGCGGAAGCTGAAACGCTTGTTCCTTGGCTAGGACCAAGGCAGCTTGCCAGCAGGGTCAGGCCTGTGCCGGGAGGTCAGTACATTAGAACCCCCTTAGGCGGGCTGTATGTATCCTAGGTTCTCAAACTTATATTTGTGGTATAGAAAGGTAGAACCTGCTTGCTTAGTTATGCAAGTGTGTGTGTGTGTGTGGTACTCTTGTTTTTCCTCCACACTCCTCTCTCAGCCATATGTTTCCCCTATGTGGATCTGAAAACAGTGATAGGGATTAAATTAGGTTGCTAAGATAACTGCTAGTCACCAGAAGCATTCAAGAACATAACCCGTGCTGGAATACTATTGTATGAACAAATCAATACAAGTAGAGTACATCTACTGACAGGCTGGCTGAATGACTGGAAGACTGACTTGGGACCTCCACTGAGGACATCCCAGTCCTGGCTATGGATCAGTAGGCTAGTGATGCTCCCTTGCCCCTGGGCTAGTGTAGACCATTGCTAGCCTCTACCCACAAGCCATTACATTGATCATAGGCCTACTAAGAGAATACCAAGGGGAGTCTTGGTAAGGCTTTTATGAGGGAGGTTGATGGATTACGTCTTTCAAGCTACATGATTTGCATTAAAAATGTAATCTCTCTCACACAGTCATGTAATCCAGTCAATCTAACTCCATAACAAATTGCATTAGGCCTACGTAACTAGCAAGCTAGCAAACTAAGTCAATGTAGACAGCTAGCTAACTAGCTAGCGTCATTTCCACCATGCCCCTTCTCCTAAGAGAAAGGCGATTCGCCAAATTGAAAAGTGATTGACAACCGTTTCAGGCGAAATGAGTTTTTGATTGACAAGACGATTGTCAGTCTCTGATTGGCCAAATTAGAAATTGATTGACAGTTGACCCGCCCCCTGGAAGTCTCTGGGCCTGCAGAGATACACACTTGGAAAATTGAGGGGTCTTCTACAGGGCAATAAAGTGGGATCTCTGTATAAAAACGCCTAATGAGAAGCAGGGGGCTTGATACCACAAGGGAACATGCATAATGGGTGGGGGACAACATGTTTACATGTGTACAGTACTTGTTGTTGTTGGCAACCCCGCCCCAATAGCGGACCTAGGACTACAACTGGCTAAATTGGCTCTGATTGAGAGACCTGTGCCACTGATTGTTTGATTGATTTCCATCTGCCTCGTTAGTATGTGTACAGTATTTCTAGCCTACATGTACAGTAGCTCCCATCTTGTTCTTTGTCTGTTCCATTTGCTGTAGCTGTGCATAGTCCCTGGTGTTTCCGGTGCCATCTTGTAAGTCTGTAAGTTTATAAGCTCTGTCTTTTCTTCTTCACTTGTCGAGTGTATACCGTGGTTTTATTGTTAAGTCTTTGGTTTTGAGAAAACTGCTGAAACCTCAATGCACCTGTGACAGTTACATGCAGCCCTTGTGATTGCTTAAGTCAGTATGAAACCATCTATGGCTTCTCACATGGCAGGTAACTCAACAAGAGTTCAAGCCCAGGGGGGATGCAGAATAACAATGCTAATACATGTACAGTACATACTCAGGCATTGTGCTGTGACATGATTTTTTTAAACGTATTTATGTATTTATTTGTAGCTGTTACTGTTTCTTCATTTTGTTTACATCTCTTCATCTGACCAGCCTCTTGTCTGCTTACATCTCAATCAGTCCCACCTGTGTTCAATTCAGTCAATCAGTGAATCCATGCTCAGTCCAGAGTCCCACAACTCATTCCCATCACAGTATGTAGGCCTACTAATATGTTCATCCAGGATTGCTACAGTGTAAATAAGCTGCGACATTTATCATTTTTTACTTAGAGCTATCTGAAGCCAGCCATGCTCTCCTCATATTCACTGCACATTCTTGCTCAATAAATCTCTAATGTTCATGATTTAAAAAATGACATTTTCATGACATGGAAGATGTAGTGTGAAATGTATTGTGTGCCAGAAACAACCACAAACAACCTCAGATCACAACACCAGATTTAACTTTTCTCCATTTCCATGGTGGCCTGCTATACACTGTCGAACAGTGTCACAATATGGATTAGAGCAGGGGTTCCCAACCTTTCTTCCCCAGAGCCCCCCACTTACACCTGATGGAATTTGCCCCCCCCCCTCCCCCCAAATCGGTGTGAACGTCCAGTCTGTGTATGTTTGCGTGTGCAAATTACATCAGGCGTAAGTTAGGGTACA